>NW_027362761.1:1055221866-1056546866 GCF_046119375.1 Phyllobates terribilis
AATGCCCCTTGGAAGAGAAGTGGAGGTCAGAGTGATTTAACACGATGGTTTTAATGCCCCTTGGTAGAGACGTGGAGTACAGAGTGGTTTAACAAGACTGTTTTAATGCCCCTTGGAAGAGAAGTGCAGTTCAGGGTGATTTAACAAGACTGTTTTAATGCACCTTGGAAGAGACGTGGAGTTCAGAGTGGTTTAAAAAGACGGTTTTAATGCCCCTTGGAAGAGACGTGGAGTTCAGAGTGGTTTATAAAGACGGTTTTAATGCCCCTTGGAAGAGACGTGGAGTTCAGAGTGGTTTAACAAGACGGTTTTAAAGCCCCTTGGAAAAGACGTGGAGTTAACAGCAGCTTAACAAGATAGTTTTAATGCCCCTTGGAAGAGAAGTGGAGGTCAGAGTGATTTAACACGATGGTTTTAATGCCCCTTGGTAGAGACGTGGAGTACAGAGTTGTTTAACAAGACGGTTTAAATGCACCTTGGAAGAGACGTGGAAATCAGAGGGGTTTAACAAGACAGTTTTAATGCCCCTTGGATGAGACGTGGAGGTCACAGTAGCTTAACAAGATGGTTTTAATGCTCCTTGGATGAAACGTGGAGGTCAGAGTGGTTTAACAAGACGGCTTTAATGCCCCTTGGAAGAGACGTGGTGGTCAGAGTGGTTTATCAAGATGGTTTTAATGCCCTTGGTACAGACGTGAAGTTCACAGTAGCTTAACAAGATGGTTTCAATGCCACATGGAAGAGACGTGGAGTTCAGAGTGGTTTAACAAGATGGTTTTAATGCCCCTTGTAAGAGACGTGCAGGTCACAAAAGCTTAACAAGACGGTTTTAATGCCTCTTGTGTGAGACGTGGAGGACAGAGTGGTTTAGCAAGATGGTCTTAATGCCCCTTGGAAGAGACGTAGAGGGTACAGTAGCTTAACAAATTGGTTTTAATGCCCCTTGGAAGAGACGGGGAGTTCAGAGTGGTTTAACAAGATGGCTTTAATGCCCCTTGGAAGAGAAGTGCAGCTCAGGGTGGTTTATCAAGATGGTTTAATGCACCTTGGAAGAGACGTGGAGTTCAGAGTGGTTTAAAAAGATGGTTTTAATGCTGCTTGGAAGAGACGTCTATGTCACAGTAGCTTATCAAGATGCTTTTAATGCCCCTTGGAAGAGACGTGGAGTTCAGAGTGGTTTAACAAGACGGTTTTAATGCCTCTTGGAAAAGACATGGAGATCACAGTAGATTAACAAAATGGTTTTAATGCCCCTTGGAAGAGACATGGAGTTCAGAGTGGTTTAACAAGACAGTTTTAATGCCCCTTGGAAGAGACGTGGAGATCAGAGTGGTTTAACGAGATGGTTTTAATGCCCCTTGGATGAAACGTGGAGGTCACAGTAGCTTAACAAGACGGTTTTAATGCTTCTTGGATGAGACGTGGAGGTCAGAGTGGTTTAACAAGACCGTTTTAATGCCCCTTGGAAGAGGCGTGCAGGTCACATTAGCTTAACAAGACGGTTTTAATGCCTCTTGTATGAGACGAGGAGGTCAGAGTGGTTTAACAAGATGGTTTTAATGCTCCTTGGAAGAGAATTGCAGTTCAGGGAGGTTTAACAAGACTGTTTTAATGCACCTTGGAAGTGACGTGGAGTTCACAGTAGCTTAACAAGAAGGTTTTAATGCCCCTTGGATGAGACGTGGAGGTCATAGTATTTTAACAAGACGGTTTTAGTGCCCCTTGGAAGATACGTGGAGATCACAGTAGCTTAACAAGACAGTTTTTATGCCCCTTGGAAGAGACGTGGAGGTCAGAGTGGTTTAACGAGATGGTTTTTATGCCCCGTGGAAGAGTGGTGGATTTCAGAGTGGTATAACAAGATGGTTTTAATGCCCCTTGGTAGAGACGTGGAGTTCACAGTAGCTTAAAAAAACGGTTTTAATGCTCCTTGGCAGCAGACGTGGGGGTCACAGTAGCTTAACAAGACGGTTTAAATGCCCCTTGGAAGAGTGGTGGAGATCAGAGTGGTTTAACAAGATGGTTTTAATGCCCCTTGGAAGAGACGTGGCGTTCACAGTAGCTTTACAAGATTGTTTTAATGCCCCTTGGAAGAGACGTGGAGTTCTGAGAAGCTTAACAAGATGGTTTTAATGCCCCTTGGATGAGACGTGGAGGTCAGAGTGGTTTAACAAGACGGTTTTAATGCCCCTTGGAAGAGACGTGGAGGTCACAGTAGCTTAACAAGACAGTTTTAATGCCGCTTGGATGAGACGTGGAGGTCAGATTGGTTTAACAAGATGGTTTTAATGCCCCTGGGAAGAGACGTGGATGTCAGAGTGGTTTAACAAGATGCTTTTAATGCCCCTTGGAAGAGACGTGCAGGTCACAGTAGTTTAACAAGACAGTTTTAATGCCCCTTCGAAGAGACCTGGAGGTCAGAGAAGCTTAACAAGACGGTTTTAATGCCCCTTGGAAGAGACGTCTTGGTCACATTAGCTTATCAAGACTCTTTTAATGCCCCTTGGAAGAAACGTGGAGTTCATTGTGGTTTAGCAAGACAGTTTTAATGCCCCTTGGAAGAGACGTGGATTTCAGAGTTGTTTAACATGATGGTTTTAATGCCCCTTGGAAGAGACGTGGAGTTCAGAGTGGTTTAAAAAGACAGTTTTGATGCCCCTTGGCAAAGACGTGGAGATCAGAGTGGGTTAACAAGACTGTTTTAATGCCCCTTGGAAGAGACGTGGACGTCACAGTAGCTTAACAAGACGGTTTTAATGCTCCTTGGAAGAGACGTGGATGTCAGAGTGGTTTAACAAGACGGTTTTAATGCCCCTTGGAAGAGACGTGGAGTTCAAAGTTGTATAACAAGACGGTTTTAATGCCCCTTTGAAGAGACGTGAATTTCACAGTAGCTTAAAAAGATGTTTTTAATGCCCTTTGGAAGAGACGTGGATGTATGAGTGGTTTATCAAGACGGTTTTAATGCCCCTTGTAAGAGACGTGCAGGTCACAGTAGCTTAACAAGTTGGTTTTAATGCCCCTTGGAAGAGACGTGGAGGTCAGAGTGGTTTAACAAGACGGTTTTAATGCCCCTTGGAAGAGAAGTGCAGTTCAGGGTGATTTAACAAGACTGTTTTAATGCACCTTGGAAGAGACGTGGAGTTCAGAGTGGTTTAAAAAGACGGTTTTAATGCCCCTTGGAATAGACGTGGAGTTCAGAGTGGTTTATAAAGACGGTTTTAATGCCCCTTGGAAGAGACGTGGAGTTCAGAGTGGTTTAACAAGAAAGTTTTAAAGCCCCTTGGAAAAGACATGGAGTTAACAGCAGCTTAACAAGATAGTTTTAATGCCCCTTGGAAGAGAAGTGGAGGTCAGAGTGATTTAACATGATGGTTTTAATGCCCCTTGGTAGAGACGTGGAGTACAGAGTGGTTTAACAAGACGGTTTAAATGCCCCTTGGAAGAGACGTGGAGATCAGAGGGGTTTAACAAGACAGTTTTAATGCCCCTTGGATGAGACGTGGAGGTCACAGTAGCTTAACAAGACGGTTTTAATGCTCCTTGGATGAAACGTGGAGGTCAGAGTGGTTTAACAAGACGGCTTTAATGCCCCTTGGAAGAGACGTGGTGGTCAGAGTGGTTTATCAAGATGGTTTTAATGCCCCTTGGTACAGACGTGAAGTTCACAGTAGCTTAACAAGATGGTTTTAATGCCACTTGGAAGAGACGTGGAGTTCATAGTGGTTTAACAAGATGGTTTTAATGCCCCTTGTAAGAGACGTGCAGGTCTCAAAAGCTTAACAAGACGGTTTTAATGCCTCTTGTATGAGACGTGGAGGTCAGAGTGGTTTAGCAAGATGGTCTTAATGCCCCTTGGAAGAGAAGTAGAGGGTACAGTAGCTTAACAAATTGGTTTTAATGCCCCTTGGAAGAGACGGGGAGTTCAGAGTGGTTTAACAAGATGGCTTTAATGCCCCTTGGAAGTGAAGTGCAGCTCAGGGTGGTTTATCAAGATGGTTTTAATGCACCTTGGAAGAGATGTGGAGTTCAGAGTGGTTTAAAAAGTTGGTTTTAATGCCGCTTGGAAGAGACGTCTATGTCACAGTAGCTTATCAAGATGCTTTTAATGCCCCTTGGAAGAGACGTGGAGTTCAGAGTGGTTTAACAAGACGGTTTTAATGCCTCTTGGAAAAGACGTGGAGATCACAGTAAATTAACAAAATGGTTTTAATGCCCCTTGGAAGAGACGTGGAGTTCAGAGTGGTTTAACAAGACGGTTTTAATGCCCCTTGGATGAAACGTGGAGGTCACAGTAGCTTAACAAGACGGTTTTAATGCTACTTGGATGAGACGTGGAGGTCAGAGTGGTTTAACAAGATGGTTTTAATGCCCCTTGAAAGAGGCGTGCAGGTCACATTAGCTTAACAAGACGATTTTAATGCCTCTTGTATGAGACGAGGAGGTCAGAGTGGTCTAACAAGATGGTTTTGATGCCCCTTGGAAGAGACATAGAGGGTACAGGAGTTAACAAGTTGGTATTAATGCCCCTTAGAAGAGACGTGGAGGTCAGAGTGGTTTAACAAGATGGTTTTAATGCTCCTTGGAAGAGAATTGCAGTTCAGGGAGGTTTAACAAGACTGTTTTAATGCACCTTGGAAGAGACGTGGAGTTCACAGTAGCTTAACAAGATGGTTTTAATGCCCCATGGAAGAGACGTGGAGTTCAGAGTGGTTTACCAAGATGGTTTAATGCCCCTTGGAAGAGACGTGGAGTTCAGAGTGGTTTAACAAGACGGTTTTAATGCCCCTTGGAAGAGACGTGGAGTACAGATTAGCTTAACAAGAAGGTTTTAATGCCCCTTGGATGAGACGTGGAGGTCATCGTATTTTAACAAGACGGTTTTAGTGCCCCTTGGAAGATACGTGGAGATCACAGTAGCTTAACAAGACAGTTTTTATGCCCCTTGGAAGAGACGTGGAGGTCAGAGTGGTTTAACAAGATGGTTTTTATGCCCCGTGGAAGAGTGGTGGAATTCAGAGTGGTATAACAAGACGGTTTTAATGCCCCTTGGTAGAGACGTGGAGTTCACAGTAGCTTAAAAAAACGGTTTTAATGCTCCTTGGCAGAGATGTGGGGGTCACAGTAGCTTAACAAGACGGTTTTAATGCCCCTTGGAAGAGTGGTGGAGATCAGAGTGGTTTAACAAGATGGTTTTTATGCCCCTTGGAAAAGACGTGGAGTTCACAGTAGCTTTACAAGATGGTTTTAATGCCCCTTGGAAGAGACGTGGAGTTCAGAGTGGTTTAAAAAGATGGTTTTAATGCTGCTTGGAAGAGACGTCTATGTCACAGTAGCTTATCAAGATGCTTTTAATGCCCCTTGGAAGAGACGTGGAGATCAGAGTGGTTTAACAAGATGGTTTTAATGCTCCTTGGAAGAGACGTGGAGTTCACAGTGGTTTAAAAAGACGGTTTAATGCCCCTTGGAAGAGACGTCTAGGTCACAGTAGCTTATCAACACGCTTTTAATGCACCTTGGAAGAGACGTGGAGATCACAGTAGCTTAAAAAGATGGTTTTCATGCCCGTTGGAAGAGACGTGGAGAGCAGAGTGGTTTAACAAGACGCTTTTAATGCCCCTTAGAAGAAACGTGCAGTTCAGAGTGGTTTAACATGACTGTTTTAATGCCCCTAAGTTGAGACGGTGAGGTCACAGTAGCTTAACAAGACGGTTTTATTGCCCCTTGGAAGAGACGTGGAGGTCAGAGTGGTTTATCAAGATGGTGTTATTGCCCCTTGGAAGAGACATGGAGCTCAGAGTGGTTTAAGAAGATGGTTTTAATGCCCCTTGGAAGAGAAGTGGAGGTCAGAGTAGCTTAACAAGACAGTTTTAATGCCCATTGGAAGAGACGTGGAGGTCAGAGTGGTTTAACAAGATGGTTTTAATGCCCCTTGGAAGAGTGGTGGAGTTCAGAGTGGTATAACAAGACGGTTTTAATGCCCCTTGGTAGAGACGTGGAGTTCATAGTAGCTTAAAAAAACGGTTTTAATGCTCCTTGGTAGAGACGTTGGGGTCACAGAAGCTTAACAAGACGGTTTTAATGCCCCTTGGAAGAGTGGTGGAGATCAGAGTGGTTTAACAAGATGGTTTTAATTCGTCTTGGAAGAGTCGTGGAGTTCACAGTAACTTAACAAGATGGTTTTAATGCCCCTTGGAAGAGACGTGGAGTTCAGAGTGGTTTAACCAGACGGTTTTAATGCCCCTTGGAAGAGACGTGGAGTACAGAGTAGCTTAATAAGATCGTTTTAATGCCTCTTGGATGAGACGTGGAGGACAGAGTGTTTTAACAAGTGGGTTTTAATGCCCCTTGGAAGTGACGTGGAGTTCAGAGTGGTTTAAAAAGATGGTTTTAATGCCCCTTGGAAGATACGTGGAGGTTAGATTGGTTTATCAAGACGGTTTTAGTGCCCCTTGGATGAGACTTGGAGGTCACAGTAGTTTAACAAGACAGTTTTTATGAGCCTTGGAAGAGACGTGGAGGTCAGAGTGGTTTAACAAGATGGTTTTAATGCCCCTTGAAGAGACGTGGAGATCAGAGTGGTTTAACAAGATGGTTATTATGCCCCTTGGAAGAGACGTGGAGTTCAGAGTAGCTTAACAAGATGGTTTTAATGCCCCTTGGAAGAGTGGTGGAGTTCAGAGTGGTTTAACCACATGGTTTTAATGCCCTTTGGAAGAGACGTGGAGTTCAGAGTGGTTTACAAGATGGTTTTAATGCCCCTTGGAAGAGAAGTGGAGTTATGAGTAGCTTAACAAGATGGTTTTAATGCCCCTTGGAAGAGTGGTGGAGTTCAGAGTGGTTTAACCACATGGTTTTAATGCCCTTTGGAAGAGACGTGGAGTTCAGAGTGGTTTACAAGATGGTTTTAATGCACCTTGGATGAGACGTGGAGGGCAGAGCGGTTTAACAAGATGGTTTTATTGCCCCTTGGAAGAGACGTGGAGGTCACAGTAGCTTAACAAGACAGTTTTAATGCACCTTGGATGAAACGTGGAGATCAGATTGGTTTAACAAGATGGTTTTAATGCCCCTTGGAAGAGACGTGGATGTCAGAGTGGTTTAACAAGATGCTTTTAATGCCCCTCGGAAGAGATGTGCAGGTCACAGTAGGTTAACAAGACAGTTTTAATTGCCCTTGGATGAGGCGTGGAGGTCAGAGTGGTTTAACAAGACAGTTTTAATGCCTCTTGGAAGAGACGTGGAGGTCAGAGTAGCTAAACAAGACGGATTTAATGCCCCTTGGAAGAGACGTGGAGTTCAGAGTGGTTTACAAGACGGTTTTAATGCCCCTTGGAGGAGAAGTGGAGTTCACAGTAGCTTAACAAGGTGGTTTTAATGCCCCTTGGATGAGACGTGGAGGTCAGAGTGGTTTAACAACACGGTTTTAATGCCCCCTGGAAGAGACGTGGAGTTCACAGTAGCTCAACAAGGTGGTTTTAATGCCCCTTGGATGAGACGTGGAGGTCAGAGTGGTTTGACAAGATGGTTTTAATGCCCCTTGGAAGAGACGTGGAGGTTACAGTGGCTTAACAAGACGCTTTTATTGCCCATTTGAAGAGACGTGGAGGTCAGAGTGGTTTAACAAGGTGGTTTTAATGCCCCTTGGAAGAGACAAAGAGGGTACAGTAGCTTATCAAGTTGGTTTTAATGCCCCTTGGAAGAGACGTGGAGTTCACAGTAGCTTAACAAGATGGTTTTAATTCCCCTTGGAAGAGACGTGGATTTCAGAGCGGTTTAACAAAACGGTTTTAATGCCCCTTGGAAGAGACGTGGAGGTTACAGTGGCTTAACAAGACGCTTTTATTGCCCATTTGAAGAGACGTGGAGGTCAGAGTGGTTTAACAAGGTGGTTTTAATGCCCCTTGGAAGAGACAAAGAGGGTACAGTAGCTTAACAAGTTGGTTTTAATGCCCCTTGGAAGAGACGTGGAGGTCAGAGTGGTTTAACAAGATGGTTTTAATGCCCCTTGGAAGAGAAGTGCAGTTCAGGGTGGATTAAAAAGACGGTTTTAATGCCCCTTGGAAGAGACGTCTAGGTTACAGTAGCTTATCAAGATGCTTTTAATGCCCGTTGGAAGAGACGTGGAGTTCAGAGTGGTTTAACAAGACGGTTTAAATGCATTTTGTAAGAGACGTGCAGGTCACAGTAGCTTAACAAGACGGTTTAAATGCCTCTTGTATGAGACGTGGAGGTCAAAGTGGTTTAACAAGATGGTTTTAATGCCCCTTGGAAGAGACATAGAGGGTACAGTAGCTTAACAAGTTGATTTTAATGCCCCTTGGAAGAGACGTGGAGGACAGAGTGGTTTAACAAGACGGTTTTAATGACCCTTGGAAGAGACATGAAGTTCACAGTAGCTTAACAAGATGGTTTTAATGCCCCTTGGAAGAGACGTGGAGGTAAGAGTGTTTTAACAAGATGGTTTTAATGCCCCTTGGAAGAGTAGTGCAGTTCAGGGTGGTTTAACATGACGGTTTTAATGTACCTTGAAAGAGACGTGGAGCTCACAGTAGCTTAACAAGATGGTTTTAATGTCCATTGGAAGAGACGTGAACTTCAGAGTAGTTTAACAAGATGGTGTTAATGCCCTTGGAAGAGACATCTAGGTCACATTAGCTTATCAAGACGCTTTTAATGCCCCTTGGAAGAAATGTGGAGTTCAGAGTGGTTTAGCAAGACAGTTTTAATGCCCCTTGGAAGAGACATGGAGGTCAGAGTGGTTTAACACGATGGTTTTAATGCCCATTGGAAGAGACGTGGAGTTCAGAGTGGTTTAACAAGACGGTTTTGATGCTCCTTGGAAGAGATGTGGAGATCAGAGTGGGTTAACAAGACTGTTTTAATGCCCCTTGGAAGAGACATGGCGGTCACAGTAGCTTAACAAGACGGTTTTAATGCTCCTTGGATGAGACGAGGAGGTCAGAGTGGTTTAACAAGACACTTTTAATGCCCCTTGGAAGAGACGTGGAGTTCAGAATGGTATAACAAGACGGTTTTAATGCCCCTTTGAAGAGACATGAAGTTCACAGTAGCTTAAAAAGATGGTTTAAATGCCCTTTGGAAGAGAAGTGGATGTAAGAGTGGTTTATCTAGACGGTTTTAATGCCCCTTGTAAGAGAAGTGCAGGTCACAGTAGCTTAACAAGTTGGTTTTAATGCCCCTTGGAAGAGACGTGGAGGTCAGACTGGTTTAACAAGAAGGTTTTAATACACCTTGGAAGAGACGTGGTGGTTACAGTGGCTTAACAAGATGGTTTTTATGCCCCTTGGAAGAGACGTAGAGGTCAGAGTGGTTTAATAAGATGGTTTTAATGCCCCTTGGAACAGACGTGGACTTCAGAGTGGTTTAACAAGACCTGTTTTAATGCCCCTTGGAAGAGATGAGGAGGTCACAGTAGCTTAACAAGACAGTTTTAATGCCCCTTGGAAGAGTGGTGGAGGTCAGAGTGGTTTAACAAGATGGTTGTAATGCCCCTTGGAAGAGACGTGGAGGTCAGAGTGGTTTAACAAGACGGTTTAAATGACCCTTGGAAGAGACATGAAGTTCACAGTAGCTTAACAAGATGGATTTAATGCCCCTTGGAAGAGACGTGGAGGTCAGAGTGGTTTAACAAGATGGATTTAATGCCCCTTGGAAGAGAAGTGCAGTTCAGGGTGGTTTAGAAAGACGGTTTTAATGCCCTTTGGAAGAGACGACTAGGTCACAGTAGCTTATCAAGATTCTTTTAATGCCTGTTGGAAGAGACGTATAGTTCAGAGTGGTTTAACAAGACGGTTTAAATGCCCCTTGTAAGAGACGTGCAGGTCACAGTAGCTTAACAAGATGGTTTTAATGCCTCTTTTATGAGACGTGGAGGTCAAAGTGGTTTAACAAGATGGTTTTAATGCCCCTTGGAAGAGATATATAGGGTACAGTAGCTTAACAAGTTGATTTAATGCCCCTTGGAAGAGACGTTTAGGTCAGAGTGTTTTAACAAGACAGTTTTGATGCCCCTTGGCAAAGACGTGGAGATCAGAGTGGGTTAACAAGACTGTTTTAATGCCCCTTGGAAGAGACTTAGACGTCACAGTAGCTTAACAAGACGGTTTTAATGCTCCTTGGAAGAGACGTTGATGTCAGAGTGGTTTAACAAGACGGTTTTAATGCCCCTTGGAAGAGACGTGGAGTTCAAAGTGGTATAACAAGACGGTTTTAATGCCCCTTTGAAGAGATGTGAAGTTCACAGTAGCTTAAAAAGATGTTTTTAATGCCCTTTGGAAGAGACGTGGATGTAAGAGTGGTTTATCAAGACGGTTTTAATGCCCCTTGTAAGAGACATACAGGTCACAGTAGCTTAACAATTTGGTTTTAATGCCCCTTGGAAGAGACGTGGAGTTCAGAGTGGTTTATAAAGACGGTTTTAATGCCCCTTGGAAGAGACGTGGTGTTCAGAGTGGTTTAACAAGACGGTTTTAAAGCCCCTTGGAAAAGACGTGGAGTTAACAGCAGCTTAACAAGGTAGTTTTAATGCCCTTTGGAAGAGAAGTGGAGGTCAGAGTGATTAAACACGATGGTTTTAATGCCCCTTGGTAGAGACGTGGAGTACAGAGTGGTTTAACAAGACGGTTTAAATGCCCCTTGGAAGAGACGTGGAGATCAGAGGGGTTTAACAAGACAGTTTTAATGCCCCTTGGATGAGACGTGGAGGTCACAGTAGCTTAACAAGACGGTTTTAATGCTCCTTGGATGAAACGTGGAGGTCAGAGTGGTTTAACAAGATGGCTTTAATGCCCCTTGGAAGAGACGTGGTGGTCAGAGTGGTTTATCAAGATGGTTTTAATGCCCTTTGGTACAGACGTGAAGTTCACAGTAGCTTAACAAGATGGTTTTAATGCCACTTGGAAGAGACGTGCAGGTCACAAAAGCTTAACAAGACGGTTTTAATGCCTCTTGTATGAGACGTGGAGGTCAGAGTGGTTTAGCAAGATGGTCTTAATGCCCCTTGGAAGAGACGTAGAGGATACAGTAGCTTAACAAATTGGTTTTAATGCCCCTTGGAAGAGACGGGGAGTTTAGAGTGGTTTAACAAGATGGCTTTAATGCCTCTTGGAAGAGAAGTGCAGCTCAGGGTCGTTTATCAAGATGGTTTTAATGCACCTTGGAAGAGGCGTGGAGTTCAGAGTGGTTTAAAAAGATGGTTTTAATGCTGCTTGGAAGAGACGTCTATGTCACAGTAGCTTATCAAGATGCTTTTAATGCCCCTTGGAAGAGACGTGGAGTTCAGAGTGGTTTAACAAGACGGTTTTAATGCCTCTTGGAAAAGACGTGGAGATCACAGTAGATTAACAAAATGGTTTTAATACCCCTTGGAAGAGACGTGGAGTTCAGAGTGGTTTAACAAGACGGTTTTAATTTCCCTTGGAAGAGACGTGGAGATCAGAGTGGTTTAACGAGACGGTTTTAATGCCCCTTGGATGAAACGTGGAGGTCACAGTAGCTTAACAAGACGGTTTTAATGCTACTTGGATGAGACGTGGAGGTCAGAGTGGTTTAACAAGATGGTTTTAAAGACCCTTGGATGAGGCGTGCAGGTCACATTAGCTTAACAAGACGGTTTTAATGCCTCTTGTATGAGACGAGGAGGTCAGAGTGGTTTAACAAGATGGTATTGATGCCCCTTGGAAGAGACATAGAGGGTACAGGAGCTTAACAAGTTGGTATTAATGCCCCTTAGAAGAGACGTGGAGGTCAGAGTGGTTTAACAAGATGGTTTTAATGCTCCTTGGAAGAGAATTGCAGTTCAGGGAGGTTTAACAAGACTGTTTTAATGCACCTTGGAAGAGACGTGGAGTTCACAGTAGCTTAACAAGATGGTTTTAATGCCCCATGGAAGAGACGTGGAGTTCAGAATGGTTTACCAAGATGGTTTTAATGCCCCTTGGAAGAGACGTGTATTTCAGAGTGGTTTAACAAGACGGTTTTAATGCCCCTTGGAAGAGATGTGGAGTTCAGAGTAGCTTAACAATAAGGTTTTAATGCCCCTTGGATGAGACGTGGAGGTCATAGTATTTTAACAAGACGGTTTTAGTGCCCCTTGGTAGATACGTGGAGATCACAGTAGCTTAACAAGACAGTTTTTATGCCCCTTGGAAGAGACGTGGAGGTCAGAGTGGTTTAACAAGATGGTTTTTATGCCCCGTGGAAGAGTGGTGGAATTCAGAGTGGTATAACAAGACGGTTTTAATGCCCCTTGGTAGAGACGTGGAGTTCACAGTAGCTTTAAAAAACGGTTTTAATGCTCCTTGGCAGAGACGTGGGGGTCACAGTAGCTTAACAAGACGGTTTTAATGCCCCTTGGAAGAGTGGTGGAGATCAGAGTGGTTTAACAAGATGGTTTTAATGCCCCTTGGAAGAGACGTGGAGTTCTGAGAAGCTTAACAAGATAGTTTTAATGCCCCTTGGAAGAGAAGTGGAGGTCAGAGTGATTTAACACGATGGTTTTAATGCCCCTTGGTTAAGACGTGGAGTACAGAGTGGTTTAACAAGACTGTTTTAATGCCCCTTGGAAGAGAAGTGCAGTTCAGGGTGATTTAACAAGACTGTTTTAATGCACCTTGGAAGAGACGTGGAGTTCAGAGTGGTTTAAAAAGACGGTTTTAATGCCCCTTGGAAGAGACGTGGAGTTCAGAGTGGTTTATAAAGACGGTTTTAATGCCCCTTGGAAGAGACGTGGAGTTCAGAGTGGTTTAACAAGACGGTTTTAAAGCCCCTTGGAAAAGACGTGGAGTTAACAGCAGCTTAACAAGATAGTTTTAATGCCCCTTGGAAGAGAAGTGGAGGTCAGAGTGATTTAACACGATGGTTTTAATGCCCCTTGGTAGAGACGTGGAGTACAGAGTTGTTTAACAAGACGGTTTAAATGCCCCTTGGAAGAGACGTGGAGATCAGAGGGGTTTAACAAGACAGTTTTAATGCCCCTTGGATGAGACGTGGAGGTCACAGTAGCTTAACAAGATGGTTTTAATGCTCCTTGGATGAAACGTGGAGGTCAGAGTGGTTTAACAAGACGGCTTTAATGCCCCTTGGAAGAGTCGTGGTGGTCAGAGTGGTTTATCAAGATGGTTTTAATGCCCTTGGTACAGACGTGAAGTTCACAGTAGCTTAACAAGATGGTTTCAATGCCACATGGAAGAGACGTGGAGTTCAGAGTGACTTAATAAGATGGTTTTAATGCCCCTTGTAAGAGACGTGCAGGTCACAAAAGCTTAACAAGACGGTTTTAATGCCTCTTGTATGAGACGTGGAGGTCAGAGTGGTTTAGCAAGATGGTCTTAATGCCCCTTGGAAGAGACGTAGAGGGTACAGTAGCTTAACAAATTGGTTTTAATGCCCCTTGGAAGAGACGGGGAGTTCAGAGTGGTTTAACAAGATGGCTTTAATGCCCCTTGGAAGAGAAGTGCAGCTCAGGGTGGTTTATCAAGATGGTTTAATGCACCTTGGAAGAGACGTGGAGTTCAGAGTGGTTTAAAAAGATGGTTTTAATGCTGCTTGGAAGAGACGTCTATGTCACAGTAGCTTATCAAGATGCTTTTAATGCCCCTTGGAAAAGACGTGGAGTTCAGAGTGGTTTAACAAGACGGTTTTAATGCCTCTTGGAAAAGACATGGAGATCACAGTAGATTAACAAAATGGTTTTAATGCCCCTTGGAAGAGACGTGGAGTTCAGAGTGGTTTAACAAGACGGTTTTAATGCCGCTTGGAAGAGATGTGGAGATCAGAGTGGTTTAACGAGACGGTTTTAATGCCCCTTGGATGAAACGTGGAGGTCACAGTAGCTTAACAAGATGGTTTTAATGCTACTTGGATGAGACATGGAGGTCAGAGTGGTTTAACAAGACCGTTTTAATGCCCCTTGGAAGAGGCGTGCAGGTCACATTAGCTTAAAAAGACGGTTTTAATGCCTCTTGTATGAGACGAGGAGGTCAGAGTGGTTTAACAAGATGGTTTTAATGCTCCTAGGAAGAGAATTGCAGTTCAGGGAGGTTTAACAAGACTGTTTTAATGCACCTTGGAAGTGACGTGGAGTTCACAGTAGCTTAACAAGAAGGTTTTAATGCCCCTTGGATGAGACGTGGAGGTCATAGTATTTTAACAAGACGGTTTTAGTGCCCCTTGGAAGATACGTGGAGATCACAGTAGCTTAACAAGACAGTTTTCATGCCCCTTGGAAGAGACGTGGAGGTCAGAGTGGTTTAACGAGATGGTTTTTATGCCCCGTGTAAGAGTGGTGGAATTCAGAGTGGTATAACAAGATGGTTTTAATGCCCCTTGGTAGAGACGTGGAGTTCACAGTAGCTTAAAAAAACGGTTTTAATGCTCCTTGGCAGCAGACGTGGGGGTCACAGTAGCTTAACAAGACGGTTTTAATGCCCCTTGGAAGAGTGGTGGAGATCAGAGTGGTTTAACAAGATGGTTTTAATGCCCCTTGGAAGAGACGTGGAGTTCACAGTAGCTTTACAAGATTGTTTTAATGCCCCTTGGAAGAGACGTGGAGTTCTGAGAAGCTTAACAAGATGGTTTTAATGCCCCTTGGATGAGACGTGGAGGTCAGAGCGGTTTAACAAGACGGTTTTAATGCCCCTTGGAAGAGACGTGGAGGTCACAGTAGCTTAACAAGACAGTTTTAATGCCGCTTGGATGAGACGTGGAGGTCAGATTGGTTTAACAAGATGGTTTTAATGCCCCTGGGAAGAGACGTGGATGTCAGAGTGTTTTAACAAGATGCTTTTAATGCCCCTTGGAAGAGACGTGCAGGTCACAGTAGTTTAACAAGACAGTTTTAATGCCCCTTCGAAGAGACCTGGAGGTCAGAGAAGCTTAACAAGACGGTTTTAATGCCCCTTGGAAGAGACGTCTTGGTCACATTAGGTTATCAAGACTCTTTTAATGCCCCTTGGAAGAAACGTGGAGTTCAGAGTGGTTTAGCAAGACAGTTTTAATGCCCCTTGGAAGAGACGTGGATTTCAGAGTTGCTTAACATGATGGTTTTAATGCCCCTTGGAAGAGACGTGGAGTTTAGAGTGGTTTAACAAGACAGTTTTGATGCCCCTTGGCAAAGACGTGGAGATCAGAGTGGGTTAACAAGACTGTTTTAATGCCCCTTGGAAGAGACGTGGACGTCACAGTAGCTTAACAAGACGGTTTTAATGCTCCTTGGAAGAGACGTGGATGTCAGAGTGGTTTAACAAGACGGTTTTAATGCCCCTTGGAAGAGACGTGGAGTTCAAAGTTGTATAACAAGACGGTTTTAATGCCCCTTTGAAGAGACGTGAAGTTCACAGTAGCTTAAAAAGATGTTTTTAATGCCCTTTGGAAGAGACGTGGATGTAAGAGTGGTTTATCAAGACGGTTTTAATGCCCCTTGTAAGAGACGTGCAGGTCACAGTAGCTTAACAAGTTGGTTTTAATGCCCCTTGGAAGAGACGTGGAGGTCAGAGTGGTTTAACAAGACGGTTTTAATGCCCCTTGGAAGAGAAGTGCAGTTCAGGGTGATTTAACAAGACTGTTTTAATGCACCTTGGAAGAGACGTGGAGTTCAGAGTGGTTTAAAAAGACGGTTTTAATGCCCCTTGGAATAGACGTGGAGTTCAGAGTGGTTTATAAAGACGGTTTTAATGCCCCTTGGAAGAGACGTGGAGTTCAGAGTGGTTTAACAAGAAAGTTTTAAAGCCCCTTGGAAAAGACGTGGAGTTAACAGCAGCTTAACAAGATAGTTTTAATGCCCCTTGGAAGAGAAGTGGAGGTCAGAGTGATTTAACATGATGGTTTTAATGCCCCTTGGTAGAGACGTGGAGATCAGAGGGGTTTAACAAGACAGTTTTAATGCCCCTTGGATGAGACGTGGAGGTCACAGTAGCTTAACAAGACGGTTTTAATGCTCCTTGGATGAAACGTGGAGGTCAGAGTGGTTTAACAAGACGGCTTTAATGCCCCTTGGAAGAGCCGTGGTGGTCAGAGTGGTTTATCAAGATGGTTTTAATGCCCCTTGGTACAGACGTGAAGTTCACAGTAGCTTAACAAGATGGTTTTAATGCCACTTGGAAGAGACGTGGAGTTCAGAGTGGTTTAACAAGATGGTTTGAATGCCCCTTGTAAGAGACGTGCAGGTCTCAAAAGCTTAACAAGACGGTTTTAATGCCTCTTGTATGAGACGTGGAGGTCAGAGTGGTTTAGCAAGATGGTCTTAATGCCCCTTGGAAGAGACGTAGAGGGTACAGTAGCTTAACAAATTGGTTTTAATGCCCCTTGGAAGAGACGGGGAGTTCAGAGTGGTTTAACAAGATGGCTTTAATGCCCCTTGGAAGTGAAGTGCAGCTCAGGGTGGTTTATCAAGATGGTTTTAATGCACCTTGGAAGAGACGTGGAGTTCAGAGTGGTTTAAAAAGATGGTTTTAATGCTGCTTGGAAAAGACGTCTATGTCACAGTAGCTTATCAAGATGCTTTTAATGCCCCTTGGAAGAGACGTGGAGTTCAGAGTGGTTTAACAAGACGGTTTTAATGCCTCTTGGAAAAGACGTGGAGATCACAGTAAATTAACAAAATGGTTTTAATGCCCCTTGGAAGAGACGTGGAGTTCAGAGTGGTTTAACAAGACGGTTTTAATGCCCCTTGGATGAAACGTGGAGGTCACAGTAGCTTAACAAGACGGTTTTAATGCTACTTGGATGAGACGTGGAGGTCAGAGTGGTTTAACAAGACGGTTTTACTGCCCCTTGGAAGAGGCGTGCAGGTCACATTAGCTTAACAAGACGATTTTAATGCCTCTTGTATGAGACGAGGAGGTCAGAGTGGTCTAACAAGATAGTTTTGATGCCCCTTGGAAGAGACATAGAGGGTACAGGAACTTAACAAGTTGGTATTAATGCCCCTTAGAAGAGATGTGGAGGTCAGAGTGGTTTAACAAGATGGTTTTAATGCTCCTTGGAAGAGAATTGCAGTTCAGGGATGTTTAACAAGACTGTTTTAATGCACCTTGGAAGAGACGTGGAGTTCACAGTAGCTTAACAAGATGGTTTTAATGCCCCATGGAAGAGACGTGGAGTTCAGAGTGGTTTACCAAGATGGTTTTAATGCCCCTTGGAAGAGACGTGGAGTTCAGAGTGGTTTAACAAGACGGTTTTAATGCCCCTTGGAAGAGACGTGGAGTAAAGATTAGCTTAACAAGAAGGTTTTAATGCCCCTTGGATGAGACGTGGAGGTCATAGTATTTTAACAAGACGGTTTTAGTGCCCCTTGGAAGATACGTGGAGATCACAGTAGCTTAACAAGACAGTTTTTATGCCCCTTGGAAGAGACGTGGAGGTCAGAGTGGTTTAACAAGATGGTTTTTATGCCCCGTGGAAGAGTGGTGGAATTCAGAGTGGTATAACAAGACGGTTTTAATGCCCCATGGTAGAGACGTGGAGTTCACAGTAGCTTAAAAAAACGGTTTTAATGCTCCTTGGCAGAGACGTGGGGGTCACAGTAGCTTAACAAGACGGTTTTAATGCCCCTTGGAAGAGTGGTGGAGATCAGAGTGGTTTAACAAGATGGTTTTTATGCCCCTTGGAAAAGACGTGGAGTTCACAGTAGCTTTACAAGATGGTTTTAATGCCCCTTGGAAGAGACGTGGAGGTCAGAGCGGTTTAACAAGACGGTTTTAATGCCCCTTGGATGAGACGTGGAAGTCAGAGCGGTTTAACAAGACGGTTTTAATGCCCCTTGGAAGAGATGTGGAGGTCACAGTAGCTTAACAAGACAGTTTTAATGCCCCTTGGATGAGACGTGGAGGTCAGATTGGTTTAACAAGATGGTTTTAATGCCCCTTGGAAGAGACATGAAGTTCAGAGTAGTTTAACAAGACGGTTTTAATGCCCCTTGGAAGAGATGTGGAGTTCACAGTAGCTTACCAAGACGGTTTTATTGCCTCTTGGAAGAGACGTGGAGGTCACAGAAGCTTAACAACACAGTTTTAATGCCCCTTGGATGAGACGTGGAGGTCAGATTGGTTTAACAAGATGGTTTTAATGCCTCTTGGAAGAGACGTGAAGGTCAGAGTAGTTTTACAAGATTGTTGTAGTGCACCTTGGAACAGACGTGCAGGTCACAGTAGCTTAGCAAGAAAGTTTTAATGCCCTTTGGATAAGACGTGGAGGTCAGAGTGGTTTAACAAGACAGTTTTGATGCCCCTAGGAAGAGAAGTGGAGTTCAGAGTGGTTTAACAAGACGGTTTTAATGCCCCTTGGAAAAAACGTGGAGTTCACAGTAGCTTAACAAAACGGTTTTAATGCCCCTTGGATGAGACGTGGTGGTCAGAGTGCTTTAACAAGACAGTTTTAATTCCCCATGGAAGAGACGTGGAAGTCACAGTAGCTCAACAAGACTGTTTTAATGCCCCTTGGAAGAGACGTGGAGGTCAGAGTGGTTTAGCAAGGTGTATTTAATGCCCCTTGGAAGAGACGTGGAGTTCAGAGTGGTTTAACAAGATGGTTTAAATGCCCCTTGGAAGAGAAGTGCAGCTCAGGGTGGTTTATCAAGATGGCTTTAATGCACCTTGGAAGAGACGTGGAGTTCAGAGTGGTTTAAAAAGATGGTTTTAATGCTGCTTGGAAGAGATGTCTAGGTCACAGTAGCTTATCAAGATGCTTTTAATGCCCCTTGGAAGAGACGCGGAGTTCAGAGTGGTTTAACAAGACTGTTTTAATGCCCCTTGGAAGAGTCGTGGAGATCAGAGTGGTTTAACAAGACGGTTTCAATGCCCCTTGGAAGAGGCGTGCAGGTCACATTAGCTTAACAAGACTGCCTTAATGCCTCTTGTATGAGACATGGAGGTCAGAGTGGTTTAACAAGATGGTTTTAATGCTCCTTGGAAGAGACGTGGAGTTCAGAGTAGCTTAACAAGATGGTTTTAATGCCCATTGGATGAAACGTGGAGGTCATAGTGGTTTAACAAGACGGTTTTAATGCCCCTGGGAAGATACGAGGAGGTCACAGTAGCTTAACAAGACGCTTTTAATGCCCCTTTAAAGAGACGTGGAGGTCAGAGTGGTTTTACAAGTTGTTTTAATGCCCTTTCGAAGAGACGTGGAGTTCAGAGTGGTTTAGACAGACTGTTTTAATGCCCCTTGGAATAGACGACTAGGTCACATTAGCTTATCAAGACGCTTTTAATGCCCCTTGGAAGAGACGTGGAGTTCAGAGTGGTTTAAAAAGGTGGTTTTAATGCCCCTTGGAAGAGACGTGGAGGTCACAGTAGCTTAACAAGACGGTTATAAAGCTCCTTGGATGAGACTTGGAGGTCAGAGTGGTTTAACAAAACGGGTTTAATGCCCCTTGGAAGAGATGTGGAGGTCACAGTAGCTTAACAAGACGGTTTTAATGCCTCTTGTATGATACATAGAGGACAGAGTGGTTTAACAAGATGGTTTTAATGCCCATTGGAAGAGACATAGAGGGTACAGTAGCTTAACAAGTTGGTTTTAATGCCCCTTGGAAGAGACGGGGAGTTCAGAGTGGTTTAACAAGACCTGTTTTAATGCCCCTTGGAAGAGATGAGGAGGTCACAGTAGCTTAACAAGACAGTTTTAATGCCCCTTGGAAGAGTGGTGGAGGTCAGAGTGGTTTAACAAGATGGTTGTAATGCCCCTTGGAAGAGACGTGGAGGTCAGAGTGGTTTAACAAGACGGTTTAAATGACCCTTGGAAGAGACATGAAGTTCACAGTAGCTTAACAAGATGGATTTAATGCCCCTTGGAAGAGACGTGGAGGTCAGAGTGGTTTAACAAGATGGATTTAATGCCCCTTGGAAGAGAAGTGCAGTTCAGGGTGGTTTAAAAAGACGGTTTTAATGCCCTTTGGAAGAGACGACTAGGTCACAGTAGCTTATCAAGATTCTTTTAATTCCTGTTGGAAGAGACGTATAGTTCAGAGTGGTTTAACAAGACGGTTTAAATGCCCCTTGTAAGAGACATGCAGGTCACAGAAGCTTAACAAGATGGTTTTAATGCCTCTTTTATGAGACGTGGAGGTCAAAGTGGTTTAACAAGATGGTTTTAATGCCCCTTGGAAGAGATATATAGGGTACAGTAGCTTAACAAGTTGATTTTAATGCCCCTTGGAAGAGACGTGGAGGTCAGAGTGTTTTAACAAGCCAGTTTTGATGCCCCTTGGCAAAGACGTGGAGATCAGAGTGGGTTAACAAGACTGTTTTAATGCCCCTTGGAAGAGACGTAGACGTCACAGTAGCTTAACAAGATGGTTTTAATGCTCCTTGGAAGAGACGTTGATGTCAGAGTGGTTTAACAAGACGGTTTTAATGCCCCTTGGAAGAGACGTGGAGTTCAAAGTGGTATAACAAGACGGTTTTAATGCCCCTTTGAAGAGACGTGAAGTTCACAGTAGCTTAAAAAGATGTTTTTAATGCCCTTTGGAAGAGACGTGGATGTAAGAGTGGTTTATCAAGACGGTTTTAATGCCCCTTGTAAGAGACATGCAGGTCACAGTAGCTTAACAATTTGGTTTTAATGCCCCTTGGAAGAGACGTGGAGTTCAGAGTGGTTTATAAAGACGGTTTTAATGCCCCTTGGAAGAGACGTGGTGTTCAGAGTGGTTTAACAAGACGGTTTTAAAGCCCCTTGGAAAAGACGTGGAGTTAACAGCAGCTTAACAAGATAGTTTTAATGCCCTTTGGAAGAGAAGTGGAGGTCAGAGTGATTTAACACGATGGTTTTAATGCCCCTTGGTAGAGACGTGGAGTACAGAGTGGTTTAACAAGACGGTTTAAATGCCCCTTGGAAGAGACGTGGAGATCAGAGGGGTTTAACAAGACAGTTTTAATGCCCCTTGGATGAGACGTGGAGGTCACAGTAGCTTAACAAGACGGTTTTAATGCTCCTTGGATGAAACGTGGAGGTCAGAGTGGTTTAACAAGATGGCTTTAATGCCCCTTGGAAGAGACGTGGTGGTCAGAGTGGTTTGTCAAGATGGTTTTAATGCCCCTTGGTACAGACGTGAAGTTCACAGTAGCTTAACAAGATGGTTTTAATGCCACTTGGAAGAGACGTGGAGTTCCGAGTGGTTTAACAAGATGGTTTTAATGCCCCTTGTAAGAGACGTGCAGGTCACTAAAGCTTAACAAGACGGTTTTAATGCCTCTTGTATGAGACGTGGAGGTCAGAGTGGTTTAGCAAGATGGTCTTAATGCCCCTTGGAAGAGACGTAGAGGGTACAGTAGCTTAACAAATTGGTTTTAATGCCCCTTGGAAGAGACGGGGAGTTTAGAGTGGTTTAACAAGATGGCTTTAATGCCCCTTGGAAGAGAAGTGCAGCTCAGGGTCGTTTATCAAGATGGTTTTAATGCACCTTGGAAGAGGCGTGGAGTTCAGAGTGGTTTAAAAAGATGGTTTTAATGCTGCTTGGAAGAGACGTCTATGTCACAGTAGCTTATCAAGATGCTTTTAATGCCCCTTGGAAGAGACGTGGAGTTCAGAGTGGTTTAACAAGACGGTTTTAATGCCTCTTGGAAAAGACGTGGAGATCACGGTAGATTAACAAAATGGTTTTAATGCCCCTTGGAAGAGACGTGGAGTTCAGAGTGGTTTAACAAGACGGTTTTAATGTCCCTTGGAAGAGACGTGGAGATCAGAGTGGTTTAACGAGACGGTTTTAATGCCCCTTGGATGAAACGTGGAGGTCACAGTAGCTTAACAAGACGGTTTTAATGCTACTTGGATGAGACGTGGAGGTCAGAGTGGTTTAACAAGATGGTTTTAATGACCCTTGGAAGAGGCGTGCAGGTCACATTAGCTTAACAAGACGGTTTTAATGCCTCTTGTATGAGACGAGGAGGTCGGAGTGGTTTAACAAGATGGTATTGATGCCCCTTGGAAGAGACATAGAGGGTACAGGAGCTTAACAAGTTGGTATTAATGCCCCTTAGAAGAGATGTGGAGGTCAGAGTGGTTTAACAAGATGGTTTTAATGCTCCTTGGAAGAGAATTGCAGTTCAGGGAGGTTTAACAAGACTGTTTTAATGCACCTTGGAAGAGACGTGGAGTTCACAGTAGCTTAACAAGATGGTTTTAATGCCCCATGGAAGAGACGTGGAGTTCAGAATGGTTTACCAAGATGGTTTTAATGCCCCTTGGAAGAGACGTGGATTTCAGAGTGGTTTAACAAGACGGTTTTAATGCCCCTTGGAAGAGACGTGGAGTTCAGAGTAGCTTAACAATAAGGTTTTAATGCCCCTTGGATGAGACGTGGAGGTCATAGTATTTTAACAAGACGGTTTTAGTGCCCCTTGGTAGATACGTGGAGATCACAGTAGCTTAACAAGACAGTTTTTATGCCCCTTGGAAGAGACGTGGAGGTCAGAGTGGTTTAACAAGATGGTTTTTATGCCCCGTGGAAGAGTGGTGGAATTCAGAGTGGTATAACAAGACGGTTTTAATGCCCCTTGGTAGAGACGTGGAGTTCACAGTAGCTTTAAAAAACGGTTTTAATGCTCCTTGGCAGAGACGTGGGGGTCACAGTAGCTTAACAAGACGGTTTTAATTCCCCATGGAAGAGTGGTGGAGATCAGAGTGGTTTAACAAGATGGTTTTAATGCCCCTTGGAAGAGACGTGGAGTTCTGAGAATCTTAACAAGATGGTTTTAATGCCCCTTGGATGAAACGTGGAGGTCAGAGCTGTTTAACAAGATGGTTTTAATGCCCCTTGGAAGAGATGTGGAGGTCACAGTAGCTTAACAAGACAGTTTTAATGCCCCTTGGATGAGACGTGGAGGTCAGAGTGGTTTAACAAGATGCTTTTAATGCCCCTTGGAAGAGACGTGCAGGTCACAGTAGTTTAACAAGACAGTTTTAATGCCCCTTCGAAGAGACCTGGAGGTCAGAGAAGCTTAACAAGACGGTTTTAATTCCCCTTGGAAGAGACGTGGAGTTCAGAGTGGTTTACAAGACGGTTTTAATGCCCCCTGGAAGAGACGTCGAGTTCACAGTAGCTTAACAAGGTGGTTTTATTGCCCCTTAGATGAGACGTGGAGGTCAGAGTGGTTTGACAAGATGGTTTTAATGCCCCTTGGAAGAGACGTGGGGTTCAGATTGGTTTACAATACGGTCTTAATGCACCTTGGAAGAGACGTGGAGTTCACAGTAGCTTAACAAGGTGGTTTTAATGCCCCTTGGATGAGACGTGGAGGTCAGAGTGGTTTAACAGCACGGTTTTAATGCCCCTTGGAAAAGACGTGGAGGTCACAGTAGCTTAACAAGACGGTTTTAATGCCCCTTTGAAGAGAAGAGGAGGTCAGAGTGGTTTAACAAGATGGTTTTAATGCCCCATTGAAGAGACATGAAGTTCAGAGTGGTTTAACAAGATGGTTTTATTGCCCCTTGGAAGAGATGTGGAGTTCACAGTAGCTTACCAAGACGGTTTTATTGCCTCTTGGAAGAGACGTGGAGGTCACAGTAGCTTAACAACACAGTTTTAATGCCCCTTGGATGAGACGTGGAGGTCAGATTGGTTTAACAAGATGGTTTTAATGCCTCTTGGAAGAGACGTGAAGGTCAGCGTACTTTAACAAGATTGTTTTAATGCACCTTGGAAGAGACGTGCAGGTCACAGTAGCTTAGCAAGAAAGTTTTAATGCCCCTTGGATAAGACGTGGAGGTCAGAGTGGTTTAACAAGACAGTTTTAATGCCCCTAGGAAGAGAAGTGGAGTTCAGAGTGGTTTAACAAGACGGTTTTAATGCCCCTTGGAAAAAACGTGGAGTTCACAGTAGCTTAACAAAACGGTTTTAATGCCCCTTGGATGAGACGTGGAGGTCAGAGTGGTTTAACAAGACAGTTTTAATTCCCCGTGGAAGAGACGTGGAAGTCACAGTAGTTCAACAAGACTGTTTTAATGCCCCTTGGAAGAGACGTGGAGTTCACAGTGGTTTAAAAAGACTGTTTAATGCCCCTTGGAAGAGACGTCTAGGTCACAGTAGCTTATCAGCACGCTTTTAATGCACCTTGGAAGAGACGTGGAGATCACAGTCGCTTAAAAAGATGGTTTTCATGCCCCTTGGAAGAGAAGTGGAGAGCAGAGTGGTTTAACAAGACGCTTTTAATGCCCCTTGGAAGAGACGTGGAGTTCACAGTAGCTTAACAAGACTGTTTTAATGCCCCTTGGAAGAGACGTGCAGTTCAGAGTGGTTTAACATGACTGTTTTAATGCCCCTTAGTTGAGACGGTGAGGTCACAGTAGCTTAACAAGACGGTTTTATTGCCCCTTGGAAGAGACGTGGAGGTCAGAGTGGTTTATCAAGATGGTGTTATTGCCCCTTGGAAGAGACATGGAGGTCAGATTGGTTTAACAAGATGGTTTTAATGCCTCTTGGAAGAGACGTGTAGGTCAGCGTAGTTTAACAAGATTGTTTTAATGCACCTTGGAAGAGACGTGCAGGTCACAGTAGCTTAGCAAGAAAGTTTTAATGCCCCTTGGATAAGACGTGGAGGTCAGAGTGGTTTAACAAGACAGTTTTAATGCCCCTAGGAAGAGAAGTGGAGTTCAGAGTGGTTTAACAAGACGGTTTTAATGCCCCTTGGAAAAAACGTGGAGTTCACGGTAGCTTAACAAAACGGTTTTAATGCCCCTTGGATGAGACGTGGAGGTCAGAGTGGTTTAACAAGACAGTTTTAATTCCCCGTGGAAGAGACGTGGAAGTCACAGTAGTTCAACAAGACTGTTTTAATGCCCCTTGGAAGAGACGTGGAGGTCAGAGTGGTTTAGCAAGGTGGATTTAATGCCCCTTGGAAGAGACGTGGAGTTCAGAGTGGTTTAACAAGATGGTTTAAATGCCCCTTGGAAGAGAAGTGCAGCTCAGGGTGGTTTATCAAGACGGTTTTAATGCACCTTGGAAGAGACGTGGAGTTCAGAGTGGTTTAAAAAGATGGTTTTAATGCTGCTTGGAAGAGATGTCTAGGTCACAGTAGCTTATCAAGATGCTTTTAATGCCCCTTGGAAGAGACGTGGAGTTCAGAGTGGTTTAACAAGACTGTTTTAATGCCCCTTGGAAGAGACGTGGAGATCAGAGTGGTTTAACAAGATGGTTTCAATGCCCCTTGGAAGAGGCGTGCAGGTCACATTAGCTAAACAAGACTGCCTTAATGCCTCTTGTATGAGACGTGGAGGTCAGAGTGGTTTAACAAGATGGTTTTAATGCCCCTTGGAAGAGACATAGAGGGTACAGTAGCTTAACAAGTTGATATTAATGCCCCTTGGAAGAGACGTGGAGGTCAGAGAGGTTTAACAAGATGGTTTTAATGCTCCTTGGAAGAGACGTGGAGTTCAGAGTAGCTTAACAAGATGGTTTTAATGCCCATTGGATGAGACGTGGAGGTCATAGTGGTTTAACAAGACGGTTTTAATGCCCCTGGGAAGATACGTGGCGGTCACAGTAGCTTAACAAGACGCTTTTAATGCCCCTTTAAAGAGACGTGGAGGTCAGAGTGGTTTTACAAGTTGTTTTAATGCCCTTTCAAAGAGACGTGGATTTCAGAGTGGTTTAGAAAGACTGTATTAATGCCCCTTGGAATAGACGTCTAGGTCACATTAGCTTATCAAGACGCTTTTAATGAACCTTGGAAGACACGTCGAGTTCAGAGTGGTTTAACAAGACGGTTTTAATGCCCCTTGGAAGAGACGTGGAGGTCACAGTAGCTTAACAAGACAGTTTTAATGGTCCTTGGATGAGACTTGGAGGTCAGAGTGGTTTAACACGACGGGTTTAATGCCCCTTGGAAGAGATGTGGAGGTCACAGTAGCTTAACAAGACGGTTTAATGCCTCTTGTATGAGACTTGGAGGACAGAGTGGTTTAACAAGATGGTTTTAATGCCCATTGGAAGAGACATAGAGGGTACAGTAGCTTAACAAGTTGGTTTTAATGCCCCTTGGAATAGACGTGGAGGTCAGAGTGGTTTAACAAGATGGTTTTAATGCCCCTTGGAAGAGAAGTGCAGTTCAGGATGATTTAACAAGACGGTTTTAAAGCACCTTGGAAGAGACGTGGAGTTCACAGTAGCTTAACAGGTTGGTTTTAATGACCCTTGGAAAAGACGTGGATTTCAGAGTAGCTTAACAAGATGGTTTTAATGCCCCTTGGAAGAGACGTGGAGTTCAGAGTGGTTTAACAAGACAGTTTTAATGCCCCTTGGAAGAGACGTGGAGGTCATAGAAGGTTAACAAAACACTTTTAATGCCCCTTTGAAGAGACGTGGAGATCAGAGTGGTTTAACAAGATGGTTTTAATGCCCCTTGGAAGAGACGTGGAGTTCACAGTGGTTTAAAAAGATTGTTTAATGCCCCTTGGAAGAGACGTCTAGGTCACAGTAGCTTATCAGCACGCTTTTAATGCACCTTGGAAGAGACGTGGAGATCACAGTCGCTTAAAAAGATGGTTTTCATGCCCCTTGGAAGAGAAGTGGAGAGCAGAGTGGTTTAACAAGACGTTTTTAATGCCCCTTGGAAGAGACGTGGAGTTCACAGTAGCTTAACAAGACTGTTTTAATGCCCCTTGGAAGAGACGTGCAGTTCAGAGTGGTTTAACATGACTGTTTTAATGCCCCTTAGTTGAGACGGTGAGGTCACAGTAGCTTAACAAGACGGTTTTATTGCCCCTTGGAAGAGACGTGGAGGTCAGAGTGGTTTATCAAGATGGTGTTATTGCCCCTTGGAAGAGACATGGAGTTCAGAGTGGTTTAACAAGACGGTTTTAATGCCCCTTGGAAGAGATGTGGACGTCAGAGTGGTCTAACAAAACTGTTTTAATGCCCCTTGGAAGAGACGTGGAGCTCAGAGTAGCTTAACAAGACAGTTTTTATGCCCATTGGAAGAGACGTGGAGGTCAGAGTGGTTTAACAAGATGGTTTTAATGCCCCTTGGAAGAGTGATGGAGTTCAGAGTGTATAACAAGACGGTTTTAATGCCCCTTGGTAGAGACGTGGAGTTCATAGTAGCTTAAAAAAACGGTTTTAATGCTCCTTGGTAGAGACGTTGGGGTCACAGTAGCTTAACAAGACGGTTTTAATGCCCCTTGGAAGAGTAGTGGAGATCAGAGTGGTTTAACAAGATGGTTTTAAATCGCCTTGGAAGAGACGTGGAGTTCACAGTAGCTTAACAAGATGGTTTTAATGCCCCTTGGAAAAGACGTGGAGTTCAGAGTGGTTTAACAAGACGGTTTTAATGCCACTTGGATGAGACGTGGTGTACCTTGTGGTTTAACAAGTTGGTTTTAATGCCCCTTGGAAGTGACGTGGAGTTCAGAGTGGTTTAAAAAGATGGTTTTAATGCCCCTTGGAAGATACGTGGAGGTTAGAGTGGTTTATCAAGACGGTTTTAGTGCCCCTTGGATGAGACTTTGAGGTCACAGTAGGTTAACAAGATAGTTTATATGCCCCTTGGAAGAGACGTGGAGGTCAGAGTGATTTAACAAGATGGTTTTAATGCCCCTTGAAGAGACGTGGAGATCAGAGTGGTTTAACAACATGGTTATTATGCCCCTTGGAAGAGACGTGGAGTTCAGAGTAGCTTAACAAGACGGTTTTAATGCCCCTTGGATGAGTGGTGGAGTTCAGAGTGGTTTAACCACATGGTTTTAATGCCCTTTGGAAGAGACGTGGAGTTCAGAGTGGTTTACAAGATGGTTTTAATGCCCCTTGGAAGAGACGTGGAGTTATGATTAGCTTAACAAGATGGTTTTAATGCCCCTTGGATGAGACGTGGAGGTCAGAGTGGTTTAACAAGACGGTTTTATTGGCCCCTTGGAAGAGACGTGGAGGTCACAGTAGCTTAACAAGACAGTTTTAATGCACCTTGGATGAGACGTGAAGATCAGATTGGTTTAACAAGATGGTTTTAATGCCCCTTGGAAGAGACGTGGATGTCAGAGTGGTTTAACAAGATGCTTTTAATGCCCCTTGGAAGAGACGTGCAGGTCACAGTAGGTTAACAAGACAGTTTTAATGCCCCTTGGATGAGGCGTGGAGGTCAGAGTGGTTTAACAAGACAGTTTTAATGCCCCTTGGAAGAGACGTGGAGGTCAGAGTAGCTTAACAAGACGGATTTAATGCCCATTGGATGAGACGTGGAGGTCAGAGTGGTTTGACAAGATGGTTTTAATGCCCCTTGGAAGAGACGTGGAGTTCAGAGTGGTTTACAAGACGGTTTTAATGCCCCTTGGAAGAGACGTGGAGTTCACAGTAGCTTAACAATGTGGTTTTAATGCCCCTTGGATGAGACGTGGAGGTCAGAGTGGTTTAACAACACGGTTTTAATGCCCCTTGGAAAAGACGTGGAGGTCACAGTAGCTTAACAAGACGGTTTTAATGCCCCTTTGAAGAGACAAGGAGGTCAGAGTGGTTTAACAAGATGGTTTTAATTCCCCTTGGAAGAGACATGGAGTTCAGAGTGGTTTAACAAGACGGTTTTAATGCCCCTTGGAAGAGATGTTGAGATCACAGCAGCTTAACAAGACGGTTTTATTGCCCCTTGGAAGAGACGTGGATGTCAGAGTGGTTTAACAAGATGGTTTTAATGCTGCTTGGAAGAGACGTGGAAGTCACAGTAGATTAACTACACAGTTTTAATGCCCCTTGGATGAGACGTGAAGGTCAGATTGGTTTAACAAGATGGTTTTAATGCCTCTTGGAAGAGACGTGCAGGTCAAAGTAGCTTAACAAGAAAGATTTAATGCCCCTTGGATAAGACGTGGAGTTCAGAGTGGTTTAACAAGACAGTTTTAATGTCCCTAGGAAGAGATGTGGAGCTCAGAGTCGTTTAACAAGACGGTTTTAATGCCCCTTGGAAAAAACATGGAGTTCTCAGTAGCTTAACAAAACGTTTTTAATGCCCCATGGATGAGACATGGAGGTCAGTGTGGTTTAACAAGACAGTTTTAATTACCCGTGGAAGAGACGTGGAGGTCACAGTAGCTTATTAAGACAGTTTTATTGCCCCTTGGATGAGACGTGGAGGTCAGAGTGGTTTAACAAGGTGGTTTTAATGCCCCTTGGAAGAGACGTGGAGTTCAGAGTGGTTTAACAAGACAGTTTAAATGCCCCTTGGAAGAGACGTTGAGGTCACAGTAGCTTATTAAGACAGTTTTAGTGCCCCTTGGATTTGACGGGGAGGTCAGAGTGTTTTAACAAGATGGCTTTAATGCCCCTTGGAAGAGACATGGAGTACACAGTAGCTTAACAAGATGGTTTTAATGCCCATTGGAAGAGACGTGGAGGTCAGAGTGGTTTAACAAGACGGTTTTAATGCTCCTTGGAAAAGACGTGGAGGTTAAAGTGGTTTAAAAAGACGGTTTTAATGCCCCTTGGAAGAGACGTGGAGGTCATAGTGGTTTAACAAGACCGTTTTAATGCCCCTTGGAAGAGACGTGGAGTTCAGAGTGGTTTAACAAGACGGTTTTAATGCCCCTTGGAAGAGACGTGCAGTACACAGTAGCTTAGCAAGACGTTTTTATTGCCCCTTGGAAGAGACATGGAGGTCTCAGTAGCTTAACAAGATGGTTTTAATGCTCCTTGCATGAGACTTGGAGGTCAGAGTCGTTTAAAAAGATGGTTTTAATGCCCCTTGGAAGAGACGTGGAAGTCACAGTAGCTTAACAAGACAGTTCTAATGCCCCTTGGAAGAATCTTGGAGGTCAGAGTGGTTTAACAAGACAGTATTATTGCCCCTTGGAAGACACGTAGAGGGTACAGTAGCTTACTAAGTTGGTTTTAATGCCCCTTGGAAAACACGTGGAGGTCAGAGTGGTTTAACAAGATGGTTTTAATACCCCTTGGAAGAGACGTGGAGGTCAGAGTGGTTTAACAAGATGGTTTTAATTCCCCTTGGAAGAGACGTGGAGGTTACAGTAGCTTAACAAGACGGTTTTAATGCCCCTTGGAAGAGACGTGGATGTCAAAATTAGAGATGAGCGGTGTTCGACTAGAACTGTTCCCCAATCTCAAATTCGAGCTGTTTTGGGCGGTGTTCGAGTTGTTCGACGAACCCGAACGATTTGCAAAAAATTCGGCTGTTCGAGGTTATGTTCGATAACTGTTCGTGCACCAAAAGCGTGTCCTGCATGTCTGGCGCTATTTAGAGCACCAATGATGCAGGGATTGTCTGCCACTCACTGTAATGCCACAGCCATGGAGGTTGTGGCATTACAGTGATTGCCCAAATCGATGGGAACAGTGCCAACAGTGAAACATGAAAAGCCGGCAATTCAGCAGCGGCATACACCGGTACCCGACAATTTAGAACCGAAAGAATAGAGCTTCACACATAGATTAGATAGATATAAACATGTCAGCCACATATATACGAAGTACAGTGAAAGTGCTGCTTACTGTACTTGTCATTTAGCGTAAAGGATTTATCAAAAAAAATAATAGTGTTTTCATGCACCGTCTCTTTAAAAAAGCCGGCCGGCAATTCAGCATCTGTACCCGACAATTTATAACAGACAGAATAGAGCTTCACACATAGATTAGATAGATAGAAACATGTCAGTCACATATATATGAAGTACAGTGATAGTGTTGGTTACTGTACTTGTCATTTAGTATTAAAATAAAGGATTTATTATTAAAAAAATTGGCGTGGGGTTCCACTTAATTTTAGGCTCTAGCGGAGGTTAAGCAGACAGCTGGGGCAGATGTTTGAAGCCTGGGAAGGGGGTAATACCCACGGAGCTTCCCAGGCTACTAATATCAGCCCCCAGCTGAATACATAGCCTTTACTAGCTATTAAAATGGGGGACCCCCCCAAAAAATGACGTGGGGTCCCCCCTAATTTAATAGCTAGCAATGGCTAGGCAGACAGCTGGGGGCTGATATTAATAGCCCAGGAAGGGAGCCATGAATATTGGCCCCCTCCCAGGCTAGAAACACCAGCCGTCAGCCGCCCCAGAAATGGCGCATTCATAGGATGCGCCAATTCTGGCACTTAGCCTCGCTCTTCCACGCTGCCCTGGTGCGGTGGCAGGGGGTAATAGGGTTGGGGTTGATGTCAGCTTATAATGCCAGCTGACATCAAGCCCAGGTTAGTAATGGAGAGGCGTCTATAAGACACCCCCATTACTAACCCCATAGTCAAAGTTAAAAAAAACACAAACACCCAGAATAAAGTCCTTTAATTGAAATAAAGACACAATCCTTTATTGTTCTAAATTAAACCATACTTACCGTCACGCCCATTCCAGCTGAAGCCAACGATCTCCTGCAATAAAAGAAAAATAATAAAGCAACCTCATCCTTACCTTTCCATGGTTCCCACGACAGCTTCAGCTCTGCTACATCGAGATGACAGGCTGGACCGCAGCAGAACGCTGCCATCCAGCCTCTCATCCCGCAGACACTGAGAAGAGCAGGCATGCTTGCGCTCCTCAGTGTCTGACTGTGACGGCATCCAGATGAGCCGACAATGAACTCAGCTCACCTCCTGGACGTCCGTCACTGACAGCGTGGGAAACTTCTACTGCGCATGCGGGAAGCAGGAGAATTTTCCCACGCTGTCAGTGACGTGCATGAGGTGAGCTGAGTTCATTGGACATTAACTCGGCTCATCTGGATGCCCTCACAGAGAGACACTGTGGAGCGCAAGCAAGCCTGCGCTTCTCAGTGTCTGCGGGATGACAGGCTGGATGGCAGCGTTCTGCTGCGGTCCAGCCTGTCATCTCGATGTAGCAGAGCTGAAGCTGTCATGGGAACCATGGAAAGGTAAGGATGATGTTGCTTTATTATTTTTCTTTTATTTCAGGAGATCGTTGGCTTCAGCTGGAATGGGCGTGATGGTAAGTATGGTTTAATTTAGAACAATAAAGAATTGTGTGTTTATTTCAATTAAAGGACTTTTTTCTGGGTGTTGTGTTTTTTTTAAATACTTTACTAGAAATTCATGGTGGTCATGTCTAATACTGGCGTGACCCCATGAATTTCGGGCTTAGGGCCAGCTGATAATGCCAAGCTGGCCCTAACCCCTTTATTACCCAGTGAGCCACCGCATCAGGGCCCTGGATGAGTTGGGTACAGCGCCAGAAGATGGCGCTTCTATGAACGCGCCATTTTCCGGGGTGGCTGCGGACTGCAATTTGCAGCGGGGGTGGCCCAGAAAGCTTGGGCCTCCCTGCGCTGCGGATTCCAGCCCCCAGCTGCCTAGTTGTACCTGGCTGGACACAAAAACAGGGCGAAGCCCCACGTCAATTTTCTTTAAATTATTTCATGAAATAATTAAGAAAAAAAGGGCTTCCCTATATTGTTGTGTCCGGCCAGGTACAAATAGGCAGCTGGTGGTTGGGGGCAGCCCGTTCCTGCCTGCTGTACCTGGCTGGACACAAATATAGTGCGAAGCCCCACGTCAATTTTTTTTAAATTATTTCATGAATTTCCTGAAATAATTTAAAAAAATTGAAGTGGGGCTTCGCACTATATTTGTGTCCAGCCAGGTACAGCAGGCAGGAACGGGCTGCCCCCATCCACCAGCTGCCTATTTGTACCTGGCCGGACACAACAATATAGGGAAGGCCTTTTTTTCTTAATTATTTCATGAATTTCATGAAATAATTAAAAAAAATTGAAGTGGGGCTTCGCACTATATTTGTGTCCAGCCAGGTACAGCAGGCAGGAACGGGCTGCCACCAACCACCAGCTGCCTATTTGTACCTGGCCGGACACAACAATATAGGGAAGGCCTTTTTTTCTTAATTATTTCATGAATTTCATGAAATAATTAAAAATAAAGTACATGGGGCTTCGCCCTATTTTTGTGTCCAGCCAGGTACAACTAGGCAGCTGGGGGCTGGAATCTGCAGCGCAGGGAGGCCCAAGCTTTCTGGGCCCCCCCCCGCTACAAATTGCAGTCCGCAGCCACCCCGGAAAATGGCGCGTTCATAGAAGAGCCATCTTCTGGCGCTGTACCCAACTCATCCAGGGCCCTGGTGCGGTGGCTCACTGGGTAATAAAGGGGTTAGGGCCAGCTTGGTATTATCAGCTGGCCCCAAGCCCAAAATTCATGGGGTCACGCCAGTATTAGACATGACCGCCATGAATTTCTAGTAAAGTATTTAAAAAAAACACAACACCCAGAATAAAGTCCTTTAATTGAAATAAAGACACAATTTTTTATTGTTCTAAATTAAACCATACTTACCATCACACCCATTCCAGCTGAAGCCAACGATCTCCTGCAATAAAAGAAAAATAATAAACCAACCTCATCCTTACCTTTCCATGGTTCCCACGACAGCTTCAGCTCTGCTACATCGAGATGACTGGCTGGACCGCAGCAGAAAGCTGCCATCCAGCCTGTCATCTCGCAGACACTGAGAAGCGCAGGCATGCTTGCGCTTTTCACTGTCTCGCTGTGACGGCATCCAGATGAGCCGAGGTCATGTCCAATGAACTCGACTCACCTCATGCACGTCACTGACAGCGTGGGAAAATTCTGACGCTGAAGTGCTGAGTGCAGGAGAATTCTCCCACGCTGTCAGTGATGTGCATGAGGTGAGCTCATGTCCAATGAACTCAGCTCACCTCCTGCACGTCACTGACAGCGTGGGAAAATTCTCCTGCAATCAGCGCTTCAGCGTGAGAATTTTCCCACGCTGTCAGTGACGTGCATGAGGTGAGCCGAGTTCATTGGACATGAACTCGGCTCATCTGGATGTCGTCACAGAGAGACGCTGAGCAGCGCAAGCAAGCCTGCGCTTCTCAGTGTCTGCGGGATGACAGGCTGGATGGCAGCGTTCTGCTGCGGTCCAGCCTGTCATCTCGATGTAGCAGAGCTGAAGCTGTCGTGGGAACCATGGAAAGGTAAGGATGAGGTTGCTTTATTATTTTTCTTTTATTGCAGGAGATCGTTGGCTTCAGCTGGAATGGGCGTGATGGTAAGTATGGTTTAATTTAGAACAATAAAGGATTGTGTCTTTATTTCAATTAAAGGACTTTATTCTGGGTGTTTGTGTTTTTTTTAACTTTGACTATGGGGTTAGTAATGGGGGTGTCTTATAGACGCCTCTCCATTACTAACCTGGGCTTGATGTCAGCTGGCATTATAAGCTGACATCAACCCCAACCCTATTACCCCCTGCCACCGCACCAGGGCAGCGTGGAAGAGCGAGGCTAAGTGCCAGAATTGGCGCATCCTATGAATGCGCCATTTCTGGGGCGGCTGACGGCTGGTGTTTCTAGCCTGGGAGGGGGCCAATATTCATGGCTCCCTTCCTGGGCTATTAATATCAGCCCCCAGCTGTCTGCCTAGCCTTTGCTAGCTATTAAATTAGGGGGGACCCCACGTCATTTTTTTGGGGGGGTCCCCCATTTTAATAGCTAGTAAAGGCTATGTATTCAGCTGGGGGCTGATATTAGTAGCCTGGGAAGCTCCGTGGGTATTACCCCCTTCCCAGGCTTCAAACATCTGCCCCAGCCATCTGCTTAACCTCCGCTAGAGCCTAAAATTAAGGGGAACCTCACGCCAATTTTTTTAATAATAAATCCTTTATTTTAATACTAAATGACAAGTACAGTAACCAACACTATCACTGTACTTCTTTTATATGTGACTGACATGTTTCTATCTATCTAATCTATGTGTGATGCTCTATCTTTCTGTTCTAAATTGTCGGGTACCGCTGCTGAATTGCCGGCCGGCTTTTTTAAAGAGACAGTGCATGAAAACACTATTATTTTTTTAAATAAATCCTTTACACTAAATGACAAGTACAGTAAGCAACACTATCACTGTACTTATTATATATGTGACTGACATGTTTCTATCTATCTAATCTATGTGTGAAGCTCTATTCTATCTGTTCTAAATTGTCGGGTACAGATGCTGAATTGCCGGCCGGCTTTTTTAAAGAGAGGGTGCATGAAAACACTAATATTTTTTTTAATAAATCCTTTACACTAAATGACAAGTGCAGTAACCAACACTGTCACTGTGCTTCTTATATGTGTGACTCACATGTTTCTATCTATCTAATCTATGTGTGAGGCTCTATTCCTTCTTGTCTAAATTGTCGGGTACCGGTGTATGCCGCTGCTGAATTTGCCGGCCGGCTTTTTTAAAGAGAGTGTCTTCTGAGCAGTTTGTCAGCTTTTGGACACCTTTGCAGGTGTTTTCTATGTGTTTCTATGTGTTTTTGTTTGCCTGCCATTGGTTTTAACGGTGTTCGACGGTGTTCTAAGGTGTTCGACGAACAGTTCGACGAACAGTTCCTCGAACATCCCGGTGTTCGACGAACCGAACCGAACCCGAACACTACGGGGGTGGCTCAACACTAGTCAAAATGTTTTAACAAAATGGTTTTCATGCCCCTAGGAAGAGACGTGGAGTTCAGAGTGGTTTATCAAGACGGTTTTAATGCCCCTTGGAAGAGACGTGGAGATCACAATAGCTTAACAAGACGGTTTTAATGCCCCTTGGAAGAGACGTGGAGGTCAGAGTGGTTTAACAAGACGGTTTTAATGCCCCTTGGAAGAGTGGTGGAGGTTGCAGTGGAATAAAAATACAATATCAATGCCGCTTGGAAGAGACGCGCAGGTCACAGTAGCTTAACAAGTCGGTTTTAATGCCCCTTACAAGAGCCATGCAGTACAGCTTATTAAAAACATTATTTCCATTATTGGGGATTGGGTCTCCCATAGTCTTTGCCTATGCCTTCCAAGCAAAAGCTGCCAAAAATTTGGACGGAGAAACTTGCAATGCCCCGTACAAGAGCCATGCAGTACAGCATATTAAAAACATTATTCCCTTTATGTGGGAGTGGGTCTCCCATAGTCTTTGCCTATGCCTTCCAAGCAAAAGCTGCCAAAAAGTAGGACGGAGGAACTTGCAATGCTGACAACATGGACCATGGTCACCCTGGTGGTATATTGGTGTTGGAGGCTGAGGATAAGGAGGAGAGCAAAAAACAGCGGAAATGAGGAAGCGTATACCGATGTGTGGGTGTGAAGCGGTGCATGGGAATACACCTCCCGAAATAGCACAGTGGATTTGACTTTATGTTACTCTGCTGTCATTTGGTGGTGATGAGAAGTCTGGCCCAATCCAGCCCTTGTTCATTTTGATAAGGGTCAGCTTGTCAGCATTGTCAGTTGACAGGTGAGTGCGCTTATCAGTTATAATTCCCCCAGCGGCACTAAAAACACGCTCCGATAACACGCTAGCGGCAGGGCAGTCCAGGACCTCCAAGGCATACAGAGCGAGTTTATTCCAAGTGTCCAGCTTGGATACCCAATAATTAAAAGGCAAAGAGGAATCACGGAGGACGCTGGTACGGTCGGCAAGGTACTCCCTCACCATCTTTTGAAACTTTCCACTCCTTGTGAGAGTACCCTGCGCCTCATGGCCTGTAAGCTGGGCGGGTCTCAGAAAACTGTCCCAGAACGTTGTCAGTGTTCCCCTGCCTCTGCTGGATTGGAGTTGCGTCTCTCTCGCCTGTACGCCTTGGTTGGTCAATGAACTGTGACCTCTGCCGCTAGCGTGTTCAGATGGGAATTTTTTTTAACAGTTCTGCAGCAAGGGCCTTTTGGTACTGCCCCATTTTTGTAGACTACTCCACCTCAGGAATAAGAGAGTGAAAGTTCTCCTTGTAGCAGGGGTATAAAAGTGTCACCAACCAGTAATGACTGTCACCCAACATTTTGACAACGCAAGGGTCATGGTTAAGGCAGCGTACCATAAAGTCAGCCATGCGTGCCAGACTGGTAACGGACAAGACTTCCGTGTCCTCACCAAGATGACGATTGACCATGCTCTCCTCCTCCTCCCCCCTGTCCTCAGGCCACCCACGCTGAACTGACGGTATGACAGTTGTACAGGTACTACCGTCTACAGCGCATGACACCAGCTCCTGTTCTTCCTCCTCCTCCTCCTCCTCCTCTCCCTCATTGTCCCCCAATGCACATTGGGATGAGATGAGGCTGGGCTGTGTGTAATCGCCCGCTACGGCTTCTTGATCCATCTCATCATACACTGGTTGCAATGCATCCTCTTTAATTCTCTGCAGAGAGCATTGCAAAAGACAGACAAGTGGGATGCTGACGCTAAGGATGGCGTCATCACCACTCACCATCTTGGTGGACTCCTCAAAGTTTGTCTGGATGGTACATATGTCAGACATCCAGGTCCACTCCTGAGGTCTTATGAGTGAAGTCTGACCTGAATATCGACGGCTTTGTTGAAGCTGGTACTCCACAACTGCTCTCTTCTGCTCACAAATCCTTTGCAACATGTGGAGGGTAGAGTTCCAACGTGTGCGGAGTAGTGTTGAGCCACCCCCATAGTGTTCGAGTTCGGTTCGGTTCGTCAAACACCCGTGTGTTCGCCGAACTGTTCGTCGAACTGTTTGTCGAACACCTTCGAACACCGTTAAAACCAATGGCAGGCAAACAAAAACACATAGAAACACATAGAAAACACCTTCAAAGGTGTCCAAAAGCTGACAAACTGCTCAGAAGACACAACTAACACATTGAAAAGTGACAAGTACATATAGTCATGCGAAAAGAAAAGAGGTGGAGGAGTAAAAGGAGGGGGAGACACAGATATAGGCATGTCATGCCCTTCTAAAATCCAAAAAGTGAGAAGCCGACACGGCCAGTCCGCTCCTGCCCGTGCCACCTCCGTGTCGCCGGGTTTGTGCCAGAGCCGTGGTGAACCCTGACGGCCAGCCCAACTCTCCCAATACTGGTGCCTGTCCGCTGGTGGGTCGAGCGAGCCCCCCTGTGGTGGAGGCAGCTCTAAGCTTTTTAATTTAAATTGTCTCTCTAATTTGAATGAATACACTTTAAATCCATTTACAAAGATCTATTGGAGGGCAAGTCTCATGCCAGCAGCCGCGTAATTCCAGCTCCAGTAGCGTCCACTAAAGCTTCTGCAGTTAAAAAGCTTTTATAAGGATCGAGCTCGGCTGTCCACCGCAAGGCATCCTACTGCCAGTCCCAGCCCCTATGCCTTGGGGTGCCTCCTGATGCTCTTCACTGAGTATCCCGTGGTCCCGAAGCATTTCCTTTGAAAAAATTAAGTGTCCAAACTACAGGTGGTGTAGCTTGCTTAGCAGCCGGGATAATCCGCTGACTAGCAGACACTGCTACTAGGCACAAAGTATTTCCTGGGCTAGATGCAGTTAAAAATTTGTAATTAGATACTCTCGTTGGATGCTGAGAAAGCATTCCATAGAGTCTCCTGGCACGCCATATATGATTCTCTTAAAAAGCTTGGGGTAGGGGTCTAGGGGACCCTTTTATAGCCAAAATCACGGCCCTGTATCGCATTACCTCACCTAGGCTGAAGATAAATGGAACTGTAGCACCCTGAGGGCTCGGTTGCTACAGAGGTATTGCACCTCACCCAGAGGTGTGATATCTCACTCTCGGGTAAGGATGGAGTGTGGATCAGGACCCGACACCTGCATGCATTACACCACATTGCCATGGGGCAGGGCGACCAATTGCCCCTGAGATGGGCACGACAGTCCCTGTCCCTGGCTGGAGTGGGGGGAGGTAACACTGAGGAAGGGGAACCCTGTAGTGCTGGAGCAGGGAGGAAGCAGTTCCTGGGTGCATTGAGAAGGGAGTATAAAAGGTGGGCACCATCTTAGTTCAGTGCAGAGAAGTCTGAGCAGAAGTGACAGGGAGCAGGGGCTCTGCATGAGCTCTGCTCCGGAGGTGGGCCTAGTAACAGAGGCCCAGGCCTGGAAGAGGGAGAAGGAAGGAAGAGGAGCGGAGAAGGCTCCAGGAACGAGGAATGAAGGGATCCCAGGGGTGCGGACGGGCGAGTCGCCACCGCACGCCCGAATCCACCTGCGTGGAGGGGTCAGGCCAAAGGGGGAGACTGGTCCCCGAAACTAGTGGAGGCAGGAAACGACCCTCAGCTAGAAACCGGAGGCTGTGACATTTTATGTGGCGCAGCCCCTCGCTACACCCGCTAGGAAGGCACCACATAGGGTCAGGGAAACTGGCGCCAAGTTTACCAAGAGGAGGCCCAAGGCAGCCGGACAGAAGGGTTGGTAAGAAAGGCCAGACAAAGTACACACAAAGGGGGTCCTGTGAAGCGCTCCAAAGTTATCTGGGAGTTGTCTGAGCCCCTCACCAGGTGAGCACAGTACGACGTGGGCAGCCGTTACCTGCAGACGTGGTCTGGATAATAAGAACTGTGAGTAAAGGCCCTGGACTGCATCACTGACTCCGTGTCATTACTGCTGCTGCCCTGCACCATCACCCACATCCTCCGCATACACTGCCCTGAGGCTATACTCCACCCGTGGGGAGTTATGCTACGCTCTGCTGCACCCACAACACCAGCCTCAGCGGTCTGCCCTGCAGCGGCGGTTCACTCTGACCTCAATCCACGGGTGGCGTAGTCGGACATTTAAAAATCAAAACCACATAAATAGTTCCGCCACTGGTTTGACCGCCCTGAGCCACGGAACCGGGTCGCCGCCATGGAGACTACAACCACCAGCATCCACCAAAAAGGGTCCGGCTCCGGGTGTCCCAAGGCCCAGGGGGTGCATCAGAACATTTTCATCACCTTTCACAATCACCAATGGGACAAGGCAGGGATGTCCTCTGTCCCCTCTCTTATACATCCTAGTGACGGAGCACCTGCTCTCATCAATTCGCTATAACCCCAATATTAGGTGGATTGAGGTGGGAGGCACCGAGTACAAGTGCTCTCTATTTGCTGATGATGTCCTAGTATATATCACTCAATCACATATATCCATCCATGCTGTTATGGCTGAAATAGATCACTTTGTTACATGGTCAAATTTTAAAATCAATGCAGCGAAGTCTGAGGCCCTCGATGTCTCCCTCCCCAAATTCATACAGGATTCCATCCAGTCCAACTTTCCCTTTGCCTGGCGCTCACAGGGTATCAAATACTTAGGAATTCCTATTCATAGAAACCTCTCCCATCTATGTTATCTTAATTTTGGGCCCTTTATTGAACATCTCCATACAGACCACGGTTGGCAATTTAGAACTGTAAGATTCACTACGTGAACCACTGGTGTTTTGTGGAAAAGCACATGTACACTGTGTTCCAAATTATTATGCAAAAAGTGTTTAGGAGTGATAAGGGAAGAATTTGTTTGTTTGTCAGTTAAACTCATTGATGGTGATGTGTGTCAGGGCTCTTTATATCACTGTAAGCAATTGCAGACACCTGTGCTAATTAGTTTGGCAGGTGTGTCCAATGAAAGGTAAGACTACTTAAGAAGGCTGTCCCACATTATTAAGCAGCCTACATTTTCTGCCAAAATGGGAAAGAAAAAGGATGTGTCGGCTGCTGAGGAGCAACAAATTGTGGAGTGTTTAGGTCATGGCATGACTACAATCAACATTGTGCGATGATCATGATGAAGTGTCTTGGCAATCAAGAAGTATGTAGCTGATTCACAGTACACACGTGTGCGTGCTGATAAGGGCAAATTGAGGACTCTTTCCTACAGGCAATTACGTCAGGTTAAAAGAGCAGCGGCAAAAAAGCCTTGTCATAGCAGCAGACAAGTTTTTGAAGCTGCTGGTGCCTCCAACGTCCCCCGAACAACAAGATGCAGGGTCCTTCAGAGGTTTGCAGCTGTGCATACGCCATCCTGTCGACCTCCTCTATCCACTTCACACAAGCAGAAACGGCTCCAGTGGGCCAAACATTACATGAAGATTGATTTCCAAACTGTTTTGTTCACGGATGAGTGCCGTGCAATGCTCGATGGTCCAGATGGATGGAGTGGAGGATGGCTGGTTGATGGACACCCCACGCAAACACGGCTACAGCGCCAACAAGGAGGAGGTGGAGTAATGTTTTGGGCTGGAATCATGGGGAGAGAGATTGTCGGCCACTTTAGGATCCCTGAAGGGGTAAAGATGAACTCCATAATGTTTGTGGAGTTTCTCAAACAGCACTTCCTGCCATGGTTCAAGAAGAAGAACCGTGTATTCCACAGCAAGATAATTTTTATGCATGATAATGCACCATCTCATGCTGCACATAAAACATCTGCATCTCTGGCTGATATGGGCATAAAAGGGGACAAACTTATGGTGTGACCCCCATGCTCCCCTGACCTCTACCCCATTCAGAACCTCTGAAGCATCATCAAAAGGAGTGTCTATGATGGCGGGAGGCAGTTCACATCTAAGCAACAGCTCTGGGAGGGTATTCTGTCCTCATGCAAAACAATTGAAGCAGAAACCATCCAAAACCTGACAAATTCAATGGACGAGAGAGTTCAGAAGCTCCTTTCGAACAAGGGGTCCTATGTGAAAATGTAACATCACCTAGAATAAAGTTTTGAGTTGAAAACTGTTTGATTTCAGTTTCTAATAACCTGCTAATGCTTAGAATTTCAAAAATGACCACTTTTTTGGTCTTTATTAAAATGAAAAGGTTGATCGAAAAGTTTGGGGGATCTAAGAGTGTGGCAACCCAGTAGTCAGGATTACTTCGAATTCTGACAATATGAGGGTCATGTTGAAGGTAGTGCAGCAAGAAGGCACTTATGTGTCTTGCGCATCTCGGAGCCCCAAAATTATTTTCCGGGCTAGATGCAGCTAAAAATTATTATTAATTTTAAATCTGGTGGAGCTTAGTATAGATGGCCTAATAGAATCAGTGCTGCACATTGCTACAAAGCCCAAATTATTTTCCAGTCAAGGTACAGATAAACATGATTAGTAATTTTAAATCTGGTGGAGCTTAGTATAGATGGCCTAATAGAATCAGTACTGCACACTGCTACAAAGCCCAAATTATTTTCCAGCCAAGATACAGATAAACATGATTAGTAATTTGAAAGCTTAAAACGGTTGGAGAGGTGATTTTAACCAATCATCAAGCTTTTACTCTCCCCAGGATGACACAGGGGTAGAAAAGTCATTTTGGATCCATGATTTGTTCATCTTTATGAACGTGAGTCTGTCTACATTATCAGTGGAGAGCCACATGCACTTATCTGTCAGCACACCACCAGCATTGCTGAACACACGTTGAGACAGAACGCTGGCTGCGGGGTCATGACAAGATCTCCAAGGCGTAAGTGGCTAGCTCCGGCCATTTATCCAGATTGGAAGCCCAAAAAAGAGCAAGGGTCCAGTGACACAGTCATGGCTTCAATGTTTACTTGGAGATACTCCTGTACCATCGTCTCTAGGCGTTGACTATGTGTCAGACTTCTTGTCTCCTGTGGCCTTGCAAAATATGGGCTAAAAATGTGGTGAAATGATTCCGCAAAATTGATGTTACCAGCAGATACTGTGGTTCTGTTACGGTTTGAGTGCTGAACACTCGACGGTCCCACGGTTGGCAAGTTGGAACTGTGAGATTCACTACGTGCACCACTGTTGTTTTGTGGAAAAGCACATGTAAGATTCTGCAACAGTCTCTGCTGATACTCCTGCATGCGTTCATCCCTTTCTATGGCAGGAATAATTTCTGCAAATTTACTTTTGTACCGGGGATCTAACAGTGTGGCAACCCAGTAGTAAGGATTATTTCTAATTCTCACAATTCGAGGGTCATGTTGCAGGTAGTGCAGCAAGAAGGCACTCATGTGTGTTGCGCATCCAGGAGCACCAAGTCCCTGTTGTGTTGGTGGCGAGGTAACAATCATGCTTCCTTCCTCTGTCCTCTCCCCCCAACCTCGCACAACAGAAATGTGATCAAGGTCTCCCTCATCTGATGAGTATTCCATCAGTTCGTCCTCCACTTCTTCCTGGGCTCCTGCACCTTCCTCACTAGTTTGGCTGCTACCATGCGCCCTGGTAAAACCATCTCCCCCACCCTCACATGCCTGCCGCCTTGGTGCTGCCGACCGTCTGGACCTTGCAGATGTTAGCCCTTCCGCATACAACTCCTCCTCCTCTACTTCCTCCACCTCCTCTTGTGCCACCACCTGACTCCGAATTCTGTTTAACATGTGCTCCAGCATGTAAATCACCGGAATAGTCATGCTGATAATGGCATCGTCAGCACTAAACATCTTCGTCGCCATTTCAAAACTGTGCAGAACGGTGCATAGGTCCCTGATCTGAGACCACTCCTCTAGCGTGATTTGCCCCACCTCTGTATCTCGTTGGCCCAGGCTATACATCAGAATGTATTGCACCAGGGCTTGTCGGTGCTGCCACAGTCGCTGCAACATGTGCAGAGTTGAATTCCACCAGGTAGGCACATCGCATTTTAGCCGGTGAAGTGGCAGGCCCAACGACTTCTATAGAGATGTAAGTCGCTGAGCTGCGGGATGCGAACGGCGGAAGTGAGCACACAGCGACCGTGCCCTCTGCAGAAGGCCATCTAGTCCGGGATAGTGGGCTAAAAATTGCTGGACAACCAGGTTCAACACGTGAGCCATACAAGGCACGTGTGTGACATTGCCCCGGCGAAGGGCCGCACCCAGGTTTGCAGCATTGTCGCACACGGCCTTCCCTGGTTTCAGGTCCAGTTGAGACAACCATTCATGAAATTGGTTCTCCAGAGATGACCACAACTCCTCAGCTGTGTGACTCACATTTCCCAGACATTTCAAAGTAAAAACCGCCTGATGACGTTGAGCCCTACTGCCAGCATAGTAAGGAGGTGTGCAGGATCCCTTCTGCGCAGTTAGAAAGCTTGTGGCATGACCAGACAGGCTTTGGGTGCAGGTGGAGGACCGAGAGGAGGTTGAGGAGGCAGAAGCAGTGGAGGAACTTTGACATAAAGAGGATTGACGCACAGCTCGTGGGGACGGCAAGACTTGGACAGCAGCCCCTTGTCCTGCTGTCACCATAGTTACCCAGTGCCCAGTCAGCGACATGTAACGCCCCTGTCCATGCCTACTCGTCCAAGTGTCTGTGGTGAAATGCACCCTGTCACACACAGAGTTTCTCAAAGAAGCGGTGATGTTGTGTGCGACATGCTGGTGGAGCGCAGGCACACCTTTCTTTGAGAAGTAGTGCCGACTGGGCATCTGGTACTGGGGCACTGCGACGGACATAAGGTCTCGAAAATCCTCTGTGTCCACCAGGCGGAAAGGCAGCATTTCTGTAGCCAAGAGCTTGCAGATGGTGAAATTCAACCTCTTAGCTTTCTCATGGCTAGGAGGAAATGGTCTTTTACTTGTCCACATCTGAGGGACCGAGGGCTGGCTATTGTGCTTAGACGGGGTTGATAAGGGTGTCCCCAGCAAACTGCCAGTCTGTGAGGAAGATGCAGGCGGACATGTTAGGTTGCCTTGATCCAAAGGTGGTGCTATCGATGTCGGACAGCGCTCAACACCAGCTGGTGTTACCACCTCCAAAGAAAATGATGACCTGCCAATCACGCTGGCTGTTGCGGGTAAAGAGGTGGCAGGTCTGTGCCCCAAAACAGGTGTGACTGCTGTCCCCCCAGTCACAGAGGATGAAGAGGCCGCGGATGCACAAGATATGGCAGACGGTGGTTGGCCCGGCCGGCTAGGCCGCATTGTAGCACAGCGAGCTTCCCACTGCAACTTATGCTTCATGTCCATGTGCCGGTTCATGCATGAAGTACTCAAACTATGTATTTTTTGGCCTCTACTTAGCTTTTGCTGACAAATGTTACAGATAACACGAGTTGGGTCACCTTTATCGATCTGAAAAAATGCAGAGGCTATGCAAGGCTTAGCACCCATGCGACCTGAAGAGCCACCACGACTTGTGGTGAGAGGCAGAGTTGTGTTTGAGGATGCAGTTGTTGACGTGCTTCCAATACTACGTCTCTGTCCAGGAAGGCGCAACCTGACCTCGTCGTCACTAGCATCCTCCTCCACCTCCTCTGCAGACCTCATCTCTTGGCTGACTGTGGGTTGACAGTAAGTGGTATCTCCAACCTCATCATCATCACCCTGTGCGTTATCACACCCATCATCCTCAGAGCCAATCTGTTCCTGCCCTGACAAAAAACTAAAGTTGTCGCTCCAATCAGGTATTTGAGTCTCATCATTGTCTTCCTCATTGTCTCCACCAACAGGAGTTACAGTTTGGGAATGAGGGTCTACATTATGGTCAGAACCTTCTGCGTCTGGTCCTGGATCCGACTCATAAAGATTCTGGCCATCAGTGCAGATCATTTCCTCGTCTGGATTCACAGAAGGGCTGGAGTCGACCTCTGATTCCCAGGCTATAGTATGAGTAAACAGCTCTGCAGACTCAACCATCTGTTCTACCTCATACTCAGACGGGCAGCTGGAGATTTGGGAGCTGTGAGGAAGCAAGTGCGATTGGGGTGACACCTTTGAGGACTGGAGTATTTGTGATGTTGAAGTTGATGTGGAGGAGAGCCCACTTAAAGGAACACTTGATATCCGTTGAAGCACCTGCTGTTTTTGTGCCTCATCTGGAATTTGTAGCGATTGGCGTGGCCGTAAGAAAGGGATCTTATCACATTGTCCGCTAAAAGAAGTAGACATTTTAGTTTGGCTGGAAGATGGTCTTTCTTCTGCAGATGTTACTGTTGCTTTAACATCTACCCCACGGACACAACCTTTTTTCCCCTTCCCAACACGCCTATTCCCCTTTCCACCAGCAGCAGGCCTTTTTCCACTCATTTTGGTGGTTAACTAATTCACAACTCTGGAGTTGTTTGCACAAAAAAACAATGGATGGGAACCAAGCAGAGCTGAGTGGCCAAACTGTGGTATTAGGCCAAAACTATTGGCTGGGTTAGATGCAGAAAAAATTATATTCAATTTGCAACCTGATGGAGGTCAGTATAGATGGACTAATCGAACAAGTCCCACACACAGCTAGAAGCCCAAATATTTTTTTAGAGGTAGATGCAGAAAAAAATTGTATTCAGTTTGCAACCTGATGGAGGTCAGTATAGATGGACTAATAGAGAAAGTCCCACACACTGCTAGAAGGCCAAATATTTTTTCAGAGCTAGATGCAGAAAAAAATTATATTCAGTTTGCAACCTGATGGAGGTCAGTATAGATGGACTAATAGAACAAGTCCCACACACAGCTAGAAGCCCATATATTTTTTCAGAGGTAGATGCAGATAAAAAATATTTTTAATTTGCAACCTGATGGAGGTCAGTATAGATGGACTAATAGAGAAAGTCCCACACACTGCTAGAAGGCCAAATATTTTTTCAGAGCTAGATGAAGACAAAAAATTATTTTGAATTTGCAACGTGATGGAGGTCAGTATAGATGGACTAATAGAACAAGTCCCACACACTGCTAGAAGGCCAAATATTTTTTCAGAGCTAGATGCAGAAAAAAATTAGATTCAGTTTGCAACCTGATGGAGGTCAGTATGGATGGACTAATAGAACAAGTCCCACAGACAGCTAGAAGCCCAAATATTTTTTCAGAGGTAGATGCAGAAAAAAATTGTATTCAGTTTGCAACCTGATGGAGGTCAGTATAGATGGACTAATAGAGAAAGTCCCACACACTGCTAGAAGGCCAAATATTTTTTCAGAGCTAGATGCAGAAAAAAATTATATTCAATTTGCAACCTGATGGAGGTCAGTATAGATGGACTAATAGAACAAGTCCCACACACAGCTAGGAGCCCAAATATTTTTTTAGAGGTAGATGCAGAAAAAAATTGTATTCAGTTTGCAACCTGATGGAGGTCAGTATAGATGGACTAATAGAGAAAGTCCCACACACTGCTAGAAGGCCAAATATTTTTTCAGAGCTAGATGCAGAAAAAAATTATATTCAGTTTGCAACCTGATGGAGGTCAGTATAGATGGACTAATAGAACAAGTCCCACACACAGCTAGAAGCCCATATATTTTTTCAGAGGTAGATGCAGATAAAAAATATTTTTAATTTGCAACCTGATGGAGGTCAGTATAGATGGACTAATAGAGAAAGTCCCACACACTGCTAGAAGGCCAAATATTTTTTCAGAGCTAGATGCAGACAAAAAATTATTTTGAATTTGCAACGTGATGGAGGTCAGTATAGATGGACTAATAGAACAAGTCCCACACACTGCTAGAAGGCCAAATATTTTTTCAGAGCTAGATGCAGAAAAAAATTATATTCAGTTTGCAACCTGATGGAGGTCAGTATAGATGAACTAATAGAACAAGTCCCACAGACAGCTAGAAGCCCAAATATTTTTTCAGAGGTAGATGCATAAAAAAATATATTCAGTTTGCAACCTGTTGGAGGTCAGTATTGATGGACTAATAGAGAAAGTCCCACACACTGCTAGAAGGCCAAATATTTTTTCAGAGCTAGATGGAGACAAAAAAATATTTTTAATTTGCAACCTGATGGAGGTCAGTATAGATGGACTAATAGAGAAAGTCCCACACACTACTAGAAGGCCAAATATTTTTTCAGAGCTAGATGCAGATAAAAATTATTTTTAATTTGCAACCTGATGGAGGTCAGTATAGTTGGACTAATAGAACAAGTCACACACACTGCTAGAAGGCCAAATATTTTTTCAGAGCTAGATGCAGATAAAAATTATTTTTAATTTGCAACCTGATGGAGGTCAGTATAGATGGAATAATAGATAAAGTCCCACTCACTGCTAGAAGGCCAAATATTTTTTCAGAGCTAGATTCAGAAAAAAATTATATTCAGTTTGCAAAATGATGGAGGTCAGTATAGATGGACTAATAGAACAAGTCCCACACACAGCTAGAAGCCCAAATATTTTTTCAGAGGTAGATGCAGATAAAAATTATTTTTAATTTGCAACCTGATGGAGGTCAGTATAGATGGACTAATAGAGAAAGTCCCACACCCTGCTAGAAGGCCAAATATTTTTTCAGAGCTAGATGCAGACAAAAAATTATTTTGAATTTGCAACCTGATGGAGGTCAGTATAGGTGGACTAATAGAACAAGTTCCACACACTGCTAGAAGGCCAAATATTTTTTCAGAGCTAGATGCAGAAAAAAATTATATTCAGTTTGCAACCTGATGGAGGTCAGTATGGATGGACTAACAAAACAAGTCCCACACACAGCTAGAAGCCCAAATATTTTTTCAGAGGTAGATGCAGAAAAAAATTATATTCAGTTTGCAACCTAATGGAGGTCAGTATAGATGGACTAATAGAACAAGTCCCACAGACAGCTAGAAGCCCAAATATTTTTTCAGAGGTAGATGCAGAAAAAAAATATATTCAGTTTGCAACCTGATGGAGGTCAGTATTGATGGACTAATAGAGAAAGTCCCACACACTGCTAGAAGGCCAAATATTTTTTCAGAGCTAGATGCAGACAAAAAAATATTTTTAATTTGCAACCTGATGGAGGTCAGCATAGATGGACTAATAGAGAAAGTCCCACACACTGCTAGAAGGCCAAATATTTTTTCAGAGCTAGATGTAGATAAAAAATATTTTTAATTTGCAACCTGATGGAGGTCAGTAAAGACGGACTAATACAGAAAGTCCCACACACTGCTAGAAGGCAAAATATTTTTTCAGAGCTAGATGCAGAAAAAAATTATGTTCAGTTTGCAACCTGATGGAGGTCAGTATAGATGGACTAATAGAACAAGTCCCACACACTGCTAGAAGCCCAAATATTTTTTCAGAGCTAGATGCAGAAAAAAATTATATTCAATTGGCAACCTGATGGAGGTCAGTATAGATGGAATAATAGAGAAAGTCCCACACACTGCTAGTAGGCCAAATATCTTTTCAGAGCTAGATGCAGACAAAAAATTATTTTTAATTTGCAACCTGATGGAGGTCAGTATAGATGGACTAATAGAGAAAGTCCCACACACTGCTAGAAGGCCAAATATTTTTTCAGAGCTAGATGCAGAAAAAAATTATATTCAGTTTGCAACCTGATGGAGGTCAGTATAGATGGACTAATAGAACAAGTCCCACACAAAGCTAGAAGCCCAAATATTTTTTCAGAGGTAGATGCAGATAAAAAATATTTTTAATTTGCAACCTGATGGAGGTCAGTATAGATGGACTAATAGAGAAAGTCCCACACACTGCTAGAAGGCCAAATATTTTTTCAGAGCTAGATGCAGACAAAAAATTATTTTGAATTTGCAACGTGATGGAGGTCAGTATAGATGGACTAATAGAACAAGTCCCACACACTGCTAGAAGGCCAAATATTTTTTCAGAGCTAGATGCAGAAAAAAATTATATTCAGTTTGCAACCTGATGGAGGTCAGTATAGATGGACTAATAGAACAAGTCCCACACACTGCTAGAAGCCCAAATATTTTTTCAGAGCTAGATGCAGAAAAAAATTATATTCAATTTGCAACCTGATGGAGGTCAGTATAGATGGACTAATAGAGAAAGTCCCACACACTGCTAGAAGGCCAAATATTTTTTCAGAGCTAGATGCAGACAAAAAATGATTTTTAATTTGCAACCTGATGGAGGTCAGTATAGATGGACTAATAGAGAAAGTCCCACACACTGCTAGAAGGCCAAATATTTTTTCAGAGCTAGATGCAGATAAAAATTATTTTTAATTTGCAACCTGATGGAGGTCAGTATAGATGGACTAATAGAACAAGTCCCACACCCAGCTAGAAGGCCAAATATTTTTTCAGAGGTAGATGCAGATAAAAATTATTTTTAATTTGCAACCTGATGGAGGTCAGTATAGATGGACTAATAGAGAAAGTCCCACACACTGCTAGAAGGCCAAATAGTTTTTCAGAGCTAGATGCAGACAAAAAATTAATTTGAATTTGCAACCTGATGGAGGTCAGCATAGGTGGACTAATAGAACAAGTCCACACACTGCTAGAAGGCCAAATATTTTTTCAGTGGTAGATGCAGAAAAAAATTATATTCAGTTTGCAACCTGATGGAGGTCAGTATAGATGGACTAATAGAACAAGTCCCACAGACAGCTAGAAGCCCAAATATTTTTTCAGAGGTAGATGCATAAAAAAAATATATTCAGTTTGCAACCTGATGGAGGTCAGTATTGATGGACTAATAGAGAAAGTCCCACACACTGCTAGAAGGCCAAATATTTTTTCAGAGCTAGATGCAGACAAAAAATTATTTCTAATTTGCAACCTGATGGAGGTCAGTATAGATGGACTAAAAGAACAAGTACCACAGACAGCTAGAAGGCCAAATATTTTTTCAGAGGTAGATGCAGATAAAAATTATTTTTAATTTGCAACCTGATGGAGGTCAGTATAGATGGACTAATAGAGAAAGTCCCACACACTGCTAGAAGGCCAAATAGTTTTTCAGAGCTAGATGCAGACAAAAAATTATTTTGAATTTGCAATCTGATGGAGGTCAGCATAGGTGGACTAATAGAACAAGTCCCACACACTGCTAGAAGGCCAAATATTTTTTCAGAGGTAGATGCAGAAAAAAATTATATTCAGTTTGCAACCTGATGGAGGTCAGTATAGATGGACTAATAGAACAAGTCCCACAGACAGCTAGAAGCCCAAATATTTTTTCAGAGGTAGATGCATAAAAAAAAATATATTCAGTTTGCAACCTGATGGAGGTCAGTATTGATGGACTAATAGAGAATGTCCCACACACTGCTAGAAGGCCAAATATTTTTTCAGAGCTAGATGCAGACAAAAAATATTTTTAATTTGCAACCTGATGGAGGTCAGTATAGATGGACTAATAGAGAAAGTCCCACACACTGCTATAAGGCCAAATATTTTTTCAGAGCTAGATGCAGATAAAAATTATTTTTAATTTTCAACCTGATGGAGGTCAGTATAGATGGAATAATAGAACAAGTCCCACACACTGCTAGAAGGCCAAATATTTTTTCAGAGCTAGATGCAGATAAAAATTATTTTTAATTTGCAACCTGATGGAGGTCAGTATAGATGGACTAATAGAGAAAGTCCCACACACTGCTAGAAGGCCAAATATTTTTTCAGAGGTAGATGCAGATAAAAATTATTTTTAATTTGCAACCTGATGGAGGTCAGTATTGATGGACTAATAGAGAAAGTCCCACACACTGCTAGAAGGCCAAATATTTTTTCAGAGCTAGATGCAGACAAAAAAATATTTTGAATTTGCAAACTGATGGAGGTCAGTATAGGTGGACTAATAGAACAAGTCCCACACACTGCTAGAAGGCCAAATATTTTTTCAGAGCTAGATGCAGAAAAAAATTATATTCAGTTTGCAACCTGATGGAGGTCAGTATAGATGGACTAATAGAACAAGTCCCACACACAGCTAGAAGCCCAAATATTTTTTCAGAGGTAGATGCAGAAAAAAATTATATTCAGTTTGCAACCTAATGGAGGTCAGTATAGATGGACTAATAGAACAAGTCCCACAGACAGCTAGAAGCACAAATATTTTTTCAGAGGTAGATGCAGAAAAAAAATATATTCAGTTTGCAACCTGATGGAGGTCAGTATTGATGGACTAATAGAGAAAGTCCCACACACTGCTAGAAGGCCAAATATTTTTTCAGAGCTAGATGCAGACAAAAAAATATTTTTAATTTGCAACCTGATGGAGGTCAGTATAGATGGACTAATAGAGAAAGTCCCACACACTGCTAGAAGGCCAAATATTTTTTCAGAGCTAGATGTAGATAAAAATTATTTTTAATTTGCAACCTGATGGAGGTCAGTATAGACGGACTAATACAGAAAGTCCCACACACTGCTAGAAGGCCAAATATTTTTTCAGAGCTAGATGCAGAAAAAAATTATATTCAGTTTGCAACCTGATGGAGGTCAGTATAGATGGACTAATAGAACAAGTCCCACACACTGCTAGAAGCCCAAATATTTTTTCAGAGCTAGATGCAGAAAAAAATTATATTTAATTGGTAACCTGATGGAGGTCAGTATAGATGGACTAAAAGAGAAAGTCCCACACACTGCTAGAAGGCCAAATATTTTTTCAGAGCTAGATGCAGACAAAAAATTATTTTTAATTTGCAACCTGATGGAGGTCAGTATAGATGGACTAATAGAGACAGTCCCACACACAGCTAGAAGGCCAAATATTTTTTCAGAGGTAGATGCAGATAAAAATTATTTTTAATTTGCAACCTGATGGAGGTCAGTATAGATGGACTAATAGAGAAAGTTCCACACACTGCTAGAAGGCCAAATATTTTTTCAGAGCTAGATGAAGGCAAAAAATTATTTTGAATTTGCAACGTCATGTAGGTCAGTATAGATGGACTAATAGAACAAGTCCCACACATTGCTAGATGGCCAAATATTTTTTCAGAGCTAGATGTAGATAAAAATCATTTTTAATTTGCAACCTGATGGAGGTCAGTATAGATGGACTAATAGAGAAAGTCCCACACACTGCTAGAAGGCCAAATATTTTTTCAGAGCTAGATGCAGAAAAAAATTATATTCAGTTTGCAACCTGATGGAGGTCAGTATAGATTGACTAATAGAACAAGTCCCACACACAGCTAGAAGCCCAAATAGTTTTTCAGAGGTAGATGCAGATAAAAATTATTTTTAATTTGCAACCAGATGGAGGTCAGTATAGATGGACTAATAGAGAAAGTCCCACACACTGCTAGAAGGCCAAATATTTTTTCAGAGCTTGATGCAGACAAAAAATTATTTTGAATTTGCAACGTGATGGAGGTGAGTATAGATGGACTAATAGAACAAGTCCCACACACTGCTAGAAGCCCAAATATTTTTTCAGAGCTAGATGCAGAAAAAAATTATATTCAGTTTGCAACCTGATGGAGGTCAGTATAGATGGACTAATAGAATGATGCTATGCCCAAAAGATTTTACTTCACTGGGTGCAGTAAAAAAAATTGGTATTCTATACACTGGTGGTATATCTTGCAACACAGATAGGCTACTCCACTGAATAACACACTCTGCAATAGGCCAAAAAGGATTACCTTTGCTAGATTCAGCCAAATGCTGTGAAAAAAACTTGCACAGCACTGGCACAGACCTGCCTGGCAAAAACTGATAGGAACTGATGTAACCTAGTCCTGAAAAGGACTGTAATTACAATTAGTCTTTACTCCCACAACCTATCTATTTAAGAGCACAGACCTGCCTGATAAAAGTCGTAGGAAATGCTGTAACCTAGTCCTTAAAAGGACTGCAATCACAACTATTCCCTACTCCCAAGCTATCTGTAGATTTGTGCGAAAATTGGCTTGAAATTAACAAGGTATAGCGCACACAGCAACAGTGGTGCCGTCTAACACGCAGCTGCAGCAGTGAGAAAATGGTGGCGACGGGGAAAATGGCTTGGTCTTATAGGGCAAGGACATGTGACATACACTGCCAATGACACGTGCCCTTGCTTGTGTGAAAAAAGCACTTCGCTCCGTGTGTGCGCTGCTGATAGGCTGACACATTGCACCTCCCCACTGTAAATGCGGGAAAAAGAAAAAAAAATGGAGATCTTCATTATTCCTGCAGAGATCCTTCCCCTGCCCCTCCCCCCGCCCCGCTGTACATTCAAACTGCGTATTAACATTAATTTTCATCATTACTGAGAAAAAATCCAGTTATGATTTTGGTGCACGAACAGTTATCGAACATAACCTCGAACAGCCGAATTTTTCTCAAATCGTTCGTGTTCGCCGAACGGCTCGAACACCGCCCAAAACAGCTCGAATTTGAGATTGGCGAATAGTTCGAGTCGAACAACGCTTATCTCTAGTGCGGACATCACACACCATTCGGTGTGCTGGAAGCTGCAAACGCTGCTGCAACACAGCAAGGGCGGCGGAAGCTGTAGCCGACTTCAGAAAATGAGCTGACAGGTGGCGCACTTTTATGAGCAGATCTGGCAACTCTGGGTACAATTTAAGAAACCGCTGAACCACGAGGTTAAGCACATGAGCCAGGCATGGTACGTGTGTGATCTCGCCTCACCTCAGAGCCACCACCAGGTTACTGCCATTGTCACACACGACCATGCCTGGATGCAGGTTCAGTTGAATCAGCCACACATCTGCCTGCTCTTTCACAGCTGTCCACAACTCACAAGCAGTGTGTGGTTTATCACCTAAGCTTATGATTTTCAGCACAGCCTGTTGCCGCTTGGCTGAGGCAGTACTGCAGTGCTTCCAGCTTGTAACTGATGTGGTGATATCTGAGATGGAGGCTGAACAGGAGGAGGAGGAGGAGGATGATGCACAGGATCTGTACACTGTGGGGGCAAGTCTGACTGACATAGGGCCCGCAATCCTCGGTGTGGGGAGAATGTGTTCCGTCCCAAGATCCGACTGGGTCCCGGCTTCCAATATGTTTACCCATTATGCCGTCAGGTAGATGTAGCTTCCCTGGCCACAAGCACTTGTCCACGTGTCCGTTGTCAGGGGGACTCTCCCAGTAACTGTGTTGTTGAGGGCACGGCAGATGTTCTGGGACACGTGCTTGTGTAGCGCGGGGATGGCACACCAGGCAAAATAGTGTCGGCTGGGGACCGAGTACCAAGGGACGGCCACCGCCATAAGGCTTCGGAAGGATTCCGTCTCCACCAGCCTAAAAGGCAGCATTTCCAACGCAAGCAGTCGTGAAATGTGCGAATTTAAGACTGTGGCCTGTGGGGCGTTGGCTGCGAATTTGCGCTTTCGTTCAAAGCTCTGGGATATGGACAATTGAATGCTGCCGTGGGACGTGGACATGGACGTTGATGCTGTTTCTTGAGAAACTGCCATAACAAGTGAAGACTGAGAGGAGGGGGCATCTTTGCATGCAGTATGGACAGGGGATTGCCTTGCATGCTCAACAGGGGGTTCTATTACACACACAACAGCGGAAAAAGCAGTGGTGACACCCGCTGACACTGGTCGTGGACCCTGGGGTTCGCCCCACAAAGTCGTGTGCTTTGCTGACATGTGCCTGATCATGATGGTGGTGGTCAGTAGAGATGAGCGTTGTTCTACTCGAACTGTTCGCCAATCTCAAATTCGAGCTGTTTTGGGCGGTGTTCGAGCCGTTCGGCGAATACGAACAATTTGATAAAAATTCGGCTGTTCGAGGTTATGTTCGATAACTGTTTGTGCACCAAAATCATAACTGGATTTTTTCTCAGTAGTGATGAAAATTAATGTTAATACGCAGTTTGAATGTACAGCGGGGTGGGGGGAGGGGCAGGGGATGGATCTCTGCAGGAACAATGAAGATCTCCATTTTTTTTCTCTTTCCCGCATTTGCAGTGGGGAGGTGCAATCTGTCAGCCTATCAGCAGCGCACACACGGAGCGAAGTGCTTTTTTTCACACAAGCAAGGGCATGTGTCATTGGCAGTGTATGTCACATGTCCTTGCCCTATAAGACCAAGCCATTTTCCCCGTCGCCACCATTTTCTCACTGCTGCAGCTGCGTGTTAGACGGCACCGCTGTTGCTGTGTGCGCTATACCTTGTTAATTTCAAGCCAATTTTCGCACAAATCTACAGATAGCTTGGGAGTAGGGAATAGTTGTGATTGCAGTCCTTTTAAGGACTAGGTTACAGCATTTCCTACGACTTTTATCAGGGTGGTCTGTGCTCTTAAATAGATAGGTTGTGGGAGTAAAGACTAATTGTAATTGGAGTCCTTTTCAGGACTAGGTTACATCAGTTCCTATCAGTTTTTGCCAGGCAGGTCTGTGCCAGTGCTGTGCAAGTTTTTTTCACAGCATTTGGCTGAATCTAGCAAAGCTAATCCCTTTTGGCCTATTGCAGAGTGTGTTAGTCAGTGGAATAGCCTATCTGTGCTGCAAGATATACCACCTGTGTATAGAATACCAATTTTTTTACTGCACCTAGTGAAGTAAAATCTTTTGGGCATAGCATCATTCTATTAGTCCATCTATACTGACCTCCATCAGGTTGCAAATTAAAACAAATTTTAATCTGCATCTACAGTACCTCTGAAAAAATATTTGGGCTTCTAGCTGTGTGTGGGACTTGTTGAATTAGTCCATCTATACTGACCTCCATCAGGTTGCAAACTGAATATATTTTTTTCTGCATCTACCTCTGAAAAAATATTTGGGCTTCTAGCTGTGTGTGGGTCTTGTTCTATTAATCCATCTATACTGACCTCCATCAGGTTGCAAACTGAATATAATTTTTTTCTGCATCTAGCTCTGAAAAAATATTTGGCCTTCTAGCAGTGTGTCGGACTTTCTCTATTAGTCCATCTATGCTGACCTCCATCAGGTTGCAAATTAAAAATAATTTGTATCTGCATTTACAGTACCTATGAAAAAATATTTGGGCTTCTAGCTGTGTGTGGGACTTGTTGTATTAGTCCATCTATACTGACCTCCATCAGGTTGCAAATTAAAAATAATTTGTATCTGCATTTACAGTACCTATGAAAAAATATTTGGGCTTCTAGCTGTGTGTGGGACTTGTTGTATTAGTCCATCTATACTGACCTCCATCAGGTTGCAAATTAAAAATAATTTTTATCTGCATCTACAGTACCTCTGAAAAAATATTTGGGCTTCTAGCTGTGTGTGGGACTTGTTGTATTAGTCCATCTATACTGACCTCAATCAGGTTGCAAACTGAATATATTTTTTTCTGCATCTACCTCTGAAAAAATATTTGGGCTTCTAGCTCTGTGTGGGACTTGTTGTATTAGTCCATCTATACTGACCTCCATCAGGTTGCAAACTGAATATATTTTTTTCTGCATCTACCTCTGAAAAAATATTGGGCTTCTAGCTGTGTGTGGGTCTTGTTCTATTAATCCATCTATACTGACCTCCATCAGGTTGCAAACTGAATATAATTTTTTTCTGCATCTAGCTCTGAAAAAATATTTGGCTTTCTAGCAGTGTGTCGGACTTTCTCTATTAGTCCATCTATACTGACCTCCATCAGGTTGCAAATTAAAAATAATTTTTATCTGCATCTACAGTACCTCTGGAAAAATATCTGGGCTTCTAGCTGTGTGTGGGACTTGTTGTATTAGTCCATCTATACTGACCTCCATCAGGTTGCAAACTGAATATATTTTTTTCTGCATCTACCTCTGAAAAAATATTTGGGCTTCTAGCTGTGTGTGGGACTTGTTGTATTAGTCCACCTATACTGACCTCCATCAGGTTGCAAATTAAAACTAATTTTTATCTGCATCTACAGTACCTCTGAAAAAAATATTTGGGCTTCTAGCTGTGTGTGGGACTTGTTGTATTAGTCCATCTATACTGACCTCCATCAGGTTGCAAACTGAATATATTTTTTTCTGCATCTACCTCTGAAAAATATTTGGGCTTCTAGCTGTGTGTGGGTCTTGTTCTATTAATCCATCTATACTGACCTCCATCAGGTTGCAAACTGAATATAATTTTTTTCTGCATCTAGCTCTGAAAAAATATTTGGCCTTCTAGCAGTGTGTCGGACTTTCTCTATTAGTCCATCTATACTGGCCTCCATCAGGTTGCAAATTAAAAATAATTTGTATCTGCATCTACAGTACCTCTGAAAAACTATTTGGGCTTCTAGCTGTGTGTGGGACTTGTTGTATTAGTCCATCTATACTGACCTCCATCAGGTTGCAAATTAAAAATAATTTTTATCTGCATCTACAGTACCTCTGAAAAAATATTTGGGCTTCTAGCTGTGTGTGGGACTTGTTGTATTAGTCCATCTATACTGACCTCCATCAGGTTGCAAACTGAATATATTTTTTTCTGCATCTACCTCTGAAAAAATATTTGGGCTTCTAGCTGTGTGTGGGACTTGTTGTATTAGTCCATCTATGCTGACCTCCATCAGGTTGCAAACTGAATATATTTTTTTCTGCATCTACCTCTGAAAAAATATTGGGCTTCTAGTTGTGTGTGGGTCTTGTTCTATTAATCCATCTATACTGACCTCCATCAGGTTGCAAATTAAAAATAATTTTTATCTGCATCTACAGTACCTCTGAAAAAATATTTGGGCTTCTAGCTGTGTGTGGGACTTGTTGTATTAGTCCATCTATACTGACCTCCATCAGGTTGCAAATTAAAAATAATTTGTATCTGCATCTACAGTACCTCTGAAAAAATATTTGGGCTTCTAGCTGTGTGTGGGACTTGTTGTATTAGTCCATCTATACTGACCTCCATCAGGTTGCAAACTGAATATATTTTTTTCTGCATCTACCTCTGAAAAAATATTTGGGCTTCTAGCTGTGTGTGGGACTTGTTGTATTAGTCCATCTATACTGACCTCCATCAGGTTGCAAATTAAAAATAATTTGTATCTGCATCTACAGTACCTCTGAAAAAATATTTGGGCTTCTAGCTGTGTGTGGGACTTGTTGTATTAGTCCATCTATACTGACCTCCATCAGGTTGCAAACTGAATATATTTTTTTCTGCATCTACCTCTGAAAAAATATTGGGCTTCTAGCTGTGTGTGGGTCTTGTTCTATTAATCCATCTATACTGACCTCCATCAGGTTGCAAACTGAATATAATTTTTTTCTGCATCTAGCTCTGAAAAAATATTTGGCCTTCTAGCAGTGTGTCGGACTTTCTCTATTAGTCCATCTATACTGACCTCCATCAGGTTGCAAATTAAAAATAATTTTTATCTGCATCTACAGTACCTCTGAAAAATTATTTGGGCTTCTAGCTGTGTGTGGGACTTGTTGTATTAGTCCATCTATACTGACCTCCATCAGGTTGCAAATTAAAAATAATTTGTATCTGCATCTACAGTACCTCTGAAAAAATATTTGGGCTTCTAGCTGTGTGTGGGACTTGTTGTATTAGTCCATCTATACTGACCTCCATCAGGTTGCAAACTGAATATATTTTTTTCTGCATCTACCTCTGAAAAAATATTTGGGCTTCTAGCTGTGTGTGGGACTTGTTGTATTAGTCCATCTATACTGACCTCCATCAGGTTGCAAATTAAAAATAATTTGTATCTGCATCTACAGTACCTCTGAAAAAATATTTGGGCTTCTAGCTGTGTGTGGGACTTGTTGTATTAGTCCATCTATACTGACCTCCATCAGGTTGCAAATTAAAAATAATTTGTATCTGCATCTACAGTACCTCTGAAAAAATATTTGGGCTACTAGCTGTGTGTGGGACTTGTTGTATTAGTCCATCTATACTGACCTCCATCAGGTTGCAAACTGAATATATTTTTTTCTGCATCTACCTCTGAAAAAATATTGGGCTTCTAGCCGTGTGTGGGTCTTGTTCTATTAATCCATCTATACTGACCTCCATCAGGTTGCAAACTGAATATAATTTTTTTCTGCATCTAGCTCTGAAAAAATAATTGGCCTCCTAGCAGTGTGTCGGACTTTCTCTATTAGTCCATCTATACTGACCTCCATCAGGTTGCAAATTAAAAATAATTTTTATCTGCATCTACAGTACCTCTGAAAAAATATTTGGGCTTCTAGCTGTGTGTGGGACTTGTTGTATTAGTCCATCTATACTGACCTCCATCAGGTTGCAAACTGAATATATTTTTTTCTGCATCTACCTCTGAAAAAATATTGGGCTTCTAGCTGTGTGTGGGTCTTGTTCTATTAATCCATCTATACTGACCTCCATCAGGTTGCAAACTGAATATATTTTTTTCTGCATCTACCTCTGAAAAAATATTTGGGCTTCTAGCTGTGTGTGGGACTTGTTGTATTAGTCCATCTATACTGACCTCCATCAGGTTGCAAATTAAAAATAATTTTTATCTGCATCTACAGTACCTCTGAAAAAATATTTGGGCTTCTAGCTGTGTGTGGGACATGTTGTATTAGTCCATCTATGCTGACCTCCATCAGGTTGCAAATTAAAAATAATTTGTATCTGCATCTACAGTACCTCAGAAAAAATATTTGGGCTTCTAGCTGTGTGTGGGACTTGTTGGATTAGTCCATCTATACTGACCTCCATCAGGTTGCAAACTGAATATATTTTTTTCTGCATCTACCTCTGAAAAAATATTGGGCTTCTAGCTGTGTGTGGGACTTGTTGTATTAGTCCATCTATACTGACCTCCATCAGGTTGCAAACTGAATATATTTTTTTCTGCATCTACCTCTGAAAAAATATTGGGCTTCTAGCTGTGTGTGGGTCTTGTTCTATTAATCCATCTATACAGACCTCCATCAGGTTGCAAACTGAATATAATTTTTTTCTGCATCTACCTCTGAAAAAATATTTGGCCTTGTAGCAGTGTGTCGGACTTTCTCTATTAGTCCATCTATACTGACCTCCATCAGGTTGCAAACTGAATATATTTTTTTCTGCATCTAACCCAGCCAATAGTTTTGGCCTAATACCACAGTTTGGCCACTCAGCTCTGCTCGGTTACCATCCATTGTTTTTTTGTGCAAACAACTCCAGAGTTGTGAATTAGTTAACCACCAAAATGAGTGGAAAAAGGCCTGCTGCTGGTGGAAAGGGGAATAGGCGTGTCGGGAAGGGGAAAAAAGGTTGTGTCCGTGGGGTAGGTGTTAAAGCAACAGTAACATCTGCAGAAGAAAGACCATCTTCCAGCCAAACTAAAATGTCTACTTCTTTTAGCGGACAATGTGTTAAGATCCCTTTCTTACGGCCACGCCAATCGCTACAAATTCCAGATGAGGCACAAAAACAGCAGGTGCTTCAGCGGATATAAAGTGCTCCTTTAAGTGGGCTCTCCTCCACATCAACTTCAACATCACAAATACTCCAGTCCTCAAAGGTGTCACCCAAATCGCACTTGCTTCCTCACAGCTCCCAAATCTCCAGCTGCCCGTCTGAGTATGAGGTAGAACAGATGGTTGAGTCTGCAAAGCTGTTTACTCATACTATAGCCTGGGAATCAGAGGTCGACTCCAGCGCTTCTGTGAATCCAGACGAGGAAATGATCTGCACTGATGCCCAGAATCTTTATGAGTCAGATCCAGGACCAGACGCAGAAGGTTCTGACCATAATGTAGACCCTCATTCCCAAACTGTAACTCCTGTTGGTGGAGACAATGAGGAAGACGATGATAAGACTCAAATACCTGATTGGAGCGACAACTTTAGTTTTTTGTCAGGGCAGGAACAGGTTGGCTCTGAGGACGACGGGTGTGATAACACACAGGGTGATGATGATGAGGTTGGAGATCCCACTTACTGTCAACCCACAGTCAGCCAAGAGATGAGGTCAGCAGAGGAGGTGGAGGAAGATGCTAGTGACGACGAGGTCAGGTTGCGCCTTCCTGGACAGAGACGTAGTACTGGAAGCACGTCAACAACTGCATCCTCAAACACAACTCTGCCTCTCACCACAAGTCGTGGTGGCTCTTCAGGTCGCATGGGTGCTAAGCCTTGCATAGCCTGGGCATTTTTTCAGATCGATAAAGATGACCCAACTCGTGTTATCTGTAACATTTGTCAGCAAAAGCTAAGTAGAGGCCAAAAAATACATAGTTTGAGTACTTCATGCATGAACCGGCACATGGACATGAAGCATAAGTTGCAGTGGGAAGCTCAGTGTGCTACAATGCGGCCTAGCCGGCCGGGCCAACCACCGTCTGCCATATCTTGTGCATCCGCGGCCTCTTCATCCTCTGTGACTGGGGGGACAGCAGTCACACCTGTTTTGGGGCGCAGACCTGCCACCTCTTTACCCGCAACAGCCAGCGTGATTGGCAAGTCATCATTTTCTTTGGAGGTGGTAACAGCAGCTGGTGTTGAGCGCTGTCCGACATCGATAGCACCACCTTTGGATCAAGGCAACCTAACATGTCCGCCTGCATCTTCCTCACAGACCGGCAGTTTGCCGGGGACACCCTTATCAACCCCGTCTAAGCACAATAGCCAGCCCTCGGTCCCTCAGATGTGGACAAGTAAAAGACCATTTCCTCCTAGCCATGAGAAAGCTAAGAGGTTGAATTTCACCATCTGCAAGCTCTTGGCTACAGAAATGCTGCCTTTCCGCCTGGTGGACACAGAGGATTTTCGAGACCTTATGTCCGTCGCAGTGCCCCAGTACCAGATGCCCAGTCGGCACTACTTCTCAAAGAAAGGTGTGCCTGCGCTCCATCAGCATGTCGCACACAACATCACTGCTTCTTTGAGAAACTCTGTGTGTGACAGGGTGCATTTCACCACAGACACTTGGACGAGTAGGCATGGACAGGGGCGTTACATGTCGCTGACTGGGCACTGGGTAACTATGGTGACAGCAGGACAAGGGGTGCTGTCCAAGTCTTGCCGTCCCCACGAGTTGTGCGTCAATCCTCTTTATGTCAAGTTTCTCCACTGCTCCTGCCTCCTCAACCTCCTCTCGGTCTTCCACCTGCACCCAAAGCCTGTCTGGTCATGCCACAAGCTTTCTAACTGCGCAGAAGGGATCCTGCACACCTCCTTACTATGCTGGCAGTAGGGCTCAACGTCATCAGGCGGTTTTTACATTGAAATGTCTGGGAAATGTGAGTCACACAGCTGAGGAGTTGTGGTCAGCTCTGGAGAACCAATTTCATGAATGGTTGTCTCCACTGGACCTGAAACCAGGGAAGGCCGTGTGCGACAATGCTGCAAACCTGGGTGCGGCCCTTCGCCGGGGCAATGTCACACACGTGCCTTGTATGGCTCACGTGTTGAACCTGGTTGTCCAGCAATTTTTAGCCCACTATCCCAGACTAGATGGCCTTCTGCAGAGGGCACGGTCGCTGTGTGCTCACTTCCGCCGTTCGCATCCCGCAGCTCAGCGACTTACATCTCTACAGAAGTCGTTGGGCCTGCCACTTCACCGGCTAAAATGCGATGTGCCTACCCGGTGGAATTCAACTCTGCACATGTTGCAGCGACTGTGGCAGCACCGACAAGCCCTGGTGCAATACGTTCTGACGTATAGCCTGGGCCAACGAGATTCAGAGGTGGGGCAAATCACGCTGGAGGAGTGGTCTCAGATCAGGGACCTATGCACCCTTCTGCACAGTTTTGAAATGGCGACGAAGATGTTTAGTGCTGACGATGCCATTATCAGCATGACTATTCCGGTGATTTACATGCTGGAGCACATGTTAATCAGAATTCGGAGTCAGGTGGTGGCACAAGAGGAGGTGGAGGAAGTAGAGGAGGAGGAGTTGTATGCGGAAGGGCTAACATCTGCAAGGTCCAGACGGTAGGCAGCACCAAGGCGGCAGGCATGTGAGGGTGGGGGAGATGGTTTTACCAGGGCGCATGGTAGCAGCCAAACTAGTGAGGAAGGTGCAGGAGCCCAGGAAGAAGTGGAGGACGAACTGATGGAAGACTCATCAGATGAGGGAGACCTTGATCACATTTCTGTTGTGCGAGGTTGGGGGGAGAGGACAGAGGAAGGAAGCATGATTGTTACCTCGCCACCAACACAACAGGGACTTGGTGCTCCTGGATGCGCAACACACATGAGTGCCTTCTTGCTGCACTACCTGCAACATGACCCTCGAATTGTGAGAATTAGAAATAATCCTGACTACTGGGTTGCCACACTGTTAGATCCCCGGTACAAAAGTAAATTTTGCAGAAATTATTCCTGCCATAGAAAGGGATGCACGCATGCAGGAGTATCAGCAGAGACTGTTGCAGAATCTTACATGTGCTTTTCCACAAAATACCATTGGTGCACGTAGTGAATCTCACAGTTCCAACTTGCCAACCGTGGGACCGTCAAGTGTTCAGCACTCAAACCGTAACAGAACCACAGTATCTGGTGGTAACATCAATTTTGCGGAATCATTTCACCACTTTTTTAGCCCATCCTTTGCAAGGCCACAGGAGACAAGAAGTCTGACACATAGTCAATGCCTAGAGACGATGGTACAGGAGTATCTCCAAGTAAACATTGAAGCCACGACTGTGTCACTGGACCCTTGCTCTTTTTGGGCTTCCAATCTGGATAAATGGCCGGAGCTAGCCACTTACGCCTTGGAGATCTTGTCATGCCCCGCAGCCAGCGTTCTGTCTGAACGTGTGTTCAGCGCTGCTGGTGGTGTGCTGACAGATAAGCGCACGCGGCTCTCCACTGATAATGTAGACAGACTCACGTTCATAAAGATGAACAAATCATGGATCCGAAATGACTTTTCTACCCCTGTGTCATCCTGGGGAGAGTAAAAGCTTGATGATTGTTTAAAATCACCCTACCAACCGTTTTAAGCTTTCAAATTACTAATCATGTTTATCTGTATCTTGACTGGAAAATAATTTGGGCTTTGTAGCAGTGTGCAGCACTGATCCTATTAGGCCATCTATAATAAGCTCCACCAGATTTAAAATTAAAAATAATTTTTAGCTGCATCTAGCCCGGAAAATAATTTTGGGGCTCCGAGATGCGCAAGACACATAAGTGCCTTCTTGCTGCACTACCTGCAGCATGACCCTCATATTGTCAGAATTCGAAGTAATCATGACTACTGGGTTGCCACACTCTTAGATCCCCCAAACTTTTCGATCAACCTTTTCATTTTAATAAAGACCAAAAAAATGGTCATTTTTGAAATTATAAGCATTAGCAGGTTGTTAGAAACTGAAATCAAACAGTTTTCAACTCAAAACTTTATTCTAGGTGATGTTACATTTTCACATAGGACCCCTTGTTCGAAAGGAGCTTCTGAACTCTCTCGTCCATTGAATTTGTCAGGTTTTGGATGGTTTCTGCTTCAATTGTTTTGCATGAGGACAGAATACCCTCCCAGAGCTGTTGCTTAGATGTGAACTGCCTCCCGCCATCATAGACACTCCTTTTAATGATGCTCCAAAGGTTCTGAATGGGGTAGAGGTCAGGGGAGCATGGGGGTCACACCATAAGTTTGTCCCCTTTTATGCCCATATCAGCCAGAGATGCAGATGTTTTATGTGCAGCATGAGATGGTGCATTATCATGCAGAAAAATGATCTTGCTGTGAAATACACGGTTCTTCTTCTTGAACCATGGCAGGAAGTGCTGTTTGAGAAAATCCACATACATTATGGAGTTCATCTTTAGCGCCTTCAGGGATCCTAAAGGGGCCGACAATCTCTCTCCCCATGATTCCAGCCCAAAACATTACTCCACCTCCTCCTTGTTGGCGCTGTAGCCGTGTTTGCGTGGGGTGTCCATCAACCAGCCATCCTCCACTCCATCCATCTGGACCATCGAGCGCTGCACGGCACTCATCCGTGAACAAAACAGTTTTGAAATCAGTCTTCATGTAATGTTTGGCCCACTGGAGCCTTTTCTGCTTGTGTGAAGTGGATAGAGGAGGTCGACAGGATGGCGTATGCACAGCTGCAAACCTCTGAAGGACCCTGCATCTTGTTGTTCGGGGGACGTTGGAGGCACAAGCAGCTTCAAAAACTTGTCTGCTGCTATGACAAGGCTTTTTTGCCGCTGCTCTTTCAACCTGACGTAATTGCCTGTAGGAAAGAGTCCTCAATTTGCCCTTATTAGCACGCACACGTGTGTACTGTGAATCAGCTACATACTTCTTGATTGCCAAGACACTTCATCCTGATCATCGCACAATGTTGATTGTAGTCATGCCTTGACCTAAACACTCCACAATTTGTTGCTTCTCAGCAGCCGACACATCCTTTTTCTTTCCCATTTTGGCAGAAAATGTAGGCTGCTGAATAATGTGAGAGAGCCTTCTTAAGTAGTTTTGCCTTTCATTGGACACACCTGCCAAACTAATTAGCACTGGTGTCTGCAATTGCTTACAGTGATATAAAGAGCCCTGACACACATCACCATCAATGAGTTTAACTGACAAACAAACAAATTCTTCCCTTATCACTCCTAAACACTTTTTGCATAATAATTTGGAACACAGTGTACATGTGCTTTTCCACAAAACACCAGTGGTTCACGTAGTGAATCTTACAGTTCTAACTTGCCAACCGTGGTCTGTATGGAGTTGTTCAATAAAGGGCCCAAAATTAAGATAACATAGATGGGAGAGGTCTCTATGAATAGGAATTCCTAAGTATTTGATACCCTGTGAGGGCCAGGCAAAGGGAAAGTTGGACTGGATGGAATCCTATATGGATTTGGGGAGGGAGACATTGAGGGCCTCAGACTTCGCTGCATTGATTTTAAAATTTGACCATGTAACAAAGTGATCTATTTCAGCCATAACAGCATGGATGGATATATGTGATTGAGTGATATATACTAGGACATCATCAGCAAATAGAGAGCACTTGTACTCGGTGCCTCCCACCTCAATCCACCTAATATTGGGGTTATGGCGAATTGATTAGAGCAGGTGCTCCGTCACTAGGATGTATAAGAGAGGGGACAGAGAACATCCCTGCCTTGTCCCATTGGTGATTGTGAAAGGTGATGAAAATGTTCTGACGCGCCCCCTGGGCCTTGGGACACCCGGAGCCGGACCCTTTTTGGTGGATGCTGGTGGTTGTAGTCTCCGTGGCGGCAACCCGGTTCCGTGGCTCAGGGCGGTCAAACCAGTGGCGGAACTATTTATGTGGTTTTGATGTTTAAATGTCCGACTACGCCACCCGTGGATTGCGGTCAGAGTGAACCGCCGCTCCAGGGCAGACCGCTGAGGCTGGTGTTGTGGGTGCAGCAGAGCGTAGCATAACTCCCCACGGGAGGAGTATAGCCTCAGGGCAGTGTATGCGGAGGATGGGGGTGATGGTGCAGGGCAGCAGCAGTAATGACACGGAGTCAGTGATGCAGTCCAGGGCCTTTACTCACAGTTCTTATTATCCAGACCACGTCTGCAGGTAACGGCTGCCCACGTCGTACTGTGCTCACCAGGTGAGGGGCTCAGACAACTCCCAGATAACTTTGGAGTGCTTCACAGGACCCCCTTTGTGTGTCCTTTGTCTGGCCTTTCTTACCAACCCTTCTGTCCGGCTGCCTCGGGCCTCCTCTTGGTAAACTTGGCGCCAGTTTCCCTGACCCTATCTGGTGCCTTCCTAGCGGGTGTAGCGAGGGGCTGCGCCACATAAAATGTCACAGCCTCCTGTTTCTAGCTGAGGGTCGTTTCCTGCCTCCACTAGTTTCGGGGACCGGTCTCCCCCTTTGGCCTGACCCCTCCACGCAGGTGGATTCTGGCGTGCGGTGGCGACTCGCCCGTCCGCACCCCTGAGATCCCTTCGTTCCTCGTTCCTGGAGCCTTCTCCGCTCCTCTTCCTTCCTTCTCCCTCTTCCAGGCCTGGGCCTCTGTTACTAGGCCCGCCTCCGGAGCAGAGCTCATGCAGAGCCCCTGCTCCCTGCCACTTCTGCTCAGACTTCTCTGCACTGAACTAAGAAGGTGCCCACCTTTTATACTCCCTTCTCAATGCACCCAGGAACTGCTTCCTCCCTGCTCCTGCACTACAGGGTTCCCCTTCCTCAGTGTTCCCTCCCCCCACTCCAGCCAGGGACAGGGACTGTCGTGCCCATCTCAGGGGCATATTGGTCGCCCTGCCCCACGGCAATGTGGTGTAATGCATGCAGGTGTCGGGTCCTGATCCACACTACATCCTTACCTGAGAGTGAGATATCACACCTCTGGGTGAGGTGCAATACCTCTGTAGCAACCGAGCCCTCAGGGTGCTACAGTTCCATTTATCTTCAGCCTAGGTGACGTATTGCGATACAGGGCCGTGATTTTGGCTATAAAAGGGTCCCCTAGATCCCTACCCCAAGCTTTTTAAGAGGATCATATATGGCGTGCCAGGAGACTCTATGGAATGCTTTCTCAGCATCCAACGAGAGTATCTAATTACAAATTTTTAACTGCATCTAGCCCAGGAAATACTTTGTGCCTAGTAGCAGGGTCTGCTAGTCAGCGGATTATCCCGGCTGTTAAGCAAGCTACACCACCTGTAGTTTGGACACTTCATTTTTTCAAAGGAAATGCTTCGGGACCACGGGATACTCAGTGAAGAGCATCAGGAGGCACCCCAAGGCATAGGGGCTGGGACTGGCAGTAGGATGCCTTGCGGTGGACAGCCGAGCTCGATCCTTATAAAAGCTTTTTAACTGCAGCAGCTTTAGTGGACGCTACTGGAGCTGGAATTACGCGGCTGCTGGCATGAGACTTGCCCTCCAATAGATCCTTGTAAATGGATTTAAAGTGTATTCATTCAAATTAGAGAGACAATTTAAATTAAAAAGCTTAGAGCTGCCTCCACCACAGGGGAGCTCGCTCGACCCACCAGCGGACAGGCACCAGTATTGGGAGAGGGGGGCTGGCCATCAGGGTTCAACGCGGCTCTGGCACAAACCCGGCGACACGGAGGTGGCACGGGCAGGAGCGGACTGGCCGTGTCGGCTTCTCACTTTTTGGATTTTAGAAGGGCATGACATGCCTATATCTGTGTCTCCCCCTCCTTTTACTCCTCCACCTCTTTTCTTTTCGCTTGACTATATGTACTTGTCACTTTTCCATGTGTTAGTTATGTCTTCTGAGCAGTTTGTCAGCTTTTGGACACCTTTGAAGGTGTTTTCTATGTGTTTCTATGTGTTTTTGTTTGCCTGCCATTGGTTTTAACGGTGTTCGAAGGTGTTCGACGAACAGTTCGACGAACAGTTCGGCGAACACACGGGTGTTCGACGAACCGAACCGAACTCGAACACTACGGGGGTGGCTCAACACTAGTGGTCAGGCTGGTAGTTTTGTCACCCCTGCTGATGCTGGCCTGGCAGGTGGTACAAATGGCCTTTTTGGGGTTATTAGCAGAGTCTTTAAAAAAATTCCAGACTCTGGAAGACCTACCGGTTGTACTGTCAACGTCCCTCGTGTTGGTGTTACGGGGAACGGTTGCCCGCCTTCTGTCTGCGGCCACCACACTGCTTCTTCCTGCCTGTTGGGGTATTCTGCCTCCCTCCCCCTGTGTGCTGCTGGCCTCGCTCTGCATGTCCTCTTGCCACGTTGGGTCAGTTACTAGATCATCCACCACCTCCTCCTCTTCCACTTCCACACCACGGTCCTCCTCCTCACTTTGTGGCAATTGTGTCTCGTCATCGTCCACCTCTTGTGACAAATTGCCAGCGTTCAAATATTTGGCCATCGCTACATGGGATCTCCTCTTCCACCACTTCAAGCGGAGCAGGCGAGGGGCACAAATATGGAAATGGACCAGTGAACAGCTCTTCAGAGTGTCCAACTGTGGGATCAGTTGCTGTCTGACGACACTCGGCATGGTGGGAGGAAGGAGCATCAGGGTGAGGAGGAGTATGCCGTCGAGACTCACGTCTACTAACACTTGACCGTGTGGAAGACAGACCGGAGGTGGTGGTGCCCAGGTGATTGGAAGTATTATCTGCCATCCAATTAATAACCTGTTCACACTGATCAGTTCCCAAAAGTGGTGCTTCCCTAGTAATTCGGTCAAGAACTGGGAGCGAGAAGATGTGGCTGTTGGTTGTGGCACATTTTCACCTTGGCCACGGCCCCATCCTCTGCACGCACCATCACCAGAACGTCCAGTTTCACGTCCCCTGCCACGCACCTTGCCCATTGTAAATGAAGTCAAATAGCTTACACTCGCACTATCAATGGCAAAAAGGTAAAAAAAAGGAGATTTGAACCGTGGAAGAGGAAAACCACAGTTCTATTTCTCTGGCCTACACCAGACTCTTTTAAAAAGATATATTGGTGTCAGAACAGTCAGCGAGACACTGAAAATGTTTTTTTTTTTTATGGAAAAAAGACAAAAAAGTGGATAATACAGAGATTTGAACCCTGGAACTGCAAAACCACAATTATAATTTCCTGGTGTATACCAGACTTGTTAAAATAGATATATTCGTGTTTGAACAGTCAGCGACACACTCAAACAGTTTTTTTTTATGGAAAAAAGGCAAGCAGGTTGAGAACACCCAGATTTGAACCGTGGAAGAGGAAAAACACAGTTCTAGTTCTCTGGCCTACACCAGACTCTTTTATACAGATATATTGGTGTCTGAACAGTCAGCGAGACACTGAAAATGTTTTTTTTTATGGAAAAAAGACAAAAAAAGTGGATAATACAGAGATTTGAACCGTGGAACTGCAAAACCACAGTTATTACTTCCTGGTGTATACCAGACTTGTTAAAATAGATATATTTGTGTCTGAACAGTCAGCGACACACTCAAACTGTTTTTTTTATAGAAAAAAGGCAAGCAGGTTGATAACACCCAGATTTGAACCGTGGAAGAAGGAAAACACAGTTCTAGTTCTCTGGCCTACACCAGACTCTTTTAAACAGATATATTTGGGTCTGAACACTCACAGACACACTCAATTTTTTTTTGGGGGGGGGGGGAATACCAAAAGGTTAATAAGACGGGTATTTGTACAGTCTCACTGAGGAAAAAAAAATACAGGATTTAGATTAAATAAAAAGGATTTTTCCTGGTCCCTGAGACCTGGGGATAAGTCTAGCAATTTGAAAAGCAGGAGCACACAGGACTGTAATGCAGTGTTTGTTGGTATAACCATTGCGTCTCCTTATACAGCCTGCCTGCCTGCCTGATATCTGGGATGGATATTAGTCCTGAGAAGGACTGTTTGTTTGATTTGGCAGGCTTTAGAGACCCTACACTAACTATTTCGCAGTATAAATCTCTCCCTAGTTCATCAGCACTGACCCTACACTGTCTGATCCGGAGCGACTGTGTCCAAGATTGCGGCGCCTGGTTTTAAATACTCGAGGTGACGCTGTGTGGCCAGCCAATCACTGTAATGCCCACAAACAACATGGCTGCAGCATTACAGTGACTGGCTGGCAATCCCTGCATGTTCATTGGCTCTGTAAAGAGTGCCAAACGTGCAGGGCGGAGACCCGAGCTCCCGCCCGAGTAACCCGGAAATGCTAGGTGCTCGCCGAACATCCCGAGTAGTGAGATGCTCGGGCGAATACCGAGCAGTGTCGAGCATGCTCGCTCAACACTATATGTGACATAACAGTACTGATGGTTGTAGCTGCAATTTACTTACCGTGCATGTACCCAACAATAAACATAGCATTGTGGGTCAAGTTCTTTGGCCATGGGGAATAATGAAGTTTTAAAGACTAAAAATAAAAACAGTTGAAACTATTATACATGTAACTTACTTTTTGCATACCTGTTTGACTGTTCCAATTTGGCAACATTACATCTTACAACTATATGGTGGGCCTTTGATGGATTTTGATGATACTTGTGGTTCTCTGCACACAGCCTATACAGACCCTTCTCAGTTCCAAAACACCTCCAGTCTGCTCTTCTTCCTCAGCAGACTGACACTTACATTGGTCACTCACACACTCGACTCTGCTCAACATCCAACAGACGGACACTCCCTCAGGAGACTGACCCACAATGATCCTACTTCCTGCTTTTTAGAGAAACTCTACAGGTGCTTCTAATGAAACCTTTCAGAGCTGGGATTTAACCTTGTCCTTCTCTGCTATGCTACACAGTATACATTGCATGTCACAATTGGCCTCTAGCAAGTGTATCAATGGAGAGAAAGCAGAGGACATAATATAATATTGTTATTAGTTATTCATTTATTTATTTTTTAGAGCATCATTCACTTCATGGTGCTGTACATGTGAAAAGCAAAATATGAGTATAGATTACAATTAACTAACTAACAAAGGCACACTGGTACAGAAGGGAAAGGGCCCTGCCCTTGCAGACTTAAAGTCTACAGAATAATGCAGAAAAAGATGGTAGGGGTGTGGCTGCTCCAATTGAGATGAGATGGCAGCGAGGTCATTGCAGGCTGTAAGCTTTGTTGAAGAGATGGGTTTTCAAGTTCCGTCTGAAAGTCCCAAATGATAGAACATGTTGGGGCAAAGAATTCCAGAGGATAGGGGATAATCAGAAGAAGTCTTGGAGGTGAATGGGACATACGAATGTAGAGGAGAGAAGGGGGTCTTGTGAGGACCGGAGATTACTTATAAGATGATATCAGGAGACTCATTCGGAGATATATGGAGGAGATAGCTTACAGATGGCTTTGTAGGTCATTGCTAGCAGTAAGACATGGGCTTGGAGGATATATAGGACCCAATTCTTATGCCAAGCTGTGTCGATGGCTCTGCAAGTAATTCTGGTAGAGGTATTGGCACTTTTTGCCAGGGCGAATCTTGATATGGGAATGAGGAGCTCATGCCATTTCCCACACAGAAGTAACTGTAAGCAGAATACGTGATGATGATGAGAATAAGGATGTTGATGATTCAATAGTGGAAAAGACCTGATAATCTGACAGGAGTGCTAAGTAGGTGATGTCATCAGAGGATCAGTTTTGCTGATTCACAGCTCAGGCAATGTGAAGCTAAAAGATCCTCTGGGGCAAAATCTGCTTATTCTGTGGTCAGTTTTGGAGCAGGTGATACTGAATGTAGGGTCAGACTGGGGCACCAGGACACCGGAGAATTCTTCGGTAGGCCCAGGTCCTCGGCGGGCCCCAGAGCAGGTCGCACAGGGCCCGCAGGTTAACATGGCCGCTGGTGCACCTGCACCGGGGGCCCGAAGGAGGAGGGGGGCCCTTGCAGTGTGGCTGATGAGGGCAATCTGGCCTGCTTCGTAGACCCCCAGGCTCTGGGGGGCCCATGGCCAGATTGCCCTCATAGTGTGCGGCAGGCAGGGAGCGATGCGATCCCTCCCGCTCCGCTGCTGATGGGAGGAAAATGGCAGCGGAGCGGAGGGATCCTTACTGTGCTTTTTGCCCGACGCTTTCTCCCTGACACAGCCTCGTGCTGCTTGATGACATCACCATGCAGTGGGCCTGTGTCAGGGAGAAAGATGCCGGGCAGGAAGCCGAGGACGATGCTGCGGGGAACGAGCAGAGAGGGTAAGTGTTTTTTGTTTTTTTTAACTAATACAGTGGTGATGGAGGAGGTGGGGGGGAGATGAGGGAGAGCAACAGTGTTGGAGGAGGTGGAGGGAGATGAGGTAGAGCAATGGTGATGGAGGAGGTGAGGGAGATATGTATGGCATGGTGATGGAGGATGTGGGGGGGATATGGCATGGCAATGGTGATGGAGGAGGTGGGGGTAGATATGGCATGGCAATGGTGATGGAGGAGGTGGGGGAAGCATGGTAATGATGATGGAGGAGGTGAGGGGAGATATGGCAATGATGATGGAGGAGGTGGCAGGAGATATGGCAATGATGGAGAAGATGTGGGAGATATGGCAATGATGATAGAGGAGGTGGAGGAGATATGGCAATGATGGAGGAGGTGGGGGAAGATATGGCAATAATGATGGAGGAGGTGGGGGAGATATGGCAATGATGATGAAGGAGGTGGGGAAGATATGGCAATGATGATAGAGGAGGTGGGGGAGATATGGCAATGATGGAGGAGGTGGGGGAAGATATGGCAATAATGATGGAGGAGGTGGGGGAGATAAGGCAATGACGATAGAGGAGGTGGGGGGAGATATATCAATGATGGAGGAGGTGGGGAAAGATATGGCAATGATGATGGAGGAGGTGGGGGAGATATGGCAATGATGATGAAGGAGGTGGGGAAGATATGGCACTGATGGGGGAGATATGGCAATGATGATGGAGGAGGTGGAGGAGATATGAAAATGATGGAGGAGGTGGGGGAGAACAATGATATAGGAGGTAGGGTAGAACAATGATGGAGAAGGTGGGGGAGAACAATCATGGAGGAGGTGGGAGAGAGCAATGATGGAGGAGGTGGGAGAGAGCAATGATGGGGATTGGGGAGAGCAATGATGGAGGAGGTGGGGGAGAGCAATGATGGGGAATTATTTGACGCTATATGCTGTTAATATCTGGTCTGGTCATGGTGTGGTGGTATTTCTCCCATGTATGTGGTATTATTCAGTCATTATGTGGTGGTAATATGTTGTCTGGTCATGGATGTCACTGTATTTCTCCCTTGTATGTAGTATTATTTGGGCACTATGTGGTGGTAATATGTGGTCTGGTCATGGTGTGGCAGTATTTCTCCCTTGTATGTGGTACTATTGGTGTTGGTATAGTGGATTGTGTTGTGTATGGTGGTCATTTGTTCTCTCTGATATTAATTAGAAGATTCTTTATTTCCATTAGTGATTAAATACTTGGAATAAGATGCGCTTACAGGGGTTCTCTGGGGAAAACAAGTATTCACCTCTCCACAGGATAAGTGATAAATTATTGATTAGTGGGGGACTGACTGCTGGAACCTGCACCGATTCGTAGAATGTGGAGTTTTTATCCCATTAGACTGGAGCTAATATGCGACTTGACCACTGATCAATTCATTCCCTCAGTGGCTGCTCTTGTTTTTTTCTGGAAGCCACAAAGAGAATGAATGAGGCTGCAGTCAGATGTCCCACCTGCCGCTGCATTTTAAAATGAGGATAACTAAGTGTCCTGTCAGGAACAAAATGTCCCCATTCTTCAGATCAGTGCGTTTTCCAATGTTCGAACCCAAATGATCAAAAAGTTATCACCTATTTTGTGGAGCCCATGGATCGGTGATAACTTGTTTTAACAAAAGAACTCCTTTAATGCAAACTAACGTAATTGTACATCCCAGATATGGTGGCGCACGGTAGATGTGCAGGAGCAGCCTGTGATTTACAGTCGACGCTCCGCTATAACAGAGATAACGGCTAACAGGTATTTGCATATAGCTGTAGGGTGGGCCCCAAGGATCAATTCCTCCAGTGGGCCCCAGACACCCCAGTCCAACACTGACTGTATGTGCTATTGGTTGTAAAGTCTCATTGTGCTGCACATACAGTACATGCTGTTGGCAGTGGTGGTGAGTAGTGTTGAGCGATACCTTCCGATATCAGGAAATATCGTATCGGATTGGATCGGGCCGATACCCAAAAAGTATCGGATATCGCCGATTCCGATACCGGAAACCAATGCAAGTCAATGGGACACAAATATCGGAATGAAAATAAACCCTTTCTTTCCTTGTAGGTTAATTCTACATGAAGTAAAACAACTAAGAATAATGTAGAAGGACATGAAAAGCCGGCAATTCATCAGCGGCATTCACCGGTACCCGACAATTTACAACAGAAAGAATAGAGCATCACACATAGATTAGGTAGATAGAACCATGTCAGTCACATATATATGAAGTACAGTGACAGTGTTGCTTACAGAACTTGTCATTTAGTGTAAAGGATTTATTTAAAAAAATATTAGTGTTTTCGTGCACCGTCTCTTTAAAAAAGCCGGCCGGCAATTCAGCAGCGGTACCCGACAATTTATAACAGACAGAATAGAGCTTCACACATAGATTAGATAGATAGAAACATGTCAGTCACATATCTATGAAGTACAGTGACAGTGTTGCTTTCTGTACTTGTCATTTAGTGTAAAGGATTTATTTAAAAAAATATTAGTGTTTTCGTGCACCGTCTCTTTAAGAAAGCCGGCCGGCAATTCAGCAGCGGTACCCGACAATTTAGAATAGAAGGAATAGAGAATCACACATAGATTAGATAGATAGAAACATATCAGTCACATATATAAGAAGTACAGTGACAGTGTTGATTACTGTACTTGTCATTTAGTGTTAAAATAAAGGATTTATTTAAAAAAAAATTGGCGTGGGGTTCCCCTTAATTTTAGGCTCTAGCGGAGGTTAAGCAGACAGCTGGGGCAAATGTTTGAAGCCTGGGAAGGGGGTAATACCCACGGAGCTTCCCAGGCTACTAATATCAGCCCCCAGCTGAATACCTAGCCTTTACTAGCTATTAAAATGGGGGAACCCCCCCCAAAAAAAACGTGGGGTCCCCCCTAATTTAATAGCTAGCAAAGGCTAGGCAGACAGCTGGGGGCTGATTTTAATAGCCCAGGAAGGGTGCCATGAATATTGGCCCCCTCCCAGGCTAGAAACACCAGCCGTCAGCCGCCCCAGAAATGGCGCATCCATATGATGCGCCAATTCTGGCACTTAGCCTCGCTCTTCCCACTGCCCTGTAGCGGTGGCAGTGGGGTAATAGGGCTGGGGTTGATGTCAGCTTATAATGCCAGCTGACATCAAGCCCAGATTAGTAATGAAGAGGCGTCTATAAGACACCCCCATTACTAACCCCATAGTCAAAGTTAAAGAAAAACACAAACACCCAGAATAAAGTCCTTTAATTGAAACAAACACACAATTCTTTATTGTTCTAAATTAAACCATACTTACAGTCACGCCCATTCCAGCTGAAGCCAACGATCTCCTGCAATAAAAGAAAAATAATAAAGCAACCTCATCCTTACCTTTCCATGGTTCCCACGACAGCTTCAGCTCTGCTACATCGAGATGACAGGCTGGACCGCAGCAGAACGCTGCCATCCAGCCTGTCATCCCGCAGACACTGAGAAGCGCAGGCTTGCTTGCGCTCCTCAGTGTCTGGCTGTGACGGCATAAAGATGAGCCGAGGTCATGTCCAATGAACTCAGCTCACCTCATGCACGTCACTGACAGCGTGGGAAAATTCTCACGCTGAAGCGCTGAGTGCAGGAGAATTTTCCCACGCTGTCAGTGACGTGCATGAGGTGAGCTCATGTCCAATGAACTCAGCTCACCTCATGCACGTCACTGACAGCGTGGGAAAATTCTCCTGCACTCAGCGCTTCAGCGTGAGAATTCTCCCACGCTGTCAGTGACATACATGAGGTGAGGTCATGTCCAATGAACTCAGCTCACCTCATGCACGTCACTGACAGCGTGGTAAAATTCTCACGCTGAAGCGCTGAGTGCAGGAGAATTTTCCCACGCTGTCAGTGACATGCATGAGGTGAGCTGAGTTCATTGGACATGACCTCACCTCATGCACGTCACTGACAGCGTGGGAAAATTCTCCTGCACTCAGCGCTTCAGCGTGAGAATTTTCCCACGCTGTCAGTGACGTGCATGAGGTGAGCTGAGTTCATTGGACATGACCTCGGCTCATCTTTATGCCGTCACAGCCATACACTGAGGAGTGCAAATATGCCTGCGCTTCTCAGTGTCTGCGGGATGACAGGCTGGATGGCAGCGTTCTGCTGCGGTCCAGCCTGTCATCTCGATGTAGCAGAGCTGAAGCTGTCGTGGGAGCCATGGAAAGGTAAGGATGAGGTTGCTTTATTATTTTACTTTTATTGCAGGAGATCGTTGGCTTCAGCTGGAATGGGCGTGACTGTAAGTATGGTTTAATTTAGAACAATAAAGAATTGTGTGTTTATTTCAATTAAAGGACTTTATTCTGGGTGTTGTGTTTTTTTAAATACTTTACTAGAAATTCATGGTGGTCATGTCTAATATTGGCGTGACCCCATGAATTTCGGGCTTAGGGCCAGCTGATAATGCCAAGCTGGCCTTAACCCCTTTATTACCCAGTGAGCCACCGCACCAGGGCCCTGGATGAGTTGGGTACAGCGCCAGAAGATGGCGCTTCTATGAACGCGCCATTTTCTGGGGCGGCTGCGGACTGCAATTTGCAGCGGGGGTGGCCGAGAAAGTTTGGGTCTCCCTGCGCTGCGGATTCCAGCCCCCAGCTGCCTAGTTGTACCTGGCTGGGCACAAAAATAGGGCGAAGCCCCACGCATTTTTTTTTTAAATTATTTCATGAAATTCATGGAATAATTAAGAAAAAAAGGGCTTCCCTATATTGCTGTGTCCAACCAGGTACAAATAGGCAGCTGGTGGTTGGGGGCAGCCCGTTCCTGCCTGCTGTACCTGGCTGGACACAAATATAGTGCGAAGCCCCACGTCAATTTTTTTTTAATTATTTCATGAAATAATTTTTTTAAAAAAGGGCTTCCCTATATTGTTGTGTCCGGCCAGGAACAAATAGGCAGCTGGTGGTTGGGGGCAGCCCGTTCCTGCCTGCTGTACCTGGCTGGACACAAATATAGGGCGAAGCCCCACATCAAATTTTTTTTAAATAAATCCTTTATTTTAACACTAAATGACATTGGAGGAGTTAATAAACATGCAGTCCCTAAATTATTATTTATTTTTTAATTAATTTTTCCCAAAACCTTTGACGTGGGCTTCGCCATATTTTTGTATGCCAGCCAGGTACAGCATCCAGCTTCTATGAACGCGTCATTTTCCGGGGTGGCTGCAGACTGCAATTTTCAGCGGGGGGGGGGGGCAGAAAGCTTGGGCCTCCCTGCGCTGCAGATTCCATCCCCCAGCTGCCTAGTTGTACCTGGCTGGACACAAAAATAGGGAGAAGCTTCACGTATTTTTTTTTTAAACTAATTTCATGAAATTCATGAAATAATTAAGAAAAAAAGGGCTTCCCTATATTGTTGTGTCCAACCAGGTACAAATAGGCAGCTGGTGGTTGGGGGCAGCCCGTTCCTGCCTGCTGTACCTGGCTGGACACAAATATAGTGCGAAGCCCCACGTCAATTTTTTTTAAATTATTTCAGGAAATTCATGAAATAATTAAAAAAAATTGATGTGGGGCTTCGCCCTATATTTGTGTCCAGTCAGGTACAGCAGGCAGGAACGGGCTGCCCCCAACCACCAGCAGCCTATTTGTACCTAGCCGGACACAACAATATAGGGAAGCCCTTTTTTTCTTAATTATTCCATGAATTTCATGAATTTAAAAAAAAAATACGTGGAGCTTCGCCCTATTTTTGTGTCCAGCCAGGTACAACTAGGCAGCTGGGGGCTGGAATCTGCAGCGCAGGGAGGCCCAAGCTTTCTGGGCCCCACCCGCTGCAAATTGCAGTCCGCAGCCACCCCAGAAAATGGCGCGTTCATAGAAGCGCCATCTTTTGGCGCTGTTCCCAACTCATCCAGGGCCCTGGTGCGGTGGCTCACTGGGTAATAAAGGGGTTAAGGCCAGCTTGGCATTATCAGCTGGCCCTAAGCCCGAAATTCATGGGGTCACGCCAATATTAGACATGACCACCATGAATTTCTAGTAAAGTATTTAAAAAAAACACAAACACCCAGAAAAAAGTCCTTTAATTGAAATAAACACACAATTCTTTATTGTTCTAAATTAAACCATACTTACAGTCACGCCCATTCCAGCTGAAGCCAACGATCTCCTGCAATAAAAGTAAAATAATAAAGCAACATCATCCTTACCTTTCCATGGCTCCCACGACAGCTTCAGCTCTGCTACATCGAGATGACAGGCTGGACCGCAGCAGAACGCTGCCATCCAGCCTGTCATCCCGCAGACACTGAGAAGCGCAGGCATGCTTGCGCTCCTCAGTGTCTGGCTGTGATGGTATCCAGATGAGCCGAGGTCATGTCCAATGAACTCAGCTCACCTCATGCACGTCACTGACAGCGTGGGAAAATTCTCACGCTGAAGCGCTGAGTGCAGGAGAATTTTCCCACGCTGTCAGTGACGTGCATGAGGTGAGCTGAGTTCATTGGACATGACCTCACCTCATGTATGTCACTGACAGCGTGGGAGAATTCTCACACTGAAGCGCTGAGTGCAGGAGAATTTTCCCACGGTGTCAGTGACGTGCATGAGGTGAGCTGAGTTCATTGGACATGACCTCGGCTCATCTTTATGCCGTCACAGCCTGACACTGAGGAGCGCAAGCATGCCTGCGCTTCTCAGTGTCTGCGCGATGACAGGCTGGATGGCAGCGTTCTGCTGCGGTCCAGCCTGTCATCTCGATGTAGCAGAGCTGAAGCTGTCATGGGAGCCATGGAAAGGTAAGGATGAGGTTGCTTTATTATTTTTCTTTTATTGCAGGAGATCGTTGGCTTCAGCTGGAATGGGCGTGATGGTAAGTATGGTTTAATTTAGAACAATAAAGAATTGTGTCTTTATTTCAATTAAAGGACTTTTTTCTGGGTGTTTGTGTTTTTTTTAAATACTTTACTAGAAATTCATGGCGGTCTTGTCTAATATTGGCGTGACCCCATGAATTTCGGGCTTAGGGCCAGCTGATAATGCCAAGCTGGCCTTAACCCCTTTATTACCCAGTGAGCCACCACACCAGGGCCCTGGATGAGTTGGGTACAGCGCCAGAAGATGGCGCTTCTATGAATGCGCCATTTTCCGGGGCGGCTGCGGACTGCAATTTGCAGCGGGTGGGGCCCAGAAAGCTTGGGCCTCCCTGCGCTGCAGATTCCAGCCCCCAGCTGCCTAGTTGTACCTGGCTGGACACAAAAATAGGGCGAAGCCCCACGTATTTTTTTTTTAAATTATTTAATGAAATTCATGGAATAATTAAGAAAAAAAGGGCTTCCCTATATTGTTGTGTCCGGTCAGGTACAAATAGGCAGCTGGTGGTTGGGGGCAGCCCGTTCCTGCCTGCTGTACCTGACTGGACACAAATATAGGGCGAAGCCCCACATAAATTTTTTTTAATTATTTCATGAATTTCCTGAAATAATTAAAAAAAAATTGACGTGGGGCTTTGCACTATATTTGTGTCCAGCCAGGTACAGCAGGCAGGAACGGGCTGCCCCCAACCACCAGCTGCCTATTTGTACCTGGTTGGACACAACAATATAGGGAAGCCCTTTTTTTCTTAATTATTCCATGAATTTCATGAAATAATTAAAAAAAAAAAACGTGGAGCTTCTCCCTATTTTTGTGTCCAGCCAGGTACAACTAGGCAGCTGGGGGATGGAATCTGCAGCGCAGGGAAGCCCAAGCTTTCTGCCCCCCCCGCTGAAAATTGCAGTCTGCAACCGCCCCGGAAAATGGCGCGTTCATAGAAGCTGGATGCTGTACCTGGCTGGCATACAAAAATATGGCGAAGCCCACGTCAAAAGTTTTGGGAAAAATTAATTAAAAAATAAATAATAATTTAGGGACTGCATCTTTATTAACTCCTCAAATGTCATTTAGTGTTAAAATAAAGGATTTATTTAAAAAAAAAATGGCGTGGGATCCCCCATAATTTTAGTCTCTAGCGGAGGTTAAGCAGACGGCTGGGGCAGATGTTTGAAGCCTGGGAAGGGGGTAAAACCCACGGAGCTTCCCAGGCTACTAATATCAGCCCCCAGCTGAATACCTAGCCTTTACTAGCTATTAAAATGGGGGACCCCCCCAAAAAAATGACGTGGGGTTCCCCCTATTTTAATAGCTAGCAAAGGCTAGGCAGACAGCTGGGGGCTGATATTAATAGCCCAGGAAGGGTGCCATGAATAATGGCCCCCTCCCAGGCTAGAAACACCAGCCGTCAGCCGCCCCAGAAATGGCGCATCCATATGATGCGCCAATTCTGGCACTTAGCCTTGCTCTTCCACGCTGCCCTGGTGTGGTGGCAGGGGGTAATAGTGGTGGGTTTCATGTCAGCGCCAGCTGCCATGAAGCCCAGGTTAGTAATGATGGGCGTCTATAAGACACCCCCATTACTAACCTACAAAGTGTTAAAAAGAAAACACACACTACACCCAGAAAAAAATAATTTATTTGAAATAAAACAGACCATTTTATTTAATTCTTAGTTTACTAAAAATAATAGTTACCTGTCCACGTTCCTGCGCTGATCTCCCATGCACAGCTGTCACATCTGGAGATGGTGACAGCTGTGCATGGCTGCTGTAAGCTCACGCTGCCGGGAACACGTCCGCTCCCGGCAGCGGGAGCCACTGACTGAGGTCACCGGAGTGCATTCAGGCAACGCAGCTCCGGAGACCTCCTTTACGGCACTGCTGTACCGTGGGAATTTCTCACGATACAGCGGGGCCGTAAAGCAGCTAACCGGAGCAGCGCTGCCTGAACTCCAGTGAACCCTTACGGCCCCGTCATTCTAGCGGCGGCAGCGGTTCAGAGCGGTCACATTCTATGTGGCTTCTCTGAACTGGAGATCTTCGTGGGACACTCGTGGACTACTACGGAGGGGTAAGGATAAGGTTGTGGTTTATTATTTTATATTTTATTACAGGAGATCGATGGCTTCGGGGAATTAGGTGTCTAGGTGAGTATAGGTGTAGTTTTTTATTTTTTACTTTATTTTAGGTGGCGATCGGCGGGGACAGGTAATGTATGAACTAATTTATTGTAGGTAACCACTGGCCACCAATGACATGTATTTAACATTTATTGGGGACACAGTAGGGCAATTTAAATAGCAGGATCAGGCTGATGGGAACTACTGCTCCCATCGAGCTGATCCTGCTGGCACGAGTGGACGGGGGACAGACATAGGCCGATGGGAGTAGTAGTGTCACATCGGCCTATGTCTGCCTGCACGCACAGACACCGCGCACACCCGCACAAACATCGCACAGACACCCCGCACACACACGCAGACATCGCACACACACCCCGCACACACACGCACAGACACCCGCACACACACTAATCATGACCGGTCTGATGGTTAGGCTGACCTGTGCGGCCATGGGAAAGTTCATGTGAGTTCATGCAGTCAAGCATGAACTCACATGAACCCTCTGAGGGCACCGCGGCGACTTCAAATGAACAGCTGATCGGCATCACCTGATACCTCAGCTGTTCATTTGAAATAACCGGCAGGAAAGCGCAGCACAGAACGGGAAAGCAGGCGGTGAAGTCTTTTCACTGCCGGCTTCCCCGCCCGGGTCCTTCGCTCCCCGCTCCTTGGTGCTGTGCTCCCCGCCCGGTCCTAACTTACGATCGGGATGGGAGGTGGCGAGGGGAGCGGAGGATCGAGGTGGGAGGCTGCGGGGAAGCAGTATGGGGCTGTGTGATTCTTTAAAAGCCGGCGGCTTTTTACAGCGCGCCGGCTTTTAAACAATCAGGAGAATTCTCCCCCGCTGGGATGGCATTCTGATGACAGGCTGGATCGCGCTGTCATCCAACTTGTCATCCTTCACAGACACTGCAGAGCTCAGGCATTATGGGAACTTCCGATTCCGGTATTCGATATTGTAAAAGTATCGGAATTAAGTATCGGAATTCCGATACCGCGAATATCGGCCGATACCCGATATTTCAGTATCGGAATGCTCAACACTAGTGGTGAGTCATACATGCAGGCACCTCATGTGTGAGAGTTCTCTTTCACATTGATACCAGATGATTTATTGGCAGTGTGCAGGCACTGCAGAAGAAAAATATTAAGCCACAGAAGTCCTAGCTCAAAAATAAAAATAATAATAGATCATGAACTATGTCTCTCCATCAGCACTTGAAGCTACTGCATTTGACCATTCAAATAAGATCGCCCCTAAGCCTTCATCTTTCAAAACTGAATAATCCCAATTTAATAACCTATGGTGGCTTGTGAAAGTATTCACCCCGTTGACATTTTTTATGTTTTGCTACCTTACAACTGGGAATTTCACTGTTTTCTTTAGGATTTGCATAAGTTCATGTAAAGAACATGCCTACAACTGTGAATATTTGGTTTTCTTTTTATTGTAAAGCAAACAACAAATAGGACAAAATAACTTAAAACTTCAGTGTGCATAGCTATTCACTCCCCTAAAGTCAGTATTTTGTAGAGCCTCCTTTTGTGGCAATTACAGCTGCAAGTCGCTATGGATAAGTCTCTATGAGCAATCCACATCTTGCCACTGTGATTTTTGCCCATTCCTCAAGGGAAAACTGCTCCAGCTCCTTTAAGTTAGATGGTTTCCTCTGGTGAACAGCAATTTTCAAGTCTGACCACAAATTCTCAATTGGATTAAGGTCTAGGCTTTGACTAGGCAACTCGAAAACATTTACACATTTCCTCTTAAACTACTCATACTTAGCAGTATGCTTTGAGTCATTGTATTGTTGGAAGCTGAACCTCCATCCCAGTCTCAAATCACTGACAGACTGAAACAGGTTTTGTCCAAGATTATTCCTGCATTTCGCACCATCCATCTTCCCCTTAGCCAAAAAGCATCCCCATAGCATCATGCTGCCACTACCATGTTTCACTGTGGCAATGGTGTTCTTGAGGTGACGAGCTATTTTGGTTTGGTGCCAGATATATTGTTTATGTCACGGGTGTGTCAGAGGTGACAGACAGTCACCCTGCAGTTGTTTGCAGGATATCTCTGTTTGGCATTACAGACATCTTCTTAGAGGCTGGCTGTATCTAGGACCCAGTGGCTACCTCCCTCTGACTAATTAGCTCTCTGGCCTGGGTGTATAAATACCTGGTGTGTCTGAGAGGGAGGTGCCGGTGATATCCATTACTACTTGTGAGGCTTTAGCAAGAGCAATACTTCGTCCTCTCTGGAGCTTGAGGCCATGGGCACGTTTGTTTGGATTCGTCTAAAGCTAAGCAATTCCCCCCTGTTTGTCTACCCTTGTTGTCTGTAGAATTTAGTGGAGATGGACTAGTGCTCATCTCCTTCCTTCCCTAGCCTTAGCCATATGCCAGGGAAAGTTAGGGTGAGGCACGCGTGCGGCGATTGGTGAAGAGTCAATATAGGGATGGTAGTTGAGACAGGGTGACACTAGACCAGACTAGGATGTCTCCACTCCCCTTTTTCCCTAGTGTCTGGGCTCCCTTTCCCTCTTCCCTCTGTGTTGCACTAAGTCTTTCCCACACCTTGTGTTACCTTAGTGGCCAAAAAGTTTAATTTTGGTCTCATCTGACCACAGCACCTTCCTCTATGAATTTGGAGAGTCTCCCACATGTGTTTTGGCAAACTCAAAAATGAGCCATGCAATTTTTGTATGTAAGTGAAAGCTTTTTTCTGCCCACTCTTCCGTAAAGGCCAATTCCTTGGCGTGTATGGCTTATTGTGGTTTTATGGACAGATACTCCAGTCTCTGCTTGAGAACTCTGCATCTTTTTCAGGGTTACCTTTGGTCTCTATGCTGCCTCTATGATTAATGCCCTCCTTGCCCGGACTGAGAGTCTTAGTAGGCCGCCCTCTCTTGGCAGGTTTGTTGTGGTACCATGTTCTTTCCATTTGATGATAATGGATTTTATCATGCTCTGGGGGATTACCAGAGATTGAGATATTTTTTTATAACCCAACCCTGACATGTACTTCTCAACAACTTTTTATCTGACTTGTTTGGTGATCTCTTTGGTCTTCATGGTGTGGTTTGGTTGATGGTACCTATTTATTAATGGTGTTGCAGCCTCTGTGGCCTTTCAGAAAAGGTGTGTATTGTCAAGGGTGTGTCGCCACGAAGATCGTCACGATTACACAGCCTGACTTCTCGCAGCTGACTTTTTAGTGCTTTGTGTTTTTCAGCAGTGAGGGAGTTAATTCTCTCTCTCTCTGTGCTAGACGAGGTCCAGCCTCGCCCAGCTGCAATCAATGCTGCTGTAGTGAGACTCCTTCAAATGCCTGCTGGTCTGTTAGGGAAGTGCCGGTGAAAGCATTTCATGCAGACTAACAGAGCGGATCGTGGTTTTTGGAGTTTCAGAGATAAGTGTATTTGGAGTGTTTTTTCCCTTCCTCGCTTTATCATTTATCTCCTTTCCCGTTGGTGTTCCCTCTGTTGTAGTTGTGTAGTTTTTGTATGCAAGGTGGTTTTGGTTTTTCCCTTGTACTGTCTCGTTCGTCTAAGTACTGTGTGTGGGCATATTATTACTTGTCACCTTTTGTTGTGATCGGGGTCCTTCTCAGGACTAGATTACTTAGGTGCAGGGATCCTCAGGAGGTAGGGGTTACGCTGGCGGCCTGGACCTCTGTACCTTTAACAGTACCTCCAGGTTGAGGGATTAGTCAGGGCCTCAGCTTAGGGTCAGCTTAGGCCCCCTACCTCCAGTATGCAGAGACAGTGTGACATTTTCACCGACCCACTTAGTTTTTCTCCAGCTACCATGGATCCAGTAGCCGGTCTAGCTCGGCAGTTGCAGAGTTTGTCCATGGAGCTGGCGGACGTTAGGTCCAAGGTTTTGTATCCTCGTGAGCAAGCCGGACCAGAACCTAAAGTAGCTCTCCCTGACAGGTTCACTGGGGGGCGGGACAAGTTTTTTGTTTTCCAGGAGGCATGCAAGTTGTACTTTCGGCTGCGGCCTCGGTCATCGGGGAGTGAAGAACAAAGGGTGGGAATTGTCATCTCGCTCCTACAAGGGGACCCACAATCTTGGGCGTTCTCTCTTCCCCCGGGCTCCCCGGCTCTCCAGTCAGGGGATAGGTTTTTTGCTGCTCTGGGACTCGTATATGATGACCCAGATCGGATCTCCCTTGCTGAGTCTAAGTTACGTAGGATCCAGCAGGGAGATCGTCCGGCGGAGGAATTCTATTCGGAGTTCCGTAGGTGGGCCACGGACACCCAGTGGAATGACCCGGCTCTTAGGAGCCAGTTTTGTCAAGGTTTATCCGACAAATTACAGGATGTGTTGGCACAGTATGACTCTCCCGCGTCACTGGAAGCCGCTATGGCCCTTGCTATTCGCGTTGACAGACGGCTTCGGGAGAGGTGCGGGATAACTCTACCCCCTGTGATGACTCCACCTCCTACAAGGTCCCCTCATATGGTGGTTCCCCTGGTCAGTCCAGAGGAGCCTATGCAATTAGGAGGGACATCATTTCGGGGGAGGGGACCGGTGGTGCGCCATAAGACAGGAAGGTGTTTCTTCTGCGGGAGAAAGGGACATTTTATTGGGGGGTGTCCATCCCGTCCCTTGCAGAGTGAAGAGTCGTCGGAAAACTGTTGATCCCAGGTTGTGTGGTGGACGGCAATCTGGGAGTAGGTATTTCGTCCCTAAGTTCGTCTCAGTTTCTCGTACCAGCGGAGGTGGTGGTGGGTACGAGAACTGAGAGGATATCTGTTCTTCTGGATAGTGGGGCCGGGGCTAATCTGGTTGATGCTCGGTTTGCCCGGGTTCAAGGTATGCGATTGAGTGAGTTGGCTAAACCCATCCCCATATTCTCGATCGATGCCAGGCCTCTCGGTCAGGGAAGTTTTTTGCAAGCTGTGCATGACGTAAAACTTCAAGTGGGGGCGATACATAAAGAACTGTTGTCTTGCTACGTGTTGGAGGGTCTTCCCACTCCTATAGTGTTGGGCCTTCCTTGGTTAACTAAGCATAACCCGGTTATTAATTGGCAAACCAGAGAGATAAGCCAATGGAGTAAATTCTGTAATAAAAACTGCATGAACACGGTCATTGGTGCGGTTACTCCTTGGGTCTTACCTCCATTTCTGGCGGACTTTGAGGATGTATTCTCGGAGAAAGGGTGTCAGGAACTACCTCCTCATCGCTAGTATGACTGTTCTGTAAAACTGCTCCCTGAGGCCAAGTTACCTAAAGCTAGGTTGTATAACCTTTCTGGTCCTGAGAGGCAGGCCATGAAGGATTATATTTCAGAAAGTCTGGCTAAGGGGCATATTAGACCTTCATCTTCACCGGTGGCTGCGGGGTTCTTCTTTGTTAAGAAGAAAGATGGAGGCCTACGCCCTTGCCTGGATTTCCGTGAACTTAATCGGATTACGGTCCGAGATCCGTATGCGCTCCCACTTATTCCCGATCTCTTTAATCAGATCGTGGGCGCCAAATGGTTCTCTAAGTTGGATCTCAGGGGGGCGTACAATCTGATTAGGATGAAGGAGGGGGATGAGTGGAAGACGGCGTTTAACACTCCGGAGGGGCATTATGAGAACCTTGTCATGCCATTCGGTCTGACTAATGCCCCGGCGGTGTTCCAACACTTTGTTAATGACATTTTTCGCCGCCTGGTGGGACAGTTTGTTGTCATATATCTGGATGATATCTTAATTTACTCGCCGGATCTGGTGTCTCATCAGGAGCACGTTAGGCAGGTGTTACAGATCTTGCGGGATAATAAACTGTATGCCAAATGGGAAAAGTGTGTGTTCGCCGTACAGGAACTCCAGTTTTTAGGCTTCCTGGTTTCAGCGTCCGGTTTTCGTATGGACCCTGGGAAAGTGCGGGCAGTTCTTGAGTGGGATCGGCCAGAAAATCTTAAGGCACTACAACGTTTCCTGGGGTTTGCTAATTATTACCGGAAGTTCATTCGTAATTTCTCGCCCATGGTTAAGCCTCTCACAGACATGACTAAAAAGGGGACGGATTTTTCTAGGTGGTCTGACAAGGCTTGTCAAGCATTCTCCTCCTTGAAAAAATGTTTTGCCTCGGCACCCATACTCATTCAACCTGATGCGTCACAGCCATTCATTGTAGAGGTAGACGCTTCCGAGGTAGGGGTGGGAGCATTATTGTCACAACGTTCGTCCCCTGGTAAGTGGCATCCGTGCGCCTTTTTCTCTAAAAAATTGTCATCCGCTGAGAGGAATTACGATGTCGGCAATAGGGAACTCTTGGCCATTAAGTTAGCTTTTGAGGAGTGGCGCCATTTTTTGTAGGGGGCAGTCCATCCGGTCACCGTCATCACCGATCACAAGAACCTGCTATATCTGGAGTCCGCGAAACGTCTGAATCCCAGACAAGCTAGGTGGTCATTGTTTTTTACCAGGTTTAATTTTGTCGTTACATATCGTCCTGGGTCAAAAAATGTAAAGGCGGATGCCTTATCTCGTAGTTTCCCTGGGGCCGGGAATACGGACGACCCGATTCCTATCCTTCAGGAGGGGGTGGTGGTTTCGGCAGTATGCTCTGAGCTGGAGGAGGAGGTATTGGAGGCTCAGGGGGACGCCCCTGTTGGACCTCCGGGGAGACTGTTTGTTCCAGATCAGTTGCGACAAAAGGTGATCGAGGCACACCATAACTCAGTTTTTGCAGGACACCCGGGGAGTAGAGCAACTGTGGATCTCCTCTCGCGTCGGTTTTGGTGGCCTAACTTACATAAGGAGGTGGTAACTTTTGTCGCGTCCTGTGGGGTTTGTGCGCGCTCTAAGACCTCACATACCCGTCCGTCTGGGGCCCTCTTACCTTTGAAGATCCCGGAGCGTCCTTGGACTCATCTGTCTATGGACTTTATTACGGACCTCCCTCCGTCTTCGGGCAAAACGGTCATACTCGTTGTAGTGGACAGGTTCAGCAAGATGGCACATTTTATCGCTCTTCCGGCTCTCCCTAATGCTAAAACTCTTGCGCAGGTGTTCATTGGGGAGATTGTGAGGCTTCACGGGGTACCCTCCGAGGTGGTGTCTGATCGGGGGTCTCAGTTTGTGTCCAAGTTCTGGAAGGCGTTTTGTGCACGGCGGGGGATGCATTTGTCGTTCTCATCGGCTTTTCATCCTCAGACCAATGGTCAGACGGAACGTATGAACCAGAGCTTGGAGACATATCTCCGGTGTTTTGTGTCAGAGAACCAGGAGGACTGGGCTTCTTTCTTACCTCTGGCAGAGTTTGCTCTTAATAATAGGCGGAGCGAGTCCACTGGTAAGTCCCCGTTTTTTGGGGCATATGGTTTTCACCCCCAGTTTTGTACTTTCAGTAGGGGGGGCTCTTCGGGGGTTCCTGAGGAGGAACGATTTTCCTCATCACTCGCTTCAGTATGGAGAGGGGTGCTGAAGAATCTGAATACTATGGGGAACCGATACAAACGTATGGCTGATAGGAGGAGAGTGTCTGGTCCGGACCTAAGTGTGAACGATCGGGTATGGTTGTCTACCAGGAATATAAAACTTAAGGTTCCCTCCTGGAAACTGGGTCCCAGGTTCATCGGGCCGTACAGAATCAGTTCTATTATTAATCCGGTGGCATTCCGTCTTGACCTCCCCCCTACGTTTAAAATTCACAACGTGTTCCACAGATCGTTGCTTAAGAGGTATGTGGCGCCGGTGGTACCGTCACCTTTACCTCCCCCTCCAGTGGTGGTCAATGGTAACTTGGAGTTCCAGGTATCGAGGGTCATCGATTCACTCTTTAATCGCCGGTCCCTTCAGTACCTGGTTCATTGGAAGGGGTATGGTCCTGAGGAGAGGATGTGGGTTCCTGCGTCGGATATTAACGCAGACCGATTAGTTCGGGCCTTCCACACGACTCACCCGGATAAACCTGGCCCTGAGGGTCCGGAGGCCCCTCGTAGAAGGGGGGGTACTGTCACGGGTGTGTCGCCACGAAGATCGTCACGATTACACAGCCTGACTTCTCGCAGCTGACTTTTTGGTGCTTTGTGTTTTTCAGCAGTGAGGGAGTTAATTCTCTCTCTCTCTGTGCTAGACGAGGTCCAGCCTCGCCCAGCTGCAATCAATGCTGCTGTAGTGAGACTCCTTCAAATGCCTGCTGGTCTGTTAGGGAAGTGTCGGTGAAAGCATTTCATGCAGACTAACAGAGCGGATCGTGGTTTTTGGAGTTTCAGAGATAAGTGTATTTGGAGTGTTTTTTCCCTTCCTCGCTTTATCATTTATCTCCTTTCCCGTTGATGTTCCCTCTGTTGTAGTTGTGTAGTTTTTGTATGCAAGGTGGTTTTGGTTTTTCCCTTGTACTGTCTCGTTCGTCTAAGTACTGTGTGTGGGCATATTATTACTTGTCACCTTTTGTTGTGATCGGGGTCCTTCTCAGGACTAGATTACTTAGGTGCAGGGATCCTCAGGAGGTAGGGGTTACGCTGGCGGCCTGGACCTCTGTACCTTTAACAGTACCTCCAGGTTGAGGGATTAGTCAGGGCCTCAGCTTAGGGTCAGCTTAGGCCCCCTACCTCCAGTATACAGAGACAGTGTGACATGTATATACTGACAGACCATGTGACAATTAGATTGCACACAGGTGGTCTTCCTTTCATAAAGCGTGTGCCTTATGAAGGTAATTACTTGCACCAGAAATGTTTAAGGGCTTCAGAGCAAAAGGGGTGAATACATATTCACATGCCAATTATTACTTATTTGAATTGAATTTAATGTATGCCTATATTTTTTTCACGTCACTTCATCAACTTAGACTATTTAGTGTTGATGCATCAGAGACAAATCGGATTAGAAAAATATTTAAACACAGGTTGTAATGTAACAAAATGGATAAAAAGCCAAGGGGGTGATTACTTTCACCAGCCACTGTATCTTGGTCTTGCAATCGACCCATTCCCTTAATAACCTTGGTTGCTCTGCTCCTGCTCTAGTTCAGCAATGTCTTTCTTATACACTGGGGACCAAAATTGTACACAGAATTTTAAGTGTGGCGGTACTAGTGACTTGTATAAAGGCTAAATTATGTTCTTATCATGAGCATTTATGCCTCTTTTACTTCATCAATTTTTTTTATTTGCCTTGGCAGCAGCTGCCTGACACTGATCAACGAAGTGGAGTTTGCCATCCATCCATACACCCAAGTCTTTTTCAGTGACAGTTTTACCCAGTGTTTTACAATTTAGTTCATAGTTACATTTTATTTTCTCTGCACTGGTGCATAACCTTACATAGATCTACATTAAATTTCAATTTCCATTTCTCATTAATTCTCAGGTCGTTAATAAATATGTTAAAAATATGAGGGTCAAATACTGACCCCTGTGGTACCCCAGTGTTAACTGTGACCCAATCCCAGTATGCTCATTAATAACCCCCCATTGTTTCCTATCACTGAGCCAGTTGTTAACTCAGTCACACATATTTTCCAATAGTCCCATTTTTCTCAATTTATATACCAACCTTTTGTGTGGTACCGTATCAAATGCCTTTGAAAAGTCTATATAGATGACATCCGCTGTGTTTCCCTTGTCCAATTTGGAACTTACCTCCTCATAGAAGCTGATCAGGTAAGTTTGATAGGATCGATCCCTTATAAAACAATATTGATGCTGGATCATGAGGTTATTCTTATTGAGATACTTCAGGATAGCATCTCTTAGGAAAAGCTCAAGGATTTTACCCACAGCCAAGGTTAACCTTACTGGTCTGTAATTTTCAGGCTCAAATTTGTCTCCTTTTTGAATATTAGCACCACATTTGCTGTGCACCAGTCCTGTGGTACAGACTCTGTTCTTATGGAATCTGTGAATAATAAAAAATAACGGTCTTTCTATCACTGTACATAATTTATTCCATACACGGGGATGTATGCCATTCAGGCTTGAAGATTTGTCTACTTTAGTGACAAATTTAGTGACAATTTCTGTTATGTAAGTTAAGGCACTGCTCTGCAATTTTACAGCTTATTTATCCAAGCCTGAGGTTGCAAAACTTTTACATCAGATTATTTTCTGCTGTACATCAAGTGGCAGTTCACATGCTGTCTGGCTCCCTGTAGCTCGGAATTGTCATGAGCTACAATGCCTAGAACGTTATGGCTGTCTTACATTCAGGCAAAGTACCTTACACTCCTTGCATGGCCAACATCCTGGGTTTAATTGCTCAACATTTATTTCACAAATATGTCAGTTTAAGGAGGGTGGTGGTTATGGCCAGGAAAGTTTTTGCTCATTTCAACTGTTCTTACATGGCAAAATACATCCTCCTGGCTTTGCAAAAAGTGAATGGTCTGCAATAGCACCACCTGAAATGCTACATCACAGCCTTCTGAAATTTGATGGTACATATGTGGAAGCATCTGTATAAGCAGTATAATGCTGCAGCAGACTATATCATCCAATTGCCAAGCTGGAGCAAGGATTACTTTCAGATCCATCATCGTCAGCTGATGAAAGACACGTTTCGCCTACTGAAGCCCTTCGATGAGGAGATCAACAATTTGTCAGTAGGAACAAGTGTGGAGTCAACGTTGTCATTTCTTTCATATTTATCCTGAAAAAAAACCACTCATCAGAATGTAAGAGGGTATGAAAGAAAAACAGAAACTTGCACATGTTTATTCTCACCCTGTGTATCTTGAGTGCCTTCAAGGTCTATGTTACAATTTGGATGAGGAGGATGATGAGCATCAGGTAGATGTATAGAGGGACATAGAATTGGTACAATCAGGGGACGAGGCTGATAGAGTGAAAAAGATGATGACAATGGCCATGACGTCTAACTGTCGCATTGTGGGGATAAAAAAGAATCACGAGGTACTCGGTTGTGCTGTCTAGCATGTCAACCTTTATGGTCAAATACTGTTGGAATAACATATGTATTGTTGCCATCAAGCATAAGGATGTCTATTGCATTGCTATTAGTGATGAGCGAGTGTATTCATTACTATTCGCTATTTTATATGGATAGTACAGTATTCAGGTTTCTCGTTGTATTGCAAGTATTTGTGTACTTGCCTCGGTATATTCGGATGTCCCACCCTGAAGTTTTGGCCCCTCCTTTGCAGCCTCTAAACATGCTGGACTTCTTAACCAATCACAGTAATGCCGCAGACATCTTGGTTGTGGCATTATTGTGATTGGCTGGCCGCCCAGCTTCATAGGGTTTATTTAAGCCCTTCCACTGCCATTTTGTGCACATTGCGCCTGGAGCCTGCGTTCTACAAGCATAGGGAGAGATTGCTGAGCTGCTAGGGAGAGTGTTTAGGCCTCTTGATAAAACAAAAGCACTTTTAAGGGCTACCTGCAGTGTATACTCGTTCAGTGTAGAGTAGGGAGGGAGAGATACTCGAGCAGGGACTGTTTAAAGGAGCCACTCACTAGCTCCATGATACCACCAAAAAATAGCTCTCTTCAGAGCTGAAGATACACAACAAAGTCAGAGTACAGGGAGGGAGAGATTGTGTATTAGGTAGGGAGAGGTTAAAGTGTTCTTCCAGTGTCCATGTTAAAACAGCTCTTGTCAGATTCAAAGCAATATTTTCCAGCACACAGAGTAGTAGCATTTTGTGCTGCCTTTTTTTTTTTAAAAGCACCAGTCTGTTTTCCCGCTGTTTTAGGTGTCAGAGCCTGGCTTCTGCTGTCCACTTAAAAAGGCGGTTAGTGCCCAACGCAATGCACCAGCCCATTTTCCCTGCTGTTTTTGGGGTGACAGCCTGCCTTCTGTCCACATTAGTCCACTTAAAAAAGCATTTAGTGCACTATGCAAAGCAGTAGTCCAAACATTTCCTACTGCCTGCTTCAATGCCCGAACCAGCCCATTTTCCCCGCTGTTTTTGGGGTGACAGCCTGCCTTCTGTCCACATTAGTCTACTTAAAAAGGCGTTTTGTGCCCTACGCAAAGCAGTAGTCCAAACATTTCCTACTGCCTGCTACCAAGGACGCACCAGGCCATTTTACCTACTATTTTGGCAGTGACAGCTAGCTTGGCTTGTGCCATCAACATCTGAAAATCTGTCAACAAAACCCAAAATGCCAAAAAGCATTTTGTTAAGGGATGTGGATGTGGACGTTGTGTTGCAAGTGGTGTGTGAGAAGGCACTCAGTCTGTGTCAGGTCAGAAGAAGCTTGATGCATCCACTATGTTCCTGGAAAAATTTCCCGGTCTGGAACGTAAACGTGTGTGGAAGCCAGAAGAGTGAGAGCAGATTCTGTCTTGGATAGCAGACAAGGCCTCTACGCATTTGCCAAGCAGCAACAAACCTTCCACGACCACACAGTCTACTGTCGATACACAGAAGGCTGGCCCATCCAATCCTGAAGCTTATTTTCCTTCCTCCCGCCATTATCAGTCACAGGAGACATATGACCCCAAGCTTGGCCACTCCAAGGATATGTTTGGTGCTTAACCTTTGGTTGGCTCTGGCCTATCACCGTGCAGCATTGAAGAGGGACAAAAGTAGGTGGCGTGCATTGATGCTTATGTATTTGAGGACCTACGGCCAGAAGGAAGCCACTTGGATGAATGTCATTTACTGTCTCCAGAGGTGGAGGCTGATGATGATGAGACACAGTTTCCATCAGGTCAGCAATGTCAACTTGGAAGGATGATGAGATGGAAGACGAGGTGGTTGATGATGAGTCCACTGATCTGACCTGGACTGTTGGCATGCATAGTCATAACAGCAACACAGAGGAAGATGGGTATGTAGCACCAACACAGGCACCAAGGGGTCGTTGTTTGCCCAGAGTGAGAACTGGGTCAACTGTTCCCAAGAGCACCCTCGCTGTGTGCCAAGTCAGGGCAAGGGGACGTTCAGTTGCTGTATGGAATTTTTTTTCTGAAAGTCCTTCAGAGAAAAACATTGTAGTCTTTAGCATCTGCCATACCAAGTTGAGCAGAGGCCAGGGCAAAGGCAACCTGAGCACCACCAGTATGCAAAACCACATGGCAGCCAAGCACCCCAGTAGGTGGGCGGAACACCAGGGTACCAAATCTGCGTCTGCGGGTCAAACAAATGCTATGTCGCGTAGGCTATGTCCTTCAGAATCTGCTGTTCAGGAATCAGGCACTCATACCTCCTGCCCACAAGCTGTGGTTGCTCACACACAACAAACATAAACCATATCCACTTCCTTGTCCCAGCGAAGCATCCACTACCTGAGAGCTTGGAAAAAAAGCATAAATACCCAGCCACGCACCCACAGGCACAGATATTAAACTCGCACATTGCCAAATTGCTAGCTGTGGAGATGTTGCCGTTTAGGCCTGTGGGAACACAGTCTTTCCGTGATCTCTTGGCTGTGGCTGCCTCATGATACAGTGTTCCCAGCTGCCACTATTTTGTCCAGTGTGCCATGCTTGCGTTACACGTACATGTGTTAAACAATCTGAACCGTGCTCTCACCAATGCTGTAACCGGGAAGGTCCACCTAACAACAGACACCTGGACAAGTTGTGGACAGGGACTATACATTTCTTTCACGGCACACCGGGTGAACCTGGTGGATGGTGGGACAAAGGTGCAGCCATCCTACCCACACCAAGAATAGCGGGCCCAACTTCTGTCAGGGTTTCTGACTCTTCATATTCCATTTCCTCTCTCCCCTCCTCCTGCTCCTCATCCTCTGCTGAATTACCCTCCCCATCACTGTCAAGCTGGGACCTGTGCAGCAGCGCATCGGCAAAGCAGCAACACTCTCTGCTGAAGCTGATCTGTTTAGGTCAGAAAACAGACACTGCCGCAGAGTTGTGGCAAGCTTTAAAACAGACCGGTCAGTGGCTCTCACCGCTGCACCTCCAACCCGGTCTGGTCGTCTGTGATAAGGGGTGTAACCTGGTGGCGGCTTTAAAGGTTGGCAAGCTGGTACACGTGCCATGCATGGCTCACGTGGTGAACCTAGTTGTTCATAAATTTCTGAAAACTTACCGTGACTTACCGTACTTACTTGAGAGCGTGTGCCGTATTAGCGCCCATTTCCACCATTCCTCTACCGCTTTTGCTGCTCTTACAGCGCTGCAAAAGCACTTTAATTTGCCAAGTCAGTGACTCATTTGTAACCTGCCCACACGGTGGAACTCAGCCTATTATATGTTGGCGAGGATTAGTGAACAGCATGGGGCAGTAGCTGAATACAAGCTTCAACATGCCTGTCAGACTGAAAGTCAGCCACCACACATAACAACTGTCGAGTGGGTGTGGATCACTGACATTTGTGAGGTTCTTGACCATTTTGAGTACTGCACCCACCTCGTGAGCGGTGATCAGGCTATTATCAGCATAACCATCCCGCTGCTGTGTCTCTTGAAACAATCACTGCATAATCTCAAAGAGGAAGCTTTTAGTGCCCAGCACGTTGGTATGGAGCCAGATTTCCCAATGGGTGATACTACCCAATCCAGCCAATATTCTGAGGCAACATTGGGTGATGAGGAGGAAGATGAGGAGGATGAGGAGGGAGAGGACTTGTTTCTCTGTGCTACCGAGGGGACTCATAATGCTACAGAGGGGACACCCAACCCAAGCTTCATGTCTGTCCAGCCTGGATGGGCTGGAGAGGAGGAGGTGGAGGAGGTGAGTCAGCATGAGGAGAGGATGGGTACTGTTTCTACTGTTGGGGACACAGAACATTTTCCTTTTTGCAGCATGGCCCACATGGCACAGTTCATGTGTAGGTGTCTGTGGCAAGACCCTCGCGTGATACACATTTTATCCAACAACCTATACTGGTTGACCACCTTTCTCGATCCATGGTACAAGGAGAAATTTCCTTCTCTCCTTTTGGAGTCACCAAAGAGATTTACAATGGAATCGTTCAAGAGGGCCGTTGTGGATCAGTTGCTGAAAACATCACCCTCAGACAATGCTGGTGGCAGAGGTACCAGCTCTTTTCAACACCAAGGGATAATGGGGAGAGACATGAACACCAGCTCCAAACGTGGGGGGGGGGGGATGTGCGCAAATTGGGCAATTTTCAAGAACCTGCACAGCAAGGGCTATCTGTGTCGGTAACAATGCCAAGGAGGGATAAGTTGCAGAACATTGTCAAGGGGTACTTAAGTGACCTTACGTGTGTCCTTCCTGACTACTCAGTTCCCTTTTGTTACTCGGTGTCTAAGCTGAACACTTGGCCCGACCTCTCCTTTTATGCCTTGGAGGTGCTGGCCTGCCTGGCTGCTAGTGTGGTGTCAGAGCGTGTTTTCAGTTCCGAAGGGGCAATCATCACTGATAGGCGCATACGTGTCTCCGCAGAAAATGCAGACAGACTTACTCTGACTAAATTCAACAAGGACTGGATATCTCCACTAGTGATGAGCGAGCATGCTCGAGATGCTCGGAGCTCGCCGAGTATTTCCGGGGTTGCTCGGCGGGAGCTCGGTTCCCCTCCCTGCATGTTTGGCGCTCTTTAGAGAGCCAATCAACATGCAGGGATTGTCTTCCACACACTGCAATGCCACAGCCATGTTGGTTGTGGCATTACAGTGATTGTCTGGCCGCAAAGCGTCATCAGGTCTATATCAGTCCTGGCGCCGCCATGCTCGTCACAGTCTACTCCAGAAACAGGCAGTGTAGGGAGAGATGCTGCTGAGCTAGGGAGAGATTTGCCTGCTTCTTAGTTAGTGTAGATATACCTCCATATATTATACACATATCCATCTCAACTAACAGTTCTTCTGAGGACTAATCCAGCTGCATATCAGTGCTAGGCAGGCAGGCAGTGTATGTGGCAGACTGCAGTGCATATAGCAAGGGAATCCATTCCAGTTCTGTCTGCTGCTTGTGCTTTTACAGATATTTCTCGAAATAGCCCCAGGTATCAGGGGCCAGGAATAATTTTTTGGGGATCTTAATCTTGATTATTTGCTTAAAAAGCAATCCAGAGAACACCGTTTTTCTGCTCCATTTGCTTGTTGACACTTCAGAATACAGCCAGATCCTTTCCATATTTCAGTGCTAAAAATCCATCTATTTAAAACTGTGGTTTGTCTGTCACACGGATCGCATATAAGTGCGTTGAACTATTGGCCTCCATTGAAATTTTGTTGCAGTGTGTTAGCAAAGTTATAGACACCAGTTCGCTGTTAAAAATAGTTACCTACAGGCCACCTATTTAAAACTGCGGTTTGTCCGTCACACGGATCACATATAAGTGCGCTTAAAATTCTGCCATTTCTGGCATCCATTAAAATTTTGTTGCAGTGTGTTACCGAAGTTATTGACACCAGTTCGCTGTTAAAAATAGTTACATACTATTTAAGCTATTTAAAACTGTGGTTTTCCGTCACATGTATCACATATCACTGCGGTTCAAATCCAGCCATTTGTAGTGAACGTGGAAAATATTGTCCTCCATTTAAAAAGGGCTAGGCACGTGGCAAGGGATGGGGAAGTGGACGTGATGGTGATCATGGTGCATGCAGAGGATGAGGCCGAGGCCGTGGGCTAGCTGAAATTGTGCCGCAACAAACATCCACATCTTCTAGACCGACCTTCCTGTCCCAATTAATAGGGGACCGCAGAACACCACTATTGAACACAGAGCAATGTGAAAAGGTTATGGGTTGGATAGCAGATAATGCTTCCAGTCACTTAGCCACCACCACCACCACCCTATCTTCCACACGGTCAGGTCTCACCCTGATCCTCCTTCCTCCCACGGGAGACAACTGATCCCACACTTGGACGCTCCTAAGAGCTGTTCACTTTTCCATTTATAGATTTGGGCCTCCCGCCCGGTCCACTTGAAGTGGAGCAAATGGAGATCGCATGTAGCGATGCCTAAATATTTGAGCAGCCACAGTCACACGAAGGCAATGGTGGGAAACTGTCACAAGAGGTGGATGATGATGAGACACAATTGCCAGAAAGTCAGGAGGAGGACCAGAGTGCGGAAGTGGAAGACAAGGTGGTGGATGATATAGTAACTGACCCAACCAGGCAGGGGGACATACAGCAGCACACAGGGGGAGGGAGGCGTAGCACCACAACAGGCAGGAAGAAGCAGTGTGGAGCTGCAGACAGAAGGTGGGCAACCGTTCCCGGTGACATCAACAAGACGGAAGTTGCCAGTACAACTGTTAGGTCTTCCAGAGTCAGGTTAGTTTTTAAAGACTCTGCCGATAATCCCAAAAAGGCCATTTGCACCACCTGCCAGGCCGGCATCAGCAGGGGTAGCAAAACTACCAGCCTGACCACCACCACCATGATCAGGCACATGGCAGCAAAGCACCCGACTAAGTCGGCCGAACCCCAGGGTCCAGGAACAGTGTCTGCGGGTGGCACCACTGCTTCTTCCGCTGTTGTGCGTGCAAGCCCATCCCCTGCTCATGGCGCATGCAAAGATGCCTCCTGCCATGCACCTGTCGTTGCACACTCTCAATTAGAACCATCAGCAAGCACGTCCACGTCCTTGTCCCAGTGAAGCGTTCAGTTGTCCCTACCCCAGTCTTGGAACGCAAGCGCAAACACACAGCCAACGCCTCACAGGCCACACTACTAAATTCACACATTTCGCGACTGCTTGCGCTCGAAATGTTGCCTTTTAGCTTCGTGGAGATGGAAGCTTTCCGCAACTTGATGGTGCTGGCCATCCCTCGGTACTTGGTCCCCAGCCGCCACTATTTCTCCCGGTGTGACATTCTCGCAATAAACAAGCACGTGTCCCACAACATTAGCCGTGCCCTCAACAACGCAGTTACTGGGAAAGTCCACCTAACCACAGAAACGTGGACAAGTGCTTGTGGGCAGGGACGGATTGCGGGCCCTGAGTCAATCAGGGTTGCCCCCACATTCTACAGCTCCTGCACCTCCTCCTCCTCTTCAGCATCTATCTCCGAAATGACCACATCAGTTGCAAGCTGGAAGCACTGCAGCACTGCCTCGGCCAAGCTGCAACAGGCTGTGCTGAAGCTAATATGATTAGGTGACAAACCACATAACGCTGAAGAGTTGTGAACAGCTTTGAAAAAGCAGGCAGATCTGTGGCTCACACCGCTGAACCTACATCCAGGCATGGTCGTGTGTGACAATGGCTGGAACCTGGTGGTGGCTCTGAGGCGAGGCGAGCTCACACACGTACCATGGCTGGCCCATGTGCTTAACCTCGTGGTTCAGTGGTTTCTCAAAACCTACCCGGAGCTGCCAGATCTGCTTGTCAAAGTACATCGTCTGTGTGCCCATTTTAGAAAGTCACCTACAGATTCCACCGCCCTTGCCGTGTTTCAGCAGCATTTGTAGCTTCCGGCTCACAAACTAGTGTGTGATTTCCCCACGCATTGGAATTCTACACTGCAGATGTTGGGAAGGATTTGTGAGCAGAAGAGGGCAGTTGTTGACTACCAGCATCAACAAGGCAGTCGGTGTTCAGTTTAGACTCCACACATTAGACCTCAGGAGTGGACATGGATGTCAGACATATGTACCATCCTCCCAAACTTTGAGGACTCCACCAAAATGGTGAGCGGCGATGACGCCATAATTAGCATCACCATCCCGCTTCTCTGTCTTCTGAAACGCTCTCCGCTCGCAATCAAAGACGATGCATTGCAGGCGGAGCACGATGAGATGGAGCAAGGAACCATACAGGGTGATTATACATTGCCCAGCCTCATCTCATCCCAACGTGGATTGGGTGACAATGAGGAAGAGGAGGAGCTAGTTTCATGTGCTATAGATGGTACTACCTGCACAACTATCACACGGTCTGTTCAGCATGGATGGCCTGAGGACAGGTAGGAGGAGGAGGAGAGCATGGTCAGTCTTCCTCTTGGTGAGGACACGGAAGTCTTGCCAGTTAGCAGTCTGGCATGCATGGCTGAGTTTATGTTACGCTGCCTTTGCCATGACCCTCGCGTTCTCCAAATTTTGGATGACAGACATTACTTGTTGGTGACACTTCTAGACCCATGCTACAAGTAGAACTTTCTATCTCTTATTCCTGAGGATGACAGGTGTACCCAAAAGAGGTAGCACCAGAATGCCCTTGTTGCGGAAGTATTAAAAAAATTCCCATCTGAAAACGCTGGCAGCAGAGTTCACAGTCCGTTGGACAACCAAGGAGTACAGGTGACACAACTCCAATCCAGCAGAGGCAGGGGAACACTGTCAAAGTTCTGGGACAGTTTTCTCAGACCCTCCCATCGCACAGGCCCTGAGGTGGAGGGTACTCTCACAAGGAGTGCAAAGTTTGGGAAGATGCTGAGGGAGTACCTTGCCGACCGTACAAACATCCTCCGTGATTCCTCTGTGCCTTATAATTATTGGGTATCCAAGCTGGACACGTGGCATGACCTGGCTCTCTATGTCTTCTAGGTCCTGGCCTGCCCTGCCGCTAGTGTTTTGTCAGAGCGGGTTTTTAGTGTCACTGGTGGAATTATAACTGATAAGCGCATCCGCCTGTCAAGTGAAAATGCTGACAGGCTGACTTTTATAAAAATGAACAAGGGCTGGATTGGGCCAGACTTCTCAACACCATTGAATGATAGCAGCCTAACAAACTCAAATCCAGTGTATTTTTTGGGAGATCTATTCCCATGCACCTCTTCACACCTATACATGGGTATACGCTTCCTGATTTTGTCTATTTGCTCTTGTCATCCTCCTTCTCCTCATCCTCCATCACCATATCATTCACCACCATATCTACCATATCACCTTTTTTACGTGTCTTGCAATGGGCATTGGAGTTCCTCCACATTTTTGGCAGCTTTTGCATTCACTGCATATACAAACACTATGGGAGACGAACTTCCTAATAATGGGAATATTGTTTTTAGAAAGCTCTATGACCTCTAAGTCTCTTGCAAGGGGCATTGGAGTTCCTCCAAATTTTTGGCAGCTTTTGCATTCGCTGCATAGGCTAGCACTATGGGAGACCCACTTCCAATAATGGGAACATTTTTTTCATGAGACCCTCTACGTCTCTTCCAAGGGGCATTGGAGTGCCTCCAAATTTTTGCCAACTTTTGAATTCACTGCATAGGCAAACACTATGGGGGACCCACTTCCTAATAATGGGAACATTGTTTTAAGGAGGCTGTCTGACCTCTACGTGTCTTGCAAGGGGCATTTGAGTTCCTCCAAAGTTTTGGCAGCTTTTGCACTCACTACATAGGCAAACACTATGGGAGACCCACTTCCTAATAATGGGAACATTGTTTTTAGGAGATTCTCTGACCTCTACGTCTCTTGCAAGGTGCATTGGAGTTACTCCAAATTTTTGGCAGCTTTTGCATTCACTGCATAGGCAAGACACTATGGGAGACCTACTTCCTAGTAATGGGAACATTGTTTGTAGGAGGCTCTCTGACCTCTACGTCTCTTGCAAGGGGCATTGGAGTTTCTCCTCATTTTTGGCAGCTTTTGCATTCACTGCATATACAAACACTATGGGAGACCCACTTCCTAATAATGGGAACATTGTTTATAGGAGGCTCTCTGACCTCTAAGTCTCTTGCTAGGGGCATTGGAGTTACTCCAAATTTTTGGCAACTTTTGCATTCACTGCACAGGCAAACACTATGAACCACTTCCTAATAATGGAAACATTTTTTCATGAGGCCCTCTACGTCTGTTGCAAGGGGCATTGGAGTGTCTCCAAATTTTTGCCAGCTTTTGCATTCACTACATAGGTAAACACTATGGGAGACCCACTTCCTAATAATGGGAATATTGCTTTTAGGAGGCTCTCTGACCTCTACGTATCTTGCAAGGGGAATTGGAGTTCCTCCAAATTTTTGGCAGCACTTGCAGTCACTGCATACGCAATAACAGTATAGGAGACCCACTCGTTAATAATTGGAACAACAAAGCATAGTCGGCTGAAGGCTCTCTAACAATAGCGAGGGCCGAGTGCTGGCCCTTTAAGAATAGTAAGGGCCACCTGATGGCCCTATAAAAATAGGCTTTGTGACTTTCAGAGTCCCTCCATCATAAATGAAACAGGATGTGTCTGATGATGTGTCATATACCACATGGCCAGATAAGGTTGTAAAATGTTAAAATGACATCTCCCGGTGAATGCATTTGTCTTGGCTGAAAGCAATGCAAAAGTGCAAAAAAGCATCAAAAACACTATGTGAACATAGTCGAAGGTGTGGAGGAGCATTTTTGTTTTTGGTTACTTATTTTGCCTCAAATACAAGTCATTACCCTGGAAAGAATGTTTCTTAACATATTTCCTAGGAAAATCCATTTTGGTTTCGTTTTTGTATCTTTTATTGTGAGTCTGTAAAAGTGGAGTAATAGCTCTGACAACATTGTTGACAACAGTGACTTGGCAGTCAGAAATGCTTCCAGGGGTCTTCCCCATGCTGTTCCCATGTAATTTGAGCACTGTTCCCATCGATTTGGGCAATTTTTAGGTCCTCTGCAGTCGCCAGAAAAATGCTTGAGTTTCCCATAGACTTACAATGAGCTTGTTATTCAGTCCAAGAACTCAAGCATTTTTTTTGTTTCTCTGGTTTATTTAGCCTTATATACAAGTGATTATGCAGGAAAAACTGTTTCTTAACCTTTTTGGCCAGTCAAATGCAATTTAGGTTAGGTTTGGTAGTTGTTCTTGTGGCGTAATACTGTGACAAACTTATTCCCAGAAACCATATGTGAGTCAGAAATGCATGCAGGATATTCTCCAGGCTCTTCCCATTCTGTTTCATCACTTTCCCATCCATTATAGCCTTTTTTTCAGGCCCCCAGATGCCTTTGTAGGGTCCAGCAGAAAATTACTCGCATTTCCCATTGACTTACATTGTACTCGCTATTCAGAACGAATACGCGATTATTACAAAGTACTCGTTACGAGTATAGCGATTACGAATATTACGGTACTCGCTCATCACTAATTGCTATGTTTTTAGATCCTTGAAACAAACCAAAATGGGGACATTTTTTCTGGTTTCCTAAAGGGAGCCCAAATAGGTTGAGCTATGTTACTTGCTCTGCAAAGCTTTCACTGAGCAGATGCCTGATGACCACATGAATGACCAGCAGTTCCCAAGGCAGCAGCAACAACTTCAGTATTTTTGATACAATGGACCAGATTGATATCTGTCATTGCAACAAACTGACACACTTCAGCAAACAGAGATGCACCACTTTGAACAGCCAGGTTTTGTTGTATCTAGACTGTGTTGACTCTCAGGTAGATAACCTGAACCCCAATCACATAAACTTCTAGGTCAGCAGATTGGACCAGTTGCAAGAATTGACCCAGTTTGCTCTTGGTGCTCTGAATTGTCCAGCCTTCTGTTTAATGGCAAAGAGGGTATCAAATTTGGCCGGACACTTTGTCATACCCAAGTAGACGAAATTAGTAGAAAACCTTACACTTGTCAAAATGAATCAAGCATGGATAAGTGCCGACTTTTATTTACCCTAGCTGATGCCAATGATTAAATCCTCAATACCATCTGCTGGCAGGACTGTCTATTTTCTGTTTTCTACCACAACTCTCTGCTGCTTTCAGTCCTGATGGCACATGCTAAGTCAAGCCTCTACTCCTTACTAGTGATGAGCGAGCACTAAAATGCTCGGGTACTCGTTGCTCGGGTCGAGCAAATTGGAATACTCGGGTACTCGACCCGAGCAACGAGCCCAATGTAAGTCTATGGGAAACTCGAGCATTTTTCAGGCGGCTCCCCCCGGCGGTCTGCAGAGGGCCTAAAAATTGCCCAAATCGATGGGAACAGTGCTCAAATGACAAGGGAACAGCACGGTGAAGACCCCTGGAATCATTTCTGACTCCCAGGTCACTGCTGTCAACAACGTTGTCAGAGTATTATGCCACTTTTACGAACTCACAATAAAACATACAAAAACAAAACCGAAGTAGATTTTCCTAGGAAATATAATAATGAACATCCTTTCCTGGGTAATGACTTGTATATAAGGCAAAATAAATAACCAAAACCAAACTCCTCCACACCTTGGGCTATGTTCACATGCAGCGTTTTTGATGCGGTTTTGCACTTTTGCATTGCTTTCAACAAAGACAAATGCATTCACTGGGAAATGTCATTTTAACATTTTACAACCTTATCTGGCCATGTGGTGTGTGACACATCATCAGTCACATGCATACAGTGCTGAAAAGACATAGGAACAGCATGAAGAAGACCTCTGGATGCATTTATGACTCCCAGGTCACTACTTAAAAGTGTGCCCATCATAAGTGATCCTTGGCACATGCGAAGATGCCTCCCGCCATGCACCTGTCGTTGCAGACTTGCAATAATCACCTTCCACGTCCTTGTCCCAGTGCAGCGTTTGTTCAGTTGTCCCTACCCCATTCCTTGGAATGCTAGCGCAAGTATGCAGCCAACCACCCACCCACCCACAGGCTGCAATACTATACTGACAAATTTTTGACAGCTGCTTGCACTTGAAATGTGGCCTTTTAGGCTCGTGGAGGCAGAAGCTTTTCATAACCTCATGCCGGCGGTGGCTGGGTGTCCATACTCGGTCCCCAGCCTCCACTGTTTCTCCCAGTTCCGTCTCCACCTTCCACAAGCACGCTTCCCACAACATTACCCGTGCTCTCCCCAGTGCACTTACTGGGAAGGACCGCCTAACCACAAACAAGTGGACAGGTGAATGTGGCCAGGGACGGTACAGAGCCAGTTCACAGCTTTTTTTGCAGAGTTGTATTTCACCACAGCCATATTCTTAAGCTTGGTGAAAGGACTTGGGAAACCATATCTACCCAGCTGTCATTTCTCCCAGGAAGTCCTTTAAAGTTGCTTGCACTTGAAATGTGGCCTTTTAGGCTCGTGGAGGTGGAAGCTTTTCATAACCTCATGCCAGCGGCGGCTGGGTGTCCATACTCGGTCCCCAGCCTCCACTGTTTCTCCCGGTGTCGTCTCTGCCTTCCACAAGCACGGGTCCCACAACATTACCCGTGCCCTCCCCAGTGCACTTACTGGGAAGGACCGCCTAACCACAAACACGTGGACAGGTGAACGTGGCCAGGGATGGTACAGAGCCAGTCCACAACATTTTTTGCTGAGAGTTGTATTTAGCTCAGTGAAAGGACAGGCATAGAGGGAAACCATATCTACCCTGGGTGTTATTTCTCCCAGGAAGTCCTCTAATGCATTGTTGCAGAAACAATGGCACCAACATCAACTCGCACTTGTTGGTGGTGCTTTGACACACAAACATTTTTCTTTGCGCATTTAATTTCATGAATACAGAGTTGGACAATGGCCTGATTCGCAAGGCGGTTTAAGAAATAACATGCATAAGCATGTCCGATCCACATTAAAAAAGCAGCCATAGAGTGTCCTGGAACCTTCCCCCACACTTTTCTTAGCCAGGGCTGCTTCTCGGCAGGGTTGGACGGGCCCACCAGAGAACCGGAGACTTCTCCGGTGGGCCCTGGCTTCTCCTTCAGGAGATTTCATAGTGCCGAGGTGAGGCCATGATGATGATAGAGGCCACCATCTGCTTAGTTTTCTGTTACTTGGAATGCAAGCGCAAGTATGCAGCCAGCCATACAGGCCGCAACACTAAACTGACAGATTTCTGGGCAGGTGATTGCACCTGAAATGTGTCCTTTTAGGCTCATGTAGGCAAAAGCTGTTCACAATCTTATGGCGGGGGCGACCGGGTATCCATACTTGGTCCCCAGTCACCATTATTTTTCCCGGTATCGTCTCCGCCTTCCACAAGCACGGGTCCCACAACATTACCCGTGCCCTCCCCAGTGCACTTACTGGGAAGGACCGCCTACCCACAAACACGTGGACAGGTGAATGTGGCCAGGGACGGTATGGAGCCAGTCCACAGCTTTTTTTGCTGAGAGTTCTTTTGCTCGATGAAAGGACTGGCATAGAGAGAAACTGTATCCATTCTGGGTGTCATTTCTCCATCACCAGGTTCCACCCATTGTCACATACAACCATGCCTGGCAGTATGTTCAGCGGTGAGAGCCACAGATCAGGCTGCTGTGTTACAGCTTTCTAGAACTCTGCAGCGCTGGACGGTTTGTCAATTAAGCAATAAGCATCTTATCTTCATCACAGCCTGTTGCCGCTTGGCCAAGGCAGTGCTGCTGTGTTGTCAGCTTGTGACTGATGTGGTCATTTCAGAGATGGAGGAGGAGGTGCAGGAGCTGAACAATGTGATTACATTGAGTTAAATTGGTGACGCTGTTTTTTATACTAAAGAAAGATCCTACTGGTTTTTTTTTATGTTATTTTTTAAGACAAATGCATTCCCGGGAAATGTCATTTTAACATTTTACAACCTTATCTGGCAATGTGGTGTGTGACACATCATCAGACACATCTTTTTTTATTTATGATGGAGGGACTCTGAAAGTCATAAAGCCTATTTTTATAGGGCCATCAGATGGCCCTTTCTAGTCTTAAAAGGCCAGCAGTCGGCCCTCGCTATTGTTAGAGAGCCATCAGCCGACTTTGCTTTGTTGTTCCCATTATTAACAAGTGGGTCTCCTATACTGTTATTGCGTGTCCAGTGACTTAAAGGGCTGCCAAAAGTTTGGACGCAACCCAATACTCCTTTGAAGAGACATAGAGAAGGGTCTCAGTAAAAAAAATGTTCCCATTATAAAGGAGCGGGTCACTTATAGTGGTAATGATCATGCTGTGACTGCAAGGGCTGCCAAAATTTGGGAAAAACCCCACTAAGAATTTAAAAACACATAGAGCAGTGCCACAGTAACGACAAATTCCCATTAGAAAGGGCAGAGTCTGCTATACAGTTATAGGGTATGCAGTGAGTCCAACGGCTGATCAATTTTAGGAAAAACCCCACTAAGAATTTAAAGACACATAGAGAAGGGCCACAGTAACAAGTACGACATGTTCCCATTAGAAAGGAGAAGGTCTGCTATACAGTTATAGGGTATGCAGTGAGTCCAACGGCTGACCAATTTTAGGAAAAACGCCACTAAGAATTTAAAGACACATAGAGCAGGGCCACAGTAACAAGGTACGACATGTTCCCATTAGAAAGGAGAGAGTATGCTATATAGTTAAAGGGTATGCAGTGAGTCCAAAGGCTGAACAATTATAGGAAAAACCCCACTAAGAATTTAAAGACACATAGAGCAGGGCCACAGTAACTAGGTATGACAAATTCCCATTAGAAATGAGAGAGTCTGCTGTACAGTTATAGGGTATGCAGTGAGTCCAACGGCTGACCAAATTTAGGAAAAACACCACTAACAATTTAAAGAGACATAGAGCAGGGCCACAGTAACGACAAATTCCCATTAGAAAGGAGAGAGTTTCCCGTAGTGTTGGCCTATACAGTGAATGCAAGGGCTGTCAAAAATTTTGAGGCACTTCAATGCCCCTTGGAAGAGACGTGGAGGAGGCCCTCATAAAAAAAATGTTCCCATTGGAAAGGAGCGTGCCTTCTATACTTGTAATGCCCATGCACAAGTGTATGGGCTGCCAAACATTTACCCCTGGGGGGTATACATGAACATACTGTATACATTTTTTTTTTTATGGGCATCATAAACACCCTTTGAAAATATTATGTGGGTGTTGCATCATGGACCACGGTCACCCTGGTGATATGGTGGTGGAGGAGAAGGAGAAGGAGGAGGACAAGAGCAAATAGCCAAAATCAGGAAGCGTATACCCATGTGTGGGTGGGAAAAGGTGCATGGGAATACACCTCCCAAGAAAAGAAACTCAAATCCAGTGTATCTTACGCTGCTATCATTCGGTGGTGTTGAGAAGTCTGGCCCAATCCAGCCCTTGTTCATATTTATAAGTGTCAGCCTGTCAGCATTTTCAGTTGACAGGCGAATGCGCTTATCAAATATAATTCCACCAGTGGCACTAAAAACCCGCTCTGATAAAACGCTGGCGGCAGGGCAGCCCAGGACCTCCAAGGCATAGAGAGCCAGTTTATTCCACGTATCCAGCTTGGATACCCAATAATTATAAGGCACAGAGGAATCACGGAGGACGCTGGTGCGGTCGGCAAGGTACTCCCTCAGCATCTTCCAAAACTTTGCACTCCTTGTGAGAGTACCCCACGCCTCAGGGCCTGTGCGATGGGAGGGACTGAGAAAACTCTCCCAGAACTTTGACAGTGTTCCCCTGCCTCTGCTGGATTGAAGTTGTGTCTCTCTTGCCTGTAGTCCTTGGTTGTCCAACGAAGTGTGCCCTCTTCCGCCAGCATTTTCAGATGGGAATTTTTTTAATAGTTCCGCAACAAGGGCCTTCTGGTACTGCCCCATTTTTGTAGACCTGTCCGCCTCAGGAATCAGAGATATAAAGTTCTCCTTGTAGCCTGGTTCTATAAGTGTCACCAACCAGTAATGACTGTCACCCAAAATTTTGAAAATGCGAGGGTCATGGGAAAGGCAGCGTATCATAAACTCAGCCATGCGTGCCAGACTACTAACAGGCAAGACTTCCGTGTCCTCACCAAGAGGATGACTGACCATGCTCTCCTCCTCCTCCTCCTCTCTGGCCTCTGGCCATCCATGCTGAATAGACGGTATGACAGTTGTGCAGGTAGTACCGTCTATAGTGCATGAAACTAGCTCCTGTCCTTACTCCTCCTCCTCTTCCTCATTGTCACCCAATCCACGATGGGATGATATGAGGCTTGGCTGTTTGTAATCACCCTGTATGGTTCCTTGCTCCATCTCATCGTGCTCCGCCTGCAATGCATCCTCTTTGATTGTGGGCAGAGAGCGTTTCAGAAGACAGAGAAGAGGGATGGTGATGCTAATTATGGCGTCATCATCATCCTCAAAGTTTTGGAGGATGGTACATATGTATGACATCCATGTCCACTCCTGAGGGTTTTATGTGTGTAGTCTGAACTGAATACCGACAGCATTGTTGATGCTGGTACCCAACAGCTGCCCTGTTCTGCTCACAAATCCTTCCCAACATCTGCAGTGTAGAGTTCCAATGTGTGGGGACATCACACACCAGTCTGTGAGCTGGAAGCTGTAAACACTGCTGAAACACAGCAAAGGCGGCGGAAGCTGTAGCTGACTTTCTAAAATGGGCACATAGGCAGCATACTTTAACAAGCAGAACCGGCAGCTCCGTGTAGGATTTGAGAAACTGCTGAACCACGAGGTTAAGCACAAGGGCCAGGCATGGTACGTGTGTGAGCTCGCCTCGCCTCAGAGCCACCACCAGGTTCCAGCCATTGTCACACACGACCATGCCTGGCTGTAGGTTCAGTGGTTTGAGCCACAGATCTGCCTGCTCTTTCAGAGATGTCCACAACTCTTCAGCATTGTGCGGTTTGTCACCTAAGCATATCAGCTTCAGCACAGCCTGTTGCCGCTTTGCCGAGGCAGTGCTGCAGTGCTTCCAGCTTGTGACTGATGTGGTCATTTCGGAGATGGAGGCTGAAGAGGAGGAGGAGGCTGAGGAGGAGGAGGTGCAGGAGCTGTAGACCGTTGTGGCAACCCTGATTGACCTAGGGCCCGCAATCCTTGGCGTCGGGAGGACGTGTTCCTTCCCAAGGTCCGACTAGGTCACTGCTTCCACTATATTAACCCAGTGTGCCATCAGCGAGATGTACCATCCCTGCCCACGAGCACTTGTCCACATGTCGGTGGTTAGGTTGACTTTCCCGGTAACTGCGTTGTTGAGGGCACGGTTAATGTTTTGGGACTCGTGCTTGTGTAATTCGGTGATGGCACACCGGGAGAAATAGTGGCAGCTGGGGACCAAGTACCGAGGAACGGCCGCCGCCATTAGGTTGCGGAATGCTTCCATCTCCCCAAGCCTAAAAGGCAACATTTTGAGCGCAAGCAGTCGTGAACTGTGGGTATTTAGTAGTGTGGCCTGTGGGGTGTTGGCTGCATATTTGCACTTGCGCTCCAAGGACTGGGGTATGTACAACTGAACGCTGCGCTGGGACAAGATATGGACGTGCTTCCTGATGCTGCTACTTGAGAGTGTGCAACGACAGGTGCATGGCAGGAGGCATATTCGCATGCACTATGGACAGGGGATTGGCTTGCATGCACAACAGCGGAAGAAGCAATGGTGCCACCTGCAGATGCTGTTCCTGGACCCTGGGGTTCAGCCCACAAAGTCGGGGAGCTTTGCTGCCATGTGCCAGATCATGCTGGTGGTGGGCAGGCTGGTCGTTTTGCCACCCCTGCTGATGCTGGCCTGGCAGGTTGTGCAAATGGCCTTTTTGGAGTTATCAGCAGAGTCTTTAAAAACAACCAGACTCGGGAAGACCTAACAGTTGTACTGGCAACTTCCTTCATGTTGGTGTTATGGGGAATGGTTGCCTGCCTTCGGTCTGCGGCCACCACACTGCTTCTTCCAGCCTGTTGGGGTGCTCTGCCTTCCTCGCCCCGTGTGCTGCTGTCCTCGCTCTGCATGTCCTCCTGCCACGTTGGGTCAGTTACTATATCATCCACCACCTCGTCTTCCACTTCCGCACCCTGGTCCTCCTCCTGACTTTCTGGCAATTGTGTCTCATCATCGTCCACCTCTTGTGACACTTTCCCACCGTCGCCTTCGTGTGACTGTGGCTGCTCAAATATTTGGGCATCGCTACACGCGATCTCCTCTAGCCCCTCTTCAAGTGGACCGGGCGAGAGGCCTGAATCTATGAATGGAAAAGTGAACAGCTCTTCAGGGTGTCCAAGTGTGGGATCAGTTGTCTCCAGGCACTCGGCATGGGAGGAATGAGGATCAGGGTGAGGAATATGTGGTCCAGACTCACGGCTACTGAGACTTGACCGTGTGGGAGACAGGGTGGTGATGGTTGTGGTGGCTAAGTGACTGGAAGCATTATCTGCTATCCAACCAACAACCTTTTAACACTGCTCTGGGTTTAATAGTGGTGTGCTGTGGTCCCCTAGAAATTGGGACAGGAAGGTCAGGCTAGAAGATGTGGGTGTTTGTTGTGGCACAATTTCAGCTTGCCCACGGCCTTGTCCTCGGCCTCTGCATGCACCACCACGTCCAGTTCCCCGTCCCTTGCCACGTGCCTTGCCCATTTTAAATGAAGGACAGTATCTTCTACGCTCACTACAAATGACTTTGAAGCGAACTTATATGTGATCCGTGTGATGGAGAAAACAGAGTTTTAAATATCTGATCTGTAGTTAACTAGTTTGAACATCAAACTGGTGTGAATTGCTTCACTGACACACTGAAAGAAATTTTTAATGGAAGCCAGAAATGGCAGTGTTTTCTGACAACGTATATGTGATCCGTGTGATGGAGAAAACAGACTTTTAAATACCTGTCCTGTAGGTAAGTAGTTTGAACAGCAAACTGGTGTGAATTGCTTCACTGACACACTAAAGGAAATTTTTAATGGAGGCCAGAAATGGCAGTATTTTCTGACAATGTTTACGTGATCCGTGTGACGGAGAAAACTCAGTTTTAAATAGCTGAATTTCTAGCGCTGTAATATGGAAAGGACCTGGCTGTATTCTGCAGTGCCAACAAGCAAATGGCGCAGAAAAACGGTGTTCGCTTGATTGTTTTTTAAGCAAATAATGAGTATTAAGATCGAAAAAATGTATTCCTGGCCCCTGAGACCTGGGCCTTTGTATAGAAATATCTAACAGCAGCAGAAGGCAGAATTGGAATGGAGCCTCTTGTGCTATATGCACTGCAGTCTGCTATATACTCTGCCTGCCTGCCTATATACACTGCCTGCCTGATATCTCTGCAGATAGATTAGTTAGTCCTTAAAAGGACTGTTTGTTAAGATGGATATGTGTAATGTACAGTTTTTCTCCCTACACTACCTAATACACAAGAAAATCTCTCCCTGAAGCAGCAGCACCTCTCCCTACACTGTCTGATTCCGGAGTGACTGTGACGAGCATGGCGGCGCCAGGTCTGATATAGACCTGATGACGCTGTGCGGCCAGCCAATCACTGTAATGCCACAACCAGCATGGGTACGGCATTACAGTGAGTGGCAGTGAGGGGAGTGCCAAACATGCAGGGAGGGGACCCGAGCTCCCGCTGAGCAACCCCAGAAATACTCGGCGAGCGCCGAGCATCTCGAGCAGTGAGATGCTCGTGCAAGCACCGAGCAGTAGCGAGCATGCTCGCTCATCACTACTCCTTACATATCATGTCATCTATAGTGCAGTACTGCAGCTTCCAGGGCTTGCCAAACATCTCCTTGTCTGCCATATCCTAATTCTCTACCGTGAGGCTTCTGCCACTGCCACCGCACCAGTACACATCTCCTGGCAGCCTGCTCTGTGTTTTATATTGCTCAACTGCACTGCCACTGCTGGTACTACACTGCACGACACCTCCTTGCTTGCCTTATCATAGTACTGTACTGCTGATGTGAAATGTACTTACTTGAGGGTACACAAGCATCAATCAGCTCACAAAATAGGGATAATTTTTTAATGGCTTTGTGACAACAAGAAACTTCTCATTCACTTTCAAAACAGATAGACAGATGTACCCTGCTCTCTAAAAAAAGAGATCATTTATGGAAGGCTGGATACAAAGCCTTTGTAATTGTCTACTCATTTTGTGAATAGCAAACCTGTTGCAGATCTTAAAAAAGGCATAGTATATCACAATTAGTTGTGAAGCCATTACTTCTTCAATTTAAAAATTGCTAAGCACACCTATTTTTGACCCATAAATTAGGGGTTTATTTCTGGATGACTTGTGAAAAAGCTCTTAAGACTCCCAATACAGGGATAATTTTTGCACTTCCACATATGAAAAATCCACAGTTTCGTCTGTTTGAACCCCCTGTGCATAAACACCAACAAGACAGACATCTGCCACCAAAAAAATATTATTTTTGGACTGTTTTTACTATTTAAGTAGCTTAAAAAGTTAGTAACTGCAGTATGTTGTTAAATAGGTGGGTGGTTACCGATTGTTACTATCTGTTTTTTCATATGCACATAGGTTGAGGTCACGTGGATAATAATAAGATTGGGTTTGCATAAAACAGTTCAAAAGAGGCTCAATAGGTGACCTTCAAGTGTTATACACCTATATCCATGTCAGTTAGAGACTTTGCAGTATTGTGGTTCGTGGTGAATACCTAATCAAATTTTGGAGAAAAATTCTGCAAAGTCAGCGAATTTCAAACTATTTGATTATTTCCAATGGTTTGGGTCTTACAGTATAAAAGTACATAATGTTTTTGCCATCACCATGGTTTACAGTGGGCTTTATTATTGAAAGAGGAAGTCTGTGCCACAGAGCTGCCCCTACCACCTGTGACTAATGATACATGTAGGAATTTACAAATTTTAATTCTAAAGCTACTGAAGCTAAAATATATGCGTTGCTAGATCTAGCATCTATTTTTCACTTTTATCCATGGCATGGCATGATTATCATAAAGTTTTTTATTTTTGGATCATTGAAGGTTCCTACTCTGTAATAACGCTTAGAATACACAATTATTTTTATGTGCATCAAAAAAAGGTGGCAGACTAATATAGCAATCTATCATTGCTTTCATTGAGGAATATTATGCTAAACCATGTCTAAGTAATATGTTGCCACTCTTTGAAAATAATGGATTATTATATTACATATCTCATAAAAACCTTAGCACTTTTATTTCTCTTTAATCGGCCTTAAAATGGCCTCAAGGTCTGGACACTTGAGTCTACTTTTTTCTTATTTTTATTAATTCAATTCCTTACTAGCATTTTCAGCCTGAGCTGGCATATTTTTCCTCTCGTTCTACATCTCACAGATCTACATCTTGCATATTGTTTTATGCAGTAGGCTAGTCAGTGGTCTGCTTTTATCCATAAATTCATAATGCAACATTGATAACATTTTGACAAGCAAGACAGCATATTAACCTTTTGGTGTTCTGTTTATACATTTTGTTTCTAATTATGTCGACCAAACTGCCACTGTAATGCATTATTCTTTTCTAACTAGAAGCGTGTATGAGATTTGTCAAATAATGGGCAGCACAATACATTCAGATCAATACTTTCTTTTCCCTTAAGAATGTATTTTCTTCATTCTTGTAGGCAGTTATTGTTTTCAGCTGTAAGATATTAAAGAATAACCATAATAATTGGTAGAAACGTAATACCCTTTATAGAGTAAAAATATAAATGTCATTACTACAAATGAACACAATCAAGCATACAATTGTAGAATACTTAACATCTGTTATATATCATTTTCAGTATAGGAATAAAGAAATAAGTCAGTCTTCAGATTGTCTAACTGCTATACATGTAGAAACAGATCAATGATATCATGCGACATAACGTGATCAATTTAAAAGGAATTTTACAGCTGTTTTTTGATACCTTATCTTAGAGCAGGATGATGTAGGCAAAGAGACCTTGAATTCAATGATGTATCACTGACGTTCTTATGCAGAATTTAGCAACGCAGCAGAGCTGAGAAAGCTAGCCCTGCCCCCATCAGGCTTCCAGTGTACATAGCTATAGACAGTGAGCTGCATATTACAGAAGGGGGCGGAATTGGACTTGCAAGCACTGACCAGCTTCAGCCTAAGTAAACAACAGCATATGGCCGGACATGTGATATATCATAGTGTTCAGTGTTTTAACCCCTAACTCATGCTGTCCTCAGTTTACATAGCAAAAAAACTGCTGACAGATTCTCTTTAATTTGTTCAGTTTAATTGCGTTCAGTGTTTTAACCCCTACCTCATGCTGTACTCAGTTTACATAGCAAAAACCTGATGACAGACTTCCTTTAATGTAAAGCTGCCCACTTGAATTTTTAAGATAATTGTCTCGCACTTACCTATATTTATTATAAAACTGGATTGGCAAATTGTTGTTAACTTTGGGTCTTGCTTTGAATCCCCCAGCAAAAAAATCTTATCAGTAGTAGACGTTATGGGATTTATTAAACATAGAGATGAGTGAATCTTCTGAAATTCAAAGTCACCGAGTTTATCATTTTTTTTTAATTACTTTATGTTGAACCACATGCACCTTAATTGCCTTGAGAAGATGTGTATGATGCTCTAAGATCTCATTGGACTGTATCTAAACCCTTTCAAGCTCTTTAATGCAATCACAGCATTAGTAATATCATGCTACCTTAACAAATATGGCTATGAGTAAATAGATGGTAACTGTTCTTCACTGCTGTGCAGTCACACACTATCTATACAGTTTGTTCAGTGTTTATTGGCGTTCTATCCCTATCTCTACGGCTAATCTGTCAACTGTGACATCCTGTTATGATCCACCACAAAATGTATGCTCCATTCCCTGCCTCAGCTTTTGTACAGGCTATGATGGTCCTCACAGATTGGCTTCACTAGATGTGAGACATTTCACCCACTATATATCAAACCATCAAATGTGGGATCAAAGACCTAAGAAGGCAGTGCTAACTAGAGATTTCAATGGAAATGTGTCCCATGTGTATCACTGTCTAAGGCATCTTCCTAGGGGAGGAAATGAGATTCATGCATATATGATATACACTGACGAGCAAAAGGCTAACAATGTTTTTATCTTTTGACTTTATAATAATAATAATAATTTTTATTTTTATAGCGCCTACATATTCCGCAGCACTTTACAATTTTAGGGGGGACTTATACAAACAATACAGAATAAGCATTTCTCAAATCAAAAGGAGTGAGGGCCCTGCTCGCAAGCTTACAGTCTATGAGGAGATGGGGGAGACACAAAAGGTAAAGTGTACATATATTGTATAATGCAGTCTTGATATACTACATAGGATAAATAATAATACATGGACTGGTTGCCAGCCAGTATGTGTACAGTCTATTAAGTACATGGATGGTATGAACCTGAAATTGAAGAAGATTTTAATATGGGGGAAAACTGGGACGGACAGAGTGTGTTTAGGCGATATGCCAGTCTAAAGAAATGGGTTTTTAGGGTCCGCTTGAAACTGTGGGTATTGGGAATTAATCGAACTGTCCTGTGTAGTGCATTCCAAGAATTGGCGCAGCACGCGAGAAATCTTGGAGATGGGAGTGGGAAGTTCGGATTTTGGAGGATATTAGTCTTAAGTCATCGGCAGAACGGAGGGCGCGTGTAAGGTGGTAGACTGAGACAAGGGAGGAGATGTAGGGGGGTACTGAAGCATGAAGTGCTTTGTGGTAAGTGTCATAAGTTTAAATTGAACTCTATATTGGATGGGTAACCAATGCAATGACTGGCACAGGGAAGAGGCATCGGTGTAGCGGATGGTGAGGAAAATGATCCTTGCTACTGCGTTAAGGACGGATTGGAGAGGGGAGAGTTTAGTAAGAGGGAGACCGATTAGTAGAGAGTTGCAATAGTCGAGACGAGAATGAATAAGAGCTACAGTAAGAGTTTTTGCTGAGTCAAAGGTGAGAAATGTCCTGATTCTTGAGATGTTTTTGAGGTGTAGATGATATGAACGAGCGAGTGATTTGATGTTAGGAGTGAAGGAAAGATCTGAATCAAAAATGACCCCAAGACAGCGGGCTTGTTGCTGGGGAGTAATGGTTGAGCCACAAACGGAAATGGCAATATTGGGCACAGGTAGGTTAGTGGAGGGAGGAAATATGAGTAGTTAAGTTTTTGACAGATTCAGTTTAGAGCAGAGGGAGGACATAATGTTAGACACATCAGAAAGACAATCACTGGTCTTTTGTAGTAATGCAGGGGTGATGTCCGGAGCAGAGGTGTATAATTGGGTGTCATCAGCATAGAGAGGGTACTGAAAACCGAATCTGCTGATTGTTTGTCCAATAGGAGTGGTGTAAAAGGAGAAAAGAAGGGGGCCTAGGACTGATCCTTGAGGAACCCCGTTAGTAAGGGGAAGGAGAGAGGAGGAGGAGCCGGCAAAAGACACAGAGAAGGAGCGGTCAGAGAGATAGGAGGAGAACCAGGAGAGAACAGTGTCCTTGAGGCCAATAGTGCGGAGCATAGTGAGGAGGAGCTGGTAATCCACAGTGTCAAATGCTGCAGAGAGATCCAGGAGAATCAGCAGGGAGTAGTGGCAATTAGATTTAGCTGTTAGTAGATCATTAGAGACTTTAGTGAGGGCAGTTTCAGTAGAATGTAAAGAGCGGAAACCAGAATGTAGAGGGTCAAGAAGAGAGTTGTCTGAGAGATAGCGGATCAGACAGGAATGGACCAGGCGTTCCAGGAGTTTAGAGATAAATGGAAGATTGGAAACAGGTCTGTAGTTGGCCGTGCAGTTCTGGTCAAGGGATGTTTTTTTAAGTAATGGATGTATGCTGGCATGTTTAAAAGAAGAGGGAAAGATACCAGATGAGAGGGAGACGTTGAAAATGTTAGTTAGGTGAGTGGTGACAGCTGGAGAAAGAGACTGAAGGAGATGTGGGGGAATAGGGTCACTGGTGCAGGTAGAAGGGCAAGAAGATGCAAGGAGCCTGATCACTTCATCTTCCGTGTCTGGTTCGAAGTCAAAAAGTGAGCAAGACACAATGTGGGGAGGGGGGCATGCATAACGTTTGGGGATTGGGAGAAAATTTCCTGTCAGATATGGTAAATTTTTTCTTTGCAATAATTGGCCAGATCATCAGTGCTGAGGTTGGTGGTCGGGGCCTGTGCTGTTTGATTGAGGAGAGAATGAAATCTTTAGGATTATTAGAAAGTGAGATGATGAGATTGTTAAAGTAGGTTTGTTTGGAGAGGTGAAGGGCAGAATTATATGTTTTCAGCATAAATTTATAATGGAGAAAATCTTCGGACAGATTAGATTTTCTCCACAGCCATTCAGCGCACCTGGAGCACCTCTGGAGAAGACGTGTTTGAGGCGTGTGCCAGGGTTGTCGCCGTCTATGATGAATTGTTCTTTGTGTAGGAGGTGCGGCTTCATCCAGGGCGCATCGCAATATTTTGTTATAATGCTTCAATGCAGAGTCGGAACATGAGACGGAGGAGATTGGGGCCAATGATGACTTTCAGGCTTCATATCGCATCATCTACTACTGCTTCGATCGTGAGACCATCATCATTTTATAGACAATCATCTTGGCTATCTCATACATAAATTTGACTTGCAACTATTTTGCATATGATTAGTTATATAACCTACAAAAGACAAAAAAATCTATCACATACCCTACCATCATTATATATAAATGTAAAGCAAAGTTGCATATGAAATATAGGGTACTTAGTGAACTATTTTTGATCAAAAAAAGTATTCAAGCCGTCTCACCAGCGACAAGGTGACCCTAATTGGGACGGTCCTACACTATCTATATTAAAAACCGTACTGTATATCAGAGTTGAAGTAATGCATATAAAAGGGTAGACAAATTGAACTGGGTCCCAATATCAGACCACCTAAGCCCGTGGTAAGCTACATATATACTGACCAGCTCAACAAGGGGGATGCCACACCCCTAATTTGCACAGAATGCAAACAAGACAAAAAGGATTAGTTATGCAGATTTTTGTCATGTAACTGCATTGTTAATGTTTAGTGATGGAAAAATATTTTTCTTTCTGTATACTACAAATTACAACCTGTTCTCACATTCACTAATAGCTCAGTGTGTTATTAGGATGATTCCAAAGCAAAGGTCACTGGTTTGAATCGAGGAGCAGCCATGAAGTAGATTTCACAAGAAAAGACAAGAAAACTCAGTGTGTCATTAGGTTGATTCCTAAGAAAACAGCATCATCCAGCTCATCGATAATGGTCTCTCAGCCAAAAAAGTTGCCAAACTTATTAATTTTACCATACGTAGAATGGTAAAAAAAAAAAAAACAATTCCTTAATTGTTGTTTTTTGTTCATTCTGTCACCAAATAATCGGAATAAAAATCAAAACATCTTATGTGCCCAAAAATGGTACCAATAAAAATGTTAACTCGTCCCGTAAAAAATAAGCCCTCACATGACTCTGTCGGCAGAAATATAGAAAAATTATAGCTCTGAAAATATGGAGATGCAAAGAAAAAGTTTTTGCAAAGAAAAAGTTTTTTAGTGTGTGATTGTAGTCAAACATAAATATAGTTATATAAATATGGTATTGCTGTAATCGCACTGACCAGAAGAATAAAGTCTTCTAATCACTTATATCACACAGTGAATGGTATAAAAAATAAATAGAACAAATTCTTTACTGCTGTTGATTTGTTCATTCTGCCACTCGTGGGAGTTTCTTCTATTTTGGCATGTTAAGAGCTCTTTAAATGTGACATGGTATCTGCAATCTATTCCAACCAAAATTGCGCTCCAGAATTCAAGTGGCGCTCTATCCTCCCAGAACTCAAACAGTAGTTTTAAGCCACATATTGGGTATCAGTGTACTTATGAGAAATTGTACAACATATTGTATGGTCCATTTTCTTCTGTTACCCTTGTGAAAATGGAAAATTTTATAAGGAAACAAAATTTTCCAGGAAAAATGTAGTTTATCATTTTTACAGGACGTTATAAATTTCTGTGAAGCCCCTGTGAGTTGAATGGGGCTCATCACACCTCTAGATAAGTTCCGTATGGGGTGTAATTTCCAAAATGGGGTCACTTGTGGGGGGTTTCCACTGTTTAGGCACACAGTATAAATAAACAGGAAAATGTGGGATGAAGTCTTAGCTGATATGTATAGCCTTTAGGCTTCTGATGAACTTTAAAGATTGTTCAATTGAAACATTTAATTTAGATTTCTAGCTGTAAGATAACTACAGAGCGGCATGATGCTAATTTTACAATCCAGCATCTAATGAGATATTTAATACTTACCAAATGCAGTATCCACTAAAATAAAATGGCTAAACATTTGCAGCCTAATTTAGACACTAGTCCATAGATTATTAAAGTTTTTAAAGGCAATTCAATTACTAAATTCAATTTCACTTGTTGAAAAATATAATAGCAGCATATAGGATTACCTCATTAACAGAATAGTTTTTTTGCTAGATTGTCTGGTGTTTTGTCTACAAAATTAAACATTTCATAATCTAATTTCATGGCGTAAAAAGTATAATGTCTTTTTAGAATATTTTTTGTAAAGTCCTTCAAATAATTTACATTTTTTTCACTAATCAGGATGAAATCTCTGTAATCAGGATAAAAGCCATTCGTGTTGGAGAGCACTTAACCTTTCAAGATCAAAGTCTAAAATTTCACAACAAAATGCAACCTTTTGGAAGGTGAAGAGTTATAAGTAGAGAAATGTGGGACAATTGTGTAAAAAAATGGAATTTCTTTTTGCAATTTAAGAAAATTTGTTTAACCAGACAAATTTATGTAACAAAACACAATTGAGTCTTTCCTTTCCTTCTTTTTACTCTTAGCGCTCAACTTTCCTGAAATTTGTGGTGCAAGCTAAACAGTTAAAAAAAAAAACACATGATTTTGTGGTACTCTATTGTGAGATACTTATATTGTATTTGTCTATTTATAGTCTTCCAGTAATTTTTATGTGGGTTGCTATCAAGATTTGGTAACCATATTGCAATATTATAGTGTTAGAAATTAAGCACCTTAGCAAAATTTAAAGAGGGTTAAAGATAGGCGCAATACATTTTGCCCATTAAGCCAGTTTAAGCAGTGATATGCATATAGAGGACTGGTGGCAGGGCACAAATGTCCTCTTAGCATACTCTGTTCCCCATCAGAATGGTGGAAGAGGTCATCATGCCATCATGGGTTTCCATGGCAGTGGCCCAAGAAAGAAAGTTTCCTGTTTTTGGTTCCTATTGCAGAACACAGTGCTCACATTGAGTGCTATGTTTAATGTATGTTGTAATTTCATAATTTTTCCTGTTACTTCAGGATGATTAGACTGACATGATTGATGATCAGTATTAGATTTCTTATCAGATCTAAAGGCAAAGCATTATGAAGTATGGACCTCCCTTCATGTATCCTTTTCTGTAGCATTGGTATTATGAAAGAGTATGTTACATTTTTGCTTTAAGTTAATATTTACATAAAGATCATTGACCGCGGTTTCTTAAATTATTATGTCTGTTTTTTTCCATACTATTCTATTCCAAATAACCTAATTATAAAAATTAATATTTGCTGAAAACATTGACTTATTGCAGGAAAAGCTTTTTTATAAAGGAGCTCATATATATTATAATTCCACTGTAAAGAAATGAGTATAGTATTATACTTATAGTAACTGTTCATGTTAGATTTACATATATGATATCTCAGTGACATCTATGCCTCCTATATAAAATTGCATGTATAGCCATTTTGTTGTATACACCCAAAGAAAAAGCCTGTTTAGTTCTAAAACTCATTGCATTATTCTCTTTTATTGTAATAAAATACTGTTTTTATGAACTACATCATGCTTGTGGGTAGCAATATATCAGCATGTGAAGCAGCAGTCGTGAGATCGATGATCCCAGCTACACTGGTGGAGTTAGGAGTTGTGCCTAATGTATGCACAACTCTAACTGTTAAGGGCATATTATATAATATTACTCTATATCATTTTTATGTATTATTACACTATGGAATATTCTTTTAATTTGTTTATAGGCTTCAATAGAGAGAAGTTTGTCAATGCTTGTTAATTAAAAAATAAAATCACCATTTTGGAGTACCTGTGATGTTGCAGAAATGCAGATAAGCTATGAATATCTGAGAGACCCTTTAAGCTGTGGCTCTTTTACTGATTTTCCCTGCACAGGGATGCTTCTGGCCAGTTGTGCTGCCCAGATCTACAACTACCATCCATTTTACATCAGTGAGTGGTAGTTTGCTGCTTAGCAGGCACCATATCCCTGCATTGGTGAGCATGCCAAAAATAATTCTCATAAAATTATGGAATTTTACTAAAATATCAAGTCAGCGCCATGATTATTTATCATAGTAATGTATCTTTCTAAAAACAGTGCAAAAAAAAAAAATAAAACTAAACACAGATTTAAGCACTCAGTGATTGCTCTATAAATGACTTTACGAAAGGGATCTCAGCAGTGGCTAATATAGATTAAATAAAGCAAACTTTTTAATCAGGTTTTCCATTCATTTCTGTTTGTTCTCATCCACTTCATAAGATTTTACAGGCAGATGAATAGTATTTAAATTTTAATAAAACTAAGAGATTGAAAAACTCTCCTCTAATACTCATTAGTTTCAGATAAACAAAAAATGAATTCATGGGAAACCATGATGATTTACAAACTAAAAGAGGATTATGGACTTTCTATTAAAAGTTTCTGTAACCTCAGAGACCTTATTCTTACATTGGAAGAGATATTTAATGAAAATATGTAGTGAAAGAGCATTTTAATGCTAACATAAGACTAACATATTTTATATTACTAGAAAAAACTGCCATGGTGAAATAAAGAGTCATTTTGAACATGACAGAAAAGGTTACTTGAAGACTACAGATAAACAAAATGTTTCAGAATAGTTAAACATTATTATATAGTTTGGTTATTTTAAACTGGCAAGCTGAAAGTAGCACTACATATTTTAAATGCCATTTTAGTGTGAAAAATGTATAAAGTCTATAGAAAATGACAACATATGCAGCTATTGAATTTAATAACGTAATATTGGAAAATAATAAGTAATTCAGAATTATTCAGAACAAAACACATTTTTAAACACATTGGTCTTGATTCGTTAAAGCTTTTATGCTAGAATACTGGGGTAAAGTCACAAAAAAAATTTCACAACTCGAAGTTGCGCAATTTTTTTTAGACCTTTAGTGTTTCCACTCGAGTTTTACCCAGCCCTGCATAAATGGATGGAGCTAGAATGGAACAGATGTGTGACGCCACAGCTCATCTATCTTATGATTTCCTATCAGTTTTTTCCATTGGAATAGACTAATTAAAAAGTCTGGTCAAGTCAACCTCTGTCCCAGTATCAAATCACTGACAGACTGAAACAGATTTTGCTTAAGAGCATACCTGTATTTCACACCATCCATCTCCTCAGCGACAAAACATCCCCACAGCATGATGCTTCCACTATGTTTCACTGTGGGGATGGTGTTCTTGGGGTGATGAGCTGTGTTGGTTTGGCGCCAGACATATCGTTTACCTTGGTAGCCAAAAAGTTCATTTTTTGTCTCATCTGACCACTGCACCCTCCTCCATACATTTGGGGAGTCTCCCACAAGATTTTTGGCAAACTCAAGACGAGCCTTACCATTTTTTAGTGGAAGTAAAGGTTTTATTCTGCCCATTCTTCCATAAAGGCCACCTCTATGGAGTGTATGGCTTAATGTGGTCGTATGGACAGATACTAAAGTCTCTACTTGGAAACTTTGCAGCTCCTTCAGGGATACCTTTGGTCTCCGTACTGCCTCTCTGATTAATGCCCTCCTTTCCCAGGCTGAGAGTGTTAGTGGGAGGCCTTCTATTGTCAGGATTGTTCTGGTACAAGTTGTTGACTTGTACTTCTCAACAACTTTATCCCTGACTTGTTTAGAGATCTGCTTGGCCTTCATGGTGTTGTCTGGTTAGTGGTGCCTCTTGCTTAATGGTGTTACAGTCTCTTTGGCCTTTCAAAAAAGGTGTGCATATACTGACAGACCATGTGACACTTAGATTGCACACAGGTGACCTTCCTTTCAATAAGCATGTGACTTCTGAAGGTAATTGCTTGCACCAAAAATTTTTAGGGACTTCATAGCAGAAGGGGTGAATACATATGCACATGCCAATTTTTAGTTATTTGATCCCATAAATATAATTCGTGCCTATATTTTTCTTATTTCACTACATATTTAAACACAGGTTGTAAAGTAATAAAATAGGTAAACAGATACTTACTGTATATAGAACTAAATTCTTTGTTAAAATAGAGATAAAATGGACAACCTCTTGAACTAGCTTATCATTTGTTTACTTATGCTGTGCAATGTTACCAATGAGAAAGAAATTCTTAAAGGAAATCTGTTAGCACCATATAAGTGAGCTTCCCCTAAATTCCTAATAATCGCCCTCCTCTAAGACCCCTCTTTCATACTCCTCTATTATCCTACATTAAACTCAAGTATTCATACCTGGAAGACTGTCAAATTTACTAAAGAACTCCCAACAAACTAATTAAATTAAATATATATCTATAGTGGAACTTGCTAACCAGATATTCTCAAAACTCACAAAACCCACTACAAGTTAATTTCAAGATGGTTTTTTCGTCCTGTAAAACTTCATAAAATCTTCTCAACTCAATTCTTTTTATGCTGGATAAATTGTGGTCACCAAAGAGGAATATTTAATATTTTTTGGAATGACCAATCTTCCTTACTCTCTGGGAAAACAGAACAGCAAAACAGATCACAAGGCTGAAAAAAATACACATATGCCTTTCTCCGCAATCAGCTCTTCTATCAATGGGTCTTGAGCATCTACCAGATAAATATAACTTCATTACAACATACATTCTCCTAGGGGTGAAACACATGATCATGGCTAAATGGAGGAAAACAACAGAACCAAAAATATGTGAAGATATAGAAATAGTTTCCTTGCATAATTTATATGAATACAATCACACATTAAGAAACAACTAAACAATGAAAACAATGAGAAAATATTCTATCAGGTGAAAATCATGAAATAATTGCTTCCTGCCTAGGTTAGGACATTCACATAAAATAATTACCATACAAGTACTGAGATGCATAAACCCCAGATACTATATCCTTTATTAATCAAATCCAAAATACCTCTAAACCTTTTTAATTCTATTAAAAGTTTCACTGTCATAATATTTACATGCTGCTTACCCATTGCAACTGCATTGTAATTGTTACCAGCAGACATGAAGTAGCAGTCCTGTCTTTGATGTAATCCTGTGCTTCTCTAAGCATAGTAGCTTGAAAGGGGCAAAGACCTAAAAAACATTTTATATTTATTTATTTTTATTTTGTTGATACATTTACCCCCAAATCCATCATTTAAATAGGCTAATGAGGTGCGCACTTGGTGTGACCAAGTGGTTCAGTGCTCATTTCCCCCTACTTTACAGGTGTTACCAGGCTTGGACTGGTCCAAAGGAGAACAGGTCAATCTACTAGAGGGCCCCATTTAAAAAATTGCCTAGTTTATTATTATGTGCATTTTTGAATCATGGTAATGTAACATCTGCATGTTGTTAAACAGTTGGCATAGTGTGCTACTCACTTGTCTCAGCTCAAGGGCTGGGCCCTGCTCCCTTTCCCCAATGCTGCTGCTTTTGCCAGATTTCTCAAGTTACTCAGTGAAGAATTCTTATGACATTATAATTCTAAGCCTTGGAAGGCCGACTCATAGCTGTTTGTCTGAATACTCAGTAAGATTTGAGTTGCGTTACCATGTGCTTTAAAGGTTGGCTCAACATTCTGTTCTCTCATCAGGCAATCATCTCTACAACAAACTTCTGTTTGTTTCTCTACTCTTTGCATTTACCTACTGGCTAAAAGGTGCAGATTAATTCTTAGTCTGCTGTAAGCATAAAAAATTCTTCTCTGGTGTTTTTCACACTACAAACTCTTTTGCAACAGTGTGTATCTTCTCTTAAAGAAAGTATTCAGTTTGCCTATTCATTACTGCTGCCTTTGTCCCTATCTAATATCATCAGTCTGCTGATAACATATAACTTTGTCTTTAATCTTTAATTTGTTTACTTAAAGATTTGGACCGCCTGCACATCAACAATTCATGTGTGTATACACTCCTGGCTCCTTGTCTTCTGGTGTTTTCTGTTTGTCTTGTCTGATTGCCATAATTAATATCCTGCTTGCATGATCCTCACTTATACTCATGCTATGAGGCAAGTCCTACTAGTTTGTTCATTACATTTGGTCCATGATGTTCACTCTGGCCTACTGCTTAGTGAATTCACTTTGCAAGGTTAGACCATAGCAACAGGAACCAGTATTGTCAATCAAAGAAAAAGGAGATGGAGACACATGGTTAGCAAGCAAATTAAAACACTAAAGGTATAATTTTTCTATGTCCAGTGCAAGGTGATGTGCTTAGTTTGGACATTCATTTTATGCTGACAGACTGCCTTTATGGAAAGGACACTTGCAACTGAACTCATATTACAATTTATTCTACTGTTACCATCAATATTTTATGGCTTTATATAAAATATGTCAATTCCAATTTTTCTGCTATTCTGTTGATGCCTGAAAACATTACTTAGCATCATCTTTGTATTCTCCCCGTCACAGCATGTTCTTTATTATAGTTATGTATTGAGCGTATTTCCATGGGCTCTCTCCAGGGAAGTTGATCTGTTATTGTTTCACTAAGAAATATGTTCAATGTGGAGACTGATCAGGAGCAATTAGAGAGGAGAAAATGGCAGCCTATGCATTTGGCAGTCTGAATGGAATCCCTCCAGGAAAATAGCGGAACTCTTCTGTAGTTCAAACAAAATTAGTCTGTCAACACATTTAAGTATATAGAAGCAATAATTATTGATGTCTTCACTAGAGTTTAAAGAGGGCTTATCCAAAAGGCTAACTACTTTCAAGCTAGACCCTATGCTGTGTTAATTTGTGCAGTAAATATTAATTTTGTGTCATTTTCTGCCTGATAGATGCAAGCTGGGTATTGAAGAAGCAATTCAGCAATAATCTTCAAGTGTTATTTTATGATGCTTTAAAAGTTTTTTTTCTATTAATCTAGCACGTAACATAGTAATAAGCCGTTTATGTTAAGCATTTTACAATCTTTTAATTGCCATTCTTCAGATCAGAATTGGATCCTTTCTTTTAAGATTTTTAGAACACGAAGATGGAAACATGATAGGTTTTAGAACGACAATGTCCTGCTGATTTTCCCAAAAGCCAAATTTTCCATATTTTTCTTGATGGTCTCATGCTGAATTTAAATATTTCATGCTGTCTTTCATTGATAAAGAAACCATATGCCATAACTGTTGGAAGTAGGGTATCACACGTAATGAGCAGATGAAGAGGTTATATAACCTGTCAAATAAAACCCTAAGGGGTAAAAAATATGACGTGAGTCAAGGTTACCAGCTTTTACAAGCTAATCGCCTACAGTAACTGTTCTCTGATAGGCATTTTTTATTTATAGTGATACTGCATGTGCGACATTTAGCATATGGCTAAAAATGAGAAAGTCACTAAATAATGGAGACTATAGCGCTAAACAGCTTGATATGGAAGCAAGAAAATAATTGAAAAAGGTTTTCTTATAGTGAGGTAGATTGCTATGCTAGTATACATAGAACAATTAGAATAAATAGAGACAGTGGTGTGATAGTTAGATATATTAATATATCTCAATAGCAGTTGAAACAATTAGACACAAAGGATAATATAATGTGCGCTGGTCAGATAATATTGCTGAGAGTCCTTAGACAAAAAAGGTTGATTGGTCTTGGTACAGGGAAATAACAGTCTTAGATGTTCAAATAATGTGTAACCCCACTTAAAAAATTGAAAAAAAGAGTAAAGTTATACTGTTTGGAGGGGTTGGATCCTCATCATCTGGAGAAGGATGGGAGCAAATTGGCATCTTCAGCGCTCCTCCATGTTGAAGTCCAGGCAGTGCAGGTGGAAGATGTCCTAGGAAGCGATGAGACCAGGGCACTTTAGCCGGTAGGGTCTCTGGTAAGCACTCTGCTGTGAGGTTAGTGTGGTCACCTAATAGCCAATACCAATGCGTTTTGGGGAATCATAGTTTCCCTTCTTCAGGGTATGCTGGCTTTGGAGCCGCAGGGTGAGTTATATAGCTGGTGACCCCTTCCCCCACCTAATTGGTGCTGAGGTGAAATAGTAGTGATGACAGCCAGGGTCAATACTTGAATAAAAGACAGTATGTATGGATGTGTGATTGTAGCATGTATACAGTATGTGCATCTTTATTATAAATAAGATTCAAATTAAAATGAAGTATATATTTACATAGAGTAATTTAAAAGGTACTTTAATTTTAAAATGAACAGATGTACATGAGTTCTCTTTTATTTAACAGAATATAATTCGATGTCATGGTTTAGGCCATTTGGGGCCAAAGAATTTAATTTGAAGATCCATCTGGATTGTGCTTTGGACATCTGCCCCACAAAGTCGTCACCTTGCCATTGTATTGGTATAGTTTGAATTCCTATTCTTATGAACTAGATTAGGCCTGGATAAATCCCCTTTCTCTCTAAGACTAATCGCCAATGACTCTGGATTGTAGCCTTTGGATATGAACTGTTCTTTTAAAAAGTTTGCTTCCTCTATGTAATCGTTTGTATTCGTACAATACCTCCTATGCAGGTATATTGGCCTAATCTGGTTCATAAGAATAGGAATCTACCAACATCTCTCAACTTACATGACCAAATTGGCCTGGTTCAAATCATTACCGAGTACCATAGTAACTGTGGGAAATGTAGAGGTATTGCCTCCAAATACTGGCATATCTTACAACAAGATAAGATTATAAGACAATTCCTACCATCCCAGATTTATGTTCAGACGTGCACCAACTTTGGAAAGTAAAATTTCACCCACCGATAAAGGAAATTAAATTTCAAATAAACAATGCAGAACCAATTTACCCAATCAATGGGGCTTCCCACCATGCGGTTATTGCCCATGTTGTAAACTGTGTTCCATTAAAAGGGTTTGTAGAACGCAATTCAGTAACTCAAATGGTACCATAAGCTATACAATCAGGGACAGTATTATATGTTCCACGATGGGAGTTATCTATATCATTGTCTGCCCATGTGACAAAATTTATGTTGGCAGAACTAAACAGATGTTCTTAGTAAGAATAATAGAACATATTATCAACATCAAGAAAGGTTTTTTGGGCCACCCCCTATGCCGCTATTTTAAGGAAGTGCAAAATCAATCCTATAAAGGTCTAAATTTTTATGGAAATCAAACTGTGCCAATACAATGGCGAGGTGGTGACTTTTTGGAGCAGATGTTCAAAGCCGGATCAAGATGGATCTTCCAATAAAATTTTGGCCCCAAATGGCCTAAATCATGACATTGAATTATATGCTTTTAAATAAAAGAGAAATCATGCACTTCTATTAATTTTAAAATTAAAGTACCTTTTAAATTGCTATATGTACATATATACTTAATTTTAATCTTATTTATAATAAAGATGCACATATATATGCTACAATCAGACATCCATACATACTCATGTCTTTTATTCAGGTATTCACCCTGCCTGTCATCACTACTACGTTCATGAATAAGGATTCCCCATTTTTTTTTTTCACTTCAGCAATAATTAGGAGGGGGACGGGGTCACCAGCTATATAACTCATCCTGTGGCTCCTAAGGCAGCATACCCTGAGGAAAGAGAACCGCAAGACTCCATATTCCACAGCCCTGAAGTCATTTGCCGCTTACCCCCACAGCCACGTGGTTACCAGGCATGATACCGGCCAGAGCGCCCTGGTCTCATCACTTCTTAGGACATCTTCCAGCATTATGCTGCACCACCTGGACTTCAACATGCGCAGGAGCGCTGAAGACGCCGATTCACTCCTATCCTTCTCCGGATGATGAGGATCCATCCCCTCCAAACAGTATGACTTTACTCTTTTTTTCCATTTTTTAATTGGGGTTTTTATACCTTGATTTGGACACCTAAGACTGTTATTTCCCTGTTTCAAGGACCAATCGACCTTTTTTGTCTAAGGACTGTCAGAAATATTATCTGACTAGCGCACATTTTATTATCCTATGTGTCTAATTGTTTCAACTGCTATTAGCATATATTAATATATTTAACTATCACAGCACTGCCTCTATTTAATCTAATTGTTCTATATTTACTAGCATAACGATCTACCTCACTATAACAAAACCTTTTTTAATTTTTTTCTTGCTTTCATATCAATCTGTTTTGCGTTGGCGATATAGTCTCCATTATTTAGCGATTTTATGGGTTATCATACAGGAGTCACTCCACTATCAGCAGCATCCAGCTATTTTCACTTCTAAACCCTTGAGCGCTGGTGTTTGTATATTTGTTTTACCTGTATAAAAATGAGAAAAGTTCTCTTTGTGACATTTATCATTATACCCTCGAAATATAGGACTAGTAAAAGAAAAAGAGTGCCTAACTTGTATTAATGTATCATGTACCATGTTCTGGCACGCTTTCAATTGAAATACCGATGGAATAAAGCTGAGAATTTTACTAATCCCTAACCTCTTGGACAGTACTCCACCACCCTGTCAGCTCAAACCTCCATTCTTAGGTCATCTTTATAGACAATTATTTAAAATATCAATGCTCACTAAACTTTTCACGTCTGAATATTACGTGGCAAACATCTACAAACATTATCCAAATTGACACGTTATGTTTTTCTTGATAACGCTGCTTCCTTTAAAAAGTTTTAAACCCAGAATTTTCACATACTTTATTAAAAGATTAAGATGTGCGAATATAATGACAGTGGTTTCTCTAGTAACCAATTAATATTTAGACATGATGAGCACAAGGATGCGCTAAGAGTGGTTGCCATGAAAACACTGGAGAGTTGACTGCCAAAAATTGGACTTTAGAGACCCTTATGAATAATACATTTATAAATCAGTAATTTCGAGCAGCAATAGTCATTTCAATATTAGTAATGTTTTAATTATAGTGTAAATCAATCCAATGGTACTTTTCTACTAAAAGTTTACATTATTTAACTATAAGTAACGATAGAAAATCCTTTATTTAATAGATTTATTGTATTAGCAAAGATAGTAAATTTAGTAATCTATAATATAAAAGAGAGATGCCACTTTACCCTCCCTCATGTATTATTTAATCATGTATTCTCAATTCACTGATTTAATCTGTCTTTAGCGTAGAAGGATAATCAGCTCACTGAGGGAGCAGAGAAAAGTTGCTGTTCATAAAAGTCTATGGTGAGCGGATGAAGGAAGAGCAAAAGTGAGACAATTCCCCTGAAACTTTAGTTTGTATAAAATATTGCTAATTATAATAATTGTATAGTTCATATCATGGTGCGAACACCAAGCTACTATGGATTGTTATGCATACAGTGCTCATTATAAATGAGTACACACCCATTGAAAAGTAATATTTTAATCAATATCTCACTGACTAAAAGAATAATTTCAACATTTTGACAAGACTTATATTCATAGAACATTTTTTAACCCATAACATGAATATACATAAGTATATTTGTGAATTCATGATACGATCAATGAAATTTAGCTCCTCGACACCAGCAGAACTCATGCAGCAGCGCATAAGAACACTGCCACCACCATGCCTCACTATAAGCCCCATGAATTTTTCTAAATTAATTTTTCTAAATGCATGGTGCTTACAATGAAATATGGTGGTGCCACTATTCTTATTTGGGGCTATATAAGTGCTCCTTGTGTCGGGAAGCTACTTTTCATTGATGATATCAAAAATTTACAGCTGTATTGCTCTATATTAAAAGAGAAGATGCTACCATCAATCTGTGCCCTTGATAGATGTGCACTTTTCCAACATGACAGTGATCCAAAACACACCTCTGTTGCATTTTTGAAGAAGAACAGGGCAAAAGTGTTTCAGTGGCCAAGTATGTCTCCTGATCTGATTCCAACCAAAACACCTATGGGAAATTCTGAATAGTCAAGTTGAGCAACACCCTTTATCCAGCATCCAGGTTCTAACAGAGGTCGTTCTTAAATAATGAAAAAAGATAGATCTTGTAAAATGTCCCCAACTTGTTTATTCCACGCCTAGAAGAGTTGGTACTATTCTTTATAATCATGGAGATCATACATAAGCCCCAGATGGTTCAGTGCTTGCATATGCAAGGTCACGCTGCATGTTATGACCTCATAATGACACAATCTTATGTAAGCTTGCACATAACCTTCTCAGGCCTTATCAGAGCCAGAAGTGTTAACCTAGCAGGAGGGATTCTATGCTTGTGGTGGTGATAAGAAGATGTGGGAGGAACTAGACTCCTGAAGATGAGGAGCAGAGCAGTGAGAGTGGTGAGAACAGATTAAAGGCCCCGTCACACATAACGAGATCGCTAGCGAGATCGTTGATACGTCACGGCTTTTGTGACGCAATAGCGATCTTGCTAGCGATCTCATTATGTCTGACAGGTAGCAACGATCAGGCCCCTGCTGTGAGATCGCTGATCGTTACAAAGCTTCCTGAACCATTCCTGGTCGTTGCACTCCCGCTTGGCAGTGTGCATCGCTGTATTTGACACCTTATCAACAACCTCGTTAGCGATTCAGAACTGAGACACGTAGGCGTGCATAAATTGGACTTTTCCGCGCCCCTCGTCCCTGATTGGTGGTCACTACAGCGTTCTCATTTTCCGCCGTGCATAAAGAAGGCAACAGAATAGCGATTCCATCCTTTGTTTCTGACCTCGTGCTGAATTGCAGATCCTAGCAGAATTCTCCGGGCTGTTGATATCCGTTCATTTGACTGAGTCCTGATTTTGCGTAATTTTATGCACGCCTTTGTGACACAGTACAGTCCCTATCAAGGTGTGGATCGTTGAAATAGCTGCTGTGTGAAAGCGTTCCAACAACCGCTGAGATCGTTAGTTAGATCGCTGGGGCGGCCGAAATCGTTGGGAAGTTCTGCATGTTTGACAGCTCCCCAGCAATCACGAAACGACTCTACAGTGATCCCAAAACCGTGACGTAATAACGATCTCGCTAGCGATCTCGTTATGTGTGACGGGGCCTTAAGAAACTGACTCCATTAATTGAAGACTCGTGACTGTTATTAAAAAGAAGAGTGACTATATTGGTTACTGATATTTTTGTAAAAATGTCAGAATTGTATTTTTATACCTTTTGAGTTGTTTGGTTATTATTCTCAGATGTAGTGAAAAATAACAACCCATGCTATAATAAACGAAGGTTTTGTTTTGGGGGTTATTACAGCTAAACAAAAAGACTTTCTCATTGTTGAGCATCCCATGCTACCACTTTTATATGGTCTACCCAAGACACATAAGTGTATCAATCCCCCCCCAATGAGGCCAATTATTTCTAATATTACATTATTCTGTTACAGAGCATCTTGGCAATTGGATGGATACATTATTTCAACAGTTAGTGCAGAGATCTGAGGTTTTCTTAAAGATTCAAGAGACGCTCTGGACCAATTAACAAATATCACATGGCAGGAGGGATATACATGGTTGGGGTGTGATGTACTGTCTTTGTACACAAGTATACCATATGATGTCGTTCTGCAAGCATTGGATTTCCATCTTAATAGGTATAGTAACTATACCTTGGATTTAATTAATTATATTTTGTCTTGTACACAATATCTTATGACTAATAATTTTTTTATGTACAATCAGGAATTTTATCTCCAATGTAGAGGAGTATCCATGGGATCTAGCTATTCTCCATCATTGGCAAATATGGTAATGTCCCATTGGGAATATGTTGCATTGTACACCTTCGCCAATCCATGGGCTCGTGATGTTTTCTGGTATAGCAGATACATTAATGATTTGATCTTTATTTGGAGTGGGGATGTGTCTTCCATACCAGAATTCATCAAGTATTTAAATAACAATGAATTCAATCTTTCTTTCACTTACACCTTTGATTCTAAGTGTATATCATTTCTTGATCTAAAATTGGAGATTCTTGACGGTTCCATCACTACTTCCACATTTTCCAAACCCTTATCTGGGAATACCATTCTACATGCCAAAAGCGGACATCCGCGCCATACTATAAAAGCTATACCTGCGGGGGAACTGACAAGAATCAAACGTAACTGTAACAATGAAAATAAATTGGATGAAGAATTCATGAGGTGTAAAAATAAATTGAAATCAATGGGTTATCCGGATTGGTCTTTAAAGAGAGCAGAAAAAATTGTGGACAGTAAAAATAGACTGGATCTAATTGATCTGTCTAGGGCAAGGATTAATCGTAATGATATTACAGCACATAAAAATCGAAATGTTATTTCCTTTAGATATAGTTCACAATTTCAACTGATTAAAAATATAATACTGAAACATCTTCCTATTTTATATGAAGATACTGTATTATCTAAAATTCTTGATTCTGGAGTTTTGGTGGTGGCAAAATAAGCCTAAACAATAGGGGGGCTATTGGCATCTAGTCGCCCAAATTATCGACAAAAACGGCATACCTGGCTTAATTGTAAAGGGTTTTACAAGTGTGGTTAAACCAGATGCGGCATTTGTCGCTATGTAAAAATCACTAAAAACTTCACTAATGCTGATTCTGGTGAAACACACAATATAAAAAGTTATCTGAATTGCAACAGTAATTATGTGGTTTACATCATAAGACGTGCCAGTTGCGATCTGTTATATGTGAGATACACTATAAGAAAATTAAAACAGCGAGTGGCAGAACATCTTTCTGATATTCTTAATGTCACTAATCATAACATTTCTTGTGCCTCCAGACATTTTATTGAGCAGCATAACAGAGAGACATCCTCATTTCAGGTCTTTGGCATTGAAAAACTTACCTTTGATCCTCGAGGCGGGGATAATAGGAGACACCTACTTGATCGAGAAGCACTTTGGATGTATCATCTGAACACTTGCCAACCAAATGGACTAAATTTACGGAGGGAACTACTGTTCCATTATAGAGAGTAATTTTTCTATGCATATGTGATTTCTTCTTTGTCATGTGATTGTTTTTACAATGCATATACTCTGCAAATTGGTTTTACAGTTTTGTATGCAAATCTATGTATCATGTGACTTCCATTTTGTATGCGATTGGTGAACAATGGTTTATATACCATGGGTATGCCATTTGCAAGCCAGTCTTGACAAAGAATGCATCTTTAGCGTTCGAAACGCGTTGCCCTGGCTATACTATGTGACTATGGAATCTGTTTTTAAAGAGCTTTTTTCACAATAAAGAAACCTATTTTTTGAATTATTCATGAAGCTGGTAATCCTTTCTCTTTATGCTGTGGACTTACAATGAATAGCCACACTCCCAATCCCGAGCATGCGTCCACCCCGACGCGCGTTTCGGCAAGCGCCTTCGTCAGGGAGTGTATATATTTATAATTTGTTGTGCATGGACTGGTAATTCTATTTATTAATTGGCTGCTCCCATTATGAATTTTTCTATATACCACTCGGATATGCACCCCTGTTTTTAAATGGTTTTAAAATATGTTTTATTATTATCATTGTTTGCTATCCACTTGTCTGTCACCTGTAATCAATAAATAAAAACTTTTTTCACTACATTTGACAATTGGGACTTCATGGACTGGTTTTCCCTCCTGCCTTTTTCGTTTGTTTCTTCAGACTGTCCCTTACCTTCACGTTTGGTCCGAAATCCTGGTCGGTAATTACCAATATATATTACTAATGTAAAAAAACATCTATACCGATATATCTTCAGGAAAATATATTCGCACGTACCCTTGCATTGTTTCACTTTAACAGATGAAAATAAATAATTGAAATGGGAAAAATTACATTTTTCATTTAGTTGCATAATAATTCTGCACTCTAATAGTTGCCCAATGATTTTGCCCATAAAGATATTCTCTTAAGAATGACAAGACCTTACTTTTACTTTCTTAAATATTCAGCTTTCAGGTTTATTAATCTTTTGGATAATCCGATATCTCTGTAGTTATTCAAGAATCAAATTTTTCAGAAAAATTCAGGGAAGCTGGTGAACTGAAATTTCAAAAGATTTCCTTATCTCTAATGTCTACAAACAGCGAGTGAAATAAATATTGAACATGTCACCAATTTTCTAAGTAAATATATTTCTAAAGGTGCTATTAACATGATATTCTCACCAGATGTGGATAACAACATATCCAATTCACACAGGCAAAGAAATGAAATCATAGATGTCCATAAATTATGTGTAATAATGAGAAATGCCAAAGGGAAAATGTATTGAAAACATATAGAAAGAGAGGTGCAAAAAGCCACAGAAAGTCCTGCCACTTAGCGAAAAATAATATCAGCTGGTTCAACTGATGGCCTATAAAAAGGTATTTCATTACCAAGGTACCATACTAGAAACATCTCATGATGGGTAAAACTAGTCTCAACACCATCGCAACCTTATTGTTGCAAAACATACTGATGGCATTGGTTACAGAAGAATTTCTAAACTACTGAACGTTCCAATGAGCACTGCATACAACTAGTTTCTTGAAGGCATCTTGAAGCTGTCATGACCTTTAAAGGCTTTTTTATGAAGTATTAAATAAACTTCAGTAAGCATGTTCAATACTTTTTCACTGTGCCATTTCTCATTATTACATATAACTTAATTTATGGGCATCTGTGGTTTGATTTCTTTGCCTGAGTGGATTGGGTGACTTGTTACTAGAGATGGGCAAACCTTTCATGGTTCAATTTGGATCGGCGAACATCATTCGCTGAACAGTTTGCTGAACATATCCGAACCCCATTGAATTCAATGGGAGGCAAACCAAACACATAGACAACACTTCAGGGGGGGCCAAAAGCTGCCAAAAAAGCTCAAATTAGGGTTAGACACCAGGAAAAGTGCCATCAATTGACCCATAGTAGAAAATTTAGAATGGCACAACAGCAGTCAGGCATGGGCCTTGCATGAGGTATCAGGGTCTGGGCCAACATTTACAGCTTTGAATTTAACTTTAAATTAAGGCTAGGTGGGTGAGGGAATGGTGTAGGCCTGCTGTGCTGGGAGCCCTGATATCTTATGCAACAGCTCAAACTACTTTTCTGCTCAGCCATACTCCGGTGGCACAAACATCGTTTCGTAGACTACTATTGGTAGAAAAATTTAAGGGTAGTAACACAAGTAGTTGACTGAAAGTAAGTGCAGATGTGCCGATCTGGGAACCCTAGTGCGCCAGGCAACACACATGAAGGAGTCACAACTTGGAGTCTCCATATTTCCAAACAATTATTGCCAGACACCACTAAAGTGGCATCAATTTTCCCAGAGTAGAAATAGTATAATGGGGCTCTGACACCCCTTCCACTACAGGCAATCCACCAGATGGAGACCCAACTTGAAGTCTCCACATTTCAAGAAATTGGTAGGAACATCAGCATCAGTAGCAATTAGCTATTAGCACAAAGAATTTAGTTTATAAAATTTGGACTCCTGGCTGGAGCAAAAATATAAGCACAAAAGATTTGTTTGCTGAAATGTGGCCTGCTTTCTGGACCATGATATTAGCACAAAGTATTTAGATTCTGAAATGTGGACTCCTGGCTGGAGCACAATATTGGCACAAAAGGTTTAAAAGCAGAAATGTGGCCTGCTTTCTGGATCACGCTATTTAATTAGCACAAAGAAATTAGATTCTGAAATGTTGACTCCTGGCTGGAGCACAATATTAGCACAAAAGTATTAAAAGCTGAAATGCGGCCTGCTTTCTGGACCACACTATTGGCATAAAGAATTTAGATTCTGAAATGTGGATTCCTGGCTGGAGCAAAAATATTAGCACAAAGGAATTAAAAGCAGAAATGTGGCCTGCTTTCTGGACCATACAATTAGCACAAAGAATTTAGATTCTGAAATGTGGACTCCTGGCTGGAGCACCATATTAGCACAAAAGAATTAAAAGCTGAAATGTGGCCTGCTTTCTGGACCACAGTATTAGTGCAAAGAATTTTGATTCTGAAATGTGGATTCCTGGCTGGAGCAAAAATCTTAGCACAAAGAAATTAAAAGCTGAAATGTGGCCTGGTTTCTGGATCACGCTATTTAAGTAGCACAGAAAATTTAGATTCAGAAATGTGTACTCCTGGCTGGAACACAATATTATCACAAAAATAATTAAAAGCTGAAATGTGGCCTGGTTTCTGGACCACACTATTAGCACAGATAATTTAGATTCTGAAATGTGGATTTCTGGATGGAGCAAAAACATTTGCACAAAATATTTATATGCTGAAATGTGGCCTGGTTTCTGGACCATGCTATTAGCACAAAGAATTTAAAATCTGAAATGTGGACTCATGGCTGGAGCACAATAGTAGCACAAAAGAATTAAAAGCTGAAATGTGGCCTGCTTTCTGGACCATGCAATTAGCACAGTGAATTTAGATTCTGAAATGTGGACTCCTGGCTGGAGCACAATATTAACACAAAAGAATTAAAAGCTGAAAAGCGGCCTGCTTTCTGGACCACAGGATTAGTGCAAAGAATTTCAATTCTGAAATGTGGATTCCTGGCTGGTGCACAATATTAACACAAAAGAGTTGCATGCTGAAATGTGGCCTGCTGTCTTGACCACACAATTAGAACAAAGGATTGATTTGCTGGAAAGTCAATTTCACAGTCATACAGGATCCTATCAAACTGAACATCAGCCACCTAGATAACTATCTGACTATCCTGTAGCAGCAGCAGGAGCAGCCTCTCTGTGCTGTTACACTGACAAATGGCGTCAAAACAACATGTCCACTCTTTATATGGAAAGAGACATGGGGCGCCTCTCTCGACATGTGCCTCCCATTAATGGACCCCTAACAGTGTTACTGCCCCCTGTGGATCGCATGTGGATACTGGAGAGTTGCGGTAAGCATACAGCGGGGACATTCATGCTCCCTGTATCTATCTAGTGCACCACACGTGACAATAGCAGTAGTTAATAGGAGTGTAATATGGTGGATGATTTCCACATGTATCCACTACACATCAGTGAGGGTAGTCAGCCTATATAGTATCTACTTCAATGCTACACTTGTAATCTACACATCAGATATGATGTAATAAATGTAAATATATAGGATTTGTGTTTGCTTTGGATTACTTACATTATGGGTCCTTTGATGGGGTCACATGTGGAGAGGGCTGTTGTTGATTTTATTGTCCTTTTTGTATTGTTGTACTGATCTCTGTGTATGTCTGATCTTTGTATCATAATAAACATTGACTATTTTTTGCTATAGAATTGTTGATTCTGTATTCGCTTTTTTCTTTGGCAGTTGTTCTATATTTTGGCGATGGAGTCGCATTTAGTCCATATAGGGTAGTAACTAATAGGAGGTACACATTATACCTATATCTACACACACTGTGTGATCTATACTACCCACTCAGGATTGGTGTTTTTTACTGACTATCCTGTAGCAGCAGCAGGAGCAGCCTCTCTGTGCTGTTACACTGACAAATGGCGTCAAAACAACATGTACACTCTTTATATGGAAAGAGACATGTGACTTCGGCAGCCAATGACACAAACCCTTGTCTCTGGATGTTGTGGATGGTTTGTGCACACTGTTTGGCTGAAGGAATCTTCACACATTATGTTAATAAAAAAAAAAGTCTGCCGCTCCTCTGAAATCTCCCCATATCCTCCCCTTATCAAACACACCCCCACTCCCATGCTCATCATACAGCACCACTATCCTAGCTAATGTCCTAACAAAAGTATTAGTGGAAACTCGATCATTTACTGAACTTTGGCCGAATTTTGCTGATTTTGAGGAAAATGCTCGGGGATCTGAACACGAATCCGAATGTGCAATGTTCGTGCCGACTTTGAGATTGGCTAACGTTTTCCAAACAAGTTTGCTCATCTCTAGTTGTTACCGATATCTGGTGAGAATTTCATGTCAATAGCACCTTTAGAAATATATTTACTTAGAAAATTAGCGATGTGTTTAATACTTATTTCACTCACTGTATATTATCCCAGTTAATAGATTTCTTCAGCTAAGGAACAAGCAGAAGAGAATTCTGGGTACACATACACAATAGCAGCTCAATCTCTAACCACTTTAAAGGGAATCTGTCACCCCCAGTGATGTTTTTAAGCTAATACTATAGGCATACAGGTAATAAAATGGCTAAACTAGTCTTACCAGTATGCCTCATAGCTGCAGTCTAGTTGTTGAGAAATACACTTTTAATCATTTATATTAATGATTTCTTCCAGGCTATGGACCTGAAAGAAATCTCTGCTTCTTGTTCTAATTACCATACCACCCCCCCTCCATGCACTGTCCTGTGACGTGCAGTTGCGGCGCCATAATCCCACACCTGCGCCCTGCACTCTTGTGGTTATGCGCAGACATCAGTGAATCACTCCTACTGTGCAGTGACTTGTCGACGCCTGCGCAGAAGAAGGATGAAGACACTGCCGATAGAAGGGCGGATATGGCACCCATAACTGTGCGAGTGCAGGGCACAGGCGCATGATTACGCCACCGCCACCGCAACCGCACATCACAGGGCAGTGCATGGAAGGGGGGATGGTATGCTAATGAGGACAAGAGGCAGACATTTCTTCCAGGCAACGTAGGCCCCGTAAAGAAATCATTAACATAAAAGATTAAAAGTGTATTTCTCAACAACTAGACTGCAGCTATGAGGCATAAAGGTAAGACTAGTTTATCCATTCTATTACCTCTATGCCCATAGTAATAGCTTAAAAGAGACCCAGGGGGTGACAAATTCCCTTTAATGTCTCATGAGACAAAGAGGTAGAATAAAAGCCATGTGTTTTGAAGAACTTAATGTGATCACTGTCTGAAAAAACTCCAAACACTGAAAGTTGTCCAGGGCTTGCATGGAACCAATTAATTAATTGCACTCCATTCTGGCTTTTAAATCTGTGCTTGCAGTCACTCTGTAGGACCCTTAATTCTTTCTTTTCAACCAGTTATCACAGTATAGTATATAAGTGAAAATTGGGAAAAATGTCCTTTAATTTTAAGAACATGGAGAATTATATAGCATGATAATTAGGTATCAGTTTTCTTTTCCTTATCATGAGTTTAGGACTCCTTTAAATGAAATGTTACAACAAACTACAGCTCCTTTATAGACATTCTACATAAAAACAAATGCGATAGCAACAATAAATTTTAAATTGATTGAAATCACATTTAATAGCTTACACAAAAGCGGTAATGGCCCATAGTTATACTTCTGGCCATTAGGTACCAAATCAGGTGATTGCTCCAATTAATGAGTATGTTGTCAAGTAACACCATTTAATACGCATTACACATGCCTTCTTTGCACATTACGAGCAGATGGTTCAACATTATGCAGGCAATCTCAGTTATGCATCTTTTCCCACTAAAACCTGGTCAGCATGGAAAGATATTAATAAGAAAATATGTTATTTTAAAAGGTCACTTTGCTTTTGCTATTTCAGAGCTTATTTTGCAAAGTGTAAGAGTTTTACAGCCCTGCTTAGGTGTAGCTATAGATATTTATGTCAGCCAATTCTCAGCAGTGGCAGCTCTTTTATATTTAATTCATACATTATTATAGATGATATGCTTATCTTGGTTTGGCAAGGAAACAAAGAAGACAAAGAGAAGAATTTAAAAGGTCATGCAGGAAATACACACAGATGGTTTAGAGACCACATTTAATAAGTTCTGAAGAAGATATTCACTGGAGTAAAGCTTCGCTTTCTTAATCGCTGTCACTACTATTAATACAAAGTCACTCTTTTTATGTTTAAAAAAGTTTTAATATTTTCAGATATTAAAAAATATGTGTAGCCTACAATATGACTAAAATTAGCACTATAAAATGTATTACAAAGGTATTAGACAACCCAAAAATGCACACAGCTTCATATACAAATGAAGCCGCTAACAAAACTGTTTCAGCATGCTACAGCATTAGCATTTCACATCTATTCTATCTGCAAATTGTGTCGTTCACAGCATGTTATTCATAAATAGCATAAACCTGTGAAAGAGTCTGCATCATAATAAATAAATACCTATAATTGACCCAAAATATTAAATGCTTTCCTAAAGATTAGTAATCCCATGTACAAAAATACTAGGAGTAACACAGCCAAAGTAAAATAATATAATCACTTTGATGGCAAACTTTCTTTATTCATTAGAAGGCTCCATGTGTGGTTCCTGCCTTTGTTTAACTTACTCCCTTTTATTTGATTTTAACAAATATTTTTTTAATATATATATATTTGCACAAATAAAGAATTATAATAAATAAATAGCGGAGAGCAGCAGATTTCTTATTCTGTTTTATATGCCGTACATTTGATGAATAAACTTCCATCTAGAGCACTGTCACTTAAGAGCTAAGGGGAGTGGTTGTGAAAAATGTAGCTCATACATCCCAAAACATTCTCACGGTTACAGAACGCCCAGTGGACACTTTACATTTTGGCACAAAGGAAATTTAAATATATTTTTCCAGGTCATGCAACTAGTATGACCATCCAGCAAGGTATATGTTTTTCAAATCAACCATCTAGCATTTGGGTCAAAATTCCTAACAAACACCCTTTGCTTCTCTCCCATGCCTTACCTCTGTCTATTCTCTCTAGCAATTGCACTAGGTGAAGGATCAAGATGGATCAGTTCATGATCTGCATCATTGTTCATGAGATATCAAATATTCGTATATCCTATCAGCAGCTCATATCTATTGTAAGTCAATGTTTGAGCTATTTCTGACTTTTATATATTCTCTCCTCAAGCTGAAGGAAAGCATGCACTTGATGCCTACATATAGAGCTCTATCTTGGGTGATAATTTAAAAAAGACAATTTTAATATAAAAAGGGTTAAACCACCAGGACTGGAAAAAAAAACAGCCATTACTACATGAGTTAATCTGAAAGCTGTCTTCCCGCAAGGTGTCTTGTAGGCATATTTCCTACATTGTAGACTTTGAAAAGGGTGTAACTCATTGCGAGAATAATAGGAGAGAGAGTTTTCTGTGTACACATGCACCATAGCAGCCCAAGCTCAGATTACTTTAAATCTAGCAAGAGAAAAAGATAAGTCATTTGCATTGTAGAGCTTAATCCGGTCATTGATTAAAAAACTACAAACAGTAAAACCTGTAAAGGCTTGGATGGCATCAATTCATTAAAGGGTACCTGTCATGTAAAAAACGCTATTAACCTGCAGATGTGGGGTTAATCTGCAGGTAATTGCGTTCTGACACCATGCAGCCACCCCACTGAGAACCCCACTGCTGAGAGGAACTTTATTTCTTCCAACAGCCTCCCTCTTTCAGTCATAGGGGTGGCACCGACAGAGTTTTAGTCACTGCTCTGTGTATAGATCAGTTACGCCTCCACACTGACTGACAGCCGGGCTGATCATTAGGGCCAGCTGTCAGTCAGTGCCATGGGCGTTTTTACAGCCACTGCTCTATATTCACAGAGCAATGACTGAAACTCTAAAAATGTTGGACTGTCAGCAAGTTAATTTATATATACTAAAATAATAATGTATAAACATATGTTTTATAATGACTACATCTCTGTACATGGATGAATAAAAAAAAAAAAAAGGAGATAAGAAAGGGGGGCGCAGATCTAAGTGTAGTATTTTAGTAATATCGAATTAGAATTAAAAATTTCTCACCTTGGTGGTGTCTTGTTATCCAGCATGTAACCCTGTCTTTAGGGAGTGGAGTAGTCATCTGGATCTGCTGGCCTGCAGCTCAAAAACAGGTAAAACGAGCTCCCTTGCAGGAGACTCATCAGAAAGTGCAAGAAAGAGTTTCCAGTTTGTCAGGGAGCACTTCAAGGTGATTCATTACTTACTCCAAATCTTTCAGGAATAATCCAGTTCATTTTTATACAAACAACGCGTTTTGGCTATACATAAAATTAGCCTTCATCAGGTAAAATCATAATTGTCTTTTAAGGATGCATTTATATAGAATAAAAAGAGGAGGAGGAACTAATCCAACCCCTCGATCAATTTTCATCAATTAAAAACACATGTGCACTTCTAGAAGGTATTAAGCAGTTAATTAAAAGTGAACTCTATATTGATTTGGAAAGAGAGAAAAAAAACATTTTTATCTCTAGTAGGTGTTGATTTCCGTAAGTTGGATACTATTGATAAAATAAAGAGCAAAGATAAAAAATGTAAAAATCTACATAAGAAATCAAAAACTGCTAAAAAAATGCTAAATATAACACTACCCCCCAAGAAAGAGAAGCCTTAAAAAATCTAAGAGAGAATACCGAAATAATTATCAGAGAGGCTGATAAAGGCGGAGGTACTGTTATCCACGATAGGAAGGATTATCTCAGTGAGGCAGTTAAAATACTATCCAATCAAAACTACTACAAAAAATTGGAAAAAGATCCTACTGGTGATTTCTCTAAAGAATATCACCTATTTGTGAATGAGGCCTCTGAGAAAGCCTATCCCTGAATGAGGCCTCTGAGAAAGGAATTATTACAAAAAGAGAGAAAAAATTTTTAGTTAACAAAGAACCGGCTATGGCTTTTTTTACCATCTCCCCAAAGTCCATAAGGACCTCGTAAATCCACCTGGACGACCTATTATTTCGGGGATTAATTCTCTCACTAGCTGTTTGTCACATTATCTGGATTTACATTTACAAGCACATGTCAAATCACTACCCTCATATTTGAAAGACTCGAACCACCTCATTAGTCTCTTGGAGAGAATGGATTGGGAGGAGAATTTCTTATATCTAACCCTAGATGTGGTAGCATTATATTCAAATATAGAAGATAATTTGGGTATAAGAGCTGACAGATTTTATTTGGAGAAAAATGAAAAAATGACAGATGAAAACTAGAATTCCTTCTGACTGGTTTGCAATTCATTTTGCGTCATAACGTCTTTGCGTTTGATGGACAACTGTACCTGCAGCAGCATGGTACCGCAATGGGGACTCGGGTAGCCCCAAGTTTTGCAAATTTATTTATGGGGCTATTCGAGTCCCTATCCCCACTTAATTCAGAAAAATACAAAGACAACATAATAATGTATAAACATTTTATAGATGACTTAATAATCATCTGGAGGGGGGATATAGAACAAGCCCATCTGCTGGTGAGCGAAGTGAATCAAAACACATGGGGTATTTCCTTTACGTCCACTATCAGCGCAGAAAAAATAGTTTACTTGGATTTAGAGATTTCACATATGAAAAAGAAAATAGTAACAAAAACACATTTTTAAAAAGTAGATATCAATGAATATTTACATTATAACAGTGCACACTATACTAAATGGAAGAATAATATTCCATTTAGTCAATATTTAAGAACAAGGAAAAATAATAGTAGTGAACAGGATTATATAACACAAAGCAAGATCCTGACTAACAGATTTCGGGAAAAAAAGAATGCAAAAACCCTAATACAACAAGCTTGTAAGGTAAACTTAGCAAAAACTCAGGGTGAATGTTTGAAAAAAACGCTTGAAAATACTAGAGAAAAAAGCACTGAAAAAACTGTGAGAGAAAATGCTGTCATGGATATAACTAAATCTCACCTGAAATCTAATGATGAGAAATGGCAGTTCAATTTCATTACAACCTATAATAAAGATAACGAAAAAATGTGTGGAATCTTAAAAAAACACTGGTATATCTTAAAACATGATCCCTTGCTGCGAAATGTATTACCACAAGTCCCCAATATGACATTTAGAAAGGGAAAACAATAAGGAACATGGTAGCTCCAAGCCGATTGAAAAACTTCATGAAAAAACACAATTGCTCAAAAAAGGTGAATAAACCTGGAGTATATAAATGCAACCAGAAAAATGTCAGTGCTGCCATAATATAGCAGATAAACAACAACAAATAGTTTCCAAGAGTACAGGTGAAATATTTCAGATAGAACAACATTTGACATGTACAAGCGACTTTGTTATACAGTTAGGTCCATATATATTTGGACAGAGACAACATTTTTCTAATTTTGGTTCTAGACATTACCACAATGAATTTCAAACAAAACAATTCAGATGCAGCTGAAGTTCAGACTTTCAGCTTTCATTTGAGGGTATCCACATTAAATTTGGATGAAGGGTTTAGGAGTTGTTTAGGAATTGTGACTGTGGCCAGTATCGGGGGAGGACCACGCAAATGGTCCGAACCTGACTGAATGGCCACAGACACAATGCCAGAGTCGGTCTCCTTATCCATATTCTATCAAGACACCTTTTGCTAACACATAAAAAAGAATTCAATGTTACTTTGACACCGATTGAACAGGTCCCTAGAGATGTTTCCAACAGGATACAACTGTTAAATAAAAAGGAGGCCTTCTGGATATACAGATTGAGGACTCTGTACCCAGACGGCCTCAATGATAAATTAGAGAACATATAATACCGCTACATTTTTGGGGTTAAAAATCAAAGTCTGCAAACCTCGTAAATGAGGTAGAGGGAGAAAAGCTAAAGAGAATAAAAAGAAAAATTAAGCACCCAGAGACTATAACTGCGAGTGGCTCAATGGAGTAAATACGCAAGTATGGTAGATATGGGGAATCTAAATGTATGCGTTCTAATCCCTGCAGATATTGGTTCATCTATTGGCGATAAATTTGTTATACCTTAGAATTGGGAGAATTATTTTTCCCTTATTGGTGATGTAGTAGATAAGATAAAAAATGGAGTTCTTAATATTGATGACCTCATTATATTCTAGAATCGGGAGAAATATTTTTCCCTTATCAGTGAAGTAGAAAACAGGATAGTAAATGGAGTCATATGACAAATAATTTTATTAATTTTATAGAGAAAAAGAAAAAAAAAATTATTGACTAGGAAAGAACAATATATAGTGATGTTTTTTTTTTTGTTTTTTTTTCTCTCTTTCCAAATAAATATAGAGTTCACTTTTAATTAACTGCTTAATACCTTCTAGAAGTGCACATGTGTTTTTAATTGATGAAAATTGATCGAGGGGTTGGATTAGTTCCGCCTCCTCTTTTTATTCTATATAAATGCATCCTTAAAAGACAATTATGATTTTACCTGATGAAGGCTAATTTTATGTATAGCCGAAACGCGTTGTTTGTATAAAAATAAACTGGATTATTCCTGAAAGATTTGGAGTAAGTAATGAATCACCTTGAAGCGTTCCCTGACAAACTGGAAACTCTTTCTTGCACATCTCTGTACAAGATATATAACTGTGTATACACCATTTGTAATGTTAACAATATTACATGTAGCTTATGCAAAGTTATATTTCTGTCTAAATGAAACATAGGCACACACATATATACAGTAGTGTGCAAAAGATTTATGCAGGAGTGGAAAAAATGCTACAAAATAAGAATGCATTCACAACGGTGTTAATAGTTTATGTCTAGCAATTGGCAAAATTCAAAGTGAGAACAAAAAAGGGAAATCTTAATCAAATCAATATTTAGTATGACCACCTTTTAGAGAATCAACAGAGTGCTAGGAAGCAAACAAAAGCGCATTAGGGTTTTACCCAAATAAATGTTGTAAAAAATATAAAAGATTATGCTAACCTGGTAATGTTGTGCATACACAACAATTTTAGAGCCTGTAATACCATCTTCTGCGAGTCCACAGGTCTTAGGACCAATTGTAGATATATCGAGGAAAGTGTTGTGGAGAATCCGTGCTGCTGGTGAATGCAAGTAACTGCAGATACACACAAAAAAGTGTGGGATAATTGCAGTTTTATTGAAGTGTACACATTTTAAAGTGTGTTACTTCTTCCTCAGGGGAAAACCATATATTGGTTTTGTCCTGAAGAAGTAAGGCACTTTGAAACACGTGAGACTTTTATAAAACCACAATTATACCCTACATTCTATTGTATATCTGGAGTTACCATTATTCACCAGCGTGGATTCTCCACAACACTTTCCTAGACATATTTTACAGAATCAAAGTATCAATAGGTCGTAGGTATACTTTCACAAAGTTTTTTAAGGAACTCAACAGAGGCTGTTCCAAACATCTTTGCAGATCTTCTCTGGATGTAGGTTTGTGCAAATCCTTTTGTTTCTTCATGTAATCCCACAGAGACTTGATGTTGATATCAATGTTCTGTGGGGGCCATAACTTCACTTCTAAGAATCCTTCTTTTTTACAAGGAAGATAATTCTTAATGACATTTTCTTTATGTTTGGGGTCATTATCCTGATGCAAAAAAAAAAATTGGAGCCAATTAGATGTCTCCCTGATGGTGTTGCATGACAAATAAATATCTACCTATTATTTTTCAGCATTGGGGATGCCAAAAAATGGACAACGTTGAGGACTTTAGATGCATTGTTTTGCCATGGATATGTAGTGCAGTAATTGAAAAACATATCATGAAATAATTGCCTTCTACTGACTGATGTAAATACTTTTATGCCCAAAAATGGCAAAAGTATTCTATACTAGGAGTGATACCTTTTATTGGTTAACAAGAAAAATTATGTTTGCATGCTTTCAGAGCACAGAGGTTCCTTCTTCAGGCAGGTGAAGAAGGAGCCTCTGTACTCTAAAAGCAGGCAAACATTTTTTTTTCTGGTTAGCCAATAAAGGTATCACTCCTAGAGTACTTTTGTCATTTTTGAGCATAAAAGTATTTACATTGACTTTTCTGGCTATTATGGTACCACAATATAATTTTTTATTGTACATCTTCTACTGACTGATTTGAACTTTTAACAATGAGATCCCTTTGCCATGTTGTAAGCTTTTTAAAGACCATGTCTTTTGCTGTAAAATTCAACTAAGAAAATGTCAGGAAAATCCTACTGGAACAGTTAATTTTATATAGGGTTAATCAAAATCACTATAAAATGATAGCAACTGTGTACTGATTACTATTTAACATGAGTTTAAATGTGACATGCTAATTCTGAACACAACCACATCCCAAGAGGGTGTTCTCAGTTCTGTAACCACATTACTTTAGCTATTTTTTGTCCCTAAAAATTATTTCAGTTTCTCAATGGATTTCTCAACAGATTATGAGTGATATTATTGGTGGAAAAAGTTCTGAAATGACTATTCTTAGGATGATTTTTATATGACAAAAAAACTGCCATTTTAACAGGGGCATGTAGACTTTTTATATCCAGTGTAATACATACAAGTATATAGAATTAAAAACTGTACAGCACCATGGAATCAATAGTGCTCTAAAAGTAAATAATAATCATTAGAAAATAGTTTTTAGGCAGAAATGGGACAAGCATTCTGCTCCAAAAGGATTATATATATATATATATATATATATATATATATATATATATATATATATCATATTACCTTTTGGAGCAGAATACTTCTCCCATTAGTGCCTATAAACTATTTTCTAATGATTATTATTTATTTTTAGAGCTCCATTGATTCCATGATGCTGTACAGATTCTAATGATGTAGACAATCTACATCATTAGAAACTGTGCAAGACAATCTAAAGCATGGCTCATGAAAATTCCGCACTTTATGTGCACACTTGTGCTGAATTAAACCGATGAACTTCTAACGGAATAGTGGACTCTATTGGGACATTTGAAATCTGTCAAGCAACATGCACATGAGAGATATAGTCCACCATGTAAGGAGCTGTTCATAAATATGTGGGCTGTTAGTTTTCCCTTTTAATTGGTCCCGCATCAGCTCATTATGCAATGGGTCAACATGGCATAAAATAGCTAATTATCAGAACACAGCAGTGTCTAAATGGTTCTCTTCTACCTTCCTAAAGTGCCAAAAAACTACATGTGGCCATTAGACAGCAGCAGAAATGCTATTTAATTAGTCTGGAAATAATGATGGAATCCTGAGTTCCCCAAAGACCTTGAAAGACATCACTAGCATTTCAATGATTACTGATGCTGTTAACCCTTAAATCATTCTAAAAGATTAATTTCTAATATTCACTTATGATAGTGCATCTGTCATCTGCAATGTTAGATTGTATAATGCTAAAAAGTATTTTGATGACACTTGATTATTCTCCAAATGCTGAAACTCCTGAGAAATTAATGAAATGAAAGTTTCAAGTTGTATTATCTGCTCAATGCAATCATTTACAAAATGAGGCATTTATAGGGAATCAGTCAGCATGTTTTATCCCTGTAAACTATTGTTGTAGCAACATAGATCTGGCTATGATGAATTTTAACTGTGCACTTAAGGCGCCGCCATAAACATTAAATATCTCTCCCTTCTACCCCGTATGCAGAAATACTAGGCTCGATCAAATGCTCCTGCGTTTTTTCTGCGTGAGCCACTGCTAGACTTTTCTGGTAGAGACTCATCTACAGGTCGAACAAAAGGATTGCCTATAGAAATTCAGCAGACTTAGGCTGGGTGCCCACGTAGTGTTTTTTAAGCGTTTATGCTGCGGAATTTCCGCAGCGTAAACGCTTGTTAAACGCTAGGTAATCCGCACCCCATGGTCCCCAATGGGATTCCGCATGTTCTATGCACATGCTGCGGATTTTTCCGTAGCGTTTATGCTGCGTACAAAAATCCGCAGCATGTTATTTCATTTTGCGGAAGCGCAGAGGAACTCCCGCCATTGACTTGCATTGAAACGCATAGAAACCGCGACTGTACATTTGTACAAGCGGCTTCTATGCGTCTCTTTGTGCGGATGGTACCCAGTTCTGGAGGAGAGAAGACTCTCATCCAGACCTGGGTACCATTGTACCTGTAAAAAAAGAATAAAATAACAAATAAAGTTATATTCACCTGTCCGGCGGCTTCTCTCTGAATGCGGGCATCGCTTAAGGACCTGCGGTGACGTCACAGTCATGTCACCGCAGGCCCTTCACTGCTCTGTCTCGCGATATGCCGGCAGCCGGGAACTAGACAGGAACGAGCGCTGCAGCACATACCGGGGCCTCGGGGGTGAGTATAGCTTTATTTGTTTTAATTTTTACGGTTCACACTGTATAAATCCATGCCGTTTGCATGGATTTATACAGTGTGACCTAGTTGTCAAGCACTTTCCAAGTGATGCTATCGCCTGGAAAGCGCTTGTCAATCTGCATGCGGAAATATATAACACATGGTAGCTATAGTGTTTTTAAGATGTGTTTCTATATTTTTGTGTAATAAAATAGTTAATGGTAAATTACAATTTCAAAGTAAATTGATTGCCCATAGCAACTAGTGTACTAGGTTTATTTTTTACAGCTTTAATCCGATTGGTCACTCCCTAATGCTATCATGGCTAATTATTTCTGTATTTTCACACTGTAAATCAAGTACAAAAAGCACAGACAAAGAGTAAGAACATGCACTGGAAACATAAAATCTGCAATCTGGTTTCTGAAGGCAACATCTTCCACATTTTATTTCACCATAACACTTATCTAGACTCTGAAACTAGAAATTCAATTGGTAACGACTATATTTTGTAAGATCAGGGCACATGGGCACTTGCAAACTATATTTATACATGTATTGCATTGGAACAGAAAAACCATGAAGATACCAAAGATTTCCAGTAGATTTGACCCTTTTCCGCTAACATGCTATGAAGATAGCCAGCAAGGACTCAGGTGGCTTATTAAAATTGATGGTGATGCACCAAAAAGCTTTAAGTACCAGCTAAATGTATTCTATTTGTGACTACCACTATGTTTTTTTCTCTCCAAATCAAAGCAATTAATACAATTTTTTCTAAACCTAACAATAATAATGCAAAACAAATAATTAATACAATGTAACAAATAATAGTAATGTTTTATAATCATATATTTTTTTTGTATAATTTGATTGTTTCCTTGTCCAGCATATACATTATGTAACCCTTGTGATCTCCAGATTACCGTTTATCCAGTTTGGGATTTATCATAAATTGTTGTCATTAAAATAATTGATGCACCCAAATATCTACAAAACTACATTCTCTTTAACATTTGACAAATCTGATGAAAACAAAGTGCTTTGATCATTTTACAAATACAAATGCATTAGCATTCATGGCATTGAAATCAATACAGCAGCATTACAAACTACCAGAAAGATGATTTATTGTTAGCAGCATACATTTTGTAAGGTTATCAATTTTTAATGTTGCTGTAAGAGAATAGCAATGAATTAATCATTTCAGGTACAACAAACACAAGGGATATGAGCTCCATTCTAATTAACTTTAAGATAGGCAGGGGTTATATTTATGTGTCTTTAACTTGGCTTTTTGCTTTTTTCTCGGTGGAACATGATCAGCAAATAAACACAATTAATGGTAAATGTGAAAACTAAACAAAAATTATGTATACATGAATATACAAAAAGAAGTGAGAAGCCAAAATAAAACGGAATAGTAAATCATGTGGCAAAACAGTTACGCTCCAATTATACACCTTTTAGTGTGTCTGTGTAACACAGAATATACACACAGACTAGAGGTGAGCAAAAAGCTTTGTCTCACACTAGTCCGGCTGCCACAGAGCTCTGAAGTGTTTAAATGGATATTTTTTACATTTTGGTAATTTAATTTTTTATTTTTCCATATCATGTTCTTTATTCAAAAAAATAGCAATTTTCTAACAGGCCTGATTTTTCAGCATTCTCGTTATTATGACAGACCTCACAAATTGTAACACCTCTACTCCAAGTAGATAACACAGGATCCAACATTCATTATAGGTGATGGTCACAGGTCACCTAGGAGAATTCTCCTTTTTTTTTTTTTCATTTATTTCTCTCCTTAGCCATGTAAGGGCATGTTTTTTTGTGAAAAAATTGTTTTCAGCAGCCAATTTCATAGAGCTATTCTTTATTTTTCTGTCGACAGACCAACAGTATGTGAGAGCTTGTTTTTTGCATGACAAGCTGACATTTTTATAGATGCAATTTAGGGGTAGATACAATGCTTTGCTAGCTTTTTATTGCACTTTTTTAGAAGGTTTGGGTACCAAAAGATCATTACGGAGTTTGCCATTTGAGTTAATATATTTTATATGTTAGATCAGATTTTTTGGGGCTGTGGCCATACCAATGCACTCAGTTTTTTATTTCTTTTATTAATGGAGGTAAAGGAGAAATAATTCAAAGTTTTATACTTTTTCATATTTTTATAAATGTTTTTACTTTATTTTTTAGTCTTCTCAGTTTACTTAACCCCTTCACCCAGGGCGATTTTCCGTTTTTGAGTTTTCATTTTTTCCTCTTTTTCTTCCAAGAGCCATAACTTTTTTATTTTTCCTTCAATATAGCCGTATGAGGGTTTGTTTTTTGCAGGACGACTTTCACTTTTGAATAACACCATTTATTTTAGCATATAGCATACTGGAAAACAGAAAAAAAAATCCAAGTGCGGTGAAATTGAAAAAAATGTTGTCTTTTTAATTCACCTTCTTCACTATCTGCTAAAACTGGCCTGCTAATATGAATCTCCAGGTTATTACGAGTATGTAGATACTAAACATGTATAGATTATTTTTTATTTAAGTAGCGAAAAAAAAATTTAAATTTGTAAGAAAAAAAATGTGCTTATGTCGCCATTTTTCAAGACGGGTAACGTCTCCATTTTTTGTGATCTGTGGCGAGGTTTGGGCTTATTTTTTGCACCCTGAGATTACGTTTTTATTTATACCATTTTGGGGTAGATTCGTTGGTCGCCTGTTATTGCATTTTATTGTAATGTTGCAGCAGTCAAATAACGTAATTCTGGCCTTTTGATTTTTTTTCTTGTTACGTTATTTATGATCAGATTAATTTACTTTATAGTTTGATAAATTGGACTTTTTTGAATGCAGTAATGCCAAATATATGTCTTTTAATTTTTTTTTATTTGTTTTATGTTGAAGGGGCAAAAGGGAGGTGATTTGGACTACTTTGTTTTTGTATTTTTTAAAATTTTTAAAAACTTTTCTCTTTTTTACTGGCTTCAATAGTCCCCTTAGGAGACCTGAAGCGAAGCTGCGATCATCTGATCACTTGTGCTACAAATAGCAGGGCTTCAGCCCTGCTATGTGTAGAAGAAATTATGATATCCTATGAACTTACAATGACAAGCGTGGGGGTCTTCTGCAAACTCCTGGCTGTCATGATAGTCCATCTGCGCCCCGCGATCACGTCACAGGGGCGCCAATGGGTGGGTCTAGTGACGCGCTTACGGCTAGCGCGTGTTAAATGCGCCTGTCAGAAATTAAAGGCACATGACAGGTGATCAGATTAGCTGTGATGTTCAGGGAAAGATTCGGGTTTAGCGCCGGTGCCCACATCAAATGCAGGGACATAACTGATCATGTACCTATATGTCATCGATCGTGAAAGAGTTAAACATGTGATGATCTGATTACTTGCTCATAGTATAGCAGTATATAGACAAAATAGCCTTCTACTATGAAGCATGGCATTGCGGTAAACTTACATTAGCTGAAAAGTGGTATAAAATGACTACTGTTCAAGTACTTGTTTGCTGATCAGTAGTCAGTTAATAGTCTTTTTAAAGGCAAACAATGCTTCAGATCATGTGCACTGAATGTTCTGTAATAGATCATTCAACACAAATAGGCTTTTATTGTTCTCAGCAGTACAGATTATGTTTACACAAGATGATGTGCTGCTAAAATCCATGATCTTTTATGCAAATCAAAAATTAATTTCACCCGACAGACTATCATTTTGTCTGTTCATCAGGTGATCAGCAGCAATCTTAGGAATGCCTATTCATAGTAATTATACAGTGCAAATGGACTCTTGGGCTGGGCTTCAAAGGAAAATGAAGTTGGCAGCCATTGGGGTCTTCAGCAGTGACAATACTCCCTCGCCAGATCTAATTAGGAGTGACAGGCCGGCAAGAGAGTGTACTATCAGTGCATATTGTAAGAGACCAGCCCTGCCCCCGAAAGTGATGTCCATTTTTGGGGCGGGGCTGATCTCTGCTCACCTGGTTATCTCCTTAAAATGTTCATTGACAATGAGCTCTGTTGCCGACTTGTCACTTCTTGTTAGAGCTGACAAAAGAGCGCACTGTCATTGTGCACTGAGAAGAATATTGTACAATAAGAAGGGAGCTCATACTTAGCACACATCGGAATTAACAATAGATGAATGCTCAGTACATCAGTGACTAGCTCAGACCTTGAGACAGAAAGTCACTGATGACAGGGTGGCAATAGAGGCTACACGGACTGCGGATGCTCAAATACAGCGTCATCAAGACGGAAATAGTTAAAATTGGTGAGCCTCAGAGTGCAGCTTCAGTGACCTGCGGTAACCTCAATGACGTCACCGCAGGTCACTGAAGCTGCGCTCTGAGGCTCAGCTCATTGTCTCCTGGATTCACGGCTGAGCGCTCGCATGATACCAGCGCTCCGCCGTGAATCCAGATGTAGAAGAGCTGGAGTTTTTCAGGGCACAAATGGATTGTCGTGGGACAAGTGAGAAATATGTTTTATTATTTTTAATTTTACAATAATAAATGGGTAAAAGAGGGTGGGGAGAGTTTATTTCAAATAAAGGAGTCTGTGTTTTTATTTCAAATAATGGACGTTTCTCTGTGTCAGTGTTTTTATTACATTTCACTATGGGGTTAGTATTGGGGGCGTCTTATAGATGCCTCTCCATTACTAACCTGTGGACTTGATGTCAGCAGACATTACAAAGCTGACCTCAACCCCACAAATATTACCCCACTTGCCACCGCACCAGGGCAAGATGTGAAGAGCCGAGGCTAAGCGTCAGAATTGGCGCATCTAATGGATGTGCCATTTCTGGGGTTGCTGAGGGCTGATGTTATTAGTCTGGCAGGGGGCCAATATCCATGGCCCTTTCCCAGGCTGTTAATGACTCGCCCCCTGGGCCGTGGGGTATCCGGAACCGGGCCTTCTGGTGTACGGTGCTGATGGGGGTAGTAGTGGCAACCCGGTCCCGTGGCTCAGGGCGGTCAGACCAATGTTGTGGCAGTCCATTTATAGATTTGTGAATATCCGACTACGCCACCCGTGGATTGCGGTCAGGGATAACCGCCGCTGCGAGGCAGACCGCTGAGGCTGGTGTTGGTGTGCAGCACAGGGGAAGGATAACTCTCCTCGGAAAGAGTGTAGCCTCAGGGCAGTGTAGGTAGATGCTGGGGGTGATAGTGCAGGCCGCAATAGTAAGAGTTCAGAGTCCGCTTCAAACAGTCCAGGGTCTTTATTGTAGGAATTATTAATGACCCAACAGTAGTACCGGTTAGGCATGGGCCTGGGTGTCTGAGAGCATTTGGGCGAGCCACACTGGTCAGGGTGAGTGTGTAGGTCTACCGTTCTCTCTATTCTCTTTCTGACTATCCCCCTTTTTATGGTGTAATAGCCCACGTCCCTGAGCTGGCCGTGTAATTCTCGCCTGTATGGCTTGCGACTTGGCCTTGGGTACCTTTTGCTTTCTCCTCGCTGTACTGGTCCCTCTGTGTGGCGGAGCCTCCAGGCTTCTTAGGCCAAGGGACCTGAAATCCATCGCGGGTTGGTTCTCTGCTGCTGGGCTTATAACCCTGTCAGCCTCGGACCCCAATGTCCGGTTAGATTCGTTCTCTGCCAGGACCGGCTCTCGTCGCCTCTGTCCCTGGCTTGCAGTTTCTCCTCTGCCTCACGGACTCCTCAGCTGCTGCTGACCTGTCCCTCTTCTCTGAGAACCCTTCTGGTCACTTCAGAAGTGGGTTCTGGTCTCTCTAACCCTGCCCCAGTTCCAGCTTTTTATAGGGCAGCCAGCTCCCCCTACTGGCCTGGGACAGGAGGTGCTGCATGCTAATGGTCCCTAACCAGGGAACCTCCCTCCTGCTCTCAGACACAGCCTTTAATATTTGTGGCATCCAGGCCTGTGGTGACACATTCCTCCCTAGTAAAATTTAGTACTCCGGACTAAACAGGAAACACAAATACAGGGTATAAATTATAACATAATATATGTACAAGTACATTTTGTCCTTAAGGTCACGGCACTTCCGTGACCGGGTGTCCATGTCACCCAACTAGGTGAAGTCTTGAACGGTGCGGGGACCTGTCTCCATAAACCCCAAGTTCCTGGCCTTGGGCGTGGCGACAAGGCTGAGCTACCTACTTTGGACCACAAGGGAGCCACGCCAGACAGGTTTTTCTTCTGTGGCCATCTTCGCAAGAGGGCACCAAGTGCAACTATCTACAAGACAGTTCCGGCCATTCAGTGTCCATGACCTGTCAGTCCATCGTACTAGGAAAACTGTAAAAACATTATTAATAACCAGGTAACAAACATAAAACATTTGCAATATACAGCATTTAGATCTTCCAGCGAGCTGGTATTTGACCCCTAGTGCTCCGGGTTGACCTGCGTAACCCACTGTCTGGTGTTGGTCTAATCTGGTTTTCCCCACTAGCATTTAGGGTACAGCTACTAGCTGGGTTTACAGGCAGGGCAGGCAGCTGTCTGCGGGTCCTTTGGTTTACCGCAGGCATGGCAGGCTCACTGTCAGCAGAGGGTTGACTCTCCTGGGTTGCTGGCATGGGTTCTTCTGCCTCTGGGGCTGCTTGTTCCTCTTGTTCTTCCTGCTCTCCTGTAGGTTCCTGCTGGGTTGGTTGAAGGAAGTGTAGGACGGGTACCACTATTGCGTCGTTTATCCGAGTCCAGGACTGGGGGAACTCTCCGAGAACGGTGCTGACCATTTCTTCCTTGTCCACTGCGGGCTCAAGGTCATCTTTATCTTCACTTGCACTCTGTAGTTGCTCGGGGCACCGTTTTAGGTGGTCTCTGGAGACAGTGTTCGTGGTCTCTCCTCCATCCTTGCTTATTACACATACCTTCGGGTTGTTGTGGTCGGACTGCAGTACTGTGTACGGGTCGCTCTCCCACTGGTCATCTAGCTTGTGAAGCCTTCTCTTCCACTTCAGGACCTGCTCACCAGGTTCCAGGGGACCAACAGGGGCGTGTTGGTTGAAGAGCCTCTCTTGCTTTTCTCTCGCTTGAGCCAGACTCCTCTCCACACTCTCCTGTACCTTCTAGTTCTGTAGCTGCCGTTCCGTATCCCAGTCCGCGTCTGGGGAGGTGTCCTCGGGTGTCAGGACTTCCATCTCCAGGTCTACCGGCAGCTTACCTGGTCTTGCTCGCATTAGGTAAGCCGGGGTTCAATTTGTAGCATTCACCGGGATATGGTTGTATAAGTCTATCAGGTCTGGCAGCTTCTCCGGCCACAGGCTGCGTTCTTCCAGGGGCAATGTCTTGAGGAGATCAATGACGATATTATTCATTTTCTCACACAGCCCGTTGGTTTGCGGGTGGTAAGGCATTGTCCGAATCTTCTTAAAGCCGTAGAGGTTGCAGAACTCCTTGAAGACTTCAGCCTCAAACGCTGGACCTTGATCTGTCAAGACCTTTTCCGGATACCCGTGTGGACGGCAGAAGTGTTGTTGGAAGGCTCTGGCCGCTGTTTGGGCTGTCAAGTCTTTAACAGGAACCACCACCAGGAACCGGGAGTAATGGTCCACAATCGTGAGGGCATAGATGTAGCCGGACCGGCTTGGAGCCAACTTTACATGGTCTAGCGCTACCAGCTCCAGAGGCTGCCTGGTAATGATGGGACTCAATGGAGTCTTCTGGCTGGCACGGTCCTTCCTTCTGAGGTTACATGGGCCGCAATCTCTGCACCATCTTTCTATGGCCCCTCTCATCCCTATCCAGAAGAACCGCTCCCGTAACAGGAACTCCAGTTTCTTCCACCCAAAGTGTCCTGCTCCATCATGGTAGGCCTCCAGGACCATAGCCGCATCTCGCCTGGGAACTACTACTTGCCAGTTTAACTCGTGTGTCCGGTGGTTGACAAGCCTTCTGCACAGTTTACCTTCATAGAGAAATAGTCTGCTCTTCTCCTTCCACAGCTGCTTAGCTTCCACTGGGGCATCCGGATCGGGATAGGCATCTGCTTGAGTCAGCACTTCCTTCACCAAGCGAACTGCAGGGTCACTATCCTGCATTTCAGCCCAGCCGTGGTGAGGTAAGGGATTGAACATGACGGTGGTCGAGTCTTTGTCTCTTACACGGTGGGAGTACTGAGTGGCCCCATACCGGTTGAATGCAGGGAGCTCTATTTTCTCCAGCTCGTCTGGATCTTCTCCCTCATCGGGCAAGTGGGGCATTCTCGATAGGGCATCTGCATTAGCATTGGCTCGGCCTGCCCGGTACTTGATGATGTAGTCATAGTTTGCTAGCCGGGCCATCCACCGCTGCTCTAGGGCACCAAGTCTCGCATTGTCCAGATGTGTCAACGGGTTGTTGTCCGTGTACACTGTGAACTTTGCAGAGACCAGGTAATGTTAAACCGTTCTGTTATGGCCCACACCACTGCCAAGAACTCTAGCTTGAAGGAGCTGTAATTCTCCGGGTTTCTTTCAGTGGGCCTCAGCTTCCGGCTGGTGTACGCGATCACCCTTTCTCTGCCCTGTTGGTTCTGTGACAGTACGGCTCCCAGCCCCACATTACTGGCGTCCGTGTGGAGGATAAAAGGCTGGCCATAATCGGGGTAGGCCAGGATCTCATCCCCCGTGAGGGTGATCTTCAGCTGGCGGAAGGACTCCTCTTCCGGCTTGTCCCACTTGAAGGGTGGCTTTTGGCTTCTGGTCTTAGATTGTCCTATAAGGAGGTCCTGCATAGGGGCTGCCATCTTGGTGAACCCAGGGATGAACCTTCGGTAGTAGCCTACCAACCCGAGGAACTGCCTCACTTCCTTTATGTTAGAGGGGCTTGGCCAGTTCTTTATTGCCGTGATTTTGTCAGGGTCGGGGGCTACGCCTTCTGCACTCACCACGTGTCCCAGGTACTGTACCTTCGGCTTTAACAGATGGCACTTGGAGGGTTTCACTTTTATGCCAAAGCCTGCCAGGGCCTCGAATACCTCGGCCAGGTGCTTTAGATGGTCCTCGTAAGTCTTCGAATAGACAATAACATCGTCCAGGTAAAGTAGGACTGTTTAAAAATTCCTATGTCCTAGGCAGCATTCCATCAGCCTCTGGAAGGTCCCTGGTGAGTTGCAGAGTCCCAACGGCATACAGTTGAATTCACTGAGTCCCATCGGGGTGGTGAAGGCGGTCTTCTCCTTGTCAGCCTCTGCCACAGGAACCTGCCAGTACCCGCTAGTAAGATCCAAAGTAGAGAAGAAGTTAGCTGATTTTAGTGCGGCTAAAGACTCCTCTATCCTAGGTAACGGGTACGCATCTTTATGGGTGATACGATTGACCTTTCTATAGTCCACGCACATTCTCATGGTACCGTCTTTCTTTTTTACCAAAACTAAGGGAGCTGCCCAGGGGCTACAGCTATCTCTAATGACCCCAGCTTCTTTCATTTCTCTCAGCATGCCCTTTGCGCTCTGATAATGTGCAGGGGGTACAGGTCTGTGTCTCTCTTTTACTGGTGGGTGGCTCCCCATGGGGATGTGGTGTTCCACTCCCTTTACTCGGCCGAAGTCTAGCGGGTGCTTACTAAAGATTCTCTCGTACTCCTGAACCACCCGGTAGACTCCTTGTTTTTGGTGCAGGGGAGTGAAGTCAGCACCCACATGGAGTTTCTGGCACCAGTCCTCCTTATGTTTCTGGGAGCCATTATCCTCCACCGGTGGAGATGGAGGCAAGGGTTCCACGACCCAGATTGCACTGTGTTCAACAGCAAACAATTTGGCTAATGTAGCATACCGGGGCAAGTGTACTTCCCTTTCCCCAATGTTTAGAATGCGGACGGGCACCCTCCCATGGTGGACATCAACCACCCCCCGGGCTGTCAAAATGGTGGGCCTGCTGTCTGAGTGCACGGGTTCTACCATGGCTTGGTAGTCTTTTCCTCTTAACCCGATTGCAGTCCGACACCAGATCATCATTTCACTTTTGGGAGGCATGGCAATGGGGAACGGGTCGCTCATCCTCACACTACCGATCTCACCACCAGACAGTTCTACCTGTTGCCGTCTCATCAGGGCTCTTATCTCTTTCTGGAGGACCCTCTGTTGGCTGGAGCTAGCATTCATCGCCACCTGCTGCAAAATTACAATTACTTCTGAAAGACAATTTTCAATCACGTTAGTACCCAAGGTTATTTTAGGGTGACTTTCTCGATGGTCAATGTCCTCAATAATCACTCCCTGTAGCGGCAGTTCAACCTTACCAATCTTGATGGTCATCTCCCTGAACCCCACCTGCGGCACGGGTTGACCATTGCTGGCAATGATGCTCAAGTCATTGTCAGGATAGCGGGTTATATCAGTGTCACTCCAGTACTGCTTGAATAGTACGTAGGGGATGGTAGTCACTTGAGACCCGGTGTCCAACAGTGCACTCATGGGGATACCGTCCAGCACTACGGGTAAAACCGGGCGCCCCCCCCACGTACTTATCGCGCCAATTAGACGGACCTGGTGACCTTATGCCTGGGGGTTGGCCCTCTGCCCCAGGTCGGACCAGTTTAAAGTACAGTACCTGGCTATGTGTCCTGGCTGGCTGCAACGGCGGCAAATCGGCTGTCCATCCTCAGTATAACGGTCGGCGGGCCTCCCTCTGAACGACGGGATCCTCCTCTGCCGACGCCATGGGACATCCTCCGGACTGGAAGCCAGCTTGATTGGTCATGACGGTTCCATCTGCATCGATTGTACGGTCCTGGTCAATGCAGCAACACTCTTTGTTAGTTCTAGGACCTGATGGTGCAGGTTTGCAGGCAGGGATGGATTTAGGGCCTGCGTATCAGCCCCCACAAGGTCTGCGGGGTAGGGCGCCGCCCCCTGGTGGTAAGTGATGGCAGGGCGCCGGGAAGCTACAGCGCCTCCTGGTGTGGGTTCTCGGAGCACCCAGATGGCCCTATCTTTGAACTGTGCAAAAGTCAAATCGGGGTTCTGTAGGGCCATGAAGCGCAGCTGGGTTCTGTGGGTGCTGGACAGCAGACCTTCTATGAACTGGTCAGTCAATAGTTTATCTGTATCCTGCATGCTGCCAGGGTCAGCTTGCTTAATTGCTCCCAAGGCTTCCTGTAAATTTAGGGCATAATCTCTGATGCTATCTTGAGCTCGCTGCTTACATCCATAGAACCGCATTTTGATTTCTGTTGAGGTACGGGTATCAAAGGTGTCCCGTAGATGGGTCAGAACTCGCCTTACAGTCCGTGTCTCCTCAGGTGTCCAAGACTTTACCTCCCGCTGGGCCGCACCAGTTAACTGCCCTATCAGTATACTTACTTTCTGTTCTTCTGTCAGGGGATAAACTTTGAACAAGCTATACAGCCTTTCTTTAAAGTCGCCCAAGGTATGCGACTTGCCGGCATACTGTGGCAGCCAGGCCGCTCCGGGGATATAGGGCATGGAAAACGGCATCACAGCTGGAGCGGCTACGCTGGTGGTGGAGGGTCCCTCCGCGTCCGACATCTTCCTCCCCCCTAGTTAACCGTGGCCTACCTTCCGGCGATTCTCTTCTGTAGGCCGTGGATCCGCTCGCGATGCTCTGGACGAGGACCTTGCGTCGCTCGGTGATGACGTCGGTGTTCGCTGGATCTCCTTCCAGGACCTTGCGCAGCGTCTCAGTGTAGGGCAGGGCTTCAGGTCTCGCGCGGTTTTGACGTCCACGCCCCTCTTCTTCCCGCGCAGCGTCCCGAAGATGGCGCCTTTTGGCGGGAAACGGCTCCGGAAGGCGGGAAATGGCCCCGAATGGGGGGAAACTTCACTTCAGGTACATATAAAGTCTTTTTCAGGCACGCAATACCCGTTTGTGGCGGGTTGGTCACAATCCTGCCGACTACGCCAAAGCTGACTCGCCCCCTGGGCCGTGGGATGCCCGGAACTGGGCCTTCTGGTGTACGGTGCTGATGGGGGTAGTAGTGGCAACCCGGTCCCGTGGCTCAGGGCGGTCAGACCAATGTTGTGGCAGTCTATTTATAGATTTGTGAATATCCGACTGCGCCACCCGTGGATTGCGGTCAGTGATAACCGCCGCTGCGAGGCTGACCGCTGAGGCTGGTGTTGGTGTGCAGCACAGGGGTAGGATAACTCCCCACGGGAAGAGTGTAGCCTCAGGGCAGTGTAGGTGGATGCTGGGGGTGATAGTGCAGGCCGCAATAGTAAGAGTTTAGAGTCTGTTTCAAACAGTCCAGGGTCTTTATTGTAGGAATTATTAATGACCCAACAGTAGTACCGGTTAGGAATGGGCCTGGGTGCCTGAGAGCATTCGGGCGAGCCCCACTGGTCAGGGTGAGTGAGTAGGCCTACCGTTCTCTCTATGCTCTTTCTGACTATCCCCCTCTTCGTGGTGTAATAGCCCACGTCCCTGAGCTGGCCGTGTACTTCTCGCCTGTATGGCTTGCGACTCGGGCCTTGGGTACCTTTTGCTTTCTCCTCGCTGTACTGGTCCCTCTGTGTGGCGTGGGTTGGTTCTCTGCTGCTTGACTTATGACCCTGACAGCCTCGGACCCCATTGTCCGGTTAGATTCGTTCTCTGCCAGGACCGGCTCTCATCGCCTCTGTCCCTGGCTTGCAGTTTCTCCTCTGCCTCACTGACTCCTCAGCTGCTGCTGACCTGTCCCTCTTCTCTGAGAACCCTTGTGGTCACTTCAGAAGTGGTTTCTGGTCTCTCTAACCCTGCCCCAGTTCCAGCTTTTTATAGGGCAGCCAGCTCCCCCTACTGGCCTGGGACAGGAGGTACTGCTTGCTAATGGTCCCTAACCAGGGAACCTCCCTCCTGCTCTCAGACACAGCCTTTAATATTTGTGGCATCCAGGCCTGGGGTGACACATTAATATCAGCCCGCAGCTGTCTGTTTAGCCTTTACTGGTTATTGAATATAGGGGGGACCCCACATCATTTTTTTGGGGGGACTCACCTATAATAACCAGTAAAGGCTAAGCAAGCAGCTGTGAGCTGATATTAATAGCCTTGGAACCTTTATAGCTATTGGCCCATTCCCAGAATATTAACATCAGTCGTCAGATTTCCTCAGCTGTTTATGAAAATTATGGGGGACCCTATGCCATTTTTTTAATTTATTTTTTATTTATTTATTTATTAACAAGTACAGTAAAATACACACCCAAGGTAATCTTAGTTCACAGCCTGCAGGTGTTCCAGCAGCTGGAAACGCCAGTAACCTTAAAATGTCCCACAAAGTTTCCCATGAGGTTTCTGGGCCTCACAGCTGCATGAGAAAGTTCTCACGCAGCGAGCGGTGATGGCAGTGAGGTGACCGGGGTTCATCAGCTATGAATTCCGGTGACCTTTCTCACGTCAGCACTACACACTGCAGGAGCGTCATCACACTCCTGTCTCCTGTCACACTCCTGCCTGCAGCTGTTGGTTTTGCCCGCAGTGGTTATCAAAAATAGAAGAGACCCCACGTTATTTTATTTATTTATTGCACAGGCGCCAGCAGGTGAATACTCTCATCAGCCTTGCCTGCTCTCGCTGCTGTCAGGTAACTGTAAGGTAACCTTTTTACCGTCAGTCACAGCTGCTGCTGGCTCTCACGCTGTCATCTGTATGACAGCGTGGGAACTGCAGCACTCTGACCGCCAATCAGAGCCGGTGTTTCTCGCTCTGTCACACAGATGACAGCGTGGGAAACAGCCAATGTTTGGGCTGCTGAGCTTGAACATTAACACATACTTCCTGGAGAAGTCCGTGTTCGGGATCTGTGCACAGACGCTAGGTGTTCGGTACGGACCCTGAACTCGGGTTCGCCCATCACTACAGCTAAGATATACATGGATTCTTGATGAAAGAATACCTCATTCTCTTTTGAAGTAGTAATGAGATTTAACATTCTACATGAAAATATACATGCTAAACACTCTGACACCAGAGACACATTTGATGCCTAATGGCTCGCACAGGCCTCAATTTCATTCTGCAGCTCTGGAATCATGACTCTTTTCTGCTACACTGTGCCTGGTATTTCTGATTGTATGGAGATAGTATATCCCTGCATAACTTATTTCTTTCTGATACTACCCACATATTTGTATCTAGATTTTTACTGTATGAAACATTTATTCTGTTGTCTTAGATTCAGAAACAGAACATGCACTATGCTATCACATATGTAAATTGCTGAGATCTGGTTAGGACAGAAGCTCACAATAGGGCCATACCGCAAGAGAAATGAGGGAGAGTGATGGTGGTGCGTACCTGGGGTTGTTGTGTATGTAAAAACCACAAAGAACATGAAGTATACACCCTAAGATATAACTTTTAATAGTTTTAATAGTTATTTTAAAAGATAATAGCAATAAATTCAGGACAAAAATTCAGATAAAAGCATGGGGAAGGAAAGGCAATGGGGCAGCACAAAATGGCATACAGACTTGCCCTATAGACCCTAAGAGAGGAATGCCCTACCTGACAGTGGAGTAATCACCCTAATGTGTCGGCATGGTGTCTCCGCTCAACGTAGGCTGTCCCTTGCCTGTCCCTAGCACGTCCCTATACAGACATACAAACATAAAAACAAAAAAGAAAAAAAACAGGAACAAAAAATAAACTGGTGTCCCCAAATTGGGAGACCTGACAGTCATATCAAAAGTTGATATGCTGTAAGAGTAAATAAAAACCATGCATCAGTTATGATAAGATGGGTAATGAGTGTCAACAAGGTAACTTATTCTATTGAAATGACCACAAACAATCAATGTCAATGTCCCAAGGAAGTTAGGGCTATAGTTGTAAAAAATGGAATTGACAGAGACCATGTATCCCTGTCAATAAATTTCTGTATGACAAACCATAGATCACTGTCTTTTTTTAAAAATAACCAAAGATAGGATTGGAGTAGCTTTTTGCGTCTCAGTTAACCCACATAATGGCCAAAAAAGGTGTCTGCAAACCACTTTAATAATCATATAGTAACAACAGTGTTAATCAAATGTTCTCATTGAGGTAATATAACAGCAGTCATAAATAAACAGACTGCTAGATAACAGAGACATGTGATGCTCAATAATTCATAGTAATGATTAGAGATGAGCGGTGTTTGACTAGAACTGTTCGCCAATCTCAAATTCGAGCTGTTTTGGGCGGTGTTCGAGTTGTTCGACGAACCCGAACGATTTGCAAAAAATTCGGCTGTTCGAGGTTATGTTCGATAACTGTTCGTGCACCAAAAGCGTGTCCTGCATGTCTGGCGCTATTTAGAGCACCAATCATGCAGGGATTGTCTGCCACTCACTGTAATGCCACAGCCATGGTGGTTGTGGCATTACAGTGATTGCCCAAATCGATGGGAACAGTGCCAACAGTGAAACATGAAAAGCCGGCAATTCAGCAGCGGCATACACCTGTACCCGACAATTTAGAACCGAAAGAATAGAGCTTCACACATAGATTAGATAGATATAAACATGTCAGCCACATATATACGAAGTACAGTGAAAGTGCTGCTTACTGTACTTGTCATTTAGCGTAAAGGATTTATCAAAAAAAATAATAGTGTTTTCATGCACCGTCTCTTTAAAAAAGCCGGCTGGCAATTCAGCATCTGTACCCGACAATTTAGAACAGAAAGAATAGAGCTTCACACATAGATTAGATAGATAGAAACATGTCAGTCACATATATATGAAGTACAGTGACAGTGTTGCTTACTGTACTTGTCATTTAGCGTAAAGGATTTATCAAAAAAAATAATAGTGTTTTCATGCACCGTCTCTTTAAAAAAGCCGGCCGGCAATTCAGCAGCGGTACCCGACAATTTATAACAGACAGAATAGAGCTTCACACATAGATTAGATAGATAGAAACATGTCAGCCACATATATACGAAGTACAGTGACAGTGTTGCTTACTGTACTTGTCATTTAGCGTAAAGGATTTATCAAAAAAAATAATAGTGTTTTCATGCACCGTCTCTTTAAAAAAGCCGGCCGGCAATTCAGCAGCGGTACCCGACAATTTATAACAGACAGAATAGAGCTTCACACATAGATTAGATAGATAGAAACATGTCAGTCACATATATATGAAGTACAGTGATAGTGTTGGTTACTGTACTTGTCATTTAGTATTAAAATAAAGGATTTATTATTAAAAAAATTGGCGTGGGGTTCCCCTTAATTTTAGGCTCTAGCGGAGGTTAAGCAGACGGCTGGGGCAGATGTTTGAAGCCTGGGAAGGGGGTAATACCCACGGAGCTTCCCAGGCTACTAATATCAGCCCCCAGCTGAATACATAGCCTTTACTAGCTATTAAAATGGGGGACCCCCCAAAAAAAATGACGTGGGGTCCCCCCTAATTTAATAGCTAGCAAAGGCTAGGCAGACAGCTGGGGGCTGATATTAATAGACCAGGAAGGGAGCCATGAATATTGGCCCCCTCCCAGGCTAGAAACACCAACCGTCAGCCGCCCCAGAAATGGCGCATTCATAGGATGCGCCAATTCTGGCACTTAGCCTCGCTCTTCCACGCTGCCCTGGTGCGGTGGCAGGGGGTAATAGGGTTGGGGTTGATGTCAGCTTATAATGCCAGCTGACATCAAGCCCAGGTTATTAATGGAGAGGCGTCTATAAGACACCCCCATTACTAACCCCATAGTCAAAGTTAAAAAAAACACAAACACCCAGAATAAAGTCCTTTAATTGAAATAAAGACACAATCCTTTATTGTTCTAAATTAAACCATACTTACCGTCACGCCCATTCCAGCTGAAGCCAACGATCTCCTGCAATAAAAGAAAAATAATAAAGCAACCTCATCCTTACCTTTCCATGGTTCCCACGACAGCTTCAGCTCTGCTACATCGAGATGACAGGCTGGACCGCAGCAGAACGCTGCCATCCAGCCTCTCATCCCGCAGACACTGAGAAGCGCAGGCTTGCTTGCGCTGCTCAGCGTCTCTCTGTGACGACATCCAGATGAGCCGAGTTCATGTCCAATGAACTCGGCTCAGCTCATGCACGTCACTGACAGCGTGGGAAAATTCTCACGCTGAAGCGGTGAGTGCAGGAGAATTCTCCCACGCTGTCAGTGACGTGCATAAGGTGAGCTCATGTCCAATGAACTCAGCTCACCTCCTGCACGTCACTGACAGCGTGGGAGAATTCTCCTGCACTCAGCGCTTCAGCGTGAGAATTCTCCCACGCTGAAGCGCTGAGTGCAGGAGAATTTTCCCACGCTGTCAGTGACGTGCATAAGGTGAGCTCATGTCCAATGAACTCAGCTCACCTCCTGCACGTCACTGACAGCGTGGGAGAATTCTCCTGCACTTAGCTCTTCAGTGTGAGAATTCTCCCACGCTGAAGCGCTGAGTGCAGGAGAATTTTCCCACGCTGTCAGTGACGTGCATGAGGTGAGCCGAGTTCATTGGACATTAACTCGGCTCATCTGGATGCCCTCACAGAGAGACACTGTGGAGCGCAAGCAAGCCTGCGCTTCTCAGTGTCTGCGGGATGACAGGCTGGATGGCAGCGTTCTGCTGCGGTCCAGCCTGTCATCTCGATGTAGCAGAGCTGAAGCTGTCATGGGAACCATGAAAAGGTAAGGATGATGTTGCTTTATTATTTTTCTTTTATTTCAGGAGATCGTTGGCTTCAGCTGGAATGGGCGTGATGGTAAGTATGGTTTAATTTAGAACAATAAAGAATTGTGTGTTTATTTCAATTAAAGGACTTTTTTCTGGGTGTTGTGTTTTTTTTAAATACTTTACTAGAAATTAATGGTGGTCATGTCTATATTGGCGTGACCCCATGAATTTCGGGCTTAGGGCCAGCTGATAATGCCAAGCTGGCCCTAACCCCTTTATTACCCAGTGAGCCACCGCATCAGGGCCCTGGATGAGTTGGGTACAGCGCCAGAAGATGGCGCTTCTATGAACGCGCCATTTTCCGGGGTGGCTGCGGACTGCAATTTGCAGCGGGGGTGGCCCAGAAAGCTTGGGCCTCCCTGCGCTGCGGATTCCAGCCCCCAGCTGCCTAGTTGTACCTGGCTGGACACAAAAACAGGGCGAAGCCCCACGTCAATTTTCTTTAAATTATTTCATGAAATAATTAAGAAAAAAAGGGCTTCCCTATATTGTTGTGTCCGGCCAGGTACAAATAGGCAGCTGGTGGTTGGGGGCAGCCCGTTCCTGCCTGCTGTACCTGGCTGGACACAAATATAGTGCGAAGCCCCACGTCAATTTTTTTTAAATTATTTCATGAATTTCCTGAAATAATTTAAAAAAATTGAAGTGGGGCTTCGCACTATATTTGTGTCCAGCCAGGTACAGCAGGCAGGAACGGGCTGCCCCCATCCACCAGCTGCCTATTTGTACCTGGCCGGACACAACAATATAGGGAAGCCCTTTTTTTCTTAATTATTTCATGAATTTCATGAAATAATTAAAAAAAATTGAAGTGGGGCTTCGCACTATATTTGTGTCCAGCCAGGTACAGCAGGCAGGAACGGGCTGCCCCCAACCACCAGCTGCCTATTTTTACCTGGCCGGACACAACAATATAGGGAAGGCCTTTTTTTCTTAATTATTTCATGAATTTCAGGAAATAATTAAAAAAAAAGTACTTGGGGCTTCGCCCTATTTTTGTGTCCAGCCAGGTACAACTAGGCAGCTGGGGGCTGGAATCTGCAGCGCAGGGAGGCCCAAGCTTTCTGGGCCCCCCCCCCGCTACAAATTGCAGTCCGCAGCCACCCCGGAAAATGGCGCGTTCATAGAAGCGCCATCTTCTGGCGCTGTACCCAACTCATCCAGGGCCCTGGTGCGGTGGCTCACTGGGTAATAAAGGGGTTAGGGCCAGCTTGGTATTATCAGCTGGCCCCAAGCCCAAAATTCATGGGGTCACGCCAGTATTAGACATGACCGCCATGAATTTCTAGTAAAGTATTTAAAAAAAACACAACACCCAGAATAAAGTCCTTTAATTGAAATAAAGACACAATTCTTTATTGTTCTAAATTAAACCATACTTACCATCACACCCATTCCAGCTGAAGCCAACGATCTCCTGCAATAAAAGAAAAATAATAAACCAACCTCATCCTTACCTTTCCATGGTTCCCACGACAGCTTCAGCTCTGCTACATCGAGATGACTGGCTGGACCGCAGCAGAACGCTGCCATCCAGTCTGTCATCCCGCAGACACTGAGAAGCGCAGGCATGCTTGCGCTCCTCACTGTCTCGCTGTGACGGCATCCAGATGAGCCGAGGTCATGTCCAATGAACTCGGCTCACCTCATGCACGTCACTGACAGCGTGGGAAAATTCTCACGCTGAAGTGCTGAGTGCAGGAGAATTCTCCCACGCTGTCAGTGATGTGCATGAGGTGAGCTCATGTCCAATGAACTCAGCTCACCTCCTGCACGTCACTGACAGCGTGGGAAAATTCTCCTGCAATCAGCGCTTCAGCGTGAGAATTTTCCCACGCTGTCAGTGACGTGCATGAGGTGAGCCGAGTTCATTGGACATGAACTCGGCTCATCTGGATGTCGTCACAGAGAGACGCTGAGCAGCGCAAGCAAGCCTGCGCTTCTCAGTGTCTGCGGGATGACAGGCTGGATGGCAGCGTTCTGCTGCGGTCCAGCCTGTCATCTCGATGTAGCAGAGCTGAAGCTGTCGTGGGAACCATGGAAAGGTAAGGATGAGGTTGCTTTATTATTTTTCTTTTATTGCAGGAGATCGTTGGCTTCAGCTGGAATGGGCGTGATGGTAAGTATGGTTTAATTTAGAACAATAAAGGATTGTGTCTTTATTTCAATTAAAGGACTTTATTCTGGGTGTTTGTGTTTTTTTTAACTTTGACTATGGGGTTAGTAATGGGGGTGTCTTATAGACGCCTCTCCATTACTAACCTGGGCTTGATGTCAGCTGGCATTATAAGCTGACATCAACCCCAACCCTATTACCCCCTGCCACCGCACCAGGGCAGCGTGGAAGAGCGAGGCTAAGTGCCAGAATTGGCGCATCCTATGAATGCGCCATTTCTGGGGCGGCTGACGGCTGGTGTTTCTAGCCTGGGAGGGGGCCAATATTCATGGCTCCCTTCCTGGTCTATTAATATCAGCCCCCAGCTGTCTGCCTAGCCTTTGCTAGCTATTAAATTAGGGGGGACCCCACGTCATTTTTTTTGGGGGGTCCCCCATTTTAATAGCTAGTAAAGGCTATGTATTCAGCTGGGGGCTGATATTAGTAGCCTGGGAAGCTCCGTGGGTATTACCCCCTTCCCAGGCTTCAAACATCTGCCCCAGCCGTCTGCTTAACCTCCGCTAGAGCCTAAAATTAAGGGGAACCCCACGCCAATTTTTTTAATAATAAATCCTTTATTTTAATACTAAATGACAAGTACAGTAACCAACACTATCACTGTACTTCATATATATGTGACTGACATGTTTCTATCTATCTAATCTATGTGTGATGCTCTATCTTTCTGTTCTAAATTGTCGGGTACCGCTGCTGAATTGCCGGCCGGCTTTTTTAAAGAGAGAGTGCATGAAAACACTATTATTTTTTTAAATAAATCCTTTACACTAAATGACAAGTACAGTAAGCAACACTATCACTATACTTATTATATATGTGACTGACATGTTTCTATCTATCTAATCTATGTGTGAAGCTCTATTCTTTCTGTTCTAAGTTGTCGGATACAGATGCTGAATTGCCGGCCGGCTTTTTTAAAGAGACGGTGCATGAAAACACTAATATTTTTTTTAATAAATCCTTTACACTAAATGACAAGTGCAGTAACCAACACTGTCACTGTGCTTCTTATATGTGTGACTGACATGTTTCTATCTATCTAATCTATGTGTGATGCTCTATTCCTTCTTGTCTAAATTGTCGGGTACCGGTGTATGCCGCTGCTGAATTTGCCGGCCGGCTTTTTTAAAGAGAGTGTCTTCTGAGCAGTTTGTCAGCTTTTGGACACCTTTGCAGGTGTTTTCTATGTGTTTCTATGTGTTTTTGTTTGCCTGCCATTGGTTTTAACGGTGTTCGACGGTGTTCTAAGGTGTTCGACAAACAGTTCGACGAACAGTTCCTCGAACATCCCGGTGTTCAACGAACCAAACCGAACCCGAACACTACGGGGGTGGCTCAACACTAGTAATGATGTGTGCTACACTCCCAGTACTTAGTGCAAGGTGCTGAACGAATTCACATCACAGCAATCACATAATAACAAACTGCTAGATTGCAGACTTATCTGATGCTGATTGCTTCATGATCACTATGTATAGATGAGGTCCCAGTCCCAACGCGTTTCGCCCCCTCCTAGGTCAGGGCTCATCAGGGGACAATCACAGGAGTACACCATAATAGGTCGGGCTGGATGGAAAAGTAAATATATCCCATCAATTGAATCACCAAGCCAAAAGAGTCAGTGACCCATCAGACTTAAATACACCCCCTGCAATAATTGTACAGGAAACACCTGTCAGCCGTATCTAGCACGGTTGAGCAATCACCGCCATGAGCCCCTGCTGGAACGTTGAGTGCGTGCCAACAGTGACTAGTCATTTGTTTCTTCTGCATGTGGCAATGCAAGTCACATCCGCCACGCGAACTCAATGGAACGCATATGCGTGTCACCAGTACTTCTGCCCGCGGCAGGCATACGACGTCACTTCCGCCGCGCGATCATGGTGGAACGCAAATGCGTCTCACGAGCGCTTAGAAAGAACAGGAAACACCAATTCTACGGGTTATGACTAGCGCCAAGGAGCAGGAAGTTAAAGACATCAAATAAGACACAAATTAGATCCATTCCTAACACTAGGCATAGGGGATTTGTTGATGAAAAAACTGGTGAAATAATGTACAAATTAGTAGCGGTCGCTAGAAGAGGGGGAAATATAGAAATGTGATGATAAAAAGTTATAAGCCCACTAAACTGTATGTCCTAAGGGCCTAATTTGAGGATAATACAAAGACTAACAGGAAAAAACAGTAGTCTAATTGTCAAACTTTCATGGACCAGGATACCGAGCATGAGACAATAAATGTATATATAAGTCCAAATGACATAATGCCAGTAATGATTCCTATAAATGGGTATGCTAGTTGAACAAGTAGACTTAGATGAAGTTAGAAAAGTTCAGTTGTTCATTTATACCTCCTGGGTTTTGGGATTCCAGCCAGAAAATCCATCTACATTCCCTCTGCATGTTCACTTTGTCCCAATCGACCAGGCGGGCTGGAGGGCTAGTGACTTCAACAGAGCGAAACGAAATAGAGTCTAGATTACCACCATTATAAGTGCTTACATGTTTCGCTAGGGGTGTCTTCCTTTTGTGTCTAATGTCACCTAAATGTTCCCCAATACGGATTTTAAACTGCCTTTTAGTTTTTCCGACATAATCTTTTGGGCATGTGCACGTACAGAGATATATTACACCTGTAGTTGTGCAATTGGTGAAGTGTCTGTTCTTATATACACGCTTAGTTACTGCACTAGAGAAGGGTGCAGACGGCGAAACAAACTTACAGAAGCTGCAATGGCCACATCTAAAGGTACCAACCGATCTTCTATCTAACCAGGTACCCTCCCTCTTAGGAGGGGTAAAGTGGATGTGTACTAGGTGATCCCTGATCGATTTACCCCTCCTGGAAGTGACTGAGGGTGAATGTGAAATCCACTTCTTAATGTCGGGGTCAGTTTGCAATATACCCCAATATTTTCTCAAAATACTCATAATTCGTGGATGTTGATCGTCAAAAGTACCAATCAGCCTTGTCATGGATTCAGGTTCTGGTCTGGTATGAGATGACAATAGTTTTGACCTATCTTGTCCAAGCGTATTCTTATATGCCGCCTTGACTATGTCGGCTGGCTAGTCCCGGCATAGAAACCTTTCTTTGAGATCCACAGCCTTCTTACAGAAATCAGAGGTTGAGGAACAGTTCCTTCTTAATCTTAAGAACTGACCCTTCGGCACCCCTCGTTTTTGTGGGGTTGGATGATAGCTCCCCCATTTAAGGAGACTGTTAGCTGCTGTAGGTTTACGATAAATTGAGGATCTCAAAAGGCCCGACTCATCAATTGAAATCATCACATCAAGAAAAGCAATCTTCTTGTCACCTATTTCATAGGTGAATTTTAAACCTAGGTTATTAACATTCAGGTTTTGCATGAAATCAATGAAAGATGACTTATCACCAGTCCAAAGGACTAGGATGTCATCTATATATCGGCCCCAAAATTGATAAAAGGGGCCCCAGATGACATCCCCATCCCGAAATACAAACGTGTCCTCCCACCAGCCCAGGAGCAAGTTGGCATACGTGGGAGCACAAGGGCTCCCCATTGCCGTGCCCCTGAGTTGGTGGTAAAACCTGCCATGAAAAAGGAAATAATTGTGTCTCAACACATAGTCAAGAAGTTGAATAATAAATCTGAGCGAGATGAAATGATTGCCTCTCGTACTTAAAAATGACTCCACTGCCTGCAGGCCTGCTGTGTGATGGATGCTAGAATATAATGCTTCCACATCAATGGATATTAACATGGTGCCTGGATCAACAGTGATGCCATCTAATTTAGTTAGAAGATCGGTTGTGTCCCTAAGGTAGGAGGGGAGAGCAGTAACAAATGGTCTAAGAATCTGGTCCAGGTAGATGCTACAGTTTTGACTTAAGGCATCAATACCCGACACAATCGGTCTCCCTTTCAAGGGAGGATAACCCTTATGGATCATTGGGAGCGCATAGAACGTTGCAATCATTGGATATTTTGGGAGCAGAAATAAAAATTCTGTTTTGGAGATCAGCCCATCAGTTTTGGATTGTTGAAGTATTTTTGACAGAGTCCACATAAAGTCCATCGTTGGATCTTTACGTAGTGTTTGGTAGGTAGTGGCATCCGCTAGGATGTCCATACACATTGTCACATAACTATCACAGTCAAGGATCACTACATTGCCCCCCTTGTCGGAGGTGGTTGTGTATGGACACAACACTTATAAGAGCCTTAGAGTCCACGGCTGCAGCCCCGTAACTGGAGGAAAAAATCTACCAGATAGCAATTCACTTTAGTGGAGAGATCATGGTACCTGGGCTGCGCTTGCATAATTGAAGAATCCTCAATGGTATAGAGTGAAGGTTTTTATTACACCAACAAGTTTTGGCGCCGGACTGGTGCCTATTTCAAGGTAACATTCGTTTTTTGACCTTGAAAAAGGCGCCAGTGTGGCGGTGAAACCTGTTGGTGTCATAAAAACCATCACTTTATACCATAGAGGATTTTTTATTTCCGCAATTGCAACCTAGGTACGGTGATGTCTTCAATAAAGTGTATCACATATGCAAATTACACATTAAGGAGGTAAATCAACTTCCCAGAGCAATGAATGATGCTACCCTCATTTAAATAAAGTAATAACTTTAAAAAACATCTATAGTTAACTGCAGAGATAATCTGAAAAGCCAGTATATTGGTACAACGAAGAACCAAGCATTTCCCAAATCATAGCTAAACTAAGCAGTGGGAAGTGTCCCAATTCCAGCTTGTGTTTTGGGTAGGATAAATTTTTGAAGGGACATTAGTTCTGTAACATTTGCTCTTCCGAAAGTGCAGTGACTATTTTGTTTTTGGAGCTGCTGTTTCTATTGATAAGTTTATGAGTTTTATTATCCGGCAACTGCTGCCCCACAATAAATATTGATTTCTGACAAATGCTGTTGTAGTCTTTTATTCCTCCCTTGTTTCGCTTAGATGTTGTTGTTCTCATTTATTTTGGATACTGCTAAAAACATTAGCATCAAATAGATTGCCCTGTGTGGGTTGTTTTCCCTGTCAGTCTACAATGTAATGTGTTTTAACTTTACAAAATGTCAATAAAACCCTTTGTAACTTGACTAAAGAAGTTAGCGGCTGATGTGCCAATCTATAAGAACATTATTTTGCATCTTCAAAGGCAAAGCAGTAAGTGAAGAACTTGAACTGCATTAGGAAAGCCAAATAGGCATCTGCTTTGTCAAAGAAATACGGTAATTGAATGCATGTTGTAAGTGACCTATTGCAATACAGTATGTTTTCTCCATAGATTTCATTTGTTCTGAACATGAAGTATAGGCTGGTTGCATTTCATATTAGATCAGAGGTTATGGTTGTCCTGCTCCTCTTTAATTAAATCTTTATTTTTACATCTTTTTTCATGACATGAAGCAGAAAAATAAAATAGATAAAATCTTCTTTTACTCGATCAAACTAGGCCTCAATGCTAATTAGTATTACAGCTTCAAAAACAAATCTAGCGTATGTACATACATTCATTGTATAACAACCACAAGTCAAAATGTCACATTTTCTTAAGAAGAAAATCGCCGGTGCATGAAAATGGAAATTTATAATTAATATCAGAGTTGTCTGATTTTTATGATAAATTAAAGTAAAGCCCAGAGAAGAGAGAACTTTTCGTACTACTATTGCACAGTAGATTTTGTGACTTCATGAGCCCCTAAAGCCTCATACACACATTGCAGTCAGTATTTTAAGCCAAAAGCAAAAGTGGGTCCTAAACTCAGAGAATGGATAATTAGGCATATTTACAAAATATAATTAAAGGGGTTCTCTGTGGATAGGAAAAACAAAATAACTAAAGGAAATGTCATAAATAATTTCCTAAATTCATTTAATTAGCAAATCATAACTGTTTTGTCTAGGGAGGTAATGACTAAAGAATTAAAATAGCTGCGACTTTATTTCACGGAAAGAAACCGTTCCTAGAATGTTAGATCAGGAGCCTGTTAGCATGTGCAGTAGGAAGCTCTGCCCTCCTTCATATGTATTTACTAGAATGGAAGAGTCACGTTAGGCGGGCTGCGCTGCAGGAAATGAGGAGCCTTGAGAAAGGCGCAAGTCCAGCACCAAAACGTGTCGGCGCTAATAAAAACCTTATCTAAAGCTCCAATGCTCCTCCTTTCCCCCAGTGCAGCCCACCTAACATGATTCTACATCTAAGACGTGAAAACTATTATACCCAAACTAACCAATGCTGTGTGTGAAGATCGGCAACGTCTGCGTATATCCCTGGGGCATTTTGCTGCAATGTATCGGACAGCAGGCCTCACAGAGCATTGCTTAGACTGGATACAATTGTATTTATTTCTTAGCTGAGAACAGGACTCGTTCGGTAGTGGCTTGCAGTGTTCTCATTCACTGACTGTGAGAAATTAAGATACAAAGGTGCAGCACAGCACTTTGGCTCAGTGGTTAGCACTGCAGCCTTGCAGCACTGAGGTCCTGGGTTCAATCCCCACCAAGGACAACATCTGCAAGGAGTTTGTATGTTCTCCCCGTGTTTGCGTGAGTTTCCTCCAGGTTCTCCGGTTTCCTCCCACACTCCAAAGACATACTGATAGGGAATTTAGATTGTGAGCCCTAATGGGGACAGCAATCATAATGTATGTAAAGCGCTGTGGAATATGTTGGTGCTCTGTAAAAATAAAAATTATTATTATAAAAATAAAGATTATTATTATTATTCTCTCCATTCTGATAAATATACATCTGAAAAATATCTCCTCCAGAAACGGGGCAGCAGCAGCAGATATATTGCTTAAACAAATGTTGTGCCTATATAAAACACCACCAGGTGAGGGCAACCGCCCGTTGTAAAAGAGAAAAAGGAAAGCAGTTAGATAGTGTAGTTAGGGAGGGATAGGGAATTTTTTAATGAAGTATCTTAAAAATAGATTAGATTATGGCATTAAGTAGATAGACATTTAGAATGAAAATGAATTTGTATTTCAGACAACCCTTCAAAGTACTAACAGGCAGACCGCAAGATTTATTCCATCAAGTGTGGACATCATGTTGGTTGCGGCATTCATTTCATAATCCTGGCTTAAATGGCTTTATCAGCACTACATCTATGCATTGGGATTCTCATATGAAGCGTCATCAAAGAAGAAGTTGTAAAAGGAAAAAAGGAAACCAGTTGGAGAGTGTAGTTAGGGAAGGATAGAGAATTTTTAACTAATTTGGATAACCCCTTTAAGTACTATTATTCAGACAGCAAGATTTATTGACTAATACTCCATGGAGTGTGGACATCACATAGGTTGCGGCATTCTTTTCATAATCTTGGCTTAAACAGCTTTATCAGCACTACATTCGACTCGTTCAATTAGTGGTTATTATCGTGCTATATATAACTATAATTTTATTAGTTGTAAACCCATTTATTGTGTTTTCCTTGTATATTAAATTTTATGTTTTTAGTACTATTTGCATATTAGTATTGTGTGCCAATTTTAATTACTGGCATTAGCATGTTTTTTATTTTATATTTATTTTTGTGTTTGTTATATTTTATACTCATATTAATTCTCGCATGAGGGCCCCACGGTTGTATTTTATGTATACAATACCAGTACAAATTGTATTTATTAATCAATTTCTTTGTCAATATTACATTTATTATCAGGTGGATTTACATGTGCCGGTAATTATTAGGTTAATTTCAAACTCCTTCTCTCTGTTGGATGTCAGAGTTTACTGGTGCACTATAAACCATCAGACATTACCTTTATCCCTATAGCATCACCTCAACCTATTATTACTGACATTGTGGAAGTTGCCCTTGTGTTGCAGTGATACAAATGGAGTTCTAGTTCCACCATCTGGACTAGGTGCCATTTACTCCATTTGATTAAGGGGATATTGTATATTTTAGCACTATGTCTACAGTTTCACAAATTTAAGGGCCTTTTTAGTGCTGTGCTTTTTCTACATCCCTTTTAGGTTTATTCATATGGTAACATCTTGTTTGTTCATAGCTATTATAGTGTATACTATTTATTGATACATGTTGCCCAATCACTGGCAGAATATATCATAAACTGATTGTATAATTTCAGGTGGGTATGTTTGACTCTAAAAACTCTATATCTGCAGGGACTGAGATCCATGTGAGATTAGTTGGACAGGTGGGTTCCCAGTGGCTTCTCCTTGTCCACTCTTCTGGAATGAAAGATCTCTCATTGCATGCATGTATAACAAGAAACCTGTCAATCACTGGCAGCAAGCAGGGAGTAGCCGCCGGAGCCCCGCCTGTCTGATGAATACATAAATATGAAAATGTTATATTTATTAGAATTACACAGTAAATATTAAATTCCTTAGCCCCTTTCTCCTTGCACTGTATATTATATTGTGTTTAATATTAACTGTGTAATTCTAATACATATCAAATCTTCATATTTATGTATTAGTCTGCATATTTCCTTATATTTAGTATAGGTTTATACATAGTTTTGCTAAGGTAGCAGATATTTTATAAAATAAGAGTTTTTTTTTTAACTTTCCACCTGTCTGACTAGTCTACTGTGTGGCTCGATCCCTGGCACCTTTTAAAGTATATTTTTCACAAACATACCTGGCTGAAATCATGCAGCTAGGGTATGGATTGTGCATCATGTATCAGCTGTTAGGTTCCCTTTACTTGTGTTACCTAATTATACACCATAGGAATCTTATGTGTTTTATTATGCCCATATGCTTTTTTGTTTGTTTGTTAGTTTATTTCTTTTTCTTTTTGAGGGTTTGAGATCTGGTTCTTTCCATTCTTAAATTTGTTAGAATAAGACACTGTAAGGTCTTTGGCATTTGTATTTAAATTAGTTAACAATATGTCTAGAATAAACTAAGAAAAGAAAAATTACAAATTATCAGGTCTGTCACTATGGAAAATTGCAAAAAAAATAAAATCTTCAAGTGCAATGGCTGAACATAAAAAAGAGCTGTCATAACTAAAACCGGTTCTATTGAAGATATACACGGAAAGGCAAATCAAGAATCATCTGTTTTTCATAGGATAAATATATTCTAGTCGCCAGCCTCAGAAAGGTAAATTAACAACTGCGCAAGTTAGAATTAGATTACAGTTTAAACAGCAAACAAATCTCAGTTATTCAGGAGATTGCTTGAATCAGTCCTCTATGCTAGAATTACTGCTGAAATATCACTGTTCTGAGAGAAATACAGTCAGTAGAGATCAGGCTATGTTCATATGTCCAGTAATCATCCTTTAGAACAGATTCAGCAGCAATCCATTGTCAAAAAGTTGCGCAGACACAACTTGTATATCCATTTTTAAAAAACAGATTTTAGCTGGATCAGTTTTTTTAACATTAAAGTCTATGGAAAATGGATGCATTTACTAGCCATCTGTTTTCTTCCAGTTGAAACTGATACGGTAAACAAAAAATGGATCTTTTTCAAATGGAAGAAAAACAGATGGCTAATTAAAGGAACCGTTTTCCCATAGACCTTAAAGGGGTTGTCCACTACTTTTTATTATGCCCTCAATGTATCCCCCCAGGGCCCATAAAGGTTTTTGTAAATACCTTCTGTTGCAGTTATTGCCTGTGAGTGGCGCTATCGGTGGCAGCTCACAGGCATCACGTGTCCCCCGACTGCAGCCTGCTCTGACATCCGCTGATGTCACGTAATGGTTCCGAATGTCTCCTGCGTTCCATGGTGAATGCTGGGTTGTGGGTGGGGTTAACCCATGCGTCACACCCGGCATCCACCGCGCGCTTTCCCTCTCCCCATTCATTGGGAAAGCGCGCTGTGGATGCTGGGTGTGACATGCAGGATAACTCCACCCACAACCCAGCAATCACCACGGGGAGGACGTCACTGATGTCACGCCTCACTTGACGTGACATCAGCGCAGGGTCACGTGATGCCTGTGAGTGGCCACCGATAGCATTGCTCACAGGCAGTAACGGCAACAGAAGGTAATTACAAATACCCTTATGGGCCCCGGGGGGATACATTGGGGGCAAAATAAAAAGTTGTGGCCAACTTCTTTAATGTTAAAACAAAACATATCCAGCTGAAATCAGTCTTTTAAAAACACTGATGGTTTGCTTCTGGATCTGTTTTAAAGGATAGTTACTGGACATGTGAAGATGCAAGCCTGAACACTGCAGCCACATGGCTACAACAGCATTCTACAGTAACACTTAGCTGGGACATTGTTTTTCAATAGTGCATTGATTCAAAATAAACCTCTGGGCTTTATAGGAGCTACTTGACAAAAAAAGGAAAGTGATAGATGACCTGGCCTTTACAGTTTCCTGATGTAAACCCAAGAGACAGGAAAGTCAAGGAAAAGCAGTTAAAATAGTGCTTAGTATGCATACTATTGGTATTGTATTCCTATCTCATGGAAATGGCTGAGAAAATGCCAATAGTGAGGCATGAAGTTATAAACCCTTCATTCTTATTTTTGCACATTTGTTTTTTCATACCCCTCTTTCAGTAACAGTAAGATTTTTATTTTTCCATCAACATATGAGAGCTTGTTGTTTAAATGACAAGTTGTAGTTTGAAATTACAACATCGATTTTACCATATAATCTACTGAGAAACAGGAAAACAAATTCCAAATGAGGAGAAATGGAGAAAAAAAATGCAATTACGTCATAGTTTTTTTTGGGCTCCGATTCTACAATATTCATTGTGCAGTAAAAATAATCATGCAATATAATTATTTAGGTCAGTATGATAATGGCAATACTAAATTTATAAATAGTCACAATTTCACTGCTCAGTGTGTCTTGGAATCAATGAGTGACTGCTCTGTCTTCTCATCTTGTGCAGGGGTGTGCTAAGCTGTCGGTATTTTGATTGATAGCTCAGCATCCAATCTTAGACTAGGAGGTGCTGAGCTTACTTCAGGTGTTCCCTATTCTTTATTACCCAGCTATTAAAGCTGTCAGTCCCAGATAGCTGCCGATCGTAGCTTTCAGCTCAGTGTAATGTTTTCTCTGTGCTTTGTGCTCCAGACTTAGACATTCTGATCTTTTGTTGCCGGACCCAGGATTTGACTACTGACTTATATTACCCCATTTGACTTGACGCACTCTAACCTTGGAATTCTGACTCTGGACTGTGAACTGACAACGCCTTTGTCTCTTCCCTCTGTTTATGATCTACCCTCATGGCTTGTCCGTGAGAAGTGACTCAGCATCACATAAATATTTTACATGTTAACTAGTAAAATACCTGTGGCTTCGCTCATGGAAAATGATATGTTAAATTGTTGGTTCTGCTTCTTAAAGGTTAAATTTTCAGTTTCACCTTGAAGTTGACATCTTTAGCGTTTAAAATTTGTTTTTAAAATTAACAATGAGGCAAACAAAAACTACTTTTTGAACAAAGTTTTATTAAATATTAAAATATACTCTCCTTTCACAAACACATTAAAAAATTAAGAGGGGGCAGCAATGTGCAACCCTTCACCCCCTCCACCCCCAGTGTAACCTATCAGTTTTTAATGGACAAAGGAATAAATTTGATTTAGAGATACACAGCTGTCTATTTTAGTGCTTTTTGGTAAATAAGGTTTTTGTTTAACCATCAGGTGTATCTATGAAAAGATTTTTGGGCTTAGCAACAATAGAGCAAGCAACGTAGAGTTTACCATGTAAAAACACGGACTCTCCAAATTAATGCCGATTACTTTAAGTGATTGACCTTATGATTTGTTTATAGTCATAGCAAATGCAAGTCGAATTGGGAACTGCAAACGCATAGAATGGAAAGGCATATCGCTTGGTAGCAAGGGAATATGAGGAATGTAAACATTTTCTCCCTTAGAGTTTCCCATAAGAATAGTGGCTTCAATAACATTGGAAATGAGACTCTTAATACACAACCTTGTGCCGTTACACAATTGTGGTGGGACAAGGTTCCTGAGCAACATTATCAGAGCTCCTATTTTTAAAGTGAGCCTATGCGGTGGCAATCCAGGAGGCTCCAAAGAATTCAGGAATTCCAATGGGTACATTTTGGCCTGTTCACTATCCATGACCAATCAATGGAAATGTTTGTTGTTGTTGAACCTAGCAGTCTCCCCTGCTGTCACTTTAATTTTTAGGGGCTATTATTGAGCGTTCACAAAGCCACTGATGGTTGTTATACTTGTTGCAAATATCAGGGAAAACTTGGGCAATAACCTCCAGTACTGAGGTCGTCATTTTCCAAAATTAAGCCAGTTGTGGAATCTGTAGGGAACCTGTTGTTTCCAAGGCATAGTAGATGGCAAGTAAATTTGTCCGCAGTAGTATCAAGTGAACCCGCATATTAGTAGTCAGATTTAGCTTTTGAATAAGTCTCCATAGATAAGATTTTAAATAGGAATTCAGCTAGTCTGATGGTATTTCTACCTTAAGAACAGGTAACGTTTGTCAGAAGTCACCTGCAAAAAGTACAATTCCTTCATTAAGTGATTGGATCCCTGCAGATCTTTCATGGTGGGATCGAGGGCGTCAATCGCTTTCTTGTGTGCTATGGTACATTTGTTCCAAACAATTAATTTGCAATTCTGTAATACCTTAGCTTTCACTGAGCCCTTAGTAATACTACAGACAGGAGTTTCCAAGAGCGCTGGATTCAAGGGCAATCTTAGTGCTAAATGAGTGTCCGCAATCCCAGACGATGCAATGGCCAGAGCAATGTTATTGTTTGAGAAAATTTCTATGAGCAGCAGATTAATTAAAAAAGTACCTCCTGGTACATGAAGGAAAAACAGTCTCCCTTTTCCATTTGAAATCTGAGCCATAATTGGCAAATATGCCGATATTTGATCGTCAACCAAAAAAGCCTTATTTAATGGTTCAAATTCTTTCAATTTTTCCAAATCATAGCTTTTTATCGCAGAATATTTCTGTCAATAACATGAAAGGCTGGTTGAACTGGTGATGGTAACCAAAAATTTTGGGTCTTCATTTGCTCCAGGAAGCATTAAACCAATTTTGTGATATATTTGGCTCTGGACTTTAAAACTTGGCATAAATCCTGCTTCCTTGAGTCCAACTGTCGTATCAAAGGATGTCATCTGAAAACAATACTTTGCAGAAAATGCTTGGACTCAGGAGATGTTCCCGACATATATGAAAGAAGTGGTTAGGGAGGTAGACTTACATAAAGAGGTATTCCCATCTCCGAGATCCTATCTCAATATGTAGTAGGTATAATAATAATAATATTAGCAAATACCTCCAAACAGAAATGTACAATGCAGCAAGGTAGGGGGAGTGAGGATCACAAGTAGGATAATCCCACAGATAATTGTATATTTCAGCAAATAGTGAGATTTAAAACATAACTTTTTATAATTAATAAGAAAATATACCATGCTGCCTATACTAAAAGAATGAGGAAAAGCAGGTTCCAGCCAAGGTATGAGTCACCTCTGGCAAATTGGAAAGTAGTCCACCACCGAGTATAATTATAATCATGAACCACCTCCCATCAATTGTTCAGATTATAAAGGTAGCAACAATAAATCTAATACCCCAAAAGATGTTCTTGAGATAGCGGAGGATCACTGCTGCAGTGTCAAATGGGTCACAGATATAAAAATATCTAACTCTACGGTCAACAATAGTGACTGGACAATGAGCATCTAATCAATAATATCAAAAGATAATAAATGGCCCATTAGACAAGATAAACACTGAATGAGTGACTGACAATGGTCAGAGTACAAATGCAAAATCAAAAAGGACAATGGCTATGATAAAATCTATGGGTGATGCTAAAGAGATGCAGAGTAGTGGTGTTACTCAAATGGTGACTAGCCAATCTGAATACACTGAATAGGTTATACACAACATAGACTCATTCCCCAAACTCCCGCCCTGACAATGGCAGTCCACATCTAGCCCTAGTGAAGAGGCCCTGTAGAATTCTGTGCAGGAACAGACAGAGTAGAGGAATTGCCTGTTACACTTTGCACTTAGTATGAGAGACGCCCGATGGGCCTTTATTCCCCTGAGGAATCAAGTGTGAAGAAACGTGTCATTATGCACTTAGGGAAAGCGCAGGGCCTCTGCACTAGGGCTAGATGTGGACTGCCCTTGTCAGAGCGAGAGTTTGGGGAATGAATCTCTGTAGGCCAAATAGGAATCTATAGGCTAAACTATTCACCTTCATTCCTGGATGGAACCACCAGGATGGTTATTACTCCCTTCCCTGACGTCTGACTACTAATGGGGGAGAACGTTCCATGTAATGATTGGCTACCCTTTGAATAACACAAATACTCTTCATCTCTTTAGCATCAACTATAGATTTTATCATAGTCATTGTCCTTTAGATTTGGTATTTGTACTCTGTCTGACCATAGTCAGAGTGTTTATCTTGCCTAATGGGACTTGTTTTACTATTATTATCGGTTGATATTATTGATTAGATGCACATTGTCCAGTCACTCTTGCTGACCATAGAGTTGGATATTTTTATATCTATGACCCATTTAACACTGCAGCAGTGATCCTCCGCTGTCTCAAGAGCATCTTTTGGGGTCCTAGATTTATTGTTGCTACCTTTATAATCTGAACATTTGATGGGAGGTGGTTCATGATTATAGTTTTACTTGGAGGTGGACTAGTTTCCAATGTTGCCAGAGGTGAATTATACCTTGGCTTAAACCTGCTTTTCCTCTTTCTTTCAATATACTGTAGGCAGCATGTTATATTTTATTATCAATTAGAAATGTATTATATATTTTCTGACTCGCTATGTCTCTTTCTTCATGTGCAGACACTGCAGGACCTTAGGTATCCATGCTTATGACCACTAACAACTAGCTAACTAACTGTTACTATATCAGTGGTCAGAGCCATGGATACCTAAGGCCCTGCGATGCCTGCACATGAGGAAATAGACTTTGTGAATCAGAAAAACTATACTACATTTGTAATTGGGGTATTTGCTAATATTATTATTATTACTACACCTACTACATATTGGGATAGGATCTTGGAGAAGGGAATACCCCTTTAAATGTGGCAAACTAACTTTGCCATTTGAGCAGCACATACCAGGCAATTCCAAGTTACACTTTTTTGCTTGACAATGTTCTCATGTTATGTCCATTTTGCCTATTATGACTTTCAAATGTGACCTATAGGCCTGAATTGGGTTGTAGTCAAACGCTTCCAAACTCAAGTCAGCCTGCCTACGTCTTTGCATAAGTTACATACAAGTGCTCCTCACTAAATTAGAATATCATCAAAAAGCTAATTTATGTCAGTTCTTCAATGCAAAAAGTGAAACTCATATATTATATAAAGTTACTACAAACAGAGTGAACTATTTCCAGTTTTTATTTCTGTTAATGTTAATGATTATGGCTTACAGCCAATGAAAATACAAAAGTCATTTTTGAAAAATGTTTTTAAAATCCGAAATGTTGGCCTACTGAAATGTATATTCAGTAAATGCACTCAATACTTGGTCGGGGCTCCTTTTGCATCAATTACTGCATCAATGCGGCGTGGCATGGAGACGATCAGCCTGTGGCACTGCTGAGGTGTTATGAAAGCCCAGGTTGCTTTGATAGCAGCCTTCAGCTCGTCTGCATTGTTGGTTCTGGTGTCTCTCATCTTCCTCTTGACAATACCCCATAGTTTCTCTATGGGGTTAAGGTCAGGTGAGTTTGCTGGCCAATTAAGCACAGTGATACTGTTGTTTTTAAACCAGGTTTTGATACTTTTGGTAGTGTGGACAGGTGCTAAGTCCTGCTGGAGAATGAAATTTCCATCTCCAAAAAGCTTGTCAGCAGAGGGAAACATGAAGTGCTCTAAAATTTCCTGATAGACGGCTGCGCTGACTTTGGTCTTGATAAAATATAGTGGACCTACACCAGCAGATGACATGGCTCCCCAAACCATCACTGATTGTGGAAACTTCACACTAGACCTCAAGCAGTTTGGATTGTGTGCCTCTCCACTCTTCCTCCAGACTCTGGGACCTTGGTTTCCAAATGAAATGCAAAATTTACTTTCATCTGAAAACAACACCTTGGACCACTGAGCAACAGTCCAGGTCTTTTTCTCCTTGGCCCAGGTAAGACACTTCTGGCATTGTCTATAGGTCATGAGTGGCTTGACACTAGGAATGCGACACTTGTAGTTCATGTCCTGGACACGTCTGTATGTGGTGGCTCTTGAAGCAATGACTCCAGCAGCAGTCCACTCCTTGTGAATCTCCCCCAAATTTTTGAATGGCCTTTTCTTAACAATCCTTTCAAGGCTGCGGATATCCCAGTTCCTTGTGTACCTTTTTCTACCACACTTTTTCCTTCCACTCAACTTTCCATTAATATGCTTGGATACAACACTCTGTGAACAGCCAGCTTCTTTAGAAATGACCTTTTGTGGCTTACCCTCCTTGTGGATTGTGTCAATGACTACCTTCTGGACATCTGTCAAGTCAGCAGTCTTCCCCATGATTGTGGAGCCTACTGAAACAGACTAAGGGACCCTTTTAAACTCTTAGAAAGCCTTTCCAGGTGTATTTAATTAATTATTCTAATTTACTGAGATAATGACTGTTGTGTTTTCATTGGCTGTAAGCCATATTCATCAACATTAACAGAAATAAACACTTGAAATAGATCACTCTGTTTGTAATGACTCTATAGAATATATGAGCTTTACTTTTTGTATTGAAGAACTGAAATAAATTAACTTTTTGATGATTTTCTAATTTAGTGAGAAACACATGTACTTCTACAGTGGTTATAAGCAACAAGAACAATCTTACCATGAGGCAATTCTCATAAATGAGGCTTCAGTTACTTATGCAGCAGCCGTTGCTATAATTACAGACTTTAGAGCGACTTATCAGGTTGCCTCACTTTAGCGTCTACATAATTGCTGCCCCTGTAAGAGTAATTCTTTGGGTGCTGTTGATTTAATTCTTTAAGATAATTGGGCAAAAACTGTGCTTTTGCATTCAATACACAGACATCCATTTTCTCCTTTATTTATATAGAGCCTAATTTCGGGGGGCCAAATTTTGTGATGGGGGGGATTTCGAGTTTTAATGTTCACAGTATTTTTAGTCTGGTGTTAAGCAAGAGCAGTGCAAAATTTCACTCAAATCGGGTGAAAACTGTGGTTTTGTATTCAACGGGCTACCACACACAGATTTTCTGATTTATATATATACATGATTTTAAAAATTCAAATCTTTGTAAAAAAAATTGGTTCATCTTGCCATTTTCTGAGATCTCTAAATTTTGTATTTTTCTGTTGATGATGATCTGGGCTTGTTTTACACATGCTGAGATTCCATTTTCATTGATATCATTTGAGTACAAACAATGTGTTAATCACTTTTTATTTCATTTTTTAGGGACGTGAGCTCAAAAGGTTAATTCTGGCCATTCTATTTTTTTTTTTTGGTGTTTGTTGTATGCTTTAAATAATTATAATTTTTTGATAGACTGAAATTTTATGGATGCAATAGCTAATATGCATATTTTTTAATTATTTCTTTGTTGTTGAATTAGGAAATGGGGACGGTGATTCAAATTTTTATATATATTATTTAAGATTTTTTTAAACTTTTTTTATTTTGTTAGCTTTCCTAAAGACTTGAGCCAGTAATCACTCTATTTTTTTATGAAGTAGCTCCTACAAAGTTTGAAGATTTATTTTTTAACAAAGCCCTGCAGATCTACTGCAGAGGTCTTATTCAAGCAATCTCCTGAACAACTGAGATTTGTTTGCTGTCTAAACTGTAATCTAACTCTAGCTTTGGAGTTGTTACTTTACTTTCCTGGTGACTAGAATATATTTGTGATACACCATATATCGCCACAGGTTCAGCCTAATAGTAGTATCAATATAGAAATGATGGGCCCCTTCTGCAAGCCCTGGGCTGCCATGAAAATCTATCAGTGAAAAGCATCATGCATTCAGGCCATATAAATAGTGGTGACAGGGATTGACAGTGACAGTGAACTGATATATGATAAGCAGGCGCTGATTGTAAAACACAGCTGACACCTGTTGGACATGGATACTGTTCATACACTTAGACACTTAGACCCAACATAGGATGTACCAATGCATTCTATGTCAAGCCAGGGTTAAAGAAGTTTTGCCACAAAGTACATTTAATCACTATATCTTGGAATTACTAAAATCCTGCAGGGCACGCAAGGTCCCCCTGCTCATGCCAGCACATATCCAGGCCCATTTGAAGTTCGCCAATGACCATCTGGATGATCCACAGGAGGCTTGGGAGAAGGTCATGTGGTCAGATGAAACCAAAATAGAGCTTTTTGGTATGAACTCCACTCGCTGTGTTTGGAGGATGAAGAAGGATGAGTACAACCCCAAGAACACTGTCCCAACTGGGAAACATGGTGGGGGAAACATCATACTTTGGGGGTGATTTTCTGTAAAAGGGACAGGACGACTGTACCGTATTGAAGGGACGATGGATGGGGTCATGTATCGCAAAATTTTGGGCAACAACCTCCTTCCCTCAGCTAGGGCAACTAAACAGTGGCACCGTAAGAAGCATTTCAAAGTCATGGAGTGGCCTAGCAAGTCTCCAGACCTGATCCCAATAGAAAATCTTTGGAAGGAGCTGAAACTCAATATTGTCCAGCGACAGCCCCGAAACCTGAACGATCTGAAGAATATATGTGTGGAGGAGTGGGCCAAAATCCCTGCTGCAGTGTGTGCAAACTTGGTCAAGAACTATAGGAAATGTCTGACCTCTGTAATTGCAAACAAAGGTTTCTGTTCCAAATATTAAGTTCTGTTTTTCTACTGTATCAAATACTTATTTCATTCAATAAAATGCAATTTAATTATGTTAAAATCATACAATGTGATTTTCTGAATTTTTTTTAGATTCTGTCTCTCAGAGTTGAAGTGTACCTATGATAAAAATTACAGACCTCTCCATTCTTTGTAGGTGGAAAAACTTCCAAAATCGGCAGTGTATAAAATACTTATTTTCCCCTTTGTATGTACTGTGTATTGGCCATGTCTCACCATGCAGGAACATGGTCTTGTCATACCACACCTTCTGTGCAGGGTAGGAAGTAAAAGAGAGTATACAGGTAGCACAGTATGGGATCACAGATGGTTCTTTTTGTAAGGTAAAACATTTCCCTGCTAGTTTTTAAGCAATGTTTTCCCTTACAAAACGAATCAGCTGTGATCACGTGATGTCTAGTGTTGAGCCACCCCCGTAGTGTTCGAGTTCGGTTCGGCTCGTCGAACACCCGTATTTTCACCCAACTGTTCGTCGAACTGTTCGTCGAACACCTTCGAACACCGTAAAAACCAATGGCAGGCAAACAAAAACACATAGAAACACATAGAAAACACCTTCAAAAGGTGTCCAAAAGCTGACAAACTGCTCAGAAGACACAACTAACACATGGAAAAGTGACAAGTACATATAGTCATGCGAAAAGAAAAGAGGTGGAGGAGTAAAAGGAGGGGGAGACACAGATATAGGCATGTCATGCCCTTCTAAAACCAAAAAAGTGCGAAGCCGACACGGCCAGTCCGTTCCTGCCCGTGCGAACTCCGTGTCGCCGGGTTTGTGCCAGAGCCACGGTGGACCCTGACAGCCAGCCCCGCTCTCCCAAAACTGGTGCCTGTCCGCTGGTGGGTCGAGTGAGCCCCCCTGCGGTGGAAGCAGGTCTAAGCTTTTTAATTTAAATTGTCTCTCTAATTTGAATGAATACACTTTAAATCCTTTTACAAGGATCTATTGGAGGGCAAGTCTCATGCCAGCAGCCGCGTAATTCCAGCTCCAGTAGCGTCCACTAAAGCTGCTGCAGTTAAAAAGCTTTTATAAGGATCGAGCTCGGCGGTCCACCGCAAGGCGTCCTACCGCCAGTCCCAGCCCCTATGCCTTGGGGTGCCTCCCCGATCCTCTTCACTGAGTGTCCCGGGGGCCCGAACCATTTCCTTTGAAAAAATTAAGTGTCCAAGCTACAGGTGGTGTAGCTTGCTTAACAGCTGGGATAATCCGCTGACTAGCAGACACTGCTACTAGGCACAAAGTATTTCCTGGGCTAGATGCAGTTAAAAATTTGTAATTAGATACTCTCATTGGATGCTGAGAAAGCACTCCATAGAGTCTCCTGGCACGCCATATATTATTCCCTTAAAAAGCTTGGGGTAGGGGTCTAGGGGACCCTTTTATAGGCAAAATCACAGCAATGTATCTCAATACGTCACCTAGGCTGAAGATAAATGGAACATTTTCATCACATTTCATAATCACCAATGGGACAAGGCAGGGATGTCCTCTGTCCCCTCTCTTATACATCCTAGTGACGGAGCACCTGCTCTCATCAATTCGCCATAACCCCAAAATTAGGTGGATTGAGGTGGGAGTCACCGAGTACAAGTGCTCTGCATTTGCTGATGATGTCCTAGTATATATCACTCAATCACATATATCCATCCCTGCTGTTTTTGCTGAAATAGATCACTTTGTTACATGGTCAAATTTTAAAATCAATGCAGCGAAGTCTGAGGCCCTCGATGTCTCCCTCCCCAAATCCATACAGGATTCCATCCAGTCCAACTTTCCCTTTGCCTGGCCCTCACAGGGTATCAAATACTTAGGAATTCCTATTCATAGAGACCTCTCCCATCTATGTTATCTTAATTTTGGGCCCTTTATTGAACAACTCCATACAGACCACGGTTGGCAAGTTAGAACTGTAAGATTCACTACGTAAACCACTGGTGTTTTGTGGAAAACCACATGTACACTGTGTTCCAAATTGTTATGCAAAAAGTGTTTAGGAGTGATAAGGTAAGAATTTTTTGGTTTGTCAGTTAAACTCATTGATGGTGATGTGTGTCAGGGCTCTTTATATCACTGTAAGCAATTGCAGACACCTGTGCTAATTAGTTTTGCAGGTGTGTCCAATGAAAGGCAAGACTACTTAAGAAGGCTGTCCCACATTATTAAGCAGCCTACATTTTCTGCCAAAATGGGAAAGAAAAAGGATGTATCGGCTGCTGAGAAGCAACAAATTGTGGAGTGTTTAGGTCAAGGCATGACTACAATCAACATTGCCAAGACACTTCATCCTGATCATCGCACAATGAAGAAGTATGTAGCTGATTCACTGTACACACGTGTGCGTGCTGAAAAGGGAAAATTGAGGACTCTTTCCTACAGGCAATTATGTCAGGTTAAAAGAGCAGCGGCAAAAAAGCCTTGTCATAGCAGCAGACAAGTTTTTGAAGCTGCTGGTGCCTCCAACGTCCCCCGAACAACAAGATGCAGAGTCCTTCAGAGGTTTGCAGCTGTGCGCAAGCCATCCTGTCGACCTCCTCTATCCACTGCACACAAGCAGAAATGGCTCCAGTGGGCCAAACAATACATGAAGACTGACTTAAAAACTGTTTTGTTCACCGATAAGGGCCGTGCAACGCTCAATGGTCCAGATGGATGGAGTGGAGGATGGCTGGTTGATGGACACCCCACGCAAACACGGCTACGGTGCCAACAAGGAGGAGGTGGAGTAATGTTTTGGGCAGGAATCATGGGGAGAGAGATTGTCGGCCCCTTTAGGATCCCTGAAGGGGTAAATATGAACTCCATAATGTATGTGGAGTTTCTCAAACAGCACTTCCTGCCATGGTTCAAGAAGAAGAACCGTGTATTCCGCAGCAAGATCATTTTCATGCATGATAGTGCACCGTCTCATGCTGCACATAACACATCTGCATCTCTGGCTGATATGGGCATAAAAGGGGACAAACTTATGGTGTGACCCCCATGCTCCCCTGACCTCAACCCCATTCAGAACCTCTGGAGCATCATCAAAAGGAGTGTCTATGATGGCGGGAGGCAGTTCACATCTAAGCAACAGCTCTGGGAGGGTATTCTGTCCTCATGCAAAACAATTGAAGCAGAAACCATCCAAAACCTGACAAATTCAATGGACGAGAGAGTTGAGAAGCTCCTTTCAAACAAGGGGTCCTATGTGCAAATGTAACATCACCTAGAATAAAGTTTTGACTTGAAAACTGTTTGATTTCAGTTTCTAATAACCTGCTAATGCTTATAATTTCAAAAATGACAAATTTTTTGTTCTTTATTAAAATGAAAAGGTTGATCGAAGAGTGTGGGGGATCTAAGAGTGTGGTATCCCAGTAGTCAGGATTACTTCGAATTCTGACAATCTGAGGGTCATGTTGCAGGTAGTGCAGCAAGAAGGCACACATGTGTCTTGCGCATGTAGGAGCCCCAAAATTATTTTCCGGGCTACATGCAGCTAAAAATTATTATAAATTTGAAAGCTGGTGGAGCTTAGTAAAGATGGCCTAATAGAATCAGTACTGCAAACTGCTACAAAGCCCAAATTATTTTCCAGCCAAGATACAGATAAACATGATAAGTAATTATAAATCTGGTGGAGTTTAGTATAGATGGCCTAATAGAATCAGAACTGCAAACTGCTACAAAGCCCACATTATTTTCCAGCCAAGATACAGATAAACATGATTAGTAATTTTAAATCTGGTGGAGTTTAGTATAGATGGCCTAATAGAATCAGTACTGCACACTGCTACAAGGCCCAAATTATTTTCCAGCCAAGATACAGATAAACATGATTAGTAATTTTAAATCTGGTGGAGCTTAGTATAGATGGCCTAATAGAATCAGTACTGCACACTGCTACAAGGCCCAAATTATTTTCCAGCCAAGATACAGATTAACATGATTAGTAATTTGAAAGCTTAAAACGATTGGTGAGGTGATTTTAACAAATCATCAAGCTTTTACTCTCCCGAGGATGACACAGGGGTAGAAAAGTCGTTTCGGATCCATAATTTGTTCATCTTTATGAACGTGAGTCTGTCTACATTATCAGTGGAGAGCCGCGTGCGCTTATCTGTTAGCACACCACAAGCAGCGCTGAACACACGTTCAGACAGAACGCTGGCTGCGGGGCATGACAAGATCCCCAAGGCGTAAGTGGCGAGCTCCGGCCATTTATCCAGATTGGAAGCCCAAAAAGAGCAAGGGTCCAGTGACACAGTCATGACTTCAATGTTTACTTGGAGATACTCCTGTACCATCGTCTCCAGCCATTGACTATGTGTCCGACTTCTTGTCTCCTGTGGCATTGCAAAGGATGGGCTAAAAAAGTGGTGAAATGATTCCGCAAAATTGATGTTACCAGCAGATACTGTGTTTATGTTACGTTTTGAGAGCTGAACACTTGACGGTCCCACGGTTGGCAAGTTGGAACTGTGAGATTCACTACGTGCACCACTAGTGTTTTGGGGAAAAGCACATGTAAGATTCTGCAACAGTCTCTGCTGATACTCCTGCATGCGTGCATCTCTTTCTATGGCAGGAATAATTTCTGCAAATTTACTTTTGTACCGGGGATCTAACAGTGTGGCAATACAGTAGTCAGGATTATTTCTAATTCTCACAATTCGAGGGTCATGTTGCAGGTAGTGCAGCAAGAAGGCACTCATGTGTCTTGCGCATCCAGGAGCACCAAGTCCCTGTTGTGTTGGTGGCGAGGTAACAATCATGCTTCCTTCCTCTGCCCTCTCCCCCCAACCTCGCACAACAGAAATGTGATCAAGGTCTCCCTCATCTGATGAGTCTTCCATCAGTTCGTCCTCCACTTCTTCCTGGGCTCCTGAAACTTCCTCACTAGTTTGGCTGCTACCATGCGCCCTGGTAAAACCATCTCCCCCACCCTCACATGCCTGCCGCCTTGGTGCTGCCGACCGTCTGGACCTTGCAGATGTTAGCCCTTCCGCATACAACTCCTCCTCCTCTACTTCCTCCACCTCCTCTTGTGCCACCACCTGACTCCGAATTCTGTTTAACATGTGCTCCAGCATGTAAATCACCGGAATAGTCATGCTGATAATGGCATCATCAGCACTAAACATCTTCGTCGCCATTTCAAATCTGGGCAGAAGGGTGCATAGGTCCCTGATCTGAGATCACTCCTCCAGCGTGATTTTCCCCACCTCTGGATCTCGTTGGCCCAGGCTATACGTCAGAACGTATTGCACTAGGGCTTGTCGGTGCTGCCACAGTCTCTGCAACATGTGCAGAGTTGAATTCCACCGAGTAGGCACATCGCATTTTAGCCGGTGAAGTGGCAGGCCCAACAACTTCTGTAGAGATGTAATTCGCTGAGCTGCGGGATGCGAACGGCGGAAGTGAGCACACAGCGACCGTGCCCTCTGTAGAAGGCCATCTAGTCCGGGATAGTGGGCTAAAAATTGCTGGACAATCAGGTTCAACACGTGAGCCATACAAGGCACGTGTGTGACATTGCCCCGGCGAAGGGCCGCACCCAGGTTTGCAGCATTGTCGCACATGGCCTTCCCCGGTTTCAGGTCCATTGGAGACAACCATTCATGAAACTGGTTCTCCAGAGCTGATCACAACTCCTCAGCTGTGTGACTCACATTTCCCAGACATTTCAAAGTAAAAACCGCCTGATGACGTTGAGCCCTGCTGCCAGCATAGTAAGGAGGTGTGCAGGATCCCTTCTGCGCAGTTAGAAGCATGTGGCATGACCAGACAGGCTTTGGGTGCAGGTGGAGGACCGAGAGGAGGTTGAGGAGGCAGAAGCAGAGGAGGAACTTTGAGATAAAGAGGATTGACGCACAACTCGTGGGGACGGCAAGACTTGGACAGCAGCCCCTTGTCCTGCTGTCACCATAGTTACCCAGTGCCCAGTCAGCGACATTTAGCGCCCCTGTCCATGCCTACTATTCCAAGTGCCTGTGGTGAAATGCACCCTGTCACACACCGAGTTTCTCAAAGAAGAGGTGATGTTGTGTGCGACATGCTGGTGGAGCAGGCACACCTTTCTTTGAGAAGTAGTGCCGACTGGGCATCTAGTACTGGGGCACTGCGACGGACATAAGGTCTCAAAAATCCTCTGTGTCCACCAGGCGGAAAGTCAGCATTTCTGTAGCCAAGAGCTTGCAGATGGTGAAATTCAACCTCTTAGCTTTCTCATGGCTAGGAGGAAATGGTCTTTTACTTGTCCACATCTGAGGGACCGAGGGCTGGCTGCTGTGCTTAGACGGGGTTGAGAAGGGTGTTCCCGGCAAACTCCCGGTCTGTGAGGAAGATGCAGGTGGACATGATAGGTTGCCTTGATCCAAAGGTGGTGCTATCGATGTCGGACAGCGCTGAACACCAGCTGGTGTTTCCATCTCCAAAGAAAATGATGACCTGCCAATCACGCTGGCTGTTGCAGGTAAAGAGGTGGCAGGTCTGCGTCCCAAAACAGGTGTGACTGCTGTCCCCCCAGTCACAGAGGATGAATAGGCCGCGGATGCACAAGATGTGGTAGACGGTGGTTGGCCCGGCCGGCTAGGCCCCATTGTAGCACAGTGAGCTTCCCACTGCAACTTATGCTTCATATCCATGTACCGGTTCATGCATGAAGTACTCAAACTATGTATTTTTTGGCCTCTACTTAGCTTTTGCTGACAAATGTTACAGATAACACGAGTTGGGTCATCTTTATCGATCTGAAAAAATGCCCAGGCTATGCAAGGCTTAGCACCCATGTGACCTGAAGAGCCACCACGACTTGTGGTCAGAGACAGAGTTGTGTTTGGAGATGCAGTTGTTGATGTGCTTCCAGTACTACGTCTCTGTCCAGGAAGGCGCAACCTGACCTCGTCGTCACTAGCATCCTCCTCCACCTCCTCTGCTGATCTCATCTCTTGGCTGACTGTGGGTTGACAGTAAGTGGGATTTCCAACCTCGTCATCATCACCCTGTGTGTTATCACACCCGTCGTCCTCAGAGCCAACCTCTTCCTGCCCTGACAAAAAACTAAAATTGTCGCTCCAATCAGGTATTTGAGTCTCATCATCGTCTTCCTCATTGTCTCCACCAACAGGTGTTACAGTTTGGGAACGAGGGTCTACATTATGGTCAGAACCTTCTGCGTCTGATCCTGGATCCGACTCATAAAGATTCTGATCATCAGTGCAGACCATTTCCTCGTCTGGATTCACAGAAGCTCTGGAGCCAACCTCTGATTCCCAGGCTATAGTATGAGTAAACAGCTCTGCAGACCCAACCATCTGTACTACCCCATACTCAGACGGGCAGCTGCAGACTTGGGAGCTGTGAGGAAACAAGTGCGATTGGGGTGACACCTTTGAGGACTGGAGTATTTGTGATGTTGAAGTTGAGGTGGAGGAGAGGCCACTTAAAGGAGCACTTGATATCCGTTGAAGCACCTGCTGTTTTTGTGCCTCATCTGGAATTTGTAGCGATTGGCGTGGCCGTAAGAAAGCAATCTTATCACATTGTCCGCTAAAAGAAGTAGACATCTTAGTTTGGCAGGAAGATGGTCTTTCTTCTGCAGATGTTACTGTTGCTTTAACACCTACCCCACGGACACAACCTTTTTTTCCCTTCTCAACATGCCTATTCCCCTTTTTACCATCAGCAGGCCTTTTTCCACTCATTTTGATGGTTAACTAATTCACATCTCTGGAGTTGTTTGCACAAAAAACAATGGATGGGAACCGAGCAGAGCTGAGTGCCCAAATTGTGGTATAAGCCCACAAGTATTGTCTGGGTTAGATGCAGATAAAAATTATTTTGAATTTGCAACCTGCTGGAGGTTAGTATAGATGGACTAATAGAACAAGTACCACACACTGCTAGAAGCCAAAATAGTTTTTCAGAGCTAGATGCAGAAAAAATTATATTGAATTTGAAACCTGATGGAGGTTAGTATAGATGGACTAATAGAACAAGTCCCACACACTGCTAGAAGCCGAAATAGTTTTTCAGAGCTAGATGCAGATAAAAATTATTTTGAATTTGCAGCCTGCTGGAGGTTAGTATAGATGGACTAATAGAACAAGTCCCACACACTGCTAGAAGCCGAAATAGTTTTTCAGAGCTAGATGCATAAAAAAATTATATTGAATTTGCAACCTGATGGAGTCTAGTATAGATGGACTAATAGAACAAGTCCCACACAATGCTAGAAGCCGAAATATTTTTTCAGAGCTAGATGCAGAAAAAAATTATATTGAATTTGCAACCTGATGGAGGTTAGTATAGATGGACTAATAGAATAAATCCCACACACTGCTAGAAGCCGAAATAGTTTTTCAGAGCTAGATGCAGAAAAAAATTAGATTGAATTTGCAACCTGATGGAGGTTAGTATAGATGGACTAATAGAACAAGTCCCACACACTGCTTGAAGCCGAAATAGTTTTTCAGAGCTAGATGCAGATAAAAATTATTTTGAATTTGCAACCTGCTGGAGGTTAGTATAGATGGACTAATAGAACAAGTCCCACACACTGCTACAAGCCGAATGAATTTTTCAGAGCTAGATGCAGATAAAACTTATTTTGAATTTGCAACCTGCTGGAGGTTAGTATAGATGGACTAATAGAACAAGCCCCACACACTGCTAGAAGCCGAAATATTTTTTCAGGGCTAGATGCAGATAAAAATTATTTTGAATTTGCAACCTGCTGTAGGTTAGTATAGATGGACTAATAGAACAAGTCCCACACACTGCTACAAGCCGAAAGATTTTTTCAGAGCTAGATGCAGATAAAAATTAATTTGAGTTTGCAACCTGCTGGAGGTTAGTATAGATGGACTAATAGAACAAGTCCCACATACTGCTAGAAGCCGAAATAATTTTTCAGAGCTAGATGCAGAAAAAAATTATATTGAATTTGCAACCTGCTGTAGGTTAGTATAGATGGACTAATAGAACAAGTCCCACACACTGCTACAAGCCGAAAGATTTTTTCAGAGCTAGATGCAGATAAAAATTATTTTTAATTTGCAACCTGCTGGAGGTTAGTATAGATGGACAAATAGAACAAGTCCCACACACTGCTACAAGCCGAAGCCCAAATATTTTTTCAGAGCTAGATGCAGATAAAAATTATTTTGAATTTGCAACCTGCTGGAGGTTAGTATAGATGGACTCATAGAACAAGTCCCACACACTGCTAGAGGCCGAAAGATTTTTTCAGAGCTAGATGCAGATAAAAATTATTTTGAATTTGCAACCTGCTGGAGGTTAGTATAGATGGACTAATAGAACAAGTCCCACACACTGCTTGAAGCCGAAATAGTTTTTCAGAGCTAGATGCAGAAAAAAATTATATTGAATTTGCAACCTGATGGAGGTTAGTATAGATGGACTAATAGAACAAGTCCCACACACTGCTAAAAGCCAAAATATTTTTTCAGAGCTAGATGCAGAAAAAAATTATATTGAATTTGCAACCTGATGGAGGTTAGTATAGATGGACTAATAGAATAAATCCCACACACTGCTAGAAGCCGAAAAAGTTTTTCAGAGCTAGATGCAGAAAAAAACTAGATTGAATTTGCAACCTGATGGAGGTTAGTATAGATGGACTAATAGAACAAGTCCCACACACTGCTTGAAGCCGAAATAGTTTTTCAGAGCTAGATGCAGATAAAAATTATTTTGAATTTGCAACCTGCTGGAGGTTAGTATAGATGGACTAATAGAACAAGTCCCACACACTGCTACAAGCCGAATGAATTTTTCAGAGCTAGATGCAGATAAAACTTATTTTGAATTTGCAACCTGCTGGAGGTTAGTATAGATGGACTAATAGAACAAGCCCCACACACTGCTAGAAGCCGAAATATTTTTTCAGGGCTAGATGCAGATAAAAATTATTTTGAATTTGCAACCTGCTGTAGGTTAGTATAGATGGACTAATAGAACAAGTCCCACACACTGCTACAAGCCGAAAGATTTTTTCAGAGCTAGATGCAGATAAAAATTAATTTGAGTTTGCAACCTGCTGGAGGTTAGTATAGATGGACTAATAGAACAAGTCCCACACACTGCTTGAAGACGAAATAGTTTTTCAGAGCTATATGCAGAAAAAAATTATATTGAATTTGCAACCTCATGGAGGTTAGTATAGATGGACTAATAGAACAAGTCCCACACACTGCTAGAAGCCAAAATATTTTTTCAGAGCTAGATGCAGAAAAAAATTATATTGAATTTGCAACCTGATGGAGGTTAGTATAGATGGACTAATAGAACAAGTTCCACACATTGCTAGAAGCCGAAATAGTTTTTCAGAGCTAGATGCAGAAAAAAATTATATTGAATTTGCAACCTGATGGAGGTTAGTATAGATGGACTAATAGTACAAGTCCCACATACTGCTAGAAGCCAAAATATTTTTTCAGAGCTAGATGCAGATAAAACTTATTTTGAATTTGCAACCTGCTGGAGGTTAGTATTGATGGACTAATAGAACAAGTCCCACACACTGCTACAAGCCGAAGCCCAAATATTTTTTCAGAGCTAGATGCAGATAAATATTATTTTGAATTTGCAACCTGCTGGAGGTTAGTATAGATGGACTAATAGAACAAGTCCCACACACTGCTAGAAGCCAAAATAGTTTTTCAGAGCTAGATGCAGAAAATTTATATTGAATTTGTAACCTGATGGAGGTTAGTATAGATGGACTAAAAGAACAAGTCTCACACACTGCTAGAAGCCGAAATAGTTTTTCAGAGCTAGATGCAGAAAAAAATTATATTGAATTTGCAACCTGATGGAGGTTAGTATAGATGGACTAATAGAACAAGTCCCACACACTTCTTGAAGCCGAAATAGTTTTTCAGAGCTAGATGCAGAAAAAAATTATATTGAATTTGCAACCTGATGGAGGTTAGTATAGATGGACTAATAGAACTAGTTCCACACACTTCTAGAAGCCGAAATATTTTTTCAGAGCTAGATGCAGAAAAAAATTATATTGAATTTGCAACCTGCTGGAGGTTAGTATAGATGGACTAATAGAACAAGTCCCACACACTGCTAGAAGACGAAATATTTTTTCAGAGCTAGATGCAGAAAAAATTATATTAAATTTGCAACCTGATGGAGGTTAGTATAGATGGACTAATAGAACAAGTCCCACACACTGCTAGAAGCCGAAATATTTTTTCAGAGCTAGATGCAGAAAAAAAAAATTAGATTGAATTTGCAACCTGATGGAGGTTAGTATAGAAGGAACAATGGAACAAGTCCCACACACTGCTAGAAGCTGAAATATTTTTTCAGAGCTAGATGCAGAAAAAAATTATATTGAATTTGCAACCTGATGGAGGTTAATATAGATGGACTAATAGAACAAGTCCCACACACTGCTGGAAGTGAAATAGCTTTTCAGAGCTAGATGCAGAAAAAAATTATATTGAATTTGCAACCTGATGGAGGTTAGTATAGATGGACTAATAGAACAAGTCCCACACACTGCTAGAAGCCGAAATAGTTTTTCAGAGCTAGATGCAGAAAAAAATTATATTGAATTTGCAACCTGATGGAGGTTAGTATAGATGGACTAATAGATCAAGTCCCACACACTGCTAGAAGCCGAAATATTTTTTCAGAGCTAGATGCATATAAAACTTATTTTGAATTTGCAACCTGCTGGAGGTTAGTATAGATGGACTAATAGAATGATGCTATGTCCAAAAGGTTTTACTTCTCTAGGTGCAGTAAACAATTTGTATTCTATACACAGGTGGTGTAGCTTGCAACACAGATAGGCTTCTCCACTGACTAACACACACTGCAAGAGGACAAAAAGGATTAGCTTTGCTATATTTAGCCAAATGCTGTGAAAAAAACTTGCACAGCACTGGCACAGACCTGCCTTGCAAAAAGTGATAGGAGCTGATGTAACCTAGCCCTGAAAAGGACTGCAATTACAATTAGTCTTTACTCCCAACCTATCTATTTAAGAGCACAGACCTGCCTGATAAAAGTGATAGGAACTGATGTAACCTAGCCCTGAAAAGGACTGCAATTACAACTATTCCCTACTCCCAAGCTATCTGTAGATTTGTGCGAAAATTGGCTTGAAATTAACAAAGTATAGCGCACACAGCAACAGCGGTGCCCTCTAACATGCAGCTGCAGCAGTGAGAAAATGGTGGCGATGGGGAAAATGGCTGGGTCTTATAGGGCAAGGACATGTGACATACACTGCCAATGACACATGCCCTTGCTTGTGTGAAAAAAAGCAGTTCGCTCCGTGTGTGCGCTGCTGATAGGCTGACAGATTTCACCTCCCCACTGTAAATGCGGGAAAGAGAAAAAAAAATGGAGATCTTCATTATTTATGCAGAGATCCATCCCCTGCCCCTCCCCCCGCCCCGCTGTACACTCAAACTACGTATTAACATTAATTTTCAGCATTACTGAGAAAAAATCCAGTTATGATTTTGGTGCACGAACAGTTATCGAACATAACCTCGAACAGCCGAATTTTTTTCAAATCGTTCATGTTCGCCGAACGGCTCGAACACCGCCCAAAACAGCTCGAATTTGCGATTGGCGAACAGTTCGAGTCGAACACCGCTCATCTCTAGTGATGTCCTGTCTGTATCCTCTCTTTTGCATCCTTTCCTACCCTAGAGATGTGATATAATCAGACCATGTCCCTGTACAGTCAGACACAGCCATTACACAGTACACAGCAGGGGCTCATTTATAAGATTACCTCAGCACAGGGACATTTTTGTTAACTTATCTAATTGTAGACTGTAAGCCTGTAAGGGCAGGACCCTCTCCCCTCTGTACCAGTCTATCATTGTTAGTTTGTTCACTGTAATTTATATTTGTATTTTGTATGTAATTCTGTCTATCTCATGTACAGGATCATGGAATCAATGATGCTTCAAAGCGAAATAATAATAATAATTATAGTTTTTATTCCAAGATCTGTTGATTAAAATGTACTTTGTGGGGAAAAAACCCTTTAAAGCAAATTATGGCTATTTTGAATAATCTAAAATATTCAGAAATGTCTCTCAGTAACGTGTATCCAAACCTAACAAATGCTGAGATGTACGGTGCAAGACGGTAGACAAACATGAAAAAAAAGTATACGTTCAATAGATGCCTGGACCTGATGTCATAGGCACCTACAGTATGTTTAAAAATAAATACATAAAATTTATTCATCTTTTACTAGATGACTTTACCAGATGCTAGAAAAAGTCAGTAATAACTCCGGCACTCAATAACTTTTGACTTGTATAGATTCCAAAATGTATTAGTGGTAAGTCAGCCAGACCCAAATGAAAGCAGATACATAAACAACGTTTCCGCCTATATTGGCCTTTTTCAAGGTATCTGTGTATATACAAAAGGAAACAAAAAATCAAAAATCAGTATAAAGCAAAAATAAATAATATAATTACATATGCCAAATATTTTTACATATAAGCATTTGTATCCATATATATCAGAACCACCAACCTAAAATATGGGAATAATATGTGCATATAATAAACAAGACTTGCGGACAAATTCTATACATATAATGTAGCATAACATGTAATTCATATATGTTGCACAGCAGAATTAGGGGTTGGGGTCAAGACTCCATCAAGAATCCATCAGAAAAGTCCATAAAAAATTAATCAGAAAAATTCATCAAAAGAATTCATCAGAAAGAGAATTCATCAAAAAATCCATCAAAAGAATCCCCAGAAAAATTCATGAAAGAGAGTTCAACTGGATAATTCTAGTGTCTCTATAATAGAACCTATATTGATGAAGGAGAAATAACCAAGTAGAAAATGTATGTAACCAAGAGTAATGTCTTCCAGCCGTAAACACAAGGCTAGAAGAGAAGGTGATGTCCCAAATGTGCAAAAGAGTAAGTTTCCATAATATTTGTGAAACTTTGTGTAAGTTTCCCCTTTTTTTCCCTATTTTATCTTCTTTTCCCTATTTTATCCTTTCTCTATATATATTTATATATTTGTTTATATTTTTTATATGATTTTTAATATATTTTTCCTTTTATTATTTATTATTTTTTATTATTTTTCCCTCTTTTTTCTTTTTTTTTGTATTCTTTTTGGTTATCTCCCTCTAGTCTTTATTCCTCCCTCTCCCCCTCTTCTCTTTGTTTGTGTTCCATGCTCTATTATGACAGATCCTAACATCTATGCTTTCTTCTGCCGTGGTGAGCTGTATTTCCTACATGCGCTTTGCTCTTCATTGCGCATGCGCCTCCTCACATTGGCCTTTTTCGTCTTTTCTCGCCGCGAGTCGGCTCGTGCTTGCACACTACTATCTTTCATGCCAGCCACCACGTCACCGAAAGTGAGCGCACATGCCCCTTTCTGGCGCGCACTTAAAGCAGTATGGACACTGCTCAACACATCGGCATCTACCGAGACCACATGCTTGGACAACGGGACCCCAGAGCCACCAGGTAACACCATTACTTCCCCATTTCACTAATATTATGGAAACTTATTCTTTTTCACATTTGGGACATCACCTTCTCTTCTAGCCTTGTGTTTATGGCTGGAAGACATTACTCTTGGTTACATACATTTTCTACTTGGTTATTTCTCCTTCACCTTTATAGGTTCTATTATGGAGACACTAGAATTATCCATTTTAACTCTCTTTCATGAATTTTTCTGGGGATTCTTTTGATGGATTTTTTGATGAATTCTCTTTCTGATGAATTATTTTGATTTTTTCTGATTAATTTTTTGATGGACTTTTCTGATGGATTCTTGATGGAGTCTTGACCCCAACCCCTAATTCAGCTGTGCAACATATTTGAATTACATGTTATGCTACATTATATGTATAGAATTTGTCCGCAAGTCTTGTTAATTATATTCACATATTATTCTCCATATTTTAGGTTGGTGGTTCTGATATATATGGATACAAATGCATATATGTAAAAATATTTGGCATATGTAATGATATTATTTATTTTTGCTTTATACTGATTTTTGATTTTTTGCTTTCTTTTGTATATACACAGATACCTTGAAAAAGGCCAATATAGGCCGAAACATTGTTTATGTATCTGCTTTCATTTGGGTCTGGCTGACTTACCACTAATAAACTTTGGAATCTATACAAGTCAAAATTTATTGAGTGCCGGAGTTATTACTGACTTTTTCTATACTTTACATTTACTCCTGAGCACCATCAAAAAACAGTGAGCACCCAATCCTCTATATTACTTTATTTACCAGATGCTATTAACAGCTATCATCCATCAGCCATCTACCACTCATAGGCTCATATTTTTAAAAAAAACAGCCCTCTATTCCAAAAATGTATATGTGTTATGTATGTTTTTTTACTTGATGGCTGTGATGGATCCAATTGTCGGCCATCCATCATTCTTAGTTTCTCATGTGAAAAAATATATACATGTAATGTATATGTTATATAATGGATTGTACTAAATTGTACGGAATTTGTGAAATTACTAACGAAAAGGTCAAGGAGAATACCTCTGTTAGATTTTAATTGAATTATTTATCAGGATAATTGTATAGTTCCATTTGTGCTACTTATTAGTTCCAATCATTTTCTTATTATTCTAATATGTGTAAAAAAGACATTAAAAAAGGAAAGAAAATATGTGGGTCCAAACTTTTGACTCCTACCATAGATATACAATTATGTCTACTGTTGAGCTCCCTTAAATTTTTTTTTACATAATAATGTTGAAAGCTATGTAATTACTGAGATACATTGGATAAATGCTTTGGAGTTTGCTTTTTTGCTTAAAGCATTATACATTTTTGAGTTCACAATTTTAGAAACACTATTTTTCAGCTTAAATTAATGATTACATTAGACTGATTTTTTAGACTGATGGATTGACTTGTAACTTGTTGCTATTTTACAAAAATATGTTTTTTTAATTATGATTCTTTAAATATTTTCTGAGTGAACTCTGCTTTAACGAGAGAATGAAAACAAATTATTAAGAAAAATATAACTGAAGATAATGTATCATATTTGCCAAGGTTTTGGCAATTTCATAGCAGAGTGCTGAGGTCTAATCAAAAAGATAGCTAGTCTATGAATTCGTTTTCACAAAGATATAAAAGAATGCATAATTGATGAGAGTAAAATATTTCACCTCCCTTTGGAAATAGATTTTCCTTCTCATCTAAATCAAACTTGTTCTTTTAGTATAATTTTAAAAGCACTCAGACTCTGTGGATTATTGCATCAACCTTTACTCCTGCGATTTTAGAATTCTGATTGCAATTAGTGGCTTCTTTAAAGATCTTTACAAATTATCTTCTTCTATGTGATTTTATATTCTACAACATCAATTTGAAATATATGAGTACCTATGATGAGATGGCGTGCAGTAAAATATTTCCAGTAGTACCAAGCTTTGAAAGCTTAGTTCATGAATTAATTTCTTTCTTTTTACAAAATAGAATATACAGATTTTTGTGTGCTTAACCAGTTCAAGACTAGGGCATTTTCTTATTTTTCTGATACAGGTTTTATTGTAAATATGCTTTTAACAGCTCTAAAAAAAATCTCGTTCAGGTAGCTTTTGCCTCTTTTCTTCATGATACATGGGGTTTCATATTTATGTAATTTTATATTATTTTTTTCATTTTGCTGATATCAGTGGAATATGTAAAGAAAAATAGGAATGTCTATTTTTTAATTTTTTTTTTTTTTTTTTTCTTTACGACAACAAACAACCACTAAAACAATTTCAATTGTGTTCCCTATTCTATAGAAATTATTTTTATATATTGAACATATATTTCTTTGCTGGAGGGCAGTCTATAAACAATATATATATATATATATATATATATATATATATATATACAGTACAGACCAAAAGTTTGGACACACCTTCTCATTTAAAGATTTTTCTGTATTTTTATGACTATGAAAATTGTACATTCACACTGAAGGCATCAAAACTATGAATTAACACATGTGGAGTTATATACTTAACAAAAAACTGTGAAACAACTGAAAATATGTATTACTATAATTTATATGTACTGTATATATATATAGTGAAGGAAGTAATTATTTGATCCCTTTCTGTTTTTGTAAGTATACCCACTGACAAAGACATGAACAGTCTATAATTTTAAGGGTAGGTTAATTTTAACATTGAGAGATAGAATATCCAAAAAAAAAATTAAGAAAATCACATTGTATAAATTGGATACATTTATTTGCCTTTTACAGTGAGAAATAAGAATTTAATTCCTCTGGCAAACAGCACTTAATGCTTGGTGGCAAAACCCTTGTTGGCAAGCACAGCAGTCAGACATTTTTTGTAGTTGATGATGAGGGTTGCGCACATGTCAGGAGGAATTTTGGTCCACTCCTCTTTGCAGATCATCTCTAAATCATTAAGATTTTGAGGCTGTCGCTTGGCAACTTGGAGCTTCAACTCCCTCCATAAGTTTTCTATGTGATTAAGGTCTGGAGACTGGCTAGGCCACTCCATGACCTTAATGTGCTTCTTTTTGAGCCACTCCTTTGTTGCCTTGACTGTATGTTTTGGGTCCTAGTCTTGCTGGAAGACCCAGCCACGACCCATTTTTAATGTCCTGGTGGAGGGAAGAAGATTGTTACTCAGGATTTTATGGTATGTGGCTCCATCCATTCTCCCATTGATGCGGTGAAGTAGTCCTGTGCCATTAGCAGAGAAACACCCCCAAAACATAATATTTCCACCTCCATGCTTGACAGTGGGGACGGTGTTCTTTGGTTCATAGGTAGCATTTCTCTTCCTCCAAACACGGCAAGTTGAGTTAATACCAAAGAGCTCAATTTTTGTCTCATCTGACTACAGCATCTTCCCCCAATAACTCACAGAATCATCCAGGTGTTCATTGGCAAACTTAAGATGGGCCTGCACATGTGCCTTCTTGAGCAGGGGGACCTTGCGGGCACTGCAGGAATTTAAACCTTTAAGGCGTAATGTGTTACCAATGGTTTTCTTGGTCACTGTGGTCCCAGCTGCCTTGAGATCATTAACAAGTTCCCCCTGCGTAGTTTTAAGCTGATCTCTCACCTTCCTCATGATCAAGGATACCCCACAAGGTGAGATTTTGGATGGTGCCCCTGATCGATGTCGATTGACAGTTATTTTGTATTTCTTCCATTTTCTTACTATTGCACCAATAGTTGTCGCCTTCTTACCCAGCGTCTTACTTATGGTTTTGTAGCCCATTCCAGGTTTGTGCAGGTCTAAGATCTTGTCTCTGACATCCTTAGAAAGGTCTTTGGTCTCGCCCATGTTGTAGAGGTTAGAGTCTGACTGATTAATTGAGTCTGTGGACAGGAGTCTTTTATACAGGTGACTATGTAAGATAGCTGTCTTTAATGCAGGTAATGAGTTGATTAGGAATGTCTAACTGGTTTGTAGGAGTCTGAACTCAAAATGGTTTGTAGGGCATTAAATACTTATTTCTCACTGCAAAATGCAAATAAATTTATCTAATTTATACAATGTGATTTTCTTGATTATTTTTTTCGATATTCTATCTCTCAATGTTGAAATTAACCTACCCTTAAAATTATAGACTGTTCATGTCTTTGTCAGTGGGCAAACTTACAAAAACAGCAAGGGATCAAATAATTATTTCCTTCACTCTATATATATATATATATATACACACACATATATATATATATATATATATATATATATATATACACATCTACATGTATACAAATATACTGTATATACAGTATATATACAGTGGGGAAAATAAGTGTTTGATACACTGCCGATTTTGTAATATTTCCCACTTACAAAGAATGGAGAGGTCTGTAATTTTTTTCGTAGGTACACTTCACCTGTGAGAGACAGAATCTTAAAAAGTCAAGAAAATCGCTATGTATGATATTTAAATAATTAAATTGCATTTTATTGCATGAAATAAAAATGTGATCACCTACCAACCAGCAAGAATTCTGGCTCTCACAGACCTGTTAGTTTTTCTTTCAGAAGCCCTCCTATTCGGCACTCCTGTATTACCTGTATTAATTGCACCTGTTTGAACTCATTACCTGTGTAAAAGACACCTGTCTACACACTCAATCAATCTCACTAAAACCTCTCCACCATGGCCAAGACCAAAGAGCTGTCTAAGGACACCAGGGACAAAATTGTAGACCTGCAAAAGGCTGAGATCGGTGTGCAGCTTGGTGAGAAGGCAACAACTGTTGGCACAACTATTAGAAGATGGAAGAAACACAAAATGACTGTCAGTCTTCCTTGGTCTCAGGCTCCATGCAAAATCTCTCCTCGTGGGGTAAGGATGATTCTGAGAAAGGTCAGAAATCAGCCTTGAACTACACGGAAGGACCTGGTCAATGACCTGAAGAGAGCTAGGACCACAGTCTCAAACATTACCATTAGTAACACACTACCCCGTAATGGAATAAAATCCTGCAGGGCCCACAAGGTCCCCTTGCTCACGCCAGCACATATCCAAGCCCATTTGAAGTTTGCCAGTGGTCATCTGGATGATCCAGAGGAGGCATGGTAGAATGTCATGTGGTCAGATGAGACCAAAATAGAACTTTTTGGCATCAACTCCACTCACTGTGATTGGAGGAGAAGGATGAGTACAACCCAAAGAACACGGAAGATCAACTTTCCTCTTTACTCTCAAAGTCACATCTCACCACCTGTGATCTTGACCCAATCCCATCTCACCTCATCCCAAATTTTACCGCAGTCTTCATCCCAACCCTAACCCACCTCTTCAACCTGTCACTAACAACTGGTGTCTTCCCCTTATGCTTCAAACATGCCACGATCACACCCATCCTCAAAAAGGCATCCCTTGACACATCCTTTCTGTCTAGCTATCGCCCCATATCACTTCTTCCCCATGACTCAAAACTACTGGAACAACACGTCCATCTTGAGCTGTCCTCCCACCTCTCTTCCTGCTCCCTCTTTGACCGCCAAAAGCCATCCCTTGACCCATCCTTTCTGTCTAGCTATCGCCCCATATCACTTCTTTCCTATGACTCAAAACTACTGGAACAACATGTCCATCTTGAGCTGTCCTCCCACCTCTCTTCCTGCTCCCTCTTTGACCTCCTCCAATCTGGCTTCCTACCGCACCATTCTACTGAAACTGCCCTGACTAAAGTCACCAATGACCTACTGACCGCCAAATCCAAGCGACACTACTCTGTCCTTCTCCTTCTGGACCTGTCATTTGCCTTTGACACAGTAGACAATTCCCTCTTACTACAGACTCTCTCATCTCTCGGCATCACCGACTTGACCCTGTCTTGGATCTCCTCATACCTAACAGACCGGACATTCAGTGTCTCCCACTCACACACCACCTACTCATCTCGCCCCCTATTGGTCGGTGTCCCCCAAGGCTCAGTTCTAGGACCCCTACTCTTCTCCATCTACACCTTTGGCCTGGGACAGCTCATAGAGTCCCACGGCTTTCAGTATCACCTCTATGCTGATGACACACAGATCTACCTCTCAGGACCTGACATCACCTCCTTACTAACTAAAATGCCACACTGCCTGTCTTCTATTTCATCTTTCTTCTCTGCTGGATTCCTAAAACTTAATATGGATAAAACTGAATTCATCATCTTTTCCCCATCTCGCTCAACCCCCTCATCTGACCTATCCATCATAGTCGATGGCTGTCCACTCTCCCCAGTCCCACAAGCTCGCTGCCTCGGGCTAACCCTTGATTCTGATCTCTCCTTCAAACCTCATATTCAAGCCCTTTCCACTTCCTGCCGAATCCAGCTCAAAAATATTTCCCAGAGCCGCACATTCCTCAACTATGAATCTGCTAAAACCCTAGTGCATGCCCTCATCATCTCTCGCCTCGACTACTGCAACCTCCTGCTCTGTGGCCTTCCTTCTAACACTTTCGCACTTCTCAAATCTATCAATCTATCCTAAACTCTGCTGCCTGACTAATCCACCTGTTCCCCCACTATTCCCCAGCCTCTCCTCTCTGTCAATCCCTTCACTGTCTCTCCATTGCCCAGAGACTTCAGTTCAAAACCCTAACCATGGCATATAAAGCCATCCGCAACCTGTCTCCTCCATACATCTGTGACCTAGTCTCCTGGTACTTACCTGCACGCAACCTCCGATCCTCACAAGATGTGCATCTCTACTTTCCTCTTATCTCCTCTTCCCACAATCGCATGCAAGATTTCTCCCGTACATCCCCCCTACTCTGGAACTCTCTACCCCAACATATCAGACTCTCTCCTACCGTGGAAACATTCAAAAGGAACCTGAAGACCCACCTCTTCCGACAAGCCTACAACCTGCAGTAACCCTCGCTCCAACATGCCGCTGCACGACCAGCTCTAACCTCACCTACTGTATCCTCACCCATCCCTTGTAGATTGTGAGCCCTCGCGAGCAGGGCCCTCTCTCCTCCTGTACGAGTCACCCACTTGTTTTTGTTCAAATTATTGTACTTGTTGTTTGCTATGTATACCCCTTTTAAACATGTAAAGCGCCATGGAATTAATGGTGCTACAATATTTATTATTAATAATAATAATAATAATAACAGTATCCCAACCGTGAAGCATGGTGGGGGAAGCATCATACTTTGGGGGTGCTTTTCTGCAAAGGGGACAGGGTGACAGCATCATATTGAATGGAGGATGGATGGGGTCATGCATCGCAAGATTTTGGCCAACAACCTCCTTCCCTCATTAAGAGCACTGAAGATGTGTCTTGGCTGGGTCTTCTAGCATGACAATGACCCAAAAAACACAGCCAGGGCAACTAAGGAGTGGCTCCATAAGAAGCATTTCAAGGTCCTGGAGTGGCCTAGCCAATCTCCAGACTTGAACCCAACAGAAAATCTATGAGGGGAGCTGAAACACAATGTTCGCCAGCGACAGCCCTGAAACCTGAAAGATCTAGAGAAGATCTGTATGGAAGAGTGGGACAAAATCCCTGCTACAAGTGTGCGCATACTTGGTCAAGAACTACAGGAAAAGTCTGACCTCTGTAATTGCAAACAAAGGTTTCTGCACCAAATATTAAGTTCTTTTTTTCTATTGTATCAAATAATTATTTCATGCAATAAAATGCAAATTAATAATGTAAAAATCATACAATGTGATTTTCTGGTTCTTCTTTTTAGATTCTGTCTCTCACAGTTGAAGTGTATCTATGATGAAAATTACAGACCTCTCCATTCTTTGTAGGTGGGAAAACTTGCAAAATCGGCAGTGTATCAAACACTTATTTTCCCCATTATGCATATATATATATGTATATATATATATATATATATATATATACAGTACAGACCAAAAGTTTGGACACACCTTCTCATTTAAAGATTTTTCTGTATTTTCATGAGTATGAAAATTGTACATTCACACTGAAGGCATCAAAACTAAGAATTAACACATGTGGGATTATATACTTAACAAAAAAGTGTGAAACAACTGAAAATATGTCTTATATTCTAGGTTCTTCAAAGTAGCCACCTTTTGCTTTGATGACTGCTTTGCACACTCTTGGCATTCTCTTGATGAGCTTCAAGAGGTAGACACCGGGAATGGTTTTCACTTCACAGGTGAGCCCTGTCAGGTTTAATAAGTGGGATTTCTTGCCTTATAAATGGGGTTGGGACCATCAGTTGTGTTGTGCAGAAGTCTGGTGGATACACAGCTGATAGTCCTACTGAATAGACTGTTAGAATTTGTATTATGGCAAGAAAAAAGCAGCTAAGTAAAAAAAAACGAGTGGCCATCATTACTTTAAGAAATGAAGGTCAGTCAGTGTGAAAAATTGGGAAAACTTTGAAAGTGTCCCCAAGTGCAGTTGCAAAAACCATCAAGCGCTACAAAGAAACTGGCTCACATGAGGACCGCCCCAGGAAAGGAAGATCAAGCGTCACCTGTGCTTCTGAGGATAAGTTTATCTGAGTCACCAGCCTCAGAAATAGCAGGTTAACAGCAGCTCAGATTAGAGACCAGGTCAATACCACACAGAGTTCTAGCAGCAGACACATCTCTACAACAACTGTTAAGAGGAGACTTTGTGCAGCAGGCCTTCATGGTAAAATAGATGCTAGGAAAGCACTGCTAAGGACAGGCAACACGCAGAAGAGACTTGTTTGGGCTAAAGAACACAAGGAATGGACATTAGACCAGTGGAAATCTGTGCTTTGGTCTGATGAGTCCAAATTTGAGATCTTTGGTTCCAACCACCGTGTCTTTGTGCGACGCAGAAAAGGTGAACGGATGGACTCTACATGCCTGGTTCCCACCGTGAAGCATGGAGGAGGAGGTGTGATGGTGTGGGGGTGCTTTGCTGGTGACACTGTTGGGGATTTATTCAAAATTGAAGGCATACTGAACAAGCATAGCTACCACAGCATCTTGCAGCGGCATGATATTCCATCCGATTTGCGTTTAGTTGGACCATCATTTATTTTTCAACAGGACAATGACCCCAAACTGTGTGTAAGGGCTATTTGACCAAGAAGGAGAGTGATGGGGTGCTATGCCAGATGACCTGGCCTCCACAGTCACCAGACTTGAACCCAATCGAGTTGGTTTGGGGTAAGCTGGACCGCAGAGTGAAGGCAAAAGGGCCAACAAGTGCTAAGCATCTCTGGGAACTCATTCAAGATTGTTGGAAGACCATTTCCGGTGACTACCTCTTGAAGCTCATCAAGAGAATGCCAAGAGTGTGCAAAGAAGTCATCAAAGCAAAAGGTGGCTACTTTGAAGAACCTAGAATATAAGACATATTTTCAATTGTTTCACACTTTTTTGTTAAGCATATAATTGCACATGTGTTAATTCATAGTTTTAATGCCTTCAGTGTGAATGTACAATTTTCATAGTCATGAAAATACAGAAAAATCTTTAAATGAGAAGGTGTGTCCAAACTTTTGGTCTGTACTGTATACAGTACAGACCAAAAGATTGGACACACCTTCTCATTTAAAGATTTTTCTGTATTTTCATGACTTTGAAAATTGTACATTCACACTGAAGGCATCAAAACTATGAATTAACACAAGTGGAATTATATATTTTGGTCCAAAATTCCAGTTGAGATGTGTAAGAAACTTGTTGTTAGTTATAGGAAGTGATTGCATTTTTTTTTCCCAAAGGGTGTGCAACCAAATAATAAGTTGAGAAAGCCAGCAATTTTGTAATAACATGTGTATAACAAAACATTTGTAATTGCAATACTTTTCTGGGAGAAATACTTCACTTTCGGGAACAATTTTAAGGGTGCCAGCAGGGGAAATTGAACCTCCTGGATGTTTAGCAGAACTAACTGTGGCGGCTAAGGCACAGCAGTTCCTAAACCCTCCCACATCAATGAATGACATGACCACTGAGTCCAGAAGATGAAGCACTGTCAGTGCTTCCAAATCTGTATACACAAGTGCTTGTTCAGTGTTGTACACACAGGGATCAAGAAGACAAACATGATAATAGATCATACCTGCCCTCTCTGTGAGGAGTCATATGTGTCTGACAGACCCCCCCCCCCCCACCCTAGCACAATCTCCTGCAAGCTGCTTAATCTGCACTGACATTTTAGAACATTAGTGCAAAGTAAAGTGTTGACTGCCTGGACATTTAAAGTCTGTGGGTGTTGCAGAAATATTTAAAGGGAGCATTTCATCATGATTTAGCTTTTAAAGATACTAGGAGCATTTTTCAGTACCCTAATTCCATTTTTATTTATCCCTATGTTAGACTTCAATGCTAAATGTAGATGTTTAAAAACTAAGTTTAATTTGCCCAAGGTCACTGGACTAGTCATGGACCTCTTTCAATCAATACCATTTCATGGTGGAAACACGCCTGCAGCATTGTGACTAACATCCCAGCAGGTGCAGGGAGAGCGGGGAGGCGGAAAAGAGGGAAGACTTGTTCTCCTCCTCTCTGCTCTTCCTGCACAAGCAGTAATGTTAATTAGACTGCTGTGGGCATGCTCCCACAGTGGAGTGAAATAGATTGACAGTGGTCTTGGACAAGTCTGATTACTGCAGGCAGAGATATCAGGGACAGGGTCAATAAAGCTAAGTTTTTAAATACTCATATTTAGCATAAAGATCTAATATACAGTGGAGGCCAAAAGTATTGGCACCCCTGCAATTCTGTCAGATAATACTCAGTTTCTTCCTGAAAATGATTGCAATCACAAATTCTTTGGTATTATTATCTTCATTTAATTTGCTTGCAAGGAAAAAACACAAAAGAGAATGAAGCAAAAATCAAATCATTGATCATTTCACACAAAACTCCGAAAATGGGCCAGACAAACGTATTGGCACCCTCAGCCTAATACTTGGTTGCACAACCTTTAGCCAAAATAACTGCGAACAACCGCTTCCGGTAACCATCAATGAGTTTCTTACAATGCTCTGCTGGAATTGTAGACCATTCTTCTTTGGCAAACTGCTCCAGGTCCCTGATATTTGAAGGGTGCCTTCTCCAAACTGCCATTTTGAGATCTCTCCACAGGTGTTCTATGGGATTCAGGTCTGGACTCATTGCTGGCCACCTTAGAAGTCTCCAGTGCTTTCTCTCAAACCATTTTATAGTGCTTTTGGAAGTGTGTTTTGGGTCATTGTCCTGCTGGAAGACCCATGACCTCTGAGGGAGACCCAGCTTTCTCACAGTGGGCCCTACATTATGCTGCAAAATTTGTTGGTAGTCTTCAGACTTCATAATGCCATGCACACGGTCAAGCAGTCCAGTGCCAGAGGCAGCAAAGCAATCCCAAAACATCAGGGAACCTCCGCCATGTTTGACTGAAGGGACCGTGTTCTTTTCTTTGAATGCCTCTTTTTTTTCCTGTACACTCTATGTTGATGCTTTTTCCCAAAAAGCTCTACTTTTGTCTCATCTGACCAGAGAACATTAGGCTTTCTCAGGTAAGTTTTGGCAAACTCCAGCCTGGCTTTTTTATGCCTCGGGGTAAGAAGTGGGGTCTTCCTGGGTATCCTACCATACAGTCCCTTTTCATTCAGATGCCGATAGTATGGGTTGACACTGTTGTACCCTCGGACTGCAGGGCAGCTTGAACTGGTTTGGAAGTTAGTCGAGGTTCTTTATCCACCATCCGCACAATCTTGCGTTGAAATCTCTCGTCAATTTTTCTTTTCCGTCCACATCTAGGGAGGTTAGCCACAGTGCCATGGGCTTTAAACTTCTTGATGATACTGCGCACGGAATACACAGGAACATTCAGGTCTTTGGAGATGGACTTGTAGCCTTGAGATTGCTCATGCTTCCTCACAATTTGGTTTCTCAAGTCCTCAGACAGTTCTTTGGTCTTCTTTCTTTTCTCCATGCTCAATGTGGTACACACAAGAGCACAGGACAGAGGAGGTTGAGTCAACTTTAATCCATGTTAACTGGCTGCAAGTGTGATTTAGGTATTGCCAACACCTGTTAGGTGCCACAGGTAAGTTACAGGTGCTGTTAATTACACAAATTAGAGAAGCATCACATGATTTTTCAAACAGTGCCAATACTTTTGTCCACCCCCTTTTTTAGGTTTGGTGTGGAATTATATCCAATTTGGCTTTAGGACAATTCTTTTTGTGTTTTTTCATTGAAGACAAATTAAATGAAGATAATAATACCCAAGAGTTTGTGATTGCAATCATTTTCAGGAAGAAACTGAGTATTATCTGACAGAATTGCAGGGGTGCCAATACTTTTGGCCACCACTGTAGGCATCATAAAAGAGACTAATAAAGTCCCCCTAACACCCTGATGACAAGTGGCCTTTAAATGTAAAGGAAGCAGAACTGCAAAAGTAGAAATTTAAAATGGAAAAATGTTTATTTATTTTGAATAGTCCAGGATGACCACCTCAATGGTCAACCTGAATATAACAAGTGAAATTGTCTGTGGGCCTCATTTATTAGCATTGTGTAAAAAATAAATAAAAATGTTTATCTGTCCATAGGAACAAGTGAGAGATAAGCTTTACACGTTTGACTGTTCTGGAAAATCGAAGACCACTGCATTGTGTTTGATTGTTGAGGAAAATACGAGAGTCATTGTGTGTAAATCATCAAACAATGTAGTTTGATGAAGATTTTAATACTGTACATCTTTTTTAACCAAAGCTAGAAGTGGACCCAAAAATCAGGGGGAATCTTTCTTTTACTTACTTCATGTACAGTTGAAACCAGAAGTTTACATACACTATAAAAAAGACACATATGCATGTTTTTCTCAATATCTGACATGAAATCAGAATAAACCTTTCCCGTTTTAGGACGATTAGGATTACCATAATTTTTAATATTTGCAAAATGCCAGAATAATGAGAATGAGAGAGAAAGAATGTTTTAAGGCATTTTTATTACTTACTGCAAAGTCGAAAGTTTACACACACTAAGATTACTATGCTTTTAAACAATTCTGGACTCCCATATGATAATATCATGTGTTTGGAAGCTTCTGAGTTAATTAGAGACATACCTGTGGATGTATTTTAATGCACACCTGAAACACACTCTTTGAGTAGCATCATGGGAAAGTCTAAAGAAATCAGCCAAGATATCAATAAGAGAATTGTGAACTTGCACAAGTCTGGCTCATCCTTGGGCACAATTTCAAGATACCTGAAGGTGTCTCGTTCATCAGTACAAACAATTATGTGCAAGTACAAACAAGATGGGAATGTCCAGCCATCATACCGCTCAGAAAGGAGACGGGTTCTGTTTCCCAGAGATGAACGTACTTTGGTCCAACATGTGCATATCAACCCAAGGACAAAAGCAAAAGACCAAGTGAAGATGATGATGGAAGCTGGTAAGATTGTGTCAATATCCACAGTGAAATGAATACTGTATCAACATGGGCTCAAAGGCCACTCTGCCAGGAAGAAGCCATTACTCCAAAAGAAACATCAAAAAGCCAGATTAATGTTTGCAAATGCACACAGGAACAAAGACCTTAATTTTGGAGACATGTCCTGTGGTCTGATGAAAGTAAAATTGAAGTTTTGGGCATAATGTTACGCTTGGAGTAAAAAGGGAGAAGCTTGGAAGCCTAAAAACACAATCCCAACTGTGAAACACGGGGGTGGAAGCATCATGTTGTGGGGTTGTTTTGCTGCAGGAAGGACTGGTGCACTTCACCAAATAGATGGCATCATGAGTAAAGAAGATTATGTGGCAATACTGGATCAACATCTCAAGACATCAGCCAGGAAGTTAAAGCTTGGGCGGAAATGGGTCTTTCAAATGGACAATGACCTGAAGCATACTGCCAAAATGGTAACAAAGTGGCTTAAGGATAACAAAGTCAATGTTTTGGAGTGGCCATCACAAAGCCCTGATCTCAATCCTATTGAAATTTATGGGCAAAGCTGAAAAGGCAGGTGCAAACAAGGTGACCTACAAACCTGGATCAGTTACACCATTTTTGTCAGGAGGAATGGGCCCAAGTTCCAACCAACTATTGTGAGAAGCTTGTGGAAGGATATCCCAAACGTTTGGCCCAAGTTATTCAGTTTAAGGGCCATGGTACCAAATACTAATGAAATGTATGTAAGTAATACAAATGCCTTAAAACATTCTCTCTCTCTCATTATTTTGGCATTTAGCAAATATTAAAAATTATGGTAATCCTAAACAGGAAAGTTTTATTCTGATTTCATATCAGAAATTGAGAAAAACATGCATATGTGTCTTTTTATATAGTGTATGTAAACTTCTGGTTTCAACTGTATGATTTATGTATGGCTTACTTTCAGAGCCAATTTTTTGTGCTTTAATTTTTTTGATTTTTTGGGGGGTGCCATTTTTTTCTCAGCATTGAATGTGTGGTAAACATTACCTAGCAACGTGATTACAGAGATCAGTATGATCACAGCAGGACCAAACTTTGTAAAAAAAAAAATAATATTTTTGTCTCGTCATTTTTCGAGGTCCACAATGCTATTTTCCATCAGTAGTGGTGTACGAGGGTTTGTTTTACGTTTACTGACCTGCAGTTTTTATTATTAACATTTTTAAATACTTATTGTATGACTTACCCATTATCACATTTTTTGGGGAGGTTCTGTGACCAAAAAAGAGCAATTTTGGTGTTTCAATTTGTTTACAATATGGGTTAAATATTGATGTTTTCATAGATCAGAGTATTCTGGATGCAACAATACCAATTATGCTTATTTTTTATTATATATTTTATTTTAAGAAATAGAAAGGGGATGGATTAAACTTTTATGTTTTGCATTTTAGAATTCTTTTAACTATTTTTTACATATATTTTTAGTCCACTTAGGGGGCGTCAACCTGGTTGATCGCTTTCACATTGGTTAATGCGGCAATACTTTGTTCATTTCCTCATATTTGGCAATACCAATCTCTTATAAAGCGAAATCATGGGTTGGGCATCATAGGTGTATTAAAGTGGCAGCATCAGGGGTCTTCAGAAGGCCTCCAGCTGCTTTGCTAGCCCATCAGCACCTTGTAATTGAATCATGGGGGGACAATGAACTCCTCATTGTCACTACTCTCCATGTTGCCGGCAACAGTGATTGGAGCAAGCTCTAATCGCCGGTGATAGAGGCAGATGGCTGCTGAAAATTGCAGCCGATATCAGTTGTGTATGAAGTCAGATTGGTTCCTCAGCTTTTTCCATACAACTGCACCTGTCATAAAAAATACTGACTTGTAGACACATTTTTAGAAGGGGTTTAAAGGTATGGGCAAGTTTTTTTACTTCCCAGGAAGCCTCATTTAGATATGCATATTTGGAGTTTGTGTGCAGAGAATGTGTTCAGTGATTCTAATTCATTGTAAATAATGTTGGTTTTATTGGATTCTGTATATCAGACTACACCAGAGTTCTCTTCTATGAGAACTGCATCAATACCTGCAGAAAACATTTGATCTATGAAATGGAACTCTCACATATTCCATGAATAGACAAAGAGTGATTAAAATTGCAACATGCTTGAGATAACAAGCAAGTTTCTAGTTTGCTTCTTATTAAAAGTCCTCACTGAAAAATGTTAAGTTTATTGTTTAATGCAGCATAACTAGCAGCAGTGGCCGAGCATGCGCTATGCTTACAAACTCTCTTTAATAGCTGTTAAAAAAGCACTGATCTATTGCTGGTTGGATCCAGCCAGCTTTATTGCCTTTGTGCTGCTGCAGCTTTGGAAAGCTCACAGTTCAGGCCAGTGGCGCAACCATGACACTGGTCTGAAGTGCCATTGTTATGCTCCTACCTGATGAAAGCTGTTACGCTCCCGCCCGGACTGACTGGCGTGAGCGTGATTAGCGATCCCACTGTACCATGAACTGAGGAGTGCCTGGAGGGGCATAACTAAGTATCAACCCGATCCGACCAAGGTCGCATGGCGGCTTAGTCGACTCCGTGGACCAAGGAGGAACTGAGCAGAGGGACCAGGTGCGACTCCAGGTCAAACCCCGGTCACAGTTGTTGACCCACACTGGGGAATGCAGGAACAGGCAGGTTAGACTGGCATACAGGCAGGTGGGTATTGGCAAGTACGGCTGGTATGCAGACAGGTGAGTACTGGCAAGTACGGCTGGTGTGCAGACAGGTGGGCACTGGCAAGCACGGCTGGTATGCAGACAGGTGGGCACTGGCAAGCACGGCTGGAGTGCAGACAGGGAGATACTGGCAAGCACGGCCTTGAGTGCAGAGAGGGAGGTATTAGCAGGTTGGAGCCAGGCTGGATAGGGTCCAGTACAGACTGGGAGACAGGTACAGAGCCGCAGATGCGGTAAACAAGCAGAGTAAAGCAAAACCACCAGAGAGGAGGACAAGGCAGAGCAGAGAGAAACTGCTGGTGCGGTGAGCAAGCAGAGCGGAGTGAAAACCGCAGGTGCGGTGGGCAAGGCAGAACAGAGCGGAACCACGCGGAGTGGTGGACAAGGCAGAGCAGAGAGAAACCGCAGGTGCGGTAGACAAGGCAGAGCAGAGCAGAACCGCCGGAGCGGTGGGCAAGGCAGAGCAGAGGGAAGCCGCCGGAGCGGTGGGTAAGGCAGAGCAGAGGGAAGCCGCCGGAGCGGTGGGCAAGTTAGAGCAGAGAGAAACCGCCGGAGCGGTGGGTAAGGCAGAGCAGAGGGAAGCCGCCGGAGGGTGGGCAAGTCAGAGCAGAGAGAAACCGCCAGAGCGGTGGGCAAGACAGAGCGGAGCGAAACCGCAGGTGCAGTGGACAAGGCAGAGAGGACAGGGCTCTGTTCCTATGGAACAGACTGGAAAATACAGGAAGATGGCTAGAACACAGAGGAAGATACGGAGGAAGGGAAAAGGGACAAGCAGAACCAGATACACACAAGGTACTTCCTATGAAGTAGCGAGTGGACACAAAACTCACAATAATAAGTACAGAGACAACGAGTTGGAGTTAGGTGCAGGTTCAGATACTGCAGGAAAAGGGAAGGTACGGACATAGAGAACTATAGACAGAAAAAATACCCAATGAAAATTAACTTTTAATAATTATACTTAAAAGTGTACTCTATAGTACAAGTGAGAAAAAACTACACATATATCTCAAAAACAGGATACCATGTAAGGAGAATATAATATGAAATTAGACAAACTTACCCTGGATAGCACCTAATAAGATTGCTCTCCCTACCTAACAGCGGAGTGTTTTTCACCCTAAGGTTCAGATGGTGTCCCCGCTCCTCGGAGGCTGTCCCTCTCCTTTCCCTAGGTATCCATACACAGTCAAAAGATGCCACACACATACATATAAATGGACCAATTGTAGACTATTCATGTCATAATTGACATGCTCAATATAGAAAATTACAATACCATATCAATGGGGAGTGGGCAAAAATAGATATAGTTGCACAAATAGAAGGTTTTTGATTTACAGTAGCCCACTAATATAAATAGATAGACATGTGTACCAGTCAGAGCAAGTCCGAAAAAAATATTAAGAATATTTTCATCCCCAATCAAACTAGGATTCAAGCAATGCCATAAATTATATCAATTAGTTGGCCTTTAGTACAATGACTAAATGTAGTCAATCCACAAAACAAAATTTCCCAAAGCTATAATAGCAATATTCCAGACATCAATATTATAAGATTCCTCAGGCTGGTGTAAAGTCATCCGCAAATAAGGTTATAATTAATCCCTTTGTCCCAACCCACTGGAATAGGTAAAAATGTGTACTAGTCAGACCAAATAAGAAATAGTAATACACTTATCTTAATCTCTAGTCCATCTGAGATTCACACAGTGCCTTGAGTGGTGTCCATTAGATGTCCTTTTTTATATACATAACTGAATATAGTCAATCCACAATTCAGAACTCCTCAAAAATAGTAACAGCACTCCAGGCATCAATTTTCAAGGTCCCTCAGACTGGTGTAAAATCGTTGTGTTTCTGTTTTATTGAGTTTTTTAAATTTGTCATATTTTATCTAGCAACCTTTTGCTAGGTTTTTAAAAGTAAGAATCTCTATTTATACCTCTGGATCCTCAATGCATCTGAGTGGAAGCACCTTATACAGCAACCACGCTGGCAGCAAACCACCATCAGGGATCCATCCTATAGACAAGTTCTTTTCAGAGTTGTGCCTGCTTGCACAACTCCATGAGGTCAGTTTAATCACTCACACCCTACTTTGATGTTACACTTTTAATATTACGCTTAGATAGAACTCCCGTTTTTTCCCCCCTTTCTTCCCAGGAATTTTTATTAGTTTGCTCCTAAAAATGAATCATGAAAAAAACCCTTTCAGTTTGCAGAATATAATAGCTCAGGTTTCTAAGAGCCTTATAACTGTTGTCCTTAGTGAAGCCAGCTGGATACATTAAAGGGAACCTGTCACTGGTTTTCTGCATCCCGAACTATGTGTGTGCATAGGGATACATCTGTCAATCACTTGGAGAGGGCAGAAAGAAGCCGCTGTCTCTCACTATGGTCTCTGACTGGCTTTTCAAACTGTGTTTTCTCTGAATTTCCATGGCTAAAGATGAGCGGATTGAGTTTGAGTCCAATTTCTTGAAATTTGAGGTTTCATGTGAATTTTAATTTTGAGATGTCTGCAAATTCGTATTTCTAAAGATTTGATTATCTCTAGCTGTGGTGCTTAAATTAAAACAAAACATAACTGGCTGCAGTTGTGGACCCAGACTCTAATTTATGCTGACCATTGTCGGACAGTATGAATTTAGTAGCAGGTTTCCTTTAAACCTAAGCTATTTCATTTTCAAAACCAAAATCAGTCCTACTGTTTTGGAACTCTAAAAATTGAATCCGATCTTTTTAATGGTACAGAGCAGAGAGAAATAAATGAAATCCCTTAAAAGGTCAAACTGTTACACAAATTGAATTTTTTTTTTCTGTAGTACTCCATGGGGGGTAATATTTTGGATTGACTACACATAATGAGAAATTTACTGGATTATTACATCAGATACAGGATGTTGCAACTAGTTGAAATTATGTTTATATCCCCTATTAATCCATTTGTAGTATTGGGAGCACAGGCATATATCTTGCATTATAGTTTTGTAGTTTTTTTTAACACAAGTGATTTTTTTTGTAGTGCAATTGCAATATGATATCTGATAATCAGAATTAAAATATAGTCTTCTGATGGTTTGAAATGGGGATTTTTAACCTTTAAACACTATATATACAGTATAACAATCCATAATAATGCTGGAGGGATTTGATTACAAGTAGTGATGAGCGAGCATACTCGCAAGTACTCGGTACTCGCCTGAGCATCTCAGTACTTGAAATGCGCGGAGCTCGCCAAGTACTTGCGAGATGCTCGGGAGGATGCTCGGGTCCCCTCCCTGCATCTTTAGAGAGCCAATCAACATGCAGGGATTGCCTGCCACTCATTGTAATGCCGCAGCCATGGTGGTTGTGGCATTACAGTGATTGGCTGGCCACACAGCGTCATCAGGTCTATATCAGTCCTGGCGCCGATGTGCTCGTCACAGTCACTCCGGAATCAGGCAGAGTAGGGAGAGCTGCTGCTGTGTCAGGGAGAGATTTGCTTTGCTTAGGTAGTGTAGGGAGAAAAACCGTACATTACACATATCCATCTTAACAAACAGTCCTTCTGAGGACTAATCCATCTGCAGAGATATCAGGCAGGCAGTGTATATAGCAGACTGCAGTGCATATAGCACAAGAGGCTCCATTCCAATTCTGCCTTCTGCTGCTGTATTTCTATGCAAAGGCCCAGGTCTCAGGGGCCAGGAATACTTTTTTTTGGATCTTAATTCTTAAAAAGCAATCCAGAGAACACCGTTTTTTTGCGCCATTTGCTTGTTGCCACTGCAGAATACAGCCAGGTCCTTTCCATATTACAGCGTTAGAAATCCAGCTATTTAAAACTGTATTTTCTCCGTCATACGGATCACATATACGTTTTCAGAAAATGCTGCAATTTTTGGCCTCCATTCCAATTTTTTTTCACTGTGTCAGCAAAGTTTTTGACACAGGTTTGCTGTTCAAACTAGTTACCTACAGACCAGGTATTTAAAACTCTGTTTTCTGCGTCACACGGATCACATATACATTGTCAGAAAATGCTGCAATTTATGGACTCCATTGAAATTTTTTTTCACTGTGTCAGTGAAGCAATTCACATCAGTTTGCTGTTCAAACTAGTTACCTACAGGCCAGGTATTTAAAACTCTGTTTTCTCCATCACATGGATCACATATACGTTATCAGAAAATACTGCCATTTCTGGCCTCCATTAGAAATTTCTTTCAGTGTGTCAGTGAAGCAAGACAAGGGCGAAATACACAAATACCTGAAAGTTTATGAATAAATTGCACAGTGCATAAAAATAATAATAAATAATAAAGGGTATTTAGTAAAGATGAGTGGTGTTCGACTCGAACTGTTCGCCAATCTCAAATTCGAGCTGTTTTGGGCGGTGTTCGAGCCGTTCGGCGAACACGGACGATTTGAAAAAAATTCGGCTGTTCGAGGTTATGTTCGATAACTGTTCGTGCACCAAAATCATAACTGGATTTTTTCTCAGTAATGCTGAAAATTAATGTTAATACGCAGTTTGAGTGTACAGTGGGGCGGGGGGAGGGGCAGGGGATGGATCTCTGCATAAATAATGAAGATCTCCATTTTTTTTTCTCTTTCCCGCATTTACAGTGGGGAGGTGCAATCTGTCAGCCTATCAGCCGCACACACACGGAGAGAATTGCTTTTTTTTTCACACAAGCAAGGGCATGTGTCATTGGCAGTGTATGCCACATGTCCTTGCTCTAAAAGACCCAGCCATTTTCCACATAGCCACCATTTTCTCACTGCTGCAGCTGCATGTTAGACGGCACCGCTGTTGGTGTGTGCGCTATATTTTGAGTGTTAATTTCAAGCCAATTTTCGCACAAATCTACAGATAGCTTCGGAGTAGGGAATAGTTGTGATTGCAGTCCTTTTGAGGACTAGGTTACATAGTTTCCTACGACTTTTATCAGGCAGGTCTGTGCTCTTAAATAGATAGGTTGGGAGTAAAGACTAATTGTAATTGCAGTCCTTTTGAGGGCTAGGTTACATCAGTTCCTATCACATTTATCAGGCAGGTCTGTGCTCTTAAATAGATAGGTTGGGAGTAAAGACTAATTATAATTGCAGTCCTTTTGAGGGCTAGGTTACATCAGTTCCTATCAGTTTTTGCCAGGCAGGTCTGTGCCAGTACTGTGCAAGTTTTTTTCACAGCATTTGGCTAAATCTAGCTAAGCAAATCCTTTTTGGCATCTTGCAGTGTGTGTTAGTCAGTGGAGTAGCCTATCTGTGTTGCAAGCTACACCATCTGTGTATAGAATACAAATTTTATTACTGCACTTAGCCAAGAAAAACCTTTTGGGCATAGCATCATTCTATTGGTCCATCTATACTAACCTCCACCAGGTTTCAAATTCAAAATAATTTTTATCTGCATCTAGCTCTGAAAAAATATTTGGGCTTGGGCTTGTAGCAGTGTGTGGGACTTGTTCTATTAGTCCATCTATAATAAACTCCACCAGGTTGCAAATTCAAAATAATTTTTATCTGCATCTAGCTCTGAAAAAATATTTGGGCTTGGGCTTGTAGCAGTGAGTGGGACTTGATCTATTAGTCCATCTATACTAACCTCCACCAGGTTGCAAATTCAAAATAATTTTTATCTGCATCTAGCTCTGAAAAAATATTTGGGCTTGGGCTTGTAGCAGTGTGTGGGACATGTTCTATTAGTCCATCTATACTAACCTCCACCAGGTTGCAATTTCAAAATAATTTTTATCTGCATCTAGCTCTGAAAAAATATTTGGGCTTGGGCTTGTAGCAGTGTGTGGGACTTGTTCTATTAGTCCATCTATACTAACCTCCACCAGGTTGCACATTTAAAATAATTTTTATCTGCATCTATCTCTGAAAAAATATTTGGGCTTGGGCTTGTAGCAGTGTGTGGGACTTGTTCTATTAGTCCATCTATACTAACCTAAACCAGGTTTCAAATTCAAAATAATTTTTATCTGCATCTAACTCTGAAAAAATATTTGGGCTTGGGCTTGTAGCAGTGTGTGGGACTTGTTCTATTAGTCCATCTATACTAACCTCCACCAGGTTGCAATTTCAAAATAATTTTTATCTGCATCTACCTCTGAAAAAGTATTTGGGCTTGGACTTGTAGCAGTGTGTGGGACTTGTTCTATTAGTCCATCTATACCAACCTCCACCAGGTTGCAAATTCAAAATAATTTTTATTGCATCTAGCTCTGAAAAAATATTTGGGCTTGGGCTTGTAGCAGTGTGTGGGACTTGTTCTATTAGTCCATCTATAATAACCTCCACCAGGTTTCAAATTCAAAATAATTTTTATCTGCATCTAGCTCTGAAAAAATATTTGAGCATGGGCTTGTAGCAGTGTGTGGAACTTGTTCTATTAGTCCATCTATACTAATCTCCACCAGGTTTCAAATTCAAAATAATTTTTATCAGCATCTAGCTCTGAAAAAATATTTGGGCTTGGGCTTACAGCAGTGTGTGGGACTTGTTCTATTAGTCCATCTTTACTAACCTCCGCCTGGTTTCTAATTAAAAATAATTTTTATCTGCATCTTGCTGTGAAAAAATATTTGGGCTTGGGCTTGTAGCAGTGTGTGGGACTTGTTCTAGTAGTCCATCTAAATTAACCTCCACCAGGATGCAAATTCAAAATATTTTTTATCTGCATCTAGCTCTGAAAAAATATTTGGGCTTGGGCTTGTAGCAGTGTGTGGGACATGTTCTATTAGTCCATCTATACTAACCTCCACCAGGTTGCAAATTCAAAATAATTTTTATCTGCATCTAGCTCTGAAAAAATATTTGGGCTTGGGCTTGTAGCAGTGTGTGTTACATGTTCTATTAGACCATCTATACTAACCTCCACCAGGTTTCAAATTCAAAATAATTTTTATCTGCATCTAGCTCTGAAAAAATATTTGTGCTTGGGCTTGTAGCAATATGTGGGACTTGTTCTAGTAGTCCATCGAAATTAACCTCCACCAGGTTGATAATTCAAAATAATATTTATCTGCATCTAGCTCTGAAAAATATTTGGGCTTGGGCTTGTAGCAGTGTGTGGGACTTGTTCTATTAGTCCATCTATACTAACCTCCACCAGGTTTCAAATTCAAAATAATTTTTTTCTGCATCTAGCTCTGAAAAAATATTTGGGCTTGGGCTTGTAATAGTGAGTGGGACATGTTCTATTAGTCCATCTAAATTAACCTCCACCAGGTTGCAAATTCAAAATAATTTTTATCTGCATCTAGCTCTGAAAAATATTTGGGCTTGGGCTTGTAGCAGTGTGTGGGACTTGTTCTATTAGTCCATCTAAATTAACCTCCACCAAGATGCAAATTAAAAATAATTTTTATCTGCATCTAGCTCTGAAAAAATATTTGGGCTTGGGCTTGTAGCAGTGTGTGGGACATGTTCTATTAGTCCATCTATACTAACCTCCACCAGGTTGCAAATTCAAAATAATTTTTATCTGCATCTAGCTCTGAAAAAATATTTGGGCTTGGGCTTGTAGCAGTGTGTGGGACTTGTTCTATTAGTCCATCTATACTAACCTCCACCAGGTTTCAAATTCAAAATAATTTTTATCTGCATCTAGCTCTGAAAAAATATTTGGGCTTGGGCTTGTAGCAATATGTGGGACTTGTTCTAGTAGTCCATCTAAATTAATCTGCACCAGGTTGATAATTCAAAATAATATTCATCTGCATCTATCTCTGAAAAATATTTGGGCTTGGGCTTGTAGCAGTATGTGGGACTTGTTCTTTTAGTCCATCTATACTAACCTCCACCTGGTTTCGAATTCAAAATAATTTTTATCTGCATCTAGCTCTGAAAAAATATTTGGGCTTGGGCTTATAGCATTGTGTGGGACTTGTTCTATTAGTCCATCTATACTAACCACCACCAGGTTTCAAATTCAAAATAATTTTTATCTGCATATAGCTCTGAAAAAATATTTGGGCTTGGGCTTGTAGCAGTGTGTGGGACTTGTTCTAGTAGCCCATCTAAATTAACCTCCACCAGGTTGCAAATTCAAAATAATTTTTATGTGCATCTAGCTCTGAAAAAATATTTGGGCTTGGGCTTGTAGCAGTGTGTGGGACTTGTTCTATTAGTCTATCTATACTAACCTCCACCAGGTTGCAAATTCAAAATAATTTTTATCTGCATCTAGCTCTGAAAAAATATTTGGGCTTGGGCTTTTAGCAGTGTGTGGGACTTGTTCTATTAGTCCATCTATACTAACCTCCACCAGGTTTCAAATTCAAAATAATTTTTATCTGCATCTAGCTCTGAAAAAATATTTGGGCTTGGGCTTGTAGCAGTATGTGGGACTTGTTCTAGTAGTCCATATAAATTAACCTCCACCTGGTTGAAAATTCAAAATAATATTTATCTGCATCTAGCTCTAAAAAATATTTGGGCTTGGGCTTGTAGCAGTGTGTGGGACTTGTTCTATTAGTCCATCTATACTAACCTCCACCAGGTTTCAAATTCAAAATAATTTTTATCTGCATCTAGCTCTGAAAAAATATTTGGGCTTGGGCTTGTAGCAATATGTGGGATTTGTTCTAGTAGTCCATCGAAATTAACCTCCACCAGGTTGATAATTCAAAATAATATTTATCTGCATCTAGCTCTGAAAAATATTTGGGCTTGGGCTTGTAGCAGTGTGTGGGACTTGTTCGATTAGTCCATTTATACTAACCTCCACCAGGTTTCAAATTCAAAATAATTTTTTTCTGCATCTAGCTCTGAAAAAATATTTGGGCTTGGGCTTGTAACAGTGAGTGGGACATGTTCTATTAGTCCATCTAAATTAACCTCCACAAGGTTGCAAATTCAAAATAATTTTTATCTGCATCTAGCTCTGAAAAATATTTGGGCTTGGGCTTGTAGCAGTGTGTGGGACTTGTTCTATTAGTCCATCTAAATTAACCTCCACCAAGATGCAAATTCAAAATAATTTTTATCTGCATCTAGCTCTGAAAAAATATTTGGGCTTGGGCTTGTAGCAGTGTGTGGGACATGTTCTATTAGTCCATCTATACTAACCTCCACCAGGTTGCAAATTCAAAATAATTTTTATCTGCATCTAGCTCTGAAAAAATATTTGGGCTTGGGCTTGTAGCAGTGTGTGGGACTTGTTCTATTAGTCCATCTATACTAACCTCCACCAGGTTTCAAATTCAAAATAATTTTTATCTGCATCTAGCTCTGAAAAAATATTTGGGCTTGGGCTTGTAGCAATATGTGGGACTTGTTCTAGTAGTCCATCTAAATTAACCTCCACCAGGTTGATAATTCAAAATAATATTTATCTGCATCTATCTCTGAAAAATATTTGGGCTTGGGCTTGTAGCAGTATGTGGGACTTGTTCTTTTAGTCCATCTATACTAACCTCCACCTGGTTTCAAATTCAAAATAATTTTTATCTGCATCTAGCTCTGAAAAAATATTTGGGCTTGGGCTTATAGCATTGTGTGGGACTTGTTCTATTAGTCCATCTATACTAACCACCACCAGGTTTCAAATTCAAAATAATTTTTATCTGCATCTAGCTCTGAAAAAATATTTGGGCTTGGGCTTGTAGCAGTGTGTGGGACTTGTTCTAGTAGCTCATCTAAATTAACCTCCAACAGGTTGCAATTTCAAAATAATTTTTATCTGCATCTAGCTCTGAAAAAATATTTGGGCTTGGACTTGTAGCAGTGTGTGGGACTTGTTCTATTACACCATCTATACTAACCTCCACCAGGTTGCAATTTTAAAATAATTTTTATCTGCATCTAGCTCTGAAAAAATATTTGGGCTTGGGCTTGTAGCAGTGTGTGGGACTTGTTCTATTAGTCCATCTATACTAACCTCCACCAGGTTTCAAATTCAAAATAATTTTTATCTGCATCTAGCTCTGAAAAAATATTTGGGCTTGGGCTTGTAGCAGTGTGTGGGACTTGTTCTATTAGTCCATCTATACTAACCGCCACCTGGCTTCAAATTCAAAATAATTTTTATCTGCATCTTGCTGTGAAAAAATATTTGGGCTTGGGCTTGTAGCAGTGTGTGGGACTTGTTCTAGTAGTCCATCTAAATTAACCTCCACCAGGATGCAAATTCAAAATATTTTTTATCTGCATCTAGCTCTGAAAAAATATTTGGGCTTGGGCTTGTAGCAGTGTGTGGGACATGTTCTATTAGTCCATCTATACTAACCTCCACCAGGTTGCAAATTCAAAATAATTTTTATCTGCATCTAGCTCTGAAAAAATATTTGAGCTTGGGCTTGTAGCAGTGTGTGTTACATGTTCTATTAGACCATCTATACTAACCTCCACCAGGTTTCAAATTCAAAATAATTTTTATCTGCATCTAGCTCTGAAAAAATATTTGGGCTTGGGCTTGTAGCAATATGTGGGACTTGTTCTAGTAGTCCATCGAAATTAACCTCCACCAGGTTGATAATTCAAAATAATATTTATCTGCATCTAGCTCTGAAAAATATTTGGGCTTGGGCTTGTAGCAGTGTGTGGGACTTTTTCTATTAGTCCATCTATACTAACCTCCACCAGGTTTCAAATTCAAAATAATTTTTTTCTGCATCTAGCTCTGAAAAAATATTTGGGCTTGGGCTTGTAACAGTGAGTGGGACATGTTCTATTAGTCCATCTAAATTAACCTCCACCAGGTTGCAAATTCAAAATAATTTTTATCTGCATCTAGCTCTGAAAAATATTTGGGCTTGGGATTGTAGCAGTGTGTGGGACTTGTTCTATTAGTCCATCTAAATTAACCTCCACCAAGATGCAAATTCAAAATAATTTTTATCTGCATCTAGCTCTGAAAAAATATTTGGGCTTGGGCTTGTAGCAGTGTGTGGGACATGTTCTATTAGTCCATCTATACTAACCTCCACAAGGATGCAAATTCAAAATAATTTTTATCTGCATCTAGCTCTGAAAAAATATTTGGGCTTGGGCTTGTAGCAGTGTGTGGGACATGTTCTATTAGTCCATCTATACTAACCTCTACCAGGTTGCAAATGCAAAATAATTTTTAACTGCATCTAGCTCTGAAAAAATATTTGGGATTGGGCTTGCAGCAGTGTGTGGGACTTGTTCTATTAGTCAATCTATGCTAACCTCCACAAGGTTTCAAATTCAAATTAATTTTTATCTGCTTCTAGCTCTGAAAAAATATTTGTGCTTGGGCTTGTAGCAGTGTGTGGGACTTGTTCTATTAGTCCATCTATACTAACCTCCACCAGGTTTCAAATTCAAAATAATTTTTATCTGCATCTAGCTCTGAAAAAATATTTGGGCTTGGGCTTGTAGCAGTATGTGGGACTTGTTCTTTTAGTCAATCTATACTAACCTCCACCTGGTTTCAAATTCAAAATAATTTTTATCTGCATCTAGCTCTGAAAAAATATTTGGGCTTGGGCTTATAGCATTGTGTGGGACTTGTTCTATTAGTCCATCTATACTAACCACCACCAGGTTTCAAATTCAAAATAATTTTTATCTGCATCTAGCTCTGAAAAAATATTTGGGCTTGGGCTTGTAGCAGTGTGTGGGACTTTTTCTAGTAGCCCATCTAAATTAACCTCCACCAGGTTGCAAATTCAAAATAATTTTTATGTGCATCTAGCTCTGAAAAAATATTTGGGCTTGGGCTTGTAGCAGTGTGTGGGACTTGTTCTATTAGTCTATCTATACTAACCTCCACCAGGTTTCAAATTCAAAATAATTTTTATCTGCATCTAGCTCTGAAAAAATATTTGGGCTTGGGCTTTTAGCATTGTGTGGGACTTGTTCTATTAGTCCATCTATACTAACCTCCACCAGGTTTCAAATTCAAAATAATTTTTATCTGCATCTAGCTCTGAAAAAATATTTGGGCTTGGGCTTGTAGCAGTATGTGGGACTTGTTCTAGTAGTCCATATAAATTAACCTCCACCTGGTTGAAAATTCAAAATAATATTTATCTGCATCTAGCTCTAAAAAATATTTGGGCTTGGGCTTGTAGCAGTGTGTGGGACTTGTTCGATTAGTCCATCTATACTAACCTCCACCAGGTTTCAAATTCAAAATAATTTTTTTCTGCATCTAGCTCTGAAAAAATACTTGGGCTTGGGCTTGTAACAGTGAGTGGGACATGTTCTATTAGTCCATCTAAATTAACCTCCACCAGGTTGCAAATTCAAAATAATTTTTATCTGCATCTAGCTCTGAAAAATATTTGGGCTTGGGCTTGTAGCAGTGTGTGGGACATGTTCTATTAGTCCATCTAAATTAACCTCCACCAAGATGCAAATTCAAAATAATTTTTATCTGCATCTAGCTCTGAAAAAATATTTGGGCTTGGGCTTGTAGCAGTGTGTGGGACATGTTCTATTAGTCCATCTATACTAACCTCCACCAGGTTGCAAATTCAAAATAATTTTTATCTGCATCTAGCTCTGAAAAAATATTTGGGCTTGGGCTTGTAGCAGTGTGTGGGACTTGTTCTATTAGTCCATCTATACTAACCTCCACCAGGTTTCAAATTCAAAATAATTTTTATCTGCATCTAGAACTGAAAAAACATTTGGGCTTGGGCTTGTAGCAATATGTGGGACTTGTTCTAGTAGTCCATCTAAATTAACCTCCACCAGGTTGATAATTCAAAATAATATTTATCTGCATCTATCTCTGAAAAATATTTGGGCTTGGGCTTGTAGCAGTATGTGGGACTTGTTCTTTTAGTCCATCTATACTAAGCTCCACCTGGTTTCAAATTCAAAATAATTTTTATCTGCATCTAGCTCTGAAAAAATATTTGGGCTTGGGCTTATAGCATTGTGTGGGACTTGTTCTATTAGTCCATCTATACTAACCTCCACCAGGTTTCAAATTCAAAATAATTTTTATCTGCATCTAACTCTGAAAAAATATTTGGGCTTGGGCTTGTAGCAGTGTGTGGGACTTGTTCTAGTAGCCCATCTAAATTAACCTCCACCAGGTTGCAATTTCAAAATAATTTTTATGTGCATCTAGCTCTGAAAAAATATTTGGGCTTGGGCTTGTAGCAGTGTGTGGGACTTGTTCTATTAGTCCATCTATACTAACCTCCACCAGGCTGCAAATTCAAAATAATTTTTATCTGCATCTTGCTCTGAAAAAATATTTGGGCTTGGGCTTGTAGCAGTGTGTGGGACTTGTTCTATTAGTCCATCTATAATAACCTCCACCAGGTTTCAAATTCAAAATAATTTTTATCTGCATCTAGCTCTGAAAAAATATTTGAGCTTGGGCTTGTAGCAATGTGTGGAACTTGTTCTATTAGTCCATCTAAATTAATCTATACCAGGTTGCAAATTCAAAATAATTTTAATCTGCATCTAGCTCTGAAAAATATTTGGGCTTGGGCTTGTAGCAGTGTGTGGGACTTGTTCTATTAGTCCATCTATACTAACCTCAACCAGTTTTCAAATTCAAAATAATTTTTATCTGCATCTAGCTCTGAAAAAATATTTGGGCTTGAGCTTGTAGCAGTGTGTGGGACTTGTTCTATTAATCCATCTATACTAAAAGCCACTTGGTTTCAAATTCAAAATAATTTTTATCTGCATCTTGCTCTGAAAAAATATTTGGGCTTGGGCTCGTAGCAGTGTGTGGGACTTGTTCTAGTAGTCCATCTAAATTAACCTCCACCAGGATGCAAATTCAAAATAATTTTTATCTGCATCTAGCTCTGAAAAAATATTTGGGCTTGGGCTTGTAGCAGTGTGTGGGACATGTTCTATTAGTCCATCTATACTAACCTCCACCAGGTTGCAAATTCAAAATAATTTTTATCTGCATCTTGCTCTGAAAAAATATTTGGGCTTGGGCTTGTAGCAGTGTGTGGGACTTGTTCTATTAGTCCATCTATAATAACCTCCACCAGGTTTCAAATTCAAAATAATTTTTATCTGCATCTAGCTCTGAAAAAATATTTGAGCTTGGGCTTGTAGCAATGTGTGGAACTTGTTCTATTAGTCCATCTATACTAATCTCCGCCAGGTTTCAAATTCAAAATAATTTTTATCTGCATCTAGCTCTGAAAGAATATTTGGGCTTGGGCTTGTAGCAGTGTGTGGGACTTGTTCTATTAGTCCATCTATACTAACCTCCGCCTGGTTTCAAATTCAAAGTAATTTTTATCTGCATCTAGCTCTGAAAAAATATTTGGGCTTGGGCTTGTAGCAGTGTGTGGGACTTGTTCTATTAGTCCCTCTATACTAACCTCCACCTGGTTTCAAATTCAAAATAATTTTTATCTGCATCTAGCTCTGAAAAAATATTTGGGCATGGGCTTGTAGCAGTGTGTGGGACATGTTCTATTAGTTCATCTATACTAACCTCCACCAGGTTGCAAATACAAAATAATTTTATCTGCATCTAGCTCTGAAAAAATATTTGGGCTTGGGCTTGTAGCAGTGTGTGGGACTTGTTCTATTAGTCCATCTATACTAATCTCCACCAGGTTGCAAATTCAAAATAATTTTTATCTGCATCTAGCTCTGAAAAAATATTTGGGCTTGGGCTTGTAGCAGTGTGTGGGACTTGTTCTATTAGTCCATCTATACTAACCTCCACCTGGTTTCAAATTCAAAATAATTTTTATCTGCATCTAGCTCTGAAAAAATATTTGAGCTTGGGCTTGCAGCAGTGTGTGGGACTTGTTCTATTAGTCCATCTATACTAACCTCCACCAGGTTTCAAATTCAAAATAATTTTTATCTCCATCTAGCTCTGAAAAAATATTTGGGCTTGGGCTTGTAGCAGTGTGTTTGACATGTTCTATTAGTCCATCTATACTAACCTCCACCAGGTTGCAAATACAAAATAATTTTATTCGCATCCAGCTCTGAAAAAATATTTGGGCATGGGCTTGTAGCAGTGTGTGGGACTTGTTCTATTAGTCCATCTATACTAACCTCCACCTGGTTTCAAATTCAAAATAATTTTTATCTGCATCTAGCTCTGAAAAAATATTTGGCTTGGGCTTGTAGCAGTGTGTGGGACTTGTTCTATTAATCCATGTATAATAACCTCCACCAGGTTGCAAATTCAGAATAATTTTTATCTGCATCTAGCTCTGAAAAAATATTTGAGCTTGGTCATGTAGCAGTGTGTGGGACTTGTTCTATTAGTCCATCTATACTAACCTCCACCAGGTTGCAAATTCAAAATAATTTTTATCTGCATCTAGCTCTGAAAAAATATTTGGGCTTGGGCTTGTAGCAGTGTGTGGGACTTGTTCTATTAGTCCATCTATACTAACCTCCACCTGGTTTTAAATTCAAAAAAATTTTTATCTGCATCTAGCTCTGAAAAAATATTTGGCTTGGGCTTGTAGCAGTGTGTGGGACTTGTTCTATTAATCCATCTATAATAACCTCCACCAGGTTGCAAATTCAGAATAATTTTTATCTGCATCTAGCTCTGAAAAAATATTTGAGCTTGGGCTTGCAGCAGTGTGTGGGACTTGCTCTATTAGTCCATCTATACTAACCTCCACCAGGTTTCAAATTCAAAATAATTTTTATCTGCATCTAGCTCTGAAAAAATATTTGAGCTTGGGCTTGCAGCAGTGTGTGGGATTTGTTCTATTAGTCCATCTATACTAACCTCCACCAGGTTTCACATTCAAAATAATTTTTATCTGTATCTAGCTCTGAAAAAATATTTGGGCTTGGGCTTGTAGCAGAGTGTGGGACTAGTTTCATTAGTCCATCTATACTAACCTCCACCTGGTTTCAAATTCAAAATAATTTTTATCTGTATCTAGCTCTGAAAAAATATTTGGCTTGGGCTTGTAGCAGTGTGTGGGACTTGTTCTATTAATCCATCTATAATAACCTCCACCAGGTTGCAAATTCAGAATAATTTTTATCTACATCTACCTCTGAAAAAATATTTGAGCTTGGGCTTGTAGCAGTGTGTGGGACTTGTTCTATTAGTCCATCTATACTAACCTCCACCTGGTTTCAAATTCAAAATAATTTTTATCTGCATCTAGCTCTGAAAAAATATTTGAGCTTGGGCTTGTAGCAGTGTGTGGGACTTGTTCTATTAGTCCATCTATACTAACCTCCACCAGGTTTCAAATTCCAAATATTTTTTATCTGCATCTAGCTCTGAAAAAATATTTGGGCTTGGGCTTGTAGCAGTATGTGGGACTTGTTCTAGTAGTCCATCTAAATTAACCTCCACCAGGTTGAAAATTCAAAATAATATTTATCTGCATCTAGCTCTGAAAAATATTTGGTCTTGGGCTTGTAACAGTGTGTGGGACTTGATCTATTAGTCCATCTATACTAACCTCCACCTGATTGCAAATTCAAAATATTTTTTTTCTGCATCTAGCTTTGAAAAAATATTTCGGCTTGGGATTGTAGCAGTGTGTGGAACTTGTTCTATTAGTCCATCTATACTAACCTACACCAGGTTTCAAATTCAAAATAATTTTTATCTGCATCTAGCTTTGAAAAAATATTTGGGCTTGGGCTTGTAGCAGTGTGTGGGACTTGTTCTATTACTCCATCTATACTAACCTCCACCGGGTTTCAAATTCAAAATAATTTTTATCTGCATCTAGCTCTGAAAAAATATTTGAGCTTGGGCTTGTATCAGTGTGTGGGACTTGTTCTATTAGTACATCTATACTAACCTCCACCAGGTTTCAAATTCAAAATAATTTTTATGTGCATCTGGCTCTGAAAAAATATTTGTGCTTGATCTTGTAGCAGTGTGTGGGACTTGTTCTATTAGTCCATCTATACTAACCTCCACCAGGTTTCACATTCAAAATAATTTTTATCTGCATCTAGCTCTGAAAAAATATTTGGGCTTGGGCTTGTAGCAGTGTGTGGGACATGTTCTATTAGTCCATCTATACTAACCTCCACCAGGTTGCAAATACAAAATAATTTTATTCGCATCTAGATCTGAAAAAATATTTGTGCATGGGCTTGTAGCAGTGTGTGGGACTTGTTCTATTAGTCCATCTATACTAACCTCCACCTGGTTTCAAATTCAAAATAATTTTTATCTGCATCTAGCTCTGAAAAAATATTTGAGCTTGGGCTTGTAGCAGTGTGTGGGACTTGTTCTATTAGTCCATCTATACTAACCTCCACCAGGTTGCAAATTCAAAATAATTTTTATCTGCATCTAGCTCTGAAAAAATATTTGGGCTTGGGCTTGTAGCAGTGTGTGGGACTTGTTCTATTAGTCCATCTATACTAACCTCCACCAGGTTGCAAATTCAAAATAATTTTTATCTGCATCTAGCTCTGAAAAAATATTTGGGCTTGGGCTTGTAGCAGTATGTGGGACTTGTTCTAGTAGTCCATCTATACTAACCTCCACCAGGTTTCAAATTCAAAATAATTTTTATGTGCATCTGGCTCTGAAAAAATATTTGTGCTTGGTCTTGTAGCAGTGTGTGGGACTTGTTCTATTAGTCCATCTATACTAACCTCCACCAGGTTTCACATTCAAAATAATTTTTATCTGCATCTAGCTCTGAAAAAATATTTGGGCTTGGGCTTGTAGCAGTGTGTGGGACATGTTCTATTAGTCCATGTATACTAACCTCCACCAGGTTGCAAATACAAAATAATTTTATTCGCATCTAGATCTGAAAAAATATTTGGGCATGGGCTTGTAGCAGTGTGTGGGACTTGTTCTATTAGTCCATCTATACTAACCTCCACCTGGTTTCAAATTCAAAATAATTTTTATCTGTATCTAGCTCTGAAAAAATATTTGGCTTGGGCTTGTAGCAGTGTGTGGGACTTGTTCTATTAATCCATCTATACTAACCTCCACCAGGTTTCAAATTCAAAATAATTTTTATGTGCATCTGGCTCTGAAAAAATATTTGTGCTTGGTCTTGTAGCAGTGTGTGGGACTTGTTCTATTAGTCCATCTATACTAACCTCCACCTGGTTTCAAATTCAAAATAATGTTTATCTGCATCTAGCTCTGAAAAAATATTTGAGCTTGGGCTTGTAGCAGTGTGTGGGACTTGTTCTATTAGTCCATCTATACTAACCTCCACCAGGTTGCAAATTCAAAATAATTTTTATCTGCATCTAGCTATGAAAAAATATTTGGGCTTGGGCTTGTAGCAGTGTGTGGGACTTGTTCTATTAGTCCATCTATACTAACCTCCACCAGGTTTCAAATTCCAAATAATTTTTATCTGCATCTAGCTCTGAAAAAATATTTGGGCTTGGGCTTGTAGCAGTATGTGGGACTTGTTCTAGTAGTCCATCTAAATTAACCTCCACCAGGTTGAAAATTCAAAATAATATTTATCTGCATCTAGCTCTGAAAAATATTTGGTCTTGGGCTTGTAGCAGTGTGTGGGACTTGATCTATTAGTCCATCTATACTAACCTCTACCTGATTGCAAATTCAAAATATTTTTTTTCTGCATCTAGCTTTGAAAAAATATTTCGGCTTGGGCTTGTAGCAGTGTGTGGGACTTGTTCTATTAGTCCATCTATACTAACTTACACCAGGTTTCAAATTCAAAATAATTTTTATCTGCATCTAGCTTTGAAAAAATATTTGGGCTTGGGCTTGTAGCAGTGTGTGGGACTTGTTCTTTTACTCCATCTATACTAACCTCCACCAGGTTGCAAATTTAAAATAATTTTTATCTGCATCTAGCTCTGAAAAAATATTTGGGCTTGGGCTTGTAGCAGCATGTGGGACTTGTTCTAGTAGTCCATCTAAATTAACCTCCACCAGGTTGAAAATTCAAAATAATATTTATCTGCATCTAGCTCTGAAAAATATTTGGGCTTGGGCTTGGAGCAATGTGTGGGTCCTCATCTATTATTCCATCTATAATAACCTCCACCAGGTTTCAAATTCAAAATAATTTTTATCTGCATCTAGCTTTGAACATATATTTTGGCTTGGGCTTGTAGCAGTGTGTGGGACTTGTTCTAGTAGTCCATCTAAATTAACCTCCAACAGGTTGCAAATTCAAAATAATTTTTATCTGCATTTAGCTCTGAAAAAATATTTGGGCTTGCGCTTATAGCAGTCTGTGGGACTTGTTCTATTAGTCCATCTATACTAACCTCCACCAGGTTTCAAATTCAAAATAATTTTTATCAGCATCTAGCTCTGAAAAAATATTTGGGCTTGGGCTTGTAGCAGTATGTGGGACTTGTTCTAGAAGTCCATCTAAATTAACCTCCACCTGGTTGAAAATTCAAAATAATATTTATCTGCATCTAGCTTTGAAAAATTTTTGGGCTTGGGCTTGTAGCAGTGTGTGTGACTTGTTCTATTAGTCCATCTATACTAACCTCCACCTGGTTTCAAATTCAAAATAATTTTTATCTGCATCTAGCTTTGAAAAAATATTTGGGCTTGGGCTTGTAGCAGTGTGTGGGACTTGTTCTAGTAGTCCATCTAAATTAACCTCCAACAGGTTGCAAATTCAAAATAATTTTTATCTGCATCTAGCTCTGAAAAAATATTTGGGCTTGGGCTTGTAGCAGTGTGTGGGACTTGATCTATTAGACCATCTATACTATCCTCCACCAGGTTTCAAATTCAAAATAATTTTTATCTGCATCTAGCTCTGAAAAAATACTTGGGCTTGGGCTTGTAGCAGTATGTGGGACTTGTTCTAGAAGTCCATCTAAATTAACCTCCACTTGGTTGAAAATTCAAAATAATATTTATCTGCATCTAGCTTTGAAAAATATTTGGGCTTGGGCTTGTAGCAGTGTGTGGGACTTGTTCTATTAGTCCATCTATACTAACCTCCACCAGGTTGCAAATTCAAAATAATTTTTATCTGAATCTAACTTTGAAAAAATATTTCGACTTGGGCTTGTAGCAGTGTTTGGGACTTGTTCTATTAGTCCATCTAAACTAACCTCCACCAGGTTTCAAATTCAAAATAATTTTTATCTGCATCTAGCTCTGAAAAAATATTTGGGCTTGGGCTTGTAGCAGTGTATGGGACTTGTTCTATTAGTCCATCTATACTAACCTCCACCAGGTTTCAAATTCAAAATAATTTTTATCTGCATATAGCTCTGAAAAAATATTTGGGCTTGGTCTTGTAGCAGTGTGTGGGACTTGTTCTATTAGTCCATCTAAATTAACCTCCACCAGGTTGCAAATTCAAAATAATATTTATCTGCATCTAGCTCTGAAAAATATTTGGGCTTGGGCTTGGAGCAGTGTGTGGGTCCTCATCTATTATTCCATCTATAATAACCTCCACCAGGTTTCAAATTCAAAATAATTTTTATCTGCATCTAGCTTTGAACATATATTTTGGCTTGGGCTTGTAGCAGTGTGTGGGACTTGTTCTAGTAGTCCATCTAAATTAACCTCCAACAGGTTGCAAATTCAAAATAATTTTTATCTGCATTTAGCTCTGAAAAAATATTTGGGCTTGCGCTTATAGCAGTCTGTGGGACTTGTTCTATTAGTCCATCTATACTAACCTCCACCAGGTTTCAAATTCAAAATAATTTTTATCAGCATCTAGCTCTGAAAAAATATTTGGGCTTGGGCTTGTAGCAGTATGTGGGACTTGTTCTAGAAGTCCATCTAAATTAACCTCCACCTGGTTGAAAATTCAAAATAATATTTATCTGCATCTAGCTTTGAAAAATTTTTGGGCTTGGGCTTGTAGCAGTGTGTGGGACTTGTTCTATTATTCCATCTATACTAACCTCCACCTGGTTTCAAATTCAAAATAATTTTTATCTGCATCTAGCTTTGAAAAAATATTTGGGCTTGGGCTTGTAGCAGTGTGTGGGACTTTTTCTAGTAGTCCATCTAAATTAACCTCCAACAGGTTGCAAATTCAAAATAATTTTTATCTGCATCTAGCTCTGAAAAAATATTTGGGCTTGGGCTTGTAGCAGTGTGTGGGACTTGATCTATTAGACCATCTATACTATCCTCCACCAGGTTTCAAATTCAAAATAATTTTTATCTGCATCTAGCTCTGAAAAAATACTTGGGCTTGGGCTTGTAGCAGTATGTGGGACTTGTTCTAGAAGTCCATCTAAATTAACCTCCACTTGGTTGAAAATTCAAAATAATATTTATCTGCATCTAGCTTTGAAAAATATTTGGGCTTGGGCTTGTAGCAGTGTGTGGGACTTGTTCTATTAGTCCATCTATACTAACCTCCACCAGGTTGCAAATTCAAAATAATTTTTATCTGAATCTAACTTTGAAAAAATATTTCGACTTGGGCTTGTAGCAGTGTGTGGGACTTGTTCTATTAGTCCATCTAAACTAACCTCCACCAGGTTTCAAATTCAAAATAATTTTTATCTGCATCTAGCTCTGAAAAAATATTTGGGCTTGGGCTTGTAGCAGTGTATGGGACTTGTTCTATTAGTCCATCTATACTAACCTCCACCAGGTTTCAAATTCAAAATAATTTTTATCTGCATATAGCTCTGAAAAAATATTTGGGCTTGGTCTTGTAGCAGTGTGTGGGACTTGTTCTATTAGTCCATCTAAATTAACCTCCACCAGGTTGCAAATTCAAAATAATTTTTATCTGCATCTAGCTCTGAAAAAATATTTGGGCTTGGGCTTGTAGCAGTGTGTGGGACTTGTTCTATTAGTCCATCTATACTAACCTCCACCAGGTTGCAAATTCAAAATAATTTTTATCTGCATCTAGCTCTGAAAAAATATTTGGGCTTGGGCTTGTAGCAGTGTGTGGGACATGTTCTATTAGCCCATCTATACTAAACTCCACCAGGTTGCAAATACAAAATAATTTTTATCTGCATCTAGCTCTGAAAAAATATTTGGGCTTGGGCTTGTAGCAGTGTGTATGACATGTTCTATTAGTCTATCTATACAAACCTCCTCCAGGTTTCAAATTCAAAATAATTTTTTCTGCATCTAGCTCTGAAAAAATATTTGGGCTTGGGCTTGTAGCAGTGTGTGGGACTTGTTCTATTAATCCATCTATACTAACCTCTACCAGGTTTCAAATTCAAAATAATTTTTATCTGCATGTAGCTCTGAAAAAATATTTGGGCTTGGGCTTGTAGCAGTGTGTGGGACTTGTTCTATTAGTCCATCTAAATTAACCTCCACCAGGTTGCAAATTCAAAATAATTTTTATCTGCATCTAGCTCTGAAAAAATATTTGGGCTTGGGCTTGTAACAGTGTGTGGGACTTGTTCTCTTAGTCCATCTATACTAACCTCCACCAGGTTGCAAATAGAGATGAGCAGTGTTCGACTAGAACTTTTCGCCAATCTCAAATTCGAGCTGTTTTGGGCGGTGTTCGAGTTGTTCGACGAACCTGAGCGATTTGCAAAAGATTCGGCTGTTCGAGTTTATGTTCGATAACTGTTCGTGCACCAAAAGCGTGTCCTGCATGTCTGGCGCTATTTTGAGCACCAATCATGCAGGGATTGCCTGCCACTCATTGTAATGCCACAGCCATGGTGGTTGTGGCATTGCAGTGATTGCCCAAATCGATGGGAACAGTTCCAACAGTGAAACATGAAAAGCGGCAATTCAGCAGCGGCATAGACCGGTACCCGACAATTTAGAACAGAAAGAATAGAGCATCACACATAGATTAGATAGATAGAAACAAGTCAGCCACATATATACGAAGTACAGTGACAGTGTTGCTTACTGTACTTGTAATTTAGTGTAAAGGATTTATTAAAAAAAATAATAGTGTTTTCATGCACTGTCTCTTTAAAAAAGCCGGCCGGCAATTCAGCAGCGGTACCCGACAATTTAGAATAGAAGGAATAGAGAATCACACATAGATTAGATAGATAGAAACATGTCAGTCACATATATATGAAGTACAGTGACAGTGTTGCTTACTGTACTTGTCATTTAGTGTTAAAATAAAGGATTTATTTTAAAAAAAATTGGCGTGGGGGTCCCCATAATTTTAGGCTCTAGCGGAGGTTAAGCAGATGGCTGGGGCAGATGTTTGAAGCCTGGGAGGGGTGTAATACCCATGGAGCTTCCCAGGCTACTAATATCAGCCCCCAGCTGAATACCTAGCCTTTACTAGCTATTAAAATGGGGGACCCCCCCAAAAAAATGACGTGGGGTCCCCCCTATTTTAATAGCTAGCAAAGGCTAGGCAGACAGCTGGGGGCTGATATTAATAGCCCAGGAAGGATGCCATGAATATTGGCCCCCTCCCAGGCTAGAAACACCAGCCGTCAGCCGCCCCAGAACTGGCGCATCCATAGGATGCGCTAATTCTGGCACTTAGCCTCGCTCTTCCCACTGCCCTGTAGCGGTGGCAGTGGGGTAATAGGGCTGGGGTTGATGTCAGCTTATAATGCCAGCTGACATCAAGCCCAGGTTAGTAATGGAGAGGAGTCTATAAGACACCCCCATTACTAATCCCATAGTCAAAGTTAAAAGAAAACACAAACACCCAGAACAAACTCCATTAATTGAAATAAAGACACATTCCTTTATTGTTCTAAATTAAACCATACTTACCATCACGCCCATTCCAGCTGAAGCCAACGATCTCCTGCAATAAAAGTAAAATAATAAAGCAACATCATCCTTACCTTTCCATGGTTCCTTCGACAGCTTCAGCTCTGCTAAATCGAGATGACAGGCTGGACCGCAGCAGAACGCTGCCATCCAGCTTGCCATGCCGCGGACACTGAGAAGCGCAGGCATGCTTGCGCTCCTCAGTGTCTCGCTGTGACGGCATAAAGATGAGACAAGTTCATGTCCAATGATCTCAGCTCACCTCATGCACGTCACTGACAGCGTGGGAGAATTCTCACGCTGTAGCGCTGAGTGCAGGAGAATTTTCCCACGCTGTCAGTGTCGTGCATGAGGTGAGCTGAGTTCATTGGACATGAACTCGTCTCATCTTTATGCCGTCACAGCGAGACACTGAGGAGCGCAAGCATGCCTGCCCTTCTCAGTGTCTGCGGGATGACAGGCTGGATGGCAGCTTTCTGCTGCGGTCCAGCCTGTCATCTCGATGTAGCAGAGCTGAAGCTGTCGTGGGAACCATGGAAAGGTAAGGATGAGGTTGCTTTATTATTTTACTTTTATTGCAGAAGACATTGGCTTCATCTGGAATGGGCGTGACGGTAAGTATGGTTTAATTTAGAACAATAAAGAATTGTGTGTTTATTTCAATTAAAGGACTTTATTCTGGGTGTTGTGTTTTTTTAAAATACTTTACTAGAAATTCATGGCGGTCATGTCTAATATTGGCGTGACCCCATGAATTTCGGGCTTAGGGCCAGCTGATAATGCCAAGCTGGCCCTAACCCCTTTATTACCCAGTGAGCCACCGCACCAGGGCCCTGGATGAGTTGGGTACAGCGCCAGAAGATGGCGCTTCTGTGAACGCGCCATTTTCCGGGGTGGCTGTGGACTGCAATTTGCAGCGGGGGGGACCCAGAAAGCTTGGGCCTCCCTGCGCTGCAGATTCCAGCCCCCAGCTGCCTAGTTGTACCTGGCTGGCCACAAAAATAGGGCGAAGCCCCACGTATTTTTTTTTTAAATTATTTCATGAAATTCATGAAATAATTAAGAAAAAAAGGGCTTCCCTATATTGTTGTGTCCAACCAGGTACAAATAGGCAGCTGGTGGTTGGGGGCAGCCCGTTCCTGCCTGCTGTACCTGGCTGGACCCAAATATAGTGCGAAGCTCCACGTCAATTTTTTTTAAAATTATTTCATGAAACTAGATGGTGGCCCGATTCTAATGCATCGGGTATTCTAGAATATGTATGCGGCAGACCCGGCGCAATCAGCAGAGCAGTGTTTAAATTTGGCGCCAAAATCGCTGACTGGTCGCGGCCAGCAACCGCGACCAATCAGCAAAGCGGTGTTGAAATTTGGCGACTATATCGCTGATTGGTCACGGCCGGCGGTTGCGACTAATCAGCAGAGCGGGGTTTAAATTTTGCGCCAATAATGCTGATTGGTCGCGGTCGCGACCAATCAGCAAAGCGGTGTTTAAATTTTGCGCCAAAAATGCTGATTGGTTGCGGTTGTGACCAATCAGCAAAACGGTGTTTAAATTTGGCGCCAATAACGGTGATTGGTCACGACCGCGACCATTCAGCAGGGCGGTGTTTAAATTTGGCGGCAACAATGTTGATTAGTCGCGGCCGGCGGTCGCGACCAATCAGCAGAGCGGGGTTTAAATTTGTCGCCAATAATGCTGATTGGTCGCAATCGCCGGCCGCGACCAATCAGCAGAGCGGTGTTTCAATTTGGCGCCAAAATCGCTGATTGGTCGCGGCCGGCAACCGTGACCCATCAGCAGAGCGGGGTTTAAATTTGGCGCCAATACTGCTGATTGGTCGTGGCCGGCAAACGTGACCAATCAGCCGAGCAGGGTTTAAATTTGGCGCCAATACTGCTGATTGGTTGCGGACGGCGACCGCGATCAATCAGCAGAGCGGTGTTTAAATTTGGCGCCAATAATGCTGATTAGTCGCGGCCGGCATCCGCGACCAATTAGCAGAGCGGGGTTTAAATTTGGCGCCAATCTCGCTGATTGGTCGCGGCTGGAGTCCGCGACCAATCAGCAGAGCGTTGTTTAAATTTGGCGCCAATCTCACTGATTGGTCGCAGCCGCTATTTAAATGTGGCGCCCAAATCGGTGATTGGTCGCGGGCAGTTTCCGCGACCAATCAGCAGAGTGGTGTTTAACTTTAGCGCCAAGATCACTGATTGGTCGCGTGCGGAGAGCGCGACCAATCAGCGAATCGTATTGGTGAGGACCGGGGAGTGCCGCTGCCTGGTCGGATACTTCCGCTGCGAGAAGCCGGGAGATGAGCGACTGCTCGCAGCAGATGTATCCCGACCCGCAGCTCCGCTCCCCGGTCCTCCCTTGACACCCTAGCCGCTGATCTCCCCACAGTATCCGCATGGTGTTACAAAGATCCGGACATTTGTGTTAAAAGTCGCTGATTGGTCGCTGGCGCTGCCCGCGACCAATCACCGATTTGGGCGCCAAATTTAAATATCGGCCGCAACCAATCACCGATCTTGGCTCCACATTTAAACACTGCTGTGCTGATTGGTCGCCGACGCTGGGCGCGACCAATTACCGATTTTGGCGCCACATTTAAATAGCGTCCGCGACCAATCAGTACAGCGGTGTTTAAATGTGGAGCCAAGATGGGTGATTGGTCGCGGCCGATATTTAAATTTGGCGCCCAAATCGGTGATTTTTAACACAAATGTCCGGATCTTTGTAACACCATGCGGATACTGTGGGGACATCAGCGGCTAGGGTGTGAAGGGAGGACCGGGGAGCGGCGCTGCGGGTCGGGATACTTCTGCTCCGAGCGCCCGCTCATGTCCCGGGTTCTCGCAGCGGAAGTATCCGCACAGGCAGCGCCGCTGACATCCATGCGGCTAGGGCGTGAAGGGAGGACCGGGGAGCGGCGCTGACATCCAATTGGTCGCGGCCGCTACTTAAATGTGCCGCACAAATCGGTGATTGGTCACCGTCTTGACCGCGACCAATCACTGATCTTGCCGCCAAAGTTAAACACTGCTGTGCTGATTGGTCGCGGACGCTGCCCGCGACCAATCACCGATTTATGCGCCAAATTTAAATATCAGCCTCATGCATGTCACTGACAGCGTGGGAAAATTCTCCTGCACTCAGCGCTTCAGCGTGAGAATTCTCCCACGCTGTCAGTGACGTGCATGAGGTGAGCCGAGCTCATTGGACATGACCTCGGCTCATCTTTATGCCGTCACAGCCAGACACTGAGGAGCGCAAGCAAGCCTTCGCTTCTCAGTGTCTGCGGGATGACAGGCTGGATGGCAGCGTTCTGCTGCGGTCCAGCCTGTCATCTCGATGTAGCAGAGCTGAAGCTGTCGTGGGAACCATGGAAAGGTAAGGATGATGTTGCTTTATTATTTTACTTTTATTGCAGGAGATCGTTGGCTTCAGCTGGAATGGGCGTGATGGTAAGTATGGTTTAATTTAGAACAATAAAGAATTGTGTGTTTATTTCAATTAAAGGATTTTATTCTGGGGGTTTGTGTTTTCTTTTAACTTTGACTATGGGGTTAGTAATGGGGGTGTCTTATAGACGCCTCTCCATTACTAACCTGGGCTTGATGTCAGCTGGCATTATAAGCTGACATCAAACCCAACCCTATTACCCCACTGCCATCGCTACAGGGCAGTGGGAAGAGCGAGGCTAAGTGCCAAAGTTGGCGCATCCTACGGATGCGCCATTTCTGGGACAGCTGACGGCTGGTGTTTCTAGCCTGGGAGGGGGCCAATATTCATGGCACCCTTCCTGGGCTATTAATATCAGCCCCCAGCTGTCTGCTTAGCCTTTGCTAGCTATTTAAATAGGGGGGACCCCACGTCATTTTTTTGGGGGGGGTCCCCCATTTTAATAGCTAGTAAAGGCTAGGTATTCAGCTGGGGGCTGATATTAGTAGCCTGGGAAGCTCCGTGGGTATTACCCACTTCCCAGGCTTCAAACATCTGCCCCAGCCGTCTGCTTAACCTCCGCTAGGGACTAAAATTACGGGGAACCCCATGCCAATTTTTTTTTTAATAAATCCTTTATTTTAACACTAAATGACAAGTACAGTGATCAACACTATCACTGTACTTCTTATATATGAGACTGACATGTTTCTATCTATCTAATCTATGTGTGATGCTCTATCTTTCTGTTCTAAATTGTCGGGTACAGATGCTGAATTGCCGGCCGGCTTTTTTAAAGAGACAGTGCATGAAAACACTATTATTTTTTTAAATAAATCCTTTACACTAAATGACAAGTACAGTAACCAACACTGTCACTGTACTTATTATATATGTGATTGGCATGTTTATATCTATCTATGTGTGATGCTCTATTCTTTCTGTTATAAATTGTCGGGTACCGCTGCTGAATTGCCGGCCGGCTTTTTTAAAGAGACGGTGCATGAAAACACTATTATTTTTTTTAATAAATCCTTTACACTAAATGACAAGTACAGTAACAACACTGTCACTGTGCTTCTTATATGTGTGACTGACATGTTTCTATCTATCTAATCTATGTGTGATGCTCTATTCCTTCTTGTCTAAATTGTCGGGTACCGGTGTATGCCGCTGCTGAATTGCCGGCCGGCTTTTTAAAAGAGAGCGTCTTCTGAGCAGTTTGTCAGCCTTTGGATACCTTTCAAGGTGTTTTCTATGTGTTTCTATGTGTTTTTGTTTGCCTGCCATTGGTTTTAACGGTGTTCGACGGTGTTCTAAGGTGTTCGACGAACAGTTCGACGAACAGTTCCTCGAACATCCCGGTGTTCGACGAACCGAACCGAACCCGAACACTACGGGGGTGGCTCAACACTAGTTACAAATTCAAAATAATTTTTATCTGCATCTAGCTCTGAAAAAATATTTGGGCTTGGGCTTGTAGCAGTGTGTTGGACTTGTTCTATTAGTCCATCTATACTAACCTCCACCAGGTTTCAAATTCAAAATAATTTTTATCTGCATCTAGCTCTGAAAAATTATTTGGGCTTGGGCTTGTAGCAGTGTGTGGGACTTGTTCTATTAGTCCATCTATACTAACCTCCACCATGTTGCAAATTCAAAATAATTTTTATCTGCATCTAGCTCTGAAAAAATATTTGGGCTTGGGCTTGTAGCAGTGTGTGGGACTTGTTCTATTAGTCCATCTATACTAACCTCCACCAGGTTGCAAATTCAAAGTAATCTTTATCTGCATCTAGCTCTGAAAAAATATTTGGGCTTGGGCTTGTAGCAGTGTGTGGGACGTGTTCTATTAGTCCATCTATACTAACCTCCACCAGGTTGCAAATTCAAAATAATTTTTATCTGCATCTAGCTCTGAAAAAATATTTGGGCTTAGGCTTGTAGCAGTGTGTGGGACTTGTTCTATTAGTCCATTTATAATAACCTCCACCAGGTTGCAAATTCAAAATATTTTTTATCTGCATCTAGCTCTGAAAAAATATTTGAGCTTGGGCTTGTAGCAGTGTGTGGGACTTGTTCTATTAGACCATCTGTACTAACCTACACCAGGTTTCAAATTCAAAATAATTTTTATCTGCATCTAGCTCTGAAAAAATATTTGGGCTTGGGCTTGTAGCAGTGTGTGGGACTTGTTCTTTTAGTTCTTCTATACTAACCTCCACCAGGCTTCAAATTCAAAATAATTTTAATCTGCATCTAGTGCTGAAAAAATATTTGGGCTTGGGCTTGTAGCAGTGTGTGGGACTTGTTCTAGTTTTAAATCTAAATTGACGTCCACCAGGTTGCAAATTCAAAATAATTTTTATCTGCATCTAGCTCTGAAAAAATATTTGAGCTTGGGCTTGTAGCAGTGTGTGGGACTTGTTCTATTAGTCCGTCTATACTAACCTCCACCATTTTGCAAATTCAAAATAATTTTTATCTGCATCTAGCTCTGAAAAAATATTTGGGCTTGGGCTTGTAGCAGTGTGTGGGACTTGTTCTATTAGTCCATCTATAATAACCTCCACCAGGTTGCAAATTCAAAATAATTTTTATCTTTATCTAGCTCTGAAAAAATATTTGAGCTTGGGCTTGTAGCAGTGTGTGGGACTTGTTCTATTAGACCATCTGTACTAACCTCCACCAGGTTTCAAATTCAAAATAATTTTTATCTGCATCTAGCTCTGAAAAAATATTTGGGCTTGGGCTTGTAGCAGTGTGTGGGACTTGTTCTATTAGTCCATCTATACTAACCTCCACCAGGTTTCAAATTCAAAATAATTTTTATCTGCATCTAGCTCTGAAAAAATATTTGGGCTTGGGCTTGTAGCAGTGTGTGGGACTTGCTCTTTTAGTCCACCTATACAAACCTCCACCATTCTTCAAAATTAAAAATAATTTTTATCTGCATCTAGTGCTGAAAAAATATTTGGGCTTGGGCTTGTAGCAGTGTGTGGGACTTGTTCTAGTTGTCCATCTAAATTAACCTCCACCAGGTTGCAAATTCAAAATAATTTTCATCTGCATCTAGCTCTGAAAAATATTTGAGCTTGGGCTTGTAGCAGTGTGTGGGACTTGTTCTATTAGTCCATCTATACTAACCTGCACCAGGTTGCAAATTCAAAATAATTTTTATCTGCATCTAGCTCTGAAAAAATATTTGAGCTTGGGCTTGTAGCAGTGTGTGGGACTTGTTCTATTAGTCCATCTATACTAACCTCCACCAGTTTGCAAATTGAAAATAATTTTTATCTGCATCTAGCTCTGAAAAAATATTTGGACTTGGACTTGTAGCAGTGTGTGGTACTTGTTCTATTAGTCCATCTATACTAACCTCCACCAGGTTGCAAATTCAAAATAATTTTTATCTGCATCTAGCTCTGAAAAAATATTTGGGCTTGGGCTTGTAGCAGTGTGTGGGACTTGCTCTTTTAGTCCATCTATACAAACCTCCACCATTCTTCAAAATTAAAAATAATTTTTATCTGCATCTAGTGCTGAAAAAATATTTGGGCTTGGGCTTGTAGCAGTGTGTGGGACTTGTTCTAGTTGTCCATCTAAATTAACCTCCACCAGGTTGCAAATTCAAAATAATTTTCATCTGCATCTAGCTCTGAAAAATATTTGAGCTTGGGCTTGCAGCAGTGTGTGGGACTTGTTCTATTAGTCCATCTATACTAACCTGCACCAGGTTGCAAATTCAAAATAATTTTTATCTGCATCTAGCTCTGAAAAAATATTTGGGCTTGGGCTTGTAGCAGTGTGTGGGACTTGTTCTATTAGTCCATCTATACTAACCTCCACCAGGTTTCAAATTCAAAATAATTTTTATCTGCATCTAGCTCTGAAAAAATATTTGGGCTTGGGCTTATAGCAGTGTGTTGGACTTGTTCTATTAGTTCATCTATACTAACCTCCACCAGGTTGCAAATTCAAAATAATTTTTATCTGCATCTAGCTCTGAAAAAATATTTGGGCTTGGGCTTGTAGCAGTGTGTGGCACTTGTTCTATTAGTCCATCTATACTAACCTCCACCAGGTTTCAAATTCTAAATAATTTTTATCTGCATCTAGTTCTGAAAAAATATTTGGGTTGGGCTTGTAGCAGTGTGTGGGACTTGTTCTAGTAGTCCATCTAAATTAACCTCCACCAGGTTGCAAATTCAAAATAATTTTTATCTGCATCTAGCTTTGAAAAAATATTTGGGCTTGGGCTTGTAGCAGTGTGTGGGACTTGTTCTATTAGTCCATCTATACTAAACTCCACCAGGTTGCAAATTCAAAATAATTTTTATCTGAATCTAGCTCTGAAAAAATATTTGGGCTTGGGCTTGTAGCAGTGTGTGGGACTTGTTCTATTAGTCCATCTATACTAACCTCCACCAGGTTTCAAATTCAAAATAATTTTTATCTGCATCTAGCTCTGAAAAAATATTTGGGCTTGGGCTTGTAGCAGTATTTGGGACATGTTCTATTAGTCCATCTATACTAACCTCCACCAGGTTTCAAATTCAAAATAATTTTTATCTGCATCTAGCTCTGAAAAAATATTTGGGCTTGGGCTTGTAGCAGTGTGTGGAATTTGTTCTATTAGTCCATCTATACTAACCTACACCAGTTTTCAAATTCAAAATAATTTTTATCTGCATCTAGCTCTGAAAAAATATTTGGGCTTGGGCTTGTAGCAGTGTGTGGGACTTGTTCTATTCCTCCATCTATACTAACCTCCACCAGGTTTCAAATTCAAAATAATTTTTATCTGCCTCTAGCTCTGAAAAAATATTTGGGCTTGGGCTTGTAGCAGTGTGTGGGACTTGTTCTATTAGTCCATCTATACTAACCTCCACCAGGTTGCAAATTCAAAGTAATCTTTATCTGCATCTAGCTCTGAAAAAATATTTGGGCTTGGGCTTGTAGCAGTGTGTGGGACTTGTTCTATTAGTCCATCTATACTAACCTCCACCAGGTTGCAAATTCAAAATAATTTTTATTGCATCTAGCTTTGAAAAAATATTTGGGCTTGGGCTTGTAGCAGTGTGTGGGACGTGATCTATTAGTCCATTTATAATAACCTCCACCAGGTTGCAAATTCAAAATATTTTTTATCTGCATCTAGCTCTGAAAAAATATTTGGGCTTGGGCTTGTAGCAGTGTGTGGGACTTGTTCTATTAGTCCATCTATACTAACCTCCACAAGGTTTCAAATTCAAAATAATTTTTATCTGCATCTAGCTCTGAAAAAATATTTGGGCTTGGGCTTGTAGCAGTGTGTGGGACTTGTTCTTTTAGTTCTTCTATACTAACCTCCACCAGGCTTCAAATTCAAAATAATTTTTATCTGCATCTAGTGCTGAAAAAATATTTGGGCTTGGGCTTGTAGCAGTGTGTGGGACTTGTTCTAGTTTTAAATCTAAATTAACCTCCACCAGGTTGCAAATCCAAAATAATTTTTATCTGCATCTAGCTCTGAAAAAATATTTGAGCTTGGGCTTGTAGCAGTGTGTGGGACTTGTTTTATTAGTCCGTCTATACTAACCTCCACCAGTTTGCAAATTCAAAATAATTTTTATCTGCATCTAGCTCTGAAAAAATATTTGGGCTTGGGCTTGTAGCAGTGTGTGGGACTTGTTCTATTAGTCCATCCATAATAACCTCCACCAGGTTGCAAATTCAAAATAATTTTTTCTGCATCTAGCTCTGAAAAAATATTTGAGCTTGGGCTTGTAGCAGTGTGTGGAACTTGTTCTATTAGACCATCTGTACTAACCTCCACCAGGTTTCAAATTCAAAATAATTTTTATCTCCATCTAGCTCTGGAAAAATATTTGGGATTGGGCTTGTAGCAGTGTGTGGGACTTGTTCTATTAGTCTATCTATGCTAACCTCCACCAGGTTTCAAATTCAAAATAATGTTTATCTGCATCTAGCTCTGAAAAAATATTTGGGCTTGGGCTTGTAGCAGTGTGTGGGACTTGCTCTTTTAGTCCATCTATACAAACCTCCACCATTTTTCAAATTTAAAATAATTTTTATCTGCATCTATTGCTGAAAAAATAATTGGGCTTGGGCTTGTAGCAGTGTGTGGGACTTGTTCTAGTTGTCCATCTAAATTAACCTCCACCAGGTTGCAAATTCAAAATATTTTTTATCTGCATCTAGCTCTGAAAAAATATTTGAGCTTGGGCTTGTAGCAATATGTGGGACTTGTTCTATTAGACCATCTGTACTAACCTCCACCAGGTTTCAAATTCAAAAGAATTTTTTTCTGCATCTAGCTCTGAAAAAATATTTGGGCTTGGGCTTGTAGCATTGTGTGGGACTTGTTCTATTAGTCCATCTATACTAACCTCCACCAGGTTTCAAATTCAAAATAATTTTTATCTGCATCTAGCTCTGAAAAAATATTTGGGCTTGGGCTTGTAGCAGTATTTGGGACATGTTCTATTAGTCCATCTATACTAACCTCCACCAGGTTTCAAATTCAAAATAATTTTTATCTGTATCTAGCTCTGAAAAAATATTTGGGCTTGGGCTTGTAGCAGTGTGTGTAATTTGTTCTATTAGTCCATCTATACTAACCTACACCAGGTTTCAAATTCAAAATAATTTTTATCTGCATCTAGCTCTGAAAAAATATTTGGGCTTGGGCTTGCAGCAGTGTGTGGGACTTGTTCTATTACTCCATCTATACTAACCTCCACCAGGTTTCAAATTTAAAATAATTTTTATCTGCCTCTAGCTCTGAAAAAATTTTTGGGCTTGGGCTTGTAGCAGTGTGTGGAACTTGTTCTATTAGTCCATCTATACTAACCTCCACCAGGTTGCAAATTCAAAGTAATCTTTATCTGCATCAAGCTCTGAAAAAATATTTGGGCTTGGGCTTGCAGCAGTGTGTGGGACTTGTTCTATTAGTCCATGTATACTAACCTCCACCAGGTTGCAAATTCAAAATAATTTTTATCTGCATCTAGCTCTGAAAAAATATTTGGGCTTGGGCTTGTAGCAGTGTGGGACTTGTTCTATTAGTCCATTTATAATAACCTCCACCAGGTTGCAAATTCAAAATATTTTTTATCTGCATCTAGCTCTGAAAAAATATTTGAGCTTGGGCTTGTAGCAGTATGTGGGACTTGTTCTATTAGACCATCTGTACTAACCTCCACCAGGTTTCAAATTCAAAATAATTTTTTTCTGCATCTAGCTCTGAAAAAATATTTGGGCTTGGGCTTGTAGCAGTATGTGGGACTTGTTCTATTAGTCCATCTATACTAACCTCCACCAGGTTTCAAATTCAAAATAATTTTTATCTGCATCTAGGTCTGAAAAAATATTTGGGCTTGGGCTTGTAGCAGTGTGTGGGACTTGTTCTTTTAGTTCTTCTATACTAACCTCCACCAGGCTTCAAATTCAAAATAATTTTTATCTGCATCTAGTGCTGAAAAAATATTTGGGCTTGGGCTTGTAGCAGTGTGTGGGACTTGTTCTAGTTTTAAATCTAAATTAACCTCCACCAGGTTGCAGATTCAAAATAATTTTTATCTGCATCTATCTCTGAAAAAATATTTGGGCTTGGGCTTGTAGCAGTGTGTGGGACTTGTTCTATTACTCCATCTATAATAACCTCCACCAGGTTGCAAATTCAAAATAATTTTTATCTGCATCTAGCTCTGATAAAATATTTGAGCTTGGGCTTGTAGCAGTGTGTGGGACTTGTTCTATTATACCATCTGTACTAACCTCCACCAGGTTTCAAATTCAAAATAATTTTTATCTGCATCTAGCTCTGAAAAAATATTTGGGCTTGGGCTTGTAGCAGTGTGTGGAACTTGTTCTATTAGTCCATCTAAACTAACCTCCACCAGGTTGCAAATTCAAAAGAATTTTTATCTGCATCTAGCTCTGAAAAAATATTTGGGCTTGGGCTTGTAGCAGTGTGTGGGACTTGTTCTATTAGTCCATCTATACTAACCTCCACCAGGTTTCAAATTCAAAATAATTTTTGTCTGCATCTAGCTCTGAAAAAATATTTGGGCTTGGGCTTGTAGCAGTGTGTGGGACTTGTTCTATTAGTCCATCTATACTAAACTCCACCAGGTTGCAAATTCAAAATAATTTTTATCTGCATCTAGCTCTGAAAAAATATTTGGGCTTGGGCTTGTAGCAGTGTGTGGGACTTGTTCTATTAGTCCATCTATACTAACCTCCACCAGGTTTCAAATTCAAAATAATTTTTGTCTGCATCTAGCTCTGAAAAAATATTTGGGCTTGGGCTTGTAGCAGTATTTGGGACATGTTCTATTAGTCCATGTATACTAACCTCCACCAGGTTTCAAATTCAAAATAATTTTTATCTGCATCTAGCTCTGAAAAAATATTTGGGCTTGGGCTTGTAGCAGTGTGTGGAATTTGTTCTATTAGTCCATCTATACTAACCTACACCAGGTTTCAAATTCAAAATAATTTTTATCTGCATCTAGCTCTGAAAAAATATTTGGGCTTGGGCTTGCAGCAGTGTGTGGGACTTGTTCTATTACTCCATCTATACTAACCTCCACCAGGTTTCAAATTCAAAATAATTTTTATCTGCCTCTAGCTCTGAAAAAATATTTGGGCTTGGGCTTGTAGCAGTGTGTGGGACTTGTTCTATTAGTCCATCTATACTAACCTCCACCAGGTTGAAAATTCAAAGTAATCTTTATCTGCATCAAGCTCTGAAAAAATATTTGGGATTGGGCTTGCAGCAGTGTGTGGGACTTGTTCTATTAGTCCATCTATACTAACCTCCACCAGGTTGCAAATTAAAAATAATTTTTATCTGCATCTAGCTCTGAAAAAATATTTGGGCTTAGGCTTGTAGCAGTGTGTGGGACTTGTTCTATTAGTCCAATTTTAATAACCTCCACCAGGATGCAAATTCAAAATATTTTTTATCTGCATCTAGCTCTGAAAAAATATTTGAGCTTGGGCTTGTAGCAGTATGTGGGACTTGTTCAATTAGACCATCTGTACTAACCTCCACCAGGTTTCACATTCAAAAGAATTTTTTTCTGCATCTAGCTCTGAAAAAATATTTGGGCTTGGGCTTGTAGCATTGTGTGGGACTTGTTCTATTAGTCCATCTATACTAACCTCCACCAGGTTTCAAATTCAAAATAATTTTTATCTGCATCTAGCTCTGAAAAAATATTTGGGCTTGGGCTTGTAGCAGTACTTGGGACATGTTCTATTAGTCCATTTATACTAACCTCCACCAGGTTTCAAATTCAAAATAATTTTTATCTGCATCTAGCTCTGAAAAAATATTTGGGCTTGGGCTTGTAGCAGTGTGTGTAATTTGTTCTATTAGTCCATCTATACGAACCTACACCAGGTTTCAAATTCAAAATAATTTTTATCTGCATCTAGCTCTGAAAAAATATTTGGGCTTGGGCTTGCAGCAGTGTGTGGGACTTGTTCTACTACTCCATCTATACTAACCTCCACCAGGTTTCAAATTTAAAATAATTTTTATCTGCCTCTAGCTCTGAAAAAATATTTGGGCTTGGGCTTGTAGCAGTGTGTGGAACTTGTTCTATTAGTCCATCTATACTAACCTCCACCAGGTTGCAAATTCAAAGTAATCTTTATCTGCATCAAGCTCTGAAAAAATATTTGGGCTTGGGCTTGTAGCAGTGTGTGGGACTTGTTCTATTAGTCCATCTATACTAACCTCCACCAGGTTGCAAATTCAAAATAATTTTTATCTGCATCTAGCTCTGAAAAAATATTTGGGCTTGGGCTTGTAGCAGTGTGTGGGACTTGTTCTATTAGTCCATTTATAATAACCTCCACCAGGTTGCAAATTCAAAATATTTTTTATCTGCATCTAGCTCTGAAAAAATATTTGAGCTTGGGCTTGTAGCAGTATGTGGGACTTGTTCTATTAGACCATCTGTACTAACCTCCACCAGGTTTCAAATTCAAAATAATTTTTTTCTGCATCTAGCTCTGAAAAAATATTTGGGCTTGGGCTTGTAGCAGTGTGTGGGACTTGTTCTATTAGTCCATCTATACTAACCTCCACCAGGTTTCAAATTCAAAATAATTTTTATCTGCATCTAGGTCTGAAAAAATATTTGGGCTTGGGCTTGTAGCAGTGTGTGGGACTTGTTCTTTTAGTTCTTCTATACTAACCTCCACCAGGCTTCAAATTCAAAATAATTTTTATCTGCATCTAGTGCTGAAAAAATATTTGGGCTTGGGCTTGTATCAGTGTGTGGGACTTGTTCTAGTTTTAAATCTAAATTAACCTCCACCAGGTTGCAGGTTCAAAATAATTTTTATCTGCATCTATCTCTGAAAAAATATTTGAGCATGGGCTTGTAGCAGTGTGTGGAACTTGTTCTATTAGTGCGTCTATACTAACCTCCACCAGTTTGCAAATTCAAAATAATTTTTATCTGCATCTAGCTCCGAAAAAATATTTGAGCTTGGGCTTGTAGCCGTGTGTGGGACTTGTTCTATTAGACCATCTGTACTAACCTCCACCAGGTTTCAAATTCAAAATAATTTTTATCTGCATCTAGCTCTGAAAAAATATTTGGGCTTGGGCTTGTAGCAGTGTGTGGGACTTGTTCTATTAGTCCATCTAAACTAACCTCCACCAGGTTGCAAATTCAAAATAATTTTTATCTGCATCTAGCTCTGAAAAAATATTTGGGCTTGGGCTTGTAGCAGTGTGTGGGACTTGTTCTATTAGTCCATTTATAATAACCTCCACCAGGTTGCAAATTCAAAATATTTTTTATCTGCATCTAGCTCTGAAAAAATATTTGGGCTTGGGCTTGTAGCAGTGTGTGGGACTTGTTCTATTAGTCCATCTATACTAACCTCCACAAGGTTTCAAATTCAAAATAATTTTTATCTGCATCTAGCTCTGAAAAAATATTTGGGCTTGGGCTTGTAGCAGTGTGTGGGACTTGTTCTAGTTTTAAACCTAAATTAACCTCCACCAGGTTTCAAATTCAAAATAATTTTTATCTGCATCTAGCTCTGAAAAAATATTTGGGCTTGGGCTTGTAGCAATATTTGGGACATGTTCTATTAGTCCATCTATACTAACCTCCACCAGGTTTCAAATTCAAAATAATTTTTATCTGCATCTAGCTCTGAAAAAATATTTGGGCTTGGGCTTGTAGCAGTGTGTGGAATTTGTTCTATTAGTCCATCTATACTAACCTACACCAGGTTTCAAATTCAAAATAATTTTTATCTGCATCTAGCTCTGAAAAAATATTTGGGCTTGGGCTTGCAGCAGTGTGTGGGACTTGCTCTAGTACTCCATCTATACTAACCTCCACCAGGTTTCAAATTCAAAATAATTTTTATCTGCCTCTAGCTCTGAAAAAATATTTGGGCTTGGGCTTGTAGCAGTGTGTGGGACTTGTTCTATTAGTCCATCTATACTAACCTCCACCAGGTTGCAAATTCAAAGTAATCTTTATCTGCATCAAGCTCTGAAAAAATATTTGGGCTTGGGCTTGTAGCAGTGTGTGGGACTTGTTCTATTACTCCATCTATACTAACCTCCACCAGGTTGCAAATTCAAAATAATTTTTATCTGCATCTAGCTCTGAAAAAATATTTGGGCTTGGGCTTGTAGCAGTGTGTGGGACTTGTTCTATTAGTCCATTTATAATAACCTCCACCAGGTTTCAAATTCAAAATAATTTTTATCTGCACCTAGCTCTGAAAAAATATTTGAGCTTGGGTTTTTAGCATTATGTGGGACTTGTTCTATTAGACCATCTGTACTAACCTCCACCAGGTTTCAAATTCAAAATAATTTTTTTCTGCATCTAGCTCTGAAAAAATATTTGGGCTTGGGCTTGTAGCAGTGTGTGGGACTTGTTCTATTAGTCCATCTATACTTACCTACACCAGGTTTCAAATTCAAAATAATTTTTATCTGCATCTAGCTCTGAAAAAATATTTGGGCTTGGGCTTGTAGCAGTGTGTGGGACTTGTTCTTTTAGTTCTTCTATACTAACCTTCACCAGGCTTCAAATTCAAAATAATTTTTATCTGCATCTAGTGCTGAAAAAATATTTGAGCTTGGGCTTGTAGCAGTGTGTGGGACTTGTTCTAGTTTTAAACCTAAATTAACCTCCACCAGGTTGCAGATTCAAAATAATTTTTATCTGAATCTAGCTCTGAAAAAATATTTGAGCATGGGCTTGTAGCAGTGTGTGGGACTTGTTCTATTAGTCCGTCTATACTAACCTCCACCAGTTTGCAAATTCAAAATAATTTTTATCTGCATCTAGCTCTGAAAAAATATTTGGGCTTGGGCTTGTAGCAGTGTGTGGGACTTGTTCTATTAGTCCATCTATAATAACCTCCACCAGGTTGCAAATTCAAAATAATTTTTATCTGCATCTAGCTCTGAAAAAATATTTGAGCATGGGCTTGTAGCAGTGTGTGGGACTTGTTCTATTAGTCCGTCTATACTAACCTCCACCAGTTTGCAAATTCAAAATAATTTTTATTTGCATCTAGCTCTGAAAAAATATTTGGGCTTGGGCTTGTAGCAGTATTTTGACATGTTCTATTAGTCCATCTATACTAACCTCCACCAGGTTTCAAATTCAAAATAATTTTTATCTGCATCTAGCTCTGAAAAAATATTTGGGCTTGGGCTTGTAGCAGTGTGTGGAATTTGTTCTATTAGTCCATCTATACTAACCTACACCAGGTTTCAAATTCAAAATAATTTTTATCTGCATCTAGCTCTGAAAAATATTTGGGCTTGGGCTTGCAGCAGTGTGTGGGACTTGCTCTAGTACTCCATCTATACTAACCTCCACCAGGTTTCAAATTCAAAATAATTTTTATCTGCCTCTAGCTCTGAAAAAATATTTGGGCTTGGGCTTGTAGCAGTGTGTGGGACTTGTTCTATTAGTCCATCTATACTAACCTCCACCAGGTTGCAAATTCAAAGTAATCTTTATCTGCATCAAGCTCTGAAAAAATATTTGGGCTTGGGCTTGTAGCAGTGTGTGGGACTTGTTCTATTAGTCCATCTATACTAACCTCCACCAGGTTTCAAATTCAAAATAATTTTTATCTGCATCTAGCTCTAAAAAAATATTTGGGCTTGGGCTTGTAGCAGTGTGTGGAACTTGTTCTATTAGTACATCTAAACTAACCTCCACCAGGTTGCAAATTCAAAAGAATTTTTATCTGCATCTAGCTCTGAAAAAATATTTGGGCTTGGACTTGTAGCAGTGTGTGGGACTTGTTCTATTAGTCCATCTATACTAACCTCCACCAGGTTTCAAATTCAAAATAATTTTTATCTGCATCTAGCTCTGAAAAAATATTTGGGCTTAGGCTTATAGCAGTGTGTTGGACTTGTTCTATTAGTCCATCTATACTACCCTCCACCAGGTTGCAAATTCAAAATAATTTTTATCTGCATCTAGCTCTGAAAAAATATTTGGGCTTGGGCTTGTAGCAGTGTGTGGGACTTGTTCTATTAGTCTATCTATACTAACCTCCACCAGGTTTCAAATTCAAAATAATTTTCATCTACATCTAGCTCTGAAAAAATATTTCGGCTTGGGCTTGTAGCAGTGTGTGGGACTTGTTCTATTAGTCCATCTATACTAACCTCCACCAGTTTCAAATTCAAAATAATTTTTATCTGCATCTAGCTCTGAAAAAATATTTGGGCTTGGGCTTGTAGCAGTGTGTGGGACTTGTTCTATTAGTCCATCTATACTAACCTCCACCAGGTTGCAAATTCAAAATAATTTTTATCTGCATCTAGCTCTGAAAAAATATTTGGGCTTGGGCTTGTAGCAGTGTGTGGGACTTGTTCTATTAGTCCATCTATACTAACCTCCACCAGTTTCAAATTCAAAATAATTTTTATCTGCATCTAGCTCTGAAAAAATATTTGGGATTGGGCTTATAGCAGTGTGTTGGCTTGTTCTATTAGTCCATCTATACTAACCTCCACCAGGTTGCAAATTCAAAATAATTTTTATCTGCATCTAGCTCTGAAAAAATATTTGGGCTTGGGCTTGTAGCAGTGTGTGGGACTTGTTCTATTAGTCCATCTATACTAACCTCCACCAGGTTTCAAATTCAAAATAATTTTCATCTGCATCTAGCTCTGAAAAAATATTTGGGCTTGGGCTTGTAGCATTGTGTGGGACTTGTTCTATTAGTCCATATATACTAACCTCCACCAGTTTCAAATTCAAAATAATTTTTATCTGCATTTAGCTCTGAAAAAATATTTGGGCTTGGGCTTGTAGCAGTGTGTGGGACTTGTTCTATTAGTCCATCTATACTAACCTCCACCACCTGTGTATGTAATAAAATTGTTTTACTACATATAACCCAGCCAATATTTTGGGCTATTACCACAGTTTGGCCACTCAGCTCTGCTCGGTTCCCATCCATTGTTTTTTTTGCAAACAATTCCAGCGTTTTCAATTAGTTAACCATCAAAATGAGTGGAAAAACGCCTGGTGCTGGTGGAAAGGGGAATAGGCTTGTTGGGAAGGAAAAAAAAGGTTGTGTCCGTGGGGTAGGTGTTAAAGCAGCAGTAACATCTGCAGAAGAAAGACCATCTTCCAGCCAAACTAAGATGTCTACTTCTTTTAGCAGACTATGTGATAAGATCCCTTTCTTACGGCAACGCCAATCACTACAAATTCCAGATGAGGCACAAAACAGCAGGTGCTTCAACGGATATCAAGTGCTCCTTTAAGTGGGCTCTCCTCCACCTCAACTTCAACATCACAAATACTCCAGTCCTCAGAGGTGTCACCCCAATAGCACTTGCTTCCTCACAACTCCCAAGTCTCCAGCTGCCCATCTGAGTATGGGGTAGAACAGATGGTTGAGTATGCAGAGCTGTTTACTCATACTATAGCCTGGGAATCAGAGGTCGGCTCCAGAGCTTCTGTGAATCCCGACGAGGAAATGATCTGCACTGATGCCCAGAATCTTTATGAGTCGGATCCAGGACCAGACGCAGAAGGTTCTGAACATAATGTAGACCCTCGTTCCCAAACTGTAACTCCTGTTGGTGGAGACAATGAGGAAGACGATGATGAGACTCAAATAACTGATTGGAGCGACAACTTTAGTTTTTTGTCAGGGCAGGAACAGGTTGGCTCTGAGGACGACGGGTGTGATAATACACAGGGTGATGATGACGAGGTTGGAGATCCCACTTACTGTCAACCCACAGTCAGCCAGTCGATGAGGTCAGCAGAGGAGGTGGAGGAGGATGCTAGTGACGACGAGGTCAGGTTGCGCCTTCCTGGACAGAGACGTAGTACTGGAAGCACGTCAACAACTGCATCCTCAAACACAACTCTGCCTCTGACCACAAGTCGTGGTGGCTCTTCAAGTCGCATTGGTGCTAAGCCTTGCATAGCCTGGGCATTTTTTCAGATCGATAAGGATGACCCAACTCGTGTTATCTGTAACATTTGTCAGCAAAAGCTAAGTAGAGGCCAAAAAATACATAGTTTGAGTACTTCATGCGTGAACCGACACATGGATATGAAGCATAAGTTGCAGTGAGAAGCTCACTGTGCTACAATGTGGCCTAGCCGGCCGGGCCAACCACCGTCTGCCACATTTTGTGCATCTGCGGCCTCTTCATCCTCTGTGACTGGGGGGACAGCAGTCACACCTGTTTTGGGACGCAGACCTGCCACCTCTTTACCTGCAACAGCCAGCGTGATTGGCAGGTCATCATTTTCTTTGAAGGTGGAAACACCAGCTGGTGTTCAGCGCTGTCCGACATCGATAGCACCACCTTTGGATCAAGGCAACCTAACATGTCCGCCTGCATCTTCCTCACAGACCGGCAGTTTGCCGGGGACACCCTTCTCAACCCCATCTAAGCACAACAGCAAGCCCTCGGTCCCTCAGATGTGGACAAGTAAAAGATCATTTCCTCCTAGCCATGAGAAAGCTAAGAGGTTGAATTTCACCATCTGCAAGCTCTTGGCTACAGAAATGCTGCCTTTCCGCCTGGTGGACACAGGATTTTCAAGACCTTATGTCCGTCGCAGTGCCCCAGTACCAGATGCCCAGTGAGCACTACTTCTCAAAGAAAGGTGTGCCTGCGCTCCACCAGCATGTCGCACACAACATCAGCTCTTCTTTGAGAAACTCTGTGTGTGACAGGGTGCATTTCACCACAGACACTTGGACGAGTAGGCATGGACAGGGGCGTTACATGTCGCTGACTGGGCACTGGGTAACTATGGTGACAGCAGGACAAGGGGCTGCTGTCCAAGTCTTGCGGTCCCCACGAGTTGTGCATCAATCCTCTTTATCTCAAAGTTCCTCCACTGCTTCTGCCTCCTCAACCTCCACTCGGTGCTCCACCTGCACCCAAAGCCTGTCTCGTCATGCCACAAGCTTTCTAACTGCGCAGAAGGGATCCTGCACACCTCCTTACTATGCTGGCCGTAGGGCTCAACGTCATCAGGCGGTTTTTACTTTGAAATGTCTGGGAAATGTGAGTCACACAGCTGAGGAGTTGTGGTCAGCTCTGGAGAACCAGTTTCATGAATGGTTGTCTCCACTGGACCTGAAACCGGGGAAGGCCGTGTGCGACAATGCTGCAAACCTGGGTGCGGCACTTAGCCGGGGCAAAGTCACACACTTGCCTTGTATGGCTCACGTGTTGAACCTGGTTGTCCAGCAATTTTTAGCCCACTATCCTGGACTAGATGGCCTTCTGCAGAGGGCATGGTCGCTGTGTGCTCACTTCCGCCGTTCGCATCCCGCAGCTCAGCGACTTACATCTCTACAGAAGTCGTTGGGCCTGCCACTTCACCGGCTAAAATGCGATGTGACTACCTGGTGGAATTCAACTCTGCACATGTTGCAGCGACTGTGGCAGCACCGACAAGCCCTGGTGCAATACGTTCTGATGTATAGCCTGGGCTAACGAGATCCAGAGGTGGGGCAAATCACGCTGGAGGAGTGGTCTCAGATGAGGGACCTATGCACCCTTCTGCACAGTTTTGAAATGGTGACGAAGATGTTTAGTGCTGACGATGCCATTATCAGCATGACTATTCCGGTGATTTACATGCTGGAGCACATGTTAAACAGAATTTCTAGTCAGGTGGTGGCACAAGAGGAGGTGGAGGAAGTAGAGGAGGAGGAGTTGTATGCGGAAGGGCTAACATCTACAAGGTCCAGACGGTCTGCAGCACCAAGGCGGCAGGCATGTGAGGGTGGGGGAGATGGTTTTACCAGGGCGCATGGTAGCAGCCAAACTAGTGAGGAAGGTGCAGGAGCCCAGGAAGAAGTGGAGGACGAACTGATGGAAGACTCATCAGATGAGGGAGACCTTGATCACATTTCTGTTTTGCGAGGTTGGGGGCAGAGGGCAGAGGAAGGAAGCATGATTGTTACCTCGCCACCAACACAACAGGGACTTGGTGCTCCTGGATGCGCAACACACATGAGTGCCTTCTTGCTGCACTACCTGCAACATGACCCTCGAATTTTGAGAATTAGAAATAATCCTGACTACTGGGTTGCCACACTGTTAGATCCCCGGTACAAAAGTAAATTTGCAGAAATTATTCCTGCCATAGAAAGAGATGCACGCATGCAGGAGTTTCAGCAGAGACTGTTGCAGAATCTTACATGTGCTTTTCCCCAAAACACTAGTGGTGCACGTAGTGAATCTCACAGTTGCAACTTGCCGACCGTGGGACCGTCGAGTGTTTAGCACTTAAAGCGTAACAGAAACACAGTATCTGCTGGTAACTTCAATTTTGCGGAATCATTTCACCACTTTTTTAGCCCATCCTTTGCAAGGCCACAGGAGACAAGAAGTCTGACACATAGTCAACGCCTAGAGACGATGGTACAGAAGTATCTCCAAGTAAACATTGAAGCCATGACTGTGTCACTGGACCCTTGCTCTTTTTGGGATTCCAATCTGGATAAATGGCCGGAGCTCTCCACTTACGCCTTGGAGATCTTGTCATGCCCCGCAGCCAGCGTTCTGTCTGAACGTGTGTCCAGCGCTGCTGGTGGTGTGCTGACAGATAAGCGCACGCGGCTCTCCACTGATAATGTAGGCAGACTCACGTTCATAAAGATGAACAAATCATGGATCCCAAACGACTTTTCTACCCCTGTCTCATCCTGGGGAGAGTAAAAGCTTGATGATTTGTTAAAATCACCTCAACAACCATTTTAAGCTTTCAAATTACTATTCATGTTTATCTGTATCTTTAATGGAAAATAATTTGGGCCTTGTAGCAGTGCGCAGTGCTGATTCTATTAGACCATCTATACTAAACTCCACCAGATTTAAAATAATTAATCATGTTTATCTGTATCTTGGCTGGAAAATAATTTGGGCCTTGTAGCAGTGTGCAGTACTGATTCTATTAGGCCATCTATACTAAACTCCACCAGATTTAAAATTACTAATCATGTTTATCTGTATCTTGGCTGGAAAATAATTTGGGCGTTGTAGCAGTTTGCAGTACTGATTCTATTAGGCCATCTATACTAAGCTCCACCAGCTTTCAAATTAATAATAATTTTTAGCTGCATCTAGCCCGGAAAATAACTTTGGGGCTCCTAGATGCGCAAGACACATGAGTGCCTTCTTGCTGCACTACCTGCAACATGACACTCAGATTGTCAGAATTCTAAATAATCCTGACTACTGGGTTGCCACATTCTTAGATCCCCCACACTCTTCGATCAACCTTTTCATTTTAATAAAGACCAAAAAAATGGTCATTTTTGAAATTATAAGCATTAGCAGGTTATTAGAAACTGAAATCAAACAGTTTTCAACTCAAAACTTTATTCTAGGAGATGTTACATTTGCACATAGGACCCCTTGTTCGAAAGGAGCTTCTGAACTCTCTCGTCCATTGAATTTGTCAGGTTTTGGATGGTTTCTGCTTCAATTGTTTTGCATGAGGACAGAATACACTCCCAGAGCTGTTGCTTAGATGTGAACTGCCTCCCGCCATCATAGACACTCCTTTTGATGATGCTCCAGAGGTTCTCAATGGGTTGAGGTCAGGGGAGCATGGGGGTTACACCATAAGTTTGTCCCCTTTTATGCCCATATCAGCCAGAGATGCAGATGTGTTATGTGTAGCATGAGACGGTGCATTATCATGCATGAAAATGATCTTGCTGCGGAATACACGGTTTTTCTTCTTGAACCATGGCAGGAAGTGCTGTTTGAGAAACTCCACATACATTATGGAGTTCATCTTTACCCCTTTAGGGATCCTAAAGGGGCCGACAATCTCTCTCCCCATGATTCCAGTCCAAAACATTACTCCACCTCCTCCTTGTTGGCGCCATAGCCGTGTTTGCATGGGGTGTGCATCAACCAGCCATCCTCCACTCCATCCATCTGGACCATCAAGCGTTGCACGGCACTCATCGGTGAACAAAACAGTTTTGAAGTCAGTCTTCATGTATTGTTTGGCCCACTGGAGCCGTTTCTGCTTGTGTACAGTGGATAGAGGAGGTCGACAGGATGGCTTATGCACAGCTGCAAACCTCTGAAGGACCCTGCATCTTGTTGTTCGGGGGACGTTGGAGGCACCAGCAGCTTCAAAAACTTGTCTGCTGCTATGACAAGGCTTTTTTGCCATTGCTCTTTTAACCTGACGTAATTGCCTGTAGGAAAGAGTCCTCAATTTTCCCTTATCAGCACGCACATGTGTGTACTGTGAATCAGCTACATACTTCTTGATTGTGCGATGATCAGGATGAAGTGTCTTGGCAATGTTGATTGTAGTCATGCCTTGACCTAAACACTCCACAATTTGTTGCATCTCAGCAGCCGACACATCCTTTTTCTTTCCCATTTTGGCAGAAAATGTAGGCTGCTTAATAATGTGGGACAGCATTCTTAAGTTGTCTTGCCTTTCATTGGACACACCTGCCAAACTAATTAGCACAGGTGTCTGCAATTGCTTACAGTGATATAAAGAGCCCTGACACACATCACCATCAATAAATTTAAATGACAAACAAAAAAATTCTTACCTTATCACTCCTAAACACTTTTTGCATAATAATTTGGAACACAGTGTACATGTGCTTTTCCACAAAACACCAATGGTTCACGTAGTGAATCTTACAGTTCTAACTTGCCAACCATGGTCTGTATGGAGTTGTTCAATAAAGGGCCCAAAATTAAGATAACAAAGACAAGAGAGGTCTCTATGAATATGAATTCCTAAGTATTTGATACCCTGTGAGGGCCAGGCAAAGTGAAAATTGGACTGGATGGAATCCTGTATGGATTTGGGGAGAGAGACATCGAGGACCTCAGACTTCACTGCATTTATTTTAAAATTTGACCATGTAACAAAGTGATCTATTTCAGCCATAACAGCAGGGATGGATATATGTGATTAAGTGATATATACTAGGACATCATCAGCAAATGCAGAGCACTTGTACTCGGTGCCTCCCACCTCAATCCACCTAATATTGGGGTTATGGCGAATTGATGAGAGCAGGTGCTCCGTCACTAGGATGTATAAGAGAGGGGACAGAGGACATCCCTGCCTTGTCCCATTGGTGATTATGAAAGGTGATGAAAATGTTCCATTTATCTTCAGCCTAGGTGACGTATTGCGATACAGGGCCGTGATTTTGCCTATAAAAGGGTCCCCTAGACCTCTACCCCAAGCTTTTTAAGAGAATAATATATGGCGTGCCAGGAGACTCTATGGAATGCTTTCTCAGCATCCAACGAGAGTATCTAATTACAAATTTTTAACTGCATCTAGCCCAGGAAATACTTTGTGCCTAGTAGCAGTGTCTTCTAGTCAGCGGATTATCCCAGCTGTTAAGCAAGCTACACTACCTGTAGTTTGGACACTTAATTTTTTCAAAGGAAATGGTTTGGGCCCCCGGGACACTCAGTGAAGAACATCGGGGAGGCACCCCAAGGCATAGGGGCTGGGACTGGCGGTAGGACTCCTTGCGGTGGACCGCCAAGCTTGAACCTTATAAAAGCTTTTTAACTGCAGGAGCTTTAGTGGGCGCTACTGGAGCTGGAATTACCGCGGCTGCTGGCATGAGACTTGCCCTCCAATAGATTCTTGTTAAAGGATTTAAAGTGTACTCATTCAAATTAGAGAGACAATTTAAATTAAAAAGATTAGACCTGCCTCCACCGCAGGGGGGCTCACTCGACCCACCAGCGGAGAGGCACCAGTTTTGGGAGAGCGGGGCTGGCTGTCAGGGTCCACCGCGGCTCTGGCACAAACCCGGCGACACGGAGTTCGCACGGGCAGGAACGGACTGGCCGTGTCGGCTTCGCACTTTTTTTGTTTTAGAAGGGCATGACATGCCTATATCTGTGTCTCCCCCTCCTTTTACTCCTCCACCTCTTTTCTTTTCGCATGACTATATGTACTTGTCACTTTTCCATGTGTTAGTTGTGTCTTCTGAGCAGTTTGTCAGCTTTTTGACACCTTTGAAGCTTTTTCTATGTGTTTTCTATGTGTTTCTATGTATTTTTGTTTGCCTGCCATTGGTTTTAACAGTGTTCGAAGGTGTTCGACGAACAGTTCGACGAACAGTTCGGCGAACATACGGGTGTTCGACGAACCGAACCGAACTCGAACACTACGGGGGTGGCTCAACACTGGTATTTAGTTAACATAAATTTTGATCAAAATAATGTAAATGCTTCTACTAGGGTTTCAGTCTCTCTGCCCTTATCCATATGGATGTCACTTGACAAATGGTAAGGTTTTTAATATTAAATATTAGAGTTAGGACTGTCCCATATGGGTTGACGTGACGTGGCGAGATGGCTTTTACATTATTTTGATCAAAATTTATGTTAACTAAATACCATTTAATATTTATTATTATTTTTATGCACTGTGCAATTTATTCATATACTTTCAGGTATTTGTGTATATTGCCCTTGTTTTGTTTTGTTTTTCTGTCCAATGGCCTTATGTGAACATGCATTTACACTTTGCATGCACATCAATTTACGTTTCAGTTCAGACTCCCAGGTTTTTTCTTTGTAGTTAACAACAGGCCAGGTATTTAAAACTCTGTTTTCTCTGTCACACTGATCACATATAGGTTCGCTCCAAACACAGTCATTTGTAGTGAGCGTGTCTTCCATTTAAAATGGGCAAGGCACGTGACAAGGGACTGGGAACTGGACGTGATGGTGATGGTGCATGCAGAGGCCGAGGACTAGGCGGTGAGCAAGCTGAAATTGTGCCACAACAAACACCCACATCTTCTCGCCCGACCTTCCTGTCCTTATTCCTAGGGGACCGCAGCACACCACTATTGAACCCAGAGCAGTGTCAAAAGGTTGTTGGTTGGATAGAGGACAATGCTTCCAGTCAGTTAGCCACCACCACCACCACCATCATCCTGTCTTCCACACGGTCAAGTTTCAGTAGCCGTGAGTCTGCACCGCATATTCCTCAACCTGATCCTCCTTCCTCCCACCATGCCGAGTGCCCGGAGACAACTGATCCCACACTTGGACACTCTGAAGAGCTGTTCACTTTTACATTTATAGATTCGGGCCTCTCGTCCGGTCCACTTTAAGCGGGGGAAGAGGAGAGCGCATGTAGCGATGCCCAAATATTTGAGCAGCCACGGTCACATGAAGGCGACGGTGGGAAAGTGTCACAAGAGATGGATGATGATGAGACACAGTTGCCAGAAAGTCAGGAGGAGGACCAGGGTGCGGAAGTGGAAGACGAGGTGGTGGATGATATAGTAACTGACCCAACCTGGCAGGAGGACATGCAGAGCAAGAACAGCAGCACACAGAGGGAGGGAGGCAGAGCACCCCAACAGGCAGGAAGTAGCAGTATAGTGGCCGCAGAAAGAAGGCAGGCACCGTTCCCCGTAACATCAACACGAAGGAAGTTGCCAGTACAACTGTTAGGTCTTCCCGAGTCTGGTTGTTTTTTAAAGACTCTGCCTATAACCCCAAAAAGGCCATTTGCACCACCTGCCAGGCCAGCATCAGCAGGGGTGGCAAAACGACCAGCATGACCACCACTATCATGATCAGGCACATGGCAACAAAGCACCCAACTTAGTGGGCCGAACTCCAGGGTCCAGGAACAATGTCTGCGGGTGGCACCATGGCTTCTTCCGCTGATGTGCATGCAAGCCATTCCCCTGTCCATGGTGCATCAGGAAGCACATCCACGACCTTGTCCCAGCGCAGTTTTCTGTTGTCCATACCCCAGTCTTTGGAACACAAGCGTTAATATGCAGACAACGCCCCACAGGCCACACTACTAAATTCTCACATTTCATGACTGCTTGCGCTCAAAATGTTACCTTTTAGGCTCGTGGAGACGGAAGCATTCCGCAACTTGATGGCGGCGGCCATCCCTCGGTACTCAGTCCCCAGCCACCACTATTTCTCCCTATGTGCCGTCCCCACGTTACACAAGCATGTGTCCCAAAACATAAGCCGTGCCCTCAACAACGCAGCTACCGGGAAAGTCCACCTAACCACAGACACGTGGACAAGTGCTTGTGGACAGGGACGGTACATCTCACTGACGGCACACTGGGTTAACAAAGTGGAAGCCGGGACACAGTCGGATCTTGAGATGGAACACGTCCTCCCGACATCAAGGATTGTGGGCCCTAGGTCAATCAGGGTTGCCCCCATGGTCTACAGCTCCTGCACCTCATCCTCCTCAGCCTCCTCTTCCTCTTCAGCCTCCATCTCCGAAATGATCACATCAGTCAGAAGCTGGAAGCACTGCAGCACTGCCTCACACTGCTGAACCTACAACCAGGAATGGTCATGTATGACAATGGCCAGAACCTAGTGGCAGCTCTGGGGCGAGGCGAGCTCACAGACGTACCATGCTTGGCCCATGTGCTTAACCTCGTGGTTCAGCGCTTTCTCAAATCCTACCCGGAGCTGCCGGATCTGCTTGTTAAAGTACGCCGTCTATGTGCCCATTTTAGAAAGACACCTACAGCTTCCGCCGCCCTTGCCATGCTTCAGCAGCATTTGCAGCTTCAGAGACTGGTGTGTGATGTCCCCACGTCTTGGATCTCAACACTTCAGATGTTGGGAAGGATTTGTGAGCAGAAGAGGGAAGTTGTTGAGTGCCAGCATCAACAAGGCCGTCGGTATTCAGTTCAGACTCTACACAAAAGACCTCAGGAGTGGACATTGATGTCAGACATATGTACCAATCTCCAAAACTTTGAGGACTCCACCAAGATGGTGAGTGGAGATGACGCCATAATTAGCATCACCATCCTGCTTCTCAGTCTTCTGAAACGCTCTCTGCTCACAATCAAAGAGGATGCATTGCAGGTGAAGCACGATGAGATGGAGCAAGGAACAATACAGGGTGATTACACACAGCCCAGCCTCATCTCATCCCAACGTGGATTGGGTGACAATGAGGAGGAGGAGGAGGAGGAAGAATAGGAGCTAGCTTCATGCGCTATAGACGGTACTACCTGCACAGCTGTCATACCGTCTGTTCAGCGTGGATGGCCAGAGGACAGAGAGGAGGAGGAGAGCATGGTCAGTCATCCTCTTGGTGAGGACACGGAAGTCTTGCCTGTTAGTAGTCTGGCATGCATGGCTGAGTTTATGTTACGCTGCCTTCCCCATGACCCTCGCGTTCTCAAAATTTTGGGTGACAGTCATTACTGGTTGGTGACACTTCTACACCCACGCTACAAGGAGAACTTTATATATCTTATTCCTGAGGCGCACAAGTCTACAAAAATGGGGCTGTATCAGAAGGCCCTTGTTGCGGAACTATTAAAAAAATTCCCATATGAAAATGCTGGCGGCAGAGGGCACACTTCGTTGAACAACCATAGAGTACAAGTGAGAGAGACACAACTTCAATCCAGCAGAGGCAGGGGAATACTGTCAAACTTCTGGGAGAGTTTTCTCAGCCCCTCCCATCGCAGAGGCCCTGAGGCGTGGGGTACTCTCACAAGGAGTGCAAAGTTTAGGAAGATGCTGAGGGAGTACCTTGCCGACAGTACCAACGTCATCCGTGATTCCTCTGTGCCTTATAATTATTGGGTATCCAAGCTGGATACGTGGAATGAACTGGCTCTCAATGCCTTGGAGGTCCTGGCCTGCTCTGCCGCCAGCATTTTATCAAAGCGGGTTTTTAGTGCCGCTGGTGGAATTATAACTGATAAGCGCATCCACCTGTCAACTGAAAATGCTGACAAGCTGACTCTTATAAAAATGACAAAGGGCTGGATTGGGCCACACTTCTCAACACCACCGAATGATAGCAGCGTAACATAAACTCAAATCCAGTGTCTTTTCTTGGTGTATTCCCATGTACCTTTTCACACCCAGACATGGGTATACGCTTCCTGATTTTGGCTATTTGCTCTTGCCCTCCTCCTTCTCCTCATCCTCCACGACCATATCACCAGGGTGACCATGGTCCGTGTTGCAACACCCATATAATTTTTTTAAAGGGTGCTTATGATGCCTAAAAAAAAAAACTTTTACAGTATGTTCATGTATACCCCCCAGGGGTAAATGTTTGTCAGCCCATACACTTCCTAATAATGGGAACATTGTTTTGAGGAGGCCCTCTGACCTCCATGTTTCCTTCAAGGGGCATTAAAGTGCCTCCAAATTTTTGGCAACGCTTGCATTCACTGCATAGGCCAACACTATGGGAGACCCCCTTCCTAATAATGGGAACATTGTTTTAAGGAGGCCCTTTGATCTCCACGTCTCTTCCTAAGGGCATTGAAGTGCCTCCAAATTTTTGGCAAGCCTTGCATTCACTGCATAGGCAAACACAATGGGAGACCTACTTCCTAATAATGAGAAAATTGTTTTCAGGAGGCCCTCCTCTAAATCTCTTCAAAGGGGTATTGGGGTGCATCCAAATTTTCAAAGTGTTATTGCGGTGCGCCCAAATTTCGGGCAGCCCTGGCACTTATTGCATACGCAATAACAGTATAGGAGACCCACTCTTTAGTAATGGAAACAATAAAACATAGCTGGCTGATGGCTCTCTAAGAATACTGAAGGCCGACTGCTGGCCCTTTAAGAATAGTAAAGGCCGCCTGATGGCGCTATAAAAATAGGCTTTGTGACTTTCAGAGTCCCTCCTTTATAAATGAAACACAATGTGTCTGATGATATCTCACACACCACATGGCCAGATAAGGTTGTAAAATATTAAAATGACATTTCCTGGTGAATGCATTTGTCATGGTTGTAAGCACTGCAACAGTGAAAAAACGCATCAAAAACGCTACGTGTGAACAGAGCCCAAGGTGTGGAGGAGCATTTTTGTTTTTGGTTATTTATTTTGCTTTATATACAAGTCATTACCCTGGAAAGGATGTTCCTTAACATATTTCCAAGGAAAATCCATTTTGGCTTTGTTTTGGTATGTTTTATTGTGAGTCCATAAAAGTGGCGTAATACTCTGACAACGTTGTTGACAGAAGTGACCTGGGAGTCAGAAATGCTTCCAGGGGTCTTCCCCATGCTGTCCCCATGTCATTTGAGCACTGTTCCCATCGATTTGGGCAATTTTTAGGCCCTCTGCAGACAGCCGGGGGGGCGAGCCATCTGAAAAATGCTCGAGTTTCCCATAAGCTTATATTGGGCTAGTTGCTCAGGTCGAGCATTTTAGTGCTCGATCATCACTAATTATAAGCTATATTTAATCACATAGAATAGATTATTAATGTAAGATCTCTGGCGTCAGAGTGTTGTATTTTGCTAGTTCCATGTGTTTCACAGACAGTTAATGGATTAGCTGATTATGTCTTACCACAATTTAACCCCTTATTGCAGTAGAACATGACATAACATCTTGAGAAGGGGTATGCTTGTGTGATGGGGGCATAGGAGCTGACAATTATATTACATAGACAGCATCAGCGTCTAACAGCCATGACTGGAACCGACTTCCAACTAAACCATTTAATTGCCGCTGTCAATCTCTAACAGCAGCATTTAGATAGATGCACATCAGTGCTCGCACGCACCGGCTTCGATCAGCCCCAAACAATGCAATCGTGGGAGACCGATTACCATTGCTATCATCTCAGTCCTCCTGTGAAGCTCTCCACAGGAGACCGAGCGATTCTTTGTATACTGCAATACTATTGCATTGCAGTATATATTATAAGTGATAGGAAATTCACAGATTTAAGTCCAGTAAGGGTACTAAAAAATATAGTAAAAAATAAAAACGTTTTTTAACCCCTTTACCCCCCAAGAGTGGTTTCCACGTTAATGACCAGGCCAATTTTAACAATTCTGACCACTGTCACTTTATGAGGTAATAACTCTAGAACGCTTCAACGGATCCCATTGATTCTGAGATTGATTTTTCGTGACATATTGTACTTCATGATAGTGGTAAAATTTCTTCGATGTTACCTGCATTTATTTGTGGAAAAAATTGGAAATTTGGCGAAAATTTCACAATTTTCAAAATTTTAATTTTTATTCCGTTAAATCAGAGAGATATGTTACACAAAATAGTTAATAAATAACATTTCCCACATGTCTACTTTACATAAGCACAATTTTGGAACCAAAATTTTTTTTTATTAGTGCTCTATAAGCGTTAAAAGTTGACCAGCGATTTCTCATTTTTCCAACAAAATTTACAAAACCATTTTTTTAAGGACCACATCACATTTGAAGGGACTTTGAGGGGCCCTTATGACAGAAAATACCCAAAAGTGACACCATTCTAAAAACTGCACCCCTCAAGGTGCTCAAAACCACATTCAAGAAGTTTATTCACCCTTCACATGCTTCACAGGAAGTTTTGGAATGGGGAAGAAAAAAATGAACATTTAACTTTTTTCACAAAAATGTTACTTTAGACCCCAATTTTTTTATTTTTGCAGGGGTAACAGGAAAAAATGGACCCCAAAATTTGTTATGCAATTTCCCCTGAGTATGCAGATACCCATTCATGGGGAAAAAACACTGTTTGGGTGCTCAGAAGGGAAGGAGCGCCATTTGACTTTTTGAATGTAAAATTTGCTTGAATAATTAGCGGACGCCATGTTGTGTTTGGAGAGCCCCTGATGTGCCTAAACACTGGAAAATCCCCACAAGTGACACCATTTTGGAAACTAGACCCCTCAGGGAACTTATCTAGATGTATGGTGAGCACCTTGAGCTCTCAGGTGTTTCACAGAAGTTTATAACATGGAGCCGTGAAAATAAAATTTTCACATTTTTACTACAAAAATGTTTTTCAGCCCCCAGTTTTGCATTTTCATAAGGGTAACAAGAGAAATTGCACCATGCAACTTGTTGTGCAATCTCTCCTGAGTAAGCCAATACCCCATATGTGGGGGAAAATAACTGCTTGGGCGTACGGCAGGGTTCGGAAGGGAAGGAGCGCCATTTGACTTTTTGAATGAAAAATTTGCTTGAATAAGTAGCGGACGTCATGTTGCGTTTGGAGAGCCCCTGATGTGCCTAAACAGTGGAAACCCCCCACAAGTGACACCATTTTGGAAACTAGACCCTGCAGGGAACTTATCTAGATGTATGGTGAGCACCTTGAACCCCCAGGTACTTCACAGAAGTTTATAACATGGAGCCGTGAAAATAAAATTTTCACATTTTTCCCACAAAAATGTTTTTCAGTCCCCAGTTTTGCATTTTCATAAGGGTCACAGGAGAAATTGCACCATGCAACTTATTGTGAAATCTCTCCTGAGTAATCCAATACCCCATATGTGGGGGAAAACCACTGCTTGGACATACAGCAGGGTTCGGAAGGGAAGGAGCACCATTTGACTTTTTGAATGTAAAATTTGCTTGAATAATTAGCGGATGTGCCCCTGATGTGCCTAAACAGTGGAAAAGCCCCACAAGTGACATCATTTTGGAAACTAGACCCCTGAGGGAACTTATTTAGATGTGTGGTGAGCACCCTTAACCCCCAGGTGCTTCACAGAAGTTTAGAACATGAAGCCATGAAAATAAAAAAAATTAAACTTTTTCCACAAAAATGATCTTTTTGCTTCAAATTTTTTAGTTTCAAAAGGGATGAAAGGAGAAAATGGAACCTAAAAACTGTTGTGCAATTGCTCCTGAGTACGCCAATACTCCATATGTGGGGAAAATACACTGTTTGGGTGCACGGCAGAGTTCAGAAGGGAAGGAGCACTGTGTGACTTTTTGAACGCAAAATTGGCTGGAATCAAGAGCGGACGCCATGTTGCATTTCGGGAGCCCCTGCTGTGCCAAAATAGTGGAAACCCCCCACAATTGACTCCATTTTGGAAACTAGACCCCTCAAGGATTTTATCAAGGGGTATAGTGTACATTTTGAACCCAAAGGTACGACAGAATTTGATAACATTGGGTCATCATATTGAATAAGTTGTCATTAGTCTTGAGTGCAAGTGCTCGCTACTTGAGTTTGCATCAGGTGCTCAGGTATGCACCAAGTATCACGGGTGCTCGAGTGACATGCTCGAGTCCCTGCCCCGCATGTTTCACGGTTGTTAGACACCCAAAAAAAACATGCGGGGATAGCTCGTACATGGCAGGTGATCCCAGCAACTTTTTTTTGGTAGCGAAGCATATGAGGCAGAAACTCAAGCATGTCACTCGAACACCCGCAATACTGAAACTCAAGTAGCGAGCACTTGCGCTCAACACTGGTCACCATATTGTCATCATTTTTTTTTTTCTTTACTTTTGAAAAAATCCCAACCCCAACTCTAATACAACACTAACCCCAACTGCAGCCCTAGCCCAACCCCAACCCTAACCCTAGCCCCAACCCTAACCCCAACCCTAACCCTAGCCCAATCCTAACCCCAACCCTAACCCTAGCCCAACCCTAACCCCAACCCTAACCCTAGCCAAACCCTAACCCCAACCCTAGCCCAACCCTAACCCCAACCCTAACCCTAGCACAACCCTAACGCTAGAGTTTATTTTTTTACACCATTCCTCATGTGGTATAAGTGATTAGGCGACTTTATTCTTCGGGTCGGTGTGACTACAGCGGTACCAGATTCATATCGAGTTTTTATGATTGACAGCTGTCACACACTAAAAGACGCTTTTTTTTGCAAAGACTAGTTTTTGCATAACCATATTTTGAGAGCTATAATTTTTCCATATTTTGGCCGACAGAGTCATGTGATGGCTTGTTTTTTGCTGAACAAGTTGACGTTTTTATTGGTACCATTTTCGGGCAAGTGACATTTTTTGATCGCTTTCTATTCTGATTTTTGGGAGGCAGAATAAACAAAAACCAGCAATTCAGGAATTGTTTTTTTTTTTTTTTTTTATGCCATTCTGCGTGTGGTAAAATTGATAATGCAGCGTTATTCTTCGGGGTAAGTGCGTTTACAGCGGTACTGCATTTATATAGTTTTTTTATGTTTTGGCGCTTTTACACAATAAAAACGATTTTCTAGAAAAAATAATTTTTTTATATCGCTTTATTCTGAGAGCTATAACTTTTTTATTTTTCAGATGATGGAGCTGTGTGGCGGATTGTTTTTTGCGGGACAAAATGACGTTTTTAGCGGTACCATTTTTCTTTACATTCGTATTTTTGATCGCGTATTAATCCATTTTTTGTTTGGCGGTATGATGATAAAGCATTGTTTTTTGCTTCGTTTTTCATTTATTTTTTTTACCGTGTTCACTAAAGGGGTTAACTAGTGGGACAGTTTTATAGATCAGGTTGTTCCGGATGGATGTGACGATACCAAATATGTCTACTTTTATTGGTTTATTTTTTTTTCCATAATAATTAAATATTATGGGTTTAATATATTTTTATTTTTGGGGATTATTTTTTTCATTTTTTTTTAAATTTTTACAATTTTTTTTATTTTTTTGTCACTTTTCTACTTTTTTTTTCACTTTTACACATTGTCGCACTATGGGACTTTCACTTTTTGCAGCCTGATCGGCTGCATGGCATAGAGAGCAGCAGCTCCCTATGCCATGCAGCCTGTCAGCACTGCACAAAGGGGAGACATTACTTTGGTTGCGCACTGAGCATGACCAAAGTAACGTCCTGCCTCCTGGTGACCCGGATGTTGTCATGACGACATTGGGTCAACATGGCAACATACGGAAGCCACTGCAGACATCACTGGACACCGTCAGGACAGGTGAGTATAACGATCACCTCCCCCCTTGCCACCGCAATGCTGTGATCGACTTCGATCACAGCATTGCGGGGGTTAATGTGTCAGGAGCGGTGCGGGACCGCTCCCTGCACATAGCACCGGGTGTCAGCTGTGACAATCAGCTGACACCCGGCGGCGATTGCCCCGCACAGCTTGTGTGCGGGCGCGATCGCAGTGCGCGTAATAATACGTAGCTGGTCCATAAGTCCTAGGGCGCAGCTACGTACTATTGCTGACAAGGTCGGAAAGGGGTTAAAATATCTTAAAATCTTAAAACATAACATTTCAAAGCACCCACATTTCCCCCATAAAAATAAAGGAAGGAAAAAAGGAAACACGTTTGGTGTCGCTGCTTTCTTAAAAGACTGATGCATTAAAACATAAAAATTAATTACACCAATTGATAAATTCTGTGAAGAGAAAAAAAAAACCAAAATAGCGGAATTGTGTTTTTTTGGTGCCCTCACTTCCCTAAAAAATGTAACTATAAGCAATCAAAGCATCGTACGACACAAAATTGGTAACGATAAAAATATCACCTAGCCATGCAAAAAATAAGCCCTATCAACAGAAATATAGAAATGGTTCAGATCTAGGAAAATGGCGACACAAAAAAAACCTAAAAAACATATTTTACATTGTTTTGAATTTTTTCATCACTTGAAAAGAAAAAAAAATGATTCATGTTTGATATTACCGTAACTGGACTGACCTGGACAATCAAGTTTTTAGTTCATTTTTATATAGCAAACACTGTAATAACAAGGCACAAAAACAATATTGGAATTGCATTTTTTTTCACCATTTCATCCACTTTTTTCCTATTTTTTAGTCGGTTATATTGTAAAATGAATGGTGCCATTCATAACTATAACTCATCTTGCAAAAATAAAAGTCTTAAAATACCTATGTTGACAGAAAAATAAAATGTTTATGGCAAAAGATAGGTGATGTATATTTTTGATTGTTCAATCTCTTTAAAGGGTTATTAACTGTGTTCAGTGAATCACATAAATATAAAGTTCTAGTTGACAAAACTTGAGAAATATGACTATAGTATTTGGACAAAAGTAGGTCCATCAATAAATAGGTTGATTTGGTGAAAGCAGCATATATTAGCTTTTTTCTGCTTAAAAATGGGTTGTTGTTTTTTTTGCTGGATTTTGTACTTGTAACAAGTAAAAGCAGTCGTACAGTACTTTCATCAATTGATTTATTTTTTAATAAAGGTGATCCAGTGTGGGGCACAGCAGCACAACACACACAGTTCACAGATGCAAGAGTGTCAAGAAATGTAACCAAAGATACTTTATAAATATATCTTAAAGGGAACCTGTCACATTGAGCATGCAGTCTGATCTACAGTAGAGTGTTATAGAGCAGAAGAAGCTGAGCAGATTGATATATATTACAGATTTATGGGGAATGATTCAGTATCACCTGTGTTTTATTTATGGAAATCTCTGCTCATTGTTTTATTATTAAGAGCGTGGTCCTATTCAGTAGCTTAAATCGGGCTTGTCCCCGAGTAAAAATGTATAATCATCCAGATTTTTGACCATTCTTGACAAAATATTAGATACCTACCCCATAGAGCAATGTACTGTGAATCGGACTTTTTTATGCCATATGTTATCCAACAATGGACATGGCTGTTAAATAGGGGAGAATGAGGTGATTTGAATTTTCTATATTTTTACATACTATTTTTCTTTCTTTACTAGTTATATAGAGTGCAACAGTCAAATCTTTAGGGCTGCTGCACTTTGAGCACTGACTCTTCTGAGAGTAAAGCCTCATTCAGATAGCTGTGATTCATGGATGTCTAAGTGAGGATTCATGGATGTCTAAGTGAGGCTTTACTGTTGCTTGAACAAAGTGCTGCAGACAAGAGGACTTTGTCTCTGCAAATTGAAGTTGAACTTGCAGAGTGCTGAAACCAGTGACAACAGGATCTCATCTAATGTTCTTTTCACTAGCAGCAGTAAAGCCTCATTCAGACGGCTGTTTGAATGAGGCTTTACACTGACTAAGCACCACTCCAGCATTTTTTGTTATTGCACCGCTGGAGTCATGCTTTAAATGTAAGTCCTCTGCCCTCTGTCTTATACTCACGTGCCGCTGCCTTCATCCTTTTCCAGCATCGCTCCTGCCAGTCTCTGGCAAGAAGTGACCTGCCGGCAGCTCCAGAGTATCATGGAGCTCACCGGAGGTCACTTTTCAATACATCTTTATGAGAGCTTCGTTCTGGCTCTCATAGACTTGCATTGAGCTCTTGTGGTGTAACTTCTGACTTACGGCCAGTCAGAAGTTACGGGCACAAGATGGCGCTACAGGACAGGAGCAGCATCTGTAAAAGGTGAAGCCGCCGGAAGGTGAGTATAAAAACGGGGGCATGGGGCTTACATTTATAGTGCATCTCAGGTGCTGAAAAAAAAATAAAAATGCTGTAGTGGTGCTTTATGTAGCAGTCACAGTGAGAGCAGGTCGGCTGCCTGATATTGTACTGCTGATATACTATTAATGCCAGGCTATCGATTGGCTCTCACTGCTGGAAGAAGTTAAAACCACAGGATTAAGGAGGAGACTTCTTTCAGTGGTGAGAACAGGTGGGTAACCTGGCATTTGTGGTACAATGTCATGCTTGCCGCTGTGTTTTCACAAACTATGCATGACGGCCTCTGCCCAAGCCTCCTATTATCGCTCACTACTGTAAGTAGCAGTGAAGAAGGAATATTTTAGGTCAATGAACCAGGGGTGTGCATAGTTCACTGCTGATATGGACACACCAAAGGAGATGATGTTGGTCATTCTACTATGGTGTGGTTCTGATGATGCTAACACACCAGCAAATATAACTGGCAGCTCCAGGTAAGTTACAAAAGAATGAATACAGTAAATTTGAAAAGAAAAAGTAAAGTTAATCAGCACATCCAAAAAGTAGATAAAATCTTCAAATTTTTTTCCATATGTATCAAACAATAAAAACCCACATGTTGGTGATAGAAAAACACGCTGACGCATTTCTGCCGCTGTCATAGAGACTAAGGGCGCATGCAGTGCGAGAAAAACATCAGAGTGTTTTTCTATCACCATGGATTTTAATTATTTGATACTTATGGAATAAAATTTGCAACTTTTATCTCTTTTTTGAATGTGACGATCAACTTTACTTTTTCTTGGACTAATTTCCTGATGGTCAACAGAATTTGAAACTGCACCCATTACATGCAAAGGACAGATTTGGTCATTTGCTGCCCGGTGACCAAGTTACTCACTCTTTGTTTAGTACATTTTATAGTGCTTTAAAAATAAATGTTTATTTAGTTTTTAAATAAAAATAAATAAAAATCATGATACATTACCTTGAAACAGTAAGGCAGGGACAGACATTGGGAGACAAACAGATAGCATACACGTGCAGTTTGTTTTTTTCATGAGTCCATTGATGTCAATGGGCGAGTTATATCCGTAACTCAGATGAAAACATCTCCATTTTTTTTTTTTGTGAGCACTCTTGGTTTGCAAAAAATAATTGACATTTGAACAGCTCTATGGACTAGAAGGATATGTGTTCTATCCATAAAAAGACTAGCGCATGTATATGAAAAATAGGCTTCTGAATGAGGACACATGGTAGAGTATTTCTGAAGACATTTGTTGCTTTTATTTTTTGCTTTTCAAAATCTAAAGAAGTGCAATGTAAAATGTATGTGCTGTTCTCATTTTCCTCTCATGTTATCACATTCTGGCTGACCGCGGTTTTGGATACTGTAATCAAGGTGATGTTTTCTATTTGACATTTGAAATGAAAAAATACCAAACTCTACATATTTTAATGTCTAATTTACCGTTTATACACATGCAAATACGGTTTTATAAAATGACATTTCCATGTACCACAGTCTTACTATATTACAATTTATATTCAAAAGAAAATGTTCATGTATTCAATAGAGACATTAGCTCATAATTCAAAAATATCAGGAAAAAATGTCAACTTTCCAAGCAAAATGTCTCAGAACTTTTCTGTGTCTTATACACTGCTCAAAAAAAATAAAGGGAACACTTAAACAACAGAATAAAACTCCAAGTAAATCAAACTTCTGTGAAATCAAACTGTCCACTTAGGAAGCAACACTTATTGACAATCAATTTCACATGCTGTTGTGCAAATAGAGTAGACAATAGATGGAAATTATTGGCAATTATCCAGAACCAATCCTTTATTGAGTGTGTCTACACTCAATAAAGGATTGGTTCTGCAGGTGGGGACCACAGACCACATCTCAGTACCAATGCTTTCTGGCAGATGTTTTGGTCACTTTTGAATGTTGGCTGTGCTCTCACACTCATATGAGACGGACTCTACAATCCACAGAAATTGCTCAGGTAGTGCAGCTCATCCAGGATGGCACATCAATGCGAGCTGTGGCAAGAAGGTTTGCTGTGTCTGTCAGCGTAGTGTCCAGAGGCTGGAAGCGCTACCAGGAGACAGGCCAGTACACCAGGAGACATGGAGGGGGCCGTAGGAGGGCAACAACCCAGCAGCAGGACCACTACCTCCGCCTTTGTGCAAGGAGGAACAGGAGGAGCACTGCCAGAGCCCTGCAAAATGACCTCCAGCAGGCCACAAATGTGCATGTGTCTGCACAAACGGTTAGAAACCGACTCCATGAGGGTGGTATGAGGGCCTGACTTCCACAGATGGGGGTTGTGCTTGTAACACGGGTACTTTAGATGCAGCAGCACAGAAACACAGAGCAGCCAATACAGGGTTAATAAACAGGGGAAGTTTATGATAACAAGGTCAATCTCCACGCAGGGTGTATCAGGGGAAAATATGGGGAAAAACAAGGGGAGTAGCAGGTAAAAGTCTTTAACTGACAGTTCACAGTTTAACTAGATATAGCAGAGTCAAACCGGTTGTAAACGACAGTTTTTACACTTAGCTGAATCTTTTCCTCCACAAGGCAGTTGCCAGCTGAGGCCGGTGTTGATTTCTTCATCAAGCTTCCCCGCCCAAACAATGCTCCATCTTCTGGTGGCAGCGGGCGGTCTCCAGTTTTATCTGCTGAGCCCCTAGTCCATAACACGACACCTCACGTGCCCGGCTCCACCGACCCTGCGTCTCTTCTCTAGTCGGCTTGACTCCTCCGGTCCACTGCACTCGGCTCTTGCTCCCAGTCTTAGAGCCAGAAGCCTGCACCGTCTCATACTGCTCTGCTGAGCAGGACCCAGCTCCCCTTGCCCATGCAAATGTCCTCGTCTCTTCCTCTCTCTACCCACATCACCAGTCTCTCGGTCACCTGACCTCCCAGCTCTCACTCTGGACACGCCCCCAGCTTCCCAGTCACATGTCTCCTGTGCTCGCAGTCTGTCTTCCCCCTGACAACCAGAGGCACGGCCCCGGCAGTTCCGGATCCCTTGCTCTGAAAGTACTTACACCCCGGTCTTCCCCCTTACATGCTCACAGCCCAACACCGTGCAGGACGCTTGGCATTTGCCAAAAAACACCAGGATTGGCAAAGTCGCCACTGGTGTCCTGTGCTCTTCACAGATGAAAGCAGGTTCACACTGTGAGACGCCGTGGAAAGCGATCTGCTGCCTGCAACATCCTTCAGCATGTCCGGTTTGGCAGTGGGTCAGTAATGGTGTGGGGTGGCATTTCTTTGGAGGGCCACACAGCCCTCCATATGCTTGCCAGAGGTAGCCTGACTGCTATTAGGTACCAAAATGAGATCCTCATACCCCTTGTGAGACCATATGCTGGTGCGGTTGGCCCTGGGTTCCTCCTAATGCAGGGCAATGGTAGACCTCATCTGGCTGGAGTGTGTCAGCAGTTCCTGTAAGATGAAGGCATTGAAGCTATGGACTGACCCGCCCGTTCCCCAGACCTGAATCCAATTGAGCACATCTGGAACATCATGTCTCGCTCTATCCACCAACGTCATGTTTCACTACAGACTGTCCAGGAGTTGGCGGATACTTTAGTCCAGGTCTGGGAGGAGATCACACAGGAGACCATCCGCATCCTCATCAGGAGCATGCCCAGGCATTGTAGGGAGGTCATACAGGCACGTGGAGGCCACACACAATACTGAGCCTCATTTTGACTTGTTTTAAGGACATTACATCAAAGATGGATCGATCAGCCTGTAGTGTGTTTTTCCACTTTATTTTGGGGGTGACTCCAAATCCAGGCCTCCATTGGTTAATAAATTTTATTTCCATTGATGATTTTTGTGCGATTTTTAGTGATGAGCAAGCATACTCGCAAGTACTCGGTACTCGCCCGAGCATCTCAGTACTTGAGATGCTCGGAGCTCACCGAGTACTTGCGAGATGCTCGGGCGGATGCTCGGGTCCCCTCCCTTCATGTTTGGCACTATTTAGAGCGCCAATCAACATGCAGGGATTGCCTGCCACTCATTGTAATGTCGCAGCCATGATGGTTGTGGCATTACAGTGATTGGATGGCTGCACAGCGTCATCAGGTATATATCAGACCTGGCGCCGCTGTGCTCGTCACAGTCACTCCGGAATCAGGCAGAGTAGGGAGAAGTGCTGTTGCGTCAGCGACAGATTTGCTTGTGTATTAGGTGGGTGTAGGAAGAAAAACCGTACATTACACATATCCATCTTAACAAACAGTCCTTTTGAGGACTAACTAATCCATCTGCAGAGATATCAGGGAGGCAGGGTATATAGGCAGGCAGTGTATATAGCAGACTGCAGTGCATATAGCACAAGAGGCTCCATTCCAATTCTGCCTTCTGCTGCTGTTAGGTATTTCTATACAAAGGCCCAGGTCACAGGGGCCAGGAATACTTTTTTTTTGGATCTTAATCCTCATTATTTGCTTAAAAAGCAATCCAGAGAACACCGTTTTTCTGCGACATTTACTTGTTGCCACTGCAGAATACAGCCAGGTCCTTTGCATATTACAGAGCTAGAAATCCAGCTATTCAAAACTGTGTTTTCTCCCTCACACAGATCACATGTATGTTTTCAGAAAATACTGCCATTTCTGGCCTCCATTCCAATTTTTTTTCACTGTGTCAGCGAAGTTTTTAACATTGGTTTGCTGTTCAAACTAGTTACCTACAGGCCAGGTATTTAAAACTCTGTTTTCTCCATCAGATGGATCACATATACGTTGTCAGAAAATTCTGCCATTTCTGGCCTCCATTAAAAATTTCTTTCAATGTGTCAGTGAAGCAATTCACACCAGTTTGCTGTTCAAACTAGTTACCTACAGGCCAGGTATTTAAAACTTTGTTTTCTCCGTCACGGGGATCACATATTTGTTGTCAGAAAATACTGCCATTTCTGGCCTCCATTAAAAATTTCCTTCAGTGTGTAAGTGAAGCAATTCACACCAGTTTGCTGTTCAAACTACTTACCTACAGGCCAGGTATTTAAAACTCTGTTTTCTCCGTCACACGGATCACATATACGTTGTCAGAAAATACTGCCATTTCTGGCCTCCATTAAAAATTTCTTTCAGTGTGTCAGTGAAGCAATTCACACCAGTTTGCTGTTCAACCTAGTTACCTACAGGCAGGTATTTAAAACTCTGTTTTCTCCGTCACACGGATCACATATACGTTGTCAGAAAATACTGCCATTTTTGGCCTCCATTCCAATTTTTTTTCACTGTGTCAGTGAAGCAATTCACAACAGTTTTCTGTTCAAACTAGTTACCTACAGGCCAGGTATTTAAAACTCTGTTTTCTCCATCACACGGATCACATATATGTTGTCAGAAAATATTGCCATTTCTGGTATCCATTAAAAATTTCCTTCAGTGTGTCAGTGAAGCAATTCACACCAGTTTGCTGTTCAAACTAGTTACCTACAGGCAAGGTATTTAAAACTCTGTTTTCTCCGTCACACGGATCACATATAAGTGATCTGTAGTGAGCGTGGAAGATACTGTCGTCCATTTAAAATGGGCAATGCACATGGAAAGGGATGGGGAACTGGACATGATGGTGATGGTGCATGCAGAGGCTGAGGACAAGGCTGTGGGCAAGCTGAAATTGTGCCACAACAAACACCAACATTTTCTCGCCCGACCTTCCTGTCCCAATTCCTAATGGACCGCAGCACACCACTATTGAACCCAGAGCAGTGTCAAAAGGTTGTTGGTTGGACAGCGGACAATGCTTCCAGTCACTTAGCCACCACCCTGTCTTCCACACGGTAAAGTCTTAGTAGCTGTGAGTCTGGACCGCATATTCCTCACCCTGATCCTCCTTCCTCCCACCATGCCGAGTGCCCGGAGACAACTGATCCCACACTTGGACACTTTGAAGAGCTGTTCACTTTTCCATTTATAGATTCGGACCTCTCGCCCGGTCCACTTGAGGTGGGGCAAGAGGAGATCGCATGTAGCAATGCCTAAATATTTGAGCAGCCACGGTCACATGAAGGCGACGGTGGGAAGGTGTCACAAGAGGTGGACGATGATGAGACACAATTGCCAGGAAGTCAGGAGGAGGACCAGGGTGCGGAAGTGGAAGACGAGGTGGTGGATGATATAGCAACTGACCCAACCTGGCAGCAGGACATGCAGAGTGAGGACAGTAGCACACAGGGGGAGGCAGGCAGAGCACCCCAACAGGCAGGAAGAAGCAGTGTGGTGGCCGCATACAGAAGGCAGGCAACCGTTCTCCGTGACACCAACACAAAGGAAGTTGCCATTACAACTGTTAGGTCTTCCCGAGTCTGGTTGTTTTTTAAAGACTCTGCCGATAACCCCAAAAAGGCCATTTGCACCACCAGCCAGGCCAGCATCAGCAGGGGTGGCAAAACGATCAGCCTGACCACCACCAGCATGATCAGGCACATGGCAACAAAGCACCCGACTTAGTGGGCCGAACCCCAGGGTCCAGGAACAGTGTCTGCAGGTGGCACCATTGCTTCTTACTCTGTTCTGCATGCAAGCCAATCCCCTGTCCATGGTGCATGCAAAGATACCTATTGCCCTGCACCTGTCGTTGCACACTCTCAAGTAGCAGCATCAGGAAGCACGTCCATGTCCTTGTCCCAGTACAGCGCTGATTTGTCCATACCCCAGTCCTTGGAACGCAAGCGCAAGTATGCAGCCAATACCCCATAGGCCACACTACTAAATTCTCACATTTCACGACTGCTTGTGCTCAAAATGTTGTCTTATAGGCTCGTGGAGATGGAAGCATTCCGCAACCTGATGGCGGCGGCCATCCCTCGGTTCTCGGTCCCCAGCCGCCACTATTTCTCCCGGTGTGCAGTCCCCGCATTACACAAGCACGTGTCCCAAAACATTAGTCTTGCCCTCAACAAAGCAGTTACCGGGAAAGTGCACCTAACCACAGAAACGTGGACAAGTGCTTGTGGGGAGGGAAAGTGCATCTCGCTGACGCCATAATTAGCATCACCATCCCGCTTCTCTGTCTTCAGAATCGCTCTCTGATCACAATCAAAGAGGATGCATTGCAGGCGGAGCACGATGAGATGGAGCAAGAAACCATACAGAGTGATTACACACTGCCAAGCCTCATCTCATCCCAACGTGTATTGGGTGACAATGATGAAGAGGAGGAGGAAGAAGAAGGACAGGAGCTAGTTTCATGTGCTATAGACGGTACTACCTGCACAGCTGTCATACCGTCTGTTCAGCATGGATGGCCAGAGGACAGAGAGGAGGAGGAGTAGAGCATGGTCAGTCATCCTCTTGGTGAGGACACGGAAGTCTTGCCTGTTAGTAGTCTGTCACGCATGGCTGAGTTTATGTTACGCTGCCTTTCCCATGACCCACGCGTTCTCAATATTTTGGGTGACAGTCATTACTGGTTGGTGACACTTCTAGACCCACGCTACATGGACAACTTTATATCTCTTATTCCTGAGGCAGACAGGTCTACAAAAATGGGGCGGTACCAGAAGGCCCTTGTTGCGGAACTATTAAAAAAATTCCAATCTGAAAACGCTGGGGGCAGAGGGTACACTTCGTTGGACAACCAAGGAGTACAGGCGAGAGAGACACAACTTCAATCCAGCAGAGGCAGGGGAACACTGTCAAAGTTCTGGGAGAGTTTTCTCAGACCCTACCATCGCAATGGGCGGAACCTGGTGATGGAGAAATGACAGCCAGAGTAGATACGGTTTACCTCTATGCCAGTCCTTTCACCGAGCTAAAGAATATGGCTGTGGTGAAATACAACTCCCACTGAGAAACTGTTTCAGATTGAAAAACATTTTGCCCACCAGAGGATTTGATTCTGAGGGCTCACCTCTCAAGAGCCCCATAGCAGCTGCAAAGTTAGCGCTATCATGAACTCTCCTGTTGTAGAACCCAGGGCACACCAGAGGATTCTCTGGTGGGACATTCCAACCCTGCCGAGAAGCAGTCCTGGCTAAGTAAACTGTGTGGGAAGGTTCCTGGACACTCTATGGCTGCTTTTTTACTGAGGTGGAAACCCACATAAACATGGGGAGAACATACAAAGTCCTTACAGATGTTGTCCTTGCTGGAATTTGAACCCAGGATCCCAACGCTGCAAGGCATCAGTGCTAACCACTTATCCAATATGCTGCCGTTCACCCTCTAATATCTAACAGGCTGGAGAAACTTGCACCTACTGCCACTCTATCTTCAGCTACTTTGTGAGAAACTAATGTATTTGGGCAGCCACCGAGTCTACCAAATAAAATTCCTGAGAAGAAAATTGCGGATGGCTTTGCTACTGGTACTAGGGGCAGTGCTAACACCATGGCGTCGTACCATAGTTTACTGAAAATATTCCAGACTGGTAGGAGGCAAGCAAATTCCCACAGAAAAGTACCAGCAGTAATGTTCAGGGACCCGCGGATGTAGAAGGCGGAGACAACACCGGGAGAAACAGTGACGGCTGGGGACCGAGTATGGACACGAGGCATGAGTCATGAGATTGTGAAAAGCTTCCGCCTCCACGAGCCTAAAAAGCCACATTTCAAGTGCATGCAGCTGGACAGAAATCAGGCAGTTTAGTATTGCAGCCTGTGGATGGGTGGCTGGCTGCATACTTGCGCTTGCATTCCAAGTAACAGAAAACTAAGCAGATTGTGGCCTCTATCATCATCATGGCCTCACCTCGGCACTATGAACTCTCCTGACTCTCCTGAAAGAGAAGCAAGGGCCCACCGGAGGAGTCTCCGGTTTTCTGGTGGGTCCGTCTACCCTGCCGAGAAGCAGCCCTGACTAAGAAAAGTGTGGGGGAAGGTTCCCGGACACTCTATGGCTGCTTTTTTAATGTGGATCAGACGTGCTTATGCATGTTATTTCTCAAACCGGATTGCAGATCAGGCCATTGCCCAACTCTGTAGTCATGAAATTAGATGCGCAAAGAAAGATGTTTGTGTGTCAAAGCACCACCGAAAAGTGCAAGTTGATGTTGGACGGGCTGCCATTGCTTCTGCAACAAGCTGCTTTAGAGGACTTCCTGGGAGAAATGACACCCAGAGTAGATACGGTTTCCCTCTATGCCAGTCCTTTCACCGAGCTAAAGAATATGGCTGTGGTGAAATACAACTCTCAGCAAAAAAAGCTGTGGACTGGCTCTGTACCATCCCTGGCCACATTCACCTGTCCATGTGTTTGTGGTTAGGCGGTCCTTCCCAGTAAGTGCACTGGGGAGGGCACGGGTAATGCTGTGGGACCTATGCTTGTGGAAGGCGGAGATGATACTGGGAGAAACAGTGGCGGCTGGGGACCGAGTAAGGACACTCGGCCGCCGCCGGTATGAGGTTATGAAAAGATTCCACCTCCACGAGCCTTAAAGGCCACATTTCAAGTGAAAGAAGCTTTAGAGGACTTCCTGGGAGAAATGACAGTTGGGTGGATATGGTTTCCCAAGTCCTTTCACCAAGCTAAAGAATATGGCTGTGGTGAAATAGAATTCAGCAAAAAAAGCTGTGGACTGGCTCCATACCATCCCTGGCCACATTCACCTGTCCACGTGTTTGTGATTAGGCGGTCCTTCCCAGTAAGTGCACTGGGGAGGGCATGGGTAATGTTGTAGGACCCGTGCTTGTGGAAGGCGGAGACGACACCGGGACAAATAGTGGCAGCTGGGGACCGAGTATGGATACCCGGTCGCCGCTGCCATAAGATTGTGGGCAGCTTCCGCCTCCACGAGCCTAAAATGCCACATTTCAAGTGCAAGCAGCTGTCAAAAATTTGTCAGTATAGTATTGCAGCCAGTGGGTTGGTGGGTGGCTGGCTGCATACTTGCGCTTGCATTCCAAGGAATGGGGCAGGGACAACTGAACGCTGCACTGGGACAAGATCGTGGACGGTGATGGTTGCAAGTTTGCAATGACAGGTGCATGGCGGGAGGCATCTTCGCATGGGCCAGCGATCACTTATGATGGGCACACTTTTATGCAGTGACCTGGGAGTCAGAAATGCTTCCAGAGGTCTTCCCCATGCTGTTCCCATGTCTTTCAGCACTGTATGCATATGTCTGATGATGTGTCACACACCACGTGGCCAGATAAGGTTGTAAAATGTTAAAATGACATTTCCTGGTGAATGCATTTGTCTTGGTTGAAAGCAATGCAAAAGTGCAAAAACACATCAAAAACGCTACATGTGAACATAGCCCAAGGTGTGGAGGAGTATTTTTGTTTTTGGTTATTTATTTTGCCTTATATACAAGTCATTACCCTGTAAAGGATGTTCCTTAACATATTTCCCTGGAAAATCGATTTTGGTTTTGTTTTTGTATGTTTTATTGTGAGTCCGTAAAAGTGGTGAAATACTCTGACAACGTTGCTGACGGCAGTGATCTGGGAGTCAGAGATGCTTCCAGGGGTCTTCTCCATGCTGTTCCCATGTCATTTGTGCACTGTTCCCATCGATTTTGGCAATTTTTAGGCCCTCTGCAGACCGCCGGGGGGAGCCGCCTAAAAAATGCTCAAGTTTCCCACAGACTTACATTGGGCTCTGGCTCGTGTCGAGCACCCAAGTATGCCAATGTGCTCGACCCGAGCAACGAGTACCCGAGCAATTTAATGTTCGCTCATCACTAGTGATTTTGTTGTCAACACATTCAACTTTGTACAGAACAAAGTATTCAATGAGAATATTTCAATCATTCAGATCTAGGATGTGTTATTTGAGTGTTCCCTTTATTTTTTTGAGCAGTGTATTTTTCCTGGGCAAGAAAGACTCAAAGAGGATCTACATTGGAAAAAGCAATGTTTGTCAGAAAATAAAAAACTCCTGCAAAGCAATGGATCTTCTGTAACTTGCAAATGAAAAATGAATATAACATGCGCCAAATGCCAAATGTACTACAGCTTGTAAGCACTGTGCATGTACTGATATCTATGCTATCTAGCAGCAGTGGTCGGTGTCCAAGGCAACAAACTGTGAACAAAACACAAGCGTTGAAGAATGGCTGAAGATTTTAAAAAGTTAAAAACTGCAAAACTGCTTGTATTTACAACTTTCTGACAATATTTATTTATGAAAAAGGGAATAACTTTTTAATGATTCAAAGCTCAGTTTGACAACTTTTTCCCAGTTTACTAGTTAGTTGAACATTGCTTGAAGGGAACCTGTCATCACTGATTTTCTTCTCAATCTAATGCGAGGGCAATACAATGTGTTCTATTACCTTTTCAACCATTAAACACTAAGACTAGAGGCCATTTTTTATCCTAACAATCCTTTAGTCATTTCTTTTGTGTAATTCACTTAGTCATATGTAATTGTTATTATTATCATCTAATAAAGATTATATCAACTTGTCTATATTTCTGTTGTCAAAATTATATTTTTGTATAGTATTATAGTCTTGAGTTGGACACTGCAGCCATTGGCTATCTCTCCTATACATGGATATTTATAGGTTGTCTAATGTTTATTGTCCAATATCAAAGAGATAATATGTAGGAGGTTGGGTTTGGGTGAATGCTATGACTTTGGCAATGCACTTGAGAAAGTGAACTTTTAGTAGGTGGTATGTTCCTCATCTTCATGCCAATCTTTCAATACATTTATGAAGTTTTCCCATGAACAAAGTTCAGTTTAATCACTAGATTTTGGAATAATAATAATTTCCACAGTTGGATGTGTTTAAAGAAAATGTCCCTGTGGTGAGATAATCTTATACATGTGCCCCTGCTGTGTACTGTGTAATGGCCGTGTCTGACCGTACAAGAACATGGTCTGATCATACCACATCTCCTGGGCAGGGGAGGAAGCAAAAGAGTATACAGACATCACAGCATGGGATCACAGCTGACTCTTTCTGTGAGGTAAAACATTCCTCTGCCTGTTTTTAAACAATGTTTTACCTCACAGGAAGAAACAGCTGTGATCCCCTGCTGTAATGTCTGTATACTCTTTTGCTTCCTCTCCTGCCCAGGAGCTGTGGTACGATCAGACCATGTCCCTGTACGGTCAGACACAGCCATTACACAGTACACAGCAGCGGCACATATATAAGTTTATGTCAGCTCAGCACAGGAACATTTTTTTTTAAATACATCCAAATAGGAAACTTATTTTTATTCCAAATCTATTGATTAAAATTAACTTTGTTCATGAGACAACTCTTCAGATTACAGCTATTGGTGAATGTTGCCTGATTTCTTTATGGCTTTGCGGCTAAATATTATTTTTAGATTAGACTTATTAATATTTAGTCGTTATTTTATAATTACATTTATTTACATGTATTTTTTTATTCTGTTTTCCTATTTTGACACTATGGTTGGTGGTAGGGAACACATGATCATATACAGTGTGTAGAATAGAAACAAAGCATTAGATTAGTCAGCAGTGATTTCTACATGGAAACATGGATAATAAACAAAGATCAGGTTAGGTTGTAGTCCCATATGTCACAGGGAATCCTTGTTATCTTATCAATGACATTCTGGCTATCCTAACTATTTTCCAAAAAGAGAACTAACAGTTTTAAAGAGAACCTGGCACTAGGTCAAAAGTGGCCAGTTTTTGATCGTATTTTAATCCTGCTGTTCCACTGAGTAAGTCATTTTTATTTCTTTTAAAAATCTGCCAGTCAGTTTCAAAGATAAAGGCCTTTTTATTTAGGGTTAACTTTTTGGTCTTTGTCAAGGAGGCACGTCTCAGGATAATAATGCAGAGCATTCTAGAGACATACAACAGAGAATCCCATGAGCCATAAAACATTGCCAAAGGCCAAAAAAAGTAGCATTAATAAAAAGTCCCATGTCAGACTGAGGTGCTAAGTGTTCACCAGTAACCAACTCCAGGGCCCCAATTTTTAGCTTCATACAAATGTGACATTATCCTCAATCACAAATGTATATAACAATTAACTGGGTAGATTGTTAAATGAATAAGATGCTGTCTTTGTCTGTATATAGTGATTCAAGTATATACTGCTATGTACTGGTCATATAAGAAGGTGGTGGCCCACCGGAGGATTCTCCTGTTCTCCTGTGGGCCAGTCCAAGCCTTGGCCCATCTCTCTGGAAACGTTTTAGAAAAACAAAAAAAACCTGTATACTCAGGGGAGCTGTAGGAATAAAACTAAAGTAAAAATTGGCCACTTTTAACCTGGTTACAGCTGCTCTTTAATAGAGGGAAAAATGATTATCAGCTCCCTGTTACAATATGGCTCGTGGTTACATAACTGTCCAGCTAACGGCACTGTTCACCAGAGTAGGCAGTGACATGCAGGTCATCTGAATTTACAGATTATCTACATAAGAACCATGACAGAACAAACAATAATGGATTAACAAAAATGTCTGTTCTCTAAAAAATAGCAATGGACTACCTAAATTTTTCCTCATGCAAATTATAAGAAAAATCCAATGCATACAACACAAAAATAGGATATAAAATACTCCATGCAATTAAGTTTAATCATTGTAGTTTAAAAAACAATGCAGGAATGTAGTACCATAAAAACAAGGTTAAAAAGGTAGATCTGGAAAATCAGCTTCTCATTTAAGCTGCTGGAAATGAAGAATAATTTGTAGCCAACACATTTTAAGAAATAACACTGACATAATTTCCTTCATGGCACATCAATGATCTTCTAAATATTAAAAACTGAACTAATTAGATAGTCAAATTAAGAAGTCATCATTATATGTAGAGTTTTAAATCCTTGCAATCTGTAATGATGTCATAGAGTTAAACTGATTACAATGAGACACATTTAAACAGCTTTATCGTTTTAATTTGCACCTTTTAAGTGTGTGTTACTGCTTAAGTTTAACAGAAATAAAATAAAAGTTGTGTTTCATTTAACAAAGCACACAAAAGATCTGTTCCTGACCTGCTTGTTTGTTTTGATAAAGTTGCTTAATGTGACACAATTTAACAAATTAACTAAACAACCTTTTTTTTAACAAAAAAAAATGAAAAAAACTTTGGTAAAAATAGCCATGAATCCACAATGTAATAGAAACTAAGTGTATAGTAATACCATGTTAATACTGAATTATTAAATTAAAGAGGTTGTCCGATACCTATAATGTCCTTTCTAAATATCTATTTTTAAGCCGTAATTACTTTTGATGGATGGGAGCCACAAATGGGATATCATTGGATGGCCCTGCAGTCATTTCCCTACAGCTTCTATTCCACCCCCCTGCCCCCAAAGCAACATGTCATCATTGGGTCGATCTGGAGTCACTTACTTCTCTTACTGCTGTTCCCTGTTGATGTCCTGTTTTGGAGGGGGAAATTAAAAAGTTACCACAGATTCAGTCCCTGCTGCCACATTGCATTTGTGTCCACCCTTATCTTCAGTTGCCACTACCCTCATCTTCAGTCACCACAGCTCACATCTTCAGTCGCTACCTCCATAGTTACTGCTTCTATCCCCACTGCCTCATTTACTGAAATGAGATGTCATCACGAGGCAGTGATAAAAGTAGTCTGATTGACAGCAGGGCTACCCCACCGCTTTTATCCTGAAACAAATAATCATAAGGAAGCACTGCTGTCACTCACCCTGCTTCTGTCACCAGACCCTGATGACATCTTGTTTCAGTGAACAATGCGGCAGGGACAGAAGCAATGATTGTGGTGGCAGCAACTGAAAATATGGGAGGTGGGGACTGAAGATGTGGGCACTAGCGACTGAAGATACATGTGGTAGGTACAGAAACTGTGGTAACCTCTCCAGCACCCCCTGAAACAGGACATCATCAGGGGACGTTTGTGACAAATGCTGTTGTAAAGTGACAACTTATGATATCCTGTTTAAGGGGGATTATAGAAGCTGTGAAAAGAGACTGCAGGTACATCCTCTTCTGAAGTCCCGTTTGAGACTTCCGTCAAATGAAACGTTGCAGAAATTAAAATAAAAAAACAGATATAGTGATTTTAGGGATAGGGATAATGGTAGGAAATTTTAAAATAAAACAAACAAAAGTGGTTCAAGCTTAAAAATATTTATAAAGGGCACTAGAGGTATTGGACTACCCCCTTTAACACAGGTCGACTTTTTCTTGCTAAAGAAGACCCACTAATCAGTTGACAAGTCTAGCTTCAGAAATCCCTACAATCTGTTGTTACTGATAAAGAAAATTGAAGTCAATTACAGTGGAAATGGAATATTTTATAAACAAATGAATGACCTACCATGTAATACATACATGGGCTTTGTCTACCGATGCGAGAGATACTTTTTTACATACAATATTTTACCTCTTAAGATATTAAAGACAGTACAACAGTTCACCATGAAGTAGGCACCGAAGAGCTTGAATGCTTCTTGATTGTTAAGTTACAGAGGTCAATTGCAGAAAGAGCCATGTAAGAAAAAAGTTCATGAATATTTGATTAAATATAGTATTAAGTGCATTATAGCTCTTTAAGTGATTTTTAAGTATATATTGAGCATACTGTCAATGCTGATGACACTGGAAGAGCTGATAAAATGTTTTCTATAGACTTTACAAATCTACTCCTAAGAAAGAAAATACAAGATAACTTTTACATTTCTCCAAATTGACCCATCATTGAAACAAGTAAGACCTATATTAATCAAAGAAATCACAAAACATTCCAGGCTAACAGCGAAGATGTCGGGTTGTTCAGTCCAATGTTTGTGCAACAACTCACCATCAGTTACCTTTACATTTTCTTAAAGTCCTTATTGCTCATAAGACAGCTGTAAAAATGTTTTCAGACTAAAATATTTAAAGGTTAATTCCAGATGTTATTCCATACCCAGAAGATATTTATTTATTTATTTTAATTTTACTCACTTATATTAGCGCCATTAATTCCACAGCGCTTTACAAACATTATGATCACTGTCCCCATTAGGGCTCACAATCTAGATTCCCTATCAGATGTCTTTGGTGTGTAGGAGGAAACCCATGCAAACACGGGGAGAACATACAAAACCCTTTAAGATGTCGTCCTTGGTGGGATTGAACCCAGGACCCCAGCACTGCAAGGCTGAAAGGTGCTAATCACTGAGCCACCGTGCTGCCCGCATGCAAATAGGGGATAATGTGCTTTTTCAATGTGAATTGGATTGCTGGGATCCCTAGTGATCCCAAGACCAAGGCCCTAACAATGAGGTTCTGCAGATCTAGGACTGGTGGAAAAAGCTGCTAGGCTTTATCTGGCAGTCTCATGGACAATGAATGGAACAGAGGTCGAGCATGTGCACTTGCACTCAACAAGTTGTCTCTTATTCTCTGGATAGGGAATAACTTGGGATTTTGCAAATATCCCTTGAAAGTGTTGGTGCAGTTATTAATATACATAGCTATAGTGTGAAGTAAAAATTACTATAAAATGTAACAACAGTAAAAATTATTATACAATGAAGAACTTTTCCACCATGTTGATAGAATCTATTTCCATTTTATACTGGCAAAACCTAAGATAGAAGCAAAATGATAAAATACCCTGCTGTAAGTAAAAAGCAATAGTGCATATAAATAACATAGGTTACTTAGTAAACACTGTTTTTGATCAAAAAAGCGTAAAACATCACACCAACCCCAAGGTTTACATCCTATCAGGACGGTTCTAACCGCTAGTATTAAAACCTTACCATGTGTCAAAAATTACCTCAATGTGAATAAGGGCCGATCAGGACCGGGGCCCAACTGTGGACACCTAGCAATGGGAAGCTATAAAAACGTAAAGCACAAAGAAAAGGAGGCCACTGACTTGCATGCATTGAGTGCAAGAAACTAAAGCAAAACAAAAAGAAATGATCTGGAGTTGTTATATATGCAATGTGTAGGAGCCTGTTCACACTGTAGCCATTAAAGAGACAAAACCTAAGATAGAAACCAAATGAACATATAGCCTGTGTAAGTAAGAAGAAAGCAATGTGCAAAGCTATAGTGTTGAGAAAAATTATTAAAAAATGTACCAACAGTAAAAATTATGAAGAACTTTATATTTTCCACCATGTTGACAGAATTTATTTTCTTTTTATATTATTGCATAATTTTTAGTAATGAGCGAGCATGCTCGCTACTGCTCGGTGCTCGCCGAGTATTTCCGGGGTTGCTTAGCAGGAGCTCGAATCTCCTCCCTGCATGTTTGGCGCTCTTTACAGAGCCAATGAACATGCAGGGATTGCCTGCCACTCACTCACGCTGTAATGCCGTAGCCATGTTGGTTGTGGCATTACAGAGATTGGCTGGCCGCACAGCGTCATGAGGTCTATATCAGACTTGGAGCCGTCATTCTCGTCAGAGTCACTCTGGAATCAGACAGTGTAGGGAGAGGTGCTGCTGAGCTAGGGAGAGATTTGCTTGTTTCTAGTTAGCGTAGGTGTACCAAACTATATTAGAGACACATATCCATCTCAACAAACAGTCCTTCTGAGGACTAATCTATCTGCAGAGATATCAGGCAGGCAGGGTATATAGGCAGGCAGGCAGGGTATATAGCAGACTGCAGTGCAAATAGCACAAGAGGCTCCATTCCAGGTTTGTCTGCTGCTGCTGTTAGATATTTCTAGAAATAGGCCCAGGTCTCAGGGTTCATGAATAATTTTTTTTTGGATCTTAATCCTCATTATTTGCTTAAAAAGCAATCCAGAGAACACCATTGTTCTGCGCCATTTGTTTGTTGGCACTGCAGAATACAGCCAGGTCCTTCCAATATTACAATGCTAAAAATCCAGCTATATAAAAATGTGGTTTGTCTGTCACACGGATCAGATATAATTGCGCTGAAAATATTGCCATTTCTGGCATCCGTTAAAATTTTTTTCAGTGTGTCAGTGAAGCAATTGACAAAAGTTTGCTGTTCAAAATAGTAACCTACAGGCCAGCTATTTAAAACTGTATTTTGTCCGTCACACGGATCACATATACGTTTTCAGAAAATACTGCCATTTCTGGCCTCCATTAAAAAAAATTTCAGTGTGACAGTGAAGCAATTGACACCTGTTTGCTGTTCAAGATAGTTACCTACAGGCCAGCTATTTAAAACTGTGGTTTGTCCGTCACACGGATCACATATACATTTTCAGAAAATACAGCTATTTCTGACCTCCATTAAAAAATTCAGTCATTTGTAGTGAGCGTGGAAGATATTGTCCTCCATTTAAATTGGGCAAGGCACATGGCAAGGGACGGGGTACTGGACGTGATGGTGATGGTGCATGCAGAAGCCCAGGCCGTGGGCAAGCTGAAATTGTGCCACAACAAACACCCACATCTTCTCGCTTGACCTTCCTGTCCCAATTAATAGGGGACCGCAGAACACCACTATTGAACACTGAGCAGTGTGAAAAGGTTATTGGTTGGATAGTGGACAATGCTTCCAGTCACTTAGCCACTACCACCACCTTGTCTTCCACATGGTCAAGTCTCAGTAGCTGCGAGTCTGGACCGCATATTCCTCACCCTGAACCTCCTTCCTCCCACCATGCCGAGTGCCCGGAGACAACTGATCCCAAACTTGGACACTCTGAAGAGCTGTTCACTTTTCCATTTATAGATTCAGCCTGACGCCGGTCCACTTGAAGCGGGGCAAGAGGAGATCGCATGTAGCGATGCCCAAATATTTGAGCAGCCCTGGTCACACGAAGGCGATGGTGGCAAAGTGTCACAAGAGGTGGATGATGATGAGACACAATTGCCAGAAAGTCAGGAGGAGGACCAGAGTGCGGAAGTGGAAGACGAGGTGGTGGATGATATAGTAACTGACCCAACCTGACAGGAGGACATGCAGAGTGAGGAGAGCAGCACACAGGGGGAGGGAGGCAGAGCACCCCAACAGGCAGGAAGATGCAGTGTGGTGGCCGCAGAAAGGAGGCAGGCAACTGCTCCCCGTAACGCCAATACGAAGGAAGTTGCCAGTACAACTGTTGCATCTTCACGGGTCTGGTTGTTTTTTAAAAACTCTGCCGATAACTTCAAAAAGGCCATTTGCACCACCTGTCAAGCCAGCATCAGTAGGGGTAGCAAAATGACCAGTTTGACCACCACCAGCATGATCAGGCACATGGCAGCAAAGCACCCGACTTTGTGGGCCGAACCCCAGGGTCCAGGAACAGTGTCTGCGGGTGGCACCACTGCTTCTACCGCTGTTGTGCATGCAAGCCAATCCCCTTTCCATGGCGCATGCGAAGATGCCTCCTGCCCTGCACCTGTTATTGCACACTGTCAAGTAGCAGCATCAGAAAGCACGCCCACTCCTTCCTTGTCCCAGTGCAGCGTTCAGTTGTCCATACCCCAGTCCTTGGAATGCAAGCGCAAATATGCAGCCAACGCACAACAGGCCACAATACTGAATTCCCACATTTCACGACTGCTTGCGCTCGAAATGTTGCCTTTTAGGCTCGTGGAGACGGAATCATTCAGCAACCTGATGGAGGCGGCCGTCCCTCGGTACTCAGTCCCCAGCTGCCACTATTTCTCCCGGTGTGCCGTCCCCGCATTACACAAGCACGTGTCCCAAAACATTAGCCGTGCCCTCAACAACGCAGTTACTGGGAAAGTACACCTAACCACGGACACGTGGACAAGTGCTTGTGGGCAGGGACAGTACATCTCGCTGACGGCACACTGGGTTAACATAGTGGAAGCCAGGACCCACTTCGACCTTGGGACGGAACACGTCCTCCCGACGCCAAGGATTGCGGGCCCTAGGTCAATCAGGGTTGCCTTCACAGTCTACAGCACCTGCACATCATCCTCCTCAGCCTCCCCCTCCTCTTCAGCCTCCATCTCCGAAATGACCACATCAGTCAGAAGCTGGAAGCACTGCAGCACTGCCTCGGCCAAGCGGCAGCAGGCTGTGCTGAAGTTAATATGCTTAGGTGACAAACCGCACAATGCTGAAGAGTTGTGGACAGCTCCGAAAGAGCAGGCAGATCTGTGGCTCACACCGCTGAACGTACAGCCAGGCATGGTTGTGTGTGACAATCGCCGGAACCTGGTGGTGGCTCTGAGGCGATGCGAGCTCACACACGTACCATGCCTGGCCCATGTGCTTGACCTCATGGTTTAGCGGTTTCTCAAATCCTACCCAGAGCTGACGGATCTGCTTGTTAAAGTACGCCGCCTGTGTGCCCATTTTAGAAAGTCACCTACAGCTTCCGCCGCCCTTCCCGTGTTTCAGCAGTGTTTGCAGCTTCTGGCTCACAGACTGGTGTGTGATGTCCCCACGCGTTGGAACTCAACACTGCAGATGTTGGGATGGATTTTTGAGCAGAAGAGGGCAGTTGTTGAGTACCAGCATCAACAAAGCCGTCGGTATTCAGTTCAGACTCCACACATAAGACCTCAGGAGTGGACATGGATGTCACACATATGTACCATATCCTCCAAAACTTTGAGGACTCCACCAAGATGGTGAGCGGCGATGACACCATAATTAGCGTCACCATCCCGCTTCTCTGTATTCTGAAATGCTCTGTGTTCACAATCAAAAAGAATGCATTGCAGGTGGAGAACGATGAGATGGAGCAAGGAACCATGCATGGTGATTACACACAGCCCAGCCTCATCTCATCCCAACGTGGATTGGGTGACAATGAGGAAGAGGAGGAGGAAGAACAGGAGCTAGTTTCATGCACTATAGACGGTACCACCTGCATAACTGTCATACCGTCTGTTCAGCGTGGATGGCCAGAGGACAGAGAGGAGGAGGAGGAGAGCATGTTCACTCATCTTCTTAGAGAGGAAGTCTTGCCTGTTAGCAGTCTGGCATGCATGACTGAGTTTATGTTACACTGCCTTTCCCATGACCCTCGCGTTCTCAAAATTTTGCGTGACATTCATTACTGGTTGATGACACTTCTAGAACCACGCTACAAGGAGAACTTTATATCTCTTATTACTGAGGTGGACAGGTCTACAAAAATGGGGCAGTACCAGAAAGCCCTTGTTGCGGAACCATTAAAAAAATTCCCATCTGAAAATGCTGGTGGGAGAGGTCATAGTTCGTTGGACATCCAAGGACTACAGGCATCATCCTCCACCACCATATCACCAGGGTGACCGTGGTCCGTTGTGCAACATCCGCATAATATTTTTAAAGGGTGTTTATGATGCCCGTAAAAAAAAAAAATGTATACAGTATGTTCATGTATACCCCCCAGGAGTTTGTCAGCCCATACACTTAGTGCATGGGCATTACAAGTATATTTCACCTGCTCTTTTCTAACGGGATCATTTTTTATGAGGTCCTCCTCCACGTCTCTTCCAAGGGGCATTGGAGTGCCTCCCAATTTTTGGCAGCCCTTGCATTCACTGCATAGGCAAACACAATGGGAGACCCACTTCCTAGTATTGGGAACAATTTTTTTCAGGAAGCTCTTTTCTACGTCTCTTCCAAGGGGCATTGGAGCGCCTCCCAATTTTTAGCAACCCTTGCATTCACTGCATAGGCAAACATAATGGGAGACCCACTTCCTAATAATGGGAACATTGTTTTCAGGAGGCCCTCTGACCTCCACGTCTCTTCCATGGGGCATTGGAGTGCCTCCAAATTTTTGGCAACCCTTGCATTCACTGCATAGGCAAACAAAATGGGAGACCTACTTCCTAATAATGGGAACATTGTTTTCAGGAGGCTCTCCTCTAAGTCTCTCCTCTAAGTCTCTTCAAAGGGGTATTTTGCTGTGTCCAAATTTTCAAAGTGGTATAGGGGTGCGTCCAAATTTTTTGGCAGCCCTGCTATGCACTGCATACGCAATAACAGTGTAGGACACCCGCTCTTTAGTAATGGGAACAATAAAACATAGCCGGCTGATGGCTCTTTAAGAATTGTGAGGGCCGACTGCTGGCCCTTTAAGATTAGTAAAGGCCGCCTGATGGCCCTATAAAAATAGACTTTGTGACTTTCAGAGTCCATCCTTCATAAATGAAACAAGATGTGTCTGATGATCTCTCACACACCACATGGCCAGGTAAGGTTGTAAAATGTTAAAATGACATTTCCTGGTGAATGCATTTGTCACGGTTGAAAGCAATGCAAAAGTGCAAAAACGCATCAAAAACGCTAAATGTGAACATAGCCCAAGGTGTGGAGGAGTATTTTTTTGGGGGCTATTTATTTTGCTTTATATACAAGTTATTACCCTGGAAAGGATGTTCCTTAACATATTTCCCAGGAAAATCCATTTTGTTTTCGTTTTTGTATGTTTTATTGTGAGTCCGTAAAAGTGGCGTCATACCTCTGACTATGTTGTTGACAGAAGTTACCTGGGAGTCAGAAATGCTTCCAGGGGTCTTCCCAATCCTGTTCCCATGTCATTTGAGCACAGTTCCCATCGATTCGGGGCATTTTTAGGCCCTCTGCAGACTGCCGGGGGGAGCCGCCTGAAAAATTCTCGAGTCTCCCATAGACTTACATTGGGCTCGTTGCTCTGGTCGAGCACCCGAGTATTCCAATGTGCTCGACACGAGCATCGAGCACCCGAGTATTTTAGTGCTCGCCTATCACTAATAATTTTATTAAAACTGTAGAAAACATAATTTATCGACTCCTAAAAAGAAGCTCTAAAGATATTTTATGAGACAAATTGCTCATTTAATTAACTTGGATTTAGCTCCGAGCTGGATTTTACACAGCACAAAATAAATGGTGTTTGCTTGCAATGTTTGATATTTTTCTTTTGGCAACATGTCACAATATGTCCCAGAGGATGTAGAGCAGTTGTGTCACTGACACGCCCCCTGGGCCGTGTGTGGGAGAATACCCGGAGCCGGGTCTCTGCGTAATGTCAGGGGTTGTAGTCTCCGTGGCGGCGACCCGGTCCCGTGGCTCAGGGTGGTCAAACCAGTGGCGGTTCTGTTTACTTGGTTTTTAATGTTGAAATGTCCGACTACGCCACCCGTGGATTGCGGTCACTGAGAACCGCCGCTGCGGGACAGACCGCTGAGGCTGATGTTGTGTGCACAGCAGAGGGTAGTATAACTCCCCATGGGAGGAGTATAGCCTCAGGGCAGTGTGTGTAGATGGTGAGGGTTGTGGTGCATGGGCGCAGCAGAAATGACTCAGAGTGCGTGCAGTGCAGTTCAGGGTCTTTACTGTTGGTAATGAAGAAGGCCCTGCCGGGAGTACTGGCTGACATTAGAGGCCTGGTCAGTCTGTGAGCGAACAAGTGTCCCCCTGGCCAGGTGGAGGTGTAGGCCTTCCCGTCTGACTGCACTCTTCCTGGCTACCCTTAAGTAGTCGTGTAGTAGCCCACGTCCCTGAGTGTACCGTGTGGTGCTCACCCTTATGGCTGGTGACTTGGGGCCTTTGGTAACTTCCGCTCCTCGATGGCGGTGCCGTACCTTGCGTGTGACTGAGCCTCTGGGCTTTCTATGGCCAGAGGACCTGAAATCCCCTGCCAGGTGGTTTCTGCTGCTGGATGTGGATATCCTTGCAGCCTCGGACTCCGGTGTCCGGTTCTCTGCGTCTTCGCCCAGGACGAGCTCTGCTAGCTTCAGTCCCTGGCCTTCAGCTCCTGTCTCCTACAGAGCTCCTTGTTGCTCTGTCCCTATCTCTGGAACTACTCCACTCGACTCCTCTAACCCCGCCCCAGATCCAGTTTATAAAGGGCAGGTTCCTCCCCTCCCTGGACTGGGGCAGGAGGTGTTGCATGCAACAGTGCTCCTGATCAGGAAAACCCATGCTCGCTCTCAGACATGGTATTTCCACCACTGTGGCACCCAGACCCCTGGGGTGCCACATTCCCCCCTGGTAAATTTTAGTACTCCGGGACTAAACACATTTTATGAAAACATACATAACAGGGTATAAGCAATAACACATCAACATATGTACAAGGAGTTCAGTCTTTATAGGTCACGGCGCTTCCGTAACCAGGTGTTCATGTCACCCAAGATGTATTTTGAGGGACCTGTCCCAAACCCTCCACGTAGGCCCTGGGGTGGCTACAGGGCATCGATGATCCGGCGTTGGACCACGTCTTCAGCCACCTCCACGGGTTTTTGTTCTGTGGTCTGGCACAAAAGGGGCACTTAACTATTTACAAGGTACAGTTCCGGTTATTCATTGTCCATAACCTGTCAGTCCATAAACCCTGTCGGGTAACTTGATAAACATAATTATTATTCATGCAACAAACATAAAACATTTGAACATTTGCAATATACAGGTATATATCATCATTTTTTTCTAGATTCTCCAGCGAGCGGGCTTCTGACCTCTAGTGCTCCTGGTGGACCTACGTAACACACTATCTGGTGGTGTTCTTTCTGGGTCCCCTGTTTTCACCCCTTGTGTAGTGGGCTCTCTAGTGTCTGCACTACAGGTGTTTGGAGATGTTACGGGTAGGTTGGGCAGCTTTCTGCGCACTCTTTGGCTTACCACGGGCACGGCAGGCTCACTACTAGCAGAGGGTTGATTCTCCTGGGCTGCTGGTATGGAATCTTCTGCCTCCGGGGTTGGATGCTCTTCCAACACTACTTGCTCTTCTGTAGGCCCTTGAGGGGCTGGCTGGAGAAAGGTAAGGATGGGTACCACAATAGAGTTGTTAATTTGTGTCCAGGACCGGGGAAATTCTCCGAGTACTGTACTGACCATTTCTTCCCTTTCCTCTGCGGGTTGAGGGCTATCTTGGTCTTCATCAGTGCTTTGCAGCTGCTCGGGACACTTCTTCAGGTGGTCTCTGGAGACAGTGGCTGTGGTCTCTCCTCCATCCTTACTGATAATGCATACTTTCGGATTTTCATGACTTGAGGGCAGTACTGTGTACGGGTCTTTCTCCCACTGGTCATCCAACTTATGGAGCCGCCTCTTCCTCTTCAAGACCTGCTCTCCAGGTACCAGGGGAACAGTGGGAGCATGCTGGTTGTAAGTCCTCTCTTGCCTTTCTCTTGCTTGAGACAGACTTCTCTCAACACTCTCCTGCACTTTCCGGTACTGCTGCTGCCGTTCTGTATCCCAGTCTGCCTCTGGAGAGGTGTCCTTGGGTGTCAGGACTCCCATATCCAGGTCAATAGGCAGCTTACCAGGTCTTGCTCTCATTAGGTAAGCCAGGGTGCAGTTGGTGGAATTTACTGGGATGTGGTTATACAAGTCCACCAGATCAGGCACTTTTTCAGGCCACAGTCTGCGTTCTTCCAGGGCCAACGTTTTCAGCAAGTCTATCACCACCTGGTTCATCTTCTCACATAATCCGTTGGTTTGGGAGTGATAGGGCGTTGTCCTTATCTTCTTGCAGCCATACAGGTTGCAGAACTCCTGGAAGACCTCCGCTTCGAAGGCTGGACCTTGGTCAGTCAAGACTTGCTCCGGATACCCGTGTGGACGGCAGAAGTGCTGCTGAAAGGCTCTTGCTGCTGTCTGAGCTGTTAAGTCCTTGACAGGGACCACCACCAGGAACCGGGAGTAGTGGTCTACGATGGTGAGGGCATAGACGTACCCGAACCTACTTGGAGCTAGCTTCACATGGTCCAGGGCTACCAGTTCTAGTGGCTGCTTGGTGATGATGGGCTGCAGGGGAGTCTTCTGGCTGGCACGGTCCTTTCTTCTCAGGTTGCACAGGCCGCAGTCTCTGCACCATCTCTCAATGGCCCCTCTCATGCCTACTCAGAAGAACCGTTCTCGCAACAGGAACTCCAACTTCTTCCATCCAAGGTGCCCTGCTCCGTCTTGGTATGCCTCCAGGACCCTAGCCGCGTCTCGTCTCGGGACCACTACCTGCCAGGTCAGCTCATGTGTCCGGGAGTTGACAGTTCTCTGGCACAGCTTTCCCTTGTAGAGAAACAGTTTACTCTTATCCTTCCACAGCTGTTTGGTCTCTTCTGGAGCGTCTGGTTCAAGGCGGGCATCAGCCAGTGTCAGCATATCTTTTACCAGGCGGATGGCTGGGTCACTGTCTTGCGTCTCCGCCCTGCTGTAGTGGGGTAAGGGATTGAACGTGGCAGAGTGCTTGTCCCTTACACAGTGGGAACACTGGGTAATCCCATGACGGTGGAACGCAGGGAATTCAATCTCTTCCAGTTCTTCTGGATCTTCCCCTCCGTCCAGCAAGTTTGGCATCCTGGACAGGGCGTCTGCGTCGGCTGGGTCACTGTCTTGCGTCTCCGCCCTGCTGTAGTGGGGTAAGGGATTGAACGTGGCAGAGTGCTTGTCCCTTACACAGTGGGAACACTGGGTAATCCCATGACGGTGGAACGCAGGGAATTCAATCTCTTCCAGTTCTTCTGGATCTTCCCCTCCGTCCAGCAAGTTTGGCATCCTGGACAGGGCGTCTGCGTTGGCATTTGTGCGTCCCGCCCGGTATTTGATGGTGAACTCATAGTTGGACAGCCGGGCCATCCATCTTTGCTCCAGGGCACCAAGTCTTGCAGTGTCCAGGTGTGTCAACGGGTTGCTGTCCGTGTACACAGTGAACTTGGCAGAGGCAAGGTAATGTTTGAAACGTACCGTCACTGCCCACATCACTGCCAGGAACTCTAGCTTGAAGGAGCTATAATTCTCAGGGTTTCTCTCTGTGGGCCGTAGTTTTCGGCTGGCATAAGCAATTACCCGCTCTCTGCCCTGCTGGATCTGGGACAGCACCGCCCCTAACCCGATGTTGCTCGCGTCCGTGTGGAGAATTAAAGGCTGGCCGTAATCAGGGTAAGCCAGGATCTCATCCCCCGTGAGGGCCATCTTCAGCTGGCGGAAAGACTCCTCTTCCAGCTTGTCCCACCTGAAGGGCGACTTCTAATTCTTGGTCTTTGACTGACCTAACAGGAGGTCTTGCATAGGGGCTGCCATTTTGGTGAACCCGGGGATGAATCTTCGGTAGTAGCCTACCAACCCGAGGAACTGCCGCACTTCCTTTATGCTGGAGGGTCTTGGCCAGTCCTTAATCACTGTGATCTTATCAGGGTCTGGAGCTACTCCGTCAGCACTCACCACGTGTCCCAGGTACTGTACCTTTGGTTTCAGTAGATGACACTTGGAGGGTTTCACCTTTAGGCCGTAGCCTGCCAGGGCATCAAACACCTCTGCAAGGTGTTTCAGATGGTCCTCATATGTTTTGCAATACACGATGACATCATACAGGTATAGCAGGACCGTCTTGAAATTCCTGTGCCCCAGGCAGCACTCCATCAACCGCTGGAAGGTTCCTGGTGCGTTGCAGAGCCCGAACGGCATACAGTTGAATTCGCTGAGACCCATCGGGATGGTGAATGCGGTCTTCTCCTTGTCTGCCTCTGCTACAGGAACCTGCCAGTACCCGCTAGTAAGATCCAAAGTGGAGAAGAAGTTAGCAGGCTTTAATGCAGCTAAAGATTCCTCTATCCTAGGTAACGGGTACGCATCTTTGTGTGTGATACGGTTGACCTTTCTGTAATCTACACACATTCTCATGGTGCCATCTTTCTTTTTCACAAGAACTAGTGGAGCTGCCCAGGGCTACAGCTGTCCCTGATTACCCCAGCCTCCTTCATTTCTCGCAACATTCCCTTGGCATTCTGATAGTGTGCAGGGGGTACAGGTCGGTATCTTTCCTTTATGGGTGGATGGTCTCCTGTGGGGATGTGGTGTTCTACCCCCTTTACTTGCCCAAAGTCTAGCGGGTGTTTGCTAAAGACTCTTTCGTACTCCTGCACCACCCGGTAGACTCCCTGTTTTTGGTGTGAGGGAGTGGAGTCGGTGCCCACATGCAGCTTCTGACACCAGTCCTCCATTTGTTTCTTGGAGCCGTTACCCTCCTCTGGTTGAGATGGAGGCAAGGGTTCCACAGCCTTTACAGAGTTTTGGTTAACGGTGAACAATTTGGCTAGAGTGGCATACCGGGGCAAGTATACTTCTCTTTTCCCAATGTTTAGGATGCGGACGGGTACCCTCCCATGGCATACATCGACCACCCCCCATGCTGTCAAAAGGGTGGGCCTACTGTCTGAGTAGACGGGTTCTACCATGGCTTGGTAGTCCCTTCCTCTTAACCCGATTGCAGTCCGGCACCAGATCATCATCTCACTTTTTGGGGGCATGGCGATAGGAAACGGGTCACTCATCCTAACACTACCAATCTCACCACCAGAAAGTTCTACCTGTTGCCTTTTCATCATGGCTCTGATCTCTTTTTGTAGGACACGCTGCTGGCCGGAGCTGGCGTTCACCGCAACCTGCTGTAATATGACAATTATCTCTGCAAGACAATTTTCAATAACATTAGTACCCAAGGTTATCTTAGGGTGGCTTTCACGACAGTCAATGTCCACAATAATCAGTCCTTGCGCTGGCAGTTCAGCTTTACCAATTTTGATGGTCACCTCCTTTAATCCCACCTGCGGTACGGGCTGACCATTGCTGGCGATGATGCTCAAATCGTTATCTGGGTAGCGGGTAATATCTGAGTCATTCCAGTGCCGCTTAAAAAGCACATAGGGGATGGTGGTTACCTGTGACCCGGTGTCCAGTAGTGCACTCATAGGAATACCATCCAGCACCACAGGCAAGACCGGCCGTCCCCCTACGTACTTATCATGTCAGCTCGATGGGCCTGATGGTCTTATGCCTGGGGGTCGGCCCTCTGCCCCAGGTTGGGCCCGTTTAAATAACAGTACCTTGCCATATGTCCTGGTTGGTTGCAGCGGCGGCAGAAGGGTTGTCCGTCCTGGTCATAGCGGTCGCTGGGCCTTCCTCTGGACGATGGGATCCTCCTCTGTCGGCGCCAAGGGACGTCCTCCGGACTGGAAGCCAGCTGGATCTTTCCTGGGGGGACACCTGTAAAGACTGCACAGTTCTGGTTAGCGGGGCAACGCTTTTGGTCAGCTCTTGGACCTGATGGTGCAGGTCTGCAGCCGGGGCTTTGTCCAAAGCCTGTGCATCAGCTCCGACAGGCTCTGCAGACAAGGGCGCCGCCTCCTGGTGATAGGTAATAGCAGGGCGCCTGTGGGTTACAGCGCCACCTGGTGCCGGTTCTCGGAGCACCCGGATGGCCCTGTCTTTAAACTGCGCAAAGTCCAAATCAGGGTTCTGCAAGGCCATGACACGCAACTGGTTCCGGTGGGCGCTTGACTGTAGACCCTCAGTGAACTGTTCAGTCAACAGCTTATCCTCACTCCGCACGCTGTCAGGGTCTGCCTGCTTAATGGCTCTCAGGGCCTCCTGCAAATTCAAAGCATAGTCCCGTATACTGTCTTGTGCCCGCTGTTTGCATCCATAAAATTTTAGCTTGATCTCTGCTGAGGTGCGGGTATCAAAAGTGTCCTTTAGACGGGCCAGTATTTCCTTTACAGTCCCCTTTTCCCTGGCTGACCAGGACTTCACTTCTCTTTGGGCTGCTCCGATTAACTGACCTATCAGGATGCTCACTTTTTGTTCCTCGGACAGGGGGTATACTTTGAATAGGCTATTCAGTCTTTCTTTAAAGTCGCTCAGGGTATGCGTCTCCCCTGAGTACTGGGGTAACCATGCCGCTCCAGGGATATACGGCATCGTGAACGGCATCACTGCGGCAGCAGCCGCGCTGGTGGTGGGAGCTCCCTCCATTCCTGGTGTCTTCCTCCCCCCTAGTTAACCGTGGCCTACCTTCCGTTGCTTCTTCTCCGTAGGCGATCGTCGGGGTCGAGGACCTTGCGTCGCGTGCTGGTGACGTCGGCGTCCGCTGGGCTCCTTCCAGGACCTTGCGCAGCGTCAGTACGTAAGGATGGGCTTCAGCTCTCGCGCGCTTTTGGCGTCCACGCCCCTCGTATTGCCACGCGGCGTCCCAAAAATGGCGCCCAATGGTGGGAAAACGGCTGCGGATGGCGGGAAACTTCACCACGGTAAGTATCACAGTCTTTGTTCAGGCACGCAGTACCCGGTGGTTGCGGGCACGAAATCCTGCCGACTACGCCAAAGTTGATGCGCCCCCTGGGCCGTGTGTGGGGGAATACCTGGAGCCGGGTCTCTGTGTAATGTCAGGTGTTGTAGTCTCCATGGCGGTGACCCGGTCCCGTGGCTCAGGGTGGTTTAATCAGTGGCTGATCTGTTTACTTGGTTTTTAATGTTGAAATGTCCGACTACGCCACCCGTGGATTGCGGTCACTGAGAACCGCAGATGCGGGACTGACCGCTGAGGCTGATGTTGTGTGCGCAGCAGAGGGTAGTATAACTCCCCATGGGAGGAGTATAGCCTCAGGGCAGCGTGTGTAGATGGTGAGGGTTGTGGTGCATGGGTGCAGCAGAAATGACTCAGAGTCCGTGCAGTGCAGTTCAGGGTCTTTACTGTTGGTAATGAAGAAGGCCCTGCCGGGAGTACTGGCTGACATTAGAGGCCTGGTCAGTCTGTGAGCGAACAAGAGTCCCCCTGGCCAGGTGGAGGTGTAGGCCTTCCCATCTGACTGCACTCTTCCTGGCTACCCTTAAGTAGTCGTGTAGTAGCCCACGTCCCTGAGTATACCGTGTGGTGCTCACCCTTATGGCTGGTGACTTGGGGCCTTTGATACCTTCCGCTCCTCGATGGCAGTGCCGGTCCCTTGCATGTGACTGAGCCTATGGGCTTTCTATTGCCAGAGGATCTGAAATCTCCTGCCAGGTGGTTTCTGCTGCTGGATGTGGATATCCTCACAGCCTCGGACTCCGGTGTCCGGTTCTCTGCGTCTTCAGCCAGGCCTTCAGCTCCTGTCTCCTACAGAGCTCCTTGCTGCTCTGTCCCTGTCTCTGGAACTACTCCACTAGACTTCTCTAACCCCGCCCCAGATCCAGTTTATAAAGGGCAGGTTCCTCCCCTCCCTGGACTGGGGCTGGAGGCGTTGCATGCAACAGTGCTCCTGACCAGGAAAACCAATGCTCACTCTCAGACATGGTATTTCTACCACTGTGGAAACCAGACCCCTGGGGTGTCACATTCATTAGTGATGAGCGAGTGTATTTGTTACTATTCGCTTCACACGGATAGTACGGTATTCGGGTTACTCATTATGTTGCGAGTATTTGTGTACTCAGCTCGCTTTATTCGGCTGTCCTGCCCTGCAGTTTTGGTGCCTCCTTTGCAGGTACTAAACATGCTGGGCTTCTTAACCAATCACATTAATGCCACAGACATCTTGGTTGTGGCATTACTGTGATTGGCTGGCCGCCCAGAGTCATAGGGTCTATTTAAGCCCTGCCACCGCCATTTTGTGCACATTGCATCCGGAGCCTGCGTTCTACAAGTATAGGGAGAGATCGCTGAGCTGCTAGGTAGAATGTTTAGGCTTCTTAATAAAACAAAAGCCCTTTTAAGGGTTACCTGGAGTGTATACTAGTTCAGTGTAGAGCAGCGAGGGAGAGATACTCGAGCAGGGACAGTTTAAAGGAGCCGCTCACTAGCTCCATGATACCACCAAAAAATAGCTCTTTTAAGAGCTGAAGATACACAACAAAGTCAGAGTACAGGGAGGGAGAGATTGTGTATTAGGTAGGGAGAGGTTAAAGTGTTCTTCCAGTGTCCATCTTAAAACAGCTCTTGTCAGAGGCAAAGCAATATTATTCCAGCACACAGAGTAGTAGCATTTTAGTCCAAACATTTCCTATTGCTTGCTACAAAAAATGCACCAGCTCATTTTACCCACTATTTGGGCTGTGACAGCTAGCTTGGCTTGTGCCATCATCGTCTGAAAATCTGTCAACAAAACCCAAAATGCCAAAAAAGCTTGTTGTTAAGGGACAGGGAAGTGGACATGGACGTGGTGTTGTCAGTGGTGCGCGAGAAGGCACTCAGTCTGTTAGGTCAGAAGAAGCTTGATGCATCCACTATGTTACTGGAAAAATTTACCGGTCTGGAACGTAAACGTGTGTGAAAGCCAGAAGAGCGAGAGCAGATTCTGTCTTGGATAGCAGACAAGGCCTGTACGCATTTGTCAAGCAGCAACAAATCTTCCACGACCACACAGTCTACTGTCGATACACAGAAGGCTGGCCCATCCAATCCTTAAGCGGGTTCTCCTTCTTCCCGCCATTATCAGTCACAGGAGACATATAATCCCAAACTTGGCCACTCCGAGGATCTGTTTGGCACGTATCCTTTGGATGGCTCTATCCTATCATTGTGCAGCATTGAAGAGGGACAAGAGGAGGTGACGTGCGTTGATGCTCAAGTATTAGAGGTCCTACGGCCAGAAGAAAGCCACTTGGAGGAACGTCATTTACTGTCTCCAGAGGAGGAGGCTGATGATGATGAGAAAGAGTTGCCAACAGGTCAGCCTACAATGTCAACTGGGAAGGACGTGATCTCTGCACTCTTTATTACTCAGCACCTGGCTCCCATTCTCTGCTGGACATCAGTGTTATAATGCTCATGCTCTGGCTAAGTAGCATTGTTTAGTTCTTCTTGCTTTGGACTACTGTTATCCTGGAACTTCTTGTTCCACCAGTTTTGTTTCCTTTCATTTTCGTTTCTGCAACTAACTTTTCTGTTAGGATGTCTCCTGTTTTTCTCCCAGTCCTTAGATCTCTTAGGGACCCCTTTCCCCATCCTACAGGTCTTCGTTTGAGTTCAGTGCAGGAGTTTCGGTGGGGCTATTCATAGGGAATAGGGCACCCACCCCAGGGTAGGGATAAGCTGAGTCTCAGTGCAGGGACAGCTTTTCCCTCCTATTCCTTAGTTCTAAGTTGCAGAACATAACAGGTACACTTGCCATGCATGGCTCACGTGCTGAACCTAGTTGTTCAGAAATTTCTGAAAACTTACCCTAACTTGCCGTTCCTATTTGAGAAGGTGTGCCATATTAAAGCCCATTTCCACCATTCCTCTACTGCTTTTGCTGCTCTTACAGAGCTGCAAAAGCATTTGAATTTTCCAAGTCACCGATTCATTTGCGACCTGCCCAAGCGGTGGAACTCAACCTATCATATGTTGGCGAGGATTAGTGAACAGCAGAGGGCAGCAACTGAATACCAGCTTCAACATGCCCGTCAGACTGAGAGTCATCCACCACACATAACAACTGTCGAGTGGGTGTGGATCGCTGACATTTGTGAGGTTCTTGACAATTTTGAGTACTGCACCCACCTCGTGAGCGGTGATCAGGCTATTATCAGCGTAACCATCCCGCTGTTATGTCTCTTGAAACAATCACTGCATAATCTCAAAGAGGAAGCTTTGAGTGCCCAGCATGTTGGTATGGAGCCAGATTTCCCAATGGGTGATACTACCCAGCCCAACCAATATTCTGAGGCAACATTGGGTGATAAGGAGGAAGATGAGGAGGGAGAGGACTTGTCTTTCTGTGCTACCGAGGGGACTCATAATGCTACAGAGGGGACACCCAACCCAAGCTTTATGTCTGTCCAGCCTGGATGGGCTGGAGAGGAGGAGGTGAGGTGGAGGAGGAGGAGGCGAGTCAGCGTAAGGAGGAGAGGATAGGTACTGTTTCTACTGTCGGGGACACAGAACATTTGCCTTTTTGCAGCTTGGCCCACGTGGCACAGTTCATGTGTAAGTGTCTGTGGCAAGACCCTCGAGTGATACACATTTTATCGAACAATCTATACTAGTTGGCTACCTTTCTCGATCCCCGGTACAAAGGGAAATTTCCTTCTCTCCTTTTGGAGTCACCAAAGAGTTTTACAATGGAATCGTTCAAGAGGGCCTTTGTGGATTAGTTGCTGAAAACATCACCCTCAGACAATGCTGGTGGCAGAGGTACCAGTTCTTTTCAACACCAAGAGATAATGGGGAGACACACAAACACCAGCTCCAACAGAAGTGGGGGGAAAATGTGCACAAATTGGGAAATTTTCAATAAACCAGTACAACAACAGGGGCTATCTGTGCCTGTAACAATGCCAAGGAGGGATAAGTTGCAGAACATGGTCAAGACTTACTTAAGTCACCATATGTGCGTCCTTTCTGATGCTTCAGCTCCCTTTAATTATTGGATGTCTAAGCTGAACACTTGGCCCGACCTCTCCTTATATGCCTTGGAGGTGCTGGCCTGCCCCGGTGCTAGTGTGGTGTCAGAGCGTGTTTTCAGTTCCGCTGGGGAAATCATCACTGATAGACGCACATGCCTCTCCACAGAAAATGCAGACAGACTTACTCTGATTAAATTCAACAAGGACTGGATATCTCCACAGTTTGTAATCCCTCCAGATGACAGCAAGCCAACCTAAATTCACCAAAAATGCAGATTCATGCTACTGCTGTTAACATCACCCCCTTTTCATAAAAACCCGTTTCTTTCCTTTGTCAATTATGACTCAGCCCATAGGGCTAATTTTTACAAACCCTATGCACATTGTGCAGTGGACAAACCAGGACAGCCTAACTACTATTTGTGATTAGAGGCCCTTGGGATGGTGGCTTACTGCGTCAACCATGACTCAGCCCATAGGGCTAATTTTTATAAACCCTATGCACTTTGTGCAGTGGACAAATTTGGAATGTACAGTGATCCTACCAAACTAATATTTGTCATTGGATGCCCTTGTCACAGGTTGTGCCACATTGTGACTGAAATAGGGAATACATATTCAATAGAAATGTACTGTCAGTCACCCTATTTGGCAAAAAAACATGCCTGGCTTGTGCCACATTGTGACTGAGATAGGGTATATATATTCAATTGAAATGTACTGTCAGTCACCCTATTTGGCAAAAAAACATGCCTGGCTTGTGCCACATTGTGACTGAGATAGGGGATAAGTAGCAGAAGAATAAGGGGTCGCTCACTGTTTGTAGTGGGTGCTCAGAAGAAAAAATGTATATACTGTATCAAGAAAACTTCGGCACACCAGTAATTATGCTTGAAAAAGTTTTACATTTTTATTCACATGTGCCCCTTGTTTCACAAAACAGGGCGTAAGCCCAAAATAATAATAAAGCAGACCAACGTTTCGACCTTTAGGACGTTCTTTCTCAGGGTCATCACTAGGCATAAACAAACGAATAATTAATGCGGAAATCCATATACATTGAATTCCATTATATAATGTGTGAACAACAGGAAAGCAAAAATACATGGATATAGTAAAGTCTATATATAGTATGCACCAAAATTCGGGTCTATTATTCCATAGAATAGAAAAAATCAGAAGAAGCTAAGCTTAATAGGAAAAACTATATAGGGGTCAAATTATATGCTAGTGGATCTATACCTCATGGGAGGCCAAAGGGTCTACCAATAAATTAAATGGAACTAGTTGTACACAAAATGAGGTTCATATTACTAGTTTAAGAATGCTGTCTCACTCAGAGTTAAGAGAGCTGGAGGTGTCCTATGTAACACAAAAATAGGGATTATATTCTCAAGATAGCATACAAGGTCAGCACTGGCTGGTATATATATAAAAAACTCTCACGGTCCCATTTATTCATTAGTGGTATCATACCTGTGCCTGGGGTGAGGGTGGATAAGGCTGCACGTGCTGTGGGGAAGTGTGGAATACTAGTTCCTTTTATATTCAGTCCCGCAGTCTCATTGGTGGTTCTGGTGGAGGCGCGTTCTGCGTGAACAGTGCGAACTATGTAGTAATGCCTTGAGGACCTACAGGTCCTTCAAGTCACGTGTATCGCGACTTCCTGTCACATGACTCGTGACTTCCGGGAGCGGTGGAACGCATATGCGTTCCATAGCCTCCTCTACATCGTAGCGTTATACTACAAGGGGGAGGAACTGAGTCGCCAATGTAGTGTGCAGGTGCGTGCACAGTGATTAAAGGGGAAGGGAACCCACCTTCAAGGTGCGCAGAAGATAGTAGTTATCCATTAATAAATAGAGAAAGTGCGGTCCTTTATGAATGAGGGAGTGAAAATCCGTCATTAGCCAGGCATCCTGGAGTGCGGTGAGATGGGACACTGGTAATATTAATGGGTGACCTAAATATGAAAGAGAGGGGAAAACAGATGAGAAATATAGTTTATGAACCTTGAATATGACAAATTATATACAGTGTGGACAAATAGACGATATAGGAAAACAATAATAGAACCTACTTATTGTAAAGTACATGCATTTTAATACTGATGATCAAAACAGTGTTTCATATTCCCTATTGAGACCTTTGGGATATAAGGTCTGAAGGGTATGAATCCAGAAGGATTCACGCTCCATCAACCTTTTAATCCGATTGCCACCTCTACGGGCCAGAGGTACATGATCTATTACTTGATATCTCTACTGAGATACGGTATGGGATCTGTCCAGAAAATGGGCAGGTATGGGTAGCATAGTACGTTTGCATCTAATTGTTGATTTATGTTGGGATATGCGATCTCGGATATGCTGGGTGGTTTCCCCAACATACCCGAGACCGCAAGGACATTTGATAAGGTATATCACGTATGTAGATTCACATGTGTAGTATCCCTGAATAGGAAATCTCTTGCCTGAAAGGGGGTGTGTAAAGGAATCACCTTTTATGATATTTGAGCATTGGAGGCACCCCAGACATGGGAAAGTGCCCCGGCGGGGTGTCAACAAAATGCGTTGTATTGGTCCTCTTTTTTTGCTTTCCTTTTGTTCACACATTATATAATGGAATTCAATGTATATGGATTTCTGCATTAATTATTCGTTTGTTTATGCCTAGTGATGACCCTGAGAAAGACCGTCCTAAAGGTCGAAACGTTGGTCTGCTTTATTATTATTTTGGGCTTACGCCCTGCTTTGTGAAACAAGGGGCACATGTGAATAAACATTTAAAACTTTTTCAAGCATAATTACTGGTGTGCCGAAGTTTTCTTGAGATAGGGGATACATATTCAATAGAAATTTACACTGACTGTTGATGACCGACTGATGGTCCTCTGAAAACTTGAATTGAGGGCCACAACTACTGCATTACTACAGTATCCATTTACAGTACTCCATCGTAGATAATGCTTGTCAAGGGAGGCCCTTGTCTTGGAATCTTCCTGCACCTATGACACAGCCCCCAGGAGTAATTTTTGGAAATACGATGCACATTCTGCACAGGACCAAGTAGTCCAGTATCAAGAAGTCTTCTCTTCCTATATAATCTGGGAAATATTGACAATCAAAATCTCTGAGCCATTTGGAGAAGCTTCTCCAACCCATCCTGGAGGAGGGGGCACCGTATATCCTTTGTCCATTGACTTGCACAAGTGATATATTTGAGCTCATCATCCAGTTCACTAGTGCAGCTTTATTTTTCCGGTTCACAGAGTTCAGCTAAACCTGAGGATCGTAGGCCGCACTCACTGCTACCTTCTAGTACTCCATGTCTCTTGGCATTTTTCTCTGTAGTCTCTGCCCTTAAATGAGTTAAATACTAGAGTGAGTGCCCTACAACATGAATAAGTGAGGGCACTCTCAAATGTACACAAGAGGGACCTAGAGGAGGGCATTTCAAAATTTATGTTACAGGGCCACACGAGGGCTCTCACAAAACTGAGCTTTCCTGCCTACTGCAGGCCCTCTGAACATTTGAATTTAGGGCCGCAGTATCACATGATGGTGGAGGAGGTGGAGGAGGAGGAGGAGAAGGAGGGTCAAGCCCAATGCTACAACGGCACATTGTAAACTGCTTAGGAATATGTATTCCACTATCTGAGTGTCAATGATGGAGGAACCACCCAAATGTCTAAGTAACAGCTGTCCCTCCAAAATGCAAATTACAGAGCCACCTGAGACCTCTCAGGTCAAAGATCAACATACCTACTGGTACATTCTAGCTGTGCTTGTAATGTGCTGGGGAATAGCAAATTAAAAATGATGTATGACAGAGGGACCTACAAAATGTATAAGTCAGGGGCCTCCCAATTGTAAAAGGCGAAAAAAAGCCACAACAGTATGTGTGAACAAACGCTAAAAGGGATATTTTTTTGGTTTCTCTGGTTTATTTAGCCTTTTATACAAGTGATTATGCAGGAAAAACAGTTTCTTAACCCTTTTGGCCTGTTAAATGCAATTTAATTAAGTTTGGTAGTTGTTCTTGTGTGTCTGTAAAAGTGGCGTAACACTGCGACAAACTTATTCCCAGAAACCATATGTGAATCAGAAATGCATGCAGGCACATTCTCCAGGCTCTTCCCATTCTGTTTCATCACTTTCCCATCCATTATAGCCTTTTTTTCAGGCCCCTAGACCCCTTTGTAGAGTCCAGCAGAAAATTCCTCGAATTTCCCATTGACTTACATTGTACTCGCTATTCGGAACGAATACGCGATTATTACAAAGTACTCGTTTTGAGTATAGCGATTACGAATATTATGGTACTCGCTCATCACTACTAAATATAAGCGAATCTTTTGAAATTCAAATTCGGCAGCTTGGCTAAATTTTTGCAGAAAATTCAATTTGCTGCAAATCAAAAGTATTTCAAAGCCCCTGAGAAGATGTGTATAACAGTCTGACTCTCCTATTTCTTTCCCTGTAGCTGTAATATTATTTTTGCTCACACACTTATATTCTCCATTGCTGGGCTGTCACACACTGTGAGCACAGTTACTTCAGTATTGTATGGCTTTCTCTCCCTATGATTTTAAGATGTGAGGTCATCTCGCTAACCTGCTTCAGCTTTTATACAGGCTATATTCCATCCTGATTGGCAGTGCTATACTACGTGATATGATAGTTGCCAGGTATTATGGGGTAGCATGCATGGCCTGTTATGATAATTCTCTTAGTATATAAAAAGTTTCAGCCAGCTCACCTGAGCAATCCGAAGAATGGAGCACGGAAATTCGTCCAGACCAGACGGCAACAATACTGAAGAGACCAAAAGGGTATCCAGCGCCAGGAACCGAGGAAACAGGAAAATTTTAAATAGCAACTTTATTAGAAAAAATTCATAAAAATTACTCCATCCAAAAATGAAGGAATGAATAAATAAAACTGAGGTACAGGTGCAATTGAATAGCTGTTACTAGGACATTTTCAGCAACGCGTTTCGATCGCTCAGAGGCGATCTTTTTCAAAGCTCAGCTTTCCCCAAAAACTATCTGTACAATTTTTCTTAAATGTGAACATAAATTAGATCATTTGTGATCTAAAATTATTGCTATTGCTAAATGCTCTAACAGTGAAAACCAACATGCAGAATGAGAGCTTTGGAGGTACAGTTGCAGATCTTCTAGTGCAATATGAAGTATACAAACGTTCTCTAATAAATCTTAAATCTATGATTTGCTCACCATTGGTCCACTCTGGGTTTTAGGTTGCAGAGGCCAGTGGTCTAAGTAGTCGCAGTTGTACCTATAATGAAAGGGGCACACAGACCCTAAAGCCTAAGCAGACCCATCAGGTTCTGACAAATAATGTCCTGAAGCAGGCCAGCATGAAGACATTGTGTGCCTTGAAACATACAATTTTTTGATGACAAGCAAAGTCAGAACAATGTGTGAAGCATTGTATACAACATTCTCATGCTGACCGGTGTAGAAAAAATATACACTGCTCAAAAAAATAAAGGGAACACTCAAATAACACATCCTAGATCTGACTGAATGAAATATTCTCATTGAATACTTTGTTCTGTATGAAGTTGAATGTGTTGACAACAAAATCACACAAAAATCATCAATGGAAATCAAATTTATTAACCAATGGAGGCCTGGATTTGGAGTCATCCCCAAAATTAAAGTGGAAAAACACACTACAGGTTGATCCAACTTTGATGTAATGTCCTTAAAACAAGTCAAAATGAGGCTCAGTATTTTGTGTGGCCTCCACGTGCCTGTATGACCTCCCTACAACGCCTGGGCATGCTTCTGATGAGGTTGCGGATGGTCTCCTGTGGAATCTCCTCCCAGACCTGGACTAAAGGATCCGCCAACTCCTGGACAGTCTGTGGTGCAATATGACGTTGGTGGATAGACCGAGACATGATGTCCCAGATGGAGGGGGCCGTAGGAGGGCAACAACCCAGCAGCATGACCGCTACCTCTGCCTTTGTGCAAGGAGGAACAGGAGGAGCACTGCCAGAGCCCTGCAAAATGATCTCCAGCAGGCCAAAAATGTGCATGTGTCTGCACAAACGGTTAGAAACCGACTCCATGAGGTTGGTATGAGGGCCCGATGTCCACAGATGGGGGTTGTGCTCACAGCCCAACACCATGCAGGACGCTTGGCATTTGTCACAGAACACAAGGATTGGCAAAGTTGCCACTGGCGCCCTGTGCTCTTCACAGATGAAAGCAGGTTCACACTGAGCACATGTGACAAACGTGACAGATTCTGGAGATGACGTGGAGAGCGATCTGCTGCCTGCAACATCCTTCAGCATAACCGGCTGGGCAGTGGGTCAGTAATGGTGTGGGGTGGCATTTCTTTGGAAGGCCACACAACCCTCCATATGCTCACCAGAGGTAGCTTGACTGCCATTAGGCACCGAGATGAGATCCTCAGACCCTTTGTGAGACCATATGCTGGTGCAGTTGGCCCTGGGTTCCTCCTAATGCAGGACCTCATGTGGCTGGAGTGTGTCAGCAGTTCCTGCAAGATGAAGGCATTGAAGCTATGGACAGGCCCGCCCGTTCCCCAGACCTGAATCCGATTGAGCACATCTGGGACATCATGTCTCGCTCCATCGACCAACATCATGTTGCACCACAGACTGTCCAGGAGTTGGCGGATGCTTTAGTCCAGGTCTGGGAGGAGATTCCACAGGAGAGACATCAGCAACCTCATCAGGATCATGCCCAGGCGTTGTAGGGAGGTCATAAAGGAACGTGGAGGCCACACACAATACTGAGCCTCAATTTGACTTGTTTTAAGGACATTACATCAAAGTTGGATCAGCCTGTAGTGTGTTTTCCCACTCTAATTTTGGGGGTGACTCCAAATTCAGGCCTCCATTGGTTAATAAATTTGATTTCCATTGATGATTTTTCTGTGATTTTGTTGTCAGCACATTCAACTTTATACAAAACAAAGTATTCAATGAGAATATTTCATTCATTCACATCTAGGATGTGTTATTTGAGTGTTCCCTTTATTTTTTTGAGCAGTGCATATAGTCAGCATCTAACTATCATGTGAAAAAAATATCAAAAGCTTTTATCCTGCCAAATACATATGAGCTAAGGTTTCAACCTATAACTGGTCTTTTGAAAGCATTCCAAATACATAACAGCTACGTTTCGATATAATAGATCTTTTCAAAGCATTCTTGTAGCATGTAGAATGTCACGTGTTTGAAAAAGATCTATTAAGTGTTGAAATGTTTCCAATTATTTGTTGGAATAAAAGCTTTTGAGATTTTTTCACAACCTGTTTGAAAACTGCCTATATATTTTTCTACAATTTCTTCAAGCTGGATTCCTTGGTTTACTGGCATTACGTTCAGCCTTGTTTGGATAGAGTGATGCAGGCTGCCATATCTCTACTGATGCTGACTGATGTCAGGACTAGTGATGATCGAGAATGCCTCATTAACCCCTTCAGAGAGCACGCTCAGGTGCTCGCCGAGTATTTTGGCATGCTCAGCGTTTCATTCATTGTTGCCGTGCCTGCAAGTGTCATGGCTGTTAGACAGCTGTCACACATGCAGAGATAGCCTGGTGAAATATGTTCGCCGAAGGGGTTAATGAGGCATTCTCGATCATCACTAGTCAGGACTTTAAGTGCCGGGACCTAAAGACAAGAGAATCCAGGAAAAAGGATTGTTAACTAAATATTTTTCCTTTTGGTGCTCTGATTTGGGGTCTGATTTACTAGTTTGGTTTCTGAACTGATGAGCCTATAATTGGGATGACCTCTTTAAAAGTTTCAAGCACTCTCAGCGCTCTACAGATATGACCGTGCCAAAGGGATGCCAACAAGAAACTCTACTTTGTCCATGGTATGCAGTAAAAATACAGAGTTTGGGCAGCAAATTAAATCTCTACCTGGTATGAAGGAAAGTCTAACTATAAGACCACGTTCAAACGTTCAATATTTTTTCATTATTTTACATCAGTATTTGTAAGCCAAAGGAGTGGAACAATCAGAGGAAATGTATAATACAAACACGTCACCACTTCTGTATTTTTCACCCACTCCTGGTTTTGGCTTACAAATACTGATGTAAAATACTGACCAAACACTGAACGTGTGAACGTGGCCTAACTCTGAAAGTATTAAACCTACAATCTACAGATATCAAGCACTAGAGTCACATTCTTTATGAACAGAAATCAAAGCGCTTTCATTTACAGAGCGGCACATTTCTTAGTGTGCTTTTTTCCTAGTCGCTGGAAATTTAAATATCTTAATATCATTACCTTATTCTGCACTTTTCAGCATTAATGCAAGTTCAATTGATTTCTGTGAGGGTTTAGACTTTTGCAGATGGGAAATCTGTCATAAAAATGCCAACCTGCTACTATGGTGACTATGGTTTTATTACGAAGCAACAACACATTTCTCAGTATCTAGTGCAAGCAATCAAGTGTCCCAGTTACTGAGTTTTAATAAATTCATTCTATTTAGCTAAATACAAAGCCACCATAGACTGTCCACCAATTAGTATGTGATAAAATATTCTGCTGGCGAGAATCACAGTTTATTGCTTTTTTTCCTACATGCAAATTGTTTCAAATTGTGTTCTCATCTAGTCAGCTTTGCAGCAGAAAATAGACCAGCTGAGACAGAAATTTATTCCCTGGGCATTTTTGCACCTAACTAGCGTAACTATTGATAAAGGGATTTATTTTTGCACAATTTATGTACTGCAGTACTACTGTTTGGATTTTTAAGAACGGTAAAATATTCAGTGTTTTTATTTTTAATTAATATTTGGGATTTGCAAATGATTAACAAACCCTTGAAATGTGGCGAAATTAATGAACATAATAGCACAATAAAATAAAAGAACTTATTGGTTCTTTATTATTTTTCTCACTTTCTTGTTATAAGTAGTGTTGAGCATTCCGATACTGAAATATCGGGTATCGACCGATATTCGCTGTATCGGAGTTCCGATACTTTTACAATATCGAATACCGGAATCGGAAGTTCACATAATGGCTGCGCTCTGCAGTGTCTCTGAAGGATGACAAGCTGGATGGCAGCGCTCAGCTGCGATCCAGCCTGTCATCAGAATGCCATCCCAGCGTGGGAGAATTCTCCTGCTCAAGCGCTGACATTACATTATCTCCCTTACATTACAATTAAATGGAATAGCAGGAATTAATATTTTTTTAAGACGTTAATGCCACAGCCATGGTGGTTGTGGCATTACAGTGGTTGCCCAAATCGATGGGAACAGTGCTCACAGTGAAACATGAAAAGCCGGCAATTCATCAGCGGCATATACCGGTACCCGACAATTTAGAACAGAAAGATAGAGCATCACACATAGATTAGATAGATAGAAACATGTCAGTCACATATATAATAAGTACAGTGACAGTGTTGGTTACTGTACTTGTCATTTAGTGTTAAAATAAAGGATTTATTTAAAAAAAAATTGGCGTGGGGTTCCCCGTAATTTTAGTCTCTAGCGGAGGTTAAGCAGACGGCTGGGGCAGATGTTTGAAGCCTGGGAAGGGGGTAATACCCACGGAGATTCCCAGGCTACTAATATTAGCCCCCAGCTGAATACCTAGCCTTTACTAGCTAATAAAATAGGGGACCCCCCAAAAAATGACATGGGGTCCCCCCTATTTTAATAGCTAGCAAAGGCTAGGCAGACAGCTGGGGGCTGATATTAATAGCCCAGGAAGGGTGCCATGAATATTGGCCCCCTCCCAGGCTAGAAACACCAGCCGTCAGCCGCCCCAGAAATGGCGCATCCATAGGATGCACCAATTCTGGCACTTAGCCTCGCTCTTCCCACTGCCCTGTAGTGGTGGCAGTGTGGTAATAGGGCTGGGGTTGATGTCAACTTATAATGCCAGCTGACATCAAGCCCAGGTTAGTAATTGAGAGGTGTCTATAAGACACCCCCATTACTAACCCCATAGTCAAAGTTAAAAAAAAACACAAATACCCAGAATAAAGTCCTTTAATTGAAATAAACACACAATTCTTTATTGTTCTAAATTAAACCATACCTACCGTCATGTCCATTCCAGTTGAAGCCAACGATCTCCTGCAATAAAAGTAAAATAATAAAGCAACATCATCCTTACCTTTCGATGGTTCCCAGGACAGCTCCAGCTCTGCTACATCGAGATGACAGGCTGGATCGCAGCAGAAAGCTGCCATCCAGCCTGTCATGCCGCAGGCAGACACTGAGAAGCGCAGGCATGCTTGCGCTCCTCAGTGTCAGGCTGTGACGGCATCCAGATGAGCCGACAATGAACTCAGCTCATCTCATGCACGTCACTGACAGCGTGGGAGAATTCTCCTGCGCATGCGGTGAGCGTGAGAGACTCGGCTCATCTGGATGCCGTCACAGCCTGACACTGAGGAGCGCAAGCATGCCTGCGCTTCTCAGTGTCTGCCTGCGGCATGACAGGCTGGATGGCAGCTTTCTGCTGCGATCCAGCCTGTCATCTCGATGTAGCAGAGCTGGAGCTGTCCTGGGAACCATCGAAAGGTAAGGATGATGTTGGTTTATTATTTTTCTTTTATTGCAGGAGATCGTTGGCTTCAGCTGAAATGGACGTAATGGTAAGTATGGTTTAATTTAGAACAATAAAAAATTGTGTGTTTATTTCAATTAAAGGACTTTATTCTGGGTGTTGTGTTTTTTTTAAATACTTTACTAGAAATTCATGGTGGTCATGTCTAATATTGGCGTGACCCCATGAATTTCGGGCTTAAGGCCAGCTGATAATACCAAGCTGGCCCTAACCCCTTTATTACACAGTGAGCCACCGCACCAGGGCCCTGGATGAGTTGGGTACAGCGCCAGAAGATGGCACTTCTATGAACGCGCCATTTTCCGGGGTGGCTGCGGACTGCAATTTGCAGCGGGGGGTGCAGAAAGCTTGGGCCTCCCTGCGCTGCAGATTCCAGCCCCCAGCTGCCTAGTTGTACCTGGCTGGACACAAAAATAAGGTGAAGCCCCACATATTTTTTTTTTTTATTTATTTCATGAAATTCATGAAATAATTAAGAAAAAAAGGGCTTCCCTATATTGTTGTGTCCAACCAGGTACAAATAGGCAGCTGGTGGATGGGGGCAGCCCATTCCTGCCTGCTGTACCTGGCTGGACACAAATATAGTGCGAAGCCCCACGTCAATTTTTTTTAAATTATTTCAGGAAATTCATGAAATAATTAAAAAAAAAATTGATGTGAGGCTTCGCCCAATATTTGTGTCCAGCCAGGTACAGCAGGCAGGAACGGGCTGCCCCTAACCACCAGCTGCCTATTTGTACCTGGTTGGACACAACAATATAGGGAAGCCCTTTTTTTCTTAATTATTTCATGAATTTCATGAAATAATTTGAAAAAAAAAATATGTGGGTCTTCGCCCTATTTTTGTGTCCAGCCAGGTACAACTAGGCAGCTGGGGGCTGGAATCTGCAGCGCAGGGAGGCCCAAGCTTTTTGGGCCCCCCCCCCGCTGCAAATTGCAGTCCGCAGCCACCCCGGAAAATGGCGCGTTCATAGAAGCGCCATCTTCTGGCGCTGTACCCAACTCATCCAGGGCCCTGGTGCGGTGGCTCACTGGGTAATAAAGGGGTTAGGGCCAGCTTGGTATTATCAACTGGCCCTAAGCCCGAAATTCATGGGGTCACGCCAATATTAGACATGACCGCCATGAATTTCTAGTAAAGTATTTAAAAAAAAACACAACACCCAGAATAAAGTCCTTTAATTGAAATAAACACACAATTCTTTATTGCTCTAAATTAAACCATACCTACCGTCACGCCCATTCCAGCTGAAGCCAACGATCTCCTGCAATAAAAGAAAAATAATAAACCAACATCATCCTTACCTTTCGATGGTTCCCAGGACAGTTCCAGCTCTGCTACATCGAGATGACAGGCTGGATCGCAGCAGAAAGCTGCCATCCAGCCTGTCATGCCGCAGGCAGAAACTGAGAAGCGCAGGCATGCTTACGCTCCTCAGTGTCAGGCTGTGACGGCATCCAGATGAGCCGAGTCTCTCACGCTCACCACATGCGCAGGAGAATTCTCCCACGCTGTCAGTGGCGTGCATGAGGTGAGCTGAGTTCATTGTCGGCTCATCTGGATGCCATCACAGCCTGACACTGAGGAGCGCAAGCATGCCTGCGCTTCTCAGTGTCTGCCTGCGGCATGACAGGCTGGATGGCAGCTTTCTGCTGCAATCCAGCCTGTCATGTGAATCTAGCAGAGCTGAAGCCGTCCTGGGAACCATGGAAAGGTAAGGATGATGTTGCTTTATTATTTTACTTTTATTGCAGGAGATCGTTGGCTTCAGCTGGAATGGGCGTGATGGAAGGTATGGTTTAATTTAGAACAATAAAGAATTGTGTGTTTATTTCAATTAAAGGACTTTATTCTGGGTGTTTGTGTTTTTTTTAACTTTGACTATGGGGTTAGTAATGGGGGTGTCTTATAGACACCTCTCCATTACTAACCTGGGCTTGATGTCAGCTGGCATTATAAGCTGACATCAACCCCAGCCCTATTACCCCACTGCCACCGCTACAGGGCAGTGGGAAGAGCGAGGCTAAGTGCCAGAATTGGCACATCCTATGGATGCGCCATTTCTGGGGCGGCTGACGGCTGGTGTTTCTAGCCTGGGAGGGGGCCAATATTTATGGCACCCTTCCTGGGTTAATAATGTCAGCCCCACCTGTCTGCCTAGCCTTTGCTAGCTATTAAAATAGGGGGGACCCCATGTCATTTTTTTGGGGGGTCCGCCATTTTAATAGCTAGTAAAGGCTAGGTATTCAGCTGGGGGCTGATATTAGTAGCCTGGGAATCTCCGTGGGTATTACCCCCTTCCCAGGCTTCAAACATCTGCCCCAGCCATCTGCTTAACCTCCGCTAGAGACTAAAATTACGGGGAACCCCACGCCAATTTTTTTTTTAATAAATCCTTTATTTTAACACTAAATGACAAGTACAGTAACCAACACTGTCACTGTACTTCTTATATATGTGACTGACAGGTTTCTATCTATCTAATCTATGTGTGATGCTCTATCTTTCTGTTCTAAATTGTCGGGTACCGGTGTATGCCACTGCTGAATTGCCGGCCGGCTTTTTTAAAGAGATGGTGCATGAAAACACTATTATTTTTTTAAATAAATCCTTTAACACTAAATGACAAGTACAGTAACCAACACTGTCCCTGTACTTATTATATGTGACTGACATGTTTCTATCTATCTAATCTATGTGTGAAGCTCTATTCTTTCTGTTCTAAATTATCGGGTACCGGTATATGCCGCTGCTGAATTGCCGGCTTTTCATGTTTCACTGTGAGCACTGTTCCCATCAATTTGGGCAACCGCCTCCCCCTAATACATTCTACATTATTGTTAGTTGTTTTCCTTCATGTAGAATGAACCTACAAGGAAAGACAGGGTTTATTTTCATTCCGATATTTGTGTCCCATTGACTTGCATTGGTTTCCGATATTGGAATCGGCGATATCCGATACTTTTTGGGTATCGGCCCGACCAATCCGATCCGATATTTCCTGATATCGGAAAGTATCGCTCAACACTAGTTATAAGTAATCTGTCAGCTGGTTTTTGCTATGCAATCTGAGAAGCGTGATGTAGGGGAAGAGACCCTGATTCCAGCGATGTGTCACTTAGGCTGCGTGCCCACTATGCGTTTTTCAAGCTTTTTTGCCATGGAATTTCCGCAGCGAAAACGCTTAAAAAACGCTTGGTAATACGTGTCGCATGGTCCCCAATGATAATCCGCATGTGCTGTGCACATGCTGCGGAAATTTCCGCTGCGGATTATTATTGCGGAAAAATACGCAGCATGTCTATTAATTTTGCGGACATGCAGCGTAATCGCCGCCATTGACTTGCATTGGACCGCGTGACATCAGCATGACTACATCTGTACATGCGGATATCACACGGTTCAATGTGCGGATGGTACCCAGGTCTGGAGGAGAGGAGACTCTCATCCATACCTAGGTACCATAGAAACTGTTGAAAAAAGAATTTAAAATAAAAAATAAAGATTATACTTACCTTCCGATGTCCTCCCGGTGTTTTCTCCCCTCCGTCTGGTCTGCTGTATGGGTCGCGGTGTTGTGAAGGACCTGCCATGACGTCATTGAGTCATGTGACCTGTCACATGACTCAATGACGTCACCGCAGGTTCTTCACAACACCACGAACCGCCCAAGAGACGGGACGCAGCAGAGAAAACACCGGGAGGACATCGGAAGGGAAGTATAATCTTTATTTTTTACCAGTCTTATTCTTTTTTTTTTTTTAACTAACTTGGTCACACTACTATAAATCCATGCCGGTTGCATGGATTTATATAGTGTGAACAAGTTGTCAAGCACTTTTCCAAGTGATGCTAAAATCGCTTGGAAAAGTGCTTGATAACCCGCATGCAGAAATGCATGCAAAAATGCTTGACAAACGCTTCTACCTGGTGGGAAAACCGCATGTAAAAAACGCATGTGTTTTTCCTGCCAGGGAGAAGCGGAAAAAATATGCAGCATTTCTGCATCGTGGGCACATAGCCTTACTGAGTTTTTTATTGCTGTTTCATTACATTCAGTGTTTTATCAGCAGGAGATAATCACTAGAAGACAATGGGTCCAACAACACTCCCTGCACTCATTATCAGCTCTCTCTCACTATACGATGTACACAGAAAGCTCTGCCGTGAGCAGTGTATACTCAATAACTGAACACTGCTAGAACTACAGCAAAAAAAAAACTGTAATTGTATCACAACTGCTGTACCAAGCAAAGTAGGTGACACACAGCTGGATATCAGGGAATCTGTCCATACATAATGCTGATGTCAGATTACATAGAAAAAAAACTGCTGACAGATTCCTTTTAAGGAAATAGGCATGACACTCCAAAGAAATATCTTCATCTCCTATAATTAGGACAGTGCTTCATGTGTTAAAATATTTCATATTGACAAGTTAGATGCAGGTGAGGATTCAAATTCACCTTCTAAGGTTCTGCTGGAGGCACTGAACTATTTAAGGCGTAGCACAGGGTTATCATCCATGTGCATCATTCGGCATTGCCAGATAGAAGATAAAGGATAGCAGGATGGAGAAAAAGTTTTCACTGGCAATGGAGGTGCTAACCCACTGATGATGCTAAGCCTGGGGGTTTTATTTATAGATATGCAGTGGTTTGCAAAAGTATACATCCCCTTTGGCATTTTTTGTGTTTTGCTACCTTACAACCTGGAATTTCACTGTTTTTTTAAGGTTTGCATCAGTTCATGTAAAGAACATGCCTAGAACTGTGAACATTTGGTTTTCTTTTTATTTTGAAGCAAACAACAAAAAGGACAAAATTACTGAATACTTCAGTGTGCATAACTATTCACTCCCTAAAGTCAGTTCTTTTACGTTATAGAGCATTCTTTTGCAGCAAATGAGGCTGCAAGTAACTTTGGATAAGTTTCTATGAGCTTTCCACATCTTGCCACTGGGATTTTGCCCATTCCTCCAGGCAAAACTGCTCCAGCTCCTTCAATTTAGATGGTTTCCCCAGGTGAACAGAAATCTTCAAGTCTGACCTCAAATTCTCAATTGGATTAAGGTCTGGGCTTTGACTAGGCCACTCCAAAATATTTTCTCGTTTCCTCTTAAACACTGCTAAAGTATTGCCTTAGCAGTATGCTTTGGGTCATTGTCTTGTTGGAAGTTGAACCTCCGTTCCACTCTTAAATCACTGACACACTGAAACAGGTTTTGCTCAAGAATATCCCTGTACTTTGCTCCATCCATCTTTTCCTCTACTCGGACCATTTTCCCAGTCCCTGTTGCTGAAAAACATCCCCACAGCATGATGCTACCACCATCTTTCACTGTGGGGATAGTGTTCTTGGGGTGATGAGCTGTGTTGCTTTGGCACCAGACATAGCGTTTACCTTGGTGTCAAAAAGTTCAATTTTGGTCTCATCTGACCACAGCACATTCCTCCATACATTTGGGGAGTCTCCCACATATTTTTCCGCAAACTCAAAACGAGCCTTACAATTTTTGTCTGTAAGTAAAGGCTTTTTTCTGCCCACTCTTCCATAAAGGCCTCCTCTATGGAGGGTATGGCTTATTGTGGTCATGTGGACAGATACTCCAGTCTCTGCATGAGAACTCTGCAGCTCCTTCAGGGTTATCTTTGCTTTCTATGCTGCCTCTTTGATTAATGGTCTCCTTGTCCGGGCTGAGAGTTTTGGTGGGCGGCCGTCTCTTGGCAGGTTTGTTGTGGTACCATGTTCTTTCCATTTGATGATAATGGATTTGATGGTGCTACATATAAGTACTGAGCTAATGTATGTTACAGCTGACAATTACTGGTGAATTGTAACAAAGATAAGGCATAGAATCCTTTTACTGTCTATGTCCTTGACATAAAACACACACACTTCATGCCACGCAGTTCATAGAGCTGTTGGTAGGTATGACTGCAACATGTCCCAACCTAGACATAGAGAGTAGAGACATAAAACCCAGAAACATTTAAATTCTTAAAGAGAATCTGTCAGTAGGATCAACCATCCTAAGTAATTTATATTGACATGTAGGTCATAGGAAGCTGAATAAAATGATACCTTGATATGTGTGATCCGATATCTTATTTCAGAGAAATCACTGTTTTTTTTATATGTAACTGAGTTGTTAAGATCAGTGGGCTGGACATAGAGCTCCTTGAGAATCTTCCTTTAGAGCTTGTTTTAAATGAAAGGGGACATTACCAGTGTAAGACCTGTAATGACTGACAGTCTGCTCTCAAGTGCTGCTGCAAATGTTTGTAATGAGACAAAGTTCATTTCTGCTGTATGGTGCTAGCTCTGCTGTACAGTGTTAGCTCTGATCTCAGTGTAGAGCTGTGAGTGATGAGAGCAAAGTGTCAGTCACTACATATCTCACACTGGTAATCCTCCTTTCATAATCTCTGGAGGTAGATTCTCATGCCGGTCAGTGGATTTCTCCAGAATAAGACACTGGATCTCAGATATCAAGGGGTCATTTTACTTATCTTTCTATGACCTACATGCACATGTAGATAGTTTAAGAGGGTTTATTCTGCTGACAGATTCCCTTTAAATATGCCTACATTAACTGTTGCTGTACTTACTGTAAGTAGTGGGCTCCGGAGCTGAGCCTGCTCCATATAGCATGGGTGCCACCTCTATAACACCGGTGTGACTGACACAGTATGGCGTGAATTCAAAAAACTTACAATTATGACAGCAAAATTTAAGAGATTACGAGTGTGGGCTTTGCTTCTCATGCACTTTGGAACTCCCACCAAGCACATGCAAGATGTCAATGAAATGTTAAGTAGTGTTGAGCCACCCCCGTAGTGTTCGAGTTCGGTTCGGTTCGTCGAACACCCGTGTGTTCGCCGAACTGTTCGTCGAACTGTTCGTCGAACACCTTCGAACACCGTTAAAACCAATGGCAGGCAAACAAAAACACATAGAAACACATAGAAAACACCTTCAAATGTGTCCAAAAGCTGACAAACTGCTCAGAAGACATAACTAACACATGGAAAAGTGACAAGTACATATAGTCATGCGAAAATAAAAGAGGTGGAGGAGTAAAAGGAGGGGGAGACACAGATATAGGCATGTCATGCCCTTCTAAAATCCAAAAAGTGAGAAGCCGACACGGCCAGTCCGCTCCTGCCCGTGCCACCTCCGTGTCGCCGGGTTTGTGCCAGAGCCGCGGTGAACCCTGACGGCCAGCCCCCCTCTCCCAATACTGGTGCCTGTCCGCTGGTGGGTCGAGCGAGCCCCCCTGTGGTGGAGGCAGCTCTAAGATTTTTAATTTAAATTGTCTCTCTAATTTGAATGAATACACTTTAAATCCATTTACAAGGATCTATTGGAGGGAAAGTCTCATGCCAGCAGCCGCGGTAATTCCAGCTCCAGTAGCGTCCACTAAAGCTGCTGCAGTTAAAAAGCTTTTATAAGGATCGAGCTCGGCTGTCCACCGCAAGGCATCCTACTGCCAGTCCCAGCCCCTATGCCTTGGGGTGCCTCCTGATGCTCTTCACTAAGTATTCCATGGTCCCGAAGCATTTCCTTTGAAAAAATTAAGTGTCTAAACTACAGGTGGTGCAGCTTGCTTAACAGCCGGGATAATCCGCTCACTAGCAGACACTGCTACTAGTCACAAAGTATTTCCTGGGCTAGATGCAGTTAAAAATTTGTAATTAGATACTCTCGTTGGATGCTGAGAAAGCATTCCATAGAGTCTCCTGGCACGCCATATATGATTCTCTTAAAAAACTTGGGGTAGGGGTCTAGGGGACCCTTTTATAGCCAAAATCACGGCCCTGTATCGCAATACGTCACCTAGGCTGAAGATAAATGGAACTGTAGCACCCTGAGGGCTCGGTTGCTACAGACATATTGCACCTCACCCAGAGGTGTGATATCTCACTCTCAGGTAAGGATGGAGTGTGAATCAGGACCCGACACCTGCATGCATTACACCACATTGCCGTGGGGCAGGGCGACCAATATGCCCCTGAGATGGGCACGACAGTCCCTGTCCCTGGCTGGAGTGGGGGGAGGGAACACTGAGGAAGGGGAACCCTGTAGTGCAGGAGCAGGGAGGAAGCAGTTCCTGGGTGCATTGAGAAGGGAGTATAAAAGGTGGGCACCATCTTAGTTCAGTGCAGAGAAGTCTGAGCAGAAGTGGCAGGGAGCAGGGGCTCTGCATGAGCTCTGCTCCGGAGGCGGGCCTAGTAACAGATTCCCAGGCCTGGAAGAGGGAGAAGGAAGGAAGAGGAGCGGAGAAGGCTCCAGGAACGAGGAATGAAGGGATCCCAGGGGTGCGGACGGGCGAGTCGCCACCGCACGCCCGAATCCACCTGCGTGGAGGGGTCAGGCCAAAGGGGGAGACCGGTCCCCGAACTAGTGGAGGCAGGAAACGACCCTCAGCTAGAAACCGGAGGCTCTGACATTTTATGTGGCGCAGCCCCTCGCTACACCCGCTAGGAAGGCACCACATAGGGTCAGGGAAACTGGCGCCAAGTTTACCAAGAGGAGGCCCGAGGCAGCCGGACAGAAGTGTTGGTAAGAAAGGCCAGACAAAGGACACACAAAGGGGGTCCTGTGAAGTGCTCCAAAGTTATCTAGGAGTTGTCTGAGCCCCTCACCTGGTGAGCACAGTACGACGTGGGCAGCCGTTACCTGCAGACGTGGTCTGGATAATAAGAACTGTGAGTAAAGGCCCTGAACTGCATCACTGACTCCGTGTCGTTACTGCTGCTGCCCTGCACCATCACCCCCATCCTCCGCATACACTGCCCTGAGGCTAAACTCCTCCCGTGGGGAGTTATGCTACGCTCTGCTGCACCCACAACACCAGCCTCAGTGGTCTGCCCTGTAGCGGCGGTTCACTCTGACCGCAATCCACGGGTGGCGTAGTCGGACATTTAAACATGAAAACCACATAAATAGTTCCGCCACTGGTTTGACCGCCCTGAGCCACGGAACTGGGTCGCCGCCACGAAGACTACAACCACCAGCATCCACCAAAAAGGGTCCGGCTCCGGGTGTCCCAAGGCCCAGGGGGTGCGTCAGAACATTTTCATCACCTTTCACAATCACCAATGGGACAAGGCAGTGATGTCCTCTGTCCCCTCTCTTATACATCCTAGTGACGGAGCACCTGCTCTCATCAATTCGCCATAACCCCAATATTAGGTGGATTGAGGTGGGAGGCACCGAGTACAAGTGCTCTCTATTTGCTGATGATGTCCTAGTATATATCACTCAATCACATATATCCATCCATGCTGTTATGGCTGAAATAGATCACTTTGTTACATGGTAAAATTTTAAAATCAATGCAGCGAAGTCTGAGGCCCTCGATGTCTCCCTCCCCAAATCCATATAGGATTCCATCCAGTCCAACTTTCCCTTTGCCTGGCCCTCACAGGGTATCAAATACTTAGGAATTCCTATTCATAGAGACCTCTCCCATCTATGTTATCTTAATTTTGGGCCCTTTATTGAACAACTCCATACAGACCACGGTTGGCAAGTTAGAACTGTAAGATTCACTACGTGAACCACTGGTGTTTTGTGAAAAGCACATGTACACTGCGTTCCAAATTATTATACAAAAAGTGTTTAGGAGTGATAAGGGAAGAATTTGTTTGTTTGTCAGTTAAACTCATTGATGGTGATGTGTGTCAGGGCTCTTTATATCACTGTAAGCAATTGCAGACACCTGTGCTAATTAGTTTGGCAGGTGTGTCCAATGAAAGGCAAGACTACTTAAGAAGGCTCTCTCACATTATTAAGCAGCCTACATTTTCTGCCAAAATGGGAAAGATAAAGGATGTGTCGGCTGCTGAGAAGCAACAAATTGTGGAGTGTTTAGGTCAAGGCATGACTACAATCAACATTGTGCGATGATCAGGATGAAGTGTCTTGGCAATCAAGAAGTATGTAGCTGATTCACAGTACACACGTGTGCGTGCTGATAAGGGCAAATTGAGGACTCTTTCCTACAGGCAATTACGTCAGGTTGAAAGAGCAGCGGCAAAAAAGCCTTGTCATAGCAGCAGACAAGTTTTTGAAGCTGCTTGTGCCTCCAACGTCCCCCGAACAACAAGATGCAGGGTCCTTCAGAGGTTTGCAGCTGTGCATGCGCCATCCTGTCGACCTCCTCTATCCACTTCATACAAGCAGAAACGGCTCCAGTGGGCCAAACATTACATGAAGACTGATTTCAAAACTGTTTTGTTCACGGATGAGTGCCGTGCAGCGCTCGATGGTCCAGATGGATGGAGTGGAGGATGGCTGGTTGATGGACACCCCACGCAAACACGGCTACAGCGCCAACAAGGAGGAGGTGGAGTAATGTTTTGGGCTGGAATCATGGGGAGAGAGATTGTCGGCCCCTTTAGGATCCCTGAAGGCGCTAAAGATGAACTCCATAATGTATGTGGATTTTCTCAAACAGCACTTCCTGCCATGGTTCAAGAAGAAGAACCGTGTATTTCACAGCAAGATCATTTTTCTGCATGATAATGCACCATCTCATGCTGCACATAAAACATCTGCATCTCTGGCTGATATGGGCATAAAAGGGGACAAACTTATGGTGTGACCCCCATGCTCCCCTGACCTCTACCCCATTCAGAACCTTTGGAGCATCATTAAAAGGAGTGTCTATGATGGCGGGAGGCAGTTCACATCTAAGCAACAGCTCTGGGAGGGTATTCTGTCCTCATGCAAAACAATTGAAGCAGAAACCATCCAAAACCTGACAAATTCAATGGACGAGAGAGTTCAGAAGCTCCTTTCGAACAAGGGGTCCTATGTGAAAATGTAACATCACCTAGAATAAAGTTTTGAGTTGAAAACTGTTTGATTTCAGTTTCTAACAACCTGCTAATGCTTATAATTTCAAAAATGACCATTTTTTTGGTCTTTATTAAAATGAAAAGGTTGATCGAAAAGTTTGGGGGATCTAAGAGTGTGGCAACCCAGTAGTCATGATTACTTCGAATTCTGACAATATGAGGGTCATGCTGCAGGTAGTGCAGCAAGAAGGCACTTATGTGCCTTGCGCATCTCGGAGCCCCAAAATTATTTTCCGGGCTAGATGCAGCTAAAAATTATTTTTAATTTTAAATCTGGTGAAGCTTTAGTATAGATGGCCTAATAGGATCAGTGCTGCACACTGCTACAAAGCCCAAATTATTTTCCAGTCAAGATACAGATAAACATGATTAGTAATTTGAAAGCTTAAAACGGTTGGTAGGGTGATTTTAACCAATCATCAAGCTTTTACTCTCCCCAGGATGACACAGGGGTAGAAAAGTCGTTTCGGATCCATGATTTGTTCATCTTTATGAACGTGAGTCTGTCTACATTATCAGTGGAGAGCCGCGTGCGCTTATCTGTCAGCACACCACCAGCAGCGCTGAACACACGTTCAGACAGAACGCTGGCTGCGGGGCATGACAAGATCTCCAAGGCGTAAGTGGCTAGCTCCGGCCATTTATCCAGATTGGAAGCCCAAAAAGAGCAAGGGTCCAGTGACACAGTCGTGGCTTCAATGTTTACTTGGAGATACTCCTGTACCATCGTCTCTAGGCGTTGACTATGTGTCAGACTTCTTGTCTCCTGTGGCCTTGCAAAGGATGGGCTAAAAAAGTGGTGAAATGATTCCGCAAAATTGATGTTACCAGCAGATACTGTGGTTCTGTTACGGTTTGAGTGCTGAACACTTGACGGTCCCACGGTTGGCAAGTTGGAACTGTGAGATTCACTACGTGCACCACTGGTATTTTGTGGAAAAGCACATGTAAGATTCTGCAACAGTCTCTGCTGATACTCCTGCATGCGTGCATCCCTTTCTATGGCAGGAATAATTTCTGCAAATTTACTTTTGTACCGGGGATCTAACAGTGTGGCAACCCAGTAGTCAGGATTATTTCTAATTCTCACAATTCGAGGGTCATGTTGCAGGTAGTGCAGCAAGAAGGCACTCATGTGTGTTGCGCATCCAGGAGCACCAAGTCCCTGTTGTGTTGGTGGCGAGGTAACAATCATGCTTCCTTCCTCTGTCCTCTCCCCCCAACCTCGCACAACAGAAATGTGATCAAGGTCTCCCTCATCTGATGAGTCTTCCATCAGTTCATCCTCCACTTCTTCCTGGGCTCCTGCACCTTCCTCACTAGTTTGGCTGCTACCATGCGCCCTGGTAAAACCATCTCCCCCACCCTCATATGCCTGCCGCCTTGGTGCTGCCGACCGTCTGGACCTTGCAGATGTTAGCCCTTCCGCATACAACTCCTCCTCCTCTACTTCCTCCACCTCCTCTTGTGCCACCACCTGACTCCGAATTCTGTTTAACATGTGCTCCAGCATGTAAATCACCGGAATAGTCATGCTGATAATGGCATCGTCAGCACTAAACATCTTCGTCGCCATTTCAAAACTGTGCAGAAGGGTGCATAGGTCCCTGATCTGAGAACACTCCTCCAGCGTGATTTGCCCCACCTCTGAATCTCGTTGGCCCAGGCTATACGTCAGAACGTATTGCACCAGGGCTTGTCGGTGCTGCCACAGTCGCTGCAACATGTGCAGAGTTGAATTCCACCGGGTAGGCACATCGCATTTTAGCCGGTGAAGTGGCAGGCCCAACGACTTCTGTAGATATGTAAGTCGCTGAGCTGCGGGATGCGAACGGCGGAAGTGAGCACACAGCGACCGTGCCCTCTGCAGAAGGCCATCTAGTCTGGGATAGTGGGCTAAAAATTGCTGGACAACCAGGTTCAACACGTGAGCCATACAAGGCACGTGTGTGACATTGCCCCGGCGAAGGGCCGCACCCAGGTTTGCAGCATTGTCACACACGGCCTTCCCTGGTTTCAGGTCCAGTGGAGACAACCATTCATGAAATTGGTTCTCCAGAGCTGACCACAACTCCTCAGCTGTGTGACTCACATTTCCCAGACATTTCAATGTAAAAACCGCCTGATGACGTTGAGCCCTACTGCCAGCATAGTAAGGAGGTGTGCAGGATCCCTTCTGCGCAGTTAGAAAGCTTGTGGCATGACCAGACAGGCTTTGGGTGCAGGTGGAAGACCGAGAGGAGGTTGAGGAGGCAGAAGCAGTGGAGGAACTTTGACATAAAGAGGATTGACGCACAACTCGTGGGGACGGCAAGACTTGGACAGCAGCCCCTTGTCCTGCTGTCACCATAGTTACCCAGTGCCCAGTCAGCGACACGTAACGCCCCTGTCCATGCCTACTCGTCCAAGTGTCTGTGGTGAAATGCACCCTGTCACACACAGAGTTTCTCAAAGAAGCGGTGATGTTGTGTGCGACATGCTGCGCAGGCACACCTTTCTTTGAGAAGTAGTGCCGACTGGGCATCTGGTACTGGGGCACTGCGACGGACATAAGGTCTCGAAAATCCTCTGTGTCCACCAGGCGGAAAGGCAGCATTTCTGTAGCCAAGAGCTTGCAGATGGTGAAATTCAACCTCTTAGCTTTTTCATGGCTAGGAGGAAATGGTCTTTTACTTGTCCACATCTGAGGGACCGAGGGCTGGCTATTGTGCTTAGACGGGGTTGATAAGGGTGTCCCCGGCAAACTGCCGGTCTGTGAGGAAGATGCAGGCGGACATGTTAGGTTGCCTTGATCCAAAGGTGGTGCTATCGATGTCGGACAGCGCTCAACACCAGCTGGTGTTACCACCTCCAAAGAAAATGATGACCTGCCAATCACGCTGGCTGTTGCGGGTAAAGAGGTGGCAGGTCTGCGCCCCAAAACAGGTGTGACTGCTGTCCCCCCAGTCACAGAGGATGAAGAGGCCGCGGATGCACAAGATATGGCAGACGGTGATTGGCCCGGCCGGCTAGGCCGCATTGTAGCACACTGAGCTTCCCACTGCAACTTATGCTTCATGTCCATGTGCCGGTTCATGCATGAAGTACTCAAACTATGTATTTTTTCGCCTCTACTTAGCTTTTGCTGACAAATGTTACAGATAACACGAGTTGGGTCATCTTTATCGATCTGAAAAAATGCCCAGGCTATGCAAGTCTTAGCACCCATGCGACCTGAAGAGCCACCACGACTTGTGGTGAGAGGCAGAGTTGTGTTTGAGGATGCAGTTGTTGACGTGCTTCCAGTACTACGTCTCTGTCCAGGAAGGCGCAACCTGACCTCGTCGTCACTAGCATCTTCCTCCACCTCCTCTGCTGACCTCATCTCTTGGCTGACTGTGGGTTGACAGTAAGTGGGATCTCCGACCTCATCATCATCACCCTGTGCGTTATCACACCCGTCGTCCTCAGAGCCAACCTGTTCCTGCCCTGACAAAAAACTAAAGTTGTCGCTCCAATCAGGTATTTGAGTCTTATCATCGTCTTCCTCATTGTCTCCACCAACAGGAGTTACAGTTTGGGAATGAGGGTCTACATTATGGTCAGAACCTTCTGCGTCTGGTCCTGCATCCGACTCATAAAGATTCTGGGCATCAGTGCAGATCATTTCCTCGTCTGGATTCACAGAAGCGCTGGAGTCGACCTCTGATTCCCAGGCTATAGTATGAGTAAACAGCTCTGCAGACTCAACCATCTGTTCTACCTCATACTCAGACGGGCAGCTGGAGATTTGGGAGCTGTGAGGAAGCAAGTGCGATTTGGGTGACACCTTTGAGGACTGGAGTATTTGTGATGTTGAAGTTGATGTGGAGGAGAGCCCACTTAAAGGAGCACTTGATATCCGTTGAAGCACCTGCTGTTTTTGTGCCTCATCTGGAATTTGTAGCGATTGGCGTGGCCGTAAGAAAGGGATCTTATCACATTGTCCGCTAAAAGAAGTAGACATTTTAGTTTGGCTGGAAGATGGTCTTTCTTCTGCAGATGTTACTGTTGCTTTAACACCTACCCCACGGACACAACCTTTTTTCCCCTTCCCAACACGCCTATTCCCCTTTCCACCAGCAGCAGGCCTTTTTCCACTCATTTTGGTGGTTAACTAATTCACAACTCTGGAGTTGTTTGCACAAAAAAACAATGGATGGTAACCGAGCAGAGCTGAGTGGCCAAACTGTGGTATTAGGCCAAAACTATTGGCTGGGTTAGATGCAGAAAAAAATTATTTTGAATTTGCAACCTGATGGAGGTCAGTATAGATGGACTAATACAAATAGTCCCACACACTACTAGAAGCCCAAATATTTTTTAAGAGGTACTGTAGATGCAGATAAAAATTATTTTTAATTTGCAACCTGATGGAGGTCAGTATAGATGGACTAATAGACCAAGTCCCACACACTGCTAGAAGCCCAAATATTTTTTCAGAGCTAGATGCAGAAAAAAATTATTTTTAATTTGCAACCTGATGGAGGTCAGTATAGATGGACTAATAGACCAAGTCCCACACACAGCTAGAAGCCCAACTATTTTTTCAGAGCTAGATGCAGAAAAAAATTATATTCAATTTGAAACCTGCTGGAGGTCAGTATAGAAGGACTAATAGAACAAGTCCCACACACTGCTAGAAGCCCAAATATTTTTTCAGAGCTAAAGGAAGAAAAAAATTATTTTTAATTTGCAACCTGATGGAGGTCAGTATAGATGGACTAATAGACCAAGTCCCACACACTGCTAGAAGCCCAAATATTTTTTCAGAGCTAGATGCAGAAAAAAATTATTTTTAATTTGCAACCTGATGGAGGTCAGTATAGATGGACTAATAGACCAAGTCCCACACACCGCTAGAAGCCCAAATATTTTTTCAGAGCTAGATGCAGAAAAAAATTATTTTTAATTTGCAACCTGATGGAGGTCAGTATAGATGGACTAATAGACCAAGTCCCACACACTGCTAGAAGCCCAAATATTTTTTCAGAGCTAGATGCAGAAAAAAATTATTTTTAATTTGCAACCTGATGGAGGTCAGTATAGATGGACTAATAGACCAAGTCCCACACACCGCTAGAAGCCCAAATATTTTTTCAGAGCTAGATGCAGAAAAAAATTATTTTTAATTTGCAACCTGATGGAGGTCAGTATAGATGGACTAATAGACCAAGTCCCACACACTGCTAGAAGCCCAAATATTTTTTCAGAGCTAGATGCAGAAAAAAAATATTTTTAATTTGCAACCTGATGGAGGTCAGTATAGATGGACTAATAGACCAAGTCCCACACACCGCTAGAAGCCCAACTATTTTTTCAGAGCTAGATGCAGAAAAAAATTATATTCAATTTGCAACCTGCTGGAGGTCAGTATAGAAGGACTAATAGAACAAGTCCCACACACTGCTAGAAGCCCAAATATTTTTTCAGAGCTAAATGAAGAAAAAAATTATTTTTAATTTGCAACCTGATGGAGGTCAGTATAGATGGACTAATAGACCAAGTCCCACACACTGCTAGAAGCCCAAATATTTTTTCAGAGCTAGATGCAGAAAAAAATTATTTTTAATTTGCAACCTGATGGAGGTCAGTATAGATGGACTAATAGACCAAGTCCCACACACTGCTAGAAGCCCAAATATTTTTTCAGAGCTAGATGCAGAAAAAAATTATTTTTAATTTGCAACCTGATGGAGGTCAGTATAGATGGACTAATAGACCAAGTCCCACACACTGCTAGAAGCCCAAATATTTTTTCAGAGCTAGATGCAGAAAAAAAATATTTTTAATTTGCAACCTGATGGAGGTCAGTATAGATGGACTAATAGACAAAGTCCCACACACCGCTAGAAGCCCAACTATTTTTTCAGAGCTAGATGCAGAAAAAAATTATATTCAATTTGCAACCTGCTGGAGGTCAGTATAGAAGGACTAATAGAACAAGTCCCACACACTGCTAGAAGCCCAAATATTTTTTCAGAGCTAAATGAAGAAAAAAATTATTTTTAATTTGCAACCTGATGGAGGTCAGTATAGATGGACTAATAGACCAAGTCCCACACACTGCTAGAAGCCCAAATATTTTTTCAGAGCTAGATGCAGAAAAAAATTATTTTTAATTTGCAACCTGATGGAGGTCAGTATAGATGGACTAATAGACCAAGTCCCACACACTGCTAGAAGCCCAAATATTTTTTCAGAGCTAGATGCAGAAAAAAATTATTTTTAATTTGCAACCTGATGGAGGTCAGTATAGATGGACTAATAGACCAAGTCCCACACACTGCTAGAAGCCCAACTATTTTTTCAGAGCTAGATGCAGAAAAAAATTATTTTTAATTTGCAACCTGATGGAGGTCAGTATAGATGGACCAATAGACCAAGTCCCACACACCGCTAGAAGCCCAACTATTTTTTCAGAGCTAGATGCAGAAAAAAATTATATTCAATTTGCAACCTGCTGGAGGTCAGTATAGAAGGACTAATAGAACAAGTCCCACACACTGCTAGAAGCCCAAATATTTTTTCAGAGCTAAATGAAGAAAAAAATTATTTTTAATTTGCAACCTGATGGAGGTCAGTATAGATGGACTAATAGACCAAGTCCCACACACTGCTAGAAGCCCAAATATTTTTTCAGAGCTAGATGCAGAAAAAAATTATTTTTAATTTGCAACCTGATGGAGGTCAGTATAGATGGACTAATAGACCAAGTCCCACACACTGCTAGAAGCCCAAATATTTTTTCAGAGCTAGATGCAGAAAGAAATTATTTTTAATTTGCAACCTGATGGAGGTCAGTATAGATGGACTAATAGACCAAGTCCCACACACTGCTAGAAGCCCAAATATTTTTTCAGAGCTAGATGCAGAAAAAAATTATTTTTAATTTGCAACCTGATGGAGGTCAGTATAGATGGACTAATAGACAAAGTCCCACACACCGCTAGAAGCCCAACTATTTTTTCAGAGCTAGATGCAGAAAAAAATTATATTCAATTTGCAACCTGCTGGAGGTCAGTATAGAAGGACTAATAGAACAAGTCCCACACACTGCTAGAAGCCCAAATATTTTTTCAGAGCTAAATGAAGAAAAAAATTATTTTTAATTTGCAACCTGATGGAGGTCAGTATAGATGGACTAATAGACCAAGTCCCACACACTGCTAGAAGCCCAAATATTTTTTCAGAGCTAGATGCAGAAAAAAATTATTTTTAATTTGCAACCTGATGGAGGTCAGTATAGATGGACTAATAGACCAAGTCCCACACACTGCTAGAAGCCCAAATATTTTTTCAGAGCTAGATGCAGAAAAAAATTATTTTTAATTTGCAACCTGATGGAGGTCAGTATAGATGGACTAATAGACCAAGTCCCACACACTGCTAGAAGCCCAACTATTTTTTCAGAGCTAGATGCAGAAAAAAAATATTTTTAATTTGCAACCTGATGGAGGTCAGTATAGATGGACTAATAGACCAAGTCCCACACACCGCTAGAAGCCCAACTATTTTTTCAGAGCTAGATGCAGAAAAAAATTATATTCAATTTGCAACCTGCTGGAGGTCAGTATAGAAGGACTAATAGAACAAGTCCCACACACTGCTAGAAGCCCAAATATTTTTTCAGAGCTAAATGAAGAAAAAAATTATTTTTAATTTGCAACCTGATGGAGGTCAGTATAGATGGACTAATAGACCAAGTCCCACACACTGCTAGAAGCCCAAATATTTTTTCAGAGCTAGATGCAGAAAAAAATTATATTCAGTTTGCAACCTGATGGAGGTCAGTATAGATGGACTAATAGAATGATGCTATGCCCAAAAGATTTTACTTCACTAGGTGCAGTAAAAAAAATTGGTATTCTATACACAGGTGTTATATCTTGCAACACAGATAGGCTACTCCACTGACTAACACACTCTGCAATAGGCCAAAAAGGATTAGCTTTGCTAGATTCAGCCAAATGCTGTGAAAAAAACTTGCACAGCACTGGCACAGACCTGCCTGGCAAAAACTGATAGGAACTCATGTAACCTAGTCCTGAAAAGGACTCCAATTACAATTAGTCTTTACTCCCACAACCTATCTATTTAAGAGCACAGACCTCCCTGATAAAAGTCGTAGGAAATGCTGTAACCTCGTCCTTAAAAGGACTGCAATCACAACTATTCCCTACTCCCAAGCTATCTGTATATTTGTGCGAAAATTGGCTTGAAATTAACAAGGTATAGCGCACACAGCAACAGCGGTGCCGTCTAACACACAGCTGCAGCAGTGAGAAAATGGTGGCGACGGGGAAAATCGCTTGGTCTTATAGGGCAAGGACATGTGACATACACTGCCAATGACACATGCCCTTGCTTGTGTGAAAAAAAGCACTTCGCTCCGTGTGTGCGCTGCTGATAGGCTGACAGATTGCACCTCCCCACTGCAAATGCGGGAAAGAGAAAAAAAAATGGAGATCTTCATTGTTCCTGCAGAGATCCATCCCCTGCCCCTCCCCCCACCCCGCTGTACACTCAAACTGCGTATTAACATTAATTTTCATCATTACTGAGAAAAAATCCAGTTATGATTTTGGTGCACGAACAGTTATCGAACATAACCTCGAACAGCCGAATTTTTCTCAAATTGTTCGTGTTCGCCGAACGGCTCGAACACCGCCCAAAACAGCTCGAATTTGAGATTGGCGAACAGTTCGAGTAGAACAACGCTCATCTCTAATGTTAAGGTAGCTGGTAGCTATTGAACTACGAAGTTCAGACCATTTAGAAAAAACCCATACCGAACAGAACAAATCATGTATATCAACTAAAGTTGATGTAATAAGTACTGTAATCTAATGGTGATATATATTTGCTAGGAGAGTAAATGTCTCTTGAAGGACTCCTGTCCGAAACACGCGTCGGGCTGTGCTCTGTATCTTACCAGTGGACTATACAGGTAATTATCCCTACACTATCTACCATATATATACATATTTACAATTGCTGCACTAGTGCAAATACATATTCAATAGTTTGGCAATACTATATGACTTCTATCTAACCATGAGAACATGATAATTATATGGCACTGACCATGTATCTTTGTAGCTGATGCACACATTGAGTTTTGTTAACTATTGGTGTGCTGGGTCATCTGACTATACTATACTATTATTTTTGTTGTTATTTTTATTTTTTATATATATAGAACCATTGATTCCATGGTGCTGTAGATAAGAAGGGGTTACATACAAAATACAGATATCACTTACAGTAATGAACTAACAATGATAGACTGGTACAGAGGGAAGAGGATACTGGGGTTGCAGAAGCTCTGGTGGTGGTGATGCCGCTGCGTTGTCATTACAGGCTGTAGGCTTTCTTGAAGAGATGGGTTTTCAGGTTCTGTCTGAAAGATCCGAATGTGGCGCATAATCAGACGTGTTGAGGCACAGAATTCCAGAGGATGGGGGATATTCGGGAGAAGTTTTGGAGGCAATTGGGTGAGGAATGAATAAGTGTGGAGGAGAGGAGGTGGTCTTGAGAGGACCGGAGATTATGTGAGGGAATATATCGGGAGATTAGTTCAGAGATGAATGGAGGAGAAAGGTTATGGATGGCTTTGTAGGTCAGTGTTAGCAGCTTAAACTGGATACATTGGGCAATTGGGAGCCAGTGAAGATATTTTCAAAGGGGGGTAGAAGAGGAGTAGCGAGGAGAGAGATGAATTAGTCAGGCAGCAGAGTTAAGGACAGACTGGAGAAGTGCGAGAGTGTTAGAAGGTAGGCCATAGAGGAGGATGTTGCAGTAGTAGAGGCGGGAGATGATGAGGGCATGCACAAGCAGTTTAGTAGATTGAGGGTGGAGGAAAGGACGAATTCTGGAAATATTTTTTAGCTGGAGGTGACAGGAGGTGGCAAGGGCTTGGATGGTTACACCAAGGCAGCGGATTTCTGATACAGGGAAAAGAGTGATGTCATTTATTGTGATAGATAGATCAGATGGGGAAGATATGTGAGATGGAGGAAAGATGATGAGTTCAGATTTGTCCACATTGAGTTTGAAGAAGCGAGATGAGAAGAAGGAGGATATGGCTGATAGACACGCTAGGATTCTGGACAGCAAAGAGGTGACGTCTAGGCCAGAGAGGTAGATCTGGGTGTCATTAGCGTACAGGTGGTACTGGAAACCGTGGGACTTTATGAGCTACCCTAGGCCAAGGGTATAGATGGAGAAGAGTAGGGGTCCTAGGATGGAGCCTTGAGGGACTCCAACAGAGAGCGGGCAGGATGAGGAGCTAGTGTGGGAGTGGGAGACGCTAAAAGTGCGGTTGGAAAGGTATGAGGAGATCCAGGATAGGGTAAGGTCTTTGACATCAAAGGAATAGAGAATCTGTAGTAGGAGGCAGTGGTCAACTGTGTTGAAGGCAGAGGACAGGTCTAGAAGGAGGAGTATGAAGAATTGTCTGTTAGTTTTGGCTGTAAGTAAATCATTAGTAATTTTGGTAAGGGCAGTTTCTGTGGAATGGTAGGGACGGAAGCCAGATTGTTGGTTGTCAAAGAGAGAGTTAGATGAGAAATGGGAGGAAAGTTCAGCGTGAACATATTGCTCAAGGAGTTTGGAGGCAAATGGGAGCAGCGATATGGGGCGATAGCTGGACAAAGCGGTTGAGTAGAGGGATGGCTTTTTGAGGATGGGCATGATAGCGGCATGTTTGAAAGCAGAGGGGAAGGTACCAGAAGTTAGTGATAGGTTGAAGAGATGGGTTAGGGATGGGATGGGTGTGGGGGTGAGGTTGGGGAGAAGGTGGGATGGGGTCAAGTGCACAAGTGGTGAGGTGTGATTTGGAGAGGAGGCAGGTAAGCTCTCCTTCAGTGATTTGGAGAGGGAGGTTATGGGCGAAGGGCACTGGTCTGGAAAACAAAGGGGTTGTGGTGGTCGGACAATGAAGGCTTGCCTTGTTTGGTGAATCTTGTTTTTGAAGTGTGTGTGGCAAAGTCCTCAGCAATGATGAGAGAGGTCGGAGGGGCGCGGTAGAGGAGGGAGTTAAAAGTGTTGAATAGTTGTTTGGGGTTGTAGGATAAGGAAGATATGAGGGTTGTGAAGTAGGCCTGTTTAACGGAGGTGAGGGCTGATTTGAATGCAAGCTTTTTAGTGAGGTTATTGTGCCAGGGTTGTCTATTGATTCGTCGCACTCTGCCATGCACAAGAGGGGTGACCGAGTCGATAGCTGATGTGAGAGTGGCATTGTAGAAAGCAGTGGTGCTATCTGTGTCTTGGAGTGAAGATATGGATGTCAGTGGTAGAATAGAGTCTGAGAGAGTGTGAGTGTCTAGATGTGCAAGGTTTCTGCTGGGGCGTGCTAGTTACTGGACATGGGTGACAGGTGAAGAGGACAGGGATGAGAAAGTGAGTAGATGATGGTTAGATAGGAGGAGGGGGAAGATTGAGAGGTTAGATAGGGAGCAGAGTCGGGTGAAGATAAGGTCCAGTGCATGTCTGTCTGTATGGATGCCTGAGGAGGACCACTGAGTAAGTTCAAATGATGAAGTGAGCGACAGAAGTTTGGAAGCTGCTGGCTGGTGTGAGTCAGTGGGGATATTGAAATCGCCCATGATGATGGTGGGAATGTCAGCAGACAGAAAGTGAAGAAGCCAGGGTGGATGAGGGAAGGTAGAGGTGGGATTGGGTTAAAGGTGTAGTTGACAGAAAGGAGACCCACTCCTCCACCATCTCTGTTACCAGTGCGAGGAGTGTGGGTGAAGTGCAAGCCACTATAACACAGTGAAGCAGGGGAGGCAGTGTCGGAGGGTGTCAGCCATGTTTCTGTGATGCCCAGGAAGGAGAGATTACGAGAGGTAAAGAGGTCAAGAATAACATGTGGCTTATTGCAGACAGAGTGAGAGTTCCAGAGTGCTCCACAGAGAAGGAGCATGGGGGTGGGCATCAAGGGCACAGGTTTAATGTAGGAGAGATTGCGGTAGTTTGTATTTGGTTGGGAGCGATAGGAGGGGGGGTTAGTGGAGGGTGTGAGCTGTGGGGTTCCAGGATTGGGAGATATTTTGCCACCAGTGAGAAGCAGCAGAAAGAGGGAGAGCAGGTGGGAGGAGAGTGGCCGGCTTGTTTTATGTTTGAGTAGGATAGATCTGAAGTTGAGGAGCAGGTCGGCAGATGAGGTCAGGTGAGGAGGTAAGAGGGAAGGAGAGATGCTTATTTGGTTTGCGGGTGCGGGGGCTTGGGGATAGTGAGGAAGAGTGAGGATTAGAGGAGCAAAAACTGTAAGGGCATATGTAACCATAATGAAAGTGTAAGGCTATGTGCCCACGATGCAGAAATGCTCAGGATTTTTTCCTGAGCATTTCTGCATCTCCCTGGCAGAAAAAACACATGCGGATTGTACATGCGTTTTTCCTGCCAGGGACATGCGGATGTGAAGCGTTCTTCACATGCATTTCCGCATGTGGGTTGACAAGCGCTTTCCATGCGATTTTAACATCACTTGGAACGTGCTTGTCACCTTGGTCACACTATATAAATCCATGCAACTGGCATGGATTTATATGCTGTGACCTTAAAGAAAGTTTAAAAAAAAAAAAAAAAATCTACACTTACCTTCTGATGGCCCCCTGAGTCTTGCTTCGCTCCGTCCAGGCTTGTCGGCAGCTCGCGGTACACTACACTACACTACACTACTATACTTCAGTCCACCGCGAGATGCCGGCAAGGGAGGACAAGGGCAGAGGGGGGCCGTCAGAAGGTAAATATGATATTTATTTTTTATTTTATTCTTTTTTTTACAGGTTCTATGGTACCCGGGGCCGGAGGAGAGTCTCCTTTCCTCCAGGCCTGGGTACCATCCGCTCATTGAAATGCTTGGATTCCGCATCTACAGATGCAGTGATGCGTAATCCAAGGGTTTCAATGCAAGTCAATGGCGTTTTTTTCCGCAATGATAACCCGCAGCAGAAATTTCAGCAGCATGTGCACAGCACATGTAGATTATCATTGGGGAACATGGCAGGCCTTCTACCATGTGTTTTTTAAGCATTTCTGCAGCGTTTTTGCAGCTACGGAAACGCTTAAAAAAACGCATCTTGGGCACACAGCCTAAGGGAGAATAGAAAAGCTAAGTACATTTAATAGGTAGTTACTCATACCTACTGGCCACTTCTGGCCCATTTCTGGGATATTTCTGCTGGTTGCTCAAGAGACATACTCATGGAGACAGACCACTGTCTAATGCATACCACATCTAATGCTGACAACCTTGTGCTATTGTCCATTCATTTTTGCCATATGTGATGTATATAGGATTTTCTTCCTGTATGATCTTTGACCATATATATTTATACTTTTTATCACATTTTGTATGTTTTTACATGTAAGTGCGAGCACTCTTTTCCAGTAGTGCCACCCATACCAGTATTTGTTCAATAAAGGTACTGTATTTTATTCATCTACCTATGTTCCAGATTTTTGTTTGACTATATGTTCGGTGTCTTCCTCCTGTTTTTTTCTGAAGTTCAGGCCTTTATTTTTTATAATTTTATAATAAAATGTTAATTAAACAGCTACCATTTTATATAGGTGATCAACTGTTGCAAATTCTAATCTCATAAGGGAGCTAATAAAATTGTAAAAAAAAAAACATTAAACATATTTTAAAAAACATTTAAAAAATGAAAAAATTTAAATCACCTTCATTTTTCCAAATTGCAAATAGCAAAATCTAACAACCACTTTTTAAATAATGTAGTAAAATATAAATGACAAATATTCATTTTCAGGATCACGTACACCCTGCAGCCAATCAGCTGCTGCTATTTGTCTGCTGCTCTCACACTTTTCTGGCTTGTGTGAGGCTTATCCGAAGGACGTGAGATTACAGAAGCCCATTAGCGGTGGAGGTAGAGTCACGTAGCATAACAAGCTGAAGTGAGTCCTGGGAGACCCACCACTAACAATGCTGGAACGGCGCTGGTATGAAAAGTGTAATTTTTATTTTAAATATTTTCATTGAAAAAGGGATTGTTCAGGTAATGTGCAACCTTTTTAATATGTTTTACTATCGTCTCGTATTTAAGTGTCTGAACTAATAAAATACAAAAATATTTATTCTGTAAGGTGAACTTGAAAATGGAAAAAAAATCCAATTGGAAAAGTAGTTATTTTTGGTGATGGAAGAAAAATAGAAGCGCTGAGAAGAATATGTCAACAACAAAAAAAATAAAAAAAAATGATATGGCGCTCAGAATATGGTAACTGAAGCTAAGTTTCTGTTTCTTACAAAAAAAAAAATAATTATTAACGGTAATAAACAATAAAATATATGTAGATTTTTTTTTTATCACCATAGCCATATATATCTTTGGATCAATGTCACCAGGTCATTTTTACTACAAAGTGAACATTGTAAAAACAAAACCCCGAAAACAAATAGCTGAATTGATGATTTTCCCCATTCCACCCCGCTTAGAATTATAGATTTTTTCAGTACATTATATTGCAAAATGAATGGTGTCTTTCAATAGAACAACAGCCCACAATGGGCTATTTCAATGGAAAAATAAAATGATGGCTCTTGGAAAGCGAAAAAATGGCCGGTTCTTCAAAGTGTTAACTAAAAACTAGAGATGAGCGTTGTTCGACTCGAACTGTTCGCCAATCTCAAATTCGAGCTGTTTTGGGCGGTGTTCGAGCCGTTCAGCGAACACGAACGATTTGAGAAAAATTCGGCTGTTCGAGGTTATGTTCGATAACTGTTCGTGCACCAAAAGAGTAACTGGATTTTTTCTCAGTAATGATGAAAATTAATGTTAATACGCAGTTTGAGTGTACAGCGGGGCGGGGGGAGGGGCAAGGGATGGATCTCTGCAGGAATAATGAAGATCTCCATTTTTTTTTCTCTTTCCCGCATTTACAGTGGGGAGGTGCAATCTGTCAGCCTATCAGCAGCGCACACACGGAGCGAAGTGCTTTTTTTCACACAAGCAAGGGCATGTGTCATTGGCAGTGTATGTCACATGTCCTTGCCCTATAAGACCAAGCCATTTTCCCCGTCGCCACCATTTTCTCACTGCTGCAGCTGCGTGTTAGATGGCACCGCTGTTGCTGTGTGCGCTATACCTTGTTAATTTCAAGTCAATTTTCGCACAAATCTACAGATAGCTTGGGAGTAGGGAATAGTTTTGATTGCAGTCCTTTTAAGGACTAGGTTACAGCATTTCCTACGACTTTTATCAGGCAGGTCTGTGCTCTTAAATAGATAGGTTGTGGGAGTAAAGACTAATTGTAATTGCAGTCCTTTTCAGGACTAGGTTGCATCAGTTCCTATCAGTTTTTGCTAGGCAGGTCTGTGCCAGTGCTGTGCAAGTTTTTTTCACAGCATTTGGCTGAATCTAGCAAAGCTAATCCTTTTTGGCCTATTGCAGAGTGTGTTAGTCAGTGGAGTAGCCTATCTGTGTTGCAAGATATACCACCTGTGTATAGAATACCAATTTTTTTACTGCACCTAGTGAAGTAAAATCTTTTGGGCATAGCATCATTCTATTAGTCCATCTATACTGACCTCCATCAGGTTGCAAATTGAATATAATTTTTTTCTGCATCTAGCTCTGAAAAAATATTTGGGCTTCTAGCAGTGTGTGGGACTTGTTCTATTAGTCCATCTATACTGACCTCCATCAGGTTGCAAACTGAATATAATTTTTTTCTGCATCTAGCTCTGAAAAAATATTTAGCCTTCTAGCAGTGTGTGGGACTTGTTCTATTAGTCCATCTATACTGACCTCCATCACGTTGCAAATTCAAAATAATTTTTTGTCTGCATCTAGCTCTGTAAAAATATTTGGCCTTCTAGCAGTGTGTGGGACTTTCTCTATTAGTCCATCTACACTGACCTCCATCAGGTTGCAAATTGAATATAATTTTTTTCTGCATCTAGCTCTGAAAAAATATTTGGCCTTCTAGCAGTGTGTGGGACTTGTTCTATTAGTCCATCTATACTGACCTCCATCACGTTGCAAATTCAAAATAATTTTTTGTCTGCATCTTGCTCTGAAAAAATATTTGGCCTTCTAGCAGTGTGTGGGACTTTCTCTATTAGTCCATCTATACTGACCTCCATCAGGTTGCAAATTAAAAATAATTTTTATCTGCATCTACCTCTGAAAAAATATTTGGGCTTCTAGCTGTGTGTGGGACTTGTTCTATTAGTCCATCTATACTGACCTCCATCAGGTTGCAAACTGAATATAATTTTTTTCTGCATCTAGCTCTGAAAAAATATTTGGCCTTCTAGCAGTGTGTGGGACTTTCTCTATTAGTCCATCTATACTGACCTCCATCAGGTTGCAAATTAAAAATAATTTTTATCTGCATCTAGCTCTGAAAATATATTTGGCCTTCTAGCAGTGTGTGGGACTTGTTCTATTAGTCCATCTATACTGACCTCCATCACGTTGCAAATTCAAAATAATTTTTTGTCTGCATCTAGCTCTGAAAAAATATTTGGCCTTCTAGCAGTGTGTGGGACTTTCTCTATTAGTCCATCTATACTGACCTCCATCAGGTTGCAAATTAAAAATAATTTTTATCTGCATCTAGCTCTGAAAAAATATTTGGCCTTCTAGCAGTGTGTGGGACTTGTTCTATTAGTCCATCTATACTGACCTCCATCACGTTGCAAATTCAAAATAATTTTTTGTCTGCATCTACCTCTGAAAAAATATTTGGCCTTCTAGCAGTGTGTGGGACTTTCTCTACTAGTCCATCTATACTGACCTCCATCAGGTTGCAAATTAAAAATAATTTTATCTGCATCTACCTCTGAAAAAATATTTGGGCTTCTAGCTGTGTGTGGGATTGTTCTATTAGTCCATCTATACTGACCTCCATCAGGTTGCAAACTGAATATAATTTTTTACTGCATCTACCTCTGAAAAAATATTTGGCCTTCTAGCAGTGTGTGGGACTTTCTCTATTAGTCCATCTATACTGACCTCCATCAGGTTGCAAACTGAATATATTTTTTTTCTGCATCTATCTCTGAAAAAATATTGGGCTTCTAGCTGTGTGTGGGACTTGTTCTATTAATCCATCTATGCAGACCTCCATCAGGTTGCAAACTGAATATATTTTTTTCTGCATCTACCTCTGAAAAAATATTGGGCTTCTAGCTGTGTGTGGGACTTGTTCTATTAATCCATCTATACAGACCTCCATCAGGTTGCAAACTGGATATAATTTTTTTCTGCATCTAGCTCTGAAAAAATAGTTGGCCTTCTAGCAGTGTGTGGGACTTTCTATATTAGTCCATCTATACTGACCTCCATCAGGTTGCAAATTAAAAATAATTTTTATCTGCATCTAGCTCTGAAAAAAATATTTGGCCTTCTAGCAGTGTGTGGGACTTTCTCTATTAGTCCATCTATACTGACCTCCATCAGGTTGCAAATTAAAAATAATTTTTATCTGCATCTACCTCTGAAAAAATATTTGGGCTTCTAGCTGTGTGTGGGACTTGTTCTATTAGTCCATCTATACAGACCTCCATCAGGTTGCAAACTGAATATAATTTTTTTCTGCATCTAGCTCTGAAAAAATATTTGGCCTTCTAGTAGTGTGTGGGACTTTCTCTGTTAGTCCATCTATACTGACCTCCATCAGGTTGCAAATTAAAAATAATTTTTATCTCCATCTAGCTCTGAAAAAATATTTGGCCTTCTAGCAGTGTGTGGGACTTTCTCTATTAGTCCATCTATACTGACATCCATCAGGTTGCAAATTAAAAATAATTTTTATCTGCATCTACCTCTGAAAAAATATTTGGACTTCTAGCTGTGTGTGGGACTTGTTCTATTAGTCCATCTATACTGACCTCCATCAGGTTGCAAACTGAATATATTTTTTTTCTGCATCTACCTCTGAAAAAATAATGGGCCTCTAGCTGTGTGCGGGACTTGTTCTATTAATCCATCTATACAGACCTCCATCAGGTTGCAAATTGAATATATTTTTTTTCTGCATCTACCTCTGAAAAAATATTGGGCTTCTAGCTGTGTGTGGGACTTGTTCTATTAATCCATCTATACAGACCTCCATCAGGTTGCAAACTGAATATAATTTTTTTCTGCATCTAGCTCTGAAAAAATATTTGGCCTTCTAGCAGTGTGTGGGACTTTCTCTATTAGTCCATCTATACTGACCTCCATCAGGTTGCAAATTAAAAATAATTTTTATCTGTATCTACCTCTGAAAAAATATTTGGGCTTCTAGCTGTTTGTGGGACTTGTTCTATTAGTCCATCTATACTGAACTCCATCAGGTTGCAAACTGAATATAATGTTTTTCTGCATCTAGCTCTGAAAAAATATTTGGCCTTCTAGCAGTGTGTGGGACTTTCTCTATTAGTCCATCTATACTGACCTCCATCAGGTTGCAAACTGAATATATTTTTTTCTGCATCTATCTCTGAAAAAATATTGGGCTTCTAGCTGTGTGTGGGACTTGTTCTATTAATCCATCTATACAGACCTCCATCAGGTTGCAAACTGAATATATTTTTTTCTGCATCTACCTCTGAAAAAATATTGGGCTTCTAGCTGTGTGTGGGACTTGTTCTATTAATCCATCTATACAGACCTCCATCAGGTTGCAAACTGAATATAATTTTTTTCTGCATCTAGCTCTGAAAAAATAGTTGGCCTTCTAGCAGTGTGTGGGACTTTCTATATTAGTCCATCTATACTGACCTCCATCAGGTTGCAAATTTAAAATAATTTTTATCTGCATCTAGCTCTGAAAAAAATATTTGGCCTTCTAGCAGTGTGTGGGACTTTCTCTATTAGTCCATCTATACTGACCTCCATCAGGTTGCAAATTAAAAATAATTTTTATCTGCATCTACCTCTGAAAAAATATTTGGGCTTCTAGCTGTTTGTGGGACTTGTTCTATTAGTCCATCTATACTGAACTCCATCAGGTTGCAAACTGAATATAATTTTTTTCTGCATCTAGCTCTGAAAAAATATTTGGCCTTCTAGCAGTGTGTGGGACTTTCTCTATTAGTCCATCTATACTGACCTCCATCAGGTTGCAAACTGAATATATTTTTTTTCTGCATCTATCTCTGAAAAAATATTGGGCTTCTAGCTGTGTGTGGGACTTGTTCTATTAATCCATCTATACAGACCTCCATCAGGTTGCAAACTGAATATATTTTTTTCTGCATCTACCTCTGAAAAAATATTGGGCTTCTAGCTGTGTGTGGGACTTGTTCTATTAATCCATCTATACAGACCTCCATCAGGTTGCAAACTGAATATAATTTTTTTCTGCATCTAGCTCTGAAAAAATAGTTGGCCTTCTAGCAGTGTGTGGGACTTTCTATATTAGTCCATCTATACTGACCTCCATCAGGTTGCAAATTAAAAATAATTTTTATCTGCATCTAGCTCTGAAAAAAATATTTGGCCTTCTAGCAGTGTGTGGGACTTTCTCTATTAGTCCATCTATACTGACCTCCATCAGGTTGCAAATTAAAAATAATTTTTATCTGCATCTACCTCTGAAAAAATATTTGGGCTTCTAGCTGTGTGTGGGACTTGTTCTATTAGTCCATCTATACAGACCTCCATCAGGTTGCAAACTGAATATAATTTTTTTCTGCATCTAGCTCTGAAAAAATATTTGGCCTTCTAGCAGTGTGTGGGACTTTCTCTATTAGTCCATCTATACTGACCTCCATCAGGTTGCAAACTGAATATATTTTTTTTCTGCATCTATCTCTGAAAAAATATTGGGCTTCTAGCTGTGTGTGGGACTTGTTCTATTAATCCATCTATACAGACCTCCATCAGGTTGCAAACTGAATATATTATTTCTGCATCTACCTCTGAAAAAATATTGGGCTTCTAGCTGTGTGTGGGACTTGTTCTATTAATCCATCTATACAGACCTCCATCAGGTTGCAAACTGAATATAATTTTTTTTTGCATCTAGCTCTGAAAAAATAGTTGGCCTTCTAGTAGTGTGTGGGACTTTCTCTATTAGTCCATCTATACTGACCTCCATCAGGTTGCAAATTAAAAATAATTTTTATCTCCATCTAGCTCTGAAAAAATATTTGGCCTTCTAGCAGTGTGTGGGACTTTCTCTATTAGTTCATCTATACTGACATCCATCAGGTTGCAAATTAAAAATAATTTTTATCTGCATCTACCTCTGAAAAAATATTTGGACTTCTAGCTGTGTGTGGGACTTGTTCTATTAGTCCATCTATACTGACCTCCATCAGGTTGCAAACTGAATATATTTTTTTTCTGCATCTACCTCTGAAAAAATATTGGGCTTCTAGCTGTGTGCGGGACTTGTTCTATTAATCCATCTATACAGACCTCCATCAGGTTGCAAACTGAATATATTTTTTTTCTGCATCTACCTCTGAAAAAACATTGGGCTTCTAGCTGTGTGTGGGACTTGTTCTATTAATCCATCTCTACAGACCTCCATCAGGTTGCAAACTGAATATAATTTTTTTCTGCATCTAGCTCTGAAAAAATATTTGGCCTTCTAGCAGTGTGTGGGACTTTCTCTATTAGTCCATCTATACTGACCTCCATCAGGTTGCAAATTAAAAATAATTTTTATCTGCATCTACCTCTGAAAAAATATTTGGCCTTCTAGCAGTGTGTGGGACTTTCTCTATTAGTCCATCTATACTGACCTCCATCAGGTTGCAAATTAAAAATAATTTTTATCTGCATCTACCTCTGAAAAAATATTTGGGCTTCTAGCAGTGTGTGGGACTTTCTCTATTAGTCCATCTATACTGACCTCCATCAGGTTGCAAATTAAAAATAATTTTTATCTGCATCTACCTCTGAAAAAATATTTGGGCTTCTAGCTGTTTGTGGGACTTGTTCTATTAGTCCATCTATACTGAACTCCATCAGGTTGCAAACTGAATATAATTTTTTTCTGCATCTAGCTCTGAAAAAATATTTGGCCTTCTAGCAGTGTGTGGGACTTTCTCTATTAGTCCATCTATACTGACCTCCATCAGGTTGCAAACTGAATATATTTTTTTTCTGCATCTATCTCTGAAAAAATATTGGGCTTCTAGCTGTGTGTGGGACTTGTTCTATTAATCCATCTATACAGACCTCCATCAGGTTGCAAACTGAATATATTTTTTTCTGCATCTACCTCTGAAAAAATATTGGGCTTCTAGCTGTGTGTGGGACTTGTTCTATTAATCCATCTATACAGACCTCCATCAGGTTGCAAACTGAATATAATTTTTTTCTGCATCTAGCTCTGAAAAAATAGTTGGCCTTCTAGCAGTGTGTGGGACTTTCTATATTAGTCCATCTATACTGACCTCCATCAGGTTGCAAATTAAAAATAATTTTTATCTGCATCTAGCTCTGAAAAAAATATTTGGCCTTCTAGCAGTGTGTGGGACTTTCTCTATTAGTCCATCTATACTGACCTCCATCAGGTTGCAAATTAAAAATAATTTTTATCTGCATCTACCTCTGAAAAAATATTTGGGCTTCTAGCTGTGTGTGGGACTTGTTCTATTAGTCCATCTATACAGACCTCCATCAGGTTGCAAACTGAATATAATTTTTTTCTGCATCTAGCTCTGAAAAAATATTTGGCCTTCTAGCAGTGTGTGGGACTTTCTCTATTAGTCCATCTATACTGACCTCCATCAGGTTGCAAACTGAATATATTTTTTTTCTGCATCTATCTCTGAAAAAATATTGGGCTTCTAGCTGTGTGTGGGACTTGTTCTATTAATCCATCTATACAGACCTCCATCAGGTTGCAAACTGAATATATTATTTCTGCATCTACCTCTGAAAAAATATTGGGCTTCTAGCTGTGTGTGGGACTTGTTCTATTAATCCATCTATACAGACCTCCATCAGGTTGCAAACTAAATATAATTTTTTTCTGCATCCTACTCTGAAAAAATAGTTGGCCTTCTAGCAGTGTGTGGGTCTTTCTATATTAGTCCATCTATACTGACCTCCATCAGGTTGCAAATTAAAAATAATTTTTATCTGCATCTAGCTCTGAAAAAAATATTTGGCCTTCTAGCAGTGTGTGGGACTTTCTCTATTAGTCCATCTATACTGACCTCCATCAGGTTGCAAATTAAAAATAATTTTTATCTGCATCTACCTCTGAAAAAATATTTGGGCTTCTAGCTGTGTGTGGGACTTGTTCTATTAGTCCATCTATACAGACCTCCATCAGGTTGCAAACTGAATATAATTTTTTTCTGCATCTAGCTCTGAAAAAATATTTGGCCTTCTAGTAGTGTGTGGGACTTTCTCTATTAGTCCATCTATACTGACCTCCATCAGGTTGCAAATTAAAAATAATTTTTATCTCCATCTAGCTCTGAAAAAATATTTGGCCTTCTAGCAGTGTGTGGGACTTTCTCTATTAGTTCATCTATACTGACATCCATCAGGTTGCAAATTAAAAATAATTTTTATCTGCATCTACCTCTGAAAAAATATTTGGACTTCTAGCTGTGTGTGGGACTTGTTCTATTAGTCCATCTATACTGACCTCCATCAGGTTGCAAACTGAATATATTTTTTTTCTGCATCTACCTCTGAAAAAATATTGGGCTTCTAGCTGTGTGCGGGACTTGTTCTATTAATCCATCTATACAGACCTCCATCAGGTTGCAAACTGAATATATTTTTTTTCTGCATCTACCTCTGAAAAAACATTGGGCTTCTAGCTGTGTGTGGGACTTGTTCTATTAATCCATCTCTACAGACCTCCATCAGGTTGCAAACTGAATATAATTTTTTTCTGCATCTAGCTCTGAAAAAATATTTGGCCTTCTAGCAGTGTGTGGGACTTTCTCTATTAGTCCATCTATACTGACCTCCATCAGGTTGCAAATTAAAAATAATTTTTATCTGCATCTACCTCTGAAAAAATATTTGGCCTTCTAGCAGTGTGTGGGACTTTCTCTATTAGTCCATCTATACTGACCTCCATCAGGTTGCAAATTAAAAATAATTTTTATCTGCATCTACCTGTGAAAAAATATTTGGGCTTCTAGCTGTGTGTGGGACTTGTTCTATTAGTCCATCTATACTGACCTCCATCAGGTTGCAAACTGAATATAATTTTTTTCTGCATCTAGCTCTGAAAAAATATTGGGCTTCTAGTAGTGTGTGGGACTTTCTCTATTAGTCCATCTATACTGACCTCCATCAGGTTGCAAATTAAAAATAATTTTTATCTGCATCTAGCTCTGAAAAAATATTTGGCATTCTAGCAGTGTGTGGGACTTTCTCTATTAGTCCATCTATACTGACCTCCATCAGGTTGCAAATTAAAAATAATTTTTATCTGCATCTACCTCTGAAAAAATATTTGGGCTTCTAGCTGTGTGTGGGACTTGTTCTATTAGTCCATCTATACAGACCTCCATCAGGTTGCAAACTGAATATAATTTTTTTCTGCATCTACCTCTGAAAAAATATTTGGGCTTCTAGATGTGTGTGGGACTTGTTCTATTAGTCCATCTATACTGACCTCCATCAGGTTGCAAACTGAATATAATTTTTTTCTGCATCTAGCTCTGAAAAAATATTTGGCCTTCTAGCAGTGTGTGGGACTTGTTCTATTAGTCCACCTATACTGACCTCCATCAGGTTGCAAATTCAAAATAATTTTTTGCCTGCATCTAGCTCTGAAAAAATATTTGGCCTTCTAGCAGTGTGTGGGACTTTCTCTATTAGTCCATCTATACTGACCTCCATCAGGTTGCAAACTGAATATATTTTTTTTCTGCATCTACCTCTGAAAAAATATTTGGCCTTCTAGCAGTGTGTGGGACTTGTTCTATTAGTCCACCTATACTGACCTCCATCAGGTTGCAAATTCAAAATAATTTTTTGTCTGCATCTAGCTCTGAAAAAATATTTGGCCTTCTAGCAGTGTGTGGGACTTTCTCTATTAGTCCATCTATACTGACCTCCATCAGGTTGCAAATCGAATATAATTTTTTTCTCCATCTAACCCAGCCAATAGTTTTGGCCTAATACCACAGTTTGGCCACTCAGCTCTGCTCGGTTCCCATCCATTGTTTTTTTGTGCAAACAACTCCAAAGTTGTGAATTAGTTAACCACCAAAATGAGTGGAAAAAGGCCTGCTGCTGGTGGAAAGGGGAATAGGCGTGTTGGGAAGGGAAAAAAGGTTGTGTCCGTGGGGTAGGTGTTAAAGCAACAGTAACATCTGCAGAAGAAAGACCATCTTCCAGCCAAACTAAAATGTCTACTTCTTTTAGCGGACAATGTGATAAGATCCCTTTCTTACGGCCACGCCAATCGCTACAAATTCCAGATGAGGCACAAAAACAGCAGGTGCTTCAACGGATATCAAGTGCTCCTTTAAGTGGGCTCTCCTCCACATCAACTTCAACATCACAAATACTCCAGTCCTCAAAGGTGTCACCCCAATCGCACTTGCTTCCTCACAGCTCCCAAATCTCCAGCTACCCGTCTGAGTATGAGGTAGAACAGATGTTTGAGTCTGCAGAGCTGTTTACTCATACTATAGCCTGGGAATCAGAGGTCGACTCCAGCGTATCTTTGAATCCAGACGAGGAAATGATCTGCACTGATGCCCAGAATCTTTATGAGTCGGATCCAGGACCAGACGCAGAAGGTTCTGACCATAATGTAGACCCTCATTCCCAAACTGTAACTCCTGTTGGTGGAGACAATGAGGAAGACGATGATGAGACTCAAATACCTGATTGGAGCGACAACTTTAGTTTTTTGTCAGGGCAGAAACAGGTTGGCTCTGAGGACGACGGGTGTAATAACGCACAGGGTGATGATGATGAGGTTGGAGATCCCACTTACTGTCAACCCACAGTCAGCCAAGAGATGAGGTCAGCAGAGGATGTGCAGGAAGATGCTAGTGACGACGAGGTCAGGTTGCGCCTTCCTGGACAGAGACGTAGTACTGGAAGCACGTCAACAACTGAATCCTCAAACACAACTCTGCCTCTCACCACAAGTCGTGGTGGCTCTTCAGGTCGCATGGGTGCTAAGACTTGCATAGCCTGGGCATTTTTTCAGATCGATAAAGATGACCCAACTCGTGTTATCTGTAACATTTGTCAGCAAAAGCTAAGTAGAGGCCAAAAAATACATAGTTTGAGTACTTCATGCATGAACCGGCACATGGACATGAAGCATAAGTTGCAGTGGGAAGCTCAGTGTGCTACAATGCGGCCTAGCCGGCCGGGCCAACCACCGTCTGCCATATCTTGTGCATCCGCGGCCTCTTCATCCTCTGTGACTGGGGGGAAAGCAGTCACACCCGTTTTGGGGCGCAGACCTGCCACCTCTTTACCCGCAACAGCCAGCGTGATTGGCAGGTCATCATTTTCTTTGGAGGTGGTAACACCAGCTGGTGTTGAGCGCTGTCCGACATCGATAGCACCACCTTTGGATCAAGGCAACCTAACATGTCCGCCTGCATCTTCCTCACAGACCGGCAGTTTGCCGGGGACACCCTTATCAACCCCGTCTAAGCACAATAGCCAGCCCTCGGTCCCTCAGATGTGGACAAGTAAAAGACCATTTCCTCCTAGCCATGAGAAAGCTAAGAGGTTGAATTTCACCATCTGCAAGCTCTTGGCTACAGAAATGCTGCCTTTCCGCCTGGTGGACACAGAGGATTTTCGAGACCTTATGTCCGTCGCAGTGCCCCAGTACCAGATGCCCAGTCGGCACTACTTCTCAAAGAAAGGTGTGCCTGCGCTCCACCAGCATGTCACACACAACATCACCGCTTCTTTGAGAAACTCTGTGTGTGACAGGGTGCATTTCACCACAGACACTTGGACGAGTAGGCATGGACAGGGGCGTTACATGTCGCTGACTGGGCACTGGGTAACTATGGTGACAGTAGGACAAGAGGCTGCTGTCCAAGTCTTGCCGTCCCCACGAGTTGTGCGTCAATCCTCTTTATCTCAAAGTTCCTCCACTGCTTCTGCCTCCTCAACCTCCTCTCAGTCTTCCACCTGCACCCAAAGCCTGTCTGGTCATGCCACAAGCTTTCTAACTGCGCAGAAGGGATCCTGCAAACCTCCTTACTATGCTGGCAGTAGGGCTCAACGTCATCAGGCGGTTTTTACTTTGAAATGTCTGGGAAATTTGAGTCACACAGCTGAGGAGTTGTGGTCAGCTCTGGAGAACCAATTTCATGAATGGTTGTCTCCACTGGACCTGAAACCAGGGAAGGCCGTGTGCGACAATGCTGCAAACCTGGGTGCGGCCCTTCGCCGGGGCAATGTCACACACGTGCCTTGTATGGCTCACGTGTTGAACCTGGTTGTCCAGCAATTTTTAGCCCACTATCCCAGACTAGATGGCCTTCTGCAGAGGGCACGGTCGCTGTGTGCTCACTTCCGCCGTTCGCATCCCGCAGCTCAGCGACTTACATCTCTACAGAAGTCGTTGGGCCTGCCACTTCACCGGCTAAAATGCGATGTGCCGACCCGGTGGAATTCAACTCTGCACATGTTGCAACGACTGTGGCAGCACCGACAAGCCCTGGTGCAATACGTTCTGACGTATAGCCTGGGCCAACGAGATCCAGAGGTGGGGCAAATCACGCTGGAGGAGTGGTCTCAGATCAGGGACCTATGCACCCTTCTGCACAGTTTTGAAATGGCGACGAAGATGTTTAGTGCTGACGATGCCATTATCAGCATGACTATTCCGGTGATTTACATGCTGGAGCACATGTTAAACAGAATTCGGAGTCAGGTGGTGGCACAAGAGGAGGTGAAGGAAGTAGAGGAGGAGGAGTTGTATGCGGAAGGGCTAACATCTGCAAGGTCCAGACGGTCGGCAGCACCAAGGCGGCAGGCATGTGAGGGTGGGGGAGATGGTTTTACCTGGGCGCATAGTAGCAGCCAAACTAGTGAGGAAGGTGCAGGAGCCCAGGAAGAAGTGGAGGACGAACTGATGGAAGACTCATCAGATGAGGGAGACCTTGATCACATTTCTGTTGTGCGAGGTTGGGGGGAGAGGACAGAGGAAGGAAGCATGATTGTTACCTCGCCACCAACACAACAGGGACTTGGTGCTCCTGGATGCGCAACACACATGAGTGCCTTCTTGCTGCACTACCTGCAACATGACCCTCGAATTGTGAGAATTAGAAATAATCCTGACTACTGGGTTGCCACACTGTTAGACCCCCGGTACAAAAGTAAATTTGCCGAAATTATTCCTGCCATAGAAAGGGATGCACGCATGCAGGAGTATCAGCAGAGACTGTTGCAGAATCTTACGTGTGCTTTTCCACAAAACACCAGTGGTGCACGTAGTGAATCTCACACTTCCAACTTGCCAACCGTGGGACCGTCAAGTGTTCAGCACTCAAACCGTAACAGAACCACAGTATCTGCTGGTAACATCAATTTTGCGGAATCATTTCACCACTTTTTTAGCCCATCCTTTGCAAGGCCACAGGAGACAAGAAGTCTGACACATAGTCAAAGCCTAGAGACGATGGTACAGGAGTATCTCCAAGTAAACATTGAAGCCATGACTGTGTCACTGGACCCTTGCTCTTTTTGGGCTTCCAATCTGGATAAATGGCCGGAGCTAGCCACTTACGCCTTGGAGATCTTGTCATGCCCCGCAGCCAGCGTTCTGTCTGAACGTGTGTACAGCGCTGCTGGTGGTGTGCTGACAGAAAAGCGCACGCGGCTCTCCACTGATAATGTAGACAGACTCACGTTCATAAAGATGAACAAATCATGGATCCGAAACGACTTTTCTACCCCTGTGTCATCCTGGGGAGAGTAAAAGCTTGATGATTGGTTAAAATCACCTCACCAACCGTTTTAAGCTTTCAAATTACTAATCATGTTTATCTGTATCTTGGCTGGAAAATAATTTGGGCTTTGTAGCAGTGTGCAGCACTGATTCTATTAGGCCATCTATAATAAGCTCCACCAGATTTAAAATTACTAATCATGTTTATCTGTATCTTGGCTGGAAAATAATTTGGGCTTTGTAGCAGTGTGCAGCACTGATCCTATTAGGCCATCTATACTAAGCTCCACCAGATTTAAAATTAATAATAATTTTTAGCTGCATCTAGCCCGGAAAATAATTTTGGGGCTCCGAGATGCGCAAGACACATAAGTGCCTTCTTGCTGCACTACCTGCAACATGACCCTCATATTGTCAGAATTCGAAGTAATCTTGACTACTGGGTTGCCACACTCTTAGATCCCCCAAACTTTTCGATCAACCTTTTCTTTTTAATAAAGACCAAAAAAATGGTCATTTTTGATATTATAAGCATTAACAGGTTATTAGAAACTGAAATCAAACAGTTTTCAACTCAAAACTTTATTCTACGTGATGTTACATTTTCACATAGGACCCCTTGTTCGAAAGGAGCTTCTGAACTCTCTCGTCCATTGAATTTGTCAGGTTTTGGATGGTTTCTGCTTCAATTGTTTTGCATGAGGACAGAATACCCTCCCAGAGGTGTTGCTTAGATGTGAACTGCCTCCCGCCATCATAGACACTCCTTTTGATGATGCTCCAGAGGTTCTGAATGGGGTAGAGGTCAGGGGAGCATGGGGGTCACACCATAAGTTTGTCCCCTTTTATGCCCATATCAGCCAGAGATGCAGATGTTTTATGTGCAGCATGAGATGGTGCATTATCATGCAAAAAAATGATCTTGCTGTGAAATACACGGTTCTTCTTCTTGAACCATGGCAGGAAGTGCTGTTTGAGAAAATCCACATACATTATGGAGTTCATCTTTAGCGCCTTCAGGGATCCTAAAGGGGCCGACAATCTCTCTCCCCATGATTCCAGCCCAAAACATTACTCCACCTCCTCCTTGTTGGCGCTGTAGCCGTGTTTGCGTGAGGTGTCCATCAACCAGCCATCCTCCACTCCATCCATCTGGACCATCGAGCGTTGCACGGCACTCGTCCGTGAACAAAACAGTTTTGAAATCAGTCTTCATGTAATGTTTGGCCCACTGGAGCCGTTTCTGCTTGTGTGAAGTGGATAGAGGAGGTAGACAGGATGGCGTATGCACAGCTGCAATCCTCTGAAGGATCCTGCATCTTGTTGTTCGGGGGACGTTGGAGGCACCAGCAGCTTCAAAAACTTGTCTGCTGCTATGACAGGGCTTTTTTGCCGCTGTTCTTTTAACCTGACGTAATTGCCTGTAGGAAAGAGTCCTCAATTTGCCCTTATCAGCACGCACACGTGTGTACTGTAAATCAGCTACATACTTCTTGATTGCCAAGACACTTCATCCTGATCATTGCACAATGTTGATTGTAGTCATGCCTTGACCTAAACACTCCACAATTTGTTGCTTCTCAGCAGCCGACACATCCTTTTTCTTTCCCATTTTGGCAGAAAATGTAGGCTGCTTAATAATGTGAGACAGCCTTCTTAAGTAGTCTTGCCTTTCATTGGACACACCTGCCAAACTAATTAGCACAGGTGTCTGCAATTGCTTACAGTGATATAAAGAGCCCTGACACACATCACCATCAATGAGTTTAACTGACAAACAAACAAATTCTTCCCTTACCACTCCTAAACACTTTTTGCATAATAATTTGGAACACAGTGTACATGTGCTTTTCACAAAACACCAGTGGTTCACGTAGTGAATCTTACAGTTCTATCTTGCCAACCGTGGTCTGTATGGAGTTGTTCAATAAAGGGCCCAAAATTAAGATAACATAGATGGGAGAGGTCTCTATGAATAGGAATTCCTAAGTATTTGATACCCTGTGAGGGCCAGGCAAAGGGAAAGTTGGACTGGATGGAATCCTGTATGGATTTGGGGAGGGAGACATCGAGGGCCTCAGACTTCGCTGCATTGATTTTAAAATTCGACCATGTAACAAAGTGATCTATTTCAGCCATAACAGCATGGATGGATATATGTGATTGAGTGATATATACTAGGACATCATCAGCAAATAGAGAGCACTTGTACTCGGTGCCTCCCACCTCAATCCACCTAATATTGTGGTTATGGCGAATTGATGAGAGCAGGTGCTCCGTCACTAGGATGTATAAGAGAGGGGACAGAGGACATCACTGCCTTGTCCCATTGGTGATTGTGAAAGGTGATGAAAATGTTCTGATGCACCCCCTGGGCCTTGGGACACCCAGAGCCGGACCCTTTTTGGTGGATGCTGATGGTTGTAGTCTCCGTGGCGGCGACCCGGTTCCGTGGCTCAGGGCGGTCAAACCAGTGGCGGAACTATTCATGTGGTTTTGATGTTTAAATGTCCAACTACGCCACCCGTGGATTGCGGTCAGAGTGAACCGCCGCTGCAGGGCAGGCCTCTGAGGCTGGTGTTGTGGGTGCAGCAGAGTGTAGCATAACTCCCCACGGGAGGAGTATAGCCTCAGGGCAGTGTATGCGGAGGATGGGGGTGATGGTGCAGGGCAGCAGCAGTAATGACACGGAGTCAGTGATGCAGTCCAGGGCCTTTACTCACAGTTCTTATTATCCAGACCACGTCTGCAGGTAACGGCTGCCCACATCGTACTGTGCTCACCAGGTGAGTGGCTCAGACAACTCCCAGATAACTTTGGAGCTCTTCACAGGACCCCCTTTGTGTGTCCTTTGTCTGGCCTTTCTTACCAACCCTTCTGTCCGGCTGCCTCGGGCCTCCTCTTGGTAAACTTGGCGCCAGTTTCCCTGACCCTATGTGGTGCCTCCCTAGCGGGTGTAGGGAGGGGCTGTGCCACATAAAATGTCACAGCCTCCGGTTTCTAGCTGAGGGTCATTTCCTGCCTCCACTAGTTTCGGGGACCGGTCTCCCCCTTTGGCATGACCCCTCCTCGCAGGTGGATTCGGGCGTGCGGTGGCGACTCGCCCGTCCGCACCCCTGGGATCCCTTCGTTCCTCGTTCCTGGAGCCTTCTCCGCTCCTCTTCCTTCCTTCTCCCTCTTCCAGGCCTGGGCCTCTGTTACTAGGCCCGCCTCCGGAGCAGAGCTCATGCAGAGCCCCTGCTCCCTGTCACTTCTGCTCAGACTTCTCTGCACTGAACTAAGATGGTGCCCACCTTTTATACTCCCTTCTCAATGCACCCAGGAACTGCTTCCTCCCTGCTCCTGCACTACAGGGTTCCCCTTCCTCAGTGTTCCCTCCCCCCACTCCAGCCAGGGACAGGGACTGTCGTGCCCATCTCAGGGGCATATTGGTCGCCCTGCCCCATGGCAATGTGGTGTAATGCATGCAGGTGTCGGGTCCTGATCCACACTCCATCCTTACCTGAGAGTGAGATATCACACCTCTGGGTGAGGTGCAATACCTCTGTAGCAACCGAGCCCTCAGCGTGCTACAGTTCCATTTATCTTCAGCCTAGGTGACGTATTGCGATACAGGGCCGTGATTTTGGCTATAAAAGGGTCCCCTAGACCCCTACCCCAAGCTTTTTAAGAGAATCATATATGGCGTGCCAGGAGACTCTATGGAATGCTTTCTCAGCATCCAACGAGAGTATCTAATTACAAATTTTTAACTGCATCTAGCCCAGGAAATACTTTGTGCCTAGTAGCAGTGTCTGCTAGTCAGCGGATTATCCCGGCTGTTAAGCAAGCTACACCACCTGTAGTTTGGACACTTAATTTTTTCAAAAGAAATGCTTCGGGACCACGGGATACTCAGTGAAGAGCATCAGGAGGCACCCCAAGGCATAGGGGCTGGGGCTGGCAGTAGGATGCCTTGCAGTGGACAGCCGAGCTCTATCCTTAAAAAAGCTTTTTAACTGCAGCAGCTTTAGTGGACGCTTCGGGAGCTGGAATTACGCGGCTCCTGGCATGAGACTTGCCCTCCAATAGATCCTTGTAAATGGATTTAAAGTGTATTCATTCAAATTAGAGAGACAATTTAAATTAAAAAGCTTAGAGCTGCCTCCACCACAGGGGGGCTCGCTCGACCCACCAGCGGACAGGCACCAGTATTGGGAGAGGGGGGCTGGCCGTCAGGGTTCACCGCGGCTCTGGCACAAACCCGGTGACACGGAGGTGGCACGGGCAGGAGCGGACTGGCCGTGTCGGCTTCTCACTTTTTGGATTTTAGAAGGGCATGACATGCCTACATCTGTGTCTCCCCCTCCTTTTACTCCTCCACCTCTTTTCTTTTCGCATGACTATATGTACTTGTCACTTTTACATGTGTTAGTTGTGTCTACTGAGCAGTTTGTCAGCTTTTGGACACCTTTGAAGGTGTTTTCTATGTGTTTCTATGTGTTTTTGTTTGCCTGCCATTGGTTTTAATGGTGTTCGAAGGTGTTCGACGAACAGTTCGACGAACAGTTCGGCGAACACACGGGTGTTCGACGAACCGAACCGAACTCGAACACTACGGGGGTGGCTCAACACTACTAAAAACTATAGCACAGGTGGTTGTGACAAAAGAAAATCTATAATTTGACTTTGGCGCTGTCTCCATTCTATCTTTCCTCTATACAAATTTGTTACAAATAGCAGCTAGATGGAGGGAAGTAACAGTCTACTTAGAGTAAGTCTGTACTAGTAACCATGGAAACACCTAGGTGTGCACAGTAGCTGGACACTCAAAATAGTAGGACATTCTTAAAGGGACTTTGTCAGTACAGGATGGCTGTTCAAACCACTCGGTACTCTACGGCGGGGCCAATCATTTATGTACACCTTCTCACCTGCTTGTTTCCCTCTACCCCACCCCCCTCTTTTTTGATTCACAGCTCTGGCTTCATAGAGCCAGAGAAGGGAGGAAATAAATGGAAACTAGCCAGCTGGTAAGTTATATTAAAATGATTGGCGACTCCGTGAAGCACTGAGCGCCTGTGTTGGGTTTGAACAATCTTTCTGTGCTGACACAGTCTCTTTAATCAAGTCCAGATCAAGTTTTTGCCTTTCTTTTAAACTGCGTTGTATCTATTATAAATGGTTGTACCGTGCATAGTCATTAAAATGTAATAGCCTTTATTATTATATATGACTTGGGATTTTTATAAATACCAGCTCAAATTGTAAACCTACTGTAGAATTTAAACCTGGAAATGAGTGATAATTATTAGTGATGGGCGAACACTAAAATGCTCTGGTGTTCGATGCTTGGGTCGAGCACATTGGAATACTCGAGTGCTCTACCCGAACAACGAGCCCAATGTAAGTCTATGGGAAACTCAAGCATTTTTCAGGCGGCTCCCCCCGGCGGTCTGCAAAGGGCCTAAAAGTTGCCCAAATCGATGGGAACAGTGCTTAAATTTCATGGGAACAGCATGGGGAAGACCCCTTAAAGCATCTCTGACTCCCAGCTCACTTCTGTCAACAACGTTGTCAGAGTATTACGCCACTTTTACGAACTCAGAATAAAACATACAAAAACGAAACCAAAATGGATTTTTCTGGGAAATATGTTAAGGAACATCCTTTCCAGGGTAATGACTTGTATATAAAGCAAAATAAATGACGAAAAACAAAAATACTCCTCCACACCTTGGGCTATGTTCACACTTAGCGTTTTTGATGCGTTTTTGCACTTTTGAATTGTTTTCAACCGTGACAAATGCATTCACCGGGAAATGACATTTTAACATTTTACAACCTTATCTGGCCATGTGGTGTGTGAGATATCATCAGACACATCGTGTTTTATTTATGAAGGAGGGTCTCTGAAAGTCACAAAGCCTATTTTTATTGGGCCATCAGGTGGCCTTTACTATTCTTAAAGGGCCAGCAGTCGGCCCTCACTATTCTTAGAGAACCATCAGCCAGCTATGTTTTATTGTTCCCATTACTAAAGAGTGGGTCTCCCATACTGTTATTGCATATGCAGTGAGTGGCAGGGCTGCCCAAAATTGGTCGCACCCCAATACTTCTTTGAAGAGACTTAGAGGAGGGCCTCCTGAAGACAATGTTCCCATTATTAGTAAGTGGGTCTCCCATTGTGTTTGCCTATGCAGTGAATGCAAGGGTTGCCAAAAATTTGGAGGCACTCCAATGCCCCTTGGAAGAGACGTAGAGGAGGGCTTCCTGAAAAAAAGTGTTCCCCTGCCTCTGCTGGATTGAAGTTGTGTCTCTCTCGCCTGTACTCTTTGGTTGTCCAACGGAGTGTGCCCACTGCCGCCAGCGTTTTCAGATGGGAATTTTTTTTAATAGTTACGCAACAAGGGCCTTCTGGTACTGCCCCATTTTTGTAGACCTGTCCGCCTCAGTAATAAGAGATATAAAGTTCTCCTTGTAGCGTGGATATAGAAGTGTCACAAACCAGTAATGACTGTCACCCAAAATTTTGAGAACACGAGGGTGATGGGAAAGACAGCGTAACATAAACTCAGCCATGCGTGCCAGACTGCTAACAGGCTAGACTTACGTGTCCTCACCAAGAGGATGACTGACCATGCTTTCCTCCTCCTCCTCCTCTCTGTTGTCTGGCCATCCACGCTGAACAGAGGACCCAACATCACGGAAAGAGACCTTACTCGTCTCCTCTCCAAATCACACCTCACCACATGTGCACTCGACCCCATCCCATCCCACCTCCTCCCCAACCTCACCCCTACACTCATCTCATCCCTAACCCATCTCTTCAACCTATCACTATCTTCTAGTACTTTCCCCGCTGCCTTCAAACATGCCACAATCACTCCCATCCTCAAAAAGCCACCCCTCGACCCAACTGCCTTGTCCAGCTATCGCCCCATATCGCTGCTCCCATTTGCCTCCAAACTCCTTGAGCAACACGTTCACGCTGAACTTTCCTCCAACTTTTCATCTAACTCTCTCTTCGACAACCGACAATCTGGCTTCCGCCCCCACCATTCCACTGAAACTGCCCTTACCAAAATCACCAATGACTTACTTACAGCCAAAGCTAACAGACAATTCTCTGTACTCCTTCTTCTTGACCTGTCCTCTGCTTTCGATGTTGACCATTGCCTCCTACTACAGATCCTCTCTTCCTTTGGCGTCAAAGACCTTGCCCTATCCTGGATCTCCTCATACCTTTCTAACCACACATTTAGAGTCTCCCACTCCCACACTACCTCCTCACCCTGCCCCCTCTCTGTTGGAGTCCCTCAAGGCTCTGTCCTAGGACCCCTACTCTTCTCAATCTATACCCTTGGCCTGGGACAGCTCATAAAATCCCATGGCTTCCACTACCATCTGTAAACTGATGACACCCAGATCTACCTCTCTGGCCCAGATGTCACCTCTCTGCTGTCCAGAATCCCAGCATGTCTAGCAGCCATATCCTCCTTCTTCTCCTCCCGCTACCTCAAGCTCAATGTGGACAAAACTGAACTCATTATCTTTCCCCCATCTCGCATATCTTTCCCACCTAATCTTTCTATCACAAAAAATTACATTACTCTTTCCCCTGTACCGACAACCCTCTGCATTTGAGTAACCCTTGTCTCCGCCCTGTCCTTCAAACCCCACATCCAAGCTCTTGCCACCTCCTGTCGCCTCCAGCTCAAAAATGTTTCCAGAATCCGTCCTTTCCTCAACCCTCAATCTACTAAACAGCTTGTGCATGCCCTCATCATCTCCCGCCTCGACTATTGCAACATCCTCCTCTGTGGCCTACCTGCTAACACTCTCGCACCCCTCCAGTCCATCCTCAACTCTGCTGCACGACTCGTTCATCTCTCGCCTCGCTACTCCTCTGCTACCCCCCTTTGCAAATCCCTTCATTGGCTCCCATTCCCCCAGCGTATCCAGTTCAAACTACTAACACTGACCTACAAAGCCATCCATAACCTCTCTCCTCCGTACATCTCTGATCTAATCTCCCGATATATTCCTTCACGTAACCTCCTGTCCTCCCAAGACCTCCTTCTCTTTTCCACACTTATTCATTCCTCACGCAATCGCCTCCAAGATTTCTCCCGAATATCCCCCGTCCTATGGAATTCTGTGCCTCAACACGTCCGATTATCCACCACACCTGGATCCTTCAGACGGAACCTGAAAACCCATCTCTTCAAACAAGCTTACATCATGCCATGACCTTGCTTGCTGCCACCTCAACTAACAACACCGGAACTACTGCAACCCCTCAACATACTGTCTCCGCCCCTTTCCTGTAGAATGTAAGCCCGCAAGGGCAGGGTCCTCTTCCCTCCGTACCGTTCTATCATTGTTAGTTTGTTTACTGTAAGTGATATCTCTATTTGGTATGTAACCCCTTCTTATGTACAGCACCATGGAATCAATGGCGCTATATAAATTATTATTAATAATAAAAAAAATAATAATATGACAGTTGTGCAGGTAGTACCGTCTATAGCGCATGAAACTAGCTGCTGTTCTTCCTCCTCCTCCTCTTCATCATTGTCACCCAATCCACGTTGGGATGAGATCAGGCTGGGCTGTGTGTAATCACCCTGCATGGTTACTTCCTCCATCTCATCGTGCTCCGCCTGCAATGCATCCTCTTTGATTGTGAGCAGAGAGCGTTTCAGAAGACAGAGAAGCGGGATGGTGACACTAATTATGGCATCATCGCCGCTCACCATCTTGGTGGAGTCCTCAAAGTTTTGGAGGATGGTACATATAGTATGTCTGACATCCATGTCCACTCCTGAGGTCTTATGTGTGGAGTCTGAACTGAATACCGAAGGCCTTGTTGATGCTGGTACTCAACAACTGCCCTCTTCTGTTCACAAATCCTTCCCAACATCTGCAGTGTAGAGTTCCAACGCGTGGGAACATCACACACCAGTCTGTGAGCCGGAAGCTGCAAACGCTGCTGAAACACGGCAAGGGCGGCGGAAGCTGTAGGTGGCTTTCTAAAATGGGCACACAGGTGGCATACTTTAACAAGCAGATCCGGCAGCTCCGGGTAGGATTTGAGAAACCACTAAACCACGAGGTTAATCACATGGGCCAGGCATGGTATGTGTGTGAGCTCACCTTGCCTCAGAGCCAACACCAGGTTCCGGCCATTGTCACACAGGACCATGCCTGGCTGTAGGTTCAGCGGTGTGAACCACAGATCTGCCTGCTCTTTCAGAGCTGTCCACAACTCTTCAGCATTGTACGGTTTGTCACCTAAGCATATTAGCTTCAGCACAGCCTGTTGCCGCTTGGCCGAGGCAGTGCTGCAGTGCTTCCAGCATGTGACTGATGTGGTCATTTCGGAGACGGAGGCTAAAGAGGAGCAGGAGGTTGAGGAGTATGAGGAGCTGTAGACTGTGGAGGCAACCCTGATTGACCTAGGGCCCGCAATCCTTGGCGTTGGGAGGATGTGTTCCGTCCAAAGGTCAGACGGGGTACTGGCTTCCACTATGTTAACCCAGTGTGCCGTCAGCGAGATGTACCGTCTCTGCCCACAAGCACTTGTCACGTGGTTACGTGGTTAGGTGGACTTAACCGGTAACTGCATTGTTGAGGGCAAGGCTAATGTTTTGGGACACATGCTTTTGTAATGCGGGGATGGCACACCGGGAGAAATAGTGGCGGCTGGGGACCGAGTACCAAGGGATGGCTGCCGCCATCAGGTTGCGGAATGCTTCCATCTCCACGAGCCTAAAAGGCAACATTTTGAGCACAAGCAGTCGTGAAATGTGGGAATTTAGTAGTGTAGACTGTGGGGCGTTGGCTTTGTATTTGCGCTTGCGTTCCATGGACTGAGGTATGGACAACTGAACGCTGCTCTTGGATAAGGACATGGACGTGCTTCCTGATGCTGCCAATTGAGAGTGTGCAATGACTGGAGGCATCTTCGCATGTACCATGGACAGGGGATTGGCTTGCATGCACAATAGCGGAAGAAGCAGTGGTGCCACCCGCAGACACTGTTCTGGGACCCTGGGGTTTGGCCCACATAGTCGGGTGCTTTGCTGCCATGTGCCTGATCATGCTGGTGGTGTTCAGGCTGGTCATTTTGCCACCCCTACTAATGCTAGCCTGGCAGGTGGTGCAAATGGCCTTTTTGGGGTTATCGTCAGAGTCTTTAAAAAACAACTTCCTTTGTATTGTTGTTACGGGGAACAGTTGCCTGCCTTCTGTCTGCGGCCATCACACTGCTTCTCCCTGCCTGTTGGGGTGCTCTGCCTCCCTCCCCCTGTGTGCTGCTGTCCTTACCCTGCATGTCCTCCTGCCAGGTTGGGTCACTTACTATATCATCCACCACCTCGTCTTCCACTTCCGCATCCTGGTCCTTCTACTGACTTTCTGGCAATTGTGTCTCATCATCGTCCACCTCTTGTGACTCTTTCCCACCGTCGCCTTCGTGTGACCGTGGCTGCTCAAATATTTGGACATCACTACATGAGATCTCCTCTTGCCCCACTTCAAGTTGACCAGGCAAGAGGCTGAATCTATAAATGGAAAAGTGAACAGCTCTTCGGAGTGTCCAAGTGTGGGATCAGTTGTCTCCGGGCACTCGGCATGGTGGGAGAAAGGAGAATCAGGGTGAGGAATATGCAGTCCAGACTCACGGCTACTGAGACTTGACCGTGTGGAAGACAGGGTGGTGGTGGTGGGGGCGAAGTGACTGGAAGCATTATCTGCTATCCAACCAGCAATCTTTTGACACTGCTCTGGGTTCAATTGTGGTGTCCTGCGGTCCCCTAGGAGTTGGGACAGAAAGGTCGGGCGAGAAGATGTGGGTGTTTCTTGTGGCACATTTCAGCTTGCCCACAGCCTCAGCCTCTGCATGCACCATCACCATCAAGTCCAGACACACTGAAATTTTTTTTTAATGTAGGCCAGAAATGGCAGTATTTTCTAAAAATGTATATGTGATCCATGTGACAGAGAAAACACAGTTTTAAATAGTTGGCCTGTAGGTAACTATTTTGAACAGCAAACTGGTGTCAATTGCTTAACTGACACACTGAAGCAAATTTTTAATGGATGCCAGAAATAGCAGTATTTTCAGCGCAATTTTATGTGATCCGTGTGACGGACAAACCTCAGTTTTAAATAGCTGTATTTTTAGTGCTGTAATATGGAAAGGACCTGGCTGTATTCTGCAGTGCCAACAAGAAAATGGGGCAGAACAACGGTGTTCTCTGGATTGCTTTTTAAGCAAATAATGAGGATGAAGATCCAAAAAAAATTATTCATGGACCCTGAGACCTGGGCCTATTTCTAGAAATATCTAACAGCAGCAGCAGACAAAACTGGAATGGAGCTTCTTATGCTATGTGCACTGCAGTCTGCTATATACCCTGCCTGCCTGCCTATATACACTGCCTGACTGATATCACAGCAGATGGATTAGTCCTCAGAAGGACTGTTTGTTGAGATGGATATGTGTCTCTAATAGAGTTTGGTACACGTACACTAACTAAAAACAATCCAATCTCTCCCTAGGTAAGCAGCACCTCTCCCTACACTGTCTGATTCCAGAATGACTGTGACGAGCACAGCGGCGCCTGGTTTGATATAGACCTGATGACGCTGTGCGGCCAGCCAATCACTGTAATGCCACAACCAACATGGCTACGGCATTACAGTGAGTGGCAGGCAATCCCTGCATGTTCATTGGCTCTGTAAAGAGCACCAAACATGCAGGGAGGAGATTCGAGCTCCCGCCGAGCAACCCCGGAAATACTCGGCGAGCACCGAGCATCTCGAGCAGTGAGATGCTCGGGCGTGCACCGAGCAGTGTCGGGCATGCTCGCTCATCACTAATAATTATGAATTGTGTTACGGATCCGGGTGGTGGAACCTCTGTGCTGCGGTGCAAGGAGGGACCCAGAGGGGCGTAACTAGGTATCAACTCGGACCGACCAGGGTCGTATGGCGGCTCAATCGACTCCGTGACCAGGGAGGGACCGAGCAGAGGGACCAGGTACTACTCTGGGGATGACCTTGTAGGAGAGCAGGTGACTCCCACGGGTCAGATGACATGGACTGACCGGTTCAGCAGATGAGCACGGCAAGCAGGCTGATGGGTGGTCCGGACAGATGGACTGGCAGACACGGCTGGAACAAGCAGGAGCCTCCAGGTAGGCTGACAGGTAGACACAGCAGGTAACAGGCGGGAGCCTCTAGGTAGGCTGTCGGGCAGGCAAGGCAAGTAACGAGCAGGAGCCTCTAGGTAGGCAGTCAGGTGGTCATGGCAAGTGACAGGCAGGAGCCTCTAGGTAGGCTGTCAGGCAGGCAAGGCAAGTAACGAGCAGGAGCCTCTAGGTAGGCAGTCAGGTGGTCACGGCAGGTGACAGGCAGGAGCCTCTAGTTAAGCAGGCGGACAGAGCCCATAGACAGACTGGCGGACTGGACTGTAGACAAACTGTCGGGCTGGAGAGTAGACAAGCAGATGGGCTGGACTTGTAGTCAGGCTGGCAGGCTGGACTTGTAGTCAGGCTTAGCAGCGGGACCTGAGGGCTGAAGCAGAGTTTAACACACAAAGCTACAACCTTGCATGGGCACCTCCATATTGGAGGAGGTGCCTTTTACAGGGGAAGTCCTCCGGCCATTGGCCGGGGACTTTTTAGGACGACGCGCGCGGCTCCTTTAAGAGGGAGGGAGCGCGCGCCCTAAGCACAGAGCCGGAGAAGCTGCGTGCACCAGCAGCAGCTGCAGGGAGGCCAGAAGACGCCAGAGCAGGACCGCAGCGGTAAGGAGGATGGCATCTCTGCCGGGCAGGAGGCAGAGATGCCGATGCTACAGTACCCCCCTTTACGCCCCCTCTTTTTCAGGCCAGCAAGAAATTTTTTAAGGAGAAGAGGGGCGTGGATGTTCTCCCTGGGTTCCCAAGTTCTCTCCTCAAACCAAACCCCTTCCAATCCACCAGAAGAAAGGTTTTTCCTCTTATCCTCTTGGTGGCCAGAATGTTCTCTACCTCATAGACGTCCTCAGCGGAGACCGGAGATGGGGAGTTACCTGGATTGTCGAAAAAAGAATTAAGCACAACTGGTTTGAGGAGAGATACGTGGAAGGAGTTGGAAATAAGTAAGGTGGCTGGAAGTTTTAACTTGTAGGCTACTGGGTTGATTTGCTTGAGGACTTCAAACAGGCCGATGAACTGTGGACCCAACTTATAGGAGGGTATTTTGAGATGAATATGTTTGGAGGAGAGCCAAACCTTGTCTCCTGGACGGACTAGAGGTGGATCCAGACGTCTCTTATCAGCATGCATCTTTATCCACTCGGAGGATTGAAGAAATGCGGATCTAGTGTCCTCCCAAATGGTGGAAAATTTGCTGACCAGAGACTCCGCGGCCGGGCTGTCCACCGAAGCGGAGACTGGAAACGGAATCCCGGGATGTTGACCGTAGACCACAAAGAACGGGGACTTGGAAGAAGATTCGCTCTCATGGTTGTTGTAGGAGACCTCAGCCCATGGTAGGAGCTCCACCCAATCGGTATGGTGAGCGTTGACAGAGTGCCGGAGGTAGCTGGTAAGGATCTGGTTGATATGCTCCACTTGGCCATTGGACTGTGGATGATAAGTGGAGGAGAAATCCACAGTGACATCCAGCAGCTTACACGTAGCTCTCCAGATGCGCGAAGTGAACTGGACCCCTCGATCAGACACAATGTGGAGGGGTAGGCCGTGGAGACGAAAGATGAGATGGATGAAGTCCTTAGCCAGCACAGATGCAGACGGGAGACCAGGCAGAGGGGTAAAGTGAGCCATTTTAGAAAAGCGGTCAGCGACCACCCAAATGACAGTACAACCGGCAGAAACAGGGAGATCCGTAATAAAGTCCATAGCAAGGTGTTGCCACGGGGCAGCAGGTACGGGAAGAGGCAGGAGACGGCCGGCAGGAAGATGTCTGGGAACGTTGTTGCGGGCACAGGATGAACAGGCTGTGACGAAGTCTACCACATCCTGGCGCAGAGTAGGCCACCAGTAATGCCGGGTAATGAGCAGGAAGGTATTCTTCTGGCCAGGATGGCCGGCTAATTTGGATGAATGACCCCAGTGAAGAACCTTCTTACGATCCGGGAACCGCTACAAACGTCTTACCGGGTGGGAGACGAGACAGATCCAAGGGGGCCACATTCATCACTTTGCAGGGATCGATGATATGCATATGCTCCTCCTCTTGATCAGAAGACAGGAAGGATCGGGACAAGGCGTCTGCTTTAATGTTCTTGTCTGCCGGGCGGTAATGTATGGTAAAGTTAAAGCGGGAAAAGAACAAAGACCACCGGGCCTGACGTGGATTGAGTCTTTGGGCGTTCTGAAGATAAGCCAAGTTTTTGTGGTCAGTATAGATGACCACCGGGTGCAGAGTCCCCTCGAGCAGGTAACGCCACTCCTCCAGCGCCAATTTAATGGCTTGCAGTTCTCGGTCTCCTATGGAGTAGTTGCGCTCAGACGAGGAGAAGAGCTTGGAGAAGAAGCAGCAGGTTACCATTCTCACGGATGGAGATTTCTGGGTGAGCACCGCTCCGGCTCCGGAAGCAGAAGCATCAACCTCCAGAAAGAACTGCTTGTTGCTATCTGGACGGTGCAGCACAGGGGCAGAAGAGAAGGCTTGTTTTAAGGAGAGGAAGGTCTCCTCCACTTCGGACGACCATTCCTTAGGATTTGCTCCCTTACGGGTGAGCGCAGAGATGGGAGCAGTCCAGGAAGAGAAATGCGGGATGAAGAGACCGTAATAGTTGGCGAAGCCCAGGAATCGCTGAATCACCTTCAACCCCTCCGGACGGGGCCACTTTAAGACGGCAGAGACCTTCTCGGGGTCCATCCGAAGACTTGTCTTAGAGATAATATAGCCCAGGAACGTAAGAGAGGACTGCTCGAAGAGGCATTTCTCAAACTTTGCATATAGGTGATTCTGCCTGAGCCTAAGCAGGACCTGATGAACATCCCTCCGATGTGAGGGAAGGTCCGGGGAGAACACCAAGATGTCGTCAAGGTACACCACCACGCAAGAATATAAGAGGTCACGGAAGATGTCATTAACTAATTCTTGGAAGACGGCGGGAGCATTACAGAGACCGAAGGGCATCACACGGTATTCATAGTGACCATCCCGGGTATTGAATGCCGTCTTCCACTCGTCTCTTTGGCGGATCCGGACAAGGTTATACGCCCCACGAAGATCGAGCTTGGTGAAGATCTTCGCGCCTTTAAGGCGGTCGAACAGCTCAGAGATGAGCAGCAGGGGGTATTTGTTTTTGACAGTGATTTGGTTGAGTCCTCTATAATCGATACATGGATGTAGTGAACCGTCATTCTTTTTAATGATGAAGAATTCGGCTCCAGCCGGGGAGGAAGATTTCCGGATGAATCCCCTAGCCAGATTTTCTTCAATGTACTCCGACATGGCCCGTGTTTTGGCCAACGACAACGGGTAGCTACGCCCACGGAGTGGAGTGGCACCGGGAATCAGGTCGCTAGGGCAATCATATGGCCTATGGGGTGGCAGAATCTCTGCCTCCTTCTTGTCGAAGACATCAGCATAGGACCAGTAGGGTGCTGGTAGACCGGGTAAATTAGTCGGAGTAGATGGGGTCGAGCCGGGCGAACCAGAACCAGGCAGGTCTCATGGCAATCCTGCCCCCAACAGAGCACCTCACCGGATTGCCAATTCAGAACGGGTTCATGTTTCTGTAGCCAGGGTAGACCTAGCAAAAGGGGGTGAGAGAGTCCAGAAATCACATGGAAGGAAATCCTCTCAGAGTGCAGCATTCCCACCTGCAGGGTTACGGGCTCTGTGACGAGTAAGATGGTCACCGGAAGGAGTCTTCCATCCATGGAAGCGACTGCCAATGGTTCGGCCAGAGGTTTGGTAGGAATCTGATACTTCTCTACAAGGGACTTGGATATGAGATTCCCAGCGGCTCCAGAATACAGATGTGCGGTTTCAAAGAAGCGGTTCTCTCCACAGGAAATGGAGACGGCTAAAGTCAAGAACAGAGAGGATTTACTTTTGCCTAGGACGACCTCTCCGAGCGGTCCTAGACACTGGAGTTTCCCGGCTTCACCGGGCAGGAACGAATCAGGTGCTCCTTACTACCACAGTAGAAACAGCTCCCCTTGGCTCGGCGTGTCTCTCGGCGAGATTTGACTATCTTGGTCTGGTCGATATGCATAGGTTCGGACGAGCGTGCCCGGGGAGTTGCAGGATGGGAAGCAAGGTTCTGGAAAGCAGGAGCAAGACGAGGAAATCTTCTCTCCCGGGTAGTCTCCTTCGCACGTTCTAGGAAACGGATGTCAATCCGGGTTGCTAGTGACACCAGGTCATCCAGGGTGGTAGGAATGTCCCGGCTGGCTAACTCGTCCTTAATCTGACCGGAAAGGCCCTCCCAGAAGGTGGACACCAGGGCCTCGTTGTCCCAGGCAAGCTCAGAAACGAGGGTACGGAACCGTATGGCATACTGGGCCACGGTGAGACTCCCTTGGCGGAGACGGAGCAATGAGGAGGCAGTAGAGATCCTATGTCTGGGTTCATCGAAGACCTTCTGGAAGGCAGTGAGGAAAGCCGGAAGATCGGACACCAGGGAGTCCCCTCTCTCCCATAGAGGGTTAAACCATGCCAATGCTTCCCCGGTGAGGTGAGACATGATGAACGTCACCTTGGCTTGGTCGGAGGGAAACTGATGTGGCAGAAGTTCAAAGTGCAGCGTGGACTGGTTCAGAAAGCCCCAACATAGGACAGGGTCACCTCCAAAACGAGGAGGCGCAGTAAGCCGGGGTCCTAGGCTGGATGCCGTGGTACTGGTAGGCAGCGGCACTGCCGGAGCGGGTGTCGCTCGACTTGAGGCGGACACAGGTGGGACAGACAGGGTGTCCAGGCGAGAGTTGACAGACCGCAGGAAGGTCAGGATGGTTTCCTGTTGGGATCTCTGACGAGAAACCTCCTGGTACAGGTCAGCAAGCGAAGGGGCCTGGGGCCACCGGGTTCCATGGCCCGTGCAAACTGTTATGGATCCGGGTGGTGGAACCTCTGTGCTGCGGTGCAAAGAGGGACCCAGAGGGGTGTAATTAGGTATCAACTCGGACCGACCAGGGTCGTACGGTGGCTCAATCGACTCCGTGACCAGGGAGGGACCGAGCAGAGGGACCAGGTGCTACTCTGGGGATGACCTTGTAAGAGAGCAGGTGACTCCCACGGGTCAGATGGCAAGGACTGGCCGGTTCAGCAGATGAGCAAGGCAAGCAGGCTGACGGGTGGTCTGGACAGATGGACTGGCAGACACGGCTGGAACAAGCAGGAGCCTCCAGGTAGGCTGACAGGTAGACACAGCAGGTAACAGGCGGGAGCCTCTAGGTAGGCTGTCGGGCAGGCAAGGCAAGTAACGAGCAGGAGCCTCTAGGTAGGCAGTCAGGTGGTCACGGCAAGTGACAGGCAGGAGCCTCTAGGTAGGCTGTCAGGCAGGCAAGGCAAGTAATGAGCAGGAGCCTCTAGGTAGGTAGTCAGGTGGTCATGGCAAGTGACAGGCAGGAGCCTCTAGGTAAACAGGCACACAGAGCCCATAGACAGACTGGCGGACTGACTATAGACAGACTGTCGGGCTGGAGAGTAGACAAGCAGACGGGCTGGACTTGTAGTAAGGCTGGCGGGCTGGACTTGAAGTCAGGCTGGCGGGCAGGACTGGTAGTCAGGCTGGCAGGCAGGCAGGACTTGTAGTCAGGCTTAGCAGCGGGACCTGAGGGCTAAAGCAGAGTTTAACACACAAAGCTACAACCTTGCACGAGCACCTCCATATTGGAGGAGGTGCCTTTTATAGGGGAAGTCCTCCGGCCATTGGCCTGGGACTTTTTAGGATGACGCGTGTGGCCCCTTTAAGAGGGAGGGAGCACGCGTGCACTCTAAGCACAGAGCCGGGGGAGCTGCGTGCACCAGCAGCAGCTGCAGGGAGGCCAGAAGATGCCGGAGCAGGACCGCGGCGGTAAGGAGGACAGCGTCTCTGCCGGGCAGGAGGCAGAGATGCCGATGCTACAAATTGAAAGGAATCTATAATCAGGTTTTTGCCACCTAATCTGAGAGCAGCATGATGGAGAGGCAGAAACCCTGATTCCAGCAATGTGTCAATTATTGGGCTGCTTGCTGAAATTTTGATAATCTATTGCTGTTAAAATGGAAATTTTATCTACTAGTAAACCTGTTGCCATGTAGACCTAACTATTCATCGGCTCTGTATAACCCCCCCCACTCCACCAGTGATTGGCAGCTTTTTACCGATGCACAGTATAATCAGAAAGCTGCCAATCAGTGATGTGGGCAGGGTTATACAGAGCTCAGCATTCAGAGCACTGCTAGATCTGCAGCAGAGAAACAGAGATTTATCAAAATTACAGTAAGCAGCCCAATAAGTAACACATTGCTGGAATTAGGGTCTCTACCCCTCATCATGCTGTTATCAGATAGGGTAGCAAAACCTGGTGACAGATTACTTTTAACAAATTTTACAGGTAAATATTTATTAAACTGCCTTAAATGAAATGTATATAGCTTGATGGCAAAACAAATAGATGGCTCCATTGTTCAGATCCATTGCCTGCCATTTTCACCAACAGTTACATGACTAGGTTAGTGCCTCTACTTCATTAGTAGTCGGCAATAATCAGCCCCTAGTCACCGTGCTAAACACGCCCCTAGTGGTGGGCACATCACTTGGCTGAAATACACCTCCCTCCTTGCCTATTATCCTTACTTTTTCTACCTTTCTATGAAATACACTGTGACCAAGATTTTAATGTATGACGAAAAATATATATATATTTCCAGTAAAAAATGTAAGATTCTACTGAAACCACAATCTTGAAGAGAATACTGCTGACGTAATCTGCCTATATCAGAAAATTGACCACATTTTGACAAGTTTAGATTTTAATTGTAGAATTTAATGTAGATTTCATAAGTAACGAGAAATTCATGTCACAAGGCATAGACATTCAGAAAAGGTTGCCATGCAGCATGATAAATGAAATATAGGAAAAAAGATGTTTTTTGCGATTCTATAGTCCAAAATTTTGTATAAGTAGAATATTAAATTTAGATTTTGAATAAAATGTATTCAGTGCATTGTTTTACATTGCCTTTATACTTGTGCTATCAATACACATCAGTTTAGAATGGCATTTCCAGTGAAAACAGAGGTAATGCTGTTAAAAAATAAGACAAATTGAATGTTGAAAGTTATTTACAGTCAGACAAGACAGGAACTGATGGCATTTATTCTGAATCAAGGACAACATTATATACACAAGTATAATACATTCACTTAGATCTGTAAAGCATCAATGCTCATGTCAGCTGAATATGTCTACAAATCCTTTTCATTAACTTACATTTCGAAAACCTTGAAGCTGCTAACACATGGTTTCAGGCTAAAACACTTTAAAAGGTGACTAGATGCAATAAATATGAATGTTCTTGCCTGCTACTTAGACAGTAACACCATCCAAAACTTAACTTATCAAATGCTTAACTTGAGGATTAAGTGTTTTTTATGGATTTACTAAGTTTAAATTAATAAATTAATTACTTTAGGTTTTTTTTTCAGATCTGCACTTTTGATGGAATGATGTGAAAACAGATAGGATGGTGGAGAAATATAGTAATTCATTGCTGTGTTCACCTTTGCAATCAAATGTTTTTTTTTTAATTCACTGTATTTTATAGAATCTTTGTTAAAGCTTTAATTAAAAAAACAACAACTCTTAGGCTGTGTGCCCACTATGCATTTTTTAAGCGTTTCCACAGCGGCAGTTCTGCCGCGGAAACGCTTAAAAAACGCTTGGTAGAAGGTCTGCCATGTTCCCCAATGATAATCCGCATGTGCAGTGCACATGCTGCGGAAATTTCCACTGCGGATTATCATTGCGGAAAAATCCGCAGCACTACCAATTATTTTGCGGAATCGCTGCGTTTTCGCCTCCATTGACTTGCATTGAATCGCATGATATCCGCATCACTACGTGTGCACATGCGGATATCATGTGGATATCATGCGGTACAATGTGCGGATGGTACCCGGGTTTGGAGAAGAGGAGACTCTCCTCCAGACCCGGGTACCATAGTACCTGTAAAAAAAAGAATAAAATAAAAAATATACATTATACTTACCTTCTGATGGCCCGCGGTCTTCATAGTGATCCGTCCGGTGTCCCCGGCAGCTCGCGATGGTTTAAAAGGACCTGTCATGATTTCATTTAGTCATGTGACGGGTCAAGCGACCACTGACGTTGGCTGTCGCGTGACCCGTCACAAGACTAAATGAAGTCATGGAAGGTCCTTTTAGACCACCGCGAGACACCAGGGACACCGGATGGATCAGATAAGGAGACCGGGGGCCATTAAAAGGTAAGTATAATATTTATTTTTTATTTTTTACCATTCTTTTACGGTTACACTATATAAATCCATGCCGGTTGCATAGATTTATATAGTGTGACCAAGTTGTCAAGCACTTTCCAAGTGATGCTAAAATCACTTGGAAAGAGCTTGACAACCCACATGCGGAAATGCATGTGAAGAGCACTTCACTTCCGCTTGTCCCTGGCAGGAAAAACGCATGTACAATCCACATGCCAGGGAGATGCAAAAACGCTCAGGAAAAATCCAGAGCATTTCTACATCGTGGGCACTTAGCCTTAGGTTCATTCAGACTTCACTGTTTTTCAGGTAAGAGAAAAATGGATGGAGTTTCATTAGTGATTTTCATCAGTGTCATCCGAGTTTCATTATAGTTTGGTCCTATTTTCAGCAGTTTTTAAAGTATATGGAAAAAAAGAAAAGCTTCTCCTACTTCTCCTAACAGTCTGGGAATAACAGACTGCATTCCAATGGCATTTGCTGCTTTTGGGCACGTGATATTGTATCTGCCACCCTGACATCTTTCACGTCAGCTTTGGACATCGCCATCAAACATGGAGCTTCCACAGGCTCACTATATCACCATGGCTTGATCAGATTGATGTGATACACCTGGTAGGGCTTCCTTCTCCCCGGTTGGTGGACTTCATAATTGACCTCGACAATCTTTCTGACCACTTCATAGGTGCACTGCCATTTTGCCAGAAATTTGCCTCTTGTGCCTGGAGGAGTTGCTCTCTGATGATGGGCATAACTTCTGCAATCGTTTCCTGCATTTGGGTGACATTCTCGATCACGCTCCTGTATGGTGTAGCCATGCTTCCTATGTCTCCTTTGCTATATCCAGTCCATACAAAAGCTCAAACTGGGGAAATTCCAGAGGTCTGGGGAACTTCTCTGATGGAAAATAGCAAATATGGCAGTAGTTAGTCACATTCTCTGCCATCCTTCTCTACAATCTTCTTTAGTATGGCCTTCAAGGTTTTAGAAAATGTTTCCACCAGACTGTCCATTTGTGGGTGGTACACAGAAGTCCTTAGTTGTGTGATCTTCAGGGCTTTGCACAACAATCCAAAGACTCTTGACATGAATGGAGTACCTTGGTCCATTTTCTGGGCCAGTAGAACTTCTAAAGGATCCGTTCCTGGGGTTTGTCTACCCCCAGATGACCACTTAAGACAATAATATAGCCCATGTCTAACATCCTGCGTCTGTAGGGTCCTGGTACCAATAAATGTTCGATCACCCTCTGTTTGGTGACATGATACTATAACGCACCACTCATGGCAAAGTAAGGATATTTGGTGTCGACCCCGGCTGTTGAGCCACTTTAGTACAGCTACATTATTAAATGCTCCTTTAAGAGTTAGGTCTCTGAGTTGGGTGGTCCCAAAGTTCCCCCGGACACCCTCAACTCTGGGATGTTGGCCACAGAGGACGCTGTCACATCCTCATTGCTAACCAGCACACAAGCAGGAAACCCGTCAGACTAAGCCTGGGATGAGTTTTCTTTAAGGGTGACCTGGCCAAAGTCCCACCCTATTATAACAGGATGTAACATGTCCTTTACTACTCCAACCTCATGGGACTCGGAACCACAGTTTGTGTCAATGACCCTTGGAACACAGAGTAGTCTTTAGCTTCCCCATGGATGCAGCAGACACCCACCATCTTTCTAGTAATCAGCCGGTCAGGAAATGTGGCCCTCACTAGGGCTGTCAAACTTCCCTAGTCCAACAGATCAGTCATTGGCACTCTGATCACTGATATTGGACATCCCTGGAGTCCCTTGCCTGGTTGAGGCAGGCAGGATAAGCATAATATGAGCAGTCCATTGACTCACTGGTCATGGGATGGCACGTGACACATCCACCAATCACTAATATGATATACACACGTGGTCAAAATTGTTGGTACCCCTCGTTTAATGAAAGAAAAGCCCACAATGGTCACAGAAATAACTTGAATCTGACAAAAGTAATAATAAATTAAAAATCTATGAAAATGAACAAATGAAAGTCAGTCATTGCTTTTCAACCCTGCTTCCACAAAATTTAAAAAAAATTAAACTCATGAAATAGGCCTGGACAGAAATGATGGTACTCTTAACTTAATATTTTGTTGAACAACCTTTTGACGCAATCACTGCAATCAAACGATTCCTGTAACTGTCAATGAGACTTCTGCACCTCTTGACAGGTATTTTGGCCCACTCCTCATGAGAAAACTGCTGCAGTTGTCTCGTGTTTGAAGGTTGCTTTTTCCAGACGACATGTTTCAGCTCTTTCCAAAGATGTTTAATAGGATTTAGGTCAGGGCTCATAGAAGGCCACTTCAGAATAATCCAATGTTTTCCTCTTAGCCATTCTTGGGTGTTTTTAGCTGTGTGTTTTGGGTCATTATCCTGTTGCAAGACCCATGACCTGCGACTGACACCAAGCTTTCTGACACTGGGCAGCACATTTCTCTCTAGATTCCCTTGATAGTCTTGAGATTTCATTGTTCCCTGCACAGATTCAAGACAACCTGTGCCAGATGCCGCAAAGCAGCACCAGAACACAACAGAGCCTCCTCCATGTTTCACAGTAGGGACGGTGTTCTTTTCTTGATATGCTTCATTTTTGCATCTGTGAACATAGAGATGATGTGCCTTGCCAAAAACTTCCATTTTTGTCTCATCTGTCCATAGGACATAGTCCCAAAAGCTTTGCGGCTTGTCAACATGTAGTTTGGCAAATTCCAGTCTGGCTTTTTTATGATTTTTTTTCAACAATGGTGTTCTCCTTGGTCCTCTCCCATGTAGTCCACTTTGGATCAAACAACGACATATGGTGCGATCTGACACTGATATTCCTTGAGCTTGAAGTTCACCTTTAATCTCTTTAGAAGTTATCCTGGGCTCTTTTGTTACCATTCATATTATCCGTCTCTTTGATTTGTCATCAATTTTCCTCTTGCGGCCATGTCCAGGGAGGTTGGCTACAGTCCCATGGATCTTAAATTTCTGAATAATATGTGCAACTGTAGTCACAGGAACATCAAGCTGCTTGGAGATGGTCTTATAACTAGTGTTGAGCCACCCCCGTAGTGTTCGGGTTCGGTTCGGTTCGTCGAACACCGGGATGTTCGAGGAACTGTTCGTCGAACTGTTCGTCGAACACCTTAGAACACCGTCGAACACCGTTAAAACCAATGGCAGGCAAACAAAAACACATAGAAACACATAGAAAACACCTGCAAAGGTGTCCAAAAGCTGACAAACTGCTCAGAAGACACTCTCTTTAAAAAAGCCGGCCGGCAAATTCAGCAGCGGCATACACCGGTACCCGACAATTTAGACAAGAAGGAATAGAGCATCACACATAGATTAGATAGATAGAAACATGTCAGTCACACATATAAGAAGCACAGTGACAGTGTTGGTTACTGCACTTGTCATTTAGTGTAAAGGATTTATTAAAAAAAATATTAGTGTTTTCATGCACCGTCTCTTTAAAAAAGCCGGCCGGCAATTCAGCATCTGTACCCGACAATTTAGAACAGAAAGAATAGAGCTTCACACATAGATTAGATAGATAGAAACATGTCAGTCACATATATAATAAGTACAGTGATAGTGTTGCTTACTGTACTTGTCATTTAGTGTAAAGGATTTATTTAAAAAAATAATAGTGTTTTCATGCACTGTCTCTTTAAAAAAGCCGGCCGGCAATTCAGCAGCGGTACCCGACAATTTAGAACAGAAAGATAGAGCATCACACATAGATTAGATAGATAGAAACATGTCAGTCACATATATATGAAGTACAGTGATAGTGTTGGTTACTGTACTTGTCATTTAGTATTAAAATAAAGGATTTATTATTAAAAAAATTGGCGTGGGGTTCCCCTTAATTTTAGGCTCTAGCGGAGGTTAAGCAGACGGCTGGGGCAGATGTTTGAAGCCTGGGAAGGGGGTAATACCCACGGAGCTTCCCAGGCTACTAATATCAGCCCCCAGCTGAATACATAGCCTTTACTAGCTATTAAAATGGGGGACCCCCAAAAAAAAATGACGTGGGGTCCCCCCTAATTTAATAGCTAGCAAAGGCTAGGCAGACAGCTGGGGGCTGATATTAATAGCCCAGGAAGGGAGCCATGAATATTGGCCCCCTCCCAGGCTAGAAACACCAGCCGTCAGCCGCCCCAGAAATGGCGCATTCATAGGATGCGCCAATTCTGGCACTTAGCCTCGCTCTTCCACGCTGCCCTGGTGCGGTGGCAGGGGGTAATAGGGTTGGGGTTGATGTCAGCTTATAATGCCAGCTGACATCAAGCCCAGGTTAGTAATGGAGAGGCGTCTATAAGACACCCCCATTACTAACCCCATAGTCAAAGTTAAAAAAAACACAAACACCCAGAATAAAGTCCTTTAATTGAAATAAAGACACAATCCTTTATTGTTCTAAATTAAACCATACTTACCATCACGCCCATTCCAGCTGAAGCCAACGATCTCCTGCAATAAAAGAAAAATAATAAAGCAACCTCATCCTTACCTTTCCATGGTTCCCACGACAGCTTCAGCTCTGCTACATCGAGATGACAGGCTGGACCGCAGCAGAACGCTGCCATCCAGCCTGTCATCCCTGTCATAACCTGGGCTTGATGTCAGCTGGCATTATAAGCTGACATCAACCCCAACCCTATTACCCCCTGCCACCGCACCAGGGCAGCGTGGAAGAGCGAGGCTAAGTGCCAGAATTGGCGCATCCTATGAATGCGCCATTTCTGGGGCGGCTGACGGCTGGTGTTTCTAGCCTGGGAGGGGGCCAATATTCATGGCTCCCTTCCTGGGCTATTAATATCAGCCCCCAGCTGTCTGCCTAGCCTTTGCTAGCTATTAAATTAGGGGGGACCCCACGTCATTTTTTTCGGGGGGTCCCCCATTTTAATAGCTAGTAAAGGCTATGTATTCAGCTGGGGGCTGATATTAGTAGCCTGGGAAGCTCCGTGGGTATTACCCCCTTCCCAGGCTTCAAACATCTGCCCCAGCCGTCTGCTTAACCTCCGCTAGAGCCTAAAATTAAGGGGAACCCCACGCCAATTTTTTTAATAATAAATCCTTTATTTTAATACTAAATGACAAGTACAGTAACCAACACTATCACTGTACTTCATATATATGTGACTGACATGTTTCTATCTATCTAATCTATGTGTGAAGCTCTATTCTGTCTGTTATAAATTGTCGGGTACCGGTGCTGAATTGCCGGCCGGCTTTTTTAAAGAGACGGTGCATGAAAACACTATTATTTTTTTTGATAAATCCTTTACGCTAAATGACAAGTACAGTAAGCAGCACTGTCACTGTACTTCATATATATGTGACTGACATGTTTCTATCTATCTAATCTATGTGTGATTCTCTATTCTTTCTATTCTAAATTGTCGGGTACCGCTGCTGAATTGCCGGCCGGCTTTTTTAAAGAGACGGTGCATGAAAACACTATTATTTTTTTTGATAAATCCTTTACGCTAAATGACAAGTACAGTAAGCAGCACTTTCACTGTACTTCGTATATATGTGGCTGACATGTTTATATCTATCTAATCTATGTGTGAAGCTCTATTCTTTCGGTTCTAAATTGTCGGGTACAGGTGTATGCCGCTGCTGAATTGCCGGCTTTTCATGTTTCACTGTTGGCACTGTTCCCATCGATTTGGGCAATCACTGTAATGCCACAACCACCATGGCTGTGGCATTACAGTGAGTGGCAGACAATCCCTGCATGATTGGTGCTCTAAATAGCGCCAGACATGCAGGACACGCTTTTGGTGCACGAACAGTTATCGAACATAACCTCGAACAGCCGAATTTTTTGCAAATCATTCGGGTTCGTCGAACAACTCGAACACCGCCCAAAACAGCTCGAATTTGAGATTGGCGAACAGTTCTAGTCGAACACCGCTCATCTCTACTTATAACCTTTACCTTTGACATGCTTGTCTATAATTTTCTTTCTAATCTCCTGAGACAACTCTTTCCTTTGCTTCCTCTGGTCCATGTTGAGTGTGGTAAGCGCCATGTCACCAAACAGCACAGTGAGTATCTGTAGCCCTATATACAGGCCCACTGATGGATTACAAGATTGTAGACACCTGTGATGCTAATTAGCGGACACAACTTGATTTAACATGTCCCTTTTGTCACATTATTTTCAGGGGTACTAATATTTCTGTCCAGGCCTATTTAATGAGTTTAATTTTTTTTAAATTCTGTGGAAGAAGAGTTGAAAAGTATTGTCTGACTTTCATTTGTTCATTTTCATAGATTTTTAATTTCTTATTACTTTTGTCAGATTCAAGTTATTTCTGTCACCATTGTGGGTTTTTCTTTCATTAAACGAGGAGTACCAACAGTTTTGACCACGTGTGTATGATAGGATATGATATATTGCACTCAAAAAAAGGAATAATAGGTGCTTAAGCAAGGATTCTATTCCGTGCAATAGTAAATATAACAAGATACTCGGCACTCCAAAGTACATGACATCACATACTTTAGAGTGTCAAGTATCTTGTTATATTTACCTCCAACAATCACATGATTAGATGAGCCTTCGGCAACATTTCAGACGCTTACTGGGCCTTTAGACGCCCCCCAGATGTGGCTCTGGTTCTCTTCTTTTGGATGTCAGCTCCCCTTTGGGAGCCCCAGTGTGGAGAAGTTAAGTCACCTTGCTTCCCCAAGGAGCTCTTGACCACCTGGTACCACCAGGTCCGCCAGGTTATCAGTATTCCGGGGATCAGGTGTAATAGGTCGAACATTTTGGACCGGAAAGGCCCAGTGGTGCACCGTTGCGCCCTGACAGTCAGAGTTACTCCTAAGTTCGCCATAATCTCCATTTTCAACTTGCATACTCTTTTACATCCTGCAAGGACAGGTCATAATAGGCTTTCTGAGGTTCCCTTGTTAGATCAGAAGCTCCATACACTGCTGTGGAGGAAATTTCTCCCATTCCGCCACCTTTTTGAACATAGTCAAGAACACCTTGACAGAATCTTTTGCAAAGCTCTCCTTACCATCTTCCTCATGTGTGAATCATCACATTGACTTAGGGGTGCGGTGGTGCCTGGCCACTGATCGCCTCTGCTAGGAGTTCGATCTGCTGCCTGTGCTGCTGTATCTGCTGCTGCTGTTGCACTTTGTAATGGCACTTTGGTATTGGCATCCAGTACAAAAACTGAGTCTGGAGACATCACACAGAAGACCTTCTTAACTCCACACACTGTGTAATAATAATACAGCTGGACTTCCTTATATCCGCCATATTATGCCCTCTGGGTGGGGATATGTGAGCATCCACGTGAGACCCATCAATCTCTCTGACTGCTCCTAACCGGGCCCTTGACATGCCCTATTAACACTCTCAGTACTATATGTGTGGGAGCTTACAGAGCTTACATCACTGAGGATAACCACCTCTGTGTTACATATCTCCCTTGAATGATGTGTCACTTCCGACACTCAGGAAGCCACAGTAGGTGTCTTGACCTTTTGTAAATTGAATCCTAGTGAGTGACAGAAGTCCCAAAGAACCCTGAAAAGTGACTGGAACATTTATTAGAATTGGAGGAAGCGTCACAGTGGGATAGGAAGAGATGAGTTTTATACTTGCTTTATTTTAACTCTACATTTACTATCCTCAGGGATCTGACAAGATCTCAGTCCATAATAAACATCTTTAAATGGCAAATTTGACTTGCAAAGAATAAATTCCATGCAAATCAAATTCCTTTCTGAAATCTGTATTCCTCCCCTCAAATTTAATTTCGATAAGTTCACTCATTTTAGCAGGAAAATTTTATCAAAACATTCAGTGTTTGGGTTCATATGATTTATTCAGAAGGGATAAAACACTATCAAAATCCAAACATTATCTGTATATTTCTTAACCTGTTGGTCATTTTTCTCCGTTCATTTATTTTTGATGGTGCAAAAGGGAAGTTATTTGAACTTTTACGTTTTTCATTTATATTTTTTTAAAAAAAAACATATTTTAACTGAATGTAATAGTCAACTTAGGGGACTTGTAGCTGCGATCATCTAATCGTTATGCTATACATAACACTGCTATGTACAGTCATGGCCAAAAGTATTGAGAATGAGACAAATAGTAATTTTTCCAAAGTTTACTGCTTCATTTTTTGTAATGGCAATTTGCATATACTCCTGAATGTCAAAGAGTGATCAGCTTAACAGCAATTACTGTACTTGCAAAGTCAATATTTGCCCAGAAAATGAACTTTAACCCCCAAAACACATTTCAACATCATTGCAGTCCTGCCTTTAAAGGAGCAGCTAACATCGTTTTAGTGATTGATCCATTAACACAGGTGTGGGTGTTGATGAGGACAGGGCTGGCGATCAATCAGTCATGATTAAGTAAGAATGACATCACTGGACACTTTAAAAGGAGGCTGGTTCTTGGTATCATTGTTTCTCTTCAGTTAACCATGGTTATCTCTAAAGAAACATCATTGCACTGCACAAAAATGGCTTAACAGGGAAGAGTATTGCAGCTACAAAGATTGCACCTCAGTCAACAATCTATCACATCATCAAGAACTTCAAGGAGAGAGCTTCCATCGTTGTCAAAAAGGCTCCAGGGCGCCCAAGAAAGACCAGCAAGAGCCAGGACTGTATCTTAAAACTGTTTCAGCTGCGGGATCGGACTACCAGCAGTACCGAGCTTGCTCAGGAATGGCAGCAGGCTGGTGTGAGTGCTTCTGCACGCTCTGTGAGGCGGAGACTCTTTAAGCAAGGGCTGGTTTCAAGGAGGGCAGCAAAGAAGCCACTTCTCTCCAGAAAAAACATCAGGAACCGACTGATATTCTGCAAAAGGTACAGGGAGTGGACTGCTGAGGACTGGGGCAAAGTCATTTTCTCTGATGAATCCCCTTTTCGATTGTTTGGGACATCTGGAAAACAGCTTATTCGGAGAAGAAGAGGTGAGCGCTACCACCAGTCTTGTCTCATGCCAACTGTAAAGCATCCTGAAACCATTCATGTGTGGGGTTGCTTCTCAGCCAAGGGAATCGGCTCACTCACAGTCTTGCCTAAAAACACAGCCATGAATGGTACCAGAATGTCCTCCAAGAGCAGCTTCTCCCAATCGTCCAAGAGCAGTTTGGCGCCCAACAATGCCTTTTCCAGCATGATGGAGCACCTTGCCATAAAGCAAAGGTGATAACTAAATGGCTCATGGAACAAAACATAGAGATTTTGGGTCCATGGCCTGGAAACTCCCCAGATCTTAATCCCATTGAGAACTTGTGGTCAATCATCAAGAGACGGGTGGACAAACAAAAACCAACAAATTCTGGCAAAATGCAAGCATTGATTATGCAAGAATGGACTGCTATCAGTCAGGATTTGGTCCAAAAGTTGATTGAGAGCATGCCAGGGAGAATTACAGAGGTCTTGAAGAAGAAGGGGCAACACTGCAAATATTGACTTGCTGCATTAATTCATTTTAACTGTCAATATAACCTATTGGTACTCATAATATGATTGCAATTATATTTCTGTATGTGATATAAACATCAGACAAACACTAATAAAAACCAGAGGCCAGCAGATCATGTGAAAATATAATTTTGGTGTCATTCTCAAAACTTTTGGCCATGACTGTATAGAAAAAATCATGATCTCCTATGAAAGCCAATTAAACACTGGCTTTCACAGGAGAACATTCATGATAACAACGGATGTCTTCAGCAGACCCCCAGCTGTCATGTCAACCCATCAGCACCCCACGATCACATCATGGGTGCGCTGATGGGTATGTGGAAGGACACACACCCCTGCTGGTGCATGTTAATTGCAACTGTCAGAGATTGAAAGTGGCATTTAACAGGTCAAAGGTCAAGGGTGGAGCTTTGCTCCACCTGCAGTTGTTAGGCACATGATGGCTGATTAAGTAAGCTCTCATCTGCCGGGAAAGATATAGGCAAGAGTACAATATATGACATAACTGTACATCATGTGCCGTGAAACAAGAACTATAAAAATGTATTCTTGTTAGACAATTACCTTTTTTATTCACATTTTTTACTTATATTGTGGAAGAATTGAAACAAAATAAATGAAATGTATGTCTAAGTACATAGTGATATTAAACTATGTTTTAAATTGTTTTCCATTATCTATTGTAATTATTTTATAAATATACAGTGGTGGCCAAAAGTATTGGCACCCCTGCAATTCTGTCAGATAATACTCAGTTTCTTCCTGAAAATCATTGCAATCACAAATTCTTTGGTATTATTATCTTCATTTATTTGTCTTCAATGAAAAAACACAAAAAGATGATAAATGACATAGACATAAAGGACATAGATTTTTACATAGATTTTTACATAGATTTTTACAAATAGTCACTGGCAGCAGCCAATAATGTGCGATCTATAGGACTCAAATACATACCTGCTCATTGGGGAAAGTGCCTGTAACATACCTGGCGGCGTCCTTGCATGGTGGTCCATCTCCCACTGTGCAAGAGCGCGCACTTGATCTCCAGTCCAGAATGTCTCTCTGGCTTCCCTCCATGCTGTCTGTTTGTGTCTGTTTCTGCTGCTTAAGGGCGGCGCCCGATCACTTCCTGCTTTTTGTACCTGCTGTGGGTCACACCCCTTGTGCGTCCTCAGCCTATTGCTGTCTGTCACCTGGTATATAGCTCAGCTGCTCCCATCTATCCCTGCCTGAGTATAGTGTTTCATTCAGTTTGTGCTTGCACTCTGAAGGTGCCAGGTCCCGTTCTTTGTCTCCTGCTTTGCGGTATCAGTTCCCGTGTTTGAACTGAGTCCTGTCTATTTCTCCTGCTTTGCGGTATCAGTTCCCGTGTCTGAACTGAGTCCTGTCTGTCTCCTGCCTTGCGGTATCAGTTCCCGTGTCTGAACTGAGTCCTGTCTATGTCTCCTGCCTTGCGGTATCAGTTCCCGTGTCTGAACTGAGTCCTGTCTATGTCTCCTGCCTTGCGGTATCAGTTCCCGTGTCTGAACTGAGTCCTGTCTATGTCTCCTGCCTTGCGGTATCAGTTCCCGTATCTGAACTGAGTCCTGTCTGTGTTCTCTTGTCTGCCTATCCTGGAGCCTGTATTTCCAGGCCTGTCTGAACTCGCTCCTAGCCTGTTCCTCCCGCCTTCTAGGGGCCGATTACCTAGACCTGTTCCTGTATCTTGTCTGTCCTGTCTGAACACGCTCCTTGCCTGTTCATCCCGCCTCTCTGGGGGCCGTATTCCCAGACCCGCTCCTGTATCCCGCTGCAGTGTCGGTCTCCTCCGTACACTCAGTTCCAGTCTGAACTCTTTCCTATCCTTTACCTGTTTTGCCTCTATGTCCGTTCCCTTCCTTTTTCTGCAGAGTCTGAACTCGTACCTAACTCCTGCTTGTTGTCTCTGTACTCCCGTTTGTGAGTTTGTGGTCCACTCGCTACTTCACTGCAAGTATCCTGTGGGTATCTGGCTCTGCATTTCTCTTCCTGTCTGTTCCGTGTGAACAGAGCCCTGTCCCCCCTGCTCTGCCTTGCTTACCGCTCCGGCGGTTCTAGCCTGCTTCTACTCCTTTGTTCACCGCTCCGGCGGTTCTAGCCTGCTCTGACTCCTTTGCTCACCGCCTCGGCGGTTCTAGCCTGCTCTGACTCCTTTGCTCACCGCTCCGGCGGTTCTAGCCTGCTCTGACTCCTTTGCTCACCGCTCCGGCGGTTCTAGCCTGCTCTGACTCCTTTGCTCGCTGCTCCGGCAGCCTTGCTCCGCTCGGACCCTTTTGCTCGCTGCTCCGGCAGTCTCGCTCCGCTCTTATCCTTTTGCTCACTGCTCCGGCAGTCTTGCTCCACTCTTGCTCACCGCTCCAGGCGGCCTCGTCCTGCTTTACTCTTGCTTACTGCTCCGGCAGTCTCGCTCAGCTCTGACCCTTTGTTCACCGCTCCTGGCGGCCTTGTCCTGCTCTACTCTTGCTCACCGCTCCAGGCGGCCTTGTCCTGCCCTGTTCTCGCTCACCTCTCTGGGCGGCCTCACTCTGCTGTGTTTGTCCGCCACATCTGTGGTTCTGTTTCTGTGACCCAGTCTGTACTGGGTCTTGTCCTCTCTGTGCTCCAGCCCGTCCTTTCGGCCAGTACCTCCCTGCCTGCATATTCGCCTGTATCCACCCGTCTGCATACCTGCCGTGTTCGCTTATATCCACCAGTCTGTGCCAGCCTAACCTGCCTGTTCCAGTAATCCCCGTGTGGGTCAACCCCCGTGTCCGGAGTTTGACCTGGAGTAGCACCTGGTCCCTCTGCCCGGTTTCTCCCTGGTGCACTGGCGTCGTATGCCGTCGTGCCATCTTGGTCGGATCGGCCAGATACTTAGTCACGCCCCTCCAGGCACTCTCCGGTTCATGGTCCAGTGGAACCACTTCTCCCGCACACGCCAGTCAGTCCGGGCGTGTGCATAACAGCATGTTCAGGCCATGGTTCCCGTTGAGCCCCACGGCCTTCGCTCTCTGAGAAGTTTTCCAGCGAATACATGCATTAAAATAAATAAATACATTTTTTTTTTCCTTAGCTGAGTTCCAGGCGAATTACGCACCGTCCAGATGGATCTATCAGCTCTCGTTCCTGCGGATCCGCCACGTTACTATGGGGATCCAAGACAGTGTCGTGCATTTGTGGAGCAATGCATGCTACACTTTAAGGCCTACCCTCTCTATTTTCCTTCCGATTGGGCTAAAGTGGCCTTTATGATTAACTACCTAGCGGGTGATGCCTTCAAATGGGTCACCCCCCTATGGGAAGCATGGGATCCTGTCGTCCTTGACCTGCAGGCCTTCCTGGCGGCCTTTCGTATGGTCTTCGAGGACCCTAACCCTGAAGCCCCTGCTGAAGCTTCACTTCCCAATACCCCGTAGCAGCCCTCGACGGGTAGTGTGTGTGGGTAGCGCAATAGTCCTCCAGCCCAATGAGACTACTGCCCACCCAGAATCCTCACAGAGTGACTACGCTTTCCGGAATACTTCTCCCAACCTCAAGAGGCAGTCCAGACGTGCTAGACGTAGAGGCAAGCCGTCACGCCAGGGTCTGTCCTCCCTGAGACTTCCTGACCCCAACCTTGAAGTCCCTACTGAAGCTTCATCTCCCTGTATCCCGGAGAAGCCCCAACGGGTAATGTGCGTGGGTAGTGCACCAGTTCTCCTGCCCGAAGAGACTTCTGCCCATCCAGACTCCACACAGGAGAACTTCCTGCACCCGGCATCAGATGCTTCACCCACTTTAACCGGTGTGCATGTCCAAGGATGCTCCAAAGCTGTGGTTATCTCAGAGTCTGTGCACCTCTACTACTTGGTGGAGGACCCCCTGTTGCCTCCTGAATCCTCCGGGATTCAACTCGATGACAAATGGAGAGAGACTTCTCTACACCCGGTACTCGATACTTTGTCCGCTTCGTCCTGTGAGCCTGACAATGGGTACCCCAAAGTGGTAGTTACCCCCGAGTCTCTACACCCCTCCGACCAGGCGGAGGACCTCCAGTTGTCTCCTGAACCCTTCGGGGTGCTACCTGGTAGCGAAAGGACAGAGACTCTCCTATACTCTGTACCTGATACCTCGCTCGCTTCGTCCAGTGAGTCCAACCTAGTGTACTCCGAAGCAGAGGTTACTCCCGAGTCTCTACACCCCTCCGACCAGGCGGAGGACCTCCAGTTGTCTCCAGAACCCTTCGGGGTGCTACCTGGTAGCGAAAGGACAGAGACTCTCCTATACTCTGTACCTGATACCTCGCTCGCTTCGTCCACTGAGTCCAACCTAGTGTACTCCGAAGCAGTGGTTACTCCCGAGTCTCTACACCCCTCCGACCAGGCGGAGGACCTCCAGTTGTCTCCAGAACCCTTCTGGGTGCCACCTGGTGGTGAATGGACAGAGACTTTCCTATATCCTGGATCTGATACCTCGCTTGCTTCGTCCAGTGAGTCCGACCTAGTGTACTCTGAAGCAGAGGTTACCCGTGAGTCTCTACACCCCTCCGACCAGGCGGAGGACCTCCAGTTGTCTCCAGAACCCTTCGGGGTGCCACCTGGTGGTGAATGGACAGAGTCTTTCCTATACTCGGTACCCGATACCTCGCCTGCTTCGTCCAGTGAGTCCGACCTAGTGTACTCTGAAGCAGATGTTTTCTCAGAGCCTCTGCACTCTTCTGACCCGGCGGAGGACCTCCAGTTGTTTCCTGAATCCTCCGGGGTACCACCAGATAACAAAGAGACAGTGACTTTTCCTCATTATGTACCTGATAACCCGTCTATTTCTTCCTGTGAGCTTGACAAGATGTACCTCGAAGCAGAGATTACCCCCAAGTCTCTGTCCCCCTCCAACCCGGTGAAGGACTTCCAGTTGTCTCCTGTACCCTCTGGGGTGCCACCTGAAAATATGTGGAGAGAGACTTCCTTGTGTGCTGTTCCTGGTACTCCACCCGTTTCGTCTGTTGCTGAGGATGGCTGGATAGGAGGTAGCATCCTAGCTAACCAGATGAGATCAGTTTTTCCTGTGGACAGTGGAAGTGATCTCCTTGAAGTGAACGACTGGTCCTCGAATTCCCTGCGGAAGATTCTGGCAGGCCTGAAGAAGAGGGAGCGTAAGGGGGGGGGTACTGTAACATACCTGGCGGCGTCCTTGCATGGTGGTCCATCTCCCACTGTGCAAGAGCGCGCACTTGATCTCCAGTCCAGAATGTCTCTCTGGCTTCCCTCCATGCTGTCTGTTTGTGTCTGTTTCTGCTGCTTAAGGGCGGCGCCCGATCACTTCCTGCTTTTTGTACCTGCTGTGGGTCACACCCCTTGTGCGTCCTCAGCCTATTGCTGTCTGTCACCTGGTATATAGCTCAGCTGCTCCCATCTATCCCTGCCTGAGCATAGTGTTTCATTCAGTGTGTGCTTGCACTCTGAAGGTGCCAGGTCCCGTTCTTTGTCTCCTGTTTTGCGGTATCAGTTCCCGTGTTTGAACTGAGTCCTGTCTATTTCTCCTGCTTTGCGGTATCAGTTCCCGTGTCTGAACTGAGTCCTGTCTGTCTCCTGCCTTGCGGTATCAGTTCCTGTGTCTGAACTGAGTCCTGTCTATGTCTCCTGCCTTGCGGTATCAGTTCCCGTGTCTGAACTGAGTCCTGTCTATGTCTCCTGCCTTGCGGTATCAGTTCCCGTGTCTGAACTGAGTCCTGTCTATGTCTCCTGCCTTGCGGTATCAGTTCCCGTATCTGAACTGAGTCCTGTCTGTGTTCTCTTGTCTGCCTATCCTGGAGCCTGTATTTCCAGGCCTGTCTGAACTCGCTCCTAGCCTGTTCCTCCCGCCTTCTAGGGGCCGATTACCTAGACCTGTTCCTGTATCTTGTCTGTCCTGTCTGAACACGCTCCTTGCCTGTTCGTCCCGCCTCTCTGGGGGCCGTATTCCCAGACCCGCTCCTGTATCCCGTTGCAGTGTCGGTCTCCTCCGTACACTCAGTTCCAGTCTGAACTCTTTCCTATCCTTTACCTGTTTTGCCTCTATGTCCGTTCCCTTCCTTTTTCTGCAGAGTCTGAACTCGTACCTAACTCCTGCTTGTTGTCTCTGTACTCCCGTTTGTGAGTTTGTGGTCCACTCGCTACTTCACTGCAAGTATCCTGTGGGTATCTGGCTCTGCCTTTCTCTTCCTGTTTGTTCCGTGTGAACAGAGCCCTGTCCCCCCTGCTCTGCCTTGCTTACCGCTCCGGCGGTTCTAGCCTGCTCCTACTCCTTTGTTCACCGCTCCGGCGGTTCTAGCCTGCTCTGACTCCTTTGCTCACCGCCTCGGCGGTTCTAGCCTGCTCTGACTCCTTTGCTCACCGCTCCAGCGGTTCTAGCCTGCTCTGACTCCTTTGCTCACCGCTCCGGCGGTTCTAGCCTGTTCTGACTCCTTTGCTCGCTGCTCCGGCAGCCTTGCTCCGCTCGGACCCTTTTGCTCGCTGCTCCGGCAGTCTCGCTCCGCTCTTATCCTTTTGCTCACTGCTCCGGCAGTCTTGCTCCACTCTTGCTCACCGCTCCAGGCGGCCTCGTCCTGCTTTACTCTTGCTCACTGCTCCGGCAGTCTCGCTCAGCTCTGACCCTTTGTTCACCGCTCCTGGCGGCCTTGTCCTGCTCTACTCTTGCTCACCGCTCCAGGCGGCCTTGTCCTGCCCTGTTCTCGCTCACCTCTCTGGGCGGCCTCACTCTGCTGTGTTTGTCCGCCACATCTGTGGTTCTGTTTCTGTGACCCAGTCTGTACTGGGTCTTGTCCTCTCTGTGCTCCAGCCCGTCCTTTCGGCCAGTACCTCCCTGCCTGCATATTCGCCTGTATCCACCCGTCTGCATACCTGCCGTGTTCGCTTATATCCACCAGTCTGTGCCAGCCTAACCTGCCTGTTCCAGTAATCCCCGTGTGGGTCAACCCCCGTGTCCGGAGTTTGACCTGGAGTAGCACCTGGTCCCTCTGCCCGGTTTCTCCCTGGTGCACTGGCGTCGTATGCCGTCGTGCCATCTTGGTCGGATCGGCCAGATACTTAGTCACGCCCCTCCAGGCACTCTCCGGTTCATGGTCCAGTGGAACCACTTCTCCCGCACACGCCAGTCAGTCCGGGCGTGTGCATAACAGTGCCCTCAGGGTAAGTGCCGGCGACGAGGGTTATGTGCAAGTTGACAGGACATATCTGCCTGTTTATATAGCCGGTATCAGAGAGTTAATTGCGTAAAAATCTATGTCCTTTCTATATGGTTCTTTCCTTTTCTCTTTTGCATATAGAGTCTTATTGACCTTGTCAGCATCTGATATGTAACCACATTCAACTTAAACTTCTATCCAGTGAGTTTTACATTTATTATAAATCCTTCTTATTTTCATTTTTATTTTTATTTTACCCAAATTTGTATGCTACAATAATGCTGTTATAGATAAATGAATCAGTTAAATTTTTGCATGTAGCCATTTATGTTGTATATACAATATTTCACAAAATCTCTGTTTTTCTTAAGACAGCCCCATATATTTGTATTTTGATGATGTATTTTTTGGATTTTGATGCCTCTGTTTTTCTTTTTTAGAGTAACCTTGATAAAGACCGAAATAGGTGGAAACGTCAGTTTATGATCACAAAGGTTTATGATAACCAAGTGGTTTATGATCACAAAGGTATATGATAAAAAAGTTTTGACATATATACACGTATGAATTTTTGCTGTGGAGGGGCTTCTTGTTACACAAATAAACTATTTTTCTTGTATCTCAACTGGAGTGCCGAAGATTTTCTCTTCTTATATATTAGAACTTTTTTCTTCAGAGCACCCTAATTCTTTTGGATAACAGTGAGCGACCCCTCATTCGACAATATATTGATTTTCTTTGGGATCCCGCTCCTGTGGCACCTATGTCTTTTTCTACCTTTGCTTTTAACCAGGAGGAGGAAAGTGGCATTATTGCAAGGGTCACTACTCACGGTACCTTCCTCCATACTCCAATTGAGGAGGTACGTACGAGGGATTTAGAAAAGGAACTCAAGAGACATACGGCCTTGGACTTACATTGTATAACTTTGGCTGAATATCATAAAATTCAGCGTATCCCACGTGGCCTAAGGGTTCCCTTACGTCCGACCCTTTTTCATGATAATCCTGATTTTTGTACCAAATTCTAAGGAATTCTTAATAAATGTTCAATGGGCATTATATTACTCACAATAGACTTCTTACAGAAGGAGATTACGGATCTTAATACAAGGATCGCTACAACGGAACAACAGCTTCGTAATACAATTACCCCTAAGGAATTTTCTACTCTAAAAACTAAAGTGGAGAAGGATGTCAGTGACTATCGAAACAATCTTCAAGCCAAGAAAAAGTCAAAATTTCTCCGTGATGCGGAAGATTATTTAAATAACCAAGTATACAGATGGCGTACATCTGATACCAATAGAGGCGGACATTTCTACAGACGAGGATATACTTCATCACCAGGACGCAACTCATCATCTGATAGTGAACCCGGTCATTTTTTACAACCACGCAGACCATGCCCGTTCAGAACAAGACGAGGAGGGGTAGGCGAGCATTATCAAAGAGAGCAGCCCAAGATGACGACTCGGTCGCAGGTAGGACAAACAATATCGTCTACAATATCTCGTCATACAACTTAGCGCCAGCTGAATTGACTGTGCTCCAAAAAAGACTTTCCTTGTGCCCCACACAAGCATTTAATACGTTTAATCTAGAACAAGAACTGTTCCGCTTCTATAGGACTTTGAGACTCAAAGTACATTTTTCCAAGGATAGCGGACATATGTCTCTCCCTCTGGAGAAACATAAGGCTGAGATGTTTTATTTACAGGATCTACAATTACGTAATCCAAGTAATTTCCAACCCCCACGGTCATATCATCATGTGGAAGCATACATTGATTTAGTCCAGAGAGACATTAATGGTATTCTTTTAGCAATTAAGAGGGGTCAATTCCATAATAAAAATAATCTTACGATAGAAGAAAAGAGGGCTCTTTTTTCTCTAAAAAATAGGAAGGACCTGATTATAAAACCTGCCGATAAGGGAGGGGCGGTGGTAGTAATGGATCGTTCATATTATGTTGCTGAAATTCAAACACAATTAAGGGACAAGGACACATATTTACCGATACCGCATAATCCCACCTCTGAAATAGCTGGCCTTATCTCCAAATTGGTTACCACATACCAACATATGGGTGTCATTGACTCGAAACTTGCAGAATTCTTGGTTAAAACTTATCCAATCATACCCGTTTTTTACACACTTCCAAAAATACACAAGAATCTGCAAACTCCACCTGGCAGACCAATTGTCGCCTCAACCGAGTCTATTCTATCTCCCTTGGCTATAGTCTTAGAGAAGATTCTGACTCCCCATACCTCTAAGATAACTTCATTTTTGAAAGATACAAGTCATTTTCTAACTACCATTAGAGAATTAGGCCCTATCCCCTCCAATAGCATATTAGTCACTATGAACGTTAATAGTCTTTATACTAGTATAGACCACAAAGGTGGTATCCAGGCAACTTCCCACTTTCTTCATACCTACACCGATCTTGCACCACAACAGATTTCCTTCTGTATTGATCTACTCACTCTTATTTTGACTAGAAATTTCTTCCTTTTCGAAGACCAATTTTATTTACTAAAAAGGGGGACCGCTATGGGCTCGAACGTTGCTCCCCCATATGAGAACATTTTTATGGCAAATTTTGAGAACAGTTTCGTCTATCCCTACCCTTCTTATCAAAAAAATGTACTATATTGGAAAAGATTTATAGACAATATTTTCCTGATTTGGATGGGAACGGAGAGTGAACTTACAATGTTTTTCGGTTACCTTAACACAAGGATAGCTAATCTTACCTTCACCAAACACTGTGACAAACACTCTATTCACTTTTTGGACATGATAATAATGGTGTCTAGTAGAGGAACACTTGATAGTGATCTATACATAAAAGCAACCGATAAGAATAGCCTTCTTATGTACACTAGTTGTCATCCACGACACGTAAAGAAATCCTTTCCTAAATCCCAACATTGTAGGGTAGACTGGATTGTATCCGACAATACAGTGAGGAATACTAGATATATTGAGATGAACGAGAAGTTTCGTTTGAGAGGTTACCCCAATGAAACATTGAAAAAAAAAAAGAGTCAGACCCAGGTGACCAATCAAACTCCACGATTGGCATTTGTTAATACATATCATCCCTTTAGTGGGTTAATTTACAAATGCATCCAACGTCATTGGCCCCTACTGACACGTTCCTACCCCACTATATGAGAATTTACAACTATACCTTTACTTTGTCATAAAAGGGTACAGAATGTTCGAGATTTTTTGGTCAAGGCTGATTTGGGTTCAACACGTATTGGACCAATCCAGCGCACCTTAGCTACTCCCCGTAGAGGTACTTTTCCCTGTCTGGGTTGCCAACAGTGTTCCAACATCACTAGAGGCGACTCCTTTACACATCCTCAATCCGGCAAAAGATATCCCATTAAAGGATACTATACATGTGATTCTAGTTATGTCGTGTACTTGATTAAATGTCCGTGCGGTCTTGGATATGTTGGGGAAACTACCCAGCATATCCGAGACCGCATCTCCCAACATAAGTCCACAATTAGGTGCAATCGGACAATTTTGCCTATCCCAGCACATTTTTTGGCCATGTCCTATTCGGTGTCCCAACTGAGATTTCAGGTGATCAATTACATTCCACCCAACAGAAGAGGGGGTAATCGGATACTGAGACTTAAAGAACGCGAATCCTATTGGATCCATACATTACAAACCCTGACACCAAAGGGACTTAATAGGGAGTATGAACTACAATATTGATTAATGATTGGATACTTTAATATGCATCATACTAATGGTGTAAACAGTTTGAGAGATGAACTTGTCTCTATTTTTCAAATATTTAATCACCTTGTGATAATCTGGTATACTCCTTTCCAAACAACATTGTGATTTTTTGTATATTGTAGTAGACTCTATTGTATTCTGATCGTGTTCCTTTTCTGTCTTCCATAGGTCATCAATTAATATCTGTGTATGTAATTCCAGTGATCTTGTGGGGCTACAGATTTCCCCCTTCTTCCCCTTTCCTTGGGAGTTTCTTCTTTTTTAGTGAAACACTTTAATACCCCCATTTATCTTTAGATCATTGAGGTATACTGGAAGTACCTTCCTATGCTTGATTGGGTATGTTTTATTGGTACGGCATAATGCCATATTGCGAGTGCACAACGTAAAAGTCCGGAAATCTCATATGTTTCATATATGCATGAATACGCATGTCCAGAAGCCCTATGCGTACTGATACATGCCCCAGCATCAAACAGGAAGCACACACCTGGATGTTCCATGCGGTCCAACCATGCGTTCCACCTATTGCGCATGTTCGGAAGTCCTTTGCGCACAGCGTACTGATATACGTTCCAGCACCACACAGGAAGTACACACCCGGATGTTACATGCGGTTCAATCATGCGTTCCATCTATTGCGCACGTCCGGAAGTCTTAGGTCCACTGATACATGCTCCAGCCTCAAACAGGAAGCGCACGTCCGGATGTTACAAGCGGCCCAATCAAGCGTTTCACTTATTGCGCATGACCGGCGCCCCTGATCAAACGCATGTTACGCAATTAACTCTCTGATACCGGCTATATAAACAGGCAGATATGTCCTGTCACCTTGCACATAACCCCCGTCACCGGCACTTACCCTGAGGGCACTTTCCCCAATGAGCAGGTATGTACAGTACAGTCCAAAAGTTTGGACACACCTTCTCATTTAAAGATTTTTCTGTATTTTCATGACTATGAAAATTATACATTCACACTGAAGGCATCAAAACTATGAATTAACACCTGTGGAATTATATACTTAACAAAAAAGTGTGAAACAACTGAAAATATGTCTTATATTCTAGGTTCTTCAAAGTAGCCACCTTTTGCTTTGATGACTGTTTTGCACACTCTTGGCGTTCTCTTGATGAGCTTCAAGAGGTAGTCACCGGAAATGGTCTTCCAACAATCTTGAAGGAGTTCCCAGAGATGCTTAGCACTTGTTGGCCCTTTTGCCTTCACCCTGCGGTCCAGCTCACCCAAACCATCTGGATTGGGTTCAGGTCTGGTGACTGTGGAGGCCAGGTCATCTGGCGTAGCACCACATCACTCTCCTTCTTGGTCAAATAGCCCTTACACAGCCTGGAGGTGTGTTTGGGGTCATTGTCCTGTTGAAAAATAAATGATGGTCCAACTAAGCGCAAACCGGATGGAATAGCATGCCACTGCAAGATGCTGTGGTAGCCATGCTGGTTCAGTATGCCTTCAATTTTGAATAAATCCCCAACAGTGTCACCAGCAAAGCACCCCCACACCATCACACCTCCTCCTCCATGCTTCACGGTAAGAACCAGACATGTAGAGTCCATCCGTTCACCTTTTCTGCGTTGCACAAAGACACGGTGGTTGGAACCAAAGATCTCAAATTTGGACTCATCAGACCAAAGCACAGATTTCCACTGGTCTAATGTCCATTCCTTGTGTTATTTAGCCCAAACAAGTCTCTTCTGCTTGTTGCCTGTCCTTAACAGTGGTTTCCTAGCAGTTATTTTACCATGAAGGCCTGCTGCACAAAGTCTCCTCTTAACAGTTGTTGAAGAGATGTGTCTGCTGCTAAAACTCTGTGTGGCATTGACCTGGTCTCTAATCTGAGCTGCTGTTAACCTGTGATTTCTGAGGCTTGTGACTCGGATAAACTTATCCTCAGAAGCAGAGGTGACTCTTGGTCTTCCTTTCCTGGGGCTGTCCTCATGTGAGCCAGTTTCTTTGTAGCGCTTGATGGTTTTTGCAACTGCACTTGGGGACACTTTCAAAGTTTTCCCAATTTTTCGCACTGACTGACCTTCATTTCTTAAAGTAATGATGGCCACTCGTTTTTCTTTACTTAGCTGCTTTTTTCTTGCCATAATACAAATTCTAACAGTCTATTCAGTAGGACTATCAGCTGTTTATCCACCAGACTCCTGCACAACACAACTGTTGGTCCCAACCCCATTTATAAGGTTAGAAATCCCACTTATTAAACCTGACAGGGCACACATGTGAAGTGAAAACCATTTCCTGTGACTACTCTTGAAGCTCATCAAGAGAATGCCAAGAGTGTGCAAAGCAATCATCAAAGCAAAAAGTGGCTACTTTGAAGAACCTAGAATATAAGACATATTTTCAGTTGTTTCACACTTTTTTGTTAAGTATATAATTCCACATGTGTTAATTCATAGTTTTGATGCCTTCAGTGTGAATGTACAATTTTCATAGTCATGAAAATACAGAAAAATCTTTAAATGAGAAGGTGTGTCCAAACTTTTGGTCTGTACTGTATATGAGTCCTATAGATCGCACATTATTGGCTACTGCCAGTGACTATTTGTAAAAATCTATGTAAAAATCTATGTCCTTTCTATATGGTTCTTTCCTTTTCTCTTTTGCATATAGAGTCTTATTGACCTTGTCAGCATCTGATATGTAACCACATTCAACTTAAACTTCTATCCAGTGAGTTTTACATTTATTATAAATCCTTCTTATTTTCATTTTTATTTTTATTTTACCCAAATTTGTATGCTACAATAATGCTGTTATAGATGTCTTCCTTTCTATAGGAATCAGTTAAATTTCTGCATGTAGCCATTTATGTTGTGTATACAATATTACACAAAAACTCTGTATTTCTTAGGACAGCCCCATATATTTGTATTTTGATGTTGCATTTTTTGGATTTTGATGCCTCTGTTTTTCTTTTTTAGAGTAACCTTGATAAAGACCGAAATAGGTCGAAACGTCGGTTTATGATCACAAAGGTTTATGATAACCAAGTGGTTTATGATCACAAAGGTCTATGATAACAAAGTTTTGACATATATACACGTATGAATTTTTGCCGTGGAGGGGCTTCTTGTTACACAAATAAACTATCTTTCTTGTATCTCAACTAACTGGAGTGCCGAAGTTTTTCTCTTCTTATATACAGACATATACATACACGCATAAACATTTGAAACACAAAAATGCATATAAACAGACATCACACAATGATATCTGCCTGCACACACACACACACTCACTCAATCACTTACACACACACACACACACACACACTCACACACACACACACACTCACACACACACACACACTCACCATCCCCCTGCTCGGCTCCAGTCCTCCAGCTCCTCTCCGGTGCAACAGTGCAGCGCGCACTGCGTGACGTCACACTAGCAGACACGGCCACCCCCAGGGCCGTGTCTAATAGCAGTGACGTGGCCAGGCCAGCACACAGGGAAGTTAGCAGGTGCAGTGCTGGCCCGGCCGAAGAAGAAGTAGCGGCCGTGCGCCGCTGCTGGGGGAGCGGTCCGGGGGTCCCCCGCCTCTGACTGCCAGTATGTGCCGCGGCGCCGCACATATTATAATGAGGGCAATCTGGCCATGGACCCCCCCGGAGCCCCGGGCCCCCTGGAGCCCCGGGGCCCCGGGCAGTAGCCCAAATTGCCCTCATTATAATCCGCCTATGTGTACTACAGCGACCTGCAGAATTCAAGTCAGCATTATAGTGTAAGTTTTACATAGAAAGAGAACAAATAATAACATTCTGTCTAAAAATTGACTGCATTTTATATTGCAATTCAACCCAAACTTTATAGATAGAAATGTACTTTATAATGTAAGCATTATTTTTTCGATTATTATTTTGAAAGTTTTTTATGTTTAACCATTTACTGTCACAGATTTTCCTTTTCATATCATAATGGAAAATACCAGTTTCTATCAAAGCTGTATTAAGCAGTCCAGTTAGTGATACATCAATAGATTTAGGCTCTCTGCCCCTAAATCATGCAGCTTTCATAGAAAAAAATTGCTGAAAGATTGCCTTTAAAAAAGACCTTTCACCAAATTTTTCATAGAGAGCTGGGCACATGATGTAATAGTGGCTACAGAGCAGAATAAAACTTTTTTTTAACACCCACTTGGTCTTAACATAGGTTAACTCATTGGGTGCCAAATATTTTGATTGTTAGTATCTGTGCATTCGAGAGGCAAAAATAAAAAATAACAGAAATGTTTTAATCCACTCTGCAGCCACTATTACATTGTATGTCCAGCTCAACATGAAAATTTTTTGAAAGGTCATCTTTAGCTCCTTAGGCCACAGCCCCACTATCAGTATTTGGTCAGTATTTTTTCTCAGGAGTGGGTGATAAATACAGAATTGGTGACTTGTTTCTATTATACCTTTTCTCTGATTGTTCCTCACCTGGTTTTGGCTCCCACTCCTGAGAAAAAATACCGACCGAATACTGACCAAATACTGATAGTGGGGCTGTGGCCTTACAGTCAAGGGAGCATACTATCTCTGTCACCCTACTGACCCCCATAACAAAATTGTGGTCAGTTGATTTGCTATTATCAATGAAAAAGGACCAAGAATGGCATTCAGGTCTACCATGGATCAAAGGTAAAAATGACCAAATTGATTTCAAGCAAATCAAATTTTCCTCAAATTTTACAAAAATATTCAAGTTTACCAGGCTGCAATAAGCTTTGGCCTTACACAACTTCAGGCGCTGAAGATGCCAGGTGATGTAGATGCTACTGATGACCAGACAGAAGATGACTAGATAACAGCAGGGTTGCACGGCAAGTCAGGTTCTGCATGGTAATTATTTTAAAAATTATCATTACCTATTATTACCTATATTTATGCTCTGGCGACTGGAGAGACCTCACAGCTTAAATAAAACCTGTCAGTCGATTCATGCTGTCAAAACCATGAGCAAATTGAATCAGAATATTGCTGCACAATTACAGCCAGATATTTTTTCTCTGAAGCGCCCTAATGAGATAACATGGTTTCAAGACCCGCCAGTGGTCTATATAGATTGGCTGACCTGTGCGGTGCAGATCCCGGCTGGCTTCTCCCCATACCTTCTAGTTAATTGTCAGGCCTCTCCATGTGTACACACATGGGAAAGACCTGTTAATCAACTATATCAATGCGAGTAGAAGGAGTGGGAGCCAAAACCAGGTGAGGAACAATCACAGAAAAGGTATAATAGAAACAAGTCACCAATTCTGCATTTATCACCTACTCCTGGTTTTGGCTCCCACTCCTGAAAAAAAATACTGACCAAATACTGATAGTGGGGATGTGGCCTTAACAATGCACACTGCAGATTTTAGAAGGGAAGGAGCACTTGATTTTTTTCAGTACAAATATAGCTGAAATAGATTGTGGACATTGTGTCACATTTGCATTGTCATTGAAGTGTTAAAACAGCAGAAGCACAACAGAAGTGAGTTTGGAAAATACATCACTTCTTCTCTTAAGAAATAAATCTAGTGGTGCAATGAGGGTTGAACCCACAGGTGCTTCACAGAATTTTATAACATTAGGTAGAGAAAATAAAAAACTACTTTTTTTTCCACTAAAATGTTGATTAAGCCACAAAATTTTCACCTACACACAGACGTATATACACAGCACATCTCGTATACATACAGTCCATACACACACATGTTTATACAATACATACATCATATATACAGTATATAAATAATACATACATACACTCACAAACACCTTACCAGCCTATCAGCTCTTCTAGACTCTGTTAGGATAAAGGACCTTTGGTGACATCATGGTTACATGACCATGATGTCACCCAAGGTTATGCATCAGTTTCAACTTTGGAAACTACACTCATAATGCAGAATGCACTTTCTGCTTGAAATGCTGCTCCCCTCGACACTGTTTCGCAACCGAGCAGGGCTCAGAAAGGGAAACAGCACCGTATGATTTTTGTAAAGCATATTTTACTTCAATAGATTGTGAGCTCTATTTGCACAGCCCCTGAGATGCCAGAACAATAAAAACACCCCACAAGTGACCCCGTGTTGTAAACTACAGGCCTCAAGGAATCCACCTGCAGTACGCATCCAGTGAGCATTGTGACAAAACAGGTGTCTCAATGAATTTTATAATATTAAACCATGAATATAAAACATTATTTTCCTTACATGATATTTTATCCCTACATTTTTCATCTTCATAAGGGATAATTGATGAAATAGCTTCCAAAAATTGTTAAGCAATTTCTTCAAAACACAACAATTTCCTCTATGTGATTGCACACTACTGTTTAACAACAGTGCAGGGTTTGAAAGGTATGGAGTACTGTTCAATTTTTGGAGAGCATATTTTGCTGGTATAGTTTGCAGGTGCCAATTGCAGGACCTTTCAGGTGTCAGAATAATAAATAATAATAAATCTCCAAAAGCCCCCCATTTTTTAAATGGCAACCCTTGGACAGCTTTGTAAGTATTTTGGCCCCACGAGTGTTTTCCAGAAATTATCAGGCAGTCAGTTTTACAAAATGAAAATTGCAAATGTAACATTTTAATGCTCAATGCATAGTCCCCAGCTTATACTTTTGGAAATACACATCACATGTATCGTTAAATTTACTTTCTCGGCTACAGTAATTCCATATACAGTAAAGACCAAAAGTTTGGACACACCTTCTCATTTAAAGATTTTTCCGTATTTTCATGACTTTGAAAATTGTACATTCACACTGAAGGCATCAAAACTATGAATTAACATATGTGGAAATATATACTTAACAAAAAAGTGTGAAACAACTGAAAATATGTCTTATATTCTAGGTTCTTCAAAGTAGCCACCTTTTGCTTCGATGACTGCTTTGCACACTCTTGGCATTCTCTTGATGAGCTTCAAGAGGTAGTCACCCGAAATGATTTTCACTTCACAGGTGTGCCCTGTCAGGTTTAATAAGTGGGATTTCTTGCTTTATAAATGAGTTTGGGACCATCAGTTGTGTCGTGCAGAAGTCTGGTGGATACACATCTGATAGTCCTACTGAATAGACTGTTAGAATTTGTATTATGGCAAGAAAAAAGCAGCTAAGTAAAGAAAAACGAGTGGCCATCATTACTTTAAGAAATGAAGGTCAGTCAGTGCGAAAAATTGGGCAAACTTTGAATGTGTCCCCAATTGCAGTTGAAAAAACCATCAAGCTCTACAAAGAAACTGGCTCACATGAGGACCGCCCCAGGAAAAGAAGACCAAGAGTCACCTCTGCTTCTGAGGATAAGTTTATCCGAGTCACCAGCCTCAGAAATCTCAGGTTAACAGCAGCTCAGATTAGAGACCAGGTCAATGCCACACAGAGTTCTAGCAGCAGACACATCTCTACAACAACTGTTAAGAGGAGACTTTGTGCAGCAGGCCTTCATGGTAAAATAGCTGCTAGGAAACCACTGCTAAGGACAGGCAACAAGCAGAAGAGACTTGTTTGGGCTAAAGAACACAGGAATGGACATTAGACCAGTGGAAATCTGTTCTTTCGTCTGATGAGTCCAAATTTGAGATCTTTGGATCCAACCACCGTGTCTATGTGCGACGCAGAAAAGGTGAACGGATGGACGCTACATGCCTGGTTCCCACCGTGAAGCATGGAGGAGGAGGTGTGATGGTGTGGGGGTGCTTTGCTGGTGATACTGTTGGGGATTTATTCAAAATTGAAGGTATACTGAACCAGCATGGCTACCACAACATCTTGCAGCCGCATGCTATTCCATCCGGTTTGCATTTAGTTGGACCATCATTTATTTTTCAACAGGACAATGACCCCAAACACACCTCCAGGCTATATAAGGGCTATTTGACCAAGAAGGAGAGTGATGGGGTGCTACGCCAGATGACCTGTCCTCCACAGTCACCAGACCTGAACCTATTCGAGATGGTTTCGGGTGAGATGGACCGCAGAGTGAAGGCAAAAGGTCCAACAAGTGCTAAGCATCTCTGGGAACTCCTTCAAGATTGTTGGAAGACCATTTCCGGTGACTACCTCTTGAAGCTCATCAAGAGAATGCCAAGAGTGTGCAAAGCAGTCATCAAAGCAAAAGGTGGCTACTTTGAAGAACCTAGAATATAAGACATATTTTCAGTTGTTTCACACTTTTTTGTTAAGTATATAATTCCACATGTGTTAATTCATAGTTTTGATACCTTCAGTGTGAATGTACAATTTTCAAAGTCATGAAAATACAGAAAAATCTTTAAATGAGAAGGTGTGTCCAAACTTTTGGTCTGTACTGTATATGTACGCTAACTTTGATTTTTCACTGAAACTTCTGCTCACTCTCTATTCTGCTTCCTCTAGTTACAGGAGATATCTTTCCTAACCCAGGCCTTTCTTGGAATAGTAAGTTTAACTCCTTCTCTGCTACACTCAGAAACCCTGTTAATCTATTAATATTCTTTGTACACCTAATCATGTCTGCTTTAACTGTGCCTTTTGACTTTAACATCCCTGTTGATAATCACCTCTTCCCATCTGCCACTCATCTTTTTAACAGGTTACTAACTCTCCTACACAAGAAAATGGAAATATACTGGACCTGATCTTCTCCCAGCTCTGTTCAGTGCATGATTTTACTAACTCCCCTCTGATCATAACCTTCTTCCATTCTCTGTCAAGAACTGTCAACCCACTCAGAACACCTCAACTTACCATACTTATAGAAATATATGTGCCATTAATCCCCATAATCTTTTGAAGAATTTGCAGTCATCATTGGCCCCAATCTCCTCCCTCTCATGTCCTGACTCGGCTCTGAAACATAATGTAACACTAGAAAGTGCCCTGGATGAAGCTGTTAAAATCTATGTTATTTTACTTTTCGACCATCTTTTTGTGGTTTGCTGGCTTCTAGTCTTTTCCTCTGGTGCTGGGTGTCTTGGTCACGTGATCTCCTCACTCTTTATTACTCAGCACCTGTCTCCCATTCATCGCTGGACATCAGTGTTGTTACACTTGTGCTCTGGCTAAATTACCTTGTTAGTTCTTTGTGCTTAGTACAATTGGTATCCTGGGACTTCTTGTTCCACCAGTTTTGTTTCCTTTCATCTTCATTTCTTCAACTAACTTATCTTTTAGGAGGTCACCTGTTTTTGCTCCCAGTCCTTAGATCTTTTAGGGGCACCCTTTCCCCTTCCTTCAGGTCTTCATTTGAGTTCAGCGCAGGATCTTCGGTGGGGCTATTCACAAGGAATAGGGCAGCCATCCCAGCATAGGGTTTAAGCTGAGTCTCAGTGCAGGGACAGCTTTTCCCTCCTATTCCTTAGTTCTTAGTTGCAGAACATAACAGTATGTCCAGCCCCGTTTAAAAACAAAAAAAAAGTTTTTTTTTTCTCCTTTCCTCTTCCTGGGTTTTCTTTAGTATGAGTACCATCCAGGAGCTTGCTCAACGCTTGCAAGGGTTGACTCTGGAGGTTGCCGGTCTTCAGCAGTACATGAGTAAATACCCTGCAGAACGCTATGAAGAAACTAAGGTAGGATTACCTGAGTGTTTCTCGGGGAAACAAAATGATTTTTTTTCATTTAAAAATGCTTGTTTGTTGTATTTTCGGCTCAGACTTAGATCTTCTAGGAGTGAACTACAGCATGTAGGGATTATTATGTCTCTATTGCGTAAAGATCCACAAATCTGGGCGTTTTCCTTGTCTCCTGATCATTGTTTGAGGTCTGTGGAGGAATTTGTTGGTGCCCTGGGTTTGCAAAATGATGATCCTGATCGGATTACATCAGGTGAGGCAGAGCTCAGTCATCTCAAACAGGGTTCTCTTGATGCTGAGAGTTATTGCACCCTGTTCAGGCGATGGTCTGCAGAGGTCAGGTGGAATGACCCTCCACTCAAGTTTCAGTTTCTGGCAGGCTTGAGTGAAAGGGTTAAAGATTTGCTCATTGCATTCCCTGCACCTGATACTTTGCAAGTTGCCATGCAGCTAGATATCGGTGTGGATAAAAGGTTGAGGGCCAGACAGAATGAGGAGAAGTTTCCTATATTGCTGGATTCTGTTTCTCACGATAATCCTGCCGACACTGGGGAACCTATGCAGGTAGGGGCAATGTCATCCCGTTCCAAGGACAGGGACAGGAGGTTCTCTGAGGGACTTTGCTTGTATTTCGGTAAGGTTGATAATTTTTTAAACCAATGCGAGGTTCACTTAAAGAAAGAAACAAAAATGGTCAGTAGAAATAACACTCCCATTCGCATTGTGCTTTTACGTTCTGCTCGGGTGTTTTTTCCTGGTAATACCACCTGTCAGGGTCATTTGATTGAGTTTCAGGTAATGGTGGATTGTGGTTCTGCACTTAATTTGATTGATCATTAAATTTCTTGAAAAGTATAAGTTCGGTTCTGAACCTTTGTCGTCTCCTTTTCCTGTGGTGGCGATTGATAATACTCCCCTGGAGCATGGGAGCATTCTTCGGAAGGTCACTGGGTTTCCACTTACTATGAATATGGAACATCAGGAGCAGATTGACTTATTTGTACTTGCTAAATTGCCTTCCCCGGTCGTCCTGGGGTTGCCCTGGTTAAAAGTGCATAATCCTTTGCTGGACTGGTCGTCTGGTTCCATAACATCCTGGGGTCAGGGGTGTTATGGTAAGTGTTGTAATGTTCACATTGTGGCTGTTGTGAAGGGGGAGTTACCTGAACCCATTCAGGATTTTTGGAGGGTTTTTTCGGAGGTGGAGTCGAAAGCTTTACCACCTCATAGTGACTACGATTGCGCTATTGAGTTCGTCCCTGATGATAAGCTCCCAAAGAGTCAGTTGTTAATCTGACAATTCCCGAGAGGGAGGCTTTGAAAGAATAACTTCAAACTAGTTTGGCTGCAGGTCACATAAGACCCTCTAAATCTCCTGTGATGGTTGGGTTTTTTTCTGTCAAAAAGAAGGATGGGGGTCTTAGGCCATGTCTGGATTTTCAGGAGAATAATAAGATCACTGTGCACAATCCTTACCCGTTACCACTTATTCCAGATTTGTTTAACCAATTGACCGGAGCTAAATGGTTTTCTAAGATTGACCTTCGTGGGGCATATAATTTGGTGTGGGTGAAGGACGGTGATGAATGGAATACAGCTTTTAACACCCCGGAAGGTCATTTTGAGTGTTTGGTGATGCCTTTTGGACTTACTAACGCCCCTGCATTTTTTCAAAATTTCATCAATGACATTCTGAGACCCTTGATCGGTAGGAGTGTTATTGTTTATCTGGATGATATTTTGATTTATTCATCGAATCTTGAGTCTCATTGGCAAAGAGTCCGCGAAGTTCTTCAGATACACACTCTTTGCTAAATTGGAAAAGTGTCAGTTTGCTGTCCAGAAAATTAGTTTTTTGGGTTACTTTGTCTCTTGTGATGGTTTTGAGATGGACCTGGTGAAAGTTCAGGCTGTGCTGGAGTGGCCGAGGCCTGAGGGTTTGAAGTCCGTACAGAGGTTTTTGGGGTTTGCCAATTATTACAGGAAATTCATAAAGAATTTCTCTGTCATCGCTAAAACCATTACTGATCTCACCAAGAAGGGTGCTAATACAGTCCAATGGTCCACTAAGGCTACTGAAACTTTTGAGTGTCTCAAGGAGAGATTCAGCTCTGCTCCTGTTCTTATCCAGATGGATGAGACTAAGCCATTTCTGATTGAGGTAGATGCCTCATCTATAGGCGTAGGGGCAGGATGGGGTACATCCCTGTGCTTTCTTTTCAAAAAAATTTCTGAGACAGAGCTCAACTATGATGTTGGGAATCGTGAGTTGTTGGCTATTAAACTCACGTTCAAGCATTGGCAACATTTTTTGGAGGGGGCTCAACATCCTATACAGGTTTTCACTGATCATAAGAATTTGATTTATCTGGATGCAGCTAAACGTTTGAATGTCCGTCAGGCTAGGTGGGCACTGTTTTTTGCCCGGTTCAATTTTTCCGCAACCTTTGTCCCGGGGACAAAGAATGTTAAGGCTGATGCTTTGTCTCGTAGTTTCTCTCCAGCGGTGAATGCTGAGAGGGAGGAGTGTATTTTGAAGAGAGGGGTGGTGGTGGCCGCATTGGATTCAGAGTTGGAGAATAGCATCCTAGGAGCTCAGAGCGTGGCACCAACTAACACTCCATGTGGTAAATTGAATGTCATGAGTCTCGGTTGGCGGGTCACCCAGGGATTTCAGAAACTAGGAAGTCTATCAGTCGGAGTTTCTGGTGGCCAGGGTGGCAAAGAGAAGTCATCAAGTGGGTGCGTCAGCTTTCTGTGTGCGCTAGGTCGAAGACCTCTCACGCTCCGGCTGCGGGGTTGCTGTGCCCCTTGGAAGTTCCTAGTTTGACATGGACGCACCTGGCCATGGATTTTATCACCGATCTGCCTTTATTGGAGGATTTTTTTGTCATCTGGGTTGTTGTGGACCGGTTTAGTAAAATGTGTCATCTGGTTCCGTTCAACAAGTTACCTTGCGCCAAGACTCCTGCTAATGCTTTTGTGAAGGAGATTATCAGGCTCTATGGTGTTCCCGCGGACATTGTTTCCGATAGAGGACCACAGTTTGTGGCTCGCTTTTGGTGTTTTGTCATTCTCGTCGGGGTATCATCCAAAGTCCAATGGACAGACTGAAAGGAATAACCAGGATGTTGAGCAGCTTTTGAGATGTTTTGTGGCAGACAATCAGGAAATGTGGTCGGAATTTCTACCACTTGTGGAGTTTGCCTTTAATAATCATACTTCTTCCTTGGCTGGGAGTTCTCCTTTTTTTTTGTTGTACAGGCAGGTATCCATCTTTTGGTCCATTTTCCAAAGTTGGGGCTGCTGTACCGGAGGACGACATTTTTTCTGGTGATTTGGAGAGGGTTTGGACCAGTGTACACCTGAATCTTAAAGAGGCTAATTAAGGCTTTTCACAGGAGATTTCCTGGTAATGCTCGGCCTAGAGAATCCGGAGGATCATTGTAAAAGGGGAGGTACTGTTAGAATCTATGTTGTTTTACTTTTCGGCCATCTTTTTGTGGTTTGCTGGCTTCTAGTCTTTTCCTCTGGTGCTGGGTGTCTTGGTCACGTGATCTCCTCACTCTTTATTACTCAGCACCTGTCTCCCATTCCTCGCTGGACATCAGTGTTGTTATGCTTGTGCTCTGGCTAAGTTGCCTTCTTAGTTCTTTGTTCTTAGTACAATTGATATCCTAGGACTTCTTGTTCCACCAGTTTTGTTTCCTTTTATCTTCGTTTCTGCAACTAACTTATCTTTTAGGAGGTCACCTGTTTTTGCTCCCAGTCCTTAGATCTTTTTGGGACACCCATTCCCCTTCTTTCAGGTCTTCATTTGAGCTCAGTGCAGGATTTTTGGTGGGGCTATTCACAAGGAATAGGGCACCCATCCCAGCGTAGGGTTTAAGCTGAGTCTCAGTGCAGGGACAGCTTTTCCCTCCTATTCCATAGTTCTTAGTTGCAGAACATAACAGAAGCTGCGCCTTGTATGCATAGAAGAACTCTGCACGGATAGCAGCAACCCTTGCACACGCTGCAAACACATCTTTTACAGCAATGCTCCATATGCGCTGAACGTCTGTGGAGAAAATCTCTTTTGGCTTTTGGCCAAAGACTTCATCCATTTTAAGTTTATACTTAAAACATACAACTCTGCCTTTCACTGCTCCAAACAACCCTACTTCACTGCCCTCATCACCTCACTATTTAACAATTCTAAATAACTCTTTGACACGTTTCATTTGCTCCTTAGTCCAAGAGTGCAGGCCCCAACCACCAACTTCAGTGCTGACGATATGGCCAATTATTTCAAAGAAAAAAAATTACCATATCAGACAGGACATTTTTTCCCAATCCCCTAATATCATACATTGCCTTACCTCTTGCATTTCATCTAGTTTACTTTCTGTCTTTAAACCGGTCACGGAAGAAGAGGCTCCTCGCATCTTTTCACCCTACTATCTGCACCACTGATTCTATTCTCTCATATCTCATCAGTCCCTCTCCCCAGCTGATACCACTCACCTAACTAAAATATTTAATCTCTCATTTGGTATCTTTCCTTCCTCCTTCAAACATGCAAGCATAAACACATTACTTGAAAATATCACTTGACCAGAACTGAGCTGCTAACTACAGACCTGTCTCTAAACTTCTGGTTTACTCCCATCTAATTCGATATCTCTCAGATAAGGAAGGTTCTTCTTGACTCTTTACAATACGGTTTCTGCTTTTTGCAATCTACAGAAACTGCTCTTACTAAAGTCTCTAATGATTTACTAACAGCTAAATCTAATGGCCACTACTCCCTGTTGATTCTCCTGGATATCTATGCAGCACTCGACACTGTAGATCACCAGCTCCTCCTCATTATGCTCCTCTCTATTGGTTTCAACGATACTGCTGTCTAGTGGTTCTCTTCCTACTTTTCTCACCTCTCCTTCACTGTTTCTTTTGCTGGCTCCTCTCCCCCTTACTTTTTGGGTTCCACAGGGTTCAGTCCTAGGGCCCCTCCTCTTTTCTCTATACACTGTACCTGTTGGACAAATCATCAGTAAATTTTGTTTTCAGTACCATCTCAGTGCTGATGACACCCAAATATATACAGTGGGTACGGAAAGTATTCAGACCCCTTTAAATTTTTCCCTCTTTGTTTCATTGCAGCTATTTGGTAAATTCTAAAAAGTTCATTTGTTTCTCATTAAAGTACACTCTGCACTCCATCTTGACTGAAAAAAAAACAGAAAAATAGAAATTTTTGAAAATTTATTAAAAAAGAAAAACTGAAATATCATACGGTCATAAGTATTCAGACCCTTTGCTCAGTATTGAGTAGAAGCACCCTTTTGAGCTAGTACAGCCATGAGTCTTCTTGGGAATGATGCAACAAGTTTTTCACACCTGGATTTGGGGATCCTCTGCCATTCTTCCTTGCAGACCCTCTCCAGTTCCGTCAGGTTGGATGGTGAACGTTGGTGGATAGCCATTTTCAGGTCTCTCCAGAGATGCTCAATTGGGTTTAGGTCAGGGCTCTGGTTGGGCCAGTCAAGAATGGTCACAGAGTTGTTCTGAAGCCACTCCTTTGTTATTTTAGCTGTGTGCTTAGGGTCATTGTCTTGTTAGAAGGTGAACCTTCGGCCAAGTCTGAGGTTCAGAGCTCTCTGGAAGAGGTTTTCATCCAGGATATCTCTGTACTTGGCCGCATTCATGTTTCCTTCAATTGCAACCAGTCATCCTGTCCCTGCAGCTGAAAAACACCTCTAAAGCATAATTCTGCCACCACCATGTTTTACTGTTGGGATTGTATTGGGCTAGGTGATCAGCAGTGACTGGGTTTCTCCACTCATACCGCTTAGAATTATCACCAAAAAGTTCTATATTTGTCTCATCAGACCAGAGAATCTTATTTCTCATAGTCTGGGAGTAGTGATGAGCGAGCACTAAAATGCTCGGGTACTCATTGCTCGGGTCGAGCAAATTGGAATACTCGGGAGCTCGACCCAAGCAACGAGGCCAATGTAAGTCTATGGGAAACTCGAGCATTTTTCAGGCGGCACCCCCCCGGCGGTTTGCAGAGGGCCTAAAAATTGCCCAAATCGATGGGAATAGTGCTCAAATGATATGGGAACAGCATGGGGAAGACCCCTGGAAGCATCTCTGACTCCGAGATCACTGCTGTCACCAACGTGGTCAGAGTATTACGCCACTTTTATGGACTCACAATAAAACATATATAAACGAAACAAAAATGGATTTTCTTAGGAAATATGTTAAGGAACATCCTTTCCAGGGTAATGACTTATATATAAGGTAAAATAAATAACCAAAAACAAAAATACTCCTCCACAACTTGGGCTATGTTCACACGTAGCATTTTTGTTGCGTTTTTGCACTTTTGAATTGCTTTCAACCAAGACAAATGCATTCACCAGGAAATGTCATTTTAACATTTTACAACCTTATCTGGCCATGCGGTGTGTGACACATCATCAGACACATGCATACAATGCTGAAAAGACATGGGAACAGCATGGGGAAGACTTCTGGAAGCATCTCTGACTCCCAGGTCACTGCCTAAAAGTGTGCCTATCATAAGTGATCCTTGGCGCATGCGAAGATGCCTTCCGCCATGCACCTGTCATTGCAGACTTGCAACAATCACCATTCACGTCCTTGTCCCACTGCAGAATTCAGTTGTTCCTACACCATTCCTTGGATTGCAAGCGCAAGTATGCAGGCAGCCACCCACCCACCCACAGGCTTCAATGCTATACTGCCAAATTTTTGACAGCTTCTTGCACTTGAAATGTGGCCTTTTAGGCTCGTGGAGGCGGAAGCTTTTCACAACCTCATGCCAGTGGCGGCCGGGAGTCCATACTCGGTCCACAGCCGCCACTATATTTACCGGTATTGCCTCCGCCTTCCACAAGCACGGGTCCCACAACATTACCCGTGCCCTCCCCAGTGCACTTACTGGGAAGGACCACCTAACCACAAACACGTGGACAGGTGAATGTGGCCAGGGATGGAACGGAGCCAGTCCACAACTTTTTTTGCTAAAAGTTGTATTTAGCTCGGTGAAAGGACTGGCATAGAGGGAAACCGTATATACCCTGTGTGTCATTTCTCCCAAGAAGTCCTGTAATTGAGCTTGTTGCTGAAGCAATGGCAGCCGGTCCAACATCAACTCGCACTTGTCGGTGGTGCTTTGACACACACACACATCATTCTTTGCGCATTTAATTTTTTGAATGCAGAGTTGGACAATGGCCTGATCTGTAATGCGTTTTGAAAAATAACATGCATAAGCATGGCCAATCTACTAAAAAAGCAGCCATAGAGTGTCCGGGAACCATCCGCCACACTTTTCTTAGCCAGGGCTGCTTTTCGGCAGGGTTGGACGGGCTCACCAGAGAACCGGAGACTTCTCCGGAGGGCCCTGGCTTCTCCTTAAGGAGAGTTCATATTGCCGAGGTGAGGCCATGATGATGATAGAGGCCACCATCTGCTTAGTTTTCTGTTACTTGGAATGCAAGTGCAAGTATGCAGCCAGTCACCCACCCACCCACAGGCCGCAACACTAAACTGCCAGATTTCTGGGCAGCTCTTTGCATTTGAAATATGGCCTTTTAAGCTCGTGGAGGCGGAAGCTTTTCACAAGCTCATGCCGGTGGCGGCCGGGTGTCCATACTCGGTCCCCAGCCGCCACTATATTTCCCGGTATCGCCTCCACCTTCCACAAGCACGGGTCCCACAACATTACCCGTGCCCTCTCCAGTGCACTTACTGTGAAGGACCGCCTAACCACAAACACGTGGACAGGTGAATGTGGCCAGGGACGGTACGGAGCCAGTCCACAACTTTTTTTGCTGAGAGTTGTATTTAGCTCTGTGAAAGGACTGGCATAGAGGGAAACCATATCTACCCTGCGTGTCATTTCTCCCAGGAAGTCCTCTAAAGCTGCTTGTACTTGAAATGTGGCCTGAACATTACTGCTGGTACTTTTCTGTGGGAATTTGCTTGCCTCCTACCAGCCTGGAATATTTCCAGCAAACTATGGTACAACGCCATGGTATTAGCACTGCCCCCAGTACCAGTAGCGAAGCCATCCCCAATTTCCTTCTCAGGAATTTTATTTGGTAGACTGAATGGCTGCCCAAATACATTTTCTCACAAAGGAGCTGAAGATAGAGTGGTAGTAGGTGCAAGTTTCTCCAGCCTGTTAGATATTAGAGGGTGAACGGCAGCACAATCAGTGGTTAGCACTGAAGCCTTGCAGCGCTGGGATCCTGGGTTCAAATCCCAGCAAGGACAACATCTGCAAGGACTTTGTATGTTCTCCCCGTGTTTGCATGTGTTTCCTCCTCAGTAAAAAAGCAGCCATAGAGTGTCCGGGAACCTTACCCAACACTTTTCTTAGCCAGGACTGCTTCTCGGCAGGGTTGGACGATCCCACCAGAGAATCCTCTGGTGTGCCTTGGCTTCTACCTCAGGAAAGTTCATGATAGCGCTAACTTTGCAGCTGCTATGGGGCTCTTGAAAGGGGGAGAAAGGTTAGCCCTCAGAATCAAATCCTCTGGTGGGCACAATGTTTTTCAATCTGAAACAGCTTCTCAGTGGGAGTTGTATTTCACTACAGCCATATTCTTTAGCTCGGTGAAAGGACTGGCATAGAGGGAAACCGTATCTACCCCGGCTGTCATTTCTCCGTCACCAGGTTCCGCCCATTGTCACACACGACCATGCTTGGCTGTATGTTCAGCGGTGAGAGCCACAGATCAGGCTGCTGTGTTACAGCTTTCAACAACTCTGCAGGGCTGGGTGGTTTATCAACTAAGCATTAAGCAGCCTGTTGCCGCTTGGCCAAGGCAATGCAGCAGTGCCATCAGCTTGTGACTGATGTGGTCATTTCGGAGATGGAGGAGGAGGTGCATGAGCTGAACAATGTGATTACATTCAGGTTAAATTGGTGAGGCTGTTTTTTATACTAAAGAAAGATCCTATTGTTTTGGTTTTTTTACGCTATTTTTTAAGACAAATGCATTCACCGGGAAATGTCGTTTTAATATTTTGCAACCTTATCTGGCAATTTGGTGTGTGACACATCATCAGACACATCCTTTTTTATTGATAATGGAGGGACTCTGAAAGTCATAAAGCCTATTTTTATAGGGACATCAGATGGCCCTTACTATTCTTAAAAGGCCAGCAGTCGACCTTAGTTATTGTTAGATAGCCATCAGCCGGCTATGCTTTGTTGTTCCCATTATTAAAAAGTGGGTCTCCTATACTGTTATTGCGTATCCAGTGACTGGAAGGGCTGCCAAAAATTTGGACGCAACCCAATATCCCTTTGAAGAGACATAGAGGAGGGTCTCAGTAAAAAAATTGTTCCCATTAGAAAGGAGAGGGTCTCCTAAAGTGGTAATGCCCATGCTGTGACTGCAAGGGCTGCCAAAATTTGGGAAAAACCCCACTAAGAATTTAAAGACACATAGTGCAGGGCCACAGTAACAAGGTATGACATGTTCCCATTAGAAAGGAGAGGGTCTGCTATACAGTTATAGGGTATGCAGTGTGTCTAACGGCTGACCAATTTTAGGATAAACCCGACTAAGAATTTAAAGACACATAGTGCAGGGTCACAGTAACAAGGTATGACATGTTCCCATTAGAAAGGAGAGGGTCTGCTATACAGTTATAGGGTATGCAGTGAGTCTAAGGCTGACCAATTTTAGGAAAAACCCCGCTAAGAATTTAAAGACACACAGAGCAGGGCCACAGTAACGACAAATTCCCATTAGAACGATGAGAGTTCCCCTTAGTGTTGGCGTATGCAGTGAATGCAAGGGCTGCCAAAAAGTTGGAGGCACTTCAATGCCCCTTGAAAGAGACTTGGAGGAGGGCCTCATAAAAAAATGTTCCCATTAGAAAGGAGGGGGCCACCTATACTTGTAATGCCCATGCACTAAGTGTATGGGCTGACAAACATTTACCCCTGGGGGGTATACATGAACATACTGTATAAAAAAATTTTTTTACGGGCATCATATACACCCTTTAAAAAAATGATGTGGGTGTTGCATCACGAACCACGGTCACCTTGGTGATATGGTGGTGGAGGATGAGGAGAAGGAGGAGGACAAGAGCAAATAGACAAAATCAGGAAGCCTATACCCATGTGTGGGTGTGAAAAGGTGCATGGGTATACACCTCCCAAGAAAAGACACTGGATTTGAGTTTATGTTACGCTGCTATAATTTGGTGATGTTGAGAAGTCTGGCCCAATCCAGCCCTTGTTCATTTTTATAAGAGTCAGCCTATCAGCATTTTCAGTTGACAGGCGGATGCGCTTATCAGTTATAATTCCACCAGCGGCACTAAAAACCCGCTATGATAAAACGCTGGCGGCAGGGCAGCCCAGGACCTCCAAGGCATAGAGAGCCAGTTCATTCCACGTATCCAGCTTGGATACCCAATAATTATAAGGCACAGAGGAATCACGGAGGACGTTGGTTCGGTCGGCAAGGTACTCCCTCAGCATCTTCCTAAACTTTGCACTCTTTGTGAGAGTACCCCGCGCCTCAGGGCCTGTGCGATGGGAGGGTCTGAGAAAACTCTCCCAGTACTTTTACAGTGTTCCCCTGCCTCTGCTGGATTTAAGTTGTGTCTCTCTCGCCTGTACTCCTTGGTTGTCCAACGAAGTGTGCCCTCTGCCACCAGCGTTTTCAGATGGGAATTTTTTTAATAGTTCCGCGACAAGGGCCTTCTGGTACAGCCCCATTTTCTAAGACCTGTCCGCCTCAGGAATAAGTGATATAAAGTTCTCCTTGTAGCATGGGTCTAGAAGTGTCACCAACCAGTAATGACTGTCACCCAAAATTTTGAGAACGCGAGGGTCATGGGAAAGGCAGCGTAACATAAACTCAGCCATGTGTGCCAGACTACTAACAGGCAAGACTTCCGTGTCCACGCCAAGAGGATGACTGACCATGCTCTCCTCCTTCTCCTCCTCCTCCTTTCTGTCCTCTGGCCATCCACGCTGAACAGACGGTATGACAGCTGTGCAGGTAGTACCGTCTATAGTGCTTGAAACTAGCTCCTCTCCTTCCTCCTCCTCCTCTTCCTCATTGTCACCCAATCCACATTGGGATGAGATGAGACTTGGCTGTGTGTAATCACCCTGCATGGTTCCTTGTTCCATCTCATCGTGCTCCGCCTGCAATGCATCTTCTTTGATTGTGAGCAGATAGCGTTTCAGAAGACAGAGAAGCGGGATGGTGAAGCTAATTATGGCATCATCGCTGCTCACCATCTTGGTGGAGTCCTCAAAGTTTTGGAGAATTGTACATATGTCTGACATCCATGTCCACTCCTGAGGTCTTATGTGTGGAGTCTGAACTGAAGACCGACGGCCTTGTTGATGCTGGTAGTCAAAAACTGCCCTCTTCTGCTCACAAATCCTTCCCAATATCTGCAGTGTAGAGTTCCAATGCGTGGGGACATCACACACCAGTCTGTGAGCCGGAAGCTGCAAATGCTGCTGAAACACTGCAAGGGCGGCGGAAGTTGTAGCTGACTTTCTAAAATGGGCACACAGGCAGCGTACTTTAACAAGCAGATCCGGCAGCTCCGGGTAGGATTTGAGAAACCGCTGAACCACGAGGTTAAGCACATGGGCCAGGCATGGTACGTGTGTGAGCTCGCCTCGCCTCAGAACCACCAGCAGGTTCCGGCCATTGTCACACAAGACCATGCCTGGCTGTAGGTTCAGCGGTGTGAGCCACAGATCTGCCTGCTCTTTCAGAGATGTCCATAACTCTTCAGCATTGTGCGGTTTTTCACCTAAGCATATTAGCTTCAGCACAGCCAGTTGCCGCTTGGCTGAGGCAGTGCTCCAGTGCTTCCAGCTTGTGACTGATGTGGTCATTTCGGAGATGGAGGCTGAAGATGAGGAGGCTAAGGAGGATGAGGTGCAGGAGCTGTAGACCGTGGGGCCAACCCTGATTGACCTAGGGCCCGCAATCCTTGGCGTAGGAGGACGTGTTCCGTCCCAAGGTCCGACTTGGTCCCGGCTTCCACTATGTTAAGCCAGTGTGCCGTCAGAGAAATGTACTGTCCCTGCCCACAAGCACTTGTCCATGTGTCCATGGTTAGGTGGACTTTACCAGTAACTGCGTTGTTGAGAGCACGGCTAATGTTTTGGGACACATGGTTGTGTAATGCGGGGACGGCACACCAGGAGAAATAGTAGCGGCTGCGGACCGATTACCGAGGGACGGCCGCCGCCATCAAGTTGCGAAATGCTTCCATCTCCACGATCTTAAAAGGCAACATTTCGAGCGCAAGCAGTCGTGAAATGTGAGAATTTAGTAGTGTGGCCTGTGGGGCGTTGGCTGTATATTTGCGCTTGCGTTCCAAGGACTGGGGTATGGACAACTGAACACTGCGCTGGGACAAGGACATGGACGTGCTTCCTGATGCTGCTATTTGAGAGTGTGCAACGACAGGTGCAGGACTGGAGGTGTCTTCGCATGCACCATGGGCAGGGGATTGGCTTGCATGCACAACAGCAGAAGAAGCAATGGTGCCACCCGCAGACACTGTTCCTGGACCCTGGGGTTCGGCCCACAAAGTCGGGTGCTTTGCTGCCATGTGCCTGATCATGCTGGTGGTGGTCAGGCTGGTCCTTTTGCCACCCCTGCTGATGCTGGCCTGGCAGGTGGTGCAAATGGCCTTTTTGGGGTTATCGGCAGAGTCTTTAAAAAACAACCAGACTCGGGAAGACCGAACAGTTGCACTAGCAACTTCCTTCGGGTTGGTGTTATGGGGAATGGTTTCCTGCCTTCTGTCTGCGGCCACCACACTGCTTCTTCCTGGCTTTTGGGGTGCTCTGCCTCCCTTCCCCTGCGTGCTGCTGTTCTCGCTCTGCATGTCCTCCTGCCAGGTTGGGTCAGTTACTATATCATCCACCACCTCGTCTTCCACTTCCGCACCCTGGTCCTCCTCCTGACTTTCTGGCAATTGTGTCTCATCATCGTCCACCTATTGTGACACTTTCCCACCGTCGCCTTCGTGTGACTGTGGCTGCTCAAATATTTGGGCATCGCTACACGCAATCCCCTCTTGCCCCGCTTCAAGTGCACCGGGCGAGAGGCCCGAGTCTATAAATGGAAAAGTGAACAGCTCTTCAGAGTGTCCAAGTGTGGGATCAGTTGTCTCTGGGTACTCGGCATGGTGGGATGAAGGAGGATCAGGGTGAGGAATATGCGGTCCAGACTCACGGCTACTGAGACTTGACCGTGTGGAAGACAGGGTGGTGGTGGCTAAGTGACTGGAAGCATTATCCGCTATCCAACCAACAACCTTTTGACACTGCTCTGGGTTCAATAGTGGTGTGCTGCGGTCCCCTAGAAATTGGGACAGGAAGATCAGGTGAGAAGATGTGGGTGTTTGTTGTGGCAGAATTTCGGCTTGCCCACGGCCTTGTCCTCGGCCTCTGCATGCACCATTACCATCACGTCCAGTTCCCCATCCCTTGCCACGTGCCTTGCCCATTTTAATTGGAGGACAGTATCTTCCACGCTCACTACAAATGACTGAGTTTGGAGCGAACTTATATGTGATCCGTGTGATAGAGAAAACAGAGTTTTAAATACCTGGCCTGTAGGTAAGTAGTTTGAACAGCAAACTGCGGTCAATTGCTTCAATGACACACTAAAGGAAATTTTTAATGGAGGCCAGAAATGGCAGTAATTTCTGACAACGTATATGTGACCCGTTTGACGGATTGGATTTCTAGCGCTCTAATATGGAAAGGACCTGGCTATATTCTGCAGTGCCAACAAGCAAATGGCACAGAAAAAATGGTGTTCTTTGGATTGCTTTTTAAGCAAATAATGAGGATTAAGATCCAAAGAAAAGTATTCCTGGCCCCTGAGACCTGGGCCTTTGTATAGAAATTTCTAACTGCAGCAGAAGGCAGAATTGGAATGGAGCCTCTTGTGCTATATGCACTGCAGTTTGCTATATACACTGCCTGCCTATACACCCTGCCTGCCTGATATCTCTGCAGATGGATTAGTACTCAGAAGGACTGTTTGTTAAGAAGGATATGTGTAATGTACAGTTTTTCTCCCTACACTACCTAATACAAGATGAAATCTCTCCCTGACACAGCAGCAGCTCTCCCTATACTGTCTGATCTGGAGTGACTGTGACGAGTATGGCGGCGCCAGGTCTGATATAGACCTGATGACGCTGTGCGGCCAGGAAATCACTGTAATGCCCACAACCAACATGGCTACGGCATTACAGTGCATGGCAGGCAATCCCTGCATGTTCATTGGCTCTCTAAAGAGCGCCAAACATGCAGGGAGGGGACCCGAGTTCCTGCCCAAGCAACCCGGAAGTACTCGGCGAGCGCCGAGCATCTCGAGCAGTGAGATGCTCGGGCGAGCACCAAGCAGTAGCGAGCAAGCTCGCTCATCACTACTAATGACCTAAGACAAACATCCTCAATAATCCATACCTCCCACTCACATCTGCAAGACTTCTCGCGTGCGGCACCAATTCTCTGGAATACACTACCTGGATAATTAATGTTTAATTCCCAATAGCCACAGTTTTAAATGTACCCTAAAAGTGCATTTCTTTAGACTGGCCTATCGCCTCAACTCACTTATCTAACTATTCCTGCTTTTCCCTTCCCAAATTTTCTTCCAAATTTGATTCCTCGTAGCATCTGTTTACCCACCCTCTGTGCTCTTAATAGAAGTCTGTATCTTGTACAGATACTGGCTGGTGACCAGTTCACACAGCGCTATTTGAATACCCTATTTATTATATTGATGGCTAGATCATACAATATAAGCACTTTTTACCATTTACCATTTTTGCTTCCCCTATTTCGTCATAGATTGTAAGCTTGGGAGCAGGGTCCTCACTTCTCTTGGTATCTATTGAATTATGTGTTAGTCTGTAACACATATTGTTATTGTCTGTAATGTCCCCTCTGAATTGTAAAGGGCTATATGTTGGTGCTATAGAAATAAAAATTAACCTTAATTTCATGTTATGAGTTAAAAAAATGTTCTATGAAACTCCGTCTTGTCAAAAGTTTGGAAATTCTTCCTGTCTAGGTGAGACATTGATCATGATACTCATTTGTGCTCAGCATTGTGTGTGTGTATATATAAATACACACTGCTCAAAAAAATAAAGGGAACACTTAAACAACAGAATATAACTCCAAGTAAATCAAACTTCTGTGAAACCAAACTGTCCACTTAGGAAGCAACACCGATTGACAATCAATTTCACATGCTGTTGTGCAAATGGAATAGACAATAGATGGAAATTATTGGCAATTATCAAGACACACTCAATACAGGAGTGGTTCTGCAGGTGGGGACCACAGACCACATCTCAGTACAAATGCTTTTGGGCTGATGTTTCGGTCACTTTTGAATGCTGGTTGTGCTTTCACACTCCTGGTAGCATGAGACGGACTCTACAACCCACAGAAGTTGCTCAGGTAGTGCATCTCATCCAGGATGGCACATCAATGCGAGCTGCGGCAAGAAGGTCTGCTGTGTCTGTCAGCGTAGTGTCCAGAGACTGGAGGCGCTACCAGGAGACAGGGCAGTACACCAGGAGACGTGGAGGGGGCCGCAGGAGGGCAACAACCCAGCAGCAGGTCTTCTACCTCCGCCTTTGTGCAAGGAGGAACAGAAGGAGCACTGCCAGAGCCCTGCAAAATGACCTCCAGCAGGCCACAAATGTGCATGTGTCTGCACAAACAGTTAGAAACTGACTCTATGAGGGTGGTATGAGGGCCCGACGTTCACAGATGGGGGTTGTGCTCACAGCCCAACATCGTGCAGGACGCTTGGCATTTGCCACAGAACACCAGGATTGGCAAAGTCGATACTGGCGCCCTGTGCTCTTCACAGATGAAAGCAGGTTCACACTGAGCACATGTGACAGACGTGACAAAGTCTGGAGATGCCATGGAGAGCGGTCTGCTGCCTGCAACATCCTTCAGCATGACCGGTTTGGCAGTGGGTCAGTAATGGTGTGGGGTGGCATTTCTTTGGAGGGCCGCACAGCCCTCCATGTGCTCGCCAGAGGTAGCCTGACTGCCATTAGGTACCGAGATGAGATCCTCAGACCCCTTGTGAGACCATATGCTGGTGAGGTTTGCCCTGGGTTCCTCCTAATGCAGGACAATGCCAGACCTCATGTGGCTGGAGTGTGTCAGTATTTCCTGCAAGATGAAGGCATTGAAGCTATGGACTGGCCCGCCCGTTCCCCAGACCTTAATCCGATTGAGCACATTTGGGACATCATGTCTCGCTCCATCCACCAACGTCACATTGTACCACAGACTGTCCAGGAGTTGGCGGATGCTTTAGTCCAGGTCTGGGAGGAGATCCCACAGGAGACCATCCACAACCTCATCAGGAGCATGCCCAGGCATTTTAGGGAGGTCATACAAGCACGTGGAGTCCACACACAATACTGAGCCTCATTTTGACTTGTTTTAAGGACATTACATCAAAGTTGGATCAGCCTGTAGTGTGTTTTTCCACTTTAATTTTGGGGGTGACTCCAAATCCAGGCCTCCATTGGTTAATAAATTTGATTTCCATTGATGATTTTTGTGTGATTTTGTTGTCAGCACATTCAACTTTGTACAGAACAAAGTATTCAATGAGAATGTTAGCATGTTATCAATTAGGTAATCACTGATTGTCTGAGGAATGTTCTGCCATGCGGTATACAATTTGGAAAATCATGCAGATCCGATGCTGACAGCTCCCTGTGCAATGCGGCCAATGATGGCTCAGATGTGCCCAATGGAAAGGCAAGTCAGGAGACAATGCAGGACATGGTAGCACATTAGACCATGTGGGCTAGTCACAGTACATGAGCAATATGCTGCCTAATGCTGTCCTGTTCAAAAACAGCTCCTTGGACACTTTTGTGAAATGGCTTACTACTGGTTCCATGACCAAATCAATATAAAGCCAAGCTGTTAGTGTACCTGGAATATTCCAGCTATCATAATATCCATTGAGTGTGGTGGCATGAGGTTAATGGAACACCAATGCTGAAAGTCTAGCTTATTGTCAAATGTCGTGCAAATGCCTTCTGCTGGTTTGTGCAGGCACTGCTTGATGCCTTAGGTTTGGTATGTGATGTCCAATATCATTTGCAGTACAGATTGGATCACAACGCGCCATTCTTCTAATCTAATGATCTGTGTGGGCAGATGTACTCTTCTCTGCATTTTTTGTTGTCACTCCAGTTCATCATTGTTCTTCCAAACACTAAGATGTGTAATAGTGCTGATACCTTGGCCTACGATCGTTTTGATCCTGTCGGGTGATAAACCAAGTTCCGTCTAAGGATTCCGTCACTGTCAGGTTTGCGACAAGTGGTGATACGGACGCGTCGATGAACTGGAGGCATTGCACAATCATCCCACAAGACTTGATCTGATTTTTTTCGGTTTCATTTGGCTAAAGAAAATTTTATTTCAATCTGAATTTTATGCCCCTCCCACATGTCATAGATTGGAGCTAGGTGCTTGAAAATTTGGTAATTTGCAGATCGCAGCAACATCTGTTACTTCCTGGCTTTGCATAACCTTACGGATTTTCTGTCTTGGTGTTATAATCTCAGTGTTGAAGAGTGTATAATATAAATGTAGTAGGATTGTAAATTTCACTTCAAATTAAAACAGAAAAGTATTATTCTACTTCACTGCAGAGCAAACTGATCGGGAAGCAAACTATTTCCAGTCAATTGGGGATTATAAAAGAAACTCATGAATTTGTAAAAACAAGAAAAATAATTATCACAGCTAATGATTTACAAATATAAGGATAATGAGTAAAGCCGTGTGATTAATATAACAGACAAAACCTATGAAGGCACAAAGCAAATATTGCTATTGGTTGCTACATTTGTAGATATATTAAGGCTCTTTTGTCTTTGGTCATTTTGTTTTTAATCTCTGTGTATTGTTTTGCTTCTTTTTTTAAGCTTGACAGTTTTGTATCTGATATTTTTTGTTACAAATTGAAATAGAACTCCGTAAATAGTTTGTGCCAAATACCAGTTTTTGAAAAGAAAAAAAATGCACACAACATTTTTAACAGGTTTCTACAGTAGCAATGTCCCGGTGGACCTATTGTCTGTTGTCTGATGTTAAGCCTGGTTAGGTTTTTATGATTCCTAAAAGAATTTTGTTCTCAATACCTTGACCAGTAAGCAATGATTTTATGATCTTTAGTACTTCAATACCCAAAATGACAGAGGGTTCACTCATTAAAATTCATTATATGTCATACCATAGACAATTTCAGCTTTTCAACTGCAATATAATTAGTTTAAAGAACATATGTTCTGTTGGGATTTATGTATATATTATACTAGCTATTGAACCCATTCTACGCCCAGTTGGCGAGCATTTTTATTTGTATATGGTCTCCCATGTTGGTATGTGCTGCCCCCCTCCTGGTATTTGTGCTGCCCCCATCCTAGTATTTGTGCTGCCCCCATCCTGTCCCCACCATCCTATCCTGGTATGCATGGCTCCCTCATACTCCATCCTGGGATGCATGGCACTCCTCATCCCTATCCTGGCATGCATGGTACCCCATCCCTCATCCCTATCCAGATATGTATGGTACCCCTCATCCTGGTATGCATGGTACCCCTTATCCCTATCCTGGTATGCATGGCACCCCATCCCTCATCCCTATTCTGGTATGCATGGTGCTCCTCATCCTGGTATGGATGGTACTCCTCATCCTATTATGGATGGTACCCCTCATCTCTATCCTGGTATACATGGTACCCCTCATCCCTATCCTGGTATGCATGGCACCCCTCATTCCTATCCTGGTATGCATGGCACCCCTCATCCCTATCCTTGTATGTATAATACCCCTCATCCCTATCCTGGTATGTATGGTACCCCTCATCATGGTATGCATGGCGCCCCTTCACTCATCCGGGTATGCATGGTACCCCGCATCCCTATCCTGGTATGCATGGTACCCCTCTTCCCCATTGCTGGTATGCATGGCACCCCTCACCCCCCAACCCTGGTATGGATAGTCCCCTCATCCCCCAATTATGGTATGCATGGCCCCCCTCATCCCCCAATCCTGGTATGCATGGTTCCCTCACCCCACATTCCTGGTATGCTGGGTACCCCTCATCCCCCAATCCTGGTATGCTTGGTACCCCTCATCCCCCAATTCTGGTATGTATGGCACCCCTCACCCCCCAATCCTGGTATGTATGGCCCCCTCATCCCCATTCCTGGTATGCTTGGTACCCCTCATCCCCCAATGCTGGTATGTATGGCCCCCTCATCCCCAATCCTGTTATGCTTAGTACCCCCCATCCCACAATCCTGGTAAGCTTGGCACCCCTCACCCCCCAATCCTGGTATGTATGGCCCCCTCATCCCCCAATCCTGGTATGCATGGCACCCCTCATCCCTTTCATGCTGCACACATACAAAAAAATAAACACTTATACTCACCTTTCTTCCCTGTGCTCCAGCGCTGCTGTGTCCTATTCTGCCGGAGGCCGGGGGAGGAGTACGGCGCCTGAGTAAGCGCGTGCCCATACCATGCTGTCTGGCGCCATTTTGCTGAAGACACACTACAAATATGTCTTCAGTAAAACGGCGCCAGATAGCGCTATGCGCATGCGCTGATTCCGACGCCCCACTCCTGCCCTGGTCTCCGGCGAAGAGAGGCGCCGCAGCAACGCTCCTCCCGGTCACGTAAGTATGTAAGCATGGCGCCGGAGATCGCTACCGTGTCTACGCATACCGTGATCTCCGGCACCATACACTCCTCTTACCTGTAAAGGCTCGATGCGGTCTTCTGTCTGGAGCCAGATTGCGCAGGCGTGTCGCCCTTGTGCAGTCTATAAAGGCTTCATACAGAGACACGCATCTCCCGTTACAAATATAGATATATACACTGCTCAAAAAAATAAAGGGAACACTTAAACAACAGAATATAACTCCAAGTGAATCAAACTTCTGTGAAATCAAACTGTCCACTTAGGAAGCAGCACTGATTGACAATCAATTTCACATGCTGTTGTGCAAATGGAATAGACAATTGATGGAAATTATTGGCAATTATCAAGACACACTCAATAAAGGAGTGGTTCTGCAGGTGGGGACCACAGACCACATCTCAGTACCAATGCTTTCTGGCTGATGTTTTGGTCACTTTTGAATGTTGGTTGTGCTTTCACACTCCTGGTAGCATGAGATGGACTCTACAACCCACAAAAATTGCTCAGGTAGTGCAGCTCATCCAGGATGGCACATCAATGCGAGCTGTGGCAAGAAGGTTTGCTGTGTCTGTCAGCATAGTGTCCAGAGGCTGGAGGCGCTACCAGGAGACAGGCCAGTACACCAGGAGACATGTAGGGGGCCATAGGAGGGCAACAACCCAGCAGCAGGACCGCTACCTCCGCCTTTGTGTAAGGAGGAACAGGAAGAGCACTGCCAGAGCCCTGCAAAATGACCTCCAGCAGGCCAGAAATGTGCATGTGTCTGCACAAACGGTTACAAAACCGACTCCATGAGGGTGGTATGAGGGCCCAACATCCACATATGGGAGTTGTGCTCACAGCCCAACATCGTGCAGGACGCTTAGCATTTGCCACAGAACTCCAGGATTGGCAAAGTCGCCACTGGCGCCCTGTGCTCTTCACAGATTAAAGCAGGTTCACACTGAGCTCATGTGACAGACGTCACTGAGTTTCGAGATGCCTTAGAGAGTGATCTGCTGCCTGCAACATCCTTCAGCATGACCGGTTTGGCAGTGGGTCAGTAATGGTGTGGGGTGGCATTTCTTTGGAGGGCCGCTCAGCCCTCCATGTGCTCGCCAGAGGTAGTCTGACTGCCATTAGGTACCAAGATGAGATCATCAGACCCCTTGTGAAACCATATGCTGGTGAGGTTTGCCCTGGGTTCCTCCTAATGCAGGACAATGCCAGACCTCATGTGGCTGGAGTCTGTCAGTATTTCCTGCAAGATGAAGGCATTGAAGCTATGGACTGCCCGCCCGTTCCCCAGACCTTAATCCGATTGAGCACATCTGGGACATCATGTCTCGCTCCATCCACCAATGTCACGATGCACCACAGACTGTTCAGAAGTTGGCGGATGCTTTAGTCCATGTCTGGGAGGAGATCCCACAGGAGACCATCCGCAACCTCATCAGGAGCATGCCCAGGCATTGTAGGGAGGTCATACAGGCACGTGGAGGCCACACACAATACTGAGCCTCATTTTGACTTGTTTTAAGGACGTTACATTAAAGTTGGATCAGCCTGTAGTGTGTTTTTCCACTTTAATTTTGGGGATGACTCCAAATCCAGGCCTCCATTGGTTGATAAATTTGATTTCCATTGATGATTTTTGTGTGATTTTGTTGTCAGCACATTCAACTTTGTACAGAACAAAGTATTCAATGAGAATATTTCATTCATTCAGGTCTAGGATGTGTTATTTGAGTGTTCCCTTTATTTTTTTGAGCAGTGTATATATATATATATATATATATATATATATATAAATATACATATATATATATATATATGTATATATATATATATATATATATATATATATATATACATAGTCATGGTCAAAAGTGTTAGCACCCTTGAAATTTTTCCAGAAAATGAAGTATTTCTCCAATAAAATGATTGCAATTACACATGTTTTGCTACACACCTGTTTATTTCCTTTGTGTGTATTGGAACAACACAAAAAAAGACCAAAAACGCAAATTGGACACAATTTCACAAAAGAAAAACCAAAATGGGCCAGACAAAATTGTTGGCACCCTCAACTTAATATTTGGTTGCACACCCTTTGGAATAAATAATTGCTATCAATCGCTTCCTCTAACCATCAACAAGCTTCTTAAACCTCTCAACTGGAATTTTGGACCACTCTCCTTTTGCAAACTGCTCCAGGTCTCTCATATTTGATGGGTGCCTTCTCCCAACAGCAATTTTAAGATTCCTCCACAGGTGTTCAAAGGGATTTAGATCCTGACTCATTGCTGGTCACTTCAGAACTCTCCAGCACTTTGTTTCCATCCATTTCTGGGTGCACCTTGAAGTATGTTTTGGATCATTGTCCTGCTGGAAGATCCATGATCTAGGATGCAAACCCAGCACTACATTGTGACACAAAATCCTTTGGTAATCTTCAGATTTTATGATGCCTTGCACATAGTCCAGGCACCCAATTCCTGAGTCAGAAAAACAACCCCAAAACAACTTTGAACCTCCACCATATTTGACTGTAGGTACTGTGTTATTTTCTTTGTACGCCTTATTCCATTTTCAGTAAAGAGTAGAATGATGTTCTTTACCTAAAAAGCTCTATCTTGGTCACATCTGTCCACAAGACGCTTTCCCAGAAGGATTTTGGCTTACTCATGTACATTTTGGCAAACTGCATTCAAGCTTTTTCAGGTCTTTGTGTCAGCAGTAGAGTCCTCCTGGATCTTCTGCCATAGCATTTCATTTCATTCAAATGTCGACGGATAGTTTGCGCTGACACTGATGCACCCTGAGCCTGTAGGACAGCTTGAATTTCTTTGGATATTGATTAGGGCTGCTTATCGATCATCTGGACTATCCAGCATTGCAACCTTTCAATTTTTCTCCGCCATACACTTCCAGGAAGATTAGCTACAGTGCCATGGGTTGTAAACTTCTTGATTATGTTGCGCACTGTGGACAAGGGAACATCAAGATCTCTGCAGATGAACTTGTAACCTTGAGATTGTTGATGTTTTTCGACAGTTTTGGTTCCTTGTCCTCAGACAGTTCTATTCTCCTCTTTCTGTGTTCACCATGCTTAGTGTGGCACACACAGACAAACAATGGAAAGATTGCGTAAACTTCTCCCCTTTTTATCTGGTTTCAGGTGTGATTTTAATATTGCCCACACTTGTTACTTTCCACGGGTGAGTTTGAATGAGCATCCCATTCTTGAAACAAAGTTGTAGTTTTGGAAAGGTGCCAGCAATTCTTTCTGGCCCATTTTTGTGTTTTTTGTTAAATTATGTCCAATTTTCCCTTTTTCATCTGTTTTTTTTTGTTGCTGTTCCAATTCACATAAATAAAATAAACATGTGCATAACAAAACATGTGGAATTGCAATAATTTTCTGGGAGAAATACTTTATTTTCTGTAACAATTTCATGGGTGCCTACACTTTTGGCCATGACTGTAAATATTAAAATTAGCAGTGAAAAACATTTGCGTGACGCCAAAGTTTGAGGCCTCTGTGAAATACATATACATTCAGGAGGCATATGCTAAGGGGACATCAATCCACCATTGGGACACATTTCAAGGAAAAAAAACTGCTAAGGTCCAGCTGGGTAAATGGGCCACAGATATCGGTGCAGCAGGTTAGTGAGTAGAGGGACTGGAAACCGTAGGTAACATCAGGAAACTGCAGGCAAGCAGATGGAGGGCAGGAAATCGCAGGTAGAGGATGGCAGGAAACCGCAGGCAAGCAGGTTGAGTGCAGGAAACTGCAGGCAGGCAAAGGATGTCAGTAAACTGTAGGCAAGCAGGTGGAGTGCAGGAAAGTGCATGTAGGCGTGGGATATCAGTAAACCGCAGGTAAGTAGGTGGAGTGCAAGAAACCACAGGCAGGCAGAGGAAATCAAGAAACCGCAAGCAAGTAGTGCAATGCTGGAAACCGCAGGCAGGTAGCAGACCCAGGTGTGTGTCTTAGAAACCCTTAAATAGGTTCAGGCAGTTCATCACATGGAAGCATGCCAGGCCACCTGCAAAGCCTGACGTGGGGTACCAGAAAGTTCAATGGACCGAGGCAGATGAAGCAGAGTCCAGACAGGGAAAGGTGTGAAATAGGGCCCCCCTTAAAAGGCTCTTCCAAAAAAGTCTGTAACCCTCGGCAATGATGTTGTTGCTGCTGTACTTTTAGGATCCAAGGTCTTGGTATTCTGTTACTAGAATTTCAAGGGGCTCACTGGGTGAGGTGGATCCTCTAAGCCCAAGTTCCAGGTGGGCACATTGGCCACTGGCATCAGTGCAGCAGGTTAGTTAGTATAGGGACTGGAAACCGCAGGTAGACAGATGAATGTCAGGAAACCGCAGGCAAGCAGAAGACATCAGGAAACCGCAAGTAAGTAGGTGGAGTGTAGGAAACGACAGGTAGGCAGAGGATGTAATAAAACCACAGGCAGGTGGAGGACGTCAGGAAACCACAGGCAAGTAGTGCAATGCTGTAAACTATAGGCAGGTAGCAGAAAACACTCAGGAATAACGGTAAAATCAGCAACAAAGGAAGCCGCACACAGCCAGGAAGCCATCCTAAAAACTGCAAGCAGACACACAGAAGAGGTCCAGGAGACCCAGGGACAGGTAGCCAACAGAACTCCGGAGTAACAAGAAGCTGTAGACAAGTAGATAGAAGTACTATAAGCCTCCGGTTTACAGGAGATAACCTGCAACCCACAGTCAGGTTTCTGGGCACACATACACTGTAAGTCTCAAACTCAGAATCAATACCAAGGCCTGGGTGTGTGTCTTAAAGCCGTTAAATAGACGGCTGTCAAAGCCCGACTTGGAACACCAGAAAGTGCAAAGGAACGGGGCAGATGAAGCAGAGACCAGACCAGGGACAGGTGTGAAACACTGTGAAATGATTGAATTGTTTGACTGGTCACATTTAACAATAGCAGACGTTACAACAATACTGCTGGCCACAACTACTTTTTATGCATATACCTACATAGCGACCTTTTTATTTAGGGGTTTATGTAAAAAATGGGTGAATTTTAAACCACAAATTGTTTGTTAACAAAGTTTATAAATAAATTAAGCTTTAAACTTTATTCCAAAATGTATGCTGAACCAAACATGTCATTGGTGACAAATGTGGCAGGGTGATAGTAAAAAAACTAACATCATGGATAAGAATGAGGTTGCCCCTAGCAGCATCTCTAAAGCCACCTGTAGTGCTGACAGCAACAGTACTGGCTGTAGTAGAACCAAACAAAAGTCACATTTGGCCTTCTTTGCTTCAGATAAGTGCATTAGTGAGGAGGAAGTGGTTGGCATAATGGAGTAAATCTCCCATCCCTCAGCTCAATTACAGCCATGATGTAGCTGAGACGACTTCCTCAAGCGCCATGCAAGTTAATGTTGTGCATAGAGTAGTTTCCAATCCATTAATGACAACTGTTTCTATTCCACCCCAATGTCCTCAAACTCACAGCACCCTGGGGGCTAAAGAATATAATACACCAAGAAAAACTTAATCCAGTTAATATTCTGGAAGACATGTACAGTCAGCCTTTGTTCTCAGAAAGAATGATGCCAGAGGAGATGGACAACACGATTCTAATGCCGATCTATCTTGCAGGCTATTTAAGTCGGGGTGGTAGGGACACTATCAGTGGTAATATCACTCTGAGCCAGGGTAAACATCAGGGTAGGGATCATGCAGAGGGGCAAGCAGCACTGGCCATTTTACACATAAAGGCACTTGTCAGCTGAGTTGTGGATGACAATAATGAAGATGATGATGATTCTTTATTGGGCAAAACCTTGAAACCAGACAGCGATGACAAGGAGTTGAGGTCATCAGAAGAGGAGGTTGTTGGCATCAGCAATACACAACAAAGGTGACGTGCATCAAAAAGATCCTCTGGGTCCAAATCTATTTTTCCGGTGGTCAGCTCTGGAACAGGTAATGCCTCACATGCTTTTGGTGGAGCAGGCACTACTGAAATTGCGGTAGTGGTACGTCATGAGTGTATGCCTCTTGTGTGTGGGAATCCTTTTCTACATTGTGCCGTCTGTGCTTTTAGAAAAAAAGGCTGGACCTTCTCATGTGGAGAAAGCAAAATGATCAGCAAGATGACCAAGACTCAAGCTGTCTTCATTCCTCTCTGTCACACAAGGTGTAGGAAAGACTAAGTGCAACATGAAGGGAAGGGGGAAAAGGGCCCAGACTCTAGGGAAAGGGGGTAGTGGAGACCTACTAGGCTGACCTTATATCTGTTAGAACTCCCCTGTTAGGTTTTTTCTAGTTTGCTGGTCACATGACCATTTTTGCCTATTTAATCCGGCTCCGCCCTCCTGGCCTTGCTGGACTTCATTGTATTTACTACTCTTGAGCTAGCTTGGTGCTCTGTTACCGTTCTCTGTTAGTTGTGCTAGGTCTTCGGACCTCTATGTTCTTTGTTGTGTGTTTGTCTTTGACTGCTACAATTTCTGCTAGGAGGTGTCCAACTTTATCCCAGTCCCTAGTTCTTGTAGGAATCCCTCCCTTGCATCTATAGGTCTTCGTACAGACTAGCCGAGGACTTTAGCGGGTCTGATCGCAGGATCAGGTTCCCCGTTACATCGTAGGGATCCAGTTTAGTTCTATTGTAGGGACAGATCTCCTGTCTTTCCTTAGTGCTTGTAGCAGATCATAACAGTAAGTCCAGCCCAAAAAAATTCTCTAAGGAAAGACCTCCAGTTTCCATCATGGTCTCGGTTCAAGATTTGGCTCAACGCTTGCAGGGACTCTCTCTGGAGGTGGCCGAGCTCCAACAACACGTGAGTAGCTGTTCTGGAGCACATTTGGTAGAGCCAAAGGTACGTCTGCCTGATCTATTTTTTGGTGAACAACAAGATTTTTTTTCTTTTAAAAATGCTTGTTTATTGTATTTTCATTTAAGACCCGGATCCTCTGATGATGAATCACAGCGCATGGGGTTCATAATGTCACTTTTGCGCAAGGATCCTCAGGGATGGGCTTTTTCTCTCCAACCTAGTGATCCGTGCTTTAGATCAGTGGATAGTTTTTTTTCTGCTTTGGGTTTGTTGTACGATGATCCTGATCGTGTCTCATCTGCTGAGTCTGAATTGAGACGTTTGAGGCAGGGATCAGGTAATGTGGAAAAGTATTGTTCTCACTTCCGTCGGTGGTCTGCCCAGGTGGGGTGGAACGATTCAGCTTTGAAAAGTTTGTTTCTTGCGGGGCTAGGTGAAAGGGTTAAAGATTTGCTGATTGCTTATCCCACACCTGGAAACTTGCAGGAGGCTATGCAATTAGCTATACGGGTGGACAGGAGACTGCGTGCAAGGGTTAATGAGAGCAAATCCTCTGCTATGTCAGCTCCGAGTCTTGAGAGGGTCTGTGCCGACAAAGGAGAGCCGATGGAGATTGGGGCGATGACACCCCTCTCTCAGGAAAAAGACCGCAGGCTTTCTGAAGGTTTGTGCTTCTATTGCGGAAATTCTGGTCATTTTATTAAGAACTGTGTGCTTCGTATGAACAAAGAAAAAAAAATGGTCAGTTATGCACGTATAGCCTGTTTAAATACAAAGGGAATATTCCTATCTGCTACTACTGCTGCTCAGGAAGAATTAATTGAATTTCGGGTATTTGTGGATTGTGGTTCTACTCTCAATGTGATTGATGGGGGATTCTTGGAAAAGCTTACATTAAAACCTAAACCTTTGTCATCCCCTATTGCTGTGGTTTCTGTTGATGGCTCTCCCTTGAAGAGTGCTACTCACAAGGTCTGTGAGTTTCCCCTCACTATTAATGGTGTTCATCAAGAGAATTTGGATTTGGTAGTATTGAATAATTTGCCTTCTCCAGTAATATTGGGGTTGCCCTGGTTAAAATTGCATAATCCTGTACTGGATTGGTCTACCAATGAAATTAAGTCCTGGAGCCCTAAATGTTATGACAAGTGTTGTAACGGACATATTGCTGCGGTGGAAAAAGGGGAATTACCTGTACCTATTCAGGATTTTTGGAGAGTTTTTTCTGAGGAGGAGTCACAAATTTTGCCTTCCCATAGAGACTATGATTGTACCATTGAATTTGTCCCTGGAGCGACTCTTCCTAAAAGTCGTTTATTTAATCTTACTATTCCTGAGAGAAAGGCTTTGGAGGAATACATACAGACAAGCTTGGCCGCCGGTCACATTAGGCCTTCCAAGTCTCCTGTGGCTGTTGGATTTTTTTTTGTTTAAAAAAAAGATGGCGGTTTACGTCCTTGTCTGGACTTTCGTGAGATTAATAAAATTACTGTACGCAATCTTTACCCACTGCCATTGATTCCTGATTTGTTTAACCAGTTAGTGGGGGCCAAGTGGTTCTCTAAAATTGATCTCCGGGGGGGCATACAATTTGTTGCGCATGAAGGAGGGTGATGAATGGAAGACTGCTTTTAACACTCCTGTGGGTCATTTTGAGAATCTGGTTATGCCTTTTGGTCTTACCAATGCTCCAGCATTTTTTCAGAATCTTATTAATGACATCCTTAGACCTTTGATCGGCAAAAATTTGGTTGTGTATTTGGATGACATTTTGATTTATTCGCCTGATCTGGAGTCTCCTTGGCGGAGCGTACGTAAGGTTTTACAGTTATTAATGGACAATTCGCTTTTTGCTAAGCTAGAGAAATGTGAGTTCGCTGTACAGAGAATTAGTTTTTTGGGTTAAATTATCTCCAGTGAAGGTTTTGAGATGGACACGGTTAAAGTTCAAGCTGTGCAGGAATGGCCTAGGCCTATTGGTTTGAAATCTATACAGAGGTTTTTGGGTTTCGCCAATTATTACAGAAAATTCATAAAAAATGTTTCTATTATTGTCAAACCGCTGACCGATCTCACTAGGAAAGGTGCTAATGCGGTTCAGTGGACTTCTGAGGCCATTGAAGCTTTTGTGTTTCTAAAGGAGAGGTTCACCTCTGCTCCCATCCTTATGCAGCCTGATGTGACTAAGCCATTTTTGGTTGAGGTTGATGCTTCTTCTGTGGGGGTTGGAGCGGTGTTGTCTCAGGAAAGCAAGGATGGAGTACATCCCTGTGCCTTTTTTTCAAAAAAAAGTTTCTGAGACTGAACTTAATTACGATATTGGTAATCGGGAATTGCTGGCTATTAAACTCGCATTTGAACACTGGCGTCATCTTTTGGAAGGTGCTGAATTTCCCATTCAGGTTTTCACTGATCATAAAAATCTGATCTATCTTGATGCTGCCAAGCGCTTGAATGCCCGTCAGGCTAGGTGGGCACTTTTTTTCTCACGGTTTAATTTTTCCGTTACTTACATCCCGGGTACCAAGAATGTTAAAGCGGATGCTTTGTCTCGCAGCTTTTCTCCCATGGTCAGTGCTGAGGAGGAGGACAGCATTTTACAAGAAGGTGTTGTGATTGCTGCTTTGGACTCCGTTTTGGAGGATGAGATTTTTAAAGCTCAGGAGAATGCCCCATCTAACACTCCCCATGGGAGGTTGTTTGTGCCTAGGACCTTTAGGAGAGATTTGTTTGTTGAGTGTCATGAGTCTCGGCTGGCAGGTCATCCAGGAATTTCTGAGACTAAGAGACTTGTGGGTCACAGTTTTTGGTGGCCTGGATGGCAGAAGGAAGTCATTAAGTGGGTGCGTCAATGTACTGTGTGTGCTAGATCTAAGTCTTTGCATGCTCCTGCTGCGGGGTTGCTTTGCCCTCTGGAGGTTCCTAGTGCACCTTGGACACATCTGGCTATGGACTTTATTACTGACCTTCCCCCCTCTGAAGGTTTCACGGTCATCTGGGTGGTCGTGGACCGTTTTAGCAAGATGTGCCACTTGGTTCCCTTCATCAAGCTGCCTTGCGCTAAGACACTCGCTAAGGCCTTTGTCAAGGAAATTGTCAGACTACATGGCGTTCCTACTGACATTGTTTCTGATAGGGGACCTCAGTTCGTGGCTCGTTTTTGGCGTGCCTTTTGTGACAGGTTGGGAGTTCATTTGTCGTTTTCATCCGGATATCATCCTGAGTCTAATGGCCAGACAGAAAGAAAGAACCAGGATGTTCAGCAGTTCTTGCGTTGCTTTGTGGCAGACAATCCAGTGGGGTGGTCTGAGTTTCTGCCACTTGCTGAATTTGCTCTTAACAACCATACATCCTCTTCTTCTGGGTGTTCGCCTTTTTTTTGTTGTACTGGGAGACATCCGTCTTTTGGGTCATTCTCCAAATTGGTATCGGCTGTGCCGGAGGAGGAGAGTTTTTCCGGTGATTTGGAGAGAGTTTGGACGGATGTGCGTGATAATCTTCAGGAGGCTAACAAAAAATCTAAGAGGTACTTTGATAGGAAATGGCAAGAGGTTTCGTTTGCTATTGGTGACATGGTTTGGTTGTCCTCTAAAAATCTGCGATTGAGGATTACTTCGAAAAAATTGGGTCCCAAGTTTGTAGGGCCCTTTAAGGTGCTTCAGATAGTTAACCAATCTGCTGTTAGGTTGGAGGTTCCTACCTCCTGGAAGATTAATCCGGTGTTTCATGTTTCTCTGTTGAAAAAAGCTGATGTGTCGGTTGGTGACGCCTCTGCCACTGTTCCTCCGGTGGTGGAGGACGGGGAATATGAAATTTCCCGCATCCTAAATTCTAGACGGTATAGAGGGAGTTTGCAGTATCTCGTCGCTTGGAAGGGTTTCGGACCTGAGGATAACTCATGGGTGAGGGCGGATGATGTTTCTGCTTCCAGACTTGTCAGAGCATTTCACAGGAGATTTCCTGATAAGCCTGGTCCTAGGGGATCCGGAGGATCCTCTTAGAAGAGGGGGTACTGTTAGAACTCTCCTGTTAGGTTTTTTCTAGTTTGCTGGTCACATGACCATTTTTGCCTATTTAATCCGGCTCCGCCCTCCTGGCCTTCCTGGACTTCATTGTATTTATTACTCTTGAGCTAGCTTGGTGCTCTGTTACCGTTCTCTGTTAGTTGTGCTAGGTCTTCGGACCTCTATGTTCTTTGTTGTGTGTTTGTCTTTGACTGCTACAATTTCTGCTAGGAGGTGTCCAACTTTATCCCAGTCCCTAGTTCTTGTAGGAATCCCTCCCTTGCATCTATAGGTCTTCGTACAGACTAGCCGAGGACTTTAGCGGGTCTGATCGCAGGATCAGGTTCCCCGTTACATCGTAGGGATCCAGTTTAGTTCTATTGTAGGGACAGATCTCCTGTCTTTCCTTAGTGCTTGTAGCAGATCATAACAATATCACCCTGTCTCCTTTAACGTCCCTATATTGGTTCCGCACCAATTACCGCACAGGAACCTCACCTTGTCTTTCCCTAGTGTTTGGCTCTGGCTAGGGAAGGGAGGGGATAAGAGCTAGTCGATCCCCACTGACAACTAAAGACATCAAGGGGGAACAAACAAGGGAAGACAGCTTAGCTTTAGTCGACTTCAGAGAGATGAACACATGTCCTCTTAGCTCTAGAGAGGAAGAAGTACTGCTGTTGCTCAAGCCTTCACAAGGGGTCATGTGAATATCACCGGCACCTCCATTTAGCAAACAGCAGGTATTTATACACCCAGGCCAGGGTGTTAATTAACAAGAGGAAGGTAGCCGCTGGGTCCTAGAGAGACAGCTTCTAAGAAGGTAGAAAACAAAAACAGTTGGAGCACCAATGGTGAAGAGCTTGAGGTTTGGGGGGGGGGAGGGGGAGATGTTGTGACCACTCACCTGGTCCTGTTGTGCCAAGGAGCCCCGCACAACAAGGGAAAACACTTCCAGGTGGGAGTCTGTATGATGACCGCAGCTTAACAGGGACTGCTGTAAGGAGTTTCTTCCTGCTTCAGTGGTCACATGACTGGGACCGTGTGACTGAAGTGGGCATTCCACAATGATATGACGGCAGGTCCTGTGGTAAGCTAGTTATTAACAGAGCAGCTTACACCGCTCTCCACAGGGGAGATTAGCGATAAAGAAAGAAAGAATTGTGCGGTGTTACAGAAGTGCTAGAACAACTAGACAGGGAGGGGATTAAGGTTATAACACACAAACCTTTTATTGTTTAATACGCTCTCTAACTCCACGACGCATTTCGATAGCAGATGCTATCTTCCTCAGGTAGGAGCTTCTAAGAAAGTGTCTGTAATGCCAAACGAAAAGATCTCCTGCAACCAACTGCAGGGCGACTGTCTGTCACTTCTGACACACCTGTGACACTCTCTTTGTGATAATTTTTTGATAACCATTTTGAATTCAGTCATCCAATTACATGAAATAGCGTTTCCATAAGTCTAAGTTCACCACAATTGATGGTAAACAACCTGGATTGTATTGCCTTTTGTGAAAAAATTGTGTGTGCTCATGTTTATTGAACGATAGCTAGCCGCCACTATTTATTGTAACTGAAAGCAGACCCTACCAGGTTGTTTCACAAAAGTCAACATTTTTTAACACCAACATTTATTTTATAATGTGCATGAATTTCTCAATTCAACAAACTCACCTTTTTCTAATTTTGGGTGTAATTAAAGATTACTGTGACTGAATCTGGGTTGAATTTTCCCAGTAGCATCCTGATCAACATTGTGAGAAAGGGCAAAATTATTGAAAAGTATCAAATCAAACATCTGTGACTTCCATAACTGTAATCTTCTTTACCAAAATTATATTTTTTTTCCAAAGTAGTTGAGAAATTGGCATATTAGTATTCCTGTGTTCCTTAATTAGTGAAGATTTTGCACAGCGGGTGGTTGCAGAGCCAGCACTACTCTGAATGTGTGGCTTGTGCACAGGGAAAGTTAGAAAGGGAAAAATTATCATAAAGGGGTAAATTATTTAAAACTTTCAAACAAATTCCTTGAATTCCAGATACCTTATCTGACAACGAAAAACCTGATGCACATAAGCAAACAGATTTGCACCACCTGAACAGCCAGGTTCAGACGTACCTAAACTATGTCCTTTCTCAAGAAGATACCCTGAGCCTTGATAAAATGGATTTCTGGATCAACAGATTAGACCAGTGCCAAGAAGTGACCCAGTTTACTATGGGCGTACTGTCATGTCCAGCCTCCAGTCAGGGCCGGCGTTAGGGGGGGGGGACTAGGCATCTTCCTGAGACCCCCACCCTCTTGGGGGCCCCCAACATCTACAGCAGGAGCTTCAGTGATAATAGCATTATCAGTGAAGCTTCCGATGTAGACTGGTTAAAGACCTGTAGTGACATCACGATCATGTGACCTGTTATGTGACCATGATGTCACCACAGGCCTTTCACTCTGGGGAACTTCAGGACCGTGGGCCCGGCATTAAGAGAGGAGGCACATACAGCGAAGGACAGGAGCACCGGCCACTAAACCTCCCCCATCAGAGTGATAGAAGCGCTCATTGGCCGGTGCTCCTGTCCTCCTGCACAGAGCTTGAAGGGGAGTGGGAGCCAGAGACCAGCACCTACCCAGCTGATGAGCTGCTAGATAAGTTTGTGTTCACCTGTGTGTGCTTTGCTGAGCTCAGGCTCCTGCCAGCTCCCAGCAGATGAGAGGCAGGAGGTGTTTGCTGCATTCAAGAGAAGTGGCAGCTCATAGTGTGGAAGATCATTCCCTCCAGCATAAAGCAGTGTGTGCATGTGAGGTGTGTGCAGTGTGTGTGTTATGTGAGGTGTGTGTTATGTGAGGTGTGTGTGCATGTGAGATGTGTGCATGTGAGGTGTGTGTGCATGTGAGGTGTGTGCGCATGTGAAGTGTGTGTTATGTGAGGTGTGTGTGTAGTGTGTGCTTGTGAGGTGTGTGAGGTGTCTGCAGTGTGTGTTATGTGAGGTGTGTGTGTGAGGTGTGTTATGTGAGGTACGTGTGTAGTGTGTGCTATGTGAGGTGTGTGTGCATGTAAGGTGTGTGCTGTTTGTAATGTGAGGTGTATGTGCACCTGTCTGCCTGTCAGTTGACTGTTGTCCACACCGTTCTGCTGCTACCAGTGCCATTGGACTACTCACTGTCCATCATGTCATCTTAACCTGTAGTACTGCTGCTGCTAAGGTTGCCATTGCTGGCCCTAAATTGCCACGCATCTCATAGCCAGCCCCATTCTAACTCTCTACCATACTGGTTATGCCACAGTACTATGTACTGTCATGCCAGCCACCAACTTCCTGGCTATCCACTATGTTTTAGGCTGTGTGCCCACGATGCGGATTTAATGCGTTTCCGCAGCGGTATTTCCACATTAAAATCGCTTGTTAAGATGTCTGCCATGTTTCCCAATGATAATCCGCATGTGCTGTGCACGTGCTGCTGAAATTTCCACTGCGGATTATCATTGCGGAAAAATCCAGAGCACAACCATTTATTGTGCGATTTTGCGGCGAAATCGCTGCCATTGACTTGCAATGAACCGCATAACATCTGCATGTATACATGCACGGATAGTACCCGGGTCTGGAGAAGAGGAGACTCTCCTCCAACCCAGGTACCATGGTACCTGCAAGTTAAAAAAGAATTATAAAGCAAAAAATAAATGTTCTGCCAGGATCGGCGGTGACGTCATTTAGTCAGCTGATGTTCATGCAACCGTTGACGTAAGCGGTCAGGTGATGGTCACGTGACCATCAGCTGACTAAATGACATCACCACTGGTCCTGGCAGAACATTTATTTTTTACTTTACTCCGAGGAGAGAGGACGCCGCCGGTAGCAGACCGGGGACCATCGGAGGAAATTGCTGCTTAAAATCTGCATCGTGAGCACATACCCTTATGGTGCTAGACTGTACTGCTGCTGTCAGGGCTGCTATTGCTGGACTTAAACTGCTACGCATCTCCTTACCTGCCTCCCAGCTTTCTTTTTGCTTCTCCTGCCGCAGTCATTGCACAGCGACTCAAGTTGCACATCTCCTGGCTGCCTACTATGTTTTATAGTGCTAGACAGTACTACTGATGCTGGGAAACATACACTCATGTGTGTGTACTATCAGGAAACAGCCTGCAAAATAGGGCTAATTTTTTAAAAGGCTTGTTAACAACATGCTATATCTTCTTCACGTTCAAAATGGTGCAATTAAAAGCTTGATAATCATTTTGTGAATAACAAATCAGTTGCGGACCCCAGAAATGGGGTAATTTATTTTCCTTCTAGTTGAGAGCTTATTATTTCTTCACATTCAAAACAGTACATCAGATTTGTCTCCCGAAATAAAGGGATATTTTTTGGATGGCTTAAGTGAAAACTATTGCTCTTTCATTCAGAAAACAGCTGAATGAAACAGCAATTTATACTTTATACTCCCCAAATAGGGATAATTGTTGCACCCAACCGTGTGAAAATACTACAGGTTCTTCTGTTTGCAACACCTGTCTATAAACAACAGCAGTGCATGCATCTTCCACCCCAAAAGGATAGTTTTTTGACCATTTATACCATGTAGTTATCCTAAAAAGTCTGGATACTGCAATGTGTTGTTAAATATGCTGTTGGTTACCTCTGCTTACTATCCATTTTCCAAAACCAGAAAGGTTGAAATCAATTGGTATTAAAAAGGCTGTGCTTGCATTACAGAGCTTAAAGCGTGTTCAAATGACTCCAATGGGAACTCAGTGTTCTGCACATTTTCCAGACAATTAGAGGTTTTTTAATTGTTAAAATTGTATGAATTTATTTGCCACAAATAAAATTTTAGGGAAAAATTTGACAAAAGCCAGCAAATTCGAGTTTCAAAAGATCTGTTCATTTCTAGTATATACAAACAAATTACTTGTCCTATTAATCAGTAAACTGTAGTTCTGACATCAGTTGAATGCATAATATGATTTTCTTTTTGACCAAGGAATTTCCATTTTCATTCCCATAATGACATGAACTCCTTAAAGTTTCGAGCGCTCAATGTAAATTTCAAAACAAGGACAAAAGGAACATATGTTACTGGTGTATCAGAGGTGACAGACAGTCGGCCTGCAGTTGGTTGCAGGAGATCTCTACATGTGGCATTACAGACATCTTCTTAGATCAGAGGCTGTCTCTAGGACCTAGCGGCTACCTCCCTCTGGTAATTAGCTCCCTGGCCTGGGTGTATATATATCTGGTGTGTCTGAGAGGGAGTTGCCGGCTATATTCATTTCTACTTGTGAAGGCTTAGCAAGAGCAGTACTTTGTCTTTTCTGGAGCTTGAGGCTGAGTTCGCATTTGTCTGGAGTTGTCTAAAGCTAAGCATTCTCCCCGTTTGTCTACCCTTGTTGTCTATAGAGTTTAGTGGAGATCGACTAGTGCTCATCTCTTCCCATCCCTAGCCTTAGCTATACGCCAGGGAAAGACAGGGCGAGGCACGTGTGTGACGATTGCTGAAGAGGCAATATAGGGACGGTAGTTGTGACATAAAGCAGTGGTAAGCTGGATTACAAGCATTTTTTTTTATTCCTAATTCAAACAATGTACCATTCTTAAAGTAAATTTGCTCCTTTTGAAGTGCATTGAGGTGAAGGGTACATTACTGGAAAAGGAAAAAAAAAAAAAATCTTTAAATCTCTTAGTTTGCAAGTGTGAACGAGCTGCGTGTGTCCGGAGCGTAAGTGCGAACGAAAGTAAGTGTGTGTCTTGTTTATGAGTGACTTTGGAATCAGGGAGTTTGGAAGGGAGGACTTAGGACTGAATTGCTGACTGTATTTCATTCTTTCTTTACTTTACTTTTTACTTAATTAATCCACCTGACCTACTTATCTGATTCCCCCGTCCATACTTGATACTTAATTGATCCCCCGTCCATACTTAACTGATCCCCCGCCGATATCTATTTGATACACTTGCACATCCCTAATTGATCCCCGTCCATACACCTATATATAAATAATTGTGTTTTGTACTTGTATATATATACTGACTGTATCCCCATATTTAGAATGACGTCCATTTTGGCCGGAGTCGTGCAGTGTACATCTTGCGCAATGTATGCATTCCGTGAGCAACCGCTCGAGGATCCATACTGCTGCGAGAGATGTGAGCATATCGTGCACTTGGAAGCCCAAATTCTGGATCTAAGTGCTCAGATAGCGGTACTGAGGAGCATCGACAACATGGAACGGAGTTTGCTGCTCACCGAGCAGACACTCAATGGGTCAATACTGGGGGTGGAGCATAGAGGGGAAGTGCAGGCTAAACAGGCAGGGAGCTGGATAACAGTTAGGAGGGATAGAGGAAAGAAGTATAGGAAGGCTGGTTCAGAACCGGCATTATTGGAGCACGACAGATCCTCTGACCGCCGGGGGAGTGTATGCTCCAGTAATGAGGGGGAGGGGGGAAGTGTAGGGCAGGCAAGACAGGTTCTGGTAGTGGGTGACTCTATTATTAGGGGGACAGACAGGGCAATCTGTCACAAAGACCGGGATCGCCGAACGGTGTGCTGCCTCCCTGGCGCTCGAGTCCGGCACATCGCGGATCGGGTTGACAGGTTACTGGGTGGGGCTGGCGAAGACCCAGCGGGCATGGTCCACATCGGCACCAATGACAAAGTGAGTGGTAGATGGAGGGTCCTTAAAAATGATTTCAGGGACCTAGGTAGGAAACTTAGGGCAAGGACCTCCAAGGTAGTTTTCTCAGAAATACTACCAATCCCGCGAGCCACACAGGAGCGCCAACGGGAAGTTAGGGAGGTGAATAAGTGGCTAAAGAGTTGGTGCAAGGCAGAAGGGTTTGGGTTCATGGAGAACTGGGCCGACTTCGCTGTCGGCTACAGGCTCTACCGTAGGGACGGGCTGCACCTCAATGGGGAGGGTGCAGCGGTGCTGGGGAAGAAGATGGCTAATAGGTTGGAGGAGTTTTTAAACTAGAGACGGGGGGGGGGAACCAAGGAAATAGGTGGGATGTGAGGCAAGCAAGGGGGAAGGGGAGAAGTGAATATAATGAGGGTGGAGAGGGGGGTGGGGATAGTACAGTTAGATCGTTAGAGAAGAATAGGATGCTAAATAACCCCAAAGTTTTATCTTGCATGCTGACCAACGCAAGAAGCCTGACCAATAAGGCGGATGAGCTGCAGGCACTTATATCGGAGGAGAGGTATGACACCGTAGGTATAACAGAGACTTGGCTAGACGATAGCTACGACTGGGCGGTAAATTTATTAGATTATAGTTTATTTAGAAGGGACCGGAAACAGGGGAAAGGCGGAGGAGTCTGCTTATATGTAAAGGCATGTCTAAAACCCAGACTAAGGGAAGATATAGGAGAGGGAGAAGAGGGGGTCGAGTCCATGTGGGTAGAGATAGAGGGAACTAAAAATAATAATAAAATATTACTGGGGGTCTGCTATAAGCCACCAAATATAACAGAGGAGAATGAGAATCTGCTATTAGGACAAATAGACAAAGTAGCAAAACATAATGAAGTGATTGCAATGGGGGATTTCAACTACCCGGATATTGACTGGGAAACAGAAACCTGTAGATCTCAGAAAGGAAAAAGGTTCTTGACAAATATTAAGGATAATTATCTCTCCCAACTAGTGCAGGAACCAACGAGAGGGAAGGCCGTGTTGGACTTAATATTGACTAATAGGCCTGATAGAATAACTGAGGTACAGATAGGGGGGCACCTAGGTAATAGCGACCATAATATTATCGACTTCAAAATGCCCTTCAGTAGGGTTATCAATAAGGGAACAACAAAAACATTAAACTTTAGGAGGGCGAAGTTTGATCAGCTGAAAGAAAGCCTTCAACTTATTGACTGGGACAAAGTTCTTAATCAAAGGAATACGAATAGTAAATGGTAAACCTTCAAAAGAATTCTGAATACTCAGTGCGAGAGGTATATACCGTATGGGAATAAAAGGGCTAGAAATAAGAGGAAACCAATATGGTTGAACAAGAACGTAAAAGGGGCGTTAAATAGCAAAAAAGAGGCATTCAAGAGATTAAAACAGGAAAACAGTAAGGAGTAGAGATGAGCGGTGTTCGACTAGAACTGTTCGCCAATCTCAAATTCGAGCTGTTTTGGGCGGTGTTCGAGTTGTTCGACGAACCCGAACGATTTGCAAAAAATTCGGCTGTTCGAGGTTATGTTCGATAACTGTTCGTGCACCAAAAGCGTGTCCTGCATGTCTGGCGCTATTTAGAGCACCAATCATGCAGGGATTGTCTGCCACTCACTGTAATGCCACAGCCATGGTGGTTGTGGCATTACAGTGATTGCCCAAATCGATGGGAACAGTGCCAACAGTGAAACATGAAAAGCCGGCAATTCAGCAGCGGCATACACCTGTACCCGACAATTTAGAACCGAAAGAATAGAGCTTCACACATAGATTAGATAGATAGAAACATGTCAGCCACATATATACGAAGTACAGTGAAAGTGCTGCTTACTGTACTTGTCATTTAGCGTAAAGGATTTATCAAAAAAAATAATAGTGTTTTCATGCACCGTCTCTTTAAAAAAGCCGGCCGGCAATTCAGCATCTGTACCCGACAATTTATAACAGACAGAATAGAGCTTCACACATAGATTAGATAGATAGAAACATGTCAGTCACATATATATGAAGTACAGTGACAGTGTTGATTACTGTACTTGTCATTTAGTGTAAAGGATTTATCAAAAAATAATAGTGTTTTCATGCACCGTCTCTTTAAGAAAGCCGGCCTGCAATTCAGCAGCGGTACCCGACAATTTATAACAGACAGAATAGAGCTTCACACATAGATTAGATAGATAGAAACATGTCAGTCACATATATATGAAGTACAGTGATAGTGTTGGTTACTGTACTTGTCATTTAGTATTAAAATATAGGATTTATTATTAAAAAAATTGGCGTGGGGTTCCCCTTAATTTTAGGCTCTAGCGGAGGTTAAGCAGACGGCTGGGGCAGATGTTTGAAGCCTGGGAAGGGGGTAATACCCACGGAGCTTCCCAGGCTACTAATATCAGCCCCCAGCTGAATACATAGCCTTTACTAGCTATTAAAATGGGGGACCCCCCCAAAAAAATGACGTGGGGTCCCCCCTAATTTAATAGCTAGCAAAGGCTAGGCAGACAGCTGGGGACTGATATTAATAGCCCAGGAAGGGAGCCATGAATATTGGCCCCCTCCCAGGCTAGAAACACCAGCCGTCAGCCGCCCCAGAAATGGCGCATTCATAGGATGCGCCAATTCTGGCACTTAGCCTCGCTCTTCCACGCTGCCCTGGTGCGGTGGCAGGGGGTAATAGGGTTGGGGTTGATGTCAGCTTATAATGCCAGCTGACATCAAGCCCAGGTTAGTAATGGAGAGGCGTCTATAAGACACCCCCATTACTAACCCCATAGTCAAAGTTAAATAAAACACAAACACCCAGAATAAAGTCCTTTAATTGAAATAAAGACACAATCCTTTATTGTTCTAAATTAAACCATACTTACCGTCACGCCCATTCCAGCTGAAGCCAACGATCTCCTGCAATAAAAGAAAAATAATAAAGCAACCTCATCCTTACCTTTCCATGGTTCCCACGACAGCTTCAGCTCTGCTACATCGAGATGACAGGCTGGACCGCAGCAGAACGCTGCCATCCAGCCTGTCATCCCGCAGACACTGAGAAGCGCAGGCTTGCTTGCGCTGCTCAGCGTCTCTCTGTGACGACATCCAGATGAGCCGAGTTCATGTCCAATGAACTCGGCTCACCTCATGCACGTCACTGACAGCGTGGGAAAATTCTCACGCTGAAGCGGTGAGTGCAGGAGAATTTTCCCACGCTGTCAGTGACGTGCATAAGGTGAGCTCATGTCCAATGAACTCAGCTCACCTCCTGCACGTCACTGACAGCGTGGGAGAATTCTCCTGCACTCAGCGCTTCAGCGTGAGAATTCTCCCACGCTGAAGCGCTGAGTGCAGGAGAATTTTCCCACGCTGTCAGTGACGTGCATAAGGTGAGCTCATGTCCAATGAACTCAGCTCACCTCCTGCACGTCACTGACAGCGTGGGAGAATTCTCCTGCACTCAGCGCTTCAGTGTGAGAATTCTCCCACGCTGAAGCGCTGAGTGCAGGAGAATTTTCCCACGCTGTCAGTGACGTGCATGAGGTGAGCCGAGTTCATTGGACATTAACTCGGCTCATCTGGATGCCCTCACAGAGAGACGCTGTGGAGCGCAAGCAAGCCTGCGCTTCTCAGTGTCTGCGGGATGACAGGCTGGATGGCAGCGTTCTGCTGCGGTCCAGCCTGTCATCTCGATGTAGCAGAGCTGAAGCTGTCATGGGAACCATGGAAAGGTAAGGATGATGTTGCTTTATTATTTTTCTTTTATTTCAGGAGATCGTTGGCTTCAGCTGGAATGGGCGTGATGGTAAGTATGGTTTAATTTAGAACAATAAAGAATTGTGTGTTTATTTCAATTAAAGGACTTTTTTCTGGGTGTTGTGTTTTTTTTAAATACTTTAGTAGAAATTCATGGTGGTCATGTCTAATATTGGCGTGACCCCATGAATTTCGGGCTTAGGGCCAGCTGATAATGCCAAGCTGGCCCTAACCCCTTTATTACCCAGTGAGCCACCGCATCAGGGCCCTGGATGAGTTGGGTACAGCGCCAGAAGATGGCGCTTCTATGAACGCGCCATTTTCCGGGGTGGCTGCGGACTGCAATTTGCAGCGGGGGTGGCCCAGAAAGCTTGGGCCTCCCTGCGCTGCGGATTCCAGCCCCCAGCTGCCTAGTTGTACCTGGCTGGACACAAAAACAGGGCGAAGCCCCACGTCAATTTTCTTTAAATTATTTCATGAAATAATTAAGAAAAAGGGCTTCCCTATATTGTTGTGTCCGGCCAGGTACAAATAGGCAGCTGGTGGTTGGGGGCAGCCCGTTCCTGCCTGCTGCACCTGACTGGACACAAATATAGTGCGAAGCCCCACGTCAATTTTTTTTTAATTATTTCATGAATTTCCTGAAATAATTTAAAAAAATTGAAGTGGGGCTTCGCACTATATTTGTGTCCAGCCAGGTACAGCAGGCAGGAACGGGCTGCCCCCAACCACCAGCTGCCTATTTGTACCTGGCCGGACACAACAATATAGGGAAGGCCTTTTTTTCTTAATTATTTCATGAATTTCATGAAATAATTAAAAAAAATTGAAGTGGGGCTTCGCACTATATTTGTGTCCAGCCAGGTACAGCAGGCAGGAACGGGCTGCCCCCAACCACCAGCTGCCTATTTGTACCTGGCCGGACACAACAATATAGGGGAGGCCTTTTTTTCTTAATTATTTCATGAATTTCATGAAATAATTAAAAAAAAAATACGTGGGGCTTCGCCCTATTTTTGTGTCCAGCCAGGTACAACTAGGCAGCTGGGGGCTGGAATCTGCAGCGCAGGGAGGCCCAAGCTTTCTGGGCCCCCCCCGCTGCAAATTGCAGTCCGCAGCCACCGCGGAAAATGGCGCGTTCATAGAAGCGCCATCTTCTGGCGCTGTACCCAACTCATCCAGGGCCCTGGTGCGGTGGCTCACTGGGTAATAAAGGGGTTAGGGCCACCTTGCTATTATCAGCTGGCCCCAAGCCCAAAATTCATGGGGTCACGCCAGTATTAGACATGACCGCCATGAATTTCTAGTAAAGTATTTAAAAAAAACACAACACCCAGAATAAAGTCCTTTAATTGAAATAAAGACACAATTCTTTATTGTTCTAAATTAAACCATACTTACCATCACACCCATTCCAGCTGAAGCCAACGATCTCCTGCAATAAAAGAAAAATAATAAACCAACCTCATCCTTACCTTTCCATGGTTCCCACGACAGCTTCAGCTCTGCTACATCGAGATGACTGGCTGGACCGCAGCAGAACGCTGCCATCCAGTCTGTCATCCCGCAGACACTGAGAAGCGCAGGCATGCTTGCGCTCCTCACTGTCTCGCTGTGACGGGATCCAGATGAGCCGAGGTCATGTCCAATGAACTCGGCTCACCTCATGCACGTCACTGACAGCGTGGGAAAATTCTCACGCTGAAGTGTTGAGTGCAGGAGAATTCTCCCACGCTGTCAGTGATGTGCATGAGGTGAGCTCATGTCCAATGAACTCAGCTCACCTCCTGCACGTCACTGACAGCGTGGGAAAATTCTCCTGCACTCAGCGCTTCAGCGTGAGAATTTTCCCACGCTGTCAGTGACGTGCATGAGGTGAGCCGAGTTCATTGGACATGAACTCGGCTCATCTGGATGTCGTCACAGAGAGACGCTGAGCAGCGCAAGCAAGCCTGTGCTTCTCAGTGTCTGCGGGATGACAGGCTGGATGGCAGCGTTCTGCTGCGGTCCAGCCTGTCATCTCGATGTAGCAGAGCTGAAGCTGTCCTGGGAACCATGGAAAGGTAAGGATGAGGTTGCTTTATTATTTTTCTTTTATTGCAGGAGATCGTTGGCTTCAGCTGGAATGGGCGTGACGGTAAGTATGGTTTAATTTAGAACAATAAAGAATTGTGTGTTTATTTCAATTAAAGGACTTTATTCTGGGTGTTTGTGTTTTTTTTTTTAACTTTGACTATGGGGTTAGTAATGGGGGTGTCTTATAGACGCCTCTCCATTACTAACCTGGGCTTGATGTCAGCTGGCATTATAAGCTGACATCAACCCCAGCCCTATTACCCCACTGCCACCGCTACAGGGCAGTGGGAAGAGCGAGGCTAAGTGCCAGAATTAGCGCATCCTATGGATGCGCCATTTCTGGGGCGGCTGACGGCTGATGTTTCTAGCCTGGGAGGGGGCCAATATTCATGGCACCCTTCCTGAGCTATTAATATCAGCCCCCAGCTGTCTGCCTAGCCTTTGCTAGCTATTAAAATAGGGGGGACCCCACGTCATTTTTTTGGGGGGTCCCCCATTTTAATAGCTAGTAAAGGCTATGTATTCAGCTGGGGGCTGATATTAGTAGCCTGGGAAGCTCCGTGGGTATTACCCCCTTCCGAGGCTTCAAACATCTGCCCCAGCCGTCTGCTTAACCTCCGCTAGAGCCTAAAATTATGGGGGATCCCACGCCAATTTTTATTTTAATAAATCATTTATTTTAACACTAAATGACAAGTACAGTAACCAACACTGTCACTGTACTTATTATAAATGTGACTGACATGTTTCTATCTATCTAATCTATGTGTGATGCTCTATCTTTCTGTTCTAAATTGTCGGGTACCGCTGCTGAATTGCCGGCCGGCTTTTTTAAAGAGACAGTGCATGAAAACACTATTATTTTTTTAAATAAATCCTTTACACTAAATGACAAGTGCAGTAACCAACACTGTCACTGTGCTTCTTATATGTGTGACTGACATGTTTCTATCTATCTAATCTATGTGTGATGCTCTATTCCTTCTTGTCTAAATTGTCGGGTACCGGTGTATGCCGCTGCTGAATTTGCCGGCCGGCTTTTTTAAAGAGAGTGTCTTCTGAGCAGTTTGTCAGCTTTTGGACACCTTTGCAGGTGTTTTCTATGTGTTTCTATGTGTTTTTGTTTGCCTGCCATTGGTTTTAACGGTGTTCGACGGTGTTCTAAGGTGTTCGACGAACAGTTCGACGAACAGTTCCTCGAACATCCCGGTGTTCGACGAACCGAACCGAACCCGAACACTACGGGGGTGGCTCAACACTAGTAAGGAGGCACTAATGTGTTACAAGGAAGAAACGAGAACCTGTAAAAAACAAATAAAAATAGCGAAGGAGGAAACAGAGAGACGTATTGCTAGGGAAAGTAGATCAAATCCCAAACTGTTCTTTACGTATATAAATAGTAAAAGGATTAAATCGGATAATATTGGACCGATAAAAAGTGAGGAAGGCAAAATCATAGAGAAAGATGAGGATAAAGCTAATCTATTAAATAATTTTTTTTCGACAACTTTCACAAAGGAAATCGAACTAACAGGAGAAATGAGAAGTGACAAACTTAATCCTCCACTAAGTATGACAAATCTAACCCAAGCTGGGGTACAGAAACGCCTCAGTAACATTAAAATAAACAAATCACCAGGACCTGATGGCATACACCCACGGGTACTAAGGGAACTAAGTAATGTGATAGACAGACCGTTATATCTTATATTTAAGGACTCTGTTGAGACTGGGTCTGTGCCACTTGATTGGCGACAGGCGAATGTAGTGCCAATATTCAAAAAGGGAGCGAAAAGTGACGCCGGAAACTATCGGCCGGTGAGTCTGACGTCCGTTGTGGGCAAAATTTTTGAAAGCTTCATTAAAGAGGCAATTACGGAGCATCTTGATGCTAATAATCTTTTAATCCCGAACCAACATGGATTCATGAGGAATCGCTCCTGCCAAACAAACCTGATTGACTTCTACGAGGAGGTTAGCTCTCGAGTAGATCAGGGGGAACCAGTGGATGTCGTGTATCTCGACTTCTCAAAAACGTTCGATAGCGTGCCACATAATAGGTTGGTATACAAAATGAGAATGATGAGGCTGGGGGAAAATGTCTGCAAGTGGGTAGCTAACTGGCTAAAGGATAGAAGGCAGAGGGTGGTTATAAATGGAATATACTCAGATTGGGTAAGCGTCACTAGTGGGGTACCACAGGGGTCTGTACTAGGCCCAATGTTATTTAATATCTTTATTAACGACATAGTCAACGGGATAAACAGTAAAATATCAATATTTGCAGATGACACAAAGTTATGTAAAACAATTAATACAAAAGAGGACAGTGCAGACCTACAGAGGGATTTGGATAAGCTGGGTAGGTGGAGCATTAAATGGCAAATGAGGTTTAACGAGGAGAAATGTAAGGTCATACATATGGGAAGGAAAAATGGAAGTCACCAGTACTCACTGAATGGGAAATCATTGGGGAATTCAGAGATGGAGAAGGACTTGGGCATCTTGATTGATAGCAAACTAAATTGGAGTGCCCAAAGTCAGGCCGCTGCTGTAAGGGCAAACAGGGTAATGGGATGTATCAGAAGAGGTATAGCTGCAAAGGATGAGAACATTGTTCTTCCACTGTACAAAGCACTGGTCAGACCACACTTGGAATACTGTGCTCAGTTATGGGCCCCAATATATAGAAAGGATATAAATGAGCTTGAAAAGGTACAAAGGAGGGCAACAAAATTAATAAAGGGAATGGAGGGACTGCAATACCCAGATAGGTTGGCAAAACTAGAACTATTCAGCCTGGAAAAGAGAAGGTTGAGGGGGGACATAATAAATGTGTACAAATATGTTAGGGGACAGTATAGAGATCTTGCCCGGGATTTGTTCAAAAGGAGGGATATTACGGTAACAAGAGGGCATTCACTAAGACTGGAAGAGAAAAGGTTTCAGCACCAGCATAGGAAGGGGTTCTTTACGGTAAGAGCAGTGAGAATATGGAATTCACTGAGTGAGGAGACGGTAATGTCGGATTCACTACACCAGTTCAAGCGGGGACTGGATGCATTTCTAGATACCAGGCAGATTTTAGCATATACTTAAAAATTAAATAAAATAGTAGGTTGATACAGGGATTTATTCTGACTGCTGGTTTCAGAGTCGAGAGGGAATTTTTCCTCAGGTGAAGATTGGCCAAATCATTTGGGGTTTTTGCCCTCCTCTGGATCAACTTTAGCAATTACAGAACTAACAGGTCGAACTTGACGGACGCAAGTCTTTATTCGGCTGTACAAACTATGTTACTATGTTACTATATTCTTTACTTATTTCAGGCCCTACTATTATCCCTCCCCTTTCCCTCTCTTCTCTAACTTCACTCTGCATCCATTATTCATTCTTTCCCAAAGTCCACTTTTAACAACTGAGCACCTCCACGTGGCTTGTGAAACACACCTGATCTGAGATCCATGGAATCCTTATTTGCCCCACAAATATACCCTATTCATCATATATCACCAAGGGGGAAACATAATTACAGATGAATTTCTCTAACAAGCAAGGTAATTGACTCTCTGCCTATGGATTCTCTATCTTGAGCACAGGGGTAGACTACCTTTTTTGGTCTGAGGGCCACATTATCATACTGAACCAATCTGGGGGCCGCATTAAAAATTAAAGGGGTATTACCTTGAATGACATTTATGGCATGCAGAAAATATGTACAATAAATGTTTGATAGGTACAGATTCTAAAGTACTTATAGGACTCTTATTTCCACCAATCTGCACTCTAAGGATACAATCACAGGTTTTTGACAATGATTTAGAAATAGTTTCTGCTCCTAAATCCACATAAAAACATGTCAAATACTCATTGAATAACTTTCCGACTGATTTTAAAGGGAGAATCTCCTATAGTGCACAGTGCTGTTCTTTTTTAGGTTATTTCCCAGTGAAACCAGCAGGAAGTATATTCACAGAATATTTTAAGCATTTTTAATATGGATTTGAAGTTATATCCACTTCTAAATCCTTGTAAAAAACCCTGTCTGAATAGGCCCTAAAAAGGAAGAGATGATGAATGCGCATGGCTCTCTACAATAGATCATGGGTACTGTGCTTACTGCCTAATGTCTCACAATTCCCATAATCTACAGTGGAGTCACGGGTATGGAAGGCCAAATGTCTAATTTACGTACTGCTTTCTGGAGTGCCCATCGGTGACAAAACTCCATTCTCCTGATATATGAGGATCCAGAGATGTACACACAGTGCACGATTAGTACTTGCCAGTCCCTGCTCCTCAGCTACTTGCCACTAATCTGTGTATGGATGCTCACTAGTGATGAGAGAGCATGCTCGTTTAGCCCTTTCACTGAGCACGCTTGGGTGCTTACCGAGGATCTATATGCAGGGATTGCCTATTTGTTAGGGAATCCCCACATGTGTTCAGGCTGTCTTACAGCTGTAAATCATGCAGACGCAGGGATTGGAACATAATATATGAGTAAATCGAAGATACTCGGTAAGCACCCGAGTGTGATGGTGAAAGGGTTAAACGAGCACGCTCGCTCATCACTAATGCTTACATATAGTTGATCTGTCAGACAAGCATTTTTCTATCCACATGGTTAGCAGCCTCACAGAATGGCATCGCGGACCATGTGTGACCCCCAGGCAGTAGGTTGTGCACCCCTGCTCTAGTAAAATGCAAGATGCGAAATTTAAACTCCTATCTTGGTAGTACAGGGTCTCCTCTAAGCTCCATGCTCTTTTTTCAATGGTCTCCCACCTGTTTTTGGAGAGGCAGAAAAATTGTGGGTATACTAATTCACATATTGTGTTATTGTCCCATGCTGACCAGCTACTGGAGATACGTTAGATAAATCACATCTAAATTCACAGACTACCATTTTTTGCCAGCCTTGTTTTACTTGATATCACTTAAGTGATATCCCAATCTAACCACAGAAGAAATCAATAAACAGACATATAATTAGTGGCACACAACCATGCATTCCTGCTCTATGGTGAAAGAACAGGCTCCATCAATCAACCGATGGCTCCATAGAATACAAGAAGTTATGAGAAATGAAGTATCTCATAGCAACAACCCACAACACCCAAGAGATAAGTTTACTTCCACGAGTCTGTAGAGTGTGAAGAGGTAATTAAAGGAAACTAATTCATAGCCAAATACTCAATCTTCCCCAGTGGAAAAATATACATACATGCAATAGTTTTTATTCATTTTTTAATGACTTCCCCTGTTTCCTAACTATCCCCAACTCCACCTGCATCCCCATTGTGTCTTTGTCCAATGTTCTTAGTAGGCTTGTTCCAATGACAATATTATGACGGATTTATACTGTATAAGCTTGAACCATAAACCATTACAGTAAATTGTAGTTTTGTAGTGCTGAGATATATCTATAAGTTCGTGATCTTTGATATGTTTAATGAATATTTTCAGTTGATTTACAAATTGCCTATATACTATGCCTCTACATGAGTGACCATTATTTTTCTATGTTTTTTTTCATAAGATAATGAATGAAACCATCTTGAAGATTTATTCAGCAGATGTGTTGAAGAAATGTATTTTTCTTAACCCATCATGCATTATCTTAATGCAGAATCTCAAGCTCTTACCAGTATTATAACCCCATTCATAAAAATTTTGTATTAATTATAAAACTACTAATGATTCCATAGGGTAAAAAAAAGTACTTTTTAATAAAAAAAAGTGCATGTGCCAATGATACTAAAAAGAGCCAAACTCTTTCAGTTTCTAAGTGCTGACATGAACACTGTCTAATTTATAAGATTTTGCCTGCTCCTTTATCTTAACTAAATTTAGTAACATACCTCAATGTCAGACACAGGAGTAAAAGTACATGGCAAATAAAACATATATGATTTTCAAAGAAAGTAACAAGAAGTGCATTACAAACACTAAAAAACAGTTCTTAAGATATATAGCCAGACAAAGAGAAGATAAATAGGGCATGCAAGCCAAGGAAAAGTCCATGCCAAGTGAATGCCTAAGGGAAATTGCCTAGCTGGTAAAGACAGCGAATAAATCTGTTTAAGAAAAGCGTAAAATCTTCACTAACGATAGAAGCAAGAGACAAGCAAAGTACAAAGGAAAGTGCAAGAAGGATCTGTGTATGAATATGAAATATATACAGTATATATATACATATATACACACATATATATACACACACACAGTATATACAGTGGTGTGAAAAAGTGTTTGCCTCCTTCCTGATTTCTTATTCTTTTGCATGTTTGCAAAATACTTTTTCACACCACTGTATATACACTGTATATACACTTATGGACTTGCGCCACACTGTTAAAGTTTATTTCTGTGCGATAGTCCCAATTCCCTATTTTGCCATTCTGCCATTCCCTAATATTTCTTCCAATAGAACATTGCAATGAGACACTATACTCAGCTAATCTCTTTATGGAGAGGCAGTCCCTGCAAAACTGTGTTAAGGTCATCTTATTCAGCCAGTCTGCTTTGTAAGAATGAAAAATAAGTACCCCAAAAAAGATATATACAGATAAGTAGGGATGAGCGGATCTGTGGAAGTTCGGGTTCTGATACCTGACACAAACTTTATTTCAAAGTTTGGTTAGGGTATAAGAACTGTACCCAAACTTGAACCAGAACCCGAACCCCGTTAAGAACAATTGGGACCTGAACTTTAGAGCTGAAAAAAATCTCTCTCTCTCTGCAACAGACTTCCAGCAGAACTCCAAACATTGCAACGGACTGCTGGGAGATGCCCGTGTTCGGCGTTTAGCTCCAGACACTAACTATCCGGTAGGAACCCCCACAGAATATGTCCAACAAGTCCCTGACCAGCATTACTACCCATATGGGATTTATGAAGGAGGATATGTCATCTATAAGGAAAGAATTAAAGAAACAGAGGGCAGAATTTGTAATATTGAGGATCAATTGTCTCCAATGTAGAAGGATATGAAAACATACAAGCAAAATCTGGTTACTCTGTTTAATAAAACTGATGATTTGGAGAATAAACTCCGTAGAAACAATCTACGCATTATAGTAGTCCCAGAAAGGGCTGAAGATAAAAACCCAGTTGAATTTATGGAGGCGTGGTTCATGGATGCGTTTGGAATAGAGGCCCTGTCTCCTATGTTCTCAATAGAGCATGCTCATAGGGTGCCTTTCAGACTCCCTCCACCAGGGGCTCCCCCAAGACCCTTTGTATTGAAGTTATGGCATTATAAAGATAGAGACATGCAAATTGTCTCTTCAGAGAGGAAGAGGACCAGAACTCTAGTGCCACCTACAGGAAGTAGCAATCCTAAAAGTCAATAGTGACCCTTTAACGAGCCTTATTACATGCCCCTCTCAGTGCAAAGTGTGAGTCTGGTTTGGCTGGATGAGAGGCGTCAGACCGGTATCTAGGGGTATCTAGGGGTTATATTTCTCCTTGCGGATAGAGATACATTCTTGGGCAAAGCACGTGACTGTTCTAACTTATTCATTGAACATGCCAAGGTGGCCTTCTTTCCTGACTTCTCTGCTGAAGTGCAGAAACGCAGAGCACAATTCAAACCTGTAAAGAAAAGGCTGCGAGATTTACAACTCCCAAACTCTGTGATGTATCCTGCATGCCTGAGGATCGTAATCTCCCCGGGAACAGCACAATGGTTGGACATAAACAAACCTAAATTGAAAGTGGATAAATCCGGACCCCAATAAATACCAACAAATTCGCTTTGGTGGTCTTTTGAATCTTGTTACCATTTGATATGGACAGTGGGAATGTCTGAAACGGTTCCAAAGAAGAGCACTTTTTAATCAGATTTTGGACTTATAAAGGCTCCCAATCTCCCCTTTGGGGAGAAATGTCTATAATGTTTGATTTGTTGTGTTGGTTTGTTAGGAGTTATTTTTGTTATGTGTTAAAAAGGGGTACTTTACATGCAAAAAAGAAGGGAGGAGGGAAGAATAGCTCAAGGCAGTCTAATGGTTATTATTAGTGTTGAGCGAGCACCAAAATGCTCGGGTGCTCGAAGCTCGGGCCGAGCTCACCGTAATACTCGGGTGCTCGACCCGAGCAACGAGCCCAATGTTAGTCTATGGGAGACCTGAGCATTTTTGCGGCGGCACCCCAGGCAGTCTGTAGAAAGCCTAAAAAGTGCCCAAAACAATAGTGACAGTGCTCAAAAGACATGGGGAAAGCATGGGGATCGCCCCAGGAAGCATTTCTGACCCCCAGGTCACTGCTGTCAACAACATGGTCAGAGGTATTAAGCTACTTTTACGGGCTCACAATAAAACGTTCAAAAACGAAACTGAAACGGTTTTCCTGTGAAATATGTTAAGGAACTTCCTTACCAGGGTAAATACTTGTGTATAAGGTAAAATAAATAACCAAAAACAAAAATACTCCTCCACACCTTGGGCTATGTTCACAAGTAGCATTTTTTATGCATTTTTGCACTTTTGTATTGCTTTCAACCGTGACAAACGCATTCACCGGGAAATCTCATTTTAACATTTTACAATCTTATCTGGCCATGTGCTGTGTGACACATGCATACAGTGCTGAAAAGACATGGGAACAGCATGGGGAAGACCCCTGGAAGCATCTCTGACACCCAGGTCACTGCCTAAAAGTGTGCCCATCATAAGTGATCCTTGCCGCATCAGAAGATGAAGACTTGCAACTATCCCCGTGCAAGTTCTTGTCCCAGAGCAGTGTTCAATTGTACCTCCCCCATTCCTTGCAATGCAAGCGCAAGTATGCAGCCTGCCACCCACCCACCCCCAGGCTGCAATACCATACTGCTAGCTTGCACTTGAAATGGGGCATTTTAGTTTGGAGGAGGCCGAAGCTGGCCACTACCTCATGGCTGCTTTGGCAGCGAGGTATCCATACTCAGTCCCCAGCCGCCCGGCGGCCGGGTGTCCACGCTCGGTCCCCAGCCGCCAGGGGGCGGCCGGGTGTCCACACACGGTCTCCAGCCGCCTGGGGGCAGCCGGGTGTCCATAAGCGGTCCCCAGCCGCCCCTATTTCTCCTTGGAACATCCCCCCACACACTTTTCTGATAGAAGTTAGCATCTGCTTTGTTTTCTTGGAATGCAAGCGTAAGTGTGCCGCCTGCAACCCACCCACCCCCAGGCTGCAATACCATACTGCTAGCTTGCTTGCACTTGAAATTGGGCCTTTTAGGCATGTGGAGGTGGAATCTGGCCACCACGTCATGGCTGCGTCGGCGGCCTGGTATCCATACTCAGTCCCCAGCCGCCCGGCGGCCAGGTGTCCATGCTCGGTCCCCAGCTGCCAGGGGGCGGCTGGGTGTCCATACTCAGTCCCCAGCCGCCCCGCGGCCAGATGTCCACACACGGTCCCCAGCCGCCTGTGGGCGGCCGGGTGTCCATAAACGGTCCCCAGCCGCCCCTATTTCTCCTTGGAACATCCCCCCCACACACTTTTCTTAGCCCGGCCTGCTTTAGGGCAGCATTGGACGAGCCCACCAGAGAACCAGACTCCTCCATTGGGCCCTGGCTTCTCCATCAGGGGAGTTGAGAGTGCCAAGGTGAGGAGCATGATGATGATAGAAGTTAGCTTCTGCTTTGTTTTCTTGGAATGCAAGCGTAAGTGTGCAGCCTGACACCCACCCACCCCCAGGCTGCAATACCATACTGCTAGCTTGCACTTGAAATGGGGCATTTTAGTTTGGAGGAGGCCTAAGCTGGCCACTACCTCATGGCTGCTTTGGCAGTGAGGTATCCATACTCAGTCCCCAGCCGCCCGGCGGCCGGGTGTCCACGCTCAGTCCCCAGCCGCCAGCGAGAGGCCGGGTGTCCATACTCGGTCCCCAGTCGCCCCCCGGCCGGGTGTCCACACATGGTCCCCAGCCACCTGGGGGCGGCGGGGTGTCCATAAACGGTCCCCAGCAGCCCCTATTTGAAGGACAGCCTAAACACAAACACGTGGACAAGTGAATGTGGCCAGGGATGGTCCATCTCACTCCTTCACACTGGGTTAATATTGTGGAAGCCGGGACACAGTTGGACACTGGGATGCAACACGTCCTTCAGACATAGATGATTGCACGTCTATCAGGCTTCAACACAAAGTTCAAAAGGTAGACAGCGACAGCAGCAGTGGTCGGCCTCCTACACAACGAGTAAATTATTCATGATCATGAGGCCATCCATCTCCTTAGCTTTCTGTTCCTTGGAATGCAAGTGCATGAATGTAGTAGCGGCTAGGCCTGAGGTGGTCAGCGTTTTGGCGCATATCGTACCTCCTCCGATGTTTTCCTTCTACTATCCCAGTTCTATGACTCCCATTAAAACAAAGCTTCAGGTGATGAATGATGGATGAGGTGGTGGCAAAAGAGAAAGAGCAGGAGGAACAGCGACCATTCACATCAATATCAGGCCAGTCAACCACACATGTCTTGTAGGATATGTTTCTGTACCAAAAGGAGCTACACAGGTATAGAGCATACAGTGAGTTCAATGCCTACCAAAAATTTCGAGTCACTCCAATGCCCCTTGGAAGTGACATGGAGGTCAGAGGGCATTAACTAAACCGTTTTTTCCATTTATAGCAACTGGGTCTCCTGTGCACTGCTGGCCTAAGCAATGAATGGAAGGCTTTCCAAAAATTATGAGGAACTGCAATGGCCCTTGAAACAGACGTGGATTACAGCATACTAAAAACCTTCTACCCATTACTGGGGAGTGGGTCTCCCTTAGTGTTCGCCTATGCATTGAAAAGCAAAAGCTGACTAAAATTAGGAGGAAATGCAATGCCCGTTGAAAGAGTCATGGAGGTTAGAGTTAATTAAAAACAACATTTCAATGCCCCTTGGAACAGCTGTGGAGTTCAGAATGGTTTAACAAGACGCTTTTAATGCCCCTTGGAAGAGACGTGAAGGTCGCAGTAGCTTAACAAAACGGTTTTAATGACCCTTGGAAAAGTGGTGGAGGTCGCAGTAGCTTAACAAGATGGTTTTAATGCCCCTTGGAAGAGCGGTGGAGGTCGCAGTAGCTTAAAAAGACGGTTTTAATGCCCCTTGGAGAAGTGGTGGAGGTCGCAGTAGCTTAACAAGACGGTTTTAATGCCCCTTGGAAGAGCGGTGGACGTCGCAGTAGTTTAAAAAGACGGTTTTAATGCCCCTTGGAGAAGTGGTGGAGGTCGCAGTAGCTTAACAAGACGGTTTTAATGCCCCTTGGAAGAGACGTGGAGGTCGCAGTAGCTTAACAAAACGGTTTTAATGCCCCTTGGAAAAGTGGTGGAGGTCGCAGTAGCTTAAGACGGTTTTAATGCCCCTTGGAAAAGTGGTGGAGGTCGCAGTAGCTTAACAAGATGGTTTTAATGCCCCTTGGAAGAGCGGTGGAGGTTGCAGTAGCTTAAAAAGACGGTTTTAATGCCCCTTGGAGAAGTGGTGGAGGTCGCAGTAGCTTAACAAGACGGTTTTAATGCCCCTTGGAAGAGCCATGCAGTACAGCATCTTAAAAACATTATTCCCATTATTGGGGAGTGGGTCTCCCATAGTCTTTGCCTATGCCTTCCAAGCAAAAGCTGCCAAAAATTAGGAGGGAGGAACTTGCAATGCCGGCAACACGGACCAAGGTCACCCTGGTGGTATAGTGGTGGTGGAGGCTGAGGATAAGGAGAAGAGCAAAATACAGCCGAAATGAGGAAGCGTATACCCATGTGTTGGTGTGAAGCGGTGCATGGGAATACACCTCCCGAAATAACACAGTGGATTTGACTTTATGTTACTCTGCTGTCATTTGGTGGTTATGAGAAGTCTGGCCCAATCCAGCCCTTGTTCATTTTGATAAGGGTCAGCTTGTCAGCATTGTCAGTTGACAGGCGAGTGCGCTTATCAGTTATAATTCCCCCAGCGGCACTAAAAACACGCTCCGATAACACGCTAGCGGCAGGGCAGGCCAGGACCTCCAAAGCGTACAGAGCGAGTTCATTCCAAGTGTCCAGCTTGGATACCCAATAATTAAAAGGCACAGAGGAATTACGGAGGACGCTGGTATGGTCGGCAAGGTACTCCCTCACTATCTTTTGAAACTTTCCACTCCTTGTGAGAGTACCCCGTGCCTCAAGGCCTGTAAGCTGGGCGGGTCTCAGAAAACTGTCCCAGAATGTTGACAGTGTTCCCCTGCCTCTGCTGGATTGGAGTTGCATCTCTCTCGCCTGTACGCCTTGGTTGGTCAACGAACTGTGACCTCTGCCGATAGCGTGTTCAGATGGGAATTTTTTTAACAGTTCTGCAGCAAGGGCCTTCTGGTACTGCCCCATTTTTCTAGACCTCTCCACCTCAGGAATAAGAGAGTGAAAGTTCTCCTTGTAGCGGGGGTCTAAAAGTGTCACCAACCAGTAATGACTGTCACCCAACATTTTGACAATGCGAGGGTCACGGTTAAGGCAGCGTAACATAAAGTCAGCCATGTGTGCCAGACTAGTAATGGGCAAGACTTCCGTGTCCTCACCAAGATGACGACTGACCATGCTCTCCTCCTCCTCCTCCTCCTCCCCCTGTCCTCAGGCCACCCACGCTGAACTGACGGTATGACAGTTGTACAGGTACTAGCGTCTACAGCGCATGATACCAGCTCCTGTTCTTCCTCCTCCTCCTCCTCTCCCTTATTGACCCCCAATGCACGTTGGGATGAGATGAGGCTGGGCTGTGTGTAATCGCCCGCTACGGCTTCTTGATCCATCTCATCATACTCTGGCTGCAATGCCTCCTCTTTATTTCTCTGCAGAGAACGTTGCAAAAGACAGACAAGTGGGATGCTGAAGCTAATGATGGCATCATCGCCACTCACCATCTTGGTGAACTCCTCAAAGTTTGTCAGGATGGTACATATGTCAGACATCCAGGTCCACTCCTGAGGTCTTATGTGTGGAGTCAGACCTGAATATCGACGGCCTTGTTGCAGCTGGTACTCCACAACTGCTCTCTTCTGCTCACAAATCCTTTGCAGCATGTGGAGGGTAGAGTTCCAACGTGTGGGGACATCACACACCAGTCGGTGTGCCGGAAGCTGCAAACGCTGCTGCAACACAGCAAGGGCGGCGGAAGCTGTAGCTGACTTGCGAAAATGAGCTGACAGGCGGCGTACTTTGACGAGCAGATCTGGCAACTCGGGGTACGATTTAAGAAACCGCTGAACCACGAGGTTAAGCACATGAGCCAGGCATGGTACGTCTGTGATCTCGCCTCGCCTCAGAGCCGCCACCAGGTTACAGCCATTGTCATACACGACCATGCCTTGATGTAGGTTCAGCGGTCTCAGCCACAGATCTGCCTGTTCTTTCACAGCTGTCCACAACTCACAAGCAGTGTGAGGTTTATCACCTAAGCTTATGAGTTTCAGCACAGCCTATTGCCGCTTGGCTGAGACAGTACTGCAGTGCTTCCAGCTTGTAACTGATGTGGTGATATCTGAGATGGCAGTTGAACATGAGGAGGAGGAGGAGGAGGTGCAGGAGCTGTACACTGTGGGGGCAACTCTGACTGACATAGGGCCCGCAATCCTCGGCATGGGGAGGATGTGTTCCGTCCCAAGGTCCGACTGGGTCCCGGCTTCCACTATGTTTACCCAATGTGCCATCAGGGAGATGTACCATCCCTGTCCACAAGTTCTTGTCCACGTGTCCGTTGTCAGGTGGACTCTCCCAGTAACTGCATTGTTGAGGGCACGGCAGATGTTTTGGGACACGTGCTTGTGTAGTGCGGGAATGGCACACCGGGCAAAATAGTGTCAGCTGGGGACCGAGTACTGAGGGTCGGCCACCGCCAGAAGGTTGTGGAAGGATTCCGTCTTCACCAGCCTAAAAGGCAGCAATTCCAACGCAAGCAGTCGTGAAATGTGCGAATTTAGGACTGTGGCCTGTGGGGCGTTGGCTGCGAATTTGCGCTTTCGTTCAAAGCTCTGGGATATGGACAATTGAATGCTGCGGTGGGACGTGGACGTGGACGTTGATACTGTTTCTTGAGAAACTGCCATAACAAGTGAAGACTGACCGTGTGGAAGACAGACCGGAGGTGGTGGTGCCCAGGTAACTGGAAGTATTATCTGCTATCCTATTAATAACCTGTTCACACTGATCAGTTCGCAATACTGGTGTTTAGTGTGGTTCCCTAGTAATTTGGTCAAGAAGTGGGAGCGAGAAGATGTGGCTGTTGGTTGTGGCACATTTTCACCTTGGCTACGGCCCCGTCCTCTACACGCACCATCACCAAAACGTCCAGTTCCATGTCCCTTGCCACGCGTCTTGCCCATTGTAAATTAAGTAAAATAGCTTACACTCGTATTATCAATGGAAAAAGGGTAATAAAAAGGAGATTAGAACCGTGGAAGAGGAAAACCACAGTTCTATTTCTCTGGCCTACACCAGAATCTTTTAAACAGATATATTTGTGACTGAACAGACAGGGAGACACTATTTTTTTTTTTTTTACGTAAAACAGGCAAAAAGCTGGATATTACAGAGATTTGAACCGTGGAACTGCAAAACCACAGTTCTAATTTCCTGGCGTATACCAGACTTTTTTTAATAGATATATTTGAGGCTGAACAGTCAGCGACACACTCAAACTGTTTTTTTTATGTAAAAAAGGCCCAAAAGTGGATAATACAGAGATTTGAACCGTGGAACTGCAAAACCACAGTTATATTTTTCTGGCCTACACCAGAATCTTTCAAACAGATATATTTGTGTCTGAACAATCAGGGAGACACTATTACTGTTTTTCTTTACGGAAAAAATACCAAAAGCTGGATAATACAGAGATTTGAACATTGGAACTGCAAAACCACAGTTATATTTTTCTGGCCTACACCAGACTCTTTTAAACAGATATATTGGTGTCTGACCAGTCAGGGAGACACTATTACGTTTTTTTTTTTACGGCAAAAAATGCCAAAAACAGGATAATACAGAGATTTGACCCGTGGAACTGCAAAACAACAGTTCTATTTCTTGGGCCTACACCAGACTATTTTAAACAGATATATTGGTGTCTGAACAATCAGGAGACACTATTACTGTTTTTCTTTACGGAAAAAATACCAAAAGCTGACAAAAGATTTTAGTCAGCTCACCAATTATGCAGTCCAATACCAGCTGTGCAGCAATGATTAAAAACGCATGTGTGAAACGCGTTTGCTGATAATATATTCAGGTTTGTCAGTGACTTATGATGTTTTTAGAATTTTTTCTACATTAAACTTGGACATTTTATCTGATTCTGATGCTGGAACACCGCTTTTTTTACCTAATTTATTACCAGAGCATGGGTAGGCCGTTCTTTTCATTCGGTATACTCTTCTCATGGCAGAGGGGTATGTGCTTTGATTCACAAATCAATCCCATTTAAATGTCTTAAAGCTGTTATGGATACTGACATACTATGCTATATATATGGAATTAAAATAATTTTAGTAGCTATATTTATTCACCCTCCATATTAGGATACAAATATTAAAAAAATATTATCCTTTACATTGGAATCTCCTACAACTCTGGTTTTGTTGGTGGGAGATTTTAATAACTATTTTCATCCGCACTGGGACAGATTGCATACAAGTAACATACATGCCTCGGCCTCTTAAATGGGGATGGCTAGACTACTTTTGGAAGTTGGATATGTGGATATTTGGAGACAGAGAAATCCTTCGACTAGACAATATTCATGCTACTCAATGTTGCACCATTCTTTATCAAGGAGTGACTTGGCAATTGGAACAGAATCTTTGAATCTGTTAATTCACGAAGTGAAATATTAACCCAAGGAAATCTCAGACCATTCTCTGATATGTGTGCAATTGAGAACAGGGGAAATAGAGGGGGTAATGAGATGTCCGTGGCGATTGAATCCATATTGGCTAATGTCAGTGGGTAATTCTATAAAAGAGGAATTGGCAGAATTTTTTAAAATGAATGAAGTATCAGCATCAAAAATAATATGGGATGACATGAAGGCGTATGCTTAGGGCCACCATCAGGGCATTACTGCCCTTACTGCTGTATGGGGCCCAGCGACCAGAAGAAAAAAGGAAGGGCCCCACTAGCCTAGGCCTTTAGGGACAGCAGCTCCGTGCGTGATACTGATGGAAATGAGTGCTGTACCTATAATCCGACAGGTGCATCGTGGTCCGGTGACAGGCTGCACGTCTGTGCGCGCTCATCTACAGTGTGTTGTGACCGTCGACTGTGGTGGGTGGTCAGGCAAGTGAGTGTGTGTGTGCGCGGTCAGGCAAGTGTGTGTGTCAGGCAAGGCATTGTGTGTCTCAGTGGGAATGAGCACATGGAGAATTGGGAGTGGAGGGTGGGGATGAGCACATGGAGAATTGGGAGTGGAGGGTCGGGATGAGCACATGGAGAATTGGGAGTGGGGAGAGGGGATGAGCACATGGAGAATTGGGAGTGGGGGGTGGGAAGAGCACATGGAGAATTGGGAGTGGAGGGTGGGGATGAGCACATGGAGAATTGGGAGTGGAGGGTGGGGATGAGCACATGGAGAATTGGGAGTGGAGGGTCAGGATGAGCACTTGCAGAATTCGGACTAGGGGGTGAGGATGAGCACATGGAGAATTGGAAGTGGGGGTGGGAAGAGCACATGGAGAATTTGGAGTGGAGAGTGGGGATGAGCACATGGAGAATTGGGAGTGGAGGGTCGGGAAGAGCACATGGAGAATTGGGAGTGGAGGGTGGGGATGAGCACATGGAGAATTGGGAGTGAAGAACCGGGATGAGCACATGGAGAATTGGGAGTGGAGGGTCGGGATGAGCACATGGAGAATTGGGAGTGGGGGTGGGAAGAGCATATGGAGAATTTGGAGAGGAGGGTGGGGATGAGCACATGGAGAATTGGGAGTGGAGGGTGGGGATAAGAACATGGACAATTGGGAGTGGAGGGTGGGGATGAGCACATGCAAAATTGGGAGTGGAGGGTGGGGATGAGCACATGGAGAATTTGGAGAGGAGGGTGGGGATGAGCAGATGGAGAATTGGGAGTGGGAGGTGGGGATGAGAACATTGCGAAATGGGAGTGGAGGGTGGGGGTGAGCACATGGCGAATTGGGAGTGGAGGGTGGGGATGAGCACATGGAGAATTGGGAGTGGAGGGAGGGGATGAGCACATGGAGAATTGGGAGTGGAGGGTCAGGATGAGCACATGGAGAATTGGGAGTGGGGGGTGGGGATGAGCACATGGAGAATTGGGAGTGGAGGGTGGGGATGAGCACATGGAGAATTGGGAGTGGAGGGTGGGGATGAGAAAATGGAGAATTTGGAGTTGAGAGTGGGGATGAGCACATGGTGAATTGGCAGTGGAGGGTGAGGATGAGCACATGGAGAAGTGGAAGTGGAGGGTGGGGATGAGCACATGGAGAATTGGGAGTGGGGGGTGGGGATGAGCACATTGAGAATTGGGAGTGGGGGTTGTGGATGACCACATGGAGAATTGGGAGTGGAGGATCGAGATGAGCACATGAAGAATTGGGAGTGGACGGTCGGGATGAGCACATGGAGAATTGGGAGTGGGGGTCGGGATGAGCACATGGAAAATTGGAACTGTGGGGTGGGAAGACCATATGGAGAATTTGGAGTGGAGGGTGGGAAGAGCACATGGAGAATTTGGAGTGGAGTGTGAGAAGAGCACATGGAGAATTTGGAGTGGAGGGTGGTGATGAGCACATGGAGAATTGGGAGTGAAGGGTTGGGATGAGCACATGGAGAATTGGGAGTGGAGGGTGGGGATGAGCACATGGAGAATTGGGGGTGAAGGGTGGGGATGAGCACATGGAGAATTGGGAGTGGGGGGTGTGGATGAGCACATTGAGAATTGGGAGTGGGGGTTGGGGATGACCACATGGAGAATTGGGAGTGGAGGATCGAGATGAGCACATGAAGAATTGGGAGTGGACGGTCGGGATGAGCACATGGAGAATTGGGAGTGGGAGTCGGGATGAGCACATGGAAAATTGGAACTGTGGGGTGGGAAGAGCATATGGAGAATTTGGAGTGGAGGGTCAGGAAGAGCACATGGAGAATTTGGAGTGGAGTGTGAGAAGAGCACATGGAGAATTTGGAGTGGAGGGTGGTGATGAGCACATGGAGAATTGGGAGTGGAGGGTGGGGATGAGCACATGGAGAATTGGGAGTGGAGGGTGGGGATGAGAAAATGGAGGATTTGGAGTTGAGAGTGGGGATGAGCACATGGAGAATTGGCAGTGGAGGGTGAGGATGAGCACATGGAGAAGTGGAAGTGGAGGGTGGGGATGAGCACATGGAGAATTGGGAGTGGAGGGTGGGAAGAGAACATGGAGAATTGGGAGTGGGGGGTAGGAAGAGCACATGGAGAATTGGGAGTGGGGGGTTGGGGATGAGCACATGGAGAATTGGGAGTGGAGGGTGGGGATGAGCACATGGAGAATTGGGAGTGGAGGGTGGTGATGAGCACTCTCTGTAAGGGGTGCACGCGTGCTGGGGTGTGCACGCGTCTTCTTGTGCAAAGTGGCTTCGGAGAGAAGTGGCAGTTATTTCAGAGGCAGTTAGTCAGGGCAGGAGTCAGGTAACAAACACTTTGACCACTTACTCTCCTTTAACTATGTTTCTGTTAGCTCTCACTTTTTCCTCTATAGTCCTCCACTTTCTAATAACCCCTCAAATCCCTAGACCAAGTAAGAAACTCATCATCTCTCCCTCTATTCTCCCCATTCATCTCACCTCCTCCTCCAAATTATTCCTCAGCATTCAATCCTGGATCTCCAAACACAGACAGCCACCTCATGCTCTCTCTTGCTCCCACCTGCTAACACTTTCTCTGCTCCTCCTCACTGCTGGAGATATCTCTCCAAATCCTGGTCCTCCTCGCCATATCCCCACAGTCACTTCTACCTCCTATCCACGACCTTCCTCAAACTGTCGCAACCCTTCTAACCTCATACCCATCCAACTAATACCCACCTCCTCAGCTATACTAACAGGAGCTCTATGGAACGCTCGCTCTGTCTGCAACAAACTTTCCTTCATCCACGATCTTTTCATTACAAACAAACTCTCCTTCCTCGCCATCACTGAAACCTGGCTCACCCCCTCTGACACAGCCTCCCCAGCTGCCCTTTCATATGGCGGATTCCACCTTTCCCACACCCCCCGCCCCAATGGCAAACATGGTGGAGGCGTAGGTTTCCTCCTATCGGAACTCTGCGCTTTCACCAAAATCCCACTGCCACCCTCCGTTACACTCCCCTCTTTTGAGGTGCACTGTGTGCGCATCTATTCCCCCTCCAACCTCCAACTGGCCGTCGTTTACCGACCCCCAGGGCAAGCCACCACCTTCTTAGACCATTTCACTACCTGGCTGCTTCACTTCCTTTCCACTGACATCCCCACTATCATAATGGGTGACTTCAACATCCCCATTGACACTCCCCACTCGTCTGTCTCTAAGCTCCTATCCCTCACCTCCTCCTTTGGACTCACTCAATGGTCTTCCACACCCACCCACAAAGATGGCCACACACTGGACCTCATCTTCACCCGCCTCTGTTCCCTATCTAACCTCTCTAACTCACCACTCCCTCTCTCTGACCATAACCTCCTCACATTCTCTACCCTCTCCTCTCCGGGTGCACAATCCCCACTCCACAAACTCACACACCCTCGCAGAAATCTCAAACACCTTGACCTACACTCTCTCTCTGAATCCCTCCTTCCTCTCACAGACATAAATTCCTTGCACGATGCAGACGTTGCTGCTGCTTCATATAACACCACAATAGCTGCAGCTCTAGACTCAATCGCCCCTCTCACACACACCACACCTCGCACATTCAACAGGCAACCCTGGCACACTAAACTTACCAAAGAACTGCGCCGGGCCTCCAGGGTTGCGGAGCGGAGATGGAAAAGGTCTCACTCCATCGAGCACTTCATCGCATTCAAGCAATCCCTCACTAATTTCAAGTCCACACTCACTACAGCAAAACAAACCTACTTCTCATCTCTCATATCCTCCCTATCTCACAACCCTAAACAGCTATTTAACACTTTCAACTCTCTCCTTCGTCCCCCAGCACCTCCTCCCTCTTCTCTCATCTCAGCCGACGACTTTGCCTCATTCTTCAAACAGAAGATTGACACCATCAGACAAAACTTTGGCCTAAAGTCCACACAACCCCTCCTCATATCTACTCAACCATCCTCCTCCAAACCCCACTTCTCCACCATTACAGAAGGTCAAGTCTCCTCTTTACTCTCCAAATCACACCTCACCACCTGCGAACTTGACCCAATCCCATCCCACCTCATCACTAACCTCACCTCAGTCTTCATCCCAACCCTAACCCACCTCTTCAATCTATCACTAACAACCGGAGTCTTCCCCTCATGTTTCAAACATGCCGCAATCACACCCATCCTCAAAAAGCCCTCCCTTGACCCTTCCTCTCTGACCAGCTACCGCCCCATATCACTTCTCCCCTTTGCCTCAAAACTTCTAGAACAACATGTCCACCTTGAACTGTCCTCCCACCTCTCCTCCTGCTCCCTCTTCGACCGTCTACAATCTGGCTTCCGACCGCATCACTCGACTGAAACTGCCCTGACCAAAGTCACCAACGACCTACTAAATGCCAAATCCAAGCGACACTACTCCATCCTCCTCCTTCTGGACCTGTCATCTGCCTTTGACACAGTGGACCATTCCCTCTTACTCCAGATTCTCTCATCTCTTGGCATCACGGACTTGGCTCTATCTTGGATCTCCTCATACTTAACAGACAGGACATTCAGCGTCTCCCACTCACGCACCACCTCCTCATCTCGCCCCCTATCTGTCGGTGTCCCCCAAGGTTCAGTTCTAGGACCCCTGCTCTTCTCCATCTACACCTTCGGCCTGGGACAGCTCATAGAGTCTCACGGCTTTCAGTATCACCTCTATGCTGACGACACACAGATCTACCTCTCTGGACCCGATATCTCCTCCCTACTAACCAGAATCCCACAATGTCTGTCCGCCATCTCATCCTTCTTCTCCGACAGGTTTCTAAAACTCAACATGGATAAAACAGAGTTCATCATCTTTCCACCCTCTCATTCACATCCCCCATCCGACCTATCCATCAACGTCAATGGCTGTTCACTCTCCCCAGTCCCACAAGCTCGCTGCCTTGGGGTAACCCTGGACTCTGATCTCTCCTTCAAGCCACATATTCAAGCCCTTTCCACCTCCTGCCGACTCCAACTCAAAAACATCTCCCGGATCCGTGCATTCCTCAGCAAAGACTCTGCAAAAACACTAGTGCATGCCCTCATCATATCCCGCCTCGACTACTGCAACCTCCTGCTCCGTGGCATCCCTTCCAACACTCTTGCACCTCTCCAATCTATCCTAAACTCTGCTGCTCGACTAATCCACCTGTCCCCCCGCTATTCCCCGGCCTCTCCTCTCTGTCAATCCCTTCACTGGCTCCCTATTGCCCAGAGAATTCAGTTCAAAACTCTAACCATGGCATACAAAGCCATCCACAACCTGTCTCCCCCATACATCTGTGACCTAGTCTCCCGGTACTTACCTGCACGCAACCTCCGATCCTCACAAGATCTCCTGCTCTACTCCCCTCTTATCTCCTCCTCCCACACTCGTATACAAGATTTCTCCCGTGCTTCCCCCCTACTCTGGAACTCTCTACCCCAACATATCAGACTCTCGCCGACCGTGGAAACCTTCAAAAGGAACCTGAAGACCCACCTCTTCCGACAAGCCTACAACCTGCAGTAAACACCACTGCACGACCAGCTCTACCCTCACCTACTGTATCCTCACCCATCCCTCGTAGACTGTGAGCCCTCGCGGGCAGGGTCCTCGCTCCTCCTGTACCAGTCGCTGACTCGTTTTGTTAAGATTATGTAAATGCTTTTGTTATGTATATCCCTATCACATGTAAAGCGCCATGGAATAAATGGCGCTATAATAATAAATAATAATAATAATAATAATATAGCATTGGGAGTGGAGGGTGGGGATGAGCACATGGAGAATTGGAAGTGGAGGGTGGGGATGAGCAAATGGTGAATTGGGAGTGGGGGTTGGGGATGACCACATGGAGAATTGGGAGTGGAGGATCGGGATGAGCACATGGAGAATTGGGAGTGGGGGTCGGGATGAGCACATGGAGAATTGGAAGTGGGGGGGCGGGAAGAGCACATGGAGAATTGGAAGTGGAGGGTGGGAAGAGCTCATGGAGAATTTGGAGTGGAGGGTGGGGATGAGCACATGGAGAATTCATTGTGGAGGGTGGGGATTAGTGTTGAGCCACCCCCGTAGTGTTCGGGTTCGGTTCGGTTCGTCGAACACCGGGATGTTCGAGGAACTGTTCGTCGAACTGTTCGTCGAACACCTTAGAACACCGTCGAACACCGTTAAAACCAATGGCAGGCAAACAAAAACACATAGGAACACATAGAAAACACCTTCAAAGGTGTCCAAAAGCTGACAAACTGCTCAGAAGACGCTTTCTTTAAAAAAGCCGGCCGGCATTTCAGCAGCGGCATACACCGGTACCCGACAATTTAGACATGAAGGAATAGAGCATCACACATAGATTAGATAGATAGAAACATGTCAGTCACATATATATGAAGTACAGTGACAGTGTTGCTTACTGTACTTGTCATTTAGTGTAAAGGATATATTAAAAAATATAATAGTGTTTTCGTGCACCGTCTCTTTAAAAAAGCCGGCCGGCAATTCAGCAGCGGTACCCGACAATTTATAACAGACAGAATAGAGCTTCACACATAGATTAGATAGATAGAAACATGTCAGTCACATATATATGAAGTACTGTGACAGTGTTGCTTACTGTACTTGTCATTTACTGCAAAGAATTTATTAAAAAAAATAATAGTGTTTTCATGCACCGTCTCTTTAAAAAAGCCGGCTGGCAATTCAGCATCTGTACCCGACAATTTAGAATAGAAGGAATAGAGAATCACACATAGATTAGATAGATAGAAACATGTCAGCCACATATATACGAAGTACAGTGACAGTGTTGCTTACTGTACTTGTCATTTAGTGTAAAGGATTTATTAAAAAATATAATAGTGTTTTCGTGCACCGTCTCTTTAAAAAAGCCGCCGGCAATTCAGCATCTGTACTCGACAATTTATAACAGACAGAATAGAGCTTCACACATAGATTAGATAGATAGAAACATGCCAGTCACATATATATGAAGTACTGTGACAGTGTTGCTTACTGTACTTGTCATTTACTGCAAAGGATTTATTAAAAAAAATAATAGTGTTTTCATGCACCGTCTCTTTAAAAAAGCCGGCCGGCAATTCAGCATCTGTACCCGACAATTTATAACAGACAGAATAGAGCTTCACACATAGATTAGATAGATAGAAACATGTCAGTCACATACAGTACAGACCAAAAGTTTGGACACACCTTCTCATTTAAAGATTTTTCTGTATTTTCATGACTTTGAAAATTGTACATTCACACTGAAGGCATCAAAACTATGAATTAACACATGTGGAATTATATACTTAGCAAAAAAGTGTGAAACAACTGAAAATATGTCTTATATTCTAGGTTCTTCAAAGTAGCCACCTTTTGCTTTGATGACTGCTTTGCACACTCTTGGCATTCTCTTGATCAGCTTCAAGAGGTAGTCACCGGAAATGGTCTTCACTTCACAGGTGTGCCCTGTCAGGTTTAATAAGTGGGATTTCTTGACTTATAAATGGGGTTGGGACCATCAGTTGTGTTGTGCAGAAGTCAGGTGGATACACAGCTGATAGTCCTACTGAATAGACTGTTAGAATTTGTATTATGGCAAGAAAAAAGCAGCTAAATAAAGAAAAACAAGTGTCCATCATTACTTTAAGAAATGAAGGTCAGTCAGTCTGAAAAATTGGGCAAACTTTGAATGTGTCCCCAAGTGCAGTTGCAAAAACCATCAAGCGCTACAAAGAAACTGTCTCACATGAGGACCACCCCAGGAAAGGAAGACCAAGAGTCATCTCTGCTTCTGAGGATAAGTTTATCGGAGTCACCAGCCTCAGAAATCGCAGGTTAACAGCTGCTCAGATTAGAGACCAGGTCAATGCCACACAGAGTTCTAGCAGCAGACACATCTCTTCAACAACTGTTAAGAGGAGACTTTGTGCAGCAGGCCTTCATGGTAAAATAGCTGCTAGGAAACCACTGCTAAGGACAGGCAACAAGCAGAAGAGACTTGTTTGGGCTAAAGAACACAAGGAATGGACATTAGACCAGTGGAAATCTGTGCTTTGGTCTGATGAGTCCAAATTTGAGATCTTTGGTTCCAACCACCGTGTCTTTGTGTGACGCAGAAAAGGTGAACGGATGGACTCTACATGCCTGGTTCCCACCGTGAAGCTTGGAGGAGGAGGTGTGATGGTGTGGGGGTGCTTTGCTGGTGACACTGTTGGGGATTTATTCTAAATTGAAGGCATACTGAACCAGCATGGCTACCACAGCATCTTGCAGCGGCATGCTATTCCATCCGGTTTGCGTTTAGTTGGACCATCATTTATTTTTCAACAGGACAATGACCCCAAACACACCTCCAGGCTGTGTAAGGGCTATTTGACCAAGAAGGAGAGTGATGGGGTGCTACGCCAGATGACCTGGCCTCCACAGTCACCAGACCTGAACCCAATCGAGATGGTTTGGGGTGAGCTGGACCGCAGAGTGAAGGCAAAAGGGCCAAGAAGTGCTAAGCATCTCTGGGAACTCCTTCAAGATTGTTGGAAGACCATTTCCGGTGACTACCTCTTGAAGCTCATCAAGAGAATGCCACGAGTGTGCAAAGCAGTCATCAAAGCAAAAGGTGGCTACTTTGAAGAACCTAGAATATAAGACATATTTTCAGTTGTTTCACACTTTTTTGTTAAGTATATAATTCCACATGTGTTAATTCATAGTTTTGATGCCTTCAGTGTGAATGTGCAATTTTCATACTCATGAAAATACAGAAAAATCTTTAAATGAGAAGGTGTGTCCAAACTTTTGGTCTGTACTGTATATAATAAGTACAGTGACAGTGTTGGTTACTGTACTTGTCATTTAGTATTAAAATAAAGGATTTATTATTAAAAAAAATTGGCGTGGGGTTCCCCGTAATTTTAGTCTCTAGCGGAGGTTAAGCAGACAGCTGGGGCAGATGTTTGAAGCCTGGGAAGGGGGTAATACCCACGGAGCTTCCCAGGCTACTAATATCAGCCCCCAGCTGAATACCTAGCCTTTACTAGCTATTAAAATGGAGGACCCCCCCAAAAAAATGACGTGGGGTCCCCCCTAATTTAATAGCTAGCAAAGGCTTGGCAGACAGCTGGGGGCTGATATTAATAGCCCAGGAAGGGAGCCATGAATATTGGCCCCCTCCCAGGCTAGAAACACCAGCCCTCAGCTGCCCCAGAAATGGCGCATCCATAGGATGCGCCAATTCTGGCACTTAGCCTCGCTCTTCCACGCTGCCCTGGTGCGGTGGCAGGGGGTAATAGGGTTGGGGTTGATGTCAGCTTATAATGCCAGCTGACATCAAGCCCAGGTTAGTAATGGAGAGGCGTCTATAAGACACCTCCATTACTAACCCCATAGTCAAAGTTAAAAAAAAAACACAAACACCCAGAATAAAGTCCTTTAATTGAAATAAAGACACAATTCTTTATTGTTCTAAATTAAACCATACTTACCATCACGCCCATTCCAGCTGAAGCCAACGATCTCCTGCAATAAAAGAAAAATAATAAAGCAACCTCATCCTTACCTTTCCATGGTTCCCAGGACAGCTCCAGCTCTGCTACATCGAGATGACAGGCTGGACCGCAGCAGAACGCTGCCATCCAGCTTGCCATGCCGCACACACTGAGAAGCGCAGGCATGCTTGCGCTCCTCAGTGTCTGACTGTGACGGCATCCAGATGAACCGACAATGAACTCGGCTCACCTCATGTACGTCACTGACAGCGTGGGAAAATTCTCCTGCACTCAGCGCTTCAGCGTGAGAATTTTCCCACGCTGTCAGTGACGTGCATGAGGTGAGCCGAGTTCATTGGACATGACCTCGGCTCATCTGGATGCCATCACAGCCAGACACTGAGTAGCGCAAGCATGCCTGCGCTTCTCAGTGTCTGCGGGATGACAGGCTGGATGGCAGCATTCTGCTGCGGTCCAGCCTGTCATCTCGATGTAGCAGAGCTGAAGCTGTCGTGGGAGCCATGGAAAGGTAAGGATGATGTTGCTTTATTATTTTACTTTTATTGCAGGAGATCATTGGCTTCAGCTGGAATGGGCGTGGCGGTAAGTATGGTTTAATTTAGAACAATAAAGAATTGTGTGTTTATTTCAATTAAAGGACTTTTTTCTGGGTGTTTGTGTTTTTTTTAAATACTTTACTAGAAATTCCTGGTGGTCATGTCTAATATTGGCGTGACCCCATGAATTTCGGGCTTAGTCCCAGCTGATAATGCCAAGCTGGCCTTAACCCCTTTATTACCCAGTGAGCCACCGCACCAGGGCCCTGGATGAGTTGGGTACAGCGCCAGAAGATGGCGCTTCTATGAACGCGTCATTTTCCGGGGCGGCTGCGGACTGCAATTTGCAGCGGGTGGGGCCCAGAAAGCTTGGGCCTCCCTGCGCTGCAGATTCCAGCCCCCAGCTGCCTAGTTGTACCTGGCTGGACACAAAAATAGGGCGAAGCTCCACGTATTTTTTTTTTAAATTCATGAAATTCATGGAATAATTAAGAAAAAAAGGGCTTCCCTATATTGTTGTGTCCGGCTAGGTACAAATAGGCAGCTGGTGGTTGGGAGCAGCCCGTTCCTGCCTGCTGTACCTGACTGGACACAAATATAGGGCGAAGCCCCACATCAATTTTTTTTTCATTATTTCATGAATTTCATGAAATAATTAAAAAAAAATTGACGTGGGGCTTCGCACTATATTTGTGTCCAGCCAGGTACAGCAGGCAGGGACGGGCTGCCCCCAACCACCAGCTGCCTATTTGTACCTGGTTGGACACAACAATATAGGGAAGCCCTTTTTTTCTTAATTATTCCATGAATTTCATGAAATAATTTAAAAAAAAAATGCGTGGGGCTTCGCCCTATTTTTGTGCCCAGCCAGGTACAACTAGGCAGCTGGGGGCTGGAATCTGCACCGCAGGGAGGCCCAAGCTTTCTGGACCCCACCCGCTGCATATTGCAGTCCGCAGCCGCCCCAGAAAATGGCGCGTTCATAGAAGCGCCATCTTCTGGCGCTGTACCCAACTCATCCAGTGCCCTGGTGCGGTGGCTCACTGGGTAATAAAGGGGTTAAGGCCAGCTTGGCATTATCAGCTGGCCCTAAGCCCGAAATTCATGGGGTCACGCCAATATTAGACATGACCACCATGAATTTCTAGTAAAGTATTTAAAAAAACACAACACCCAGAATAAAGTCCTTTAATTGAAATAAACACACAATTCTTTATTGTTCTAAATTAAACCATACTTACCGTCACGCCCATTCCAGCTGAAGCCAATGTCTTCTGCAATAAAAGTAAAATAATAAAGCAACCTCATCCTTACCTTTCCATGGTTCCCACGACAGCTTCAGCTCTGCTACATCGAGATGACAGGCTGGACCGCAGCAGAACGCTGCCATCCAGTCTGTCATCCCGCGGACACTCAGAAGCGCAGGCATGCTTGCGCTCCTCAGTGTCTCGCTGTGACGGCATAAAGATGAGACAAGCTCATGTCCAATGAACTCGGCGCACCTCATGCACGTCACTGACAGCGTGGGAGAATTCTCCTGCACTCAGCACTTCAGCGTGAAAATTCTCCCACGCTGTCAGTGACGTACATGAGGTCAGCTGAGTTCATTGGACATGAATGAGCCCACCTCATGCACGTCACTGACAGCGTGGGAAAATTCTCACGCTGAAGCGCTGAGTGCAGGTGAATTTTCCCACGCTGTCAGTAACGTGCATGAGGTGAGCTCATTCATGTCCAATGATCTCAGCTCACCTCATGCACGTCACTGACAGCGTGGGAAAATTCTCCTGCACTCAGCGCTACAGCGTGAGAATTCTCCCACGCTGTCAGTGACGTGCATGAGGTGAGCTCATTCATGTCCAATGAACTCAGCTGACCTCATGCACGTCACTGACAGCGTGGGAGAATTCTCACGCTGAAGTGCTGAGTGCAGGAGAATTCTCCCACGCTGTCAGTGACGTGCATGAGGTGCGCCGAGTTCATTGGACATGAACTCGTCTCATCTTTATGCCGTCACAGCCAGACACTGCAGAGCGCAAGCATGCCTGCGCTTCTCAGTGTCTGCGGGATGACAGGCTGGATGGCAGCGTTCTGCTGCGGTCCAGCCTGTCATCTCGATGTAGCAGAGCTGAAGCTGTCGTGGGAACCATGGAAAGGTAAGGATGAGGTTGCTTTATTATTTTTCTTTTATTGCAGGAGATCGTTGGCTTCAGCTGGAATGGGCGTGATGGTAAGTATGGTTTAATTTAGAACAATAAAGGAATGTGTCTTTATTTCAATTAAAGGACTTTATTCTGGGTGTTTGTGTTTTCTTTTAACTTTGACTATGGGGTTAGTAATGGGGGTGTCTTATAGACGCCTCTCCATTACTAACCTGGGCTTGATGTCAGCTGGCATTATAAGCTGACATCAACCCCAACCCTATTACCCCCTGCCACCGCACCAGGGCAGCGAGGAAGAGCGAGGCTAAGTGCCAGAATTGGCGCATCCTATGGATGCGCCATTTCTGGGGCGGCTGACGGCTGGTGTTTCTAGCCTGGGAGGGGGCCAATATTCATGCCCTTCCTGGGCTATTAATATCAGCCCCCAGCTGTCTGCCTAGCCTTTGCTAGCTATTAAATTAGGGGGGACCCCCACGTCATTTTTTGGGGGGGGTCCTCCATTTTAATAGCTAGTAAAGGCTAGGTATTCAGCTGGGGGCTGATATTAGTAGCCTGGGAAGCTCCGTGGGTATTACCCCCTTCCCAGGCTTCAAACATCTGCCCCAGCTGTCTGCTTAACCTCCGCTAGAGACTAAAATTACGGGGAACCCCACGCCAATTTTTTTAATAATAAATCCTTTATTTTAATACTAAATGACAAGTACAGTAACCAACACTGTCACTGTACTTATTATATATGTGACTGACCTGTTTCTATCTATCTAATCTATGTGTGAAGCTCTATTCTGTCTGTTATAAATTGTCGGGTACAGATGCTGAATTGCCGGCCGGCTTTTTTAAAGAGACGGTGCATGAAAACACTATTATTTTTTTTAATAAATCCTTTGCAGTAAATGACAAGTACAGTAAGCAACACTGTCACAGTACTTCATATATATGTGACTGACATGTTTCTATCTATCTAATCTATGTGTGAAGCTCTATTCTGTCTGTTATAAATTGTCGGGTACCGCTGCTGAATTGCTGGCTGGCTTTTTTAAAGAGACGGTGCACGAAAACACTATTATATTTTTTAATAAATCCTTTACACTAAATGACAAGTACAGTAAGCAACACTGTCACTCTACTTCGTATATATGTGGCTGACATGTTTCTATCTATCTAATCTATGTGTGATTCTCTATTCCTTCTATTCTAAATTGTCGGGTACAGATGCTGAATTGCCGGCCGGCTTTTTTAAAGAGACGGTGCATGAAAACACTATTATTTTTTTTGATAAATCCTTTACACTAAATGACAAGTACAGTAAGCAACACTGTCACTGTGCTTCTTATATGTGTGACTGACATGTTTCTATCTATCTAATCTATGTGTGATTCTCTATTCTTTCTGTTCTAAATTGTCGGGTACCGGTGTATGCCGCTGCTGAATTGCCGGCTTTTCATGTTTCACTGTGAGCACTGTTCCCATCGATTTGGGCAATCACTGTAATGCCACAACCACCATGGCTGTGGCATTACAGTGAGTAGCAGACAATCCCTGCATGATTGGTGCTCTAAATAGCGCCAGACATGCAGGACACGCTTTTGGTGCACGAACAGTTATCGAACATAACCTCGAACAGCCGAATTTTTTGCAAATCGTTCGGGTTCGTCGAACAACTCGAACACCGCCCAAAACAGCTCGAATTTGAGATTGGCGAACAGTTCTAGTCGAACACCGCTCATCTCTAGTGGGGATGAGCACATGGAGAATTGGGAGTGGAGGGTGGGGATGAGAAAATGAAGAATTTGGAGTGGAGGGTGGGGATGAGCACATGGAGAATTGGGAGTGGAGGGTGGGGATGAGCACATGGAGAATTGGGAATGGAGGGTGGGGATGAGCACATGGAGAATTGGGAGTGGGGATGAGCACATGGAGAATTTTGAGTGGGGGGTGAGGATGAGCACATGGAGATTTGGGAATGAGGGGTGTGGATGAGAACTTGGAGAATTGGGAATGGCGGGTGTGGATGAGAACCTGGAGAATTGGGAGTGGAGGGTGGGGATGTGCACATGGAGAATTGGGGGTGAAGGGTGGGGATGAACACATGGAGAATTGGGAGTGGGGGGTGGGGATGAGCACATTAAGAATTGGTAGTGGGGGTTGGGGATGACCACATGGAGAATTGGGAGTGGAGGATCGAGATGAGCACATGAAGAATTGGGAGTGGCGGGTTGGGATGAGCACATGGAGAATTAGGAGTGGGGGTCGGGATGAGCACATGGAGAATTGGAAGTGGGGGGTGGGAAGAGCATATGGAGACTTTGGAGTGGACGGTGGGAAGAGCACATGGAGAATTTGGAGTGGAGGGTGGGGATGAGCACATGGAGAATTGGGAGTGGAGGGTGGGGATGAGCACATGGAGAATTGGGAGTGGAGGGTGGGGATGAGAAAATGGAGAATTTCTAGTGGTGGGTGGGGATGAGCACATGGAGAATTGGGAGTGGAGGGTGGGGATGAGCACATGGAGAATTGGAAGTGAAGGGTGGGGTTGAGCACATGGAGAATTGGGAGTGGAGGGTGGGAAGAGCACATGGAGAATTGGGAGTGGGGGGTAGGAAGAGCACATGGAGAATTGGGAGTGGGGGGGTGGGGATGAGCACATGGAGAATTGGGAGTGGAGGGTGGGGATGAGCACATGGAGAATTGGGAGTGGAGGGTGGTGATGAGCACATGGAGAATTGGGAGTGGAGGGTGGGGATGAGCTTATGGAGAATTGAGAGTGGAGGGTGGGGATGAGCAAATGGTGAATTGGGAGTGGGAGGTGGGGATGAGCACATGGAGAATTGGGTGTCGGGGGTGGGAAGAGCACACGGAGTAAATGATGAATTGGGAGTGGGGAAGAGTAAATGATGATGAATAGAGGGTGGGGGTGGGAAGAGCACAGACACGACATAATGAGTTGGGGCGGAGGAGGCATGTAAATATAATGAATCGGGTAGCAGGAGATATAGAGTAGGGGGCATTAAGGATGCAGGAGTGAGACTGGTAATGAATTGGGTAAAGAGTGCAGGTACTAATTAATTTATATATTCATTAGGTGGGGAAGTGGCTATTCACAGTTAGTGGGGGCCCATGGGTGGATTACTATTTGTGCATAATAATTACAATAATAATTACAATAATAATAATTACAATGATACAATAATTACAATGTGTATAATAACTATATATTAATGGTGGGTTCACGTCTGTATTCAGCTGTGTAGTGTAAAAGTTGGGGAATGTGCTCTAGATAACTGTGTATTATTTTATGCATAGATGACTCCTGGCTGGAAGAAGTGATTGCGGATGGCAGTCTGTACTGAATGAAGAAGAAAAGCGAAGATGAAGGACTTCAGCTAGAGACGTCACCGGTGAGTCAGTGTGTTATCTGTACACTGACACTCTACACTATACACTATGTAAAGAGCTCCTGTGTATATATTCACTGGTGATCATTGTATTACCTGTACACTATATACCGAGCACCTGTGTATAATGTCACTGGTGATCACTGTATTACCTGTACACTGACACTATATTCAGAGCTCCTATGTATAATGTCACTGGTGATCACTGTATTACCTGTACACTTACACTATACACTGTACACCATGTACAGAGCTCCCGTGTATAATGGCACGTATGGTAATATTAGTATTATATTTTTTTTATTAATGATCAGTATTGTAGTATTCGGTCACTATGTGGTGGTAATATGTGGTCCAGTTATGGTGTGGCAGTATTTGTCCCTTGTATGTGGTATTAGTCGGTGACAATGTGGTGGTAATATGTGGTCTGATCATGGTGTGGCGATTTTTATCCCTTGTATGTGGTATTATTCGGTCACTATGTGGTGGTAATATGTGATCTTGTCGTGGTGTGACAGTATTTGTCCCTAGTATGTGGTATTATTGGTCATTTTAAAATATGTATGTGACACATTCCTTTAATGAAAAATAAAGAAAAATATACCTAGAAAGAGTATTGGATATGTTAAGAAATATTTAATAGGTTAGAGTAGAGTAAGACCCGGCCAAAAGAGTCTACCTTGTCCTGGTGGCGGCTTAAAAAATCTTTTGGCCAAAACAAAAGCTGCTGGCTATGTATGTGATCTGATGTTCGATGAGGACTGTTAATGTGTGATTGGTGAGGATGTGGTGCAAAAGTGGAGATTTTCCAAGAGTGGGCGGTGGGACTGTAGAAGGTTCGAGGGATGGGGGCGGAGCTGGGGTGGGGCCTGGGCGGAGTCTCAAGGGGGCCCAAAAACTTTGCAAGTATGGGGCCCTGAAATTCCTGGTGGCAGCCCTGCGTATGTTAGAGGAATATTTATAAGATATATTTTAGATATAAAGCTAAAACTAAGGAATTCACACAAGATCTCCAAAATGGGGTGCAACAGGCTGTGGTGCAATACTTTCTGAACTCATCAGCTGGTAATGGGCGGGAGATGGAAATATCTCAGAGATTATTTAATGATCATCTTATCTCTAAGGCAGAAAACAAACAGTTTTTTACAAAGCAGAAATTTTTTGAACATGGGGAAAGTGCGGGGCATCTTCTATCTACCATAGTTAAATCACAGGAGGGTCCATCTTATGTCACTCGGTTGATTACGGAAAATGGGGACATAATAACGGGAAATGATAATGTATAACGTGTTAAATGCCTTTCATACTATTTATGAATCAAGATTTAGCGGTAATGAAGAAGAGCTTGGATTGTTTCTTGATTATATAAAATTATCTAAGTTTAAAGAGGAAAGTAGCTACTACCTAGAAAACCCACTAACAATGTCTGAACTTGAGGATGCAATACAGTCCCTTACCAATGAAAAGGCACCCGGCACTGATGGACTGCCATGTGAATTTTTTAAAAAATATAAGGATCTCCTGATTCCCAAACTACTGGCTACTTTCAAGGAGGCCTTAGAATATGGACAAATGCCAACATCCATGAGTGAGGCAATTGTAGTAGTCCTTTTGAAACCAGGGAAGGACCCACTGCGCCCTGAGTCACATCGTCCCATTTCTCTTTTTTCGGCAGACACCAAAATTATTGCAAAGGCCCTAGCAAATAGATTATTTCACATTATTACGCAGGTTATCCATAAGGATCAATCAGGCTTTATGCCAAACCGGTCCACAGCAATACATTTACAAAGGTTTTTTTTGAATATTCAGAAATCAGATGTAATAATGGGACATGAAGCTATTCTTTCTCTCAATGCGGCTAAAGCCTTTGATAGCGTAGAATGGAAATACCTGTGGGAGGTTCTTAAAAGGTTTTGGGTGGGTCCTAAATTTCTGCCATATATACAGGTTTTATATTCTGGTCCTCAGGCTAAAATAAGAACTAATGGTCTTTTATCTGGTTCAATCGTGTTGGGGAGGCGCACACGGCAGGGATTCCCCCTGTCTCCCCTCCTCTTCACCATGGCCATCAAACCTCTGGCCTGTTTGTTACGTGTTAGCCCAGATATTGTAGGCTTTGAATATGGTAATCTGGATGAACGAGTTTCGCTATATGCTGACGATCTACTGATATATATAGGTGATACCCAGAAGTCTATTGATCCTATTATGAACATTATGGAAGAGTTTAGTGAATGGTCAGGCTTGTCCATTAATTGGGATAAGTCGGTTATTCTACCAACTGATGATATCCCTAATTTGGGTATAATAGAACATACACGAATACAAAAGGTTGAGAAATTCACGTACCTTGGTATAACTATTGCAAAAACTCAGGACTATATTTTACTGAATCTATATCCTCTTTTGGAAAAGTTTAAAAAGAAAATAGATATGTGGTGCAGGCTATCATTATTGGCTGTGGGTAGAGGGAACTTATTAAAAGTAATTTTAATGCCCCAACTCTTATATATTTTACATAATGCCCCTATATGCATCCATAATTCTCATTTTTAGAAAATTTATAATATGTTTAGTTCTCTTATATGGAAAAAAAGTCTGCTAGGATAAAATTTGAATATATACAAAGGGATAAGGAATCTGGTGGACTGGCGATTCCTAATGCACTAATATACTATGTAGCAGTGTAATTACAACATTTTGGTGGGTGGAATAGTGCTGAAAACCCAAACAGTATTAAGCGGTTAATTACCTAAGGGACACTAGGGAAAATCCCCATTCATATAGTTGAATTGAACTACCTTGCATGCAAGAAATAATTATATACTCTACACTTGCACTACTTTACAAGGTCTGGAGGGATACTTAAGTCCTTTGAGCAATTAAAGGGGGAATTTGGGATGACAAATAAACAATTCTACAAATATCTACAGTTCAGGCATTCATTTAATGCACAATCAAAATGAGCCCCCTTTCAGCTGGAAAATAATACCTTTACTAAGTTAGTACTGGAGAGGGGAAATACTAAGGGTCATATTTCTGATATTTACAGATTCCTTCTTAATACTTATTTTAAAAAATTCCCTTCTCCGGCTAAACAAAAATGGGAGGAAGATGTGGGCCCAATTTCAGAGGATTAATGGAGATTGGTATTATAACTGGTACCCCAACTATCTTTAAGTGAGGCACAGAGATTTTCCCAGATTATATTAATACATACGAAATATAAGACGCCTAGGTTCCTACGCAATATAGGATATCAATCTGATGCTTAATGTCCAAGATGTAAAATGGATGGATGCGGGTCTACTACATATGCAATGGGAATGCCGGGAGTTGGGTAAATACTGGAAAGGAGTTTTGTCTATTATAAAGAGGGTATAAAAAATCGATATTAAACCAGATCCTAAAAAATGCTTATTGGGTATATTAGAAGATGATATGGAATTTGACCCAGTTTCAATAGGGATTTCACATAGTTTATTTCAGGCTAGAAAACATATTGCATCCAAGTGGATTAACCCCTCACCTCCAGTAATTAGTGGATTGAAAAATAGGATAAATAGCATTATCAGATTGGAAAAGGGTATACAGTGCATTGTGAAAGTATTTGCCCCCCTGGAACTTTTCTACCTTTTGCCACATTTCTGGCTTCAAACATAAAGATATAAAATTCACATTTTTTGGGGAAGAATCAACAAGTGGGACACAATCGTGAAATGGAACGAAATTTATTGGATATTTTAAACTTTTTAAAAAAAATAAAAAATGAAAAAGTGGGGCATGCAATATTATTCGGCCCCTTTACTTTCAGTGCAGCAAACTCACTACAGAAGTTCAGTAAGGATCTCTGAATGATCCAATGTTGTCCTAAATGACTGGTAATGATAAATAGAATCCACCTGTGTGTAATCAAGTCTCGGTATAAATGCACCTGCTCTGTGATAGTCTCAGGGTTCTGTTTCAAGTGCAGAGAGCATCATGAAGACCAAGGAACACACCAGGCAGGTCCAAGATACTGTTGTGGCGAAGTTTAAAGCCGGATTTGGATACAAAAAGATTTCCCAAGTTTTAAACATCTCAAGGAGCACTGTGCAAGCGATCATATTGAAATGGAAGGAGTATCAGACCACTGCAAATCTACCAAGACCCGGCCGTTCCTCTAAACTTTCATCTCTAATAAGGAGAAGACTGATCAGAGATGCAGCCAAAAGGCCCATGATCACTCTGGATGAACTGCAGAGATTTACAGCTGAGGTGGGAGAGTCTGTCCATAGGACAACAATCAGTCGTACACTGCACAAATCTGGCCTTTATGGAAGAGTGGCAAAAAGAAAGCCATTTCTCAAAGATATCCATAAAAAGTCTCTTTTGAAGTTTGCCACAAGCCACCTGGGAGACACACCAAACATGTGGAATAAGGTGCTCTGGTCAGATGAAACCAAAATCGAACTTTTTGGCCACAATGCAAAACGATATGTTTGGCGTAAAAGCAACACAGCTCATCACTCTCAAAACACCATCCCCACTGTCAAACATGGTGGTGGCAGCATCATGGTTTGGGCCTGCTTTTCTTCAGCAGGGACAGGAAAGATGGTTAAAATTGATGGGAATATGCACGGAGCCAAATACAGGACCATTCTGGAAGAAAACCTGTTGGAGTCTTCAAAAGTCCTGAGACCGGGACGGAGATTTATCTTCCAACAAGACAATGATCCCAAACATAAAGCAAAATCTGCAATGGAATGGTTCAAAAATAAACGTATCCAGGTGTTAGAATGGCCAAGTCAAAGTCCAGACCTGAATCCAATCGAGAATCTGTGGAAAGAGCTGAAAACTGCTGTTCACAAATGCCCTCCATCCAACCTCAATGAGCTTGAGCTGTTTTGCAAGGAAGAATGGGCAAGAATTTCAGCCTCTCAATGTGCAAAACTGATAGAGACTTACCTCAAGGGACTTACAGCTGTAATCACGGCAAAAGGTGGCGCTACAAAGTATTAACTCAAGGTGGCCGAATAATATTGCACCCCCCACTTTTCATTTTTTATTTTTTTAAAAGAGTTTAAAATATCCAATAAATTTTGTTCCACTTCACGATTGTGTCCCACTTGTTGTTGATTCTTCCCCCAAAAATTAGAATTTTATATCTTTATGTTTGAAGCCAGAAATGTGGCAAAAGGTAGAAAAGTTCAAGTGGGCCAAATACTTTCACAATGCACTGTATATAAAAAGCAAAACACAATGAATAAATTTGAGAGAATATGGGGCTTACGGTTGGATACACCTGGAATGCCATCAAGAAGGTTGTTGTTGGGGAGACAATTTGACTTATTGGGGGGAATATTGCTGAGGCCTAATGTCTCATTATAATGTGCTTAGGATTCTTTAACATGTGTCATAAGTAATGTAGCGCACCTATATGTGCATATGATTATCGTATTTATTATAATATTATGGTATGTAAGAGAATTTAAGAATATAGAATTTTGAGTCTAAGATAGAGTACCTTCAATTTATTGGACGGTTATGGGCAAGTTGAAAGGATATATAGGAAAGATGCATGTTTGTAACCCATGTGTTATGTTATTTTATTTTATTTTTTATGTAATGCTTTCTTGTTTTGTTAAAAACTAATGAAAAAAACAATAAAAATTATTTGATTTAAAAATATATATATACATCACTGTATACAAACCATAAGCAATAAATAACAATCCACATTTTTTCTTATTTTTTATGTACCTTAAAATTGTAAAAAGATCAAATCCTTAAAAAACGTGTGATTTTGTACATTTTAATAAGTATAACAAAGTTATCCAATTCTACTCTAATTTGTGTCATTTTTCATTAGCAGGAATTGTGCTGCCAATTTGGCACAAGTTGTTAATCACATTTTCATTATGTTGAAATTGTTCTCATTAGGCTTTAAATGGCTCCTCTAAACAAACCTATTGCCAATGTTAAATATTAATCCAAGAAATTGATAATGAAAAGCAATAATTTACTTAAAAAGTCCTCTCATTATGGAGATGTGTTTGTATGTTTAATAATAGCTCATGTCAAAAATTTGTGTAATATGTAAGGTTGTATATTGGCTCAACTTTATAACTGGTTATCTAATTAAAATATTGATGCAGCTTGTTTGGCACTGTACCAATTTACCAACAAAAACCAATAGGATCCATTCACGTAATTTTAAGATGGTCTTTCTGATCATGCACTACGCTAACTGTCATGTGTTGCATCTGTGAACTTGTCCCATTACCATACTATGATTTTATTATTTCTAACTAAAATTAACTAAAGGTTAATTTTTTTTCTCCATTATTGTGTCCAGCATGGAAAGTTATGAAAGTTTATAAATGACTTTATTAGGCTGTTTGGCATATCAAGGGTTCAAAGATATGTTTCAAATGGCCTCCAGACCCCAAGCTTTCTCCAGACGTTACTTATTGTTGTGCAACATCTGTACTCCCTGTATACATAATTGAAGTCTGCCAAGGTGACGGCCCTGTTGCGGTCTCATGGTTTTTATTTTTTTCGTGTTTCCAAAATTTCAGCATCCGCAGTTCCGCCGTGTGTAAATGCAACTTAGCCCACGTTCACACATTCAGTATTTGGTCAGTATTTTACATTTGCAAGCCAAAACCAGGAGTGGAATAATCAGAGGAGAAGTAGAAAAGAAACACATAACCACTTCTGCATTTTTCACTTACTCCTGGCTTACTGATGTAAAATACTGACCAAATACTGAAGATGTGAACGTCGCCTTAAAGTGAACTTTACAGCTGATACGTGCTGCCTGATCCAAGGGCAGTATATTTCAGAAAGTGGCAGCAGAATTACAGCCATATATATTTAACTCTGAAAGGCTGCATCATGCTCAGAGGAGGCTACAAATTGGAGCATTATCTCCTCGAGGAGCACGTCTGATAATTTGTGAAGCAGAGTGCAAGAGAGAGTAGCATTGTCCGTTGAAATCCTACCCAGAGATACTGTATACTTGAAATGCAGTAACGATGTTTTAACATTTACCTAAACTTCAAGATACATACAGTAGCAACCAAAAGTTTTGCATTTTTTTTAAAGTGTGATTACTTCTGTCTGGTTGTTGTGATGCTACTTCCCTGCTGATGAATTGATGGTGCATGAAGCTATCATCATGCAAGACCTTAATTTTAACTAAAATGCTTTTGAATATAGGTATGGTCATTTAGTTAAAGAAAATTGACTGCCAAAAGTTTTGCAAATACTATTTATTGATCACAAAATAGAGAGTAATTCATTGTTTACAATGCCATAAATTAGTATTTTGTAGCATAACATCTTGCTTTAATTACTGTCCCACAACGACGTCATTGAAGCCACTAGGGAATTCAAGACATCTTGAGGGATCTTGCTCCATTCCATTTGCAAATCTGCAAACAATACATCTTTATTCCTATGGGTACGGGCCCCAACTCGTCATCCTAACTCATCTCAAAGGCGCTCTTTAGGGTTTAAATCAGATGATTGGCTTGGCCATTGCAACAGGCCAACATTTTTGTTTGCTAACCAATTTTTGACTAAATTGGATGTGTGTTTAAGTTCATTTTCTTGCTGGAATTTCCATCCCCTGCCTACTTTGGTTTTACCATGTGGCAGCATTACATTCTCCAGTATATCCTTGTACATGGTAGCATTCATATTTCCATCAATTGTATGCAGAGTGCCAATGGCAGTTTCAGAAAAGCAGCCGCAAACCATGACATTGCCACCACCATGTTTCACTGTAGGTATTTGGTACCTTACATCATTACGTTTTCCAATTGGGCAGTATATATAGTGCTTGCCATCATTACCACATAAAATTAGATTAAAGTTGTAAAAATAAAATAGTTTCACTAGGAATCTGCTAACAAATAAATTTATCATTTGAGTTCTGCACTCCCCATATATGTTATATTGCAAATGACTATATCATTATGCATAGCATGGAAGGTTATAAAAGTTTGTAAATTACAGTATGTCATTAGATGATTTGACTTCTTTTCTGTTAGAAAATATGATCATAGCAGCCTCCCATCTCCTAGTTTTCTCCAGGCCTTTTCTTATTGTTCTATAACTTCCATACTTTCTTTTAACTGTAGTGTACATTGTGGAATAGCAATGCTTTATTTTCATCCTTTTCAACAAAAAATTGCATTACTTTTGTTATAATTTAAATCCTCATTTATTAAGTTATGTGGGTGGAGGATGGGATAACAATGCCTGGGGGCAAGGATTTTCTGATGTTGACCCTGGTCCAAACCAGCTTAATGCAGAGACGAATCTAGGTTTTCCTGCACTCAAGCAAAAATGTTTTTTGACTTCTCCACCTATATAAACTATATACTTACAGTCACGTGCCAACTTACTGCTCTTCCTAATTTTCTCAATGTTCATTAAAAACTACAGTCCCTGCTTCATTGAGAGAAGCAGGAATTTAAGCTAGTTTGCATGTCACCGTAATTATGAAAGTTGCATATGAATGGTAATGTGGTGACCACTAGAACCACCAAGCAGAGCCAAATTATAACAGTGAGTATATTATGCTACAGTGCTTAATTTTATAATTAATTATTTTAACATAAATACAGATGTAGTAACTCTTAACTTGTCAGACGACACATTACTTTATTAACATAGCTATTTACCAGGTTATCTGACAAGTTATGGACTGGTACATGTGTACAGAATCATAATTAATAACAGCACATGAATACATCACATGATTACCGAGAAAGAACCTGTCCAGGGACGAAGCACTTTGATGCGAAACGCGCGTCGGGTGTGGTGGGTGCCTGGATCCTTTACTCTCCAAGGTAGTATACCTACAGATTCATTATCAGTAATCATGCTTTGATCTAGCCGGGTGGCTCCTGAAATTGCATTGTACCTATTGTGATGTGTCCATTACCATACGTGGTGTGCTTCTGTACAACGGGCATGCATAGAGTGATCATTTAATATATTCCTATCTCTACGATTGACAACTTTTACTTCTGATACTTTATATTATATTAGCACTCAATATTTAACTTCATTTTGGTCTGTATCATCTGACCACTCCATACATGTCCCATCAAAGATATTATATATATATATATATATACTGTGTATATATATATATATACACTGCTCAAAAAAATAAAGGGAACACTCAAATAACACATCCTAGATCTGAATGAATGAAATATTCTCATTGAATACTTTGTTCCGTACAAAGTCGAATGTGCTGACAACAAAATCACACAAAAATCATCAATGGAAATCAAATTTATTAACCAATGGAGGCCTGGATTTGGAGTCACCCCCAAAATTAAAGTGGAAAAACACACTACAGGTTGATCCAACTTTGATGTAATGACCTTAAAACAAGTCAAAATGAGGCTCAGTATTGTGTGTGGCCTCCACGTGCCTGTATGACCTCCCTACAATGCCTGGGCATGCTCCTGATGAGGTTGCGGATGGTCTCCTTTGGGATCACCTCCCAGAACTGGACTAAAGCATCCGCCAACTCCTGGACAGTCTGTGGTGCAACATGACGTTGGTGGATGGAGCGAGACATGATGTCCCAGATGTGCTCAATCGGATTCTGGTCTGGGGAATGGGCAGGCCAGTCAATAGCTTCAATGCCTTCATCTTGCAGGAACTGCTGACACACTCCAGCCACATGAGGTCTGGCATTGTCCTGCATTAGGAGGAACCCAGGGCCAACTGGACCAGCATATGGTCTCACAAGGGGTCTGATGATCTCATCTCGGTACCTATGGCAGTCATGCTACCTCTGGCAAGCATATGGAGGGCTGTGCAGCCCTCCAAAGAAATGCCACCCTACACCATTACTGACCCACTGCCAAACCGGTCATGCTGAAGGATGTTGCAGGCAGCAGATCACTCTCCACGGTGTCTCACATTTGTCACATGTGCTCAGTGTGAACCTGCTTTCATCTGTGAAGAACACAGGGCCCCAGTGGTGACTTTGCCAATCCTGGTGTTCTGTGGAAAATGCCAAGCGTGCTGCACGGTGTTGGGCTGTGAGCACAACCCCCATCTGTGGACGTGGGGCCCTCATACCACCCTCATGGAGTTGGTTTCTAACCATTTGTGCAGACACATGCACATTTGTGGCCTGCTGGACGTCATTTTGCAGGGCTCTAGCAGTGCTCCTCCTGTTCCTCCTTGCACAAAGGCGGAGGTAGCGGTCCTGCTACTGGGTTGTTGCCCTCCTACGGCCCCCTCCACATCTCCTGGTGTACTGGCCTATTTCCTGGTAGCACCTCCAGCCTCTGGACACTATGATGACAGACACAGCAAACCTTCTTGCCACAGCTCGCATTGATGTGCCATCCTGGATGAGCTGCACTACCTGAGCAACTTCTGTGAGTTGTAGAGTCCGTCTCATGCTACCACGAGTGTGAAAGCACAATCAACATTCAAAAGTGACCAAAACATCAGCCAGAAAGCATTAGTACTGAGATGTGGTCTGCGTTCCCCACCTGCAGAACCACTCCTTTATTGAGGGTGTCTTGATAATTGCCAATAATTTCCATCTATTGTCTAAAGCATTTGCATAACAGCATGTGAAATTTATTGTCAATCGGTGTTGCTTCGTAAGTGGACAGTTTGATTTCACAGAAGTTTGATTTACTTTAAGTTATATTCTGTTGTTTAAGTGTTCCCTTTGTTTTTTTGAGCAGTGTATATATGTCTATATCATTATATGCCATAAATTATGCACACACACTTTTTGGAATATATTTGATGTGTATACTGATATATCCACCTGATGTTACCCTTTGAGTTTTTTTCTTGTTTGTTTTCTGAGTTGGCCTCTTACATATTGTGTATATCCAGGCCTACCCACCATTTTTTCATCTGTGGTGTATTCATTTTTTTATGCTTATTCTCTTTTAATGTATTTAAATAAAGTATTTTGCAAAAATTTAACCTGGGCCTTCTAGTTGTTTTTTGCTTTAATTTTCTTGTTGCTCATAGTTCCTACTTGGCCACAGGAATCTATTTATATAGGTGTATTACAAAAATTTTTTTGGGTACATAGTGGCAAGAAAAGAGAGCGCACACACGTATATCTTAATTACAGTATATCAAATGATAATGGGAGGGTATATGGATAATAGTAATACCAGGGCTGGATTACACACCAAATCACCTCATGCATATAAATGGTATGGGCGCCACACTGGGGAGTAGGTCTCTACACTACCAGGTATGAATGGATCCAATATAACATTATTGTCATTTGTCAACCAACCCATTTGGGTATTCTATATCGTTTTGATATACACAAGCATACACATGCATTGCCTGGGGATGCCTATTTTGGCTTAACTCTTTCACAAGATTATATCCCTTGATCTAGGATACCATTTATATGCATGAGGTGATTTGGTGTCTAATCCAGCCCTGGTATTACTATTATCCATATACCCTCCCATTATCATTTGATATACTGTAATTAAGATATACGTGTGTGCGCTCTCTTTTCTTGCCACTATGTACCCAAAAAAATTTTTGTAATAAAGGTCTTTGTTTTCAACTTTTGACCTCTTGTCGGATTTATTACTATATTGGTTTTGTTATTGCCTTCCAATTGGTCTACCAATTTAAGTAGCAGATATACATTTATGCTATTATGTTGATCTATTGGATCAGTAAGAATATACATAAATATAAATGTATATTATCTGCTTGTCCTTTGCAACGGTTTTCTTATATAGGTGTATGCATGATATAATCAGGCAACACTTTTTGTTGTTTATACAGACTCTAACTTATTCAGTCAATTCTGTATTTGCACAGCCTGAATGGAGTACATGTAAGAAAGACTGAAATGCCCTGACACTCTTCTGACTATTACCACCACCTTCTAACAAGTATATTTCTTTTTTTACAGGGGAAAAATATATATATATAATTTTTTCTTTTTTTTTTTTTTTTTTTTTTTGTACCTTGTTAGCCAATAGATAGAAAAATATTTTGAATTGAGAGTACTCAGTGATTGATACCTTTTAATGGCTAACTGAAAAGATGGCAACAGGTCGCAAGCTTTTGAGACTACTCAAGCCTCTTCATCAGGCTGGTATTGTATAGTATTGTAATACAAGCCTGATGAAGAGGCCTGAGTAGTCTCGAAAGCTTGCAATCTGTCACCATCTTTTCAGTTAGCCATTAAAAAGGTATCAACCACTGAGGACTCTCACATCAAAACATTTTTCTTTTTTTAGAAATCATGCATGATTAAATTTAGGATGTGTGCCATGCAGGGAGCATGAATAACTCTGGCTGCTCTACATTTGGGAAGAGTAAGAGTTGAGCAAATAAATTTGAGTTGAACTGTATTATACTCAAATTTTACAAAAATCTGCATTCTGCATGTAGCATATGCAGTGAGACCTATATGTACAGAAACTACTGCTGCTGCTGGGATAACACAGATATTAACAGCAGCAGACATTAATGATTCTCTTTCTGCACTGTCCTGGACTACAACTCCCAGCAGACATTGCTTCTCTCAAGACAATGGAGGAGTAGCATCAGAGGAAGGGACTGATTGGCTGAACAGGTTAGAGAAGAAGGGTGGAGCTAGCAGCAGCCAGAGAGATGTGTGCAATCCTCCATGTCAGACATGTAAGAGTCTGATCCTGGAGAGTAGCGGACAGAAGCAGAGAGTGAGTGCTAATAGTCCGGCCGCTCACTGTGTGAGGGGAGAAGATAATCCTGTGGCCGAACCACATCTGCAGACAAGCCAAGTTAGCAGGAGATGTTCACTACCGACTGGTTTATATAAGGGAACGAGTCTACAGTCCTGTATCCCAGACATCTGGACCCTACAGTCCCTAGCTGGATCCTTGTGTGACCCCAGACCTGCTACATCAAGGAATCAGTAGCTAATCCTTGGACTTGTGGTTTCACTGTTGAGAGGTTAATAAGAAAACTGTTGCTGAAGGGATTTTGTTTCGGTTGTGATATTAACCCCTTTAAAGTCCAAGATGTATTAATACGTATCTGCGCCCTGGGCTTTAAGAGCTTGATACATATTAATATGTCTCTGTGATCGCGCCCGCACACAGGCTGTGCGGGTGCGATCGCCGCCGGGTGTCAGCTGATTGTCACAGCTGACACCCGGTGCTATGTGCAGGGAGCGGTCCCGCACCGCTCCCGGCACATTAACCCCCTCAATGCAGCAATCAAAGTCGATCGCAGCATTGTGGTGGCAAGGGGAGGTGATCGCAATACTCACCTCCTCTTCCGGCCTCCAGCTCTGTCTGCCGCGGCTTTTCGGATGTTGCCATGATGACCCGATGTCGTCAGGGATATAAAAAAATGTGAATGTCCCATAGTGGGACAAAGTCCCATAGTGGGACAAAGAATAAAAGTAAAAAAGTGTCAGAAAGTGAAAAAAAATAAAAAAAATTGTAAAAATATTAAAAAAAAAATAAAAAAAATAATCCACCAAAAATAAAAATATAATGTACCCATCAATAAATATTATTCTGAAAAAAAAACAATAAAAGTACACATATTTTTGGTATCGCCGCATCCGGAACGACCTGACCCATTAAACTGTCCCACTAGTTAACTCCTTTAGTGAACACGGTAAAAAAATAAATAAAAAAAGAAGCAAAAAACAATGCTTTATCATCATACTGGCAAACAAAAAATGGAATAACACGCGATCAAAAAGACAAATATAAATAGAAATGGTACCGCTGAAAACGTCATCTTGTCCCGCAAAAAACAAGCCACCATACAGCTCCATCAGCTGAAAAATAAAAAAGTTATAGCTTTCAGAATAAAGCGATGCAAAAAAATAATTTTTTCTATAAAATAGCTTTTATTGTGTAAAAGCGCCAAAACATAGAAAAACGATATAAATGTGGTACCGCTGTAGACGTACTGACCCGAAGAATAAAGCTACCTAATAAAGCTAAATTTTACCACACGCAAAACAGCATAAAAGAATTGTAAAAGAAAACAATTCCTGAATTGTTGGTTTTTGTTTATTCTGCCTCCCAAAGGTCAGAATAGAAAGCGATCAAAATATGTCACGAGCCTGAAAATGGCACCAATAAAAACTCATCCCACAAAAAACAAGCTGTCACATGACTCTGTCGGCCAAAATATGGAAAAATTATAGCTCTCAAAATATGGCGATGGAAAAAATGCGTCTTTTATTGTGTGACAGCTGTCAATCATAAAAACCCGATATGATTCTGGTATCTCTGTAATCGCACCGACCCAAAGAATAAAGTAATCTAATCATGTATACCGCACGAGGAACGGCGTAAAAAATAAACTCTCGGGTTATGTTTAGGGTTGTGCAAGGGTTAGGGTTAGGGTTGGGCTAGGGTTAGGGTTGGGGTTAGGGTTGGGGTTGGGGTTAGGGTTGGGGTTAGGGTTAGGGTTGTGCTAGGGTTGGGCTTGGGGTTAGGGTTGGGGTTAGGGTTGGGGTTTTTTTCAAAATCAAAAAAAAAAGATGATATGGCAACTAGTGTTGAGCGCAAGTGCTCGCTACTTGAGTTTGCATCGGGTGCTCGGGTATGCACTGAGTATCGTGGGTACTCGAGTGACATGCTAGAGTCTCCGCCCCATATGCTTCGCAGCCAATAAAACATCACGGGGATTGCCTGCCTTGCACGAGCAATCCCCGCATGTTTTTTTGGGGGTGTTTAATAACTGTGAAACATGCAGGGCAGGGACTCGAGCATGTCACTTGAGCACCCGTGCTACATGGTGGATACCTGAGTACCTGATGCAAACTCAAGTAGCGAGCACTTGCGCTCAAGACTAATGACAACTTATTCAATATGATGACCTAATGTTATCAAATTCTGTGTCGCACCTCTATGTTCAAAATGTTCACTATACCCCTTGATAAAATCCTTGAGGGGTGTAGTTTCCAAAACAGGGTCATTTGTGGAGCGTTTCAACTATTTAGGCACATCAGGGGCTCTCCATACGTGACATGGCGTCCGCTCTCGATTCCAGCCAATTTTGCGTTCAAAAAGTCACAAAGTGCTCCTTCCCTTCTGAACTCTGCCGTGCGCCCAAACACTGTATTTTCCCCACATATGGGGTATTGGCATACTCAGGAAAAATTGCACAAAAGTTTTTGGGGTCCATTTTCTCCTCTTACCCTTGTGAAAATAAAAAAAATTGGGGCTAAAACATAATTTTTGTGGAAAAAGTTTGATTTTTTTTTATTTTCATTGCTCCATGTTATAAACTTCTGTAAAACACTTGGGGGTTCAGGGTGCTCACCACACATCTAGATAAGTTCCCTGAGGGGTCTAGTTTCCAAAATGGTGTCACTTGTGGGGGGTTTCCACTGTTTAGGCATATCAGGGGCACATCCGCTAATTATTCAAGCAAATTTTACATTCAAAAAGTCAAATGGTGCTCCTTCCCTTTCGAACCCTGCTGTATGCCCAAGCAGTGGTTTTCCGCCACTTATGAGGTATCTGCCTACTCAGGAGAAATTGCACAACAAACTGATTGGTGCAATTTCTCCTGTTACCTTTATGAAAATGCAAAATTGAGGCTGAAAAACATTTTTGTGGGAAAAATATGAAAATTTTATTTTTACGGCTTAATGTTATAAACTTCTGTGAAGCATCTGGGGGTTCAAGGTGCTCACCACACATCTAGATAAGTTCCCAGAGGGGTCTAGTTTCCAAAATGGTGTCACTTGTGGGGGGTTTCCACTGTTTAGGCACATTAGGGACTCTCCAAATGCAACATGGCGTCCGCTAATTATTCAAGCAAATTTTACAATCAAAAAGTCAAATGGCGCTCCGAACCCTGCCGTGCGCCCAAACAGTGGTTTCCCCCCATATATGGGGTATCTGCTTACTCAGGAGAAATTGCACAACAAATGGCATTGTTCAATTTCTCCTGTTACCCTTATGAAAATGCAAAATTGGGGGCTGAAAAACATTTTTTGGGGAAAAATATGAAAATTTTATTTTTACGACTCAATGTTATAAACTTCTGTGACGCACCTGGGGGTTGAAGGTGCTCACCACACATCTAGATAAGTTCCCAGAGGGGTCTAGTTTCCAAAATGGTGTCATATTGGGTATCTGCGTGCTCAGTTGAAATTGCACAACAAATTTTGGGGTCCATTTTTTCCTGTTACCCCTGCGAAAATAAAATAAATTCGGTCTAAAGTAACAATTTTGTGAAAAAAGTTAAATGTTCATTTTTTTATTCCACATTCCAAAAATTCCTGTGAAGCACCTGAAGGGTTAATAAAGTTCTTGAATGTGGTTTTGAGCACCTTCAGGGGTGCAGTTTTTAGAATGGTGTCACTTTTGGGTATTTTCTGTCATAAAGACCCCTCAAAGTGACTTCAAATGTGATGTGATCCCTAAAAAAATGGTTTTGTAAATTTTGTTGGAAAAATGAGAAATCACCGGTCAACTTTTAACCCTTAAAGCTCCCTAATAAAAAAAAAATTTGGTTCCAAAATTTTGTTGATGTAAAGCAGACATGTGGGAAATGTTATTTATTAACTTTTTGTGTGACATATCTCTCTGATTTAAGGGCATAAAAATTACAATTTTGAAAATTGCTAAATTTTCAAAATTTCCATTTTTTTTTACAAATAAACGCAAGTGATATCGAAGAAATTTTACCACAATCATGAATTACAATATGTCACGAAAAAAACAGTCTCAGAATCAGGGGGATCCGTTGAAGCGTTCCAGAATAATTACTTCATAAAGTGACACTGGTCAGAATTGTAAAAATTGGCCTGGTCATTAACGTGCAAACCACCTTGGGTTGTAAAGGGGTTAAAGTATGCCAATGCTCCTGTACACTCACCAACATCCACAGCGACTGGGCCCCATCGTTGTACTGTATTACTGGCATTGGTGCAACCATTTTTGAGTTAAGTGTTATTAATTAGGATTTGTTTGCTGTCACTGAAGGTGGAAGTGACATCCTCAACTGAGGGCCAGCAGTGCAGATAGAATTTGGGAACTTATGTGTGATTGTTGTACAATCTCCCCAGAGAATGCCCTATGCTATCGCAACATCTAGGCTGGCTGCAAAGCACATCCTTTGCCTTTTAAGTGGGTCGCATATCTGCTGTATTTGTGTGATGTAATTTTTTCCCTGATCTTTGTTATACCCATTGCCTTTACACCTTTTAACCACTGTCCAATAAACTTGTTGGGTTGTTTTAATCTCAGATCTTGTAAGTGTGTACAGAGTGTGGACAGGGGACTCCCGAGTTGACCCCTGGCAGAAGATGAAGACTCTCCTACATCATATTACAGCTCCCAGCAAGATTCGATATTCACCATATTCACCATATTGAGGTGAGAACTACCGGAAACACTGCCCACGATGGTGACTTAAAGGAGTTTTACATGCAAAATGCAGATTTTTTTTGCAATTCGCTTCCATGTAGATACAGCAAAATGGAAGCCATCAAAAAGTTAAAAAAAGAAAAGAGTGTGCCAAGCTTCTTTACTAGGTTTGAACTTGTGCTGATAGACTCGTTGCAATGTGTCATGGAAAGTCATAGCTCCTAGTCTATTCAAGCCTGGACATTCACAGCTTTTTTCCCTTTAGCACAACCTGGCATAAGATTTTTCAGCTGGCAACAAAAAGCATTTTGATATTTCCACAGTCAAAATACTTGAGCTAACCACAGTAGAAACATGTCTAACTTCGGAAAGTGTATTGGCCACTTGGCTCTTTATTGCCAACACCAACACCCTCCTCCTCTGATAACATTACCTCGGCACCCTGATCTAATTCCCATGTCATTTCAGCCACACAATTTTCATCATTATCATCATCATCGTGCATGACTCGGCTGATGATTGCATCTGTGTGGGAAATGTCCTGTGCGCCTAGCCCCGACTGCCTGATTTCCACCTCTAGATTAGCCATGACTCAAGTGTCACTGCCATAGTTGCTGCCATTGCCTTTTTCCATACCAGCCCAGTTGACAGAGCCACCAATACAGCAAGGCATTCTCTATCTCTTATAGCAATGTCATTCAAATACAAAGGCTGACTCATCCAATAAATACACTGGAAGAAGTTTATGTGAAACATTTTTCTTAGCACTCACAGTGCTGTGACTTAGGGGACTAAAGGAAAGGACAGAGGTGTCATTGATGGAACTGAGAGTCTGCAATGTCAAAGATTAACTATTACAGCAGCAGAGGAGAAGGACTAGGCAGAACACTGACTCAAAATGACAGTTTCACTCAGACAGGATACAACATCTTGCTGTGACTAAGATGAGTGATGTGTACCATGTACTGTATTTCCTAACACCATTCACCTCCTCCCCATTAATATGCTTGCCAAAGGCAAAGGAGGCCAATTGAGACCTGCATATAGTAGGACTATAGCGGGGACAGCTGTTTCCATTAGTGGTGGTGCGAGTGCTTCTTGTGGCTCCTACAATTTTAGCAATGGGATGCGTATCTTTTTACCCAGGCCACTGCCAGTTTTTCATTTACCATAAATTTTGTACAACTCAAGCCAACTCAAGGCTCCAGTAAAATGTGGCATATACAGGTGTCAAATTGGACCAGTAAAACAGGTGAGCAAGAACAGACATGTAAATTTATGTCTGGATTTTTATTTGCTATTTTTTTTAACTAAATTAATCCCACCATCCAACCCACCAAACACACACACTTCCCAAAAAGGATGACCCAAGAAATGAGAGTTAGGTAAACAACATCCAAAAAGACAGCAACTGCCACAGGCCGCTGTAGTATTGTGGCATGTATGGGTGTCAAATTGGAGTAGTAAAGTAGGAGTGCAAATAAACTAGAATGTTTTGTTAGATCGCACTCATACCAATGTTGCCTTAGTCCGAGGGAAAAAAATAAATAAAAATCACTGTATGCCAGAGGTGGATTTGATTATCAGATCATAGTCAGCCATGCAAGTCAATGAGTCCATGGAAAACATCAAACTGCACTCGGATGACATCTGAGTGCAGTCCGATGTTCATGTACAGACAGAATGGAGAAGATCAGAGTTTTATCAGAGTGTGATTAGCATAATTTTCTAGGATGAGAGAAAATACGCTGGTGTGACTATAAACTATCACTGATCAATTGTGCTGACACTTTTGCTGACACCTCTCCTATCGCTCTTTCCCCATCAAATGAATCTCTGTATTAGGCAATGTTCATACATTCAGTATTTTACATCAGTATTTGTAAGCCAAAATCAGGAGTGGGTGAAAAATGCAGAAGTGGTGACGTGTTTCCATTATACTTTTCCTGTGATTGTTCCACTCCTGGATTTAGCTTACAAATACGGATGTAAAATACTGACCAAATACTGAACGAGTGAACATGGCCTTATTCACAGACTACTACAGTACAATCACCTTCTTCCGTGCTGCATTAGTATCACTCACACTGGAGTATTTATCCAATCGTTTAGGCCTTTCCTTCCACAATTCTATTACTGAGCTGTAAGCTCTGACGTCCTCTCACAATCATGAGGTCCTCTGAGATTTCTGTGGCAATGCAAACTTCTGCCATGTGTAGAACGGAGGCCTACATTTTGTGGTGATTCGTGAGAATGTAATAGCAAATTGTTTGAATTTGCAAGGACAAGCAAACTTGCTGAAATTCAACATAAATTTGATCTTGCATCATATCGATTTGATTATATCTAATATCAGCCACTGTAGGGCAGACATCGATAGCTTATCAGCTGGTCATTATACCATTGTGAACAGTGCCTTTTATCTGTTTTGAGAAACAATTATTTACATTTACAGAATCAATATATCTTTGCCATGTTAGCCAGTAGTTTGAAAAAAAAAAATAACAAAAAAGGAGACCTGATGACAAGAAGTCCTCATCTTACTATTTTAAAGTGCAGTGATGCCATCGAGCGAGATACTGCATGGATTTAAATCCACGTCAATCTACATCAATATTAACATCCTTCCTGTCTGAATGAGTTATTCTCAAAATAAAGAGTATTACAGATCCAAACAAAAGATAAGAGTTTGTACATCGGTAGATGTCCAACTACTGGGACTCCAATAAAATCACAATTACCTGAATAGCCTCATTGAAATAGAGCAGTGGCTGAGCGTGCACATCATTGCTCCATTTATTCTCTAAAGGACTGGTGGAAATAGCTGCAAGCTGTACTTGGCCGTATAGGTACAGCACCACTCTAGTCATTCTCTATGCGACTGCCAGAGATAGCTAAGCAATGTACTTGGCTCTTTACAGGAGTTCCATAGAAAATAAATGTAGCATTCAAGAGATTGAAGATTGGGGCGGTTGGGGGGTGGATTTTAAACCTATAGCCCTTTAGACATTTGCTTTTGTACTGGAATTTTAATGAATCATGTGTCAGCATAAAAATATATTAAATATATTATACTGTATATATTATTTACATGTTCATTACACAATAAATTTGAAAGGGATTTAATTAAAAGGGCTAGCTGGGACTTTTGTTTTTTTTCTTCCCTACGGGCTAAGAACTTACCGGCAGAGAATTGCTAACTACCTGCCTGTTCTGTCCTGCAAAGTTCTCTGTTAGCTCAAAGTGGTCAAAGAGCGTTCTTGCTGTTGATTCTCCTGCTACCTGTGACTTCAGCAGTATTGCTCTGTTATCACAGCAGATGGTAGAGAAGGAGCTGCTATGTCAATGTGACATCAAAGGAAGCAGGAGAATCGCCACCTGAGCGGGGAGAGATAGTCGCGAAACAGAATAGGCAGGTAGTTAGCAACCACCTGCTGATAAATTCTTAACCCCAAAGGGGGAAAAAAAAGTTCCGGATAACCCCTTTAATAAAACAGACTAAATATGCTGATGCTGAAAACTAACTTAAAGCTTGTGGGCTCCAAGACAAAATCAGTGAGAGGGTTCCAGCTGCCATGTGCCATTGATAATACTGTCATCTTCCTAAGCAGAAAATGGTAGTTTGGGCTCCCTCAGGTTTCAGGTGCCAAAATGACATTTGCCGTTCCCTGTTAATACTGTAGAGAGCTTAGTCACTCTACACGATTTTCTATTGCAGTCACTAAACAATTAGGGTAGGCGAGATACAATGACTCGGTAGGGCAGCCTTGTTGGAGGTGGCTACATCTGTTCCATTTTCCGCCACCTACATTTACGTCCCTTCAAATGCTGCAGCTTAACTGGACTATTGTTACTCGAAAAAGTACATTCATTATCCAGATAAAAAGAAAATGGTTTTCTAAGTTTGATTTACTTGCTTAACATTTTGCTTCTCCAAGTCGACAGTAAAGCTTCAGATGTTTTCCCATTATCAATTGTGCCTGCAGGAGATGGATAGTTACTGGCGCTGATTTATGAGTGACTTGAAGAAAGAAAATGTGCCAAGATTTTAATTGGGAGTTGTCAGCTAAAACCCAGTGACTGTGAGAACACATTGTCTTGGTCTTGAAAACAAGATGCATTATCTCTTTTCCTGCCAAAGTCATGAATTAGTTAATAACACAAATGACAATGTACCAATACTGCAAGAAGTACAAGGTGATAAGCAGTAGTTTGGAAAACTTTTTTTGGAAATCTTTATATCTAGTTTTCAATTAATCATAATTTTAACAAGTAAATCATTAGTTTGATCATATGTTCTCTCACTAAAACAACCAGGTTATATCTTACTTATATCTTACTATTGTGTCTTAGGAAAACAGCTACAACTTGTTGCTACCAATAATAAGTAATACCATATTATGAAGATAAAAATCAGAATTAGACACTCAATACAAAAGTAAAGAAAAAGAGTACATATATTTGGTATCACTACATCCAGAACGAATCAATCCGTAAAACAGTCATATTATTTTACCCGTTCAGTGAACACCGTAAAAATAAAAAATCCCGCCAAAAATATAGCTTTTTTTTGTGATACTGATACTCAAAACAGAACAAAAAGTGATCAAAAAATCACATAATAAAAAATTACATAAAAAAAAGTAATTTGTCCCGCAAAAGCAAGCCTTTACACAGGTTTGTCAGCAAAAAAATAAAAAAGTTACAGATATCAAAATATGATGATGGATAAACAAATTATTGCTTGTAAAAAATTGATTTTAGTGTGCAATAGAAGCAAAACATAAAAAAGTTAAATAAATGTGGAATTACTGCGATGGTAATGACCCTAAGGAATAAAGTTTTCTGATCACTTTTAGCACACAGTGAATGGCATGAAAAAAAATTATGAATTGCTGGATTTTGTTCACTCTACCGCCCAAAAATTGAATAAAAAAGTGGTTAAAAACTTTTCTGTAGTCCAAAATGGTATGAATAAAAACTTAAAGTCATCTAGTAGAAAACAAGCCCCATCTAGCTCTTTCAGCGGAAAAATAAAAAAGTAATAGCTTCCAGAATATGATGATGCAGACTGCATTTTCGCATACACGATAACACTGCAAAGAGATGTATGCAATGCTCTTTACTGTGGGTCCCCATGGTGGACGAATGCGTCAGGATCCTGACCGTACACACTGATGGGCATGTACCTCCCAAGTGTATGCATCCAACAGTGTCCACTAGTGCAATGTGAACCTAGCCTTAGTTCGGACCTCTGCCAGAGCAGTTTCAGCTGATCATGAGAGTGTCAGGCCCCCACCAATCTTATACTGAAATAAGTCATCAATTGTTAGGTCCTGGCAACATTTTTAACAATCTATGGTGCATCTGGAAGCACAGGCTGGGCACTAAGTATGGGGCACTAAAAATGCATATTTTCAATTTTCACTCTGTAACGTGCATTGCAGACATATTTCTGGAAAACGCCAGTGTGGTGAAAATAGTCACTACACACATAGATGATTTCCTTGAGTGGAATTTACAAAATAGGGCAACTTTTTAGGCTTTTGTTTTGGAAGCTTAGGGGCTCTGCAAATGGAGCCCACAAACTACTCCAGGAAAATGCGCCCTAAAAGTCAAATGGTGCTCTGTCTCTTCTGAGCCTTGACATATGCCCAAACAGAGGTGTATGACCATATGTAGGGTATTGCCAGATGTGGGAGAAATAGCATTATTCTGACTCCATAATGTCATGCTTCTGGATTTGAACCCTTGATTCTGTAGTCGGCATCTCTTTCTGTGGAGCCACTTTTTTTGGGTGTCTTAGTTCTATTATGTTTGTTTCTGTCGGTTTTGAGTAACAAGTGTTTTTCATTTACTCTGTTTGCTGACCTATCACCTTTCGGGTGCAGCTTTAAATACCTTCACCTACTGGTGTTTCCAGCTGGTGATATACTTTGTTGGCTTCATTCACTTTGCTGTAGTTTGTGTCGATTGCAGTAGTTTTGTGTGGGATTCCTGTATTACTTAGGGAACTGCTACTCTAGCAATCCTAGGAGCTGCTAAGGACATTCAGGGTAAGCCGCCGTTGAGTGGGGGCACCATTACGTTATCTTAGGATGCCAACCTCCGTGGTCAGGCAGGGAAAGACCAGGGTCAGAAAAGGGTTTTTTTTTTTACCCTCCAGGTTCAGGTGTTTGTCCCCCTGGTTTGTATTTTACCCGTATGAATGTGCTTTGGCAGTCATAACTAGGCCTCAACTATGGGTCTTTTTAGACAGTGTTTCTATGGATGTCTGTATTGAACCAGTACTCACACCAAGAACTTAGATAGCTTCAACCCGTCTGCAGAGGCATATATGCAGTTTCCAGGAAAAGTTTAATCTCAGGCTGAATTTTTGTATTATGCACAATAGTAAAAGAAGTAGCTTCAACAGCTGCAGCAGGTGAGAAGATAATTCTGAACCAAGGATGTACAGAAACAAATGTTGATTGATGGCTGACAAACACTAAGAAGGGAGGGGTTACTTACATCAGAGCAGGACTACAGGGGGAGAGACAGGACAAACTTCTACTAGCAAACCTAATTAGCATAACAACAACAATACAATGAAAATACATACAATACTGTATGATTCCCATTTGTAGGACATGAGAAGTTTAATTATTTATGGGGTACTTTTCTTGTTTGTAGCCATGGTAAAGATTTAACATTTTGATCTAAATCTACTTATTGTAACAAATGTAATTTCTCATTTTTGCATCCCTTGTGGTTCACAAGGAAAAATTGGGGGCTAAAATAACATTTTTGTTGAAAAAATCGAGGTTTTAATTTTCTTATCCTAATATTATAAACTTTAATGAAGCACCTGTGAGTCTGAAAAGGTTACTATACCCAATGATGAATTGTTTGAGGGATGTAGTTTTCAAAATGTCATTTAGCTCTGCTAATGAACATAGCATCCAGAATCAACTGCATTCCCAAAGTAAAAGGGCTCCTTCCCTTAGGTGCCATGCTATGTGCCCAAACAGTAGATTCTGACTACATATTGGGTATTGACTCATTCAGTAGAAATTGTTTAACAGAATTTTTAGAGCATTTTCTCTCATTACAACTTGTGAGAATGAAAAAATTTAGACTAAAACGAAATTTTAGCTGAAAGAATGTAATTTTTCATTTTTTTTATTCCATTTAGCATTAATTCCTGTGAAGCACCTGAAGAGTTAACAAACTTTCTGAATGCACTTTTGATTAATTGGATGGGTGCAGATTTTGAATTGGTATCACTCTTGGGGGTTTTCTGACATAAATGTCCCTTAAAGTTGCTTCATTATTGAATTAGGTCTATAATAAATACATTTTGTTGAAAATTGCTACTAAACTTTTAATCTTTCTAACATATTAACAAAATCAAAGGGTGTTTCAAAAATGATACTGATATAAAGCATGACTTACTGTTAAAAATGCATAAAAATTCAAAGATTGAAAATTCCAAATTTGACTACATTTTTGTCAAATTTCCAATATTTTTATCAATGAATACAAATTCTATCAACCTAAATTCATCACTATCATGAAGTGCAATGTGTGAAAAAAAACATTCTCAGAATAACTGGGATATATAAAAGTATTCCAAAGTTTTTACCATATAAAGAGACACCTTTCTTATTAGAAAAATAGAACTTTGTCATAAAAAGTGAATACAGGCCTCATTTACTGTATCAAAGGTAATGCATCTACAAATATCTCAATTTCATTTACAGCAGGATCCCGAAATTTATTAGCCGCAAGTAGACCAAAATGACCCCTTAAAGAGAGGTGTTATGGTTACCAGGGACTGACATAACTTTGATGCAACCTGTGTAGCTGCACGGGATCCCAAGAGATAAGGTGGCCACTACCACCTCCAAAGCAGGTGCATTATGATAAGCTACTGAACTACAAATGACCCATTTGCTATTCTTGCAAAGGGTCCTTCTTACGGTATGTCTGTGTCCCTGCTTGATGTTTACCGTCAATTTAACAGGTAAAAAGTGCAAAATAAATTTAACACCTAAAGAAAAAATGCCAGCCGGTTTTTGCAATGTAATCTGAGAGCAGCATGATGTGTGGCTGAGACCCTGATTCCAGCAATGTGTCACTTTCTAGTATGCTTGTTGCTGTTTCAATAAAACCAGTGTTTTTGAGCAGTAGATTAACACTGGATGACTAGTTGTCTCATGCCATGTTGACCTCCTGCTCTGTATAACTCTGCCCCCACCACTGATTGGCAGCTTTCTATCAATGATCAGTGCACACAGAAAGTAGCCAATCAGTAGTGTGGGCGGAGTTACACATAGCTCAGCATTCAGAGAACTGCTAGATCTGCAGCAGATAGGAAAATAATTTTAACAAAACGACAGCAGGGAGGCCAATAAGTGACACATCATTGTAATAGTGGTATCTGTCCCTACATCCTGCTGCTCTCAGATTACACATAGCAAAAATCTAGTGACAGATTCCTTATAAATGAGGAATTATTCTAGAATGTTGTAAAAACAAGCAAAATTGAATATACAAGGTCTAGGTTGACTTAACAGAGATCATACTTATTCAGCATCATGGTACGATCACACTGGTGTATGTTCTCATGTGAGAGAATCAGGCCGATTATTCTAATGACACTCGGCTCACACTCTGTGAGCGTTTGCTTCGAGTGTCATGTGAGTGTGATACGATTCTCTCACATGATAGAATCACAGCACAAGCACGGAGAAGATAGAGAACTTAATTTCTCCATCTTCTCCATTGTCTGAGTCTGCGTAAATCAGACTGCACTCGGATACCATCCAAGTGCAGTCTGATTATCAAATGCTCCCGCAGCATGATGTGATTGTTTTCTCATTCCGAGTCAACATGAGAAAATAATCGCAGATCTGCACTGGCAGATATTATGTCATTGGACCCAGTGCTTTGTGATAAAAAACTGAATAGCAAACAGTTGTGTTATACGCTTGTGTGAACGAGCCCATACTCACACAGTCTTAAATCTAACTTCTCTTCCTAACAATTATCAGGCACCAGACTCTTGCACAGTCTAGACTGCAGCAAATGAGGGGTTTTCAAATTTCATTGCTTCTCCAGGTTGATCTTCGAGGGAGTCAATAATTTCTCTCACTGACTGGCTTGCTGAGAGAAGATCAATGAATATTGTAGTAAATTAGACTCAAAGTTAAATGTCTTGAGCTTCTGTTTGGTGCTTTATAGTGCCATCACAGTGACGAATCCACATAAGTAGGAGTCCTTAATATAACAGATCCGTTTTTATAGAGTTAAAAAAATGGCCAGCAATTACTCAACTAGAGTCAGCTAATGAACCACTGTCCACTGCTACTAACTACTGAACTCCAATTACTGCGTGTGACTTGTATGATAATTTAGACATCAATGGCCATTTCTAGACTTATTAAGATTTGTCAAAAAAATCACATATTTAAACATTAATATGCAGTGTGTGTATATATGTATATATATATATAGTTTTGAAGGGCAGTAGAAAATGGAATAATAATAGTACATATACATAACCAATAAACCTCAAATGTTGATGTGAATGAAAAACAAAACAAAGGTAAGGGTGAAAAAGCAAAGCAGATAGAAATAAATCCTACAGGCTCAGTCAGTCGACTTTTCATTCTACAATATTTACTTTATAACATCTTGAGAAGACACTTGGACAAAAAGGAATGAGGGCAAAGGGGAGATTTATGGCAGGACAAGTAGACCTCATGTTTTTTATTTTCCTGCTTTCACCATGGAAACTTTTTCAAATGTACCTGATTTATTAAATAGTCAGACACACTGCTTGAATCTGAATGACTCGGAGGAAAGGCAGGCAACAACTCCAATGTGCTAATCAATAGTTTAAATGACTTTAGTGTCTTTTGTGATTTTATTACTCGGTGGCACGGACATTACATCACAGTAACATGCTCACTAGTCATACAGCAAGATGAATGCAATTAAAATGGAGATTTACCAATATTTATGAGACAGGCTGAGCAAAACAACATTGTTGATGGCAAATTTCTGAATAGAAGCAGAAGGCATAAAAAAGGAAGAGATGACATTACATGCAGCCAAGCAGATAAAATGGAAATCAGATGTATTGAACTACTTTTACATTTCACAGAAGGATGGTTACATAGATACTATAATGGGAGAGGGGCTTATATATCTTTAAACAAGTTTCTCTCTAAACCAGGGATGTCAAACTCAAACACACAGAGGGCCAAAATGAAAAACTTGGACAAAGTCGCAGGCCAACCAGTATACAGTATAATGGGCCCCACATAGTCCTCCATACAGAATAATGGGCCTCACATAGTCCTACATACTGAATAAGGGGTCCCACATAGTCCTCCATACAGAATAATGGGTCCCACACAGTCCTCCATACAGAATAATGGGTCCCACACAGTACTCCATACAGAATAATGGGTCCCACACAGTACTCCATACAGAATAATGGGTCCCACACAGTCCTCCATACAAAATAATGGGTCCCAAACAGTCCTCCATACAGAATAATGGGCTCCACATAGTCCTCCATATAGTATAATGGCCCCACATAGTCCTCCATACAGAATAATGGGTCCCACACAGTCATCCATACAGAATAATCACCCTACATAGTCCTCTATACAATATAATGGGCCCCACAAAGTCCTACCATATAGAATAATGGCCCCACATAGAGGTGGTTCTGGTGTCGAGGGCCAAATATAACTACTCTGCAAGCCAGATTTGGCCCACGGGCCAGAGTTTGACGTGTGCTCTATATGATGAGCGAGAGCTAAAATGCTCGGGTGCTCGAAGCTCGGGTCGAGCACATTGGAATACTCAGGTGCTCGACCCGAGCAACGAGCCCAATGTAAGTCTATGGGAAAATCGAGCATTTTTCTAGTGGTCTAGTGAACTCGGCTCTTCTGGATGCCGTCACAGCCAGACACTGAGGAGCGCAAGCATGCCTGCGCTTCTCAGTGTCTGCGGCATGGCAAGCTGGATGGCAGCTTTCTGCTGCAATCCAGCCTGTCATGTCAATGTAGCAGAGCTGAAGCTGTCCTGGGAACCATGGAAAGGTAAGGATGAGGTTGCTTTATTATTTTATTTTTATTGCAGGAGATTGTTGGCTTCAGCTGGAATGGGCGTGATGGTAAGTATGGTTTAATTTAGAACAATAAAGAATTGTGTGTTTATTTCAATTAAAGGACTTTATTCTGGGTGTTTGTGTTTTTTTTTAACTTTGACTTTGGGTTTAATAATGGGGGTGTCTTATAGACACCTCTCCATTACTAACCTGGGCTTGATGTCAGCTGGCATTATAAGCTGACATCAACCCCAGCCCCATTACCCCACTGCCACCGCTACAGGGCAGTGGGAAGAGCGAGGCTAAGTGCCAGAATTGGCGTATCCTATCGATGCGCCATTTCTGGGGCGGCTAACGGCTGGCGTTTCTAGCTTGGGATGGGGGGAATATTCATGGCACCCTTCCTTGGCTATTAATATCAGCCCTCAGCTGTCTGCCTAGCCTTTGCTAGCTATTAAAATAGGGGGGACCTCACATCATTTTTTGGGTGGGTCCCCCATTTTAATAGCTAGTAAAGGCTAGGTATTCAGCTGAGGGCTGATATTAGTAGCCTGGGAAGCTCCGTGGGTATTACCCCCTTCCCAGGCTTCAAACATCTGCCCCAGCTGTCTGCTTAACCTCCGCTAGAGACTAAAATTACGGGGAACCCCACGCCAATTTTTTTTTTTTATAAATCCTTTATTTTAACACTAAATGACAAGTACAGTAATCAACACTATCACTGTACTTATTATATATGTGACTGACATGTTTCTATCTATCTAATCTATGTGTGATGCTCTATTCTTTCTGTTCTAAATTGTCGGATACCGATGTATGCAGCTTGATGAATTGCCGGCCGGCTTTTTTAAAGAGACAGGTGCATGAAAACACTATTATTATTTTTTTAATAAATCCTTTATTTTAACACTAAATAACAAGTACAGTAACCAACACTGTCACTGTACTTATTATATATGTGACTGACATGTTTCTATCTATCTAATCTATGTGTGATGCTCTATTCTTTCTGTTCTAAATTGTCGGGTACCGGTGTATGCTGCCGATGAATTGCCGGCTTTTCATGTTTCACTGTGAGCACTGTTCCCATCGATTTGGGCAATCACTGTAATGCCACAACCACCATGGCTGTGACATTACAGTGAGTGGCAGACAATCCCTGCATGATTGGTGCTCTAAATAGCGCCAAACATGCAGGACGGGGACCCGAGCTCCCGCCCGAGCATCTCGAAAGTACTCGGCGAGCTCCGAGCATCTCGAGTACTGAGATGCTCAGGCGAGTATGGAGCAGTGGCGAGCATGCTCGCTCATCACTAGTGCTCTAAGCTAAGAGAGCACATGTAGTGTCATTGACGTAACTTGAAGCTAATGAGCCCCAATGAAAAATCTCAAACAGGGCCCCCATAGGCAGACCTTTTGAGCCCCTTGGGTTCCAGGGTCGAGGTGTGACTGTCATCTTTGCACCCATAATAGTTACACCTCTGTTTAGTTTATAACTTTGTAATGTACTTTTTGAAAAAAAAATATTCTCCCAAGCTTATGTCCACACAGGGTAGATTTGGTGTGGTGAATATGCCATGGAAATTCAACCTCTTGTGTATTTAATTGCAGTTTTTCATTTACAAAAATCAAAGACCTCCTGGACTCCTGAAACATTTTTTTGAAAATCAGCAAAGTATTCTTGTCCCCCTGTGTCTTGGTATGGTGGAGACCAAGGTATCGAAGAGGCAGAGAATGGACATGGTGTAAGTAGAGAATGGTCATGGAGTGATGTGGCCTATAAAAGGCGGAATGACCAGAGCTAAAAATCCAGATACCCCAGATGTCTACTTCCAAAAGTTAGCAAGTATGATTTTAAAGCAGATATGATCCTCCTTCTGTTTTCAAGGATCACCGCCATCAAAATAAACCACCGTTCCACAGTAGAAAAGGGAATGCTGCAATTTTGAAAATCTGAAGTTTGTATTTTCTGCTATATGTTAATGGGGTTTTAAAAACTCGTTCTCTTGCACTTAAACTGGGTTGCTGTCGAAATAAGCAAATAGTTTTTCATATGACAGGGAACACATCTGCAGGAAACGGGGGAATGAGTTCTGTTTGGGTATTTATTGTCCGGATGGATGGGATATAGACACAGATTTTACTGCTGAACGTCTCGGTAAAAAACAAAAGGTGCCTCTTATTAAGGGGCGGGCATACCATTGGTGCAGTCTGGGCAGCTGCACAAGGGCCCAAGAGACATATCAAGGGGAGCATTATGATTAATTAGTAGACTGTCCGCCCCTGCCTTTATACTCAACTGTAGAGCTCTGGCCAAATAATACAGTACAATCAATCAACAGAATCCAGATTACCAGGAAACAAATATGTATTGAACATGCAAATTTCTTGTAGGTTTTGTATTCAAATCCATGATAGCCAAGCCTAAACCATCCATAGAAACTCATTACCATTAGGGCAGGTGCAGATGACGATGTATTTTCTCGTTAGAGAGTATCGGGACGATTATGCAAATCACACTCTGATCAAACTCTGATCATAGTTTGATCAAAGTGTGATGATAATGTGATCAAATTCTCTTGAATGAGGAGAAGATGCAGAAAAAAAAATTCTCCATCTTCTCCATCCTGTCAGTCCATGGAAATCGGACTCCACTCAGATGTCATAAGAGTGCAGTCCGATGATTTCCACAGACTCATTGTCTTGCATGGCCGAGTGCGATCCAAATATTAGATTAAACTCAGGCATGTTGCAATTTTTTCATAGAACCGGTTTGATCCAAGGAAAAAATCTGACATGTGCATGGCCTCATAGCATAACATTGGTCTGATTGAGTGTGATCTGATAGAAAAGGATAATATATGGCACTCTTGCAGTAACTGATTTAGGTGCACAAGAAGGTCTGTATCAGGACCGAAAACATTTAACTCTATATGAATGCAAATAAAAGGAACTTATTTTCAAGAGAAAGCATGCCTCGTTTTTCTGCTCTATATGAGTGTCTTCTGATGGATCGCTGGATCGCACTCAGACCAAAAATACGGCCGTCTGCCCAAGCCCTTAGCCTGAAGCAATTTCTGCATTCTTTTTATATGACCTTTGGTGAGTGCACCATAAGATGCAAAATTGCATATTTTTAAAGACTATGAACGGTTGGCTACCTTGAAGAATACAACAAAATGCTGAGAGTTATCTTCCAAATAAAGTCATTGCTGCATATAATGTAAAATGCAGTATGATCGCAAGCAAATATAAAGTCTAATTAAGTCTAACATTTTTTCTGGCCTTAGCTTCATTTGACGTTTTTTTGGTACATTTCAGATATTACATTGGCTTTTTAAAGTATTAGTTTATTGCAGGAACATTTATGCATCTTGTACAGATACTTTATGTGGCTAATGGATAAGAATTTTATGTTCTGGGGTTTTGCACATATTGATTGTACTTAATGGATATTTTAAAAAGAATAGCTCAGCTCATAAATTTTTTTAACATAATAAAAATATCTTCCTCCATCTTAAAGATTAAAAAAAAAATAGAGAGAATTTTTAGAAATTTCTCGGAGGCAATCATTTCTTGTTTGGAGCTGTTTCTTGTTAAAATTAGTATAATCCATTTTCCACGGTCGCCTTTTGTTGCTCATTTATCCTCTATTAATTTTAAAGTAAACATTTTAGCATACAAGTCAGATTTTGTAATTTTCTGCATAAGCAGAGACTGACCTGCCTGTGGCTATGTTTGTGTGCATGTGTGTGAAATAGTATCATTTAATGATGATGATTCCCGTGGAATTAAGCCTTAGTGGTGACAGTGGGACCCATCTGTAACTATTAGTAAACTGCTCTAGTGAGGTTAAAAACAAACATAAATGTGGTAGAAAAAAACTACAGCACAATGCAGACAGCTGCAGCTAAACTCAAATGCAAAGCTCCTCAATAAAAGGAATCTGTTAGGAGATTCATGCCACCCAAATCATGGAAAATGTTAAAAGGATTGGCCATTACATTCTAACTTTGTTCAAAAACCTTTAAATTTGCTCATTTTCTCATTCCAACCCAACTCATATACCATATTGATGATTTGTATGAGCATTTCTGCTTTTTTTTATTCTTTCTGGTGTCTGTCATATGATACGATTGTTGTTATTCCATATTTTCTGCTCGAGCTTTTACACCTGCTGTAAACTATTCATTTTCCATAAATAGCACTGACTTCAGTGTAACATCCATCAAAGGCCAGGATCTGGAAGGAGACAGCTTTTGATGTAATGTCTCAGGAAGTTAAAGGGAACCTGTCACCAGCTTTTTGCCTTATAAACCCTGACCACCACCTTTAAGATCATGTGAATGGGGTTCCTACAACCCCTTTATGTCCTCAGATGTGCCCATTCATACCTCTGAAAATGTGTTTTATACATGGTCTGGTTCTGCATGTAAATTGCGTGGTTCGGTCCGATAGGCGAATCCAGGTTGCAATCATCGCCTTCCCGGTCCCTTCAAATGCCGCCTCTTCTATCTGGATGTAAGTGAATAACGTCCCTACATCATCCATACAGTTGAAAATAGGAGGATTCAGAGTACAAATGGTTAGAACAATACATTTTATTAATATAAAAGGTAACAATTTCTAAAAATATGTATAAAAGACACATACAAATAACAATCACTGATTATCAAAGTGTATATGAAAAATTGCAATAGATATGTATATATGGATAGATCAAACAGTGTCTCAATTCTAGTGGCATAACATAAATTGTCTCAAGTCTAATAGGCGTAATTTACATAATATGTGCAAGGAGTCATCTTACCCATAAACAGAGGGAACCTAGGTTGTTATCAGTCAACAGGTATTTTTGAACGATTTTTTGGAGTTTAATACCACCAGAATTAAACACAAAGCCCGTTAAACTGTATGGATGACAATATAGTCAATTGTTTTCACCCCTCCAAAAATCCAAAAATGTGGTCACCTGCAGCAGCGATTGCAGCGCTAGTGGGGAAAATAAGTATTTGATACTCTGCCGATTTTGCAAGCTTTCCCACCTACAAAGAATGGAGAGGTCTGTAATTTTTATCGTAGGTACACTTCAAGATACAGAATCTAAAAATAAAAACACAGAAAATTACATTGTATGATTTTTAAATAATTAATTTGCATTTTATTACATGAAATAAGTGTTTGATAAATTGAAAAACAGAACTTAATATTTGGTACAGAAACGTTTGTTTGCAGTTACAGAGGTCAGACGTTTCCTGTAGTTCTTGACTAAGTTTTCTCACACTGCAGCAGGAATTTTGGCCCACTCCTCCATACAGATCTTCTCCAGATCTTTCAGGTTTCAGGGCTGTCGCTGGGCAACATTGGAGTTTCAGCTCCCTCTAAAGATTTTCTATTGGGTTTAGGTCAGGAGATTGACTAGGCCACTCGCGGAATTGAAAAGCTTCTTATGGAGCCACTCCTTAGTTGCCCTGGCAGTGTGTTTCGAGTCATTGTCATGCTGGAAGACCCAGCCGTGACTTATCTTCAATGCTCTTAGCGAGGGAAGGAGGTTGTTGACCAAAATCTTGTGATACATGACCCCATTAATCCTCCCTTCAATACAGTGCAGTTGTCCTGTCCCCTTTGCAGAAAAGCACTTCCAAAGTATGACATTTCCTCCACCATGCTTCACAGTTGGGACAATGTTCTTGGGGCTGTACTCATCCTTCTTTTTCCTCCAAAAAAGGCAAGTGGATTTGATTCCAAAAAGTTCTATTTTGGTCTCGTGTGACCACATGATCTTCTCCCATGGGACCTTGCGTGCCTTGCAGGATTTTAATCCATGACGGCATAGTGTGTTACTAACGGTAATGTTTGAGACTGTGGTCCCAGATCTCTTCAGCTGATTGATCAGGTCCTACCGTGTAGGTCTGGGCTGATTCCTGACCTTTCTTTGAATCATCCTTACCCCACGAGGCAAAATTTTGCATGGAGCCCCAGACCGAGGAAGATTAATAGTCACCTTGTGTTTCTTCCATTTTCTTATAATTGTGCCAACAGTTGTTACCTTCTCACCAAGCTGCTTGCCTATTGTCCTGTAGCCCATCCCAACCTTGTGCAGGTCTACAATTTTGTCCCAGTTGTCTTGACCATGATGGAGAGGTTGTAATGTGATTGAGTATGTGGACAGGTGTCTTTTATACAGGTAATGAGTTCAAACAGGTGCAATTAATACATGTAATGAGTGCAGAGTAGGAGGGCTTCTTTAAGAAAAAATAACAGGTCTGTGAGAGGCAGAATTCTTGCTAGTTGGTAGGTGATCAAATACTTATTTCATGCAATAAAATGCAATTTAATTATGTAAAAATCATACAATGTGATTTTCTGGTTTTTATTTTTAGATTCTGTCTCTCACAGGTGAAGTGTACCTATGATAAAAATTACAGACATCTCCATTCTTTGTAGATGGGAAAACTTGCAAAATTGGCAACGTATCAAATGCTTAGTTTCCCCACTATATTTAGCACTGGCCTGCAAAGCCCTAAGCCCTGCCTAGAGGCTGTATTCAGTCACTCTCCCTGCTCCAGCAGCTGTCCTTAGGCTAAATGCAGAATGTATTGCATAGAAACAGGAAAGCACAAGATTAACCCTTATTAGGACTTTTAGTATGGTGGCTCAGCATCAGCCCCAGTATCTGGTTCCTGAAACTGTGCACACAGGTCTGGACAACTACTCTCTCCCTCAAATCACAACTGTCCCTGAGCTGTGAAATGGCGTCAGTGTGCCAAGCCTGGCAGCGCCGGTCCTTTTATAACCTCTGATAATGTAATGTGGCCAGCCAGTCACAGTAATGCCACTACCAAAGTGGCTAAGGCATTATAGTGACTGGCAGGCAATCCCCACATGTTTGTAGGCTGAGTAATAGGCACCAAACATACGAGGAGGGGATTTGAGCATTAAATCCAAGCACCAGCCAATGTTCAGCGAGTGCTGAGCATATCCGAGCACCCAGATTGTCGAGTGATATCTGAGTACCACCGAGCACGTTCGCTCATCACAACATTATATGTATTGCTATTTCATTCAACTATTTTTATTTTTTTCTGATATAATATGCTGGGACTTTTAAGTATTTTTGTAACTGTAATGTAATGTTACCATGTCATCCCATTTTATTTTTTCATGTATTTTAGTACCTGTCTCACAAAAAACAAGCCCACATATGAACATGTCAATGTAAAGATAAGTAAAGTTATGACTCTTGGGAAAAGGGAAAAAATAAACAACAGCGCAAACATTGTAACCAAGTACATATATAGGACGCAGGAGAATATACACAAATTGCTGTCCTTATTTTGTAGTTTTATCACTATCTGGAAACCTGATTGAGAACTTAACATTTGAGGTTCATTTAGCCCAGTTTTAATGATTTTTAACACAGAGTTTGATGCTGCATTCAACCATAGCAGTCAGGATGAGGACAAAAACTGCAACAGTCCTGTGCCGCCGAGGTCTTTTCTCTGTTTCCCTGCATAATCGCTTAATCTTGTATCGAAACAGCTTTTTTATCTGCCAATCACAAGGCTGTTTAAAGTGGCCTCGCATTTATGCAGGTGAAACAGCTGTTTCCCTATAAGGCTGTGTGCCACGATGCGTTTTTTAAGCGTTTCCGCAGCGGCAATTCCGCTGCAGAAACGCTTAAAAAGCGCTTGGTAGAAGGCCTGCCATGTTCCCCAATGATAATCCTCATGTGCTGTGCACATGCGGCGGAAATTTCCGCTGCGGATTATCATTGAGGAAAAATCCACAGCACTACCAATTATTTTGAGGATGCTCTGTGTTTTCGCCGCCATTGACTGGCATTGGAACGCTTGGATTCCGCGTCACTGCATCTGTACATGCGCATTCCACGCGTTTAAATGTGTGGATGGTACCCGGGTCCGGAGAAGAGGAGTCTCTCCTCTGGACCCGGGTACCATAGAACCTGTAAATAAAAAGAATAAAATAAAAAATAAATATTATACTTACCTTCTCATGGCCCCCGATGTCTTTGTCTTGGCTTGCCGGCAGATCGCGGTGGACTCAAGGACCTGCCATGACGTTGTATAGTCATGTGACAGGTCACGCGACTGCAGACATCGGCAGGTCCTTTAGTGTACCGCGAGCTGCCGGCAAGCTGAGACGCATCGAATAAAGACACCGGAGGCCATCAGAAGGTAAGTATAATGTTTATTTTTTATTTTTTAACATTCTTTCGGTCACACTATATAAATCCATGCCGGTTGCATGGATTTATATAGTGTGACCAAGTTGTCAAGCACTTTCCAAGTGATACTAAAATCGCTTGGAAAGCGCTTGACAACCCGCATGCGGAAATGCATGTGAAGAACGCTTCACATCCGCTTGTCCCTGGCAGGAAAAATGCATATACAATCCGCATGCACAATCCGCATGTACAATCCGCATGCACAATCCTCATGTACAATCCGCATGTACAATCCGCATGCGCTTTTTCTGCCAAGGAGATGCAGAAACGCTCAGGAAAAATCCAGAGCATTTCTGCATTGTGGGCACTTAGCCTGAGATAAATTTAAACTGAGAACCAGTGGAAAGACCACAGCAGTACAGGGCTGTTGCTGTTTTTGGCCACAGCATGATCACAACGGAGCCTGATTTTTAGCATTTTTTAAGGCACAGATTTAAAGTATTGTATATGTTTTTTTAAAGTGAACACTCCCTTTAAAGGGAACCTGTCAGCAGGTTTCAAATCCCAAAGTAATACCATCACAGTACAGTAATGATGATTAACTCCATACCTTTATATTAAAAATCCATGTCTCTGTTGTCTTGTAATCCATCTTTGAATTCCTATGCAGGGGTTTGATCTGCACTTACAGCTCTCCAGCTTCCCCAGCATCTTTCTCCTCCAGGTGCCGGCCTCCTGCAGGTGATTGACAGGTCACTCTTCTTTGTGACCTGCACCCCCTGGCCAACATCTGGTGCTGGGGACATTCTGGGGACAATGCATGTGTAAGGAGACAAGACACTGAGGAACCAGAACAGCATGGAGGTTGGCAGAGGGGAGGAGTTTGAACAGGACTCTGGGTACAGTGTTGTCAGGGAAACGAGCTGAGGAGAAAAACAGCACGTGTGCAAGTTCTGAGGTGATTTTGATGCCGGAGAGAGAGACGGTTGGAGCGACAGCAGCGTCCGGAGCTCCTGTCAGGAAGAAAGGTGCCACATATCCACCCAGCCCAAACGTCGACGGTCAAGCCCCAAAAACCAGAGCAACGCCAGTCAAGGTTCCTCACCCGGGTGACGTCGGTCAACAGAATGGGAACAGGTTCCGCCGGCATAGTTCTCAGATGTGTGCGCCATTGACAGGACGTCGCAGAAGCTCCGGAGGTGTCAGATCGGAGATTCACGGTCGAGTCCGTGACCAGGAAAGATGCGCGAGACTGGCCTTTACCTCTGACAGGAACATATGGTACCGGGCACGGATAGAGGGAAAGACAGTAGTCAGACGGGGACCAGCAGACACCAGAGCGACATCGCAAAAGTGGACAGAGAGACACGGGGGAAATGGGCAGCGAGTTGTGAGAGGAACAGAGTGTTGCCAAAGCTTTAAAAGACTGCCCCTTGCCCACTATAGTTAATATAGTTCCCCTTCCCTCCAGTAGATCATTTTAAACTACCAGCCCCTGAATTCTAGTGTATTCTTATAATTTATTCTGTTATTTGATTTACTGCTTATTTTACCGTCAAACGTTGTAAAGAAATTGTTACAATGTTTTACAATTAATATTAGTTGTTAAATAAAATACATATCCTGTTGTTCCGCCTGTGTCTCCGCTGTTGGATACTGTTTACCGGCATTATACATGCACAGTAAAATCCCGATAATGTTGTCAGAGCAGGAATATCCCCCCCCAGGAATGATAACACCTGCATGAGATGTTGGCCAGGAGAGCAGGTCACAGAAACTGACATCTTGCGAAGGTGCCATCATTCTCGGGGGCAGCACTTGTGGAGATGGATATTCCGGCTCTAAGGCCACGGCCCCACTATCAGTATTTGGTCAGTATTCGGTCAGTATTTTTTCTCGGGAGTGGGAAGCAAAACCAGGAGTGGGTGATAAATGCAGAATTGGTGACTTGTTTCTATTATACCTTTTCTCTGATTGTTCCTCACCTGGTTTTGGCTCCCACTCCTGAGAAAAAATACTGACCGAATACTGACCAAATACTGATAGTGGGGCCGTGGCCTAACAATGTCATCAGGACATTACTGCACATGCGCTGCTTCCGGAGTGATGGATGCCTGCGTGAGATGTTGGCTGGAGGGGAGTAGGTCATAGAGAAGAGTGACCTTGCAATCAGTAGTAGGAAGATGCTGGGAGGAGAAACAAGCTGAAGTGCAGACCAAACCCCTTGCATAAGAATTTGCCAAAGGATTACGACACAAAGGAAGGAACGGATTTGTAATCATCAGTATACATTATATACTTTCTTTACTGTGATGATGTTACTTTGGGGGTCTAATAACTCAGAGCCTAAGGGTCTAAGAGGTTCCCTTTAAAATGCAGATAAAAAAAGAGAATGTATGTTCATACATAGAATGAAAGTATTTTTTATTGCTTTTTATCATCAGCACTATTTTATCTGTACCTATTCTCCGTGTTGTAGATTGGATTAATCACATCTAGGTGCTGGAAATTCTAATTAGTTCCCTCCTTGTGGAAAGTCAAACATGCCAAAAATAACAGACTTGCAATGATATATTACATTCATATCTCATATTATTACACCATGGAAACAAATTTGTGACATTATCATGCATAAACAACTGCTACAGGATATTGGATGCTTCAAAGACTGAAACTTAATAACATTAAGCCTCATCTCCGCTGGCATTAGAGCACAGAGCGAAAGGCCTGAAAGAATGCAGCCGTGATTATGAACACGTTAGCACCGGCAATCAGCAGAAGCCTCTAATTTTTGGCCAGAGGTGGAATATTACATCACAGTAAAATTATTAACAAAAGGAGCTATTTGTGTATTCTAAGGACACTCTTGAAATAGAAGACGTAAAAATAGATTCTTCCGAATGTCATGAGAGATTTCTTCTGTATTTCTATTCAAGATAAAATACTGTATAATATAATTCAAATAACCTTGGAGAATACATTGCCATGAAGTTAATACTCACATATGAACTAAAGGTTATTGGTAAAGAGGAAACCGGACTCAGTTTCCTGACAGCCCATTAGTATTGCATAGATCTAAAGAAATAGAAAAAAAAATACAAATAATCAATCAAAGTGCAGGTCAAATGTAATGCACAACAGAGAAGCCCTTCAAGGGCAAATTTTAACTTTGACAGATCAAAATAGAGCATATTTCTTCCCCTACGCAAACCTGTTTTAAGGGTATGATAAAAGTCAGAAAGATTTAATGGAAGCACAATATATAAAACAGAAAGCATTCTGATTTTTTTTTATAGTTTGTCAACAACTTCATTATGAGGAAATTATCCCATTGAAACATCTTGCAATACTTTTTTATAGATGTGAACAATAAATTTTGCAAGGAAAAAAAGCTCATGAAATCACAGATACCGAGTTCAGTCTATTAAGGATATTCTTTTTTTTTGCTGATGGTTAAACATTAGGGAATAAAAAAAGCTGTTTTCCTGAAATAATAAATGCATGTTTATTACTTAGGAAGAGATATTCAGGATGGTCTAATACAGGGCGGTAAAACTATTTTCAACAGAAAGGGATGAAATTTGCGATTATTTTTCTGTAAAATGTTTTCAAGTTCCTTGTTACATTGATAACCTCAATAATTAACAATTACAATAACAGTGTGTCCTGTATGTGTGATGACAGTTTCCACACATACTGGAGACACTGACACATGTAGATCCATTCAAAAGAATGAGTCTGTGCACATGTCAGTGTGTTTCCACGGACCATCTGTCCATGGGCAAAACACTGTGACATGTCCGTTTTTTACCCACTGCACAGGCCTCAAAACATCCCACACTGATGACACACGGATGACATCCATGTGTCATCCATGTGACACGTACCGGTGCCTGGGAATCAGCAGTACAGTTAGCGCTATTTCAAAGCGCCGGGTGCTGAACGCTGCACTCATCATTGTCCCCTGCCGACGCTGTGATCAGCACCAGCAGGGGACCATGATGAGTAGTAGTAGTAGTCTGCTCCCTCAATGTCCAACTGTAAAAATAAGAATTAAATAAAAAATCCATATACTCACCTGTCCTAAGTGTCCCCCATTGTAATCCATGCGACCACACATGCCGAGGAGCCAGGGAGAATGACTCCTGCAGCGAGCTGCGCTCAGCAAGTGGTGACCTTTCACTCACTGAGCTCAGGGCAGCTCCGAGGCTCGCTCTCTGCAGGAGTCATTTTCAATGCAATCAAATCCACAAAACAAGGATGCTATGTCTGTTCTCAGCACAGCTCTCATTCAAAGTGAGCACAATATATTCTATGGAAACAGCCAAGGGAGCTAGCTCAGAACTTTTCATATGAGTGTGACCGCACATGCATCAGACACTCTCTTTTTCAATATCTGCGGGGATCCTAATGATTGTACCTCCATTAATTCCCTTTTTGTGATATATCTTCTACATATTTAGAAGTAAGGCAACTATAACTGTAGAGGTAATAAAACATGAACTGCTTCAGAACCACCCAGAGACTTTATCTGTCCGGACAATCCGCATATAACTCTGCAGAGACGTTGCATGTCAAGCTGCTGCATGAGATCTTGCAGATGCAGAAGTGGGCAATCAACTGTCAGACACAGCCAGACTTCTCCTCATAGAGAAGGCAGAGATGGTTTATTCATCCCTACCTATCTGACCATGATATACACAGCTCTTAATGCATGCTGTGTATACAGATAAGGAAAAGCCATCCTAACAATTGTGTGATCACTGGGTACTGGCAGGGAGTTAGAGCTGCTGGGTCCTAAAAGGCTCAGATTAACTATGCAGTGCTGGCAGGAGGCTGAATTTGACTTTAATATGCCAGCCCCAGTTAAAGAGGAAATAAGTGATAAAAAGATTTCTTTGGCAAAAAGAATATAATAATGACTTAAACATTAGTTGGGCCAGAAGTATCTAAAAAAAAATAAAAAATTATTTGAATATTCAAATGAGAAAACATTTTCGAGCCTGGCCATGAACGGGAAAATAACCGGATGTTGAACTGGTTAACAAATTCCATCAGTTTTACAAGCAAAGCAACAAGAGAACGGAGAAACATGGAATGTAAAGCCATACATTTATTAGTGTTTAGTAAATGGAAAGTTACTAAATATTGGTACTGTCCTGGAGGCTAATTATAATTGACACCCAACATCTATATCCAGTGTAGAAAACAACAAAAAATCAGAAATAGTTGAATGTAAAATCAACAGGGTTGTATGAGATTAGAAAAGAATTTTCATTGCATCTGTTTGTTGCAGAAACTGTTCCACTGGTATCCATAAACTGATATTTCTATAACCCTTGAATGAATTGCAGTACCATACACAGCCCATGGGTAATTGTGGCGCTGTTTCTAAATAAAAGATTTTTTTTACTAAAAATAATTATGAGTATATCAAAAAGTCTATGAAACTATATAAAGAAATCAACTGAATCTATGACACATTATAAGTATGATGAGCAAGAGATAAAATGCAAATGTCTTTCATTAAAATCTTGTTGAAAGAGAGCCAAAATCTGCTTCATTCGTCACTGAACCCCGGAGTGCCTCAGCAGCAGATGGCTGCATATAGTGACACTTCTGTCCTGGTGATTCCTACTGAGCTTTTATTTTTACACAAATCTCATTTTAATCAGGACCATTTTTTTGTGTTGTAATTTTTACCAACATAAGCTTCCATGTAAAAAAACACAATCAAATTCTCTAGCTTTGTTTTGTTTTTTTTTAGATGATTGTAAGTTTGAAGGACTGCAATTAGCCTTTGTAGAAACTTGGAATACTCTGTAGAATCTCTGCTTGCGGTGACATTTTTCACTTTGAAATGCACTAACTGCCTGGAGGTAATATATTGGCTGCGAAAACCTAACAACCATATTCTATTGTATGATTGACAGCTCAGTTATACTTCATTGAATAATAGGGAACCTTTCAATCAAACAAAGCATTTCTTCCATTATTTGTAATATACACACATCACATGCTTGCACAACAAGGCATATACAACCATTTTATTTTCTAGCATTAAAAGAAAGTATGCAGCATATTGTAGAAAGAACTGAACACTATACAAGAATAACCATTGTAATTGGTGTTTCTAAATCCATTAACCCCTTTCCTCCGCACTAGTGATGAGCGAACTCTAAAATGCTCGGGTACTCGTTGCTCGAGTTGAGCACATTGGAATACTCGGGTGCTCGACCCGAGCAACGAGCCCAATGTAAGTCTATGGGAAACTCGAGCATTTTTCAGGCGGCTTCCCCATAGCGGTCTGCACAGCGCCTAAAATTTGCCCAAATCAATGGGAACCGTGCTCAAATGACATGGGAAAAGCATGGGGAAGAACCCCGAAAGCATCTCTGACTCCCAGATCACTGCTGCCAACAACGTTGTCAGAGTATTACGCCACTTTTACAGACTCACAATAAAACATACAAAAACGAAACCAAAATGGATTTTCCTGGGAAATATGTTAAGGAACATCCTTTCCAGGGTAATGACTTGTATATAAGGCAAAATAAATAACCAAAAACAAAAATACTCCTCCACACCTTGCGCTATGTTCACACGTAGCGTTTTTGATGCGTTTTTGCACTTTTGAATTGCTTTCAACCAAGACAAATGCATTCACCAGGAAATGTCATTTCAACATTTTACAACCTTATCGGGCCATGTGGTGTGTGACACATCATCAGACACATGCATACAGTGCTGAAAAAACATGGGAACAGCATGGGGAAGACCTCTGGAAGCATCTCTGACTTCCAGGTCACTGCCTAAAAGTGTGCCCATCATAAGTGATCCTTGGCACATGCAAAGATGCCTCCCGCCATGCACCTGTCCTTGTAGACTTGCAACAATCACCGTCCACGTCCTTGTCCCAGTGCAGCGTTCAGTTGTCCCTATCCCATTCTTTGAAATGCAAGCGCAAGTATGCAGCCAGCCACCCACCAACCCACAGGCTGCAGTACTATAGTGCCAAATTTTTGACAGCTGCTTGCTCTTGAAATGTGTCCTTTTAAGCTCGTGGAGGCGGAAGCTGTCCACAATCTTAAGGAGGCGGTGACCGGGTATCCATACTCGGTCCCCAGCCGCCACTATTTGTCCCGGTGTCGTCTCCATCTTCCACAAGCACGGGTCCCACAACATTACCCGTGCCCTCCCCAGTGCACTTACTGGGAAGGACCGCCTAACCACAAACACGTGGACAGGTGAATGTGGCTAGGGATGGTATGGAGCCAGTCCACAGCTTTTTTTGCTGAGAGTTGTATTTCACCACAGTCATATTCTTTAGCTCGGTGAAAGGACTGGCAAAGAGAGAAACCGTATCTACTCTGGGTGACATTTCTCCCAGGAAGTCCTCTAAAGCAGCTTTTTCAGAAGCAATGGCAGCCCAACCAACATCAACTCGCACTTCTCGGTGGTGCTTTGACACACAAACATCTTTCTTTGCGCATTTAATTTCATGACTACAGAGTTGGGCAATGGCCTGATCTGCAATCCGGTCTGAGAAATAACATGCATAAGCACGTCCGATCCACATAAAAAAAACAGCCATATAGTGTCCGGGAACCTTCCCCCACACTTTTCCTAGCCAGGGCTGCTTCTTGGCAGGGTTGGACGGACCCACCAGAAAACCGGAGACTCCTCCGGTGGGCCCTGGCTTCTTCTTCAGGAGAGTTCATAGTGCCGAGGTGAGGCCATGATGATGATAGAGGCCACCATCTGCTTAGTTTTCTGTTACTTGGAATGCAAGTGCAAGTATGCAGCCAGCCACCCACCCACAGGGTGCAATACTAGACTGACAGATTTCTGGGCAGCTGCGGAAGCTTTTCATAACCTCATGCCTCATGCCTCGTGTCCATACTCAGTCCCCAGCCGTCACTATTTCTCCCGGTGTTGTCTCCGCCTTCTACAAGCGCGGGTCCCTGAACATTACTGCTGGTACTTTTCTGTGGGAATTTGCTTGCCTCCTACCAGCCTGGAATATTTCCAGTAAACTATGGTACGACGCTATGGTATTAGCACTGCCCCCAGTAACAGTAGCGAAGCCATCCCCAATTTCCTTCTCAGAAATTTTATTTGGTAGACTGAGTGGCTGCCCAAATACATTATTTTCTCACAAAGGAGCTGAAGAGGGTGAACGGCAGCACATTGGATCAGTGGTCAGCACTGAAGCCTTGCAGCACTGGGATCCTGAGTTCAAATTCCAGCAAGGACAACATCTGCAAGGACTTTGTATGTTCTCCCCATGTTTGCATGAGTTTCCACCTCAGTAAAAAAGCAGCCATAGAGTGTCCGGGAAACTTCCCACACACTTCTCTTAGCCAGGACTGCTTCTCGGCAGGGTTGGACAGTCCCACCAGAGAATCCTCTGGTGTGCCCTGGCTTCTACATCAGGAGAGTTCAAGATAGTGCTAACTTTGCATCTGCTATGGGGCTCTTGAGCGGGGGAGAAAGGTGAGCCCTCAGAATCAAATCCTCTGGTGGGCACAATGTTTTTCAATCTGAAACAGCTTCTCAGTGGGAGTTGTATTTCACCACAGCCATATTCTTTAGCTCGGTGAAAGGACTGGCATAGAGGGAAACCGTATCTACTCCGGCTGTCATTTCTCCGTCACCAGGTTCCGCCCATTGTCACACATGACCATGCCTGGCTGTATGTTCAGCGGTGAGAGACACAGATCAAGCTGCTGTGTTACAGCTTTCAACAACTCTGCAGTGCTGGGCTGTTTGTCACCTAAGCATTAAGCATGTTATCTTCAGCACAGCCTGTTGCTGCTTGGCCAAGGCAGTGCTGCTGTGCTTTCAGCTTGTGACTGATGTGGTCATTTCGGAGATGGAGGAGGAGGTGCAGGAGCTGAACAATGTGATTACATTGAGGTTACATTGGCGACTCTGTTTTTATAAAGAAAGAAAGATCCTACTGGGTTTTTTTTTAAGGCAAATGCATTCACCGGGAAATGTCATTTTAACATTTTACAACCTTATCTGGCAATGTGGTTTGTGACACATCATCAGACACATCCTGTTTCATTGATGATGGAGGGACTCTGAAAGACACATAGACCAGGGCCACAGTAACGAGTATGACATGTTCCCATTAGAAAGGAGAGAGTCTGCTATACAGTTATAGGGTATGCAGTGAGTCCAACGGCTGACCAAATTTAGGAAAAAACCCCACTAACAATTTAAAGAGACATAGAGCAGGGCCACAGTAATGACAAATTCCCATTAGAAAGGAGAGAGTCTGCTATACAGTTATATTGTATGCAGTGAGTCTAATGGCTGACCAAATTTAGGAAAAACCCCATTAACAATTTAAAGAGACATAGAGCAGGGCCACAGTAACAACAAATTCCCATTAGAAAGGAGAGCATCTGCTATACAGTTATAGGGTATGCAGTGAGTCTACCGGCTGACCAAATTTAGGAAAAGCCCCACTAGGAATTTAAAGACACTTAGACCAGGGCCACAGTAATGACAAATTTGCATTAGAAAGGAGAGAGTTTGCTATACAGTTAAAGGGTATGCAGGGAGTCTAACGGCTGACCAAATTTAGGAAAAACCCCATTAACAATTTAAAGAGACATAGAGCAGGGCCACAGTAATGACAAATTCCTATTAGAAAGGAGAGAGTCTCCCATAGTGTTGGCCTATGCAGTGAATGCAAGGGCTGCCAAAAATTTGGAGGCACTTCAATGCCCCTTGCAAGAGACGTGGAGGAGGGCCTCATAAAAAAATGTTCCCATTAGAAAGGAGCGGGCTTCCTATACTTGTAATGCCCATGCACTAAGTGTATGGGCTGACAAACATTTACCCCTGGGGGGGTATACATGACCATACTGTATAATTTTTTTTTTTACGGGCATCATAAACACCCTTTAAAAAAATTAGGTGGGTGTTGCATCACGGACCACAGTCACCCTGGTGATATGGTGGTGGAGGATGAGGAGAAGGAGGAGGACAAGAGCAAATAGCCAAAATCATGAAGCGCATACCCATGTCTGGGTGTGAAAAGGTGCATGGGAATACACCTCCCAAGAAAAGACACTGTATTTGAGTTTATGTTACGCTGCTATCATTCGGTGGTGTTGAGAAGTCTGGCCCAATCCAGCCCTTGTTCATTTTAATAAGAGTCAGCCTGTCAGCATTTTCAGTTGACAGGTGGATGCGCTTATCAGTTATAATTCCACCAGAGGCACTAAAAACCCGCTCTGATAAAACGCTGGCGGCAGGGCAGGCCAGGACCTCCAAGGCATAGAGAGCCAGTTCATTCCACGTATCCAGCTTGGTTACCCAATAATTATAAGGCACAGAGGAATCACGGAGGACGTTGGTACGGTCGGCAAGGTACTCCCTCAGCATCTTTCCAAACTTTGCACTCATTGTGAGAGCACCCCGCGGATTAGGGCCTGTGCGATGGGAGGGGCTGAGAAAACTCTCCCAGAATTTTGACAGTGTTCCCCTGCCTCTGCTGGATTGGAGTTGCGTCTCTCTCGCCTTTACTTCTTGGTTGTCCAACGAAGTGTGCCCTCTGCCGCCAGCGTTTTCAGATGGGAATTTTTTTAATAATTCCGCAACAAGGGCCTTTTGGTACAGCCCCATTTTTGTAGACCTGTCTGCCTCAGGAATAAGAGATATAAAGTCCTCCTTGTAGCATGGGTCTAGAAGTGTCACCAACCAGTAATGACTGTCACCTAAAATTTTGAGAACGCGATGGTCATGGGAAAGGCAGCGTAACATAAACTCAGCCATTCGTGCCAGACTACTAACAGGCAAGACTTCCGTGTCCTCACGAAGAGGATGACTGACCATGCTCTCCTCCTTCTCCTCCTCCTCCTCTCTGTCCTCTGGCCATCAATGCTGAACAGACGGTATGACAGCTGTGCAGGTAGTACCGTCTATAGTGCATGAAAATAGCTCCTGTCCTTCCTCCTCCTCCTCATCCTCATTGTCACCCAATCCACGTTGGGATGAGATGAGGCTGGGCTGTGTGTAATCACCCTGTATGGTTCCTTGCTCCATCTCATTGTGCTCCGCCTGCAATGCATCCTCTTTGATTGTGAGCAGAGAGCATTTCAGAAGACAGAGAAGGGGGATAGTGACGCTAATTATGGCGTCATCGCCGCTCACCATCTTGGTGGAGTCCTCAAAGTTTTGGAGGATGGTACATATGTCTGACATTCATGTCCACTCCTGAGGTCTTATGTGTGGAGTCTGAACTGAATACCGACGGCCTTGTTGATGCTGGTACTCAACACCTGCCCTCTTCTGCTCACAAATCCTTCCCAACATCTGCAGTGTAGAGTTCCAATGCGTGGGGACATCACACACCAGTCTGTGAGCCGGAAGCTGCAAATGCTGCTGAAACACTGCAAGGGCATCGGAAGCTGTAGCTGACTTTCTAAAATGGGCACACAGGCGGCGTACTTTAACAAACAGATCCGGCAGCTCCGGGAAGGATTTGAGAAACTGCTGAACCATGAGGTTAAGCACATGGGCCAGGCATGGTACGTGTGTGAGCTCTCCTCGCCTCAGAGCCGCCACCAGGTTCCGGCAATTGTCACACACGACCATGTCTGGCTGTAGGTTCAGCGGTGTGAGCCACAGATCTGCCAGATCTTTCAGAGCTGTCCACAACTCTTCAGCATTGTGCGGTTTGTCACCTATGCATATTAGCTTCAGCACAGCCTGTTACCGTTTGACCGAGGCAGTAGGGCAGTGCTTCCAGCTTGTGACTGATGTGGTCATTTCGGAGATGGAGGCTGAAGAGAAGGAGGAGGCTGAGGAGGATCAGGTGCAGGAACTGTAGACCATGGGGGCAACCCTGATTGACCTAGGGCCCACAATCCTTGGCGTTGGGAAGACCTGTTCCGTCCCAAGGTCCAACTGGGTCCCTGCTTCCACTGTGTTAACCCTGTGTGCCGTCAGCGAGATGTGCCATCCCTGCCCTCAAGCACTTGTCCATGTGTCGGTGGTTAGGTGGACTTTCCCGTTAACTGCGTTGTTGAGGGCACGGCTAATGTTTTGGGACACATGCTTGTGTAATGCGGGGACGGCACATCGGGAGAAATAGTGGCGGCTGGGCACCGGGTACCGAGGGACGGCCGCTGCCATCAGGTTGCGAAATGCTTCAGTCTACACGAGCCCAAAAGGCAACATTTCGAGCTCAAGCAGTCGTGAAATGTGAGATTTTAGTAGTGTGGCCTGTGAGGCATTGGCTGCATATTTGTGCTTGCGTTCCAAGGACTGGGGTATGGACAACTGAACGATGCGCTGGGACAAGGACATGGATGTGCTTCCTGATGCTGCTACTTGAGAGTGCGCAACAACAGGTGCAGGGCAGGAGGCATCTTCGCATGCACCATGGACAGGGGATTGGCTTGCATACACAACAGCGGAAGAAGCAATGGTGCCACCTGCAGACACTGTTCCTGGACCCTGGGGTTCGGCCCAAAAAGTCGGCTGCTTTACTGCCATGTGCCTGATCATGCTGGTGGTGGTCAGGCTGGTAGTTTTGCCTCCCCTGCTGATGCTGGCCTGGTAGGTGGTGCAAATGGCCTTTTTGTGGTTATCGGAAGAGTCTTTAAAAAACAACCAGACTCGGGAAGACCTAACAGTTGTACTGACAACTTCCTTCGTGTTTGTGTTACGGGGAACGGTTGCCTGACTTCTGTCTGCGGCCACCACACTGCTTCTTCCTGCCTGTTGGGGTGCTCTGCCTCCCTCCCCCTGTGTGCTGCTGTCCTTGCTCTGCATGTCCTCCTGCCAGGTTGGGTCAGTTACTATATCATCCCCCACCTAGTCTTCCACTTCCGCACCCTGGTCCTCCTCCTGACTTTCTGGCAATTGTGTCTCATCATCGTCCACCTCTTGTGACACCTTCCCACCGTCGCCTTCATGTGACCGTTGCTGCTCAAATATTTGGGCATCGCTACACGCGATCTCCTCTTGCCCCGCTTCAAGTGGACCGGGCGAGAGGCCCAAATCTATAAATGGATAAGTGAACAGCTCTTCAGAGTGTCCAAGTGTGGGATCAGTTGTCTCCGGGTACTCGGCATGGTGGGAGGAAGGAGGATCAGGGTGACGAATATGCGGTCCAGACTCATGGCTACTGAGACTTGACCAGAAGATAGGGTGGTGGTGGTGGCTAAGTGACTGGAAGCATTATCCGCTATCCAACCAACAACCTTTTGACACTGCTCTGGGTTTAAAATTGGTGTGCTGTGGTCCCCTAGGAATTGGGACAGGAAGGTCGGGCGAGAAGATGTGGGTGTTTGTTGTGGCACAATTTCAGCTTGCCCACGGCCTTGTCCTCGGCCTCTGCATGCACCATCACCATCACGTCCAGTTCCCCGTCCTTTGCCACGTGCCTTGTCTATTTTAAATTGAGGACAGTATCTTCCACGCTCACTACAAATGACTGAGTGTAACATACCTGGCGGCGTCCTTGCATAGTGGTCCATCTCCCACTGTGCAAGAGCGCGCACTTGATCTCCTGTCCAGAATGTCTCTCTGGCTTCCCTCCATGCTGTCTGTTTGTGTCTGTTTCTGCTGCTTAAGGGCGGCGCCCGATCACTTCCTGCTTTTTGTACCTGCTGTGGGTCACACCCCTTGTGCGTCCTCAGCCTATTGCTGTCTGTCACCTGGTATATAGCTCAGCTGCTCCCATCTATCCCTGCCTGAGCATAGTGTTTCATTCAGTGTGTGCGTGCACTCTGAAGGTGCCAGGTCCCGTTCTGTGTTCTCTTGTCTGCCTATCCTGGAGGCTGTATTTCCAGGCCTGTCTGAACATGCTCCTAGCCTGTTCCTCCTGCCTTCTAGGGGCCGATTACCTAGACCTGTTCCTGTATCTTGTCTGACCTGTCTGAACACGCTCCTAGCCTGTTCCTCTCGCCTTCTAGGGGCTGATTACCTAGACCCGCTCCTGTATCTTGTCTGTCCTGTCTGAACACGCTCCTTGCCTGTTCGTCCTGCCTCTCTGGGGGCCGTATTCCCAGACCCGCTCCTGTATTCCGCTGCAGTGTCGGTCTCCTCCGTACACTCAGTTCCAGTCTGAACTCTCTCCTATCCTTTACCTGTTTTGCCTCTATGTCCGTTCCCTTCCTTTTTCTGCAGAGTCTGAGCTCGTACCTAACTCCTGCTTGTTGTCTCTGTACTCCCGTTTGTGAGTTTGTGGTCCACTCGCTACTTCACTGCAAGTACCCTGTGGGTGTCTGGCTCTGCCTTTCCCTTCCTGTCTGTTCCGTGTGAACAGAGCCCTGTCCCCCCTACTCAGCCTAGCCTGCTCTGACTCCTTTGCTCACCGCTCCGGCGGTTCTAGCCTGCTCTGACTCCTTTGCTCACCGCTCCGGCGGTTCTAGCCTGCTCTGACTCCTTTGCTCACCGCTCCGGCGGTTCTAGCCTGCTCTGACTCCTTTGCTCACCGCTCCGGCGGTTCTAGTCTGCTCTGACTCCTTTGCTCACCGCTCCGGCGGTTCTAGTCTGCTCTGACTCCTTTGCTCACCGCTCCGGCGGTTCTAGTCTGCTCTGACTCCTTTGCTTACCGCTCCGGCGGTTCTAGCCTGCTCTGACTCCTTGCTCACTGCTCCGGCAGTCCTGTCCTGCCCTGCTTCTGCCCGCTGCTCCGGCAGTCCTGTCCTGCCCTGCTTCTGCCCGCTGCTCCGGCAGTCCTGTCCTGCCCTGCTTCTGCCCGCTGCTCCGGCAGTCCTGTCCTGCCCTGCTTCTGCCCGCTGCTCCGGCAGTCCTGTCCTGCCCTGCTTCTGCCCGCTGCTCCGGCAGTCCTGTCCTGCCCTGCTTCTGCCCGCTGCTCCGGCAGTCCTGTCCTGCCCTGCTTCTGCCCGCTGCTCCGGCAGTCCTGTCCTGCCCTGCTTCTGCCCGCTGCTCCGGCAGTCCTGTCCTGCCCTGCTTGTGCTCGCTGCTCCTGCAGCCCCGTCCTGCTCTGTTCTTGCCCACCGCTTCGGGCGTTCCCTCTCTGCTGTGGTTGTCTACCGCATCTGCGGTTCTGTGACCCAGTCTGTACTGGGTCTTAACCTTTCTGTGCTCCAGCCCGTCCTTTCGGCCAGTACCTCCCTGCCTGCATACTCGCCTGTATCCACCCATCTGCATACCTGCTGTGTTTGCTTATATCCACCAGTCTGTGCCAGCCTAACCTGCCTGTTCCTGAGTCCCAGTGTGTACTGGGTCCTATCCCGCCTGTGTTCCTACCTGCTAGTGCCTCCCTGTCTGCACTCTAGCTGTGCTTGCCTGTACCCCTCTGCCTGTATTGTTTCTGAGTCCCAGTGTGTACTGGGTCCTATCCCGCCTGTGTTCCTACCTGCTAGTGCCTCCCTGTCTGCACTCTAGCTGTGCTTGCCTGTACCCCCCGGCCTGCATACCCACCTGCCTGCATACCAGTCGTGCCTGCCTATACCCACCAGTCTGTGTGCCAGCCTACCAGTCTGTTCCTGTATTCCCCTGTGTGGGTCAACAGCCGTGTCCTGGGTCTGTCCTGGAGTAGCACCTGGTCCCTCTGCTCGGTTCCTCCTTGGTGCACTGGCGTCGTATGCCGTCGTGCGACCCTGGTCGGATCGGGTGAATACCTAGTTACGCCCCTCCAGGCATTCACTCTCCGGCACGGTCCAGTGGAATCACTACAATCACACGCACACGCCGCTCAGCCCGGGCGTGTGCATAACAGCATGCTCAGGCCATGGTTCCCGTTGAGCCCCACGGCCTTCGCTCTCTGAGAAGTTTTCCAGCGAATACATGCATTAAAATAAATAAATAAATATATATATATTTTTTTTTCCTTTAGCTGAGTTCCAGGCGAATTACGCACCCGTCCAGATGGATCTATCTGCTCTCGTTCCCGCGGATCCGCTACGTTATTATGGGGATCCTAGACAAAGTCGTGCATTTGTGGAGCAATGCATGCTACACTTCAAGTTCTATCCTCTATGTTTTCCCACCGATCGGGTTAAGGTGGCATTCATTATGTCTTACCTGGCGGGTGATGCCTTGGAATGGATCAACCCCCTATATGAAACACAGGATCCGATCCTCCTGGACCTAATGGCCTTCCTGGTGGCCTTTCTAATGGTCTTCGATGATCCTAACCCGGAGGCTCCTGCTGAAGCTTCACTTCCCAATATCCCGGAGCAGCCCCAATGGGTAATGTGTGTGGGTAGCGCAATAGTCCTCCAGCCCAATGAGACTACTGCCCACCCAGAATCCTCACAGGGTGACTACGCTTTCCGGAATACTTCTCCCAACCTCAAGAGGCAGTCCAGACGTGCTAGACGTAGAGGCAAGCCGTCACGCCAGGGTCTGTCCTCCCTGAGACCTCCTGACCCCAACCTTGAAGTCCCTACTGAAGCTTCATCTCCCTGTATCCCGGAGAAGCCCCAACGGGTAATGTGCGTGGGTAGTGCACCAGTTCTCCTGCCCGAAGAGACTTCTGCCCATCCAGACTCCACACAGGAGAACTTCCTGCACCCGGCATCAGATGCTTCACCCACTTTAACCGGTGTGCATGTCCAAGGATGCTCCAAAGCTGTGGTTACCTCAGAGTCTGTGCACCTCTACTACCTGGCGGAGGACCCCCTGTTGCCTCCTGAATCCTCTGGGATACCACTCGATGACAAATGGAGAGAGAATTCTCTACACCCGGTACTCGATACTTTGTCCGCTTGGTCCTGTGAGCCTGACAATGGGTACCCCAAAGTGGTAGTTACCCCCGAGTCTCTACACCCCTCCGACCAGGCGGAGGACCTCCAGTTGTCTCCTGAACCCTTCGGGGTGCTACCTGGTAGCGAAAGGACAGAGACTCTCCTATACTCTGTACCTGATACCTCGCTCGCTTCGTCCAGTGAGTCCAACCTAGTGTACTCCGAAGCAGAGGTTACTCCCGAGTCTCTACACCCCTCCGACCAGGCGGAGGACCTCCAGTTGTCTCCTGAACCCTTCGGGGTGCTACCTGGTAGCGAAAGGACAGAGACTCTCCTATACTCTGTACCTGATACCTCGCTCGCTTCGTCCAGTGAGTCCAACCTAGTGTACTCCGAAGCAGAGGTTACTCCCGAGTCTCTACACCCCTCCGACCAGGCGGAGGACCTCCAGTTGTCTCCTGAACCCTTCGGGGTGCTACCTGGTAGCGAATGGACAGAGACTTTCCTATACTCGGTACCCGATACCTCGCCTGCTTCGTCCAGTGAGTCCGACCTAGTGTACTCTGAAGCAGATGTTTTCTCTGAGCCTCTGCACTCTTCTGACCCGGCGGAGGACCTCCAGTTGTTTCCTGAATCCTCCGGGGTACCACCAGAAAACAAAGAGACAGTGACTTTTCCTCATTATGTACCTGATAACCCGTCTATTTCTTCCTGTGAGCTTGACAAGATGTACCTCGAAGCAGAGATTACCCCCAAGTCTCTGTCCCCCTCCAACCCGGTGGAGGACTTCCAGTTGTCTCCTGTACCCTCTGGGGTGCCACCTGAAAATATGTGGAGAGAGACTTCCTTGTGTGCTGTTCCTGGTACTCCACCCGTTTCGTCTGTTGCTAAGGGTGGCTGGATGGGAGGTAGCATCCTAGCTACCCAGAGGAGACCAGTTTTTCCGGTGGACAGTGGAAGTGATCTCTTCGAAGTGAAGAATTGGCCCTCGAATTCCCTGCGGAACAATCTGGCAGGCCTGAAGAAGAGGGGGCGTAAGGGGGGGGGTACTGTAACATACCTGGCGGCGTCCTTGCATAGTGGTCCATCTCCCACTGTGCAAGAGCGCGCACTTGATCTCCTGTCCAGAATGTCTCTCTGGCTTCCCTCCATGCTGTCTGTTTGTGTCTGTTTCTGCTGCTTAAGGGCGGCGCCCGATCACTTCCTGCTTTTTGTACCTGCTGTGGGTCACACCCCTTGTGCGTCCTCAGCCTATTGCTGTCTGTCACCTGGTATATAGCTCAGCTGCTCCCATCTATCCCTGCCTGAGCATAGTGTTTCATTCAGTGTGTGCGTGCACTCTGAAGGTGCCAGGTCCCGTTCTGTGTTCTCTTGTCTGCCTATCCTGGAGGCTGTATTTCCAGGCCTGTCTGAACATGCTCCTAGCCTGTTCCTCCTGCCTTCTAGGGGCCGATTACCTAGACCTGTTCCTGTATCTTGTCTGACCTGTCTGAACACGCTCCTAGCCTGTTCCTCTCGCCTTCTAGGGGCTGATTACCTAGACCCGCTCCTGTATCTTGTCTGTCCTGTCTGAACACGCTCCTTGCCTGTTCGTCCTGCCTCTCTGGGGGCCGTATTCCCAGACCCGCTCCTGTATTCCGCTGCAGTGTCGGTCTCCTCCGTACACTCAGTTCCAGTCTGAACTCTCTCCTATCCTTTACCTGTTTTGCCTCTATGTCCGTTCCCTTCCTTTTTCTGCAGAGTCTGAGCTCGTACCTAACTCCTGCTTGTTGTCTCTGTACTCCCGTTTGTGAGTTTGTGGTCCACTCGCTACTTCACTGCAAGTACCCTGTGGGTGTCTGGCTCTGCCTTTCCCTTCCTGTCTGTTCCGTGTGAACAGAGCCCTGTCCCCCCTACTCAGCCTAGCCTGCTCTGACTCCTTTGCTCACCGCTCCGGCGGTTCTAGCCTGCTCTGACTCCTTTGCTCACCGCTCCGGCGGTTCTAGCCTGCTCTGACTCCTTTGCTCACCGCTCCGGCGGTTCTAGCCTGCTCTGACTCCTTTGCTCACCGCTCCGGCGGTTCTAGTCTGCTCTGACTCCTTTGCTCACCGCTCCGGCGGTTCTAGTCTGCTCTGACTCCTTTGCTCACCGCTCCGGCGGTTCTAGTCTGCTCTGACTCCTTTGCTTACCGCTCCGGCGGTTCTAGCCTGCTCTGACTCCTTGCTCACTGCTCCGGCAGTCCTGTCCTGCCCTGCTTCTGCCCGCTGCTCCGGCAGTCCTGTCCTGCCCTGCTTCTGCCCGCTGCTCCGGCAGTCCTGTCCTGCCCTGCTTCTGCCCGCTGCTCCGGCAGTCCTGTCCTGCCCTGCTTCTGCCCGCTGCTCCGGCAGTCCTGTCCTGCCCTGCTTCTGCCCGCTGCTCCGGCAGTCCTGTCCTGCCCTGCTTCTGCCCGCTGCTCCGGCAGTCCTGTCCTGCCCTGCTTCTGCCCGCTGCTCCGGCAGTCCTGTCCTGCCCTGCTTCTGCCCGCTGCTCCGGCAGTCCTGTCCTGCCCTGCTTGTGCTCGCTGCTCCTGCAGCCCCGTCCTGCTCTGTTCTTGCCCACCGCTTCGGGCGTTCCCTCTCTGCTGTGGTTGTCTACCGCATCTGCGGTTCTGTGACCCAGTCTGTACTGGGTCTTAACCTTTCTGTGCTCCAGCCCGTCCTTTCGGCCAGTACCTCCCTGCCTGCATACTCGCCTGTATCCACCCATCTGCATACCTGCTGTGTTTGCTTATATCCACCAGTCTGTGCCAGCCTAACCTGCCTGTTCCTGAGTCCCAGTGTGTACTGGGTCCTATCCCGCCTGTGTTCCTACCTGCTAGTGCCTCCCTGTCTGCACTCTAGCTGTGCTTGCCTGTACCCCTCTGCCTGTATTGTTTCTGAGTCCCAGTGTGTACTGGGTCCTATCCCGCCTGTGTTCCTACCTGCTAGTGCCTCCCTGTCTGCACTCTAGCTGTGCTTGCCTGTACCCCCCGGCCTGCATACCCACCTGCCTGCATACCAGTCGTGCCTGCCTATACCCACCAGTCTGTGTGCCAGCCTACCAGTCTGTTCCTGTATTCCCCTGTGTGGGTCAACAGCCGTGTCCTGGGTCTGTCCTGGAGTAGCACCTGGTCCCTCTGCTCGGTTCCTCCTTGGTGCACTGGCGTCGTATGCCGTCGTGCGACCCTGGTCGGATCGGGTGAATACCTAGTTACGCCCCTCCAGGCATTCACTCTCCGGCACGGTCCAGTGGAATCACTACAATCACACGCACACGCCGCTCAGCCCGGGCGTGTGCATAACACTGAGTTTGGAGCGAACTTAAATGTGATCCGTGTGACAGATAAAAAAGAGTATTAAATACCTGGCCTGTAGGTAAGCAATTTGAACAGCAAACTGGTGTGAATTGCTTCACTGACACACTCAAGGAAATTTTTAATGGAAGCCAGAACTGGCAGTATTTTCTGACAATGTATTTGTGATCCGTGTGATGGAGAAAACACAGTTTTAGGGTATGTGCACACGATGCAGAAATGCTCAGGATTTTTTCCTGAGCGTTTCTGCATCTCTTTGGCAGGAAAAAACGCATGCGGATTGTACATGCGGTTTCCTGCCAGGGACATGCGGAAATGAAGCGGTCTTCACTTTCATTTCCGCATGCGGGTTGACAAGCGCTTCCCAAGCGATTTTAGCATCACTTGGAAAGTGCTTGTCAACTTTACACTATATAAATCCATGCAACCGGCATGGATTTATATAGTGTGTGAATGTCAAAAAATAAAAAATAAATATATACTTTACCCTCTGATGGCCCCCGGTGTCCTGCTTCGCTCGGTCCCGGCTGCCGGCAGTGAAGACTTTAGGACCTTCCGACGTCAGCGTCACGTGACCCGTCACATGACTCTGACGTCAGCGAAGGTCCTTCTTCATTCAACCCTGAAGTGCCGCGAACCAAGCAGGAGCGCTGCGCGGGCCGTCAGAAGGTGAGAATATATATATTTTTTATTTTATTCTTTTTTTTTTAATGGTACCTGGGTCTGGATGAGAGTCCTCTCATCCACACCCGGGTACCATCCGCACATTAGACCGCATGAAAAGCGCATCAACATATACAGTGATGCGGATTCCATGCGGTCTAATGCAAGTCAATGGCGGCAAAAGAGCAGCGTTTCCGCAAAATTAATTGACATGCTGCGGATTTTTGACCGCAGCGTTTGCGCTGCGGAAAAATCCGCATCATGGGCACAGCACATTCGGATTTCAATTGGGGAACATTGCTTCCCTTCTACCATGCGTTTTTCATGCGTTTCCGCGGCGTTTACGCAACTGCAAAAACGCCGCGGAAACGCATTAAATACGCATCGTGTGAGCTCAGCCTTAAATACCTGGCCTGTAGGTAAGTAGTTTGAACAGCAAACTGGTGTGAATTGCTTCACTGACACACTCAAGGAAATTTTGAATGGAGGCCAGAAATGGCAGTATTTTCTGACAACGTATATGTGATCCGTGTGACGGAGAAAACAGAGTTTTAAATACCTGGCCTGTAGGTAAGTAGTTTGAACAGCAAACTGGTGTGAATCGCTTCACTGACACACTGAAGGAAATTTTTAATGGAGGCCAGAAATGGCAGTATTTTTCTGACAACGTATATGTGATCCGTGTGACGGAGAAAACTGAGTTTTAGATACCTGGCCTGTAGGTAACTAATTTGAACAGCAAACTGGTGTCAAAAATGTCACTGGTACAGTGAAAAAAAATTGGAATGGAGGCCAAAAATGGCAGTATTTTCTGAAAACGTATATGTGATCCATGTGACGGAGAAAACACAGTTTGAATAGCTGGATTTCTAGCGCTGTAATATGGAAAGGACCTCGCTGTATTCTGCAGGCCAACAAGCAAATGGCGCAGAAAAACAGTGTTCTCTGGATTGCTTTTTAAGCAAATAATGAGGATTAAGATAAAAAAAAAAAGTATTCCTGGCCCCTGAGACCTGGGCCTTTGTATAGAAATATCTAACAGCAGCAGAAGGCAGAATTGGAATGGAGCCTCTTGTGCTATATGTACTGCAGTCTGCTATATACCCTACCTGCCTGCCTATATACACTACCTGCCTGATTTCTCTGCAGATGGATTAGTTAGTCCTCAAAAGGACTGTTTGTTAAGATGGATATGTGTAATGTACGGTTTTTCTCCCTACCCTACCTAATACACAAGCAAATCTCTCCCTGACGCATCAGCACCTCTCCCTACTCTGCCTGATTCCGGAGTGTCTGTGACAAGCACAGCGGCGCCAGGTCTGATATAGACCTGATGACGCTGTGCGGCCATCCAATCACTGTAATGCCACAACCACCATGGCTGCGGCATTACAATGAGTGGCAGCCAATCCCTGCATGTTGATTGGCGCTCTAAAGAGCGCCAAACATGCAGGGAGAGGACCCGAGCTCCCACCGAGCAACCCCCGGAAATACTCGGCTAGAGCCGAGCATCTCGAAAAGTGAGATGCTCGGGCGAGCACCGAGCAGTAGCGAGCATGCTCGCTCATTACTACTCCTCACCCAATTTTCATTTTTTTCCACCATTGTTTTTTCTCACTTGGATTTGTTATTCCAGCGTTCATTGTATGGTAAACATTACCTGGAAATATTATTCTCCAAGTCAGTACAATTACAGTGACACCAATTTGATTAGATTTTTGTTTCCTTTTTCTTCAGTTAAATGGTAAAAAAAAATCAGAAGTTTGTAAATAAAGAAATTGGGGGTTTTTGTTCCCATTTTCTGAGACCCATAACTTTGTATGTGCCAATTTTATTGATATTAATTTGGGGTACATATGATATTTTGATAGTTTTTTATTGAATTTATTAAGGGAGGTGAATAAATAAAATTCTGAAATTCTGGAATTTACAGCATTTACTGTATGGGTTGACTAACTTTAGATTTTGATAGACCAAACTTTTAAGGATATGGGAAAATAAATATGTTTATTTTTTTCAATATCTCTATTTTAAATGTTGGAAACGGTGGGTGTTTCAAATTTTTAAATTCTTTTAATTCTTTTTTGATAATTTTAAATATTTTTATTTTAAATGTTTTACTTTTTTAGTTCAGTGGGAGCTGGTACATGTATTTCCCACAACCGCTCCATTTAAAAGTCACTGTCAGAGATTAACAGTAGCAAGTCAATGTTTACCAGCAGGGGAGACCAAATTTGGTAACTAATGTTAGACACAAATGCTGATTATTTAACTTAGCTGGCATCTACCACGTCTGGAGAAAGCTCAGCTCCTGTGACCCCTCCACACACACTCACCCTAGTACTTACGTACATATATATCATTTATGGTTAAGAAGCTACTGGTTTCATTTAAGTTACATACAGAGTTTCACTTGCAGGGGTTGTCAAGGATTAAAAAATCATGGCAGTTTTTTATAATCCTGAACAGTCTGTCACGTAAGGTGTGGGAAAGACTTAGTGCAACACAAAGGGAAGAGGGAAAGGGAGTCCAGACACTAGGGAAAGGGGGAAGTGGAGAACTCCTACGCTGATCTAATATCACCCTGTCTCCACTAATGTCCCTGTATTGGTTATTCACCAATCGCTGCACGCGAACCTCGCCCTGTCTTTCCCTGGCATTAGGCCCTGGCTAGAGAATGGAGGGGGATGAGCACTAGTCGATCCCCACTGACAACTAAAGACAACAAGGGGGAACAAACAAGGGAAGATAGTTTAGCTTTAGTCTACTTCAGAGAGATGAACACCCATCCTCATAGCTCCAGAGGAAGTAATGCACTTACTCTGAGCCTTCACAAGGGGAAATGTGAGTATCGCTGGCATATCCCTCTAGCAGACAGCAGGTATTTATACACCCAGACCAGGGTGTTAATTAGCCAAAAGGAGGTTAGCCGCTGGGTCCTAGAGAGACAGCCTCTAAGAAGGTGTCTGTAATGCCAAACGTAGAGATCTCCTGCAGGGCGATTGTCTGTCACTTCCGACATACCCGTGACAGTACCCCCTCCCCTACGAGTGGCCTCCGGACACTTAAGACCAGGTTTCTTAGGATAAAAGGTGTGGAAAGAACAAACCAACCTGGTAGCATTCACCTCTGATGCTGAAACCCACATCCTCTCCTCTGAACAATAACCCTTCCAGTGCACCAAGTACTGCAGAGAACGACGTTGGAGATGAGAATCTACAATCCTCGAAATCTGGAACTCCAGATTACCATCAACCATTACTGGGGGCGGTAGTAGAGGTAAAGGCTCAAGAGGTTCCACATACTTCTTGAGTAAGGACCTGTGGAACACGTTGTGGACCTTAAGGGCCTGAGGAAGTTCAAGACGAAACGCTGCTGGGTTGATGACGGCGGTTATTTTATAGGGACCAATAAACCTAGGTCCCAGCTTCCAAGAAGGAACTTTCAATCTCAGATTCCTGGTAGACAACCACACAAAGTCATTCACATTCAGGTCCGGACCTGGCAAGCGTTTTCTGTCAGCCATACGTTTATACCTGTCTCCCATGATCTTTAAATTACTAAGAACACCCTGCCATACCGAGGAGAGCGACGAAGAAAACCGTTCCTCCTCAGGAATACCTGAAGCTACTCCCCCACTAAAGGTACCAAAATAGGGTGATAACTGTATGCACTGAAGAACGGTGACCTACCAGTGGATTCTTGACGATGATTATTAATGGCAAATTCTGCCAGCGGTAAGTAGGATGCCCAATCCTCCTGATTTTCGGAGACGAAACACCTGAGGTAGGTCTCCAAATTTTGATTGATACGCTCAGTCTTTCCATTCGAATGAGGGTGGAAGGCAGAGGAAAAGGACAGCTGCACCCACAGTCGAGAACAGAATTCATTCCAGAATTTGCAAACAAACTGGGTTCCCCGATCTGACACCACATCAGAAAGAACCCCTTGAAGCTTCACGATCTCATTTATGAACACCTGAGAAGTGTCTTGGCATTTGGAAGTGCAGGAAGTGCGACGAAGTGAACCATTTTACTGAACCTATCTACAACCACCAAAACCACAGTTTTGCGTGCACAAATCGGTAGGTCAGTAATAAAATCCATGGACAAGTGTGTCTAGGTATAGGTAGCGGAAGAAGAGTGCCAGACGGACGGGTATGCGAAACCTTAGAACGTGCGCAAATACTACAAGCAGATAAATGTTTAATCACATCCCGATGCAACCCCGGCCACCAAAAGCGACAAGAGAGGAGTTCCGCGGTTGCCTTACCCCCGGGATGCCCAGCAAGCACAGAGTTATGATATTGCTTAATTACTTTGCGGTGTAGATTAGATGGTACAAATAATCTTCCTGAAGGGCCGGAGGCAGGGGCGTCCCCCTGAGCCTCCAACACCTCACCCTCCAGTTCAGGATACAGTGCCAAAATGACTACCCCCTTCTGTAATATAGGGGCAGGGTTCTCATGGTCATCACCACCAGGGAAGCTCCGGGACAAAGCATCAGCCTTGACATTTTTGACCCCTGGATGAAAAGTGACAACAAAATTAAACCTAGTAAAAAACAGGGACCATTTGGTTTGCCTAGGGTTGAGATGTTTAGCTGACTGGCGATATGACAGGTTCTTATGCTCAGTAAAAGCAGTAATAGGATGGACAACCCCCTCCAACCAATGTCGCCATTCTTCGAGCGCCAATTTGATCAAAAGTTCCCTATTACCCACGTCATAATTTCTGAAGATAATTTTTTAGAAAAGAGGGCGCATAGACGCCATTTACCAGGGGACGGACCCTGAGACAACACAGCCCCAACCCCGACATCCAACGAATCAACCTCCACAAAAAAGGGTTGGGAAACATTGGGTTGACTGAGTATAGGTGCAGTGGCAAAATGATTCTTTAAGGGACAAAAAGCCTGGAGGGAGACATCCTACCATTTGGAAAAATCAGACCCCTTCTTAGTCATGTCAGTAAGGGGTTTCACAATTACAGAGTAATTTTTGATGAATTTCTGGTAAAAATTACTAAAGCCCAGAAAATGTTGTAGAGCCTTCAGGTTCTCAGGACGGTCCCAATCAAGGACTGCACGGATCTTCTCCGGATCCATCCGAAAACCCGAAGATGACATTAAGTACCCCAAAAACTGCACCTCCTGAACAGCGAAAACACATTTTTCCAGTTTGGCATGAAGTTTGTTATCCCTTAATATCTGGAGCACCTGCTTAACATGCCCCCAATGTGTCTTAAAATCTGATGAGTAAACCAAAATATCATCCAGATAGACCACCACAAACCACCCCACCAAATGATGGAAAATATAATTTATGAAATGCTGGAATACCGCATTGCATTGGTCAAACCAAAGGCAGCCAGACTTTCGAAATGTCCTTCAGGGGTATTAAACGCTGTTTTCCATTCGTCCCCTTCTCTGATTCTAACCAGATTATAGGCACCCATCAAATCCAACTTGGAGAATACCTTAGATTCTACAATCTGGCTGAACAAATCAGGAATCAGAGGAAGAGAGTATGGATCACGGATGGTAATTTGATTTAATTCCTGGAAATCTAAACAGGGACGTAGACCGCCATCTTTTTTCTTCACAAAGAAGAACCCTGCCGCCACGGGCGAAGATGAAGGTCTGATATGTCCCTTATCCAGACTTTACACAATAAAATCCTTCATGGCTTGTCTCTCAGGGCAAGAAAGATTATACAGTCTGGACTTCAGTAATTTAGCTCCAGGGGTCAGGTTAATTGGACAGTCATATGCACGATGAGGAGGCAAATCCTGACTCCCCCTCTCAGAAAAAACGTCCTCAAAACCAGACAGAAAAGCAGGTAATATTTCTGTAGAGACAGTAGCAAGGGAAATATCTAAACAGTTCTCATGGCAGTAATCTCCCCATTCAATAATCTCCCCGGTTTGCCAATCCATTAACGGATTATGTTTAACAAACCAAGGAATACCCAAAACAATAGGTGTGGGAAGATTGTCCAGGACATAGCAAGGGATTATTTCACAATGAACTGACCCCACCCTCAGTTTTACAATATGTACAATCTGAGTAAATGATTTCTGTGCTAGTGGCGCCGACGCCGCTGAGTCATTAGCGAAGATGGAAATAGGTTTTTCTAATGTACAGCAAGCAAGACCACGAGTTTTCAAAAACTCAGCATCAACCATGCTGACTCCAGCTCCACTGTCAACAAAGACATACATTTTCTCGGTTTTGCTTTCTAGCACCACCTCTGCTGTCAGGACAGACCGGGAACTGCAGGTTGGCAACAAATTCACCTCTTGTTTATCCAACTCCAGACTACCAAGAGTTAATCGAGTCTCCTTTTGTTTAGGAATTGAAGGACAGGTCCCAAAAAATGTCCCTTTTTCCCACAAAAAAAAACATACGCCTTTTTTCTTGCGAATCTCAAGGGAAATGTATAATGCAGAGACACCCCCTAACTGCATGGATTCCTCCACCTCCCCCAGTACTGGTTCACCCCGAGACCGCTCCCCTGGCAGAGGGATACAATCCCGACAAGAAAGCCCCGGAGAAGGTGGTCTCACCCGTCTATCCCCAAGGCGTCTATAAAGACGTATGGCCAATGACATGGCAGTCTCCAAGGACTGAGTGTTTTCATATACTGCCAAGGCATCTCTCAACCTTTCAGTAAGACCCTCACAAAATTGACTTCTAAAGGCTGAGTCATTCCATTTGGAATCCGTTGCCCATGTACGGAATTCCGAAGTGTACGTCTCCACTGACCAATTCTCCCACTGAAGGCGACTTGGTCAGGGTCATCATAGATGAGGGCCAGAGCCCCGAGAAACCCCTCCACAGACTGGAGACAAACCGAGTCCTGCGGTAAAGAAAACATCCAGGATCTGAGGATCTCCCTGCAGTAGAGAGATCACAATTCAAACCCATTGCTCCTCATTTCCGGAAGAGTAAGGACAAAGTTTAAAATACAGTTTGCAGGCCTCCTTGAATACGAAAAACTTGTCCCTACCTCCTGAAAACCTGTCCGGGAGGGCAACCCTGGGTTCAGGCTGGACAGGCCTACCCGCAGAGACCCCCACATTGGCAACTTGTAGCCTCTGATGTTGCTGAACCTCACAGTGGAGGTCATTCACCTCCAGAGACAGACTGCGCAGCTGCTCTGCGAGCTCTGCAACTGAACCCATAACAAGCAGAAAGGAAAAAAAAAACACGCCAAAAAAACACAAAAAACAAACAAAAAAAGGTGTCATTTTTTTTTTTCCTTTTCAAAATGTGCCCGGCCGGCAATAATGTCATGCAAGGTGTGGGAAAGACACAAAGGGAAGAGAGAAAGGGAGCCCAGACACTAGGGAAAGGGGGAAGTAGAGATCTCCTAGGCTGATCTAATATCACCCTGTCTCCACTAACGTCCCTATATTGGTTCTTCATAAATCAAAGAAAGCAAACCTCTCCCTGTCTTTCCTTGGCATTAGGCCCTGGCTAGGGAAGGGAGGGGGATGAGCGCTAGTCGATCCCCACTGACAACTAAAGACAACAAGGGGGAACAAACAAGGGAAGATAGCTTAGCTTTTGTCAACTTCAAAGAGATGAACACCCGTCCTCATAGCTCCAGAGAGGAAGAAGTAATGCACTTGCTCCCAGCCTTCACAAGGGGTAATGTGAGTATCACCGGCACCTCCCTCTAGCAGACAGCAGGTATTTATACACCCAGGCCAGGGTGTTAATTAGCCAGAGGAAGGTAACCCCTGGGTCCTAGAGAGATAGCCTCTAAGAAGGTGTCTGTAATGCCAGATATAGAGATCTCTTGCAACCAACTGCAGGGCGGCTGTCTGTCACTTCCGACACACCAGTGACACCGCCCTTCTAAATTGAAAGTGTAATTTTTTATTTTGCAAAGAAATACAAAAACACAGAATTTGTCATATAATTGTTATTAAGTCAGGAAAAATTGACATATTTGGTTTGTGAACTTTTGTACTACCTTTTCTCCTTAGTAACAATCTGTTCCTCTTTTCCTGAAACGCTGTGGAACGTAGATGTAGGTTGAACCTCTTTAATTTGCCAGCACTCCTGTCTCATGCTTGCTTCCCTCTGAAGATCTGCTCACTGAAACAGAGTGCTTGTCTTAATTTTGGAGTAGTGATGGGCAGTTCAGCTCTTTTCATTGATCTGGATCACTTCGCTTTGCTCATTAAAAAGAGCTGACTCTTTTGGGTCCTAAATGGATGTCTGTTAAATACACTGCTCAAAAAAATAAAGGGAACACTCAAATAACACATCCTAGATCTGAATGAATGAAATATTCTCATTGAATACTTTGTTCTGTACAAAGTTGAATGTGCTGACAACAGACTCACGCAAAAATCATCAATGGAAATCAAGTTTATTAACCAATGGAGGCCTGGATTTGGAGTCACCCCCAAAATTAAAGTGGAAAAACACACTACAGGCTGATCCAACTTTGATGTAATGTTCTTAAAACAAGTCAAAATGAGGCTCAGTATTGTGTGTGGCCTCCACGTGCCTGTAGGACCTCCCTACAATGGCTGGGCATGCTCCTGATGAGGTTGCGGATGGTCTCCTGTGGGATCTCCTCCCAGACCAGAACTAAAGCATCTGCCAATTCATGGACAGTCTGTGGTGCAATGTGACGTTGGTGGATGGAGCGAGATATGATGTCCCAGATGTGCTCAATCGGATTCTGGTCTGGGGAACGGGCGGGCCAGTCCATAGCTTCAATGCCTTCATCTTTCAGGAACTGCTGACGCACTCCAGCCACATGAGGTCTGGCATTGTCCTGCATTAGGAGGAACCCAGGGCCAATCGCACCAGCATATGGTCTCACAAGGGGTCTGAGGATCTCATCTCGGTACCTAATGGCAGTCAGGCTACCTCTGGCGAGCACATGGAGGACTGTGCAGCCCTCCAAAGAAATGCCACCCCATACCATTACTGACCCACGGCCAAACCGGTCATGCTGAAGGATGTTGCAGGCAGCAGATTGCTCTCCACGGCGTCTCCAGACTCTGTCACATCTGTTACATGTGCTCAGTGTGAACATTCTTTCATCTGTGAAGAGCACAGGGCGCCAGTGGCAACTTTGCCAGTCCTGGTGCTCTGTGGCAAATGCCAAGCATCCTGCACGGTGTTGGGCTGTGAGCACAACCCCCATCTCTGGACATTGGGCCCTCATACCACCCTCATGGAGTCGGTTTCTAAACATTTGTGCAGACACATGCACATTTGTGGCCTGCTGGAGGTCATTTTGCAGGGCTCTGGCAGTGCTCCTCTTGTTCCTCCTTGCACAAAGGTGGAGGTAGTGGTCCTGCTGCTGGGTTGCTGCCCTCCTACGGCCCCCTCCACGTCTCCTGGTGTACTGGCCTGTCTCCTGGTAGAGCCTCCAGCCTCTGGACACTACGCTGACAGACACAGCAAACCTTCTTGCCACAGCTCGCATTGATGTGCCATCCTGGATGAGCTGCACTACCTGAGAAACTTCTGTGGGTTGTAGAGTCCATCTCATGCTACTACGAGTGTGAAAGCACAGCCAACATTCAAAAGTGACCAAAACATCAGTCGGAAAGCATTGGTACTGAGATGTGGTCTGTGGTCCCCACCTGCAGAAACACTCCTTTATTGAGTGTGTCTTGATAATTGCCAATAATTTCCATCTATTGTCTATTCCATTTGCACAACAGCATGTGAAATTGATTGTCAATTAGTGTTGCTTCCTAAGTGGATAGTTTGATTTCACAGAAGTTTGATTTACTTGGAGCTATATTCTGTTATTTAAGTGTTCCCTTTATTTTTTTGAGCAGTGTATATGTTCTCCATAGGTGCCCAAAGACCCGCCAACTTGCATTCAGCCATGAAATCGATGGGTGGGCAGGTTTGGTTTGGGTGGGCGGGGTTTCAGACACTGAACAACATCATTTTACAACCAGTGAGAACTATTCAGAGAATTTAGTGGCTCTCATTGGGGTTCTGGCTCCCATCGTTCCCAGCAGGCAACCAGCTATGTGTCGGATTGGTTGCGAATGACCATCATTGCTTTTATATTCAGTTTCTGCCATCGCATGCAGAGATCTGAAACTTAGGTTGTAACTAAAAACAACAATTACCTGGTAGGAAATAGGTTGTGCACTTATAAAAATTATCTCCTGCAGAAGCAAAATTATAGGTCTCAAAGTTATAGGCCTCCTCAAATATAGACTGCGGCCAAGCATTGTGCCATGCCTCATTATTATTATTTTACTCACTTATAAAGCGCCATTAATTCCACAGTGCTTTACAGACATTATGGGCACCGTCCTCATTGGAGCTCACAATATAAATTCCCTATTAGTATGTCTTTGGAGTGTGGAAGGAAACCGGAGAACCCGGAGGAAACCCATGCAAACATCCAGAGAACATACCAACTCCTTGATGATGTTGTCCTTGGTGGGATTTGAATCCAGGACCCCAGTGCTGCAAGGCTGCAGTGCTAACCACTGAGCCACCGTGCTGCCCTGCCTCATGTGAAGAACCACACCTTGCAGCCCAAAGGACATAACTAATACATCGGGGGTTACACAGTACGGTTTCCCAACTTTCACCAACATGATGTTTCGCACCAACTAGAGATACATAATGTCAGCTTGGCACAGTTTTACACAGACACCCCCTGTCCACAAGGGCACAGGTAGGCATGGGAAGTGAAAGCGGGTGGCCCACGTGACCGCCGGCGTGGAAAAACACTCATTCACAAGCCTGACAGGTTGAGAGACCACTTTCACTAGCACCAGTGAAACAGAGCCTTGCCAGCCCGGTAGGATTGCCACCAGTTCCTCATTAGTTATAAGCTCGGTCCAATAACAGGAATATATTGGGCCAGAAACCCGCCCTTTAGCATGTGATGTTAAACCGAGAAAAATGACATGTAGATTCGTGGATCGAGATAAAAGAGGAGCCCAAGGTTAAATTGGATATTTAATCACCTTAAGGGCACACTAGACAGAACTCTATAAACACAATGGATATACATATAAGGTGATCAGATCTGCAAATACAGGTGCTAGTACAATATGCATAAGCAGATGAGAGAAAAGTCAGTTACCAGTTGGTTGTTAGGTCTTGGTCTTGGCAGCCACAGTGAAGGAGTGGGGTCCCAGTTTTTTCTGTTTTTTCCAACACGATACATGGTGTGACCTCCCTTTGAAGACAACAAGAGACACAGCCTTGCACAAGCAATTAAAACTTTGGTCAGTCACTCCCTTTCACGCCCCTAGATCAAGATCAGATTATGGAATTTACTAGTCTGAACAGGGGTCTGTTGGGTTCAGGTGTTTGTCTCTCCTAGTTTATACATAACCCATGTGAGTGTGCATATACAGTCATAACACATTGCCGCCATTATGCGAACAGCATTGACCACAGGCAATTGTTTCCACATTCCAAGCATGCAGTTATGATTAGAGTACTGCAAATGGCTTCAGGGCCACCCATAGGTCAGTGTGTGATCTGTTCAGTATTCTCTATTGTCGCCTGTCCCATATGGAGTACTGTAAAACAATATAAACATATAGTACTCAAATGTCATTACAATAAGGTGTCCAAACTATACTACCAAATAGCTGTCTAAAAAAAACTCTATTCAAGCAATAGACTAGGTAATGTATCAGCATACCGGTACTTTGCAGCTACCTTTTCAAATATGTGGGATCAGAGAATTGCTAGTTCTAGGTGCTCAGATCACAAGAGTCAGTTTTGCCTTCCTATATTGCAGGGATCTCAAGCACGTGGCTGAGGGCCACATATGACCTCTGAGGCTGTCATCTGTGGGGCACTGGAGCTCCTGAGATATGCTTGGGACATCAGAGGGCAGGCTGAAGGAGGAACGCGCTGTCACCCCTTAATGTCATCACGTCGGAGAAGTGTATTAAATCAGAGGCAATTCTTTTCCTTAATTCTGGATCTCTGGTATAAGGTGAATATGGAGAGAAGGATTTTTCCAACATTTGCCATAAATCTAAGGTGCAGTGGGAGTGTGAAGTGCACCTCCGGTAAATATAAGACGCGATGATGGAGCCGGGTCACAAGCAGAGACAGCACCATTATCAGCAGTTGTCAACTGTATATCATATGTGACATATGTGACATCCTGCTGCATCAGCCATAATCAGTATTAGCAATTTGGTTTAACCCCTTAGATACAGCTATGGTTATTTGAGAAAGGTGTTTAACAGGCATACCTATCACCACCCTGTAATGCTCTGCAATAACCAGTGTCCAACAGGTAAAGTGTCAATGACATCTAATACCCTGCAGTAAAGAACTATTGCAGGATATTATATCAGCAGAAAGGCAAGTAAAAGTTAAAGTTCCATAAAGGGACGAACAAAAAAAAATTGGAAAAATAAAAATAATTAAAAATAAAGTATGAATAAAAAATGGAGAGATATTTTGCCACTAAATGCTCTATATATTACTCTGTATATTTATACTGCACAGTGCTACTTTTACTTTCCTGCATACTGGGTGTAATTCTCAGTTGTTGTACTATTCTGTACAGTATATATACACTGGGTGTAATTCTATTTAAAAAGAAGAAAAGGGGAAGCCCAGCTTCACTCAAATATTTATTTGTGAATGAGTACAAAAACCTAGACACAATCATCAATGCGTTTCTGGTGGTTCATCATTAAGGGCTTTTTCACAAGTCAGTATCTCTGGTACGTGTGATCCTGATGCAGCACACGGGTGGCACACAGTTGGCACACGGTTGCCACACGTGTTACACACACGGACACACGGGACATGGATATCTCCGAACCGGTTTTTCCGTACCGGAAATATACGGACGTGTGAAACCGCCCAAAAATGCAATCATGTTTTAAACATTTACAAAAAAAAACGCTGGGAGTCGGGTGCTGGCCCTATCTGAAATTCAACCCTGCTATTTATCCTGTCACTTTGGAACAATATAGGCAGCCAAACGATAGGGTCCACAGGTGGATGCCAAAAATTTTAAACAGTGAGTGTATGAATAGTAGAGGAAATGAGGCCACACTCACCGTCCCTTTAAAATTCTTCACTTTATTCTAAAACATTAAAAGAGTGGTTTTCTAGCTGCCTCCCATTCTTTTAAGTCACCTGGTAGCTTTGACATAAATTGTTCTAGCATGAAAATATCCACAACATGTTCAGCTTCCTGAGCCCCAGTCCTTCTATCCACTAAGTGCATGCCGTACGTAGTGTGCAGGCAAACTCCTGATGCGTGTGAGCAGCGGGCTTGTCAGTCTCCTGAAACTTCCTCCGGTAGGTTTCAGCCGTGACAGTGTGCCTCTCTAGTAATGTGCTGCAAATGGAATAGTAACAGCTCTGATCCCCAGAAGACAAGTTATTAAAAGCTTCTCTTGCTCAGGACAACGCTCAAAAATCTGGGCCAGTCACTGACTGACACCTCATGCAGCATACAGAGGTTCTCAAATAACCAGAGATTTTCGTCAATATCTGAGGTGTCTTCATTAAACTGTGGTATATCCTGGTACCTTAAAGATGCAGGCCCCTCTCTCCTGTTATACACTGTACTCTGCACTGGGGCGGGTGGGGGTACAGCTATGTTCACACTCAGATATTTGCTTAACACTCTATCTCCGTGGCCTGCTCTCCAAGCGCGTCCAGCATCCGCCTCAACTCTGTCGGTCGATCCTCCGCCAGCTGGATGACAGCCCTGGGCTGTTGTCCCTCATCCACATCTGAACTGTCCTCTTCATGTGGTTGTTCACGGTCCCAATTATCCAAGGTTTACATTAGGATAGCACGATTGTCCTCTGGCAACCACTTTAGTTCTCTCTCAGAGCTAAGGGCTCTCAGCTCCTCCTTCTCATGCCTCTTGTAGATGGAGTCTGCTATCTCTTCTGCCAAGTCACCACTCAGTAACTTTCCTTGAGTGGTGACTCCGATAGGTGATCCCACCTGCTGCCACCACTTGCAAAGATCTGAGAATGTGGGTTTTAATGATCACCTAGGCAGGTTAACGATGCAACAATATTTTATTCCTTACATCCATGGTAATACAGCAATTCCAGGTAAATGTCCAAAATACAATTGTCTCAGTCCAAAAGATCCCCTTCCTGAGACGGTAGTACCACTGCCTTTGTGCCAGAATAGCCTGTAGTCACATCCCCGATCTTCCAGACGACAGGTAAAACAATGGAAGCACAGGTATCCACTAGCAACAATCCTTTAAGAAAGTTTAAATCCAAATAACAGATCCCACAACGGTAGCAGGTTTATCCATCCTTCCAGGTCAACATCTCGATCCTCTTCCTTCGATGTCCTTCCAGACAACTCCTTGACTAAACATGTGGCTGCTCTTTTCTCCCTCCCTGGGATCAGCCCCCTCCCCCTTAGACATTGGCTTTTAAAAATCTTTCAGATCCCCATCACTGGTGACTGCAGGTTAGACCCCCTGTGGTGATGGCTCCACTCAGAGAACAATGGTTTAAGGCTCCTGAGATTAGGTCACTGAATAGTTGCATTGATACCTGAGGTTGAACTGCTGCGCAAACAAATCACTAACAAAACAAAGCAAACAAATTTCTAACAAAATCCAACAATAAGATCAAGGAAAATGGGTGCTTCATGCTGAAAAAGTCTTTAGTAAGTGGCCATCTCCTCACAGAATTCTTCTTCTTTCTCCAAACACAGCGAGTGGAGTTGATACCAAAAAGTCCAATTTTGGTCTCATCTGATCATCTGACCACATGACCTTCTCTTATGCCTCCTCTGGATCAACCAGATGGTCATTGGTGAACTTCAAATGGGCCTGGACATGTTCTGGCGTGAGCAGGGGGACCTTGCAGGCCCTGCAGGATTTTAATCCACAGCGGAGTAATGTGTTACCAATGGTAATGTTTTAGACTGTGGTCCCAGCTCTCTTCAGGTCATTGACAAGGTCTTCCTATGTAGTCCTGGGATGATTCCTGACCTTTCTCAGAATCAATTTTACCCCACAAGGCGAGATCTTGCATGGAATCCCAGACCGAGGAAGATTGACAGTAATCTTGTGCTTCTTCCTTTTTCTTATAATTGTGCCAACAATTGTTGCCTTCTTACCAAGCTGCTTGCCTATTGTCCTGTAGCCCATCCCAACCTTGTGCAGGTCTACAATTTTGTCCCTGTTGTCTTGACCATGATGGAGAGGTTATAGTGTGATTGAGTATGTGGACAGGTGTCTTTTATACAGGTAACAAGTTCAAACAGGTGCAATTAATACAGGTAATGAGTGCAGAGTTGGAGGGCTTCTTAAAGAAAAAATAACAGGTCTGTGAGAGACAGAATTCTTGCTGGTTGGTAGGTGATCAAATACTTATTTCATGCAATAAAATGCAACTTAATTATTTAAAAATCATACAATGTGATCTTTTGGTTTTTATTTTTAGATTCTGTCTCTCACAGCTGAAAAATCAGCAGTGTATCAAATACTTATTTCCCCACTGTATATATATGTATAAGAATATATCTCTATATATGAATTAAATATTTTTTTTTATTTGGTGCAGTAGCAGAAATATGAAGAATAAATGTGCCATTAATTCCATATTATAGTTCCAAACTTGCCAAATGCACTAAATATGTAAGGACATGAAGAACATATTTTGAATACAAAAATCTCTCATGAATCCGACAGTATGAATTAAACTCGTTTTCTCATTTACAGTAGGTCTAATAAATGTTGCTTTATTATATTCAGACATCCCGCTTTCATCTGAATTTCTTTTATTCTGACACACAGACCTTCTCTACCTCCCTGTACAATGACAGGTCAACTCTTTTTTTTTTTTAACATGTGGATCATGTTTTAACTCTCTAACAAATCTAAAATCTCCTTTGCTGTCACACTTCACGAAGTGAAGACAGGTGCTTAAAAGGGGTTTTATTTCAATAATGCGGTTGCGAGGTTCACTTTCTTCTAAAAACATTACAGTTTTTCATGCAGATGAATAGTGCTGAGGGCAAGATAATGAATTCCATTTTATCATGGAATTATACAAAAAAAAAACTGTTAATGTGTAAATCCCTGCCCAAGACTCACCAGCAGTCATGATTAGCTGATTTGGTAAAAATAAATAATGTCACCATAAGGATCCTGATACATAAAGCCCTCATCATTGAGTATTAATGCTTAAATAATCCCTAGCGTCTACACATTCCATCTATATAACAAGTGGAAATTGGCTTTCAACTCCATAAAATGCCACTATTCATCTGCAAACAAATTTAGAATAGACAAATATTTGGCACCGGTGTAAGCAGAAGGGATGTTGCCCATTAATCTCCGAAGAAACGGCTGGCAATTTTATCACATTTTCTTAAAAAATCTATACAGATTTAAGGTTAAGTTTGGAATTTAATTGAAGTAACCTTTTGTCCAATCTTACTTTAATGAAGTGAAATGCAGTAAAACTCCACAGGGGCCATTAATCTGAAACACTCCATTAAAACAACTGGGGAAAGATTTTTTAATAAACAGTATGAACTCATGCCCATGTGGTAATGTAATTGAGAGGGAGCTTGTGTCTCGGCGAGACTATTTATTAAATCTCCATCACAAGCACATAAAGCTTTAAACCCCTCTTTGCAGACATGGACTGCCATGTAATTTATAGTATTTGTGCTGTCCAACCTTAAAAATCCATGTTTAATAACTTTGAAAAAAATCTTTTTGACTGAGCAATAAAATAACCGAGTAATTACTTTCAATAATTTATTTAGTATATTATACTGACTTTATTCTCAGCCTAAAAAGAGGAAAATAAGTACTGTAATAAAACTGTGAACCCGCTAAAAGGACTAAAGGTTTTATAAATATTTTATCACAAAGTGACTGTAGGGGACCATAAATAAAATCCACATTAATAGGAGTTTAAAAGAAAGTTCATAATTCTTATCTTTACAAGAAAAGGAACGAACAAAGTGTTTTAAAGAAAATCTCCATAAAATAACATTTTACTGTGTCCAAAGGATTCTTACTTTACGAGCCAGAAAAAAAAACATTTGAATAGAAAATAAAAGACTGAAATGACCCAAAACAGGATAAATATCAGGATTTACAAGGATGAAAGTTAAATATTTGATGTGATTTCTTGGCACTTTTATTTAACTGCTGTGAAAGATTTGGGGAAATACCATGTAATTCGGTTTTCAAATGCTGTCCTTGGCACACAGAGTAGTTTGCAGCAGTTCTTGTCACAGTGTTTTTTTACAACACAAAAAGTATAAAAGAAAGATAATAATAAACAATATACAATATCAGGTTTCTTTTAGGTTGCAGATATTCCAGGCATTGTAGAGGAATCCCATGAGGCGTCCGGAGAGAGAAGCGACCATTTGACGTGAGAAGTGTGGTGATGTTCAAGCACCACTGGAAAATGATCCAATTACTTCTTTAAAATAGGACCCCTGATTCTTTTTTTTTTCTACTGCAAAATGTAGATCGAATACAGTATATTAGAAAGATCCTACATAAACAAGTCTCTAAAAAAGGCTATTTTGAAGAAAGGGGTTGTTAAACATAAAAACATGTATACCTCAACTGTATAGTGCAGTTAGTCTGTTGTAAACTTTATATGTTAAAAAAAAAGCATCAGGAATATATGTTAATGAGTTAAAGTCAAAAGTTTGGACACCCCTGTTCATTCAATGGTTTTCCTTGTTCTTACTGGAATGTATATGTTGTAAATTCAGATGGAAAACAGCAAAACAATGAGGGGACCATAATATTCCTTTCTTGCACAGAAATTCACATTTGAATTGAAATACAAATAAAACAGAGGAGCTATTGTAGATCGTAATCCTCTGTCATGCAAGCTCTATTCCCTGTCCAGCACTACCACCTCCTTCTTGACTTATAGCTCCTTTGCTGGAAGTCATACAGCATAGAGGCTATCAGTCATGGAGAAGGCACTGTGTGCAAATAGAGCTGGAGTGACAAAGACTTCAAATCTACAATAGCTCTTCAGCCTCATTTGCATATCAATTCAAACATTAATTTCTCAGTAATAGAGCAATAGACTGACCATTGTAAGGTATTGCTGGAATTGTCTTTGAGAGTGCTACATGCACATATAAATGGTTTGGGGTGTGAAATCTTGCTGACAGATTCCCATTATCTAATCACTGAAAGAGGACCTACCAACTCACAATTTACCAACAAATATAATAATATATCACTGACTGCGGTGAAACATAATAAAATATAACTTTTATTGAATATATAAAATAACAATACACCAAATCAACCGTGCTTGTGTGCAGTCTACCCAAGTGTGCCTGCATAGGCAGGACATACCATGGGTTTTAATAGACCTAAAAATGACAAATAAATGTCCAGCATCAGCTCATAATATATGGAGGTACTAGACTCACTGATATTTCAAATCCCCAACTGATGAAAGAGGGCATAGAAAAACTAAACCAAGAAGAGAGACCCCCTTCATAAAGTGCAATTAGTTGTATATTGCACACTATCCCAAATACTTGTCATAGAGCCCTATCACAGGGCTCCTTATTTCATAAAGTGCAATTAGTTGTATATTGCACAATAGCCCAATTGTCTATCATAGAGCCTTGTCATAGAGCTCCTTATTATAACCCTCATTCACCCAGAGCACCTTAGAGTTTACTACAGATAGCTCCCACAAATATTATGGTCGATAACACAGGTCACTGCCTAGAAATTGATTACTAGCTCCTTAATTTCACTGCTCCATTGGTAGCCAGCGAATAATACTATAGCTCACACTGCTTCATTCATAGCAGGGGAGCACATTCATATCACACCTTGATGCATTTCATCCCTTTTTAATGCTCATAGGGATACATCAGGAGGCTTATTAGAATATGGTGGATTTGTTTAGCATCGGAGCTTAACAGGTACCGGCCACGATATGAGCTGCACGCGGCGGCACGGACGCCCGACATTTGTAAAGAATCCTCCGTCCCAAACAGATGACGCACGTTCACGCCGGCCAATCCCATGCTTCGTCCCATCGGACCAATCAGCGGTGGCCACGTTTGGCGCAGACATCATAGCGCCATCCCAGAAGCGGAGGTATCCTAGGTACAGGCACAGAAACAACAGATAGATAGCGGAGAAAGATATACAGTGGGCAAGTCTGAGCAAACATAACATGCCCACAATCTAGATCCCCACTATATGACACAAAGATTACTAAGCATGTCTAAAGGAACGTATAAGGGACTTATATATCTCTACTGATCACTTCCAATAATTGAAATAGGCCCTCATATCTATGTCAAAGCATAATTCATAACTTATTCACAGCTATAGGGCACTATATTAAACTAATATCTTCTCTCAGTTTGGGGTATTTTACCCTAAAAATACTGCCCCACTCTCTTCTCATCAAATAAAGGGGACAAAGGAAATACATTCATTAAGTCCCAATGGGGTCACCGTTTTTAATCTAAAAATCCATTGGGCCTCCTTCCTCAAAATCCTATTATCATAAATTCTCTATTCGTTTTCCCAACATAAGATTTAGGACATGTGCATTTAGCTAAATACACTAGGCCTTCAGTACGACAATTAATGAACTCTCTATTTTCATAGACAATCCCCATCGTATCACTTTCAAAGGTATTACCCTTTAAAATATAATCACAGGCCTTACATAGGTCACATCTAAAGGTACCTCTAGGTGTGGTCTTATTCAACCATGTCGGGTCGGCCGCATCAGGTGAGAGATGACTATGGACGAGACGATCCTTCAAATTTCGGCCTCTCCGATAAGTGACCAAAGGACGAGGGGTTATCACTTCTCTCAAATCAGGATCCAGTTTAAGGATTTCCCAAAAAGTCCCTAAGATGCTCATAACCTCCCTTGACTTATCATCATAGGTACCTATAAGGCGTATACATTTATCATCCTCTTTTCTCTGCCTAGGAACCAACAAGGAGGTCCTATTGGCAGCTTTGGCATGATGGTATGTGTAACATCCCTGGCAGTGTGCTGGCATGGCTTACCACCTCCCACCATGCAAGACCGCCATCTTACCTATCAGTCCTGGCTGCACACTTTGCTCCAGTGCCTGCTGTGTGCATGTCTCTTGTCTGATTGCTTAGGGCGGCGGCGCGGTTACAGTCTGATTCTTATAGTTACTGTGTGCGCACTCCTAATGCCTCCCCAGCCTATTGTTGTGAGTCACTGGATACTTAAACCCCCTCCACCCAGTAGGTGGTGCCTGAGCAACACTTTCTTTCAGTGTGTTCTGTGCAACTGAGTTGCCATGTCCTTTCCTGTATTTAGTCTGTTTCCGCCACCCTGGGGGCCGAGTACCCAGGCCTGTTTCCTGTATATCTGACTTCTAGTCTGTTCCGCCACCCTGGGGGCTGTATACCCAGGCCCGTTACCTGTATCTGTGACTTTTAGTCTGTTTCCGCCACCCTGGGGGCTGAGTTCCCAGGCTCGTTCCTGTATCTTGTTCCTTGTTTAGTTCCTGTCTGAGCAGTGTCCTAGCCCCTTACTTGTTTGTCTCTATGTTCGTATTTTCCCTTTTCCTGCAGTGTCTGAACCTGCACCTAACTCCAACTCGTTGTCTCTGTACTTCTGTTTGTGAGTTTAGTGTCCACTCGCTACTTCATTGTAAGTACCTTGTGTGTATCTGCTCTGCTTGTTTACCGCACCTGCGTTTTTTGCTCTGCTCTGATTTTCTACCACACCTGCGGGTTTTGCTCTGCTCTGCTTGTCTACCGCACTTGCGGGTTTTGCTCTGCTCTGCTTGTCTACCGTACCTGCGGGTTTTGCTCTGCTCTGCTTGTCTACCGCACTTGCGAGTTTAGCTCTGCTCTTCTTGTCTACCGCACCTGCGGGTTTTGCTCTGCTCTGCTTGTCTACCGCACTTGTGGGTTTTGCTCTGCTCTGCTTGTCTACCGCACCTGCGGGTTTTCCTCTGCTCTGTTTGTCTACTGCACCTGCGGGTTTTGCTCTGCTCTGCTTGTCTACCGTGCCTGCGGGTTTTGCTCTGCTCTGCTTGTCTGCCACACCTGCGACTCTGTTCCTGTATATGGTGGAAGTACCGCCCATCAAATAAAAAATAATTATGCTCCAATATGAATCTTAAAAGGTCCATCACTAGAATATTATGTCTTCTGAGGAGCAACCCTCTCATTTTCAAAAAATGTTCAATCGCTCCACAGCCCGCTCCATGTGGTATCGAGCTGTAGAGTGCCTCTACGTCGAGACTCACCAAATATACCTCCTTCTCAACCTGCAAGTCCTCCAATCTTCTAAGGACGTTCATTGTGTCTCGGACATAGGAAGGCAATGCCAACACAAAGGGCCTAAGGATGATATACACATAGGTACTTATGCCATGGGTCAAACTTCCTATGCCCGAGACAATCGGACGTCCCCTTAATGGGTTGCACCCCTTATGAAATTTGGGAAGTCCATAAAAAGTTGCGGTCTGGGGGTGTCTCGGTTTTAAATAAGACATCTCATTTTTATCAATCAATCTATTCTCCAATGCTTTTACTAATATATCCTCGAGTTCAACTTCACATTTGGTAGTGGGATTGGTTTTAAGAATCTCATAACACTCACGATCAGATAAGAGATGAAGACACATCCGTTTATATTGAAGTCTATCAAGGACCACAATATTTCCTCCCTTGTCGGAGGGCTCGATTATCAGATTGGGGTCCTTCTCAAGACACATAAGGGCCAGTGTCTCTTTCTTTGTTAAATTAGCATTTCTTACTCCATTATTCTGCACCTCTTCTAGGCTATGTGTGACCATTCCTTCAAATATATCAATATGACTCGAATCTAGGATAGGAGGGGATTTCGTAATCTTAGATCTTAATTTAGTGAAGGGACCATCACCTATACCACCTTGTCCCTCCTGCCATAAATCCTCCAACAATCTAAGATCCATCAATTCATTTTCTGAGATTCCTGCCCCTCTACAGTTATCTCTTTCATTTTGTTTCATAAATTTTCTCCACCTCAATTTTCTTGAAAATAGGGCAACATCTTTGGACCACTCAAAGTTCTCAAAGCGTGCAGTAGGGACAAATGATAGCCCCCTTGAGAGTAGATCAATTTCACTCTCAGTTAGAGCCCTCTCTGATAGATTAATAACTCTCAGATCATCATCCCTCTGTCCTAAAATCCAATCACAGATTCCTGATCTTTTAGGAATGGCCCCTCTCGATATATCATCGCTCACATTAATCATTCCTCTTCCTTCTATATTGGCATTAGTGTTATGATCTGCAACATAAACTAAGGAAAGATAGGGGAAAGCTGTCCCTACAGTAAGACTAAGCTGAATCCCTACGATGTAGCGGGCTGCATGTTCCTTGTGAACAGACCTGCCTTAGTCCTCGGCTAGTCTGAACGAAGACCTATAGAATTAAGGGAGGGGTCCCTAAATGAACTAAGGACTGGGACAAAATTGGGACTCCTCCTAAACAGAAGTTGTTGCAGAGCACAAAAGACAAACTGACAAAAAGTACTAGAGGTCCCAGAGGACCAAGCGAACTAGACAGAGATAGACACCGAAGCACCTGGCTAGAGAGACAGTCAAACAACACTGAAGTCCAGCAAGGCCAGAAGGGCGGAGCTGGAATATATTGGCAGATGGTCACGTGACCGCAAAACACGAGATAGATAAAACTAACAGGAGGGTTCTAACAATTAGTAGAGGTTACCCTTAGTTCTTCTTTTCTATGAGCAGACCACCCCCTGCCATTAGGGGCGGTCCCTGAGCCAAAAAAGAGGCCACAGATCCAGACGAGCTAGAAGATGATTCCCCATGGTATAAACCAACTGATGTACATTGTTGGATATCTCTAGATCATGTATTATATTCAAACCTCCCACTGCCCCTATCACTGTTCCTACTCCTACCTCTATTCCTTCTCTTATTTCTATTCCCTCTACCAAAATTAGGTAAGATTCTTTCACTATCTGAAGTATCGTAGTCAGAGGAACTAATGTCACCACCTCCTGTGGGTCATAAGCTCTATTCTCTTTAAAATCAGATAGATCTCTCAGAAATTGATAATGCTTCCTTTCCTTAATGAAGGAGGTGAATTTCTCTATACTCAGTTGCAAAGCCTTTTCTTTTTTCACAAATTCTGTATCGGATGAAATTTTTTTATATGATCTAATAACTATTCTATCTTTGCCCTTCATAATTGACCATTCCTCCTCTAATAGGATAGCAATAAACCTCAAGGAACACATAAGGGATGTTAGGAGAAAAGAGGACACCCCCATTGCTAGGCATGTTTGGGAGAAACATGGTGGTAACCTTAAAGTAATGCGGTTTCAAGGCGTGGAGAAAATTAGATCGTCTCCCAGGAGGGGTGATCATGATAATAGGATTTTGAGGAAGGAGGCCCAATGGATTTTTAGATTAAAAACGGTGACCCCATTGGGACTTAATGAATGCATTTCCTTTGTCCCCTTTATTTGATGAGAAGAGAGTGGGGCAGTATTTTTAGGGTAAAATGCCCCAAACTGAGAGAAGATATTAGTTTAATATAGTGCCCTATAGCTGTGAGTAAGTAATTAATTATGCTTTGACATTGATATGAGGGCCTATTTCAATTATTGGAAGTGATCAGTAGAGATATATAAGTCCCTTATACGTTCCTTTAGACATGCTTAGTAATCTTTATGTCATATAGTGGGGATCTAGATAGTGGGCATGTTATGTTTGCTCAGACTTGCCCACTGTATATCTTTCTCCGCTATCTATCTGTTGTTTCTGTGCCTATATCTAGATACCTCCGCTTCTGGGATGGCGCTATGATGTCTGCGCCAGATGTGGCCACCTCTGATTGGTCCGATGGGACGAAGCATGGGATTGGCCGGCGTGAACGTGCGTCATCTGTTGGGGACGGAGGATTCTTTACAAATGTCGGGCGTCCGTGCCGCCGCGTGCGGCTCATATCGTGGCCGGTACCTGTTAAGCTCCGGTGCTAAACAAATGCACCATATTCTAATAAGCCTCCTCATGTATCCCTATGAGCATTAAAAAGGGATGAAATGCGTCGAAGTGTGATATGAATGTGCTCCCCTGCTATGAATGAAGCAATGTGAGCTATAGTATTATTCGCTGGCTACCAATGGAGCTGTGAAATTAAGGAGCTAGTAATCAATTTCTAGGCAGTGACCTGTGTTATAGACCATAATATTTGTGGGAGCTATCTGTAGTAAACTCTAAGGTGCTCTGGGTGAATGAGGGTTATAATAAGGAGCTCTATGACAAGGCTCTATGATAGACAATTGGGCTATTGTGCAATATACAACTGATTGCACTTTATGAAATAAGGAGCCCTGTGATAGGGCTCTATGACAAGTATTTGGGCTAGTGTGCAATATACAACTAATTGCACTTTATGAAGGGGGTCTCCCTTCTTGGTTTAGTTTTTCTATGCCCTCTTTCATCAGTTGGGGATTTGAAATATCAGTGAGTCTAGTACCTCCATATATTATGAGCTGATGCTGGATATTTATTTGTAATTTTTAGGTCTATAAATACCCATGGTATGTCCTGCCTATGCAGGCACACTTGGGTAGACTGCACACAAGCACGGTTGATTTGGTGTATTGTTATTTTATATATTCAATAAAAGTTATATTTTATTATGTTCCACCGCAGTCACAGATTCCCTTTATCACCTTCATCATGTAGTCACCTGGAATGTTTTGCAACGTTTTGCAATGAACGCATCATCAAAAGTTCATTTGTTAAATCACTGGCCTTCAGAAAGTGTTTGCGACCATCAGGTGTGTTTTGTAGAGTCAATAGTGGTACACAGTTCCACACAGTGCTAAGCCCTATTCCACATCTGTTCAAAGACAGAATATGGCAAGATTTACTCAACTTAGCAAAGAGAAATGACACTCCATCATTACTTAAAGAAGCACTCATACAAACTTTTATGGCTCAGAAAAATTCATTTTGCTAAATCTGAACAGGAGTGAATTACAAAAAACCCAAACTTTGGCAAATGCAGACTTTTGTAAAATTCGACTAGAATTCAATTTTATTAATTCATCTGACCACAACATTATACAATTCCACATGTGCTTCAGTAGGGTGCCCAGCAAGGGAGTCACAAAAACACTGAACTTCAGGAGGGCAATGTTTGATCAGCTAAGAGATGCCCTTCACCTTATAGACTGGGATAGTATCTTTAGTAATAGGAGCACGGATAGAAAATGGGAAATTTTCAAAGCAGTCCTACATAGTCACTGTAGAAGGTTCATACCTTATGGGAATAAAAGGGCTAGGAATAGGAGGAAGTCAATGTGGCTAAATAAGGAAGTCAAGAGGGCAATGAAAAACAAAAAAAGGGCTTTCGGTAAACTTAAACAAGGAGGCAGCGAGGAAGCGCTAATATCTTATAGGGAAAAAAAACAAAATCTGTAAGAAACAAATAAGAATAGCAAAAGAGGAGACAGAGAGACTAATTGCCAAGGAAAGTAAAACGATTCCCAAACTGTTCTTTAACTATATAAACAGTAAAAGGATTAAAACTGATGGAGTTGGCCCATTGAAAAATAACCTGGGTAAAATCATAGAGGGCGATGAGGGTAAAGCAAACCTACTCAATAGCTTCTTCTCCACTGTTTTCACAAAAGAAAACAATTTATCGGAGGAAATGCAGAGTGATAAAGTAAACCCTCCGCTAAATATCACCCACCTAACCCAGGAGGAAGTTCAGAAACGCCTAAATAATATCAAAATAGACAAGTCACCAGGCCCAGATGGCATACACCCCCGGGTACTAAAAGAATTAAGTAATGTGATAGACAGGCCGCTGTATCTTATATTCAAGCACTCTTTATGGACAGGGACTGTCCCACTAGGCTGGCGCCAAGCAAATGTGGTAACAATATTCAAAAAGGGGTCTAAAAGTGACACTGGGAACTATAGACCAGTAAGCTTAACGTCTGTTGTGGGTAAATTGTTTGAAGGATTTCTTAGAGATGCTATTGTAGAATATCTTAATGATAATAACTGCCTAACTCCATATCAACATGGATTCATGAGGGATCGCTCCTGCCAAACAAACCTGATGGCCTTCTACAAGGAGGTGAGCTCACAGCTGGACCGGGGAGAGTCAGTGGATGTGGTATACCTTGACTTCTCCAAAGCGTTTGATACTGTGCCACACAAAAGGTTGGTATATAAAATGAGAATGCTTGGTCTGGGGGATAATGTGTGCAAGTGGGTAAATAGCTGGCTGAGTAATAGAAAGCAGAGGGTGGTTATCAATGGAGTAAGCTCAGGGTGTGTCAGGGTTACTAGCGGGGTGCCTCAAGGGTCTGTCTTGGGCCCTATATTATTTAATATATTTATTAATGATCTAGTGGAAGGATTGCATAGTAAAATAGCAATATTTGCAGATGATACTAAACTTTGTAAAGTAGTTAATACAGATGAGGATAGGGCACAGCTACAGGAGGATTTAGATAAATTGGGGAGTTGGGCCAAAAAATGGCAAATGGGGTTCAATGCCGATAAATGTAAGGTCATGCACATGGGAAAGAAAAACAGCAGTCACCCATACATATTAAATGGGAAACCGTTGGGGAAATCTGACATGGAGAAGGACCTGGGCGTCTTGGTTAATAGCAAATTAAATTGGAGTGCCCAGTGTCAGGTTGCAGCTGCGAAGGCAAATAGAGTCATGGCATGCATCAGAAGAGGAATAGGGGCATATGATGAGAACATTGTTCTTCCTCTGTATAAAGCGCTGGTAAGGCCGCACTTAGAATATTGTGCACAGTTCTGGGCTCCGGTGCTCAGGAAAGACATATTGGAGCTAGAGAGGGTACAAAGGAGGGCGACTAAGGTAATAAAGGGAATGGAGGGACTAGAATACCCAGAGAGGTTGTCAAAATTAGGCCTATTTACGTTGGAAAAGAGAAGGCTTAGGGGAGACCTCATAAACATGTATAAATACATCAGGGGGCAGTACAGAGATCTCTCCCATGACCTGTTTATACCAAGGATGGTGACAAAGACGAGGGGGCACACTATGTGTCTGGAGGAAAGGAGGTTCCTGTACCAGCATAGAAGGGGATTCTTTACGGTCAGAGCCGTGAGACTCTGGAACTCTCTGGGAGAGGAAGTGGTGATGTCCAACTCACTTAAAGAGTTCAAGAGAGGCCTGGACGCCTTTCTTGAGAACAATAAAATTACATTTTATGCTTAGTTAATTAATCCAGGGATTTAATCTGACTGCCAGATTGGTGTCGGGAAGTGAATTTTTCCTCAATGATGTAAATTGGCCTATACCGCATGGTTTTTTGTTGCCTTCCCCTGGATCAACGCTGCGGAATAGCTGCAGTGCACAAGAAATAGGCTGAACTCGATGGACGCTTGTCTTTTTTCGGCCTTATAAACTATGTAACTATGTAACTATGTACTGTGCTCTGAAGTGTAAAAATGTGAGATTTTTGGTAGCAAACACAATGTCTTTTTGTGTCACAGAAAAGGTGAGTGGATGGTTTCAACATCTGTGGTGCCCAAACAACTATTTGTCTTAGCAACTTCTAATTAAAATCAATTAAAAAGCCACACAGATTCATAAGGGTGGTAAGAAAACCATAGAACAAAATGTAAATAATCACTTGCCAACTACAATTGATAATTCATGTGATATTCACACAAATCTATATGCAGATGTCAGATTTCCATATGAAACCAATCCCATCTAATCATGAGGACAACGTAGTCAAACATCAGGTATAAATTAATCTCATGTATCTGCCGCACAAGAATAAAGTAAGTTAATCATGGCACCTAACAGTAGCACAGGGCTCATTAATGCTTAAATATAACACATTAATAGTATTTCTATAACAAAAGAGAGAGATCACACCTAACAGTGGTTCAGGTGTTAAGTAGTGCCATTAACAAAACACACATTAAACCCCTCAATGGAAGAAAGGCCGTGTATGAATTAACACCAGGGGCGTAACGACTGCTGTGACCGGCCCGGCGGGTAGGGGCCAGGGCCTGTCGACGCCAGCAAAATCTTCAGCTGGATGTGTGTCCTCGGATGCACATACAGCTGAAGGGTATTGGGGCACGGGGTGAAACGGCGTAGGGGTCTTGGGAGGAAGGCTGTCCATGTGCGTGCTTTATGATCTGTGTATACTGAAAACTTGAGGTATAGTACCCTGTATGTATACTGAAATATTTACATGCTGCTAATGTAGGGTTTACATGGATGAATTGGAGAAAATGGCTTTATGATAGCTAATACACTTGCCATTTTACAAAATATGCTTAAATGACTGCATGCTGCTAAAATACAGGTTGTGTATATACATTGGAAAAACGGTTTCTTGATAACTTATGCACTAGGCACTTTACCATTTTGCTACATAGGCGGTATATTCTAGTCAATATACACACGCAATTAATGAACATATTGGCTATTGTTTCTCTCTCTCCTTCCATAAGAGGGTACTATTACTTATATCTATATTGTATATAGCAGTTTTGCTACTGTTACCCTATGGAATAGTGTACAGTTTGTCCTGCTATATCCCTATATTCATCTATCTATATCGCTATATTGATTAATACCATGGATCTGATGTAACCAAGCTACTTTGTATTGTCTCCCTCCATTGTTTTTTTTTTGTCCCACTCTGTTTCTTTTTTGATTCCTGTTTTTTTATATTTGTTATTGCACTAATACAGATCATTGTTTTAACTCAGCTAGAATCTCTTTTATCCTGCAGCATATGATTCAAGCTGTCAGGGATTGTACGTGGAAATACTACTATGAAAGTCTATGGGGTGCATTATACTACTATGGATGTCTATGGGGTGCATTATACTACTATGGATGTTTATGGGGTGCCTTATGCCACTATGGATGTCTATGGGGGTGCATTATACTTTATGGATGACTATGAGCTGTGCAGTATATTATAGGGAGGACTATGGGGAGTGCGTTTATACTTCTTCTATGGAGCCCCTTGACTTCTATAGGCACCCCTGGGGAGTATAATAGCTTTTTTTTTAAACGTTAAAGAACAGTGGCAGAACAGCGGACATATATACCAGGATGGGGGATATATATACCAGGATGGGGCCCAGGATAAGGGACATATACCAGGATGGGCAATATATATCAGAATAGGGCCAGGATGAGGGACATATATACCAGGATGGAGGACGCATATATATATATATTTTTTTTTTTTTTTCAGGATGGGGTACCCAGTCCAAATCTTGCACCGGGGCCCATCAGACTATAGTTACGCCACTGATTAAGATACATTTCAATCCCTACAATGTAACAAAGATCAGGTGTGAGTAGAAATAATTGGAATTATCTCACTCAATAAATGACACCGGGAGAGCTATTATTTGTTACTGGGAACTTCTAACGTCTAGCATCTGACTTTGGATGCCTCCTATGCAACCACTGATAGCCATGTATCCAGCTAGCAGGACATACTGATTGGGTGAGATTATTCCAATTATTTCTACTCATGTACTCATCTACTCTTGTGCAGCAGATATGTGGCGCCCTGCTGAGCATTGGTGCCACAGAACCCAGAAGGGTGCATGGATGGACTTCTCCACAAGAGGCCCTCACACATTCACACACCTCCACCCTACCACCTCAGACCAGCAGAGGGAGCCCGTTAGGAATATATATAGGGAGGGTGGAGCCAGGCAGCTCAGAATAGTTCCTGCTTAGAGACAGAGAGGGACAGAGCTCAGAGTTAAGCAGAGAGCGTGCTGACGCTCAGAGAGCAGTGAAGAGGCAGCGAGCTGGCTGCTGTGCTTAGGCGAGCCAAGGCCTACAGCACGTGTGATGGCCTAGTGAGGGCCTTGAGTGGGCCGAAGGCAGAGAGGAGAAGGAATACGTAGCAGGGGGGCAGAGGAGCATACCAGGCTCACCCCGATATATACACCGGACACCGGGTCCGCGCCTACAGGGATTCCTTATACCGAGTAGGAACCACCGGAAACCCTGGAGGACTACAGGTCCCAGGTTCACCAAACGCTGACTACAGTACCAGGGCTAGGAGTCACGGAGGTCCCAGCATCCAGGGAGAGTGATCTCCAAAGAGAAGGCCCTACCACCTGGTCAGCAGGTGCAAAGAGAAACAGTAACCAAGCTAGGCCGAGCTCCAGGCAGGTCAGAAGCTTAGAGAATAAAGCAAAGGATCGGGAGGCCCTATAGCCGCTCACTGGGGAGAGTCCAAAAGTGCACCTTTCACCTGGAGTACCCTGGACCGTGCCTGCAACATCACCAGTAAAGGTACTGAAGCTTACCCCCGTGTGAGTGTCCGTCTTTCCTCCGGGACCGTCCTGCCATCTCTCCCCTGCACCACCATCCATTACACCCCACGCTGCCCTGGAGCTAGCTCTACCTGTGGAGAGCCACACCATCCCTGCTGCCGTAACACCAGCTCCAGAGGACTGCTCCGCAGTGGCAGCACCCCTTAGCCGCATTCCACAGGTGGCGTCACGAACTTTCCAAATCCCCTATAAACTATCCCCCCCCTTTTCACTGACCGCCCTGGGTCATGGACTGGGCCAGTTACCGTGATATCCCCCAGCAACCAGAGGCCCGGCAGCCGAGTACCCCACGGCCCAGGGGGCGCGTCAGCTTTGGCGTCACAAACAGGATTCCGTGCCCGTTGCCACCGAGTACTGTGCGCCTTAAAGGACTGTAATACTCACTGTGGTGAAGGCTTCCCACCATTCCCAAGATTTCCTGCCATTGTCTGGCATCTTCCTGTCGCCACGCGGGAAGAAGAGGGGCGTAACCGTGGGAATCGGAGAGGCGTAACCGTTGGAAGCACGCAAAGCCTCTGACGTTGAACCAGGAAGCGTCAGGTCCTTGAAGGAGCCCAGAGGACGCTCTGACATCAGACACGAGCGACGCAAGGTCCTGGGAGAAGACCGTCGCCCGTGGAGCTGCGGCCTACCTGGTAAAAGAAGTGAAGAAGGTAGGCTCCGGTTCACTAGGGGGGCGCAACCATGGCCGACGACCAGCAAGCCGCCGGAGCACAGGTTAACGCTCCTGATGCCCAACCTGCGCCCAGCGCTGCACAGGCCGGAGCGGCCGCTCCACCAGCAGGGGTCGTGACTCTGTTGATACCATGGCCCTGCCGTATATCCCTGGAGTGAAATGGCTTCCCCAGTATAATGGCAAACCGGACACCCTGTCCGGGTTCAAGAGAAAAATATGCGGTGTGCTAGATATGTATTCTATGACTGGTAAGCAGAGAGCCGCTATCGTGTTGGGACAATTGACTGGTGCCGCAGAGCGGGAAGTTGAAACCTGGCCAGCCACAGACTAGGAATCAGTATCCATCATCTTTAAGAGACTGCAAACTGTGTTTGAAAACCGCACTGAGACAGATCTCCGGATGAGGTTGTACCATTGTGTCCAGAAACCTGAGGACAGTGTCCGGGACTACGCCTGGCGGTTGCAGGAAGCCCTGCGGGCCCTGAAACAGGTTAGTCCAGCCAGCATACAAAATGAAAATAAAATGCTGATGGAACAGTTCATCCGGGGGTTGAGGTCCCAGGAAGAGAGCAGGACTGTACGGTGGTGGGCCTTAGACCATGCAGATGCCACCTTTGACACCCTTAAGGACATGGCTATAAAGGGGTTGCTGCCCCTGGAAACAACAGATACTGCTATCCAGCGTTACCAGGGTGGGGCCACCCCAGTGCCTGCAGCACCCACTGCTCCTTCACTAACGGCGGGAACAAAGATGCAAACAGTGCCCCCTAGCGAGCTGGACAGCCTGCGCTCTGAAGTGCGCCTGTTAAGTAAAACCCTGGCCACTGTCCTGAGCACCCTGCAGCTACAGGAGGAGCCCGAGCAGGAAGGAAGGATACTACTTGCCGACAGCCCTGAGGATGTCCCCTGGATGAGAAGAAGAAGGAGGACAACGCCACCCCAAAGGAGGACAACGCCACCCCGGAGGAGGACAACGCCACCCCGTGGGAGGACCAATGACCAACGTCACACTCCAGGAGAATTAATCTGCTACCGCTGCCAGAAGGCAGGCCACACAGCGCGGAACTGTCCTTTAAATGAGCAAACCCTGGGGCCGTGGGCCGACACCCAGGAGTAAATCAAGCAGGCCCATCAAGCTGGTACCATCGGTTCGTGGGAGGAAGACCTTTCCTGTCCATTGTGCTGGATGGCATAGCGACACCTGCCCTGCTGGACACTGGATCTCAGTTACCATCATGCCTAATGTCCTCTACAAAAGGTACTGGTCCATAGATGAACTCCAGCCACCAGCCCCGAACCTCTCCGTGTATGCCTCTAACGGCCTTCCTCTTAACCTAGTAGGGGTTAAGAATGTGACAGTGAAGGTGGGGAGAGCGGAACTAAAGGACCAAGGACTGATTGTAGTGGAAACTAACCCTAGTGATACAGACTTGTACATGATGCTTGGTACAAATATTGTCGGTAACTGTTTGGGAGAAGTGTTGTTTTTGCACCAACAGATTGCTGACACCGCCAAACCAGGGCAGAGGAAGGTGCTCCAGAAAGAGATCCGAGCCCTTATGTACCAGCAAAAGGTAAAGCTATCAGGTGGTGAAATTGGCAATGTACGGGTGACAGACCCGATACCCATTGTGATTCCCCCGATGAGTGAAATGCTGATTTGGTGTAGAGCAGCAATAGGTCTCAAGGTACAGAACTATCAGGCGGAAGTAGAGCCCAGTAGTTCAGAGCACAGACCTACACTCTTAACTGCCAGAGGGGTGGTTGATGTACGCAATGGGAGGGTACCCATACGTCTCCTAAATTGTGGGGAGGATGAAGTTAAATTACCAAGATACGCCACTGTTGCCAGGTTGTATACTGTGAATGATGAGGGCATACACACAGTGGAATCCTTGACCCCACCAGATACAGTGGAGGATAATGACTCCGAAGCTCAGTTGGAGGATTGGTCTCAACAGCTCCATGTTGGGACTGACGCCACTCCTGTCCATCAAAAACAAGGTGTATACAGGGTGGTCCAGGAATACGAACAGGTACTCAGCAAACACCCACTTGATTTTGGGAGGATTAAAGGGGTACAACACCATATACCCACAGGTGACCATCCACCCATCAAAGAACGTTATAGGCCAATCCCACCAGCACACTACCAGAAAGCAAAGGAAATGTTGCACGACATGAAGAAAGCAGGGGTAATAAGAGATAGCTGTAGACCCTGGGCAGCTCCCCTGGTCCTGGTCAGGAAAAAGGATGGAAGCATGAGGATGTGTGTAGATTATAGACAGGTAAACCGTATAACACATAAAGATGCATTCCCTTAGCCCCGTATAGAGGAATCCCTGGCTGCACTAAAGTCTGAAAATTACTTCTCTACCCTTGACCTCACTAGTGGGTACTGGCAAGTAGCAGTTGCTGAGGAGGACCGAGAGAAGACGGCCTTCACTACCCCGATGGGACTCTGCGAGTTCAACAGTATGCCGTTCGGACTCTGCAACGCCCCTGGAACGTTCCAGAGATTGATGGAGTGCTGTTTGGGACACCTTAACTTTGAGACCGTACTGCTATACCTGGATGATGTGATAGTGTACTTCAAGACGTATGAGGACCATTTGAAGCACCTGGCGGAGGTATTTGAAGCATTGTCCCGGTATGGGATGAAATTGAAGCCTTCCAAGTGCCACCTGCTCAAACGAAAGGTTCAGTACCTGGGGAACATCGTCAGTCCAGAAGGAGTAGCACCAGACCCGGAGAAGGTCACTGCCATCCAGAAATGTCCGGAACCGAAGAATCTCAAGGAGGTACGTCAGTTCCTGGGACTGGTCGGGTATTACCGGAGGTTTGTAAAGGACTACACCAAGAAGGCAGCGCCTTTGCAAGATCTCCTGGTAGGACAGTCCCACAGAGGCAAGAACCCCCCCTTCCAGTGGGGTAAAGAGCAGGCTGAGTCCTTTGCAATGATGAAAGGGATCCTGACTGGCAAAGAAATCCTGGCCTACCCTGACTACAGCCAACCTTTCCTGCTGTACACTGATGCCAGCAACGAGGGACTAGGAGCTGTGTTAAGCCAGAAGCAGTATGGCAAAGAGAAGGTGATTGCCTATGCCAGCAGGAAGCTCCATCCTACCGAAAGGAATCCAGAAAACTATAGCTCCTTCAAGTTGGTGCTCCTGGCCTTGGTCTGGGCCATCACTGAATGATTCAAGCACTACCTGGCCTCCACTAAGTTCACGGCCTATACTGACAACAACCCCTTGACACATCTAGAGACAGGCAAGTTGGGAGCCATGGAACAGCATGGAACAGCATTGGATGGCCCGTCTGTTCACCATCAAGTACCGGGCAGGCCACAAGAATGCCAACGCCAATGCCCTATCCAGAATGCCTCACCAGTCGGACACTGAAGGAGAAGCAGATGACCTGGAAGAGATTGAGCTACCTGCCTTCCACAGAAATGGCATGGTCCACGAGCAGCGCACCTCCAGGAGGTATCGTGGAAAGACACTAAACCCTTTACCTCACAGTTGGAAGGAGACCCAGGACAGCGACCCGGTTGTCAGCCTTATCAAAGAACTGATAACCCAGGAAGGTTCCTCCCTGGAGAAGGAGTCTTCTCCACAAGCCAAGCAACTGTGCAATGAGAGAAGCCGGCTGTTCATCTATAGAGAGAAGCTGTGCCGAAGGTATGTCAACCCTAGGACCCATGAGATGGTATGGCAGATCGTAGTGCCCAGGACAGACATCCAGATGGTATTGGAGGCCTACCACGATCAAGCAGGGCACTTTGGCTGGAAGAAGCTGGAAACCCTCCTGAAGAATCGGTTTTATTGGGTTGGAATGCGGAGTTCCATAGAGAGGTGGTGCCGGGATTGTGGACCCTGCAGTCTCAGAAGAAAAGACTACAGCAGCCACAAGGCACCCCTGCAGTCCATCAAGACAACCCAGCCCCTGGAGATCGTCGCTCTGGACCACGTCAAGCTGTTCCCCAGCAGGTCAGGCTACTCGTATGCCCTGACCATGGTGGATCACTACTCCCGGTTCCTGGTGGTAGCCCCCGTCTAGGATCTGACGGCAGAAACTGCAGCAAGGACGTTCCAAGCATACTTCTGCAGGCCCCATGGATATCCGGATAAGGTGCTGATGGATCAAGGCCCTGCCTTTGAAGCCGAGCAGTTCAAAGAGTTTTGCCATCTGTACAGGTGTAAGAAGATCCGGACTACACCGTACCACCCCCAAACCAATGGGCTATGTGAAAAGATGAATAACATAGTCATCGACCTGTTGAAGACCTTACCTCTAGAAGAAAGAAACCAGTGGCCAGACAAACTACCTGACCTGGTAGATCTGTACAATCACATACCTGTGAGTTCCACCAATTGTACTCTAGCGTACCTCATGAGAGCAAGACCCGGAAAGTTGCCCATGGACGTGGAGCTTGGAGTGGTAGAGCCAGAAGCAGACATGTCCACTGAAGACTGGGATACGACTCGACAGGAGCAGTACTAGTTACCCAGTAGGGTATTGCATAATGTTTATTGTATAAACTGAAAAATATATGTGTTTATTTGGTTACCCGTAAGGGTATATATAAAGGACTCGTGGCTGAGGACTGTGAGCAGCCCAAAAACTGTTCATGTACATAGTTGCACTCCCTGGAGTGCCTTTTAGTGACCACAGAACAAAAACCCATTTGGCGTGGCCGAAGACGTGGTCCAGCACCTGGATCACCTATGCCCTGTAGCCACGCCCAGGGCCTATGTTGAGGGTTTTCAGGCGGGTCCCTCATGTTCCTTCATCGGTGAAACGGACACCAGGTCACGGGACTTACTGTGACTTAATTAATATTATTTATAATTGTAATTATTGTATTATAACGTTACCTGTAAAGTATAAGAAAAGTGCCTCCCGTAAAGGGAAGAAATGTTATTGTTAACCTGTTTTGAAAAAAATTCTTCAGTCCAGGAGTACTGAGTTTTACTAGGGGGGAATGTGCTGCGCGTTGGTTCCACAGAACCCAGAAGGGTGCATGGATAGACTTCTCCACAAGAGGCCCTCACACATTCACACACCTCCACCCTACCACCTCAGACCAGCAGAGGGAGCCCTTTAGGGATATATATAGGGAGGGTGGAGCCAGGCAGCTCAGAATAGTTCCTGCTTAGAGACAGAGAGGGACAGAGCTCAGAGCTGAGCAGAGGGCGTGCTGACGCTCAGAGAGCAGTAAAGAGGCAGCGAGCTGGCTGCTGTGCTTAGGCGAGCCAAGGCCTACAGCACGTGTGAAGGCCTAGTGAGGGCCTTGAGTGGGCAGAAGGCAGAGAGGAGAAGGAAGACGTAGTGAGGAGGCAGAGGAGCATACCAGGCTCACCCCGATATATATACCGGACACCGGGTCCATGCCTACAGGGATTACTTATACCCAGTAGGAACCACCAGAACCCCTGGAGGACTACAGGTCCCAGGTTCACCAAACGCTGACTACAGTACCAGGGCTAGGAGTCATGGAGGTCCCAGCGTCCAGGGAGAGTGATCTCCAAACAGAAGACCCTACCACCTGGTCAGCAGGTGCAAAGAGAGACAGTAACCAAGCTAGGCCTAGCTCCAGGCAGGTCAGAAGCTTAGAGAATAAAGCAATGGATCGAGAGGCCCTATAGACGCTCACTGGGGAGAGTCCAAAAGTGCACCTTTCACCTGGAGTACCCTGGACCGTTCCTCCAACATCACCAGTAAAGGTACTGAAGCTTACCCCCGTGTGAGTGTCCGTCTTTCCTCCGGGACCCTCCTGCCGTCTCTCCCCTGCACCACCATCCATTACACCCCACGCTGCCCTGGAGCTAGCTCTACCTGTGGAGAGTCACACCATCCCTGCTGCCATAACACCAGCTCCAGAGGATTTCTCCGCAGCGGCGGCACCCCTTAGCCGCATTCCACAGGTGGCGTCACAAACTTTCCAAATCCCCTATAAACTATCCCCCACTTTTCACTGACCGCCCTGGGTCATGGACCGGGCCAGCTACCGTGATATCCCCCAGCAACCAGAGACCCGGCAGCCGAGTACCCCATGGCCCAGGGGGCGCATCAGCTTCTTGAGATTAATTTATACTGACCGCACTGCACAACACAACTGATGCTCCCAAAACCATTATAAGGCAAGAAATCCCACTTATTAAACCTGACAGGGCACACCTGTGAAGTGAAAACCATTTCCGGTGACTACCTCTTGAAGCTCATCAAGAGAATGCCAAGAGTGTGCAAAGCAGTCATCAAAGCAAAAGGTGGCTACTTTGAAGAACCTAGAATATAAGACATACTTTCAGTTGTTTCACACTTTTTTGTTAAGTATATAATTCCACATGTGTTAATTCATAGTTTTGATGCCTTCAGTGTGAATGTACAATTTTCATAGTCATCAAAATAGAGAAAAATCTTGAGAAGGTGTGTCCAAACTTTTGGTCTGTACTGTATATTGTACAAAGTAAAAGTGAAATATTATATCATTGTCCTGAGAGGAAAGTTCTGATGTACATGTTAATGTAATATTTTGGATAAAAGGCATATCCTATTTTCATCCAAAGAAAACACAAGAAATCCCAATGCAGCTCCACTACGTGTTAGAACAGTTTGTTCACGAGCGGTGATAATAGACCATTGATGTTTGTTTCCTAAAGGGGTTATCTAAAATGAAAAGTCTGCAGTCACTCTGTGTGACTACAGACTTGTGAATCCCCCCCAACGCACGTACTGTGCGCTGCGAGGATTCGCTGTTGTTTGCCCCAGGAATGGCGGTCAAGTATGCGCTATGTATACTCCCAGGCAGAACCCATCTAGTGGACTTGGCTTCGCTCAATACAAGCACAATACATGTGTATTGAAAGAGACCGTGCCCCTTGGACGGGTTCTGCTGGAGAGTATGCATATCACATACTTGACCGCCGTTCCTGGGGCAGACAAAACAGCGAATCCTCGCAACGCACAGTGCATGTGCTGGGAGGATCTTCAAGTCTGCAGTCACACAGAGTGACTGCAGACTTTTCATTTTAAACAGGCAAACCCCCTTTATATTATGTTTACACTCCTATTATGCCAATTTCCTCTTCAACTTACTTACCCTATTCTTCAATACCTTATTTTAGTGAATCAGACCTCCAAATGCTTGTCATTATTATTTTTTATTAGTTTTATTGAAGGAGAAAAAGAATAAACAAACCAATATACAAATTAATAATCACCAGAACTCCAACCATCTAAGATGGCAGTATACAGCATATATTGTAAAGTATAAACAATGATATTATGTAATACCTAATTACAGAGATATTTAAAGGGGTGGTGCAAAACAGTGATTTAATCCTGAATGTCTTTCTATTTAATGCAATAATCTAATTGCTTCCTGTTTGATGTTATTTTGTTTGTGTCTCTGCTGCAGCCGAATCTGCTCCCCCTTCAACTCCTCTAGCACAACTTGTTTTTGCTTGATTGCATTTGGCCAGCAGATGACAATCTCTCCTCATCTCAGGCACATCCTGCAACAGTTCTTCTGATGGCTTTTTGCCTTTTACTACATATGCTCAGTAGAATGTTGTCACTTTGCGATATTTTCAATGTACAGTGACAGTGCGATCACTCGCCGACTCTGATGAGAAGTGACAAACCGGCAAGAGAGCATGGTGTCAGTGCACATTGTAAAGAAAGAAGAAAAGCAATTAGATTATTACATTAAATAGATAGATATTTAGGATTAAATCAGTGTTAGTTTCGGACCGCTATTTTTTTTTCTAATATATTTTTATTAATGATGGGTTTGGAGAGAGAATGGGAGGAAATAAAAATAAAACTGGAAATTAAAAAACAAGGGAAATTAACAGGGGAAAAATATAATCTCTGGAGAAGATTAAAGTAAATCAGTAAACTATCTAGTTATTAACATAAACATGAATATATGTGTCAAAATTGTTCATTGAAAACCACAAGTCAAGGAATATGAGAAATGGGTGGGTTTAAAATTCCTTCTAACCAGGGCTGACGAAATTTTAGAAATCAGAGAGCAAAAAGATATTCTAAAGATGCATAATTGGACACTCTAGTTATTAGATCGGCAATAGGAGGAGGAGATATAGATTTCCATTTGGCAGCAATCAAACTTTTTGCAGTCAATAATAAATGAGAAACAATAAATGTAACTGACATATGGCGTTCACTAATATTCAGCAAAAAGAGTGTCAATTCAGGTGAAAGATTAAATGCTTCAAAGGTTAAAGAAGATATTAAATGGGATACATCAGACCAAAATACTGATAGAGAAGGACAACTCCAAAAGTTATGCAGAATGTTCCCAGTTTCTTCGCAATTTATTCAGCATTCCTGTGAAGATGGGAAGAGTAAGCCCTGCAAAATGCCTGAGACAAGAATTCCTCAAGAGAAAGATTCCCAATGTCTTATTCCTAGTTGAGACTGTTACTAGTTGTCTTAATTGTAATTTCATTATTATATAATCTACAAAATTTTGTAAGAGTTCAGTTTCCCCATGGTGAAGCAGAGGTTAGAAGCATTGCTAACAAATTGGGTAAAGTTAGAGTAGAGAACAAAGTAGAAATTGTGATCTGAGCTCTTAAAAAGAGATCAGCTGATCTTCATAATTTCTAATAAGTGTAATACCTCTACTACACCACGACGAAAGGGAAATATTTGAGATGAAAAACTCAAACACTAACAAAGGAGGAAAGCTGGTGATTCTGTCTATATTTCTTTTTCCAGCTTCAACTGTTACGTTCCAGGATTGTATAGTAGCTGCAATAATAAGGTGAGAAGGTATAGGAAGGGAAGGTTGAAGAAAACGGGTCCCTAATAAATTCTGCAAAGAATTAGAAGAATAAGAACATTTTTCTACAGTTTGCCAACTAATTTGAGGGGATTCAATTATCCATATTTACTAGATTTTAAAATGGTTGAGTAATAGTAGCTGATTAGTCCTCCAAATAATCTTCATTTGAATAAGTTGGATCTTACTACTCTGGGCCTTTTATTTCTCCAAATGAATTTCATGACCCATGTCTGAAGCTTCCTCAACCACTTAATAGGGATGATAATAGGAATATTTCTAAAAATATAAAGTAGCATTGGGAGAATCATCATTTTATAAAGAGCCACTCTATCTAACCTGGTAGGCTTTATATTTTCAAAATTGTTCAAATCTTCTTGACAAATCACCCCTTTAAAACACAATCAGACAATATACTGTACGTTTGACCAAAGTTTCATAGTAATAAACTTTGGCTAGTTACAACTGTATTAATAAGATCAAAGATTAGATATTCAATTGGACCAGGCAAAAATAAAGAAATAAAAGAAACCTTCAGTATTTAGGCATAATTATTGTCCCGTGAAATTGCGAATGGAACCAGCAATCTCACAAGATGACAGGACTACACCATTGACCCCAAACATGTAGAAATTTACTTTGGATAAAAGAACAAGTCTTATCCAGGTTTAAACTCTAGGTGATCGTCTATCCATACATTTAAAAGCTATTGTTTTGCAAATTAGAAATAGTGATTCTCTAAGAAAAATTCAAGAAATGTGGGACCATTCTTCCTCCTCAAGTATCCCATATAAGGAGACTAGCGGATCAATAGTAACTGAACGTCCCTTTATTGTACTGTAGATAGAAAATCCATGGACTCATTCCAAAACCCAGTAGTAACGAGGTAGGTCCAAACCATTAGACAAATCAACAATGAATTTAGAAAAAAAATACTATTTAACATTCATGTCTGACGTGAGGTGGTGTAGAAGGAGAGAGGTGTGTGATTGTAGCAACCAGCAGTACAACTCGAACCCACATTGTAGCGCTCTGCTGGTTGCTACAATCACACACCTCTCTCCTTCTACACCACCACACGTCAGGTGATTCACTACCTGTTTGTGTATCTCCTTTAACTGTGCAACAGCCTTTGCACTACATCGTGGCGTTTTCTTTGGGTCCTATTACTACACACTAGGTCTCTATGTCACTACATGATATTGGTCAGATAACCTGTTCCTTGTACCATTCCTCCGTTGATAGAGGTTATTACGGGCTATTTTTTACATGGGGGTACTTTTTATTTTTATTTTGTTCCTTCGTTTTCCATCTCCCTTTATGGAACGACAGCTGATGGGTGTATTCTCATTAGAGATTTTAATGTTATATATATATTTATATTGTTCTTACCTAATGTGAACGCTTACTTATTAGTAAGTAATATTCCTTTCATGTATTTACTCCATTTGACTGATACATTTGACTATTCTGTATATTAATTATTTATACATCTCTACACTACATTATTTGTAATACGTGTCTTAATACATGTTTTTTTATACTCACTTTTTATATTGGTGACACTCATTGATAAAGTTTTGTTGAAAGTTTTTTGCACACGGCCTCAGGTGCAAAGGTTATGTTGTTTTTTTCTGCTCTTCCTTTTTGAACACCCTTTTTTTTTTTTTCACTTTATGTCTGTATATAAATGGAGTGTTTCAGTGCATACATTGATATATCTGTTGGTGCCCTGATGAAGGGGTGTGGAACACCCAGAAACGCGTAGGCATTTACCAATAAGCAAGGATTTTATTGTATGTTCCTGATTTGAGGATTTTTCAGCGGCGCGGACGTATATCTCTACCTCCACCGCCTTTGGATTTATTCTGGTCCTGTGGGACACCTATTTGAGATCCGCTGCAGCTGCCTTTTATATGTTATGGTAGTTGTGTCCTCACACAACCCAACCAGGTGAGAACCACCATTTTACTATTATTCCCTATGTCTACAGGTGTAACCCTATTGGGCTTTGCGCTCTCTCTCTTTGTATTTTCATGATTGGAATAGGTAGCAGAGTAGTGAAGGAGGACACTTTATGTCAACTCACCCACTATACTGTGTTTTGACAGACGCTATGTGGAAGATCATGACTATATAGAAATCGGCCATCGCAACTGCAGTATGTACAGTTATGTCCTGACGCCGAATGGCAGATGTCATGACAATGTACATCATTGACAGTGTAAAAGGTTCTAGCAGGTCCTACCCAGAATGATGGAGCAGGGATATAACAGCTTCTTACTTCATCATTATAGTCAACCATGTCTGTTTCCTAAGGACACAGATACCATTGAAATTGTTTGCAAATAATCTGAGTTTGCAGACTGAAGACAAGATTTTGACAGCTGCCCTGTTCGGTCTGCAAGGACAGCAGTAGCAGGCGCTCCCTTTGTGGATGGGGGTCCTTGGCAAGTACCTACTTTGCCACGCCCAACACATGCCCTGGAAGAGAGGATATGTTATGAATAAGAACTATGAGGATTGGAGATGTGCCGGGGCAGTTAAGTGAATGATTGTTCTATTTGCAGTTATCTTGCTGAGCTTTAGGGACTTCAAACTTGTCTCACCTCCCAGTAGCTGACTTGTTCCTCCCCAGAGTTAATTGCTGCACAAGGTATATTGTGCTGCAGACTTCATGCTACAGTGGTGGCCAAAAGTATTGGCACCCCTGCAATTCTGTCAGATAATACTCAGTTTCTTCCTGAAAATGATTGCAATCACAAATTCTTTGGTATTATTATCTTCATTTAATTTGTCCTCAATGAAAAAACACAAAAAGAATTGTCCTAAAGCCAAATTGGAAATAATTCCACACCAAACCTAAAAAAAGGGGGTGGACAAAAGTATTGGCACTGATTGAAAAATCAAGTGATGCTTCTCTAATTCGTGTAATTAACAGCACCTGTAACTTACCTGTGGCACTTAACAGGTGTTGTCAATAACTAAATCACACTTGCAGCCAGTTAACATGGATTAAAGTTGACTCAACCTCTGTCCTGTGTCCTTGTGTGTACCACATTGAGCATGGAGAAAAGAATGAAGACCAAAGAACTGTCTGAGGACTTGAGAAACCAAATTGTGAGGAAGCATGAGCAATCTCAAGGCTACAAGTCCATCTCCAAAGACCTGAATGTTCCTGTGTCTTCCGTGCGCAGTGTCATCAAGAAGTTTAAAGCCCATGGCACTGTGGCTAACCTCCCTAGATGTGGACGGAAAAGAAAAATTGACGAGAGATTTCAACGCAAGATTGTGCGGATGGTGGATAAAGAACCTCGACTAACATCCAAACAAGTTCAAGCTGCCCTGCAGTCCGAGGGTACAACAGTGTCAACCCGTACTATCCGTCGGCGTCTGAATGAAAAGGGACTGTATGGTAGGATACCCAGGAAGACCCCACTTCTTACCCCGAGACATAAAAAAGCCAGGTTGGAGTTTGCCAAAACTTACCTGAGAAAGCCTAAAACGTTTCTGAAGAATGTTCTCTGGTCAGATGAGACAAAAGTAGAGCTTTTTGGGAAAAAGCATCAACATAGAGTGTACAGGAAACAAAAAGAGGCATTCAAAGAAAAGAACACTGTCCCTACAGTCAAACATGGTGAAGGTTCCCTGATGTTTTGGGGTTGCTTTGCTGCCTCTGGCACTGGACTGCTTGACCGTGTTCATGGCATTATGAAGTCTGAAGACTACCAACAAATTTTGCAGCATAATGTAGGGCCCAGTGTGACAAAGGTAGGTCTCCCTCAGAGGTCATGGGTCTTCCAGCAGGACAATGACCCAAAACACACTTCCAAAAGCACTATAAAATGGTTTGAGAGAAAGCACTGGAGACTTCTAAGGTGGCCAGCAATGAGTCCAGACCTGAATCCCATAGAACACCTGTGGAGAGATATCAAAATGGCAGTTTGGAGAAGGCACCCTTCAAATATCAGGGACCTGGAGCAGTTTGCCAAAGAAGAATGGTCTACAATTCCAGCAGAGCATTATAAGAAACTCATTGATGGTTACCGGAAGCGGTTGATCGCAGTTATTTTGGCTAAAGGTTGTGCAACCAAGTATTAGGCTGAGGGTGCCAATACTTTTGTCTGGCCCATTTTTGGAGTTTTGTGTGAAATGATCAATGATTTGATTTTTGCTTCATTCTCTTTTGTGTTTTTTCCTTGCAAGCAAATTAAATGAAGATAACAATACCAAAGAATTTGTGATTGCAATCATTTTCAGGAAGAAACTGAGTATTATCTGACAGAATTGCAGGGGTGCCAATACTTTTGGCCACCACTGTATGCATTGAAAAGAGTGATATTCATGGTGAAAGTCTGCAGCTCTTCACAGAATTATGATTTTCAGTGCAGAATCCATAATGAAAATCCACAGAAATGTCACCATCTAAATAGCTTTCTAGTAATGATGAGAGAATCTGTTGAAATTCAAATTCAGCAGATTTTCTCAAATTTGAGTGGGAAAATTGATATGCATCAAATTTATTTGATGTAAATGGAATGTGCCTTATTATGTTCTGTGTCTTAGCAGACTCCAGAGCATTATAAACATAGGGTAAAAGAAAAGTGACAATGATCTCAAGCTGGGCCTACAAATCAGAAGACATGTCATGACTTCCAAAATGTAGAAGGCGGTTTGCAATGCTCACATTCGACAGCCATGGGCTACTGACATGCCAGGTTTGTCAGGATCCTACAATTCGAATTCCTCATCTCTAATTTTTCTTTGTACCCCTTCCTAGTCCTTTAGGATCCAGCAGAATGTTGGCCAGTTGGCTAACATTATGCTGGATTTACGCAAAGTGAATTGTAAAAATGTAATCCATCTTTTCTAAAATTCTAGGGGAGTACGATTCACCTTGAATTGATTTGTTTCATCTCAAATTGGTCCGCTCATCTCTACATTCCAGAAATTTAACGTTGGCCTGTTTTCGTACCTGAAGTCTCACTTAATATACCAAAACAAGCCTCAGGGAGGAGAATTTGAGGCAGTATTCAGGCATAATCATGCCCTTTTTCTCTGTCCACCCCAATTCCATGCCTCTTTACTCTTTACTCTCCACTCTCATTCTATGACTTTCCACAGTCCATTTCCTATCTCCCTGTATGAAGAAATGTCGCAAAATGGCTGGTTTATGTGAGGTTTCGGGCTTGTTTGGCCAAGCCTGTAAGATTTGCTTACTCTTCTGACACTCTGGAACAACCCACCTTATTCTAGAGTCTTCACAAATATTTTGAGAAAATTCACAAATATGTTACATATAGTTAAATAAATATGCTTTGTACATATCTGATGATAGATTTACCTATAACAATATATGCTTTAGGCTATGTGCCCACGATGCAGAAATGATCTGGATTTTTTCCTGAGCGTTTCTGCATCTCCCCTGGCAGAAAAAACGCATGCGGATTATACATGCGGATTGTACATGCGTTTTTCCTGCCAGGGAGATGCAGATGTGAAGCGTTCTTCACTTGCATTTCTGCATGCGGGTTGTCAAGCGCTTTCCAAGCGATTTTAGCATCACTTGGAAAGTGTTTGTCAACTTGGTCACTCTATATAAATCCATGCAAACGGCATGGATTTATATAGTGTGACCGTAAAGAATGTTAAAAAATAAAAAAATAAATCTATACTTACCTTCCGATGGCCCCCGGAGTCTTGATTCGATGAGTTTCAGCTTGCCGGCAACTTGAGGTACACTTAAGGACCTGCCGTCACATGACTAAATGACGTCAGCGCAGGTCCTTGAGTCCACCGCGATCTGCCAGTAAGAGAAGACAAGCACTCCGGGGGCCATCAGAAGGTAAGTATAGTATTTATTTTTTATTTTATTCATTTTTTTTACAGGTTCTATGGTACCCGGATCCGGAGGAGAGTCTCCTCTTCTTCAGACCCGGGTACCAACCGCACATTGAAACACATGGAATGCGCGTGTACAGATCCAGTGATGTGGAATCCAAGGGATCCAATGCAAGTCAATGGCGGCGAAAACGCAGCACTTGCGCAAAATAATTGGTAGTGCTGCGTTTTTTTCCGCAATGATAATCCGCAGCAGAAACTTCCGCAGCATGTGCACAGCACATGCGGATTATCATTGGGGAACATGGCAGACCTTCTACCAAGCATTTTTTAAGCGTTTCTGCAGCGGAATTGCCGCTGCGGAAACGCTTAAAAAACACATCGTGGGCACACAGCCTCATGCGGCTTCTGAAAATGTTTATGGTTCAGTACAAAACACATTATTATACTGTAATTTAAACCCTAGAGCAATGGCAAGTTTATAAATGTAGACCATCGTAAGAAAAAGTTACTATAACTTGTTTTTGGCATCTGAATGAATTTGATATTTTGGTATAATCTGATGTTATATAAACTCTCCATTTGGCCTTCTTAGTCAATGTAATGCTTAATGAAGACCTAAAGACACGGGTAGTAGTCTCAATTAAAGGGAAACAACAAACCCCATTGCTTTGGATCGATATATTACACAACATACTTACAGCAGCTGGAAATATTGATTTGAAAATAACACATTTGTTAAAAAACTGCTATTTATTTCAACTACAGTCGGCTCTTCTGTACACAAAGCCTACAGTATATGTTTTTTTTCCATTGAGTAAATATGCAGATGCTGTGAAACCGTGTGCGGCATTATGTTCTGTGTAATCTGCTGTATCGATTCACAAAGTAAATAGAAAGTAATAAGAAAATCAATTTTATGTGCTGATTGAGTTGGAATGTAGTCACTCAATCCACTCCACAAGTGAGATCTGCTTGGGAATAGCAAGTGACTTCTACTTTCCTTATAGGTTACAGGTTGTAGGTTACTGATGTTTTAAATCTTCTTACAAAAATACTTTAGAGTAGCTGGAGATTGAAATACTACAGAGGAGAAAGAATTATTAGTTGACACAAACTACCAAGAAATGTCCAACTTTCATGACGCTATTTCCCAGGATCCAACCAAGCATGGAGCGACTTCAGAGTCGAAGCTTGTTAGAAAATATTTGATAAAGACACAGCGATTGTTACATAATAGAGAAAGCGCATCTAGACTTTCCTTTAACTTTAAGAGAGATGTCTAGACTAATGTAAAATACAGGAGGAAGAAACATATCCTGATGATAATACTTTATACTGTCAGTTCACTGAAGAACATAAAGGAGATAAAGAACTTTAAAAGTGCAGTTGTCACAAAGACTCGAAAAAAAAATCGAAGATGTTTACATTTAAGATGTAAATAAAGCAACTTTTATGTACACTTTTGTTTTGATTGATGGTCACCTAACATCTATCATTGAAATGCATTAGGCATTTGTGCGTGGTTTCCTACCGCAATGGAAGTAACAGACGTTTGGAAAAAAATTATAGTGCAGGATTTTGATCTGTAAATGCCAAGCACAAAATCTATTCATGGTGGAAGAGAGGAGAAACCCAACTTGATTGAATTGTAAATAATATAGGAAGTTTACAAAATAAAGTGCCTAAAGGAACACTCCAGGCAAAATTGAAAAATTAAAAAAAAAATAGTAGGACGTTTGTAGCTTGTATTTATTCAAAAACTTTACAAGGTTGATAATTTGTGCTTTGTTAGTTCTATGCTGCTTTAATATGCAAAAGAAGGGGTTATTTCTTAGATTTCCTTTCTTACATTTAGTACTGTAAATGCATTGCGCAGGGAACCCTGTACACCAGGGCATGGGTCGGGTCCTTAGTATCTGGCACACTGATGCAGTAGTGGGCACATGGTTGTGAATGTGCGGAGTTGACGTCGTCCTTACTGTTCTCTCATGGCTGGATGCAGGGCCGGCGTCAGCACCCGGCGCACCCGGGCAAATGCCGGGGCCCTGAGCAGGCAGAGGGGCCCACTGGCGGTCGCGCACCCCGCTGGGCTATGGGTGGAGGAGAGCGGTGTCAGCGCCCGCCCTTCTCCGCCGCTTGCTCAGGGCCCCGGCAGCTGGATACTTACCTCTCCACAGATCCGCTGTCTTCCTGCTCTGCGCTCCCTGTGACGTCTCAGGTCAGAGGGTGCGGTGACGTCTTTACACCGCGCCCTCCCCTGAGCCGTCACAGGGAGCGCTGAGCGGGAAGACGCCGACAACGCTGGGGTTTGGACCCGAGCAGCGGGCAGCAGGTAGCAGGTGAGGAGAAGGGAGGTGAGTATTTGATTTTTTTTTTTAATGTATAGAGGCATGGGGCATTATAAAGAGGGGGGGGGCATCCTGCATGGGGCATTATAAAGAGAGGGGGGGCATCCTGCATGGGGCATTATAAAGAGAGGGGGGGCATCCTGCATGGGGCATTATAAAGAGAGAGGGGGGGAATCCTGCATGGGGCATTATAAAGAGAGGGGGGGTGACATCCTGCATGGGGCATTATAAAGAGAGGGGGGGGATCCTGCATGGGGCATTATAAAGAGAGGGGGGACATCCTGCATGGGGCATTATAAAGAGGGGGGGGTGACATCCTGCATGGGGCATTATAACGAGAGGGGGGGCATCCTGCATGGGGCATTATAAAGAGGGGGGGCATCCTGCATGGGGCATTATAAAGAGAGGGGGGGGCATCCTGCATGGGGCATTATAAAGAGAGGGGGGGTGACATCCTGCATGGGGCATTATAAAGAGAGGGGGGGCATCCTGCATGGGGCATTATAAAGAGGGGGGGTGACATCCTGCATGGGGCATTATAAAGAGAGGGGGGGCATCCTGCATTGGGCATTATAAAGAGGGGGGGTGACATCCTGCATGGGGCATTATAAAGAGAGGGGGGGGGCATCCTGCATGGGGCATTATAAAGAGGGGGGGTGACATCCTGCATGGGGCATTATAACGAGAGGGGGGGCATCCTGCATGGGGCATTATAAAAAGGGGGGGGCATACTGCATGGGGCATTATAAAGAGAGGGGGGGCATCCTGCATGGGGCATTATAAAGAGAGGGGGGGTGACATCCTGCATGGGGCATTATAAAGAGAGGGGGGGTGACATCCTGCATGGGGCATTATAAAGAGAGGGAGGGCATCCTGCATGGGGCATTATAAAGAGGGGGGGTGACATCCTGCATGGGGCATTATAAAGAGAGGGGGGGCATCCTGCATGGGGCATTATAAAGAGGGGGGGTGACATCCTGCATGGGGCATTATAAAGAGAGGGGGGGGCATCCTGCATGGGGCATTATAAAGAGGGGGGGTGACATCCTGCATGGGGCATTATAAGGTGGGGAACAGCCTGCATGGGGCATTATCAAGGGGGGGGGCAGCCTGCATAGTGCATTATGTGGGGGGGAACAGCCTGCATGGAGCATTATAAGGGGGGGGCAGCCTGCATAGTGCATTATGTGGGGGGGAACAGCCTGCATGGAGCATTATAAGGGGGGGCAGCCTGGATGGGGCATTATGTGGGGGGTAACAGCCTGCATGGAGCATTATAAGGGGGGGACAGCCTTTATGGGGCATTATGTGGGGGGTAACAGCCTGCATGCAGCATTATATGGGGGCCAGTATCCTGTATGGAGCGTTATAAGGGGACCGGTATCCTGTATGGAGCGTTATATGGGGGCCAGTATCCTGTATGGAGATTTATAAGGGGACCAGTATCCTGTATGGAGCCTTATATGGGGGCCAGTATTCCGTATGGGGCCTTATATGGGGGCCAGTATTCCGTATGAAGCGTTATATGGGGGCCAGTATTCCGCATGGAGCCTTATATGGGGGCCAGTATTCTGTGTGGAGAAATTCACCGGTTTCTGAGCTATTGTGGAATTTACAATAGATATCACTCATGTAATGGAAGAAGTGAAATCTTTGCATTGTACTATATATGATAGAATAAAACAAGGAAACCAAAAAACAAGATGTACTTCCGGCGGAAATAAATATAAGTGTATAAATACAGAGTACATAAATATTCAACCAGCGAGAATGAGGGACCAATATAAGCAAAAGGGACAATCGGAAAAAACACCAAAAGAAGAAGGGGAGAGAGGGAAGCCGACCATAAAGTCCCAAATATCAAATGTAGTGAATAATTTCATATTTATTAACAGCAGGTGACAACAATGAATGATGATAAAAATAACTAAAAACATCTGAAAACAGGGGAGAGTGTCCGATATGATATTCCGTGTGGGAGAGAAAAATAGAAAAACATATATATATAATAATAATTGAATAAATAGTCTATAAATAGATAAAATAAATAAAGAATAATTGTGAATAATAAATAAGGTGCACAGTGAGATATATTAGAAAGTGTCAGTGCTATGAATATTTTGATGTCTGCCCCAAGATTGTATACAGAGTATATATAAAGATATATAACAAGTCAATAGCAGCATCAATGCATAATATATGTTTATCAATGTATATATACTAGGGAGACAGGGCAGAGAAAATCAATGCCTTAATCAAGATATAAAGGAAATCAGCAATGCAAGTGCCTGAGAATAAATCAATGTGTACCTGAGGTAGATAACTATCCTAGCATAATTAACAAATAATGAAATTGAAATATACCTACAAATGTGTAGTGAGGGGCTCCCACACACCAGACACGCGTCTGGTGTGTGGGACATGTGTACTGCATAACACTCATGTTTCATCCAGAGGCCTGTGCTGTCTCCACGATCCGGGATCCTGGAACAGTCACACATTCAATAGGGGACACCCAATTCTTTTCAAACGGATTAACTTTACTGAGCAGTCCAAGTTCAATTGTCGTTACAGCACTATACATTGTCATAGATACAGTTCCTTCAGCCTGAGCTATCCCTTTCCTCACTGGCATCTCTGGCCCCTGGGATATTCCATCTGGCTTTGCAGCTTCCATAAGTCCCGTCCCAACTCCCGTATGCGATTCTCCATCTGACTTTTCCTTGTGGAAAGAGATTAAGGCAAGCTTCTCTGAGCCTAATTCAGGCCGAAGGCCCTGGACGTTCCAGAAACGTCCACTGAAGTTTGACACCGCCGTGCTATACCTATATCCTATATTAAACCCTAGACTTTCCCTATATGTTACACATAAAGAAGATTATACATTCATCACTTACCATTACATTAACTACGCACTTTAGTGCCTGTAAGATTCTAGACACAATAAAATCACATTCAAATACATAAGCCACAAGCGTTATCTTCAGAGGGAGAGACGTATAACTGTCCCTGTCACACCTTACATTATGATTATTCACTTTGTAAAGCATGGTTCTATTGCTTATTTATGTATGATACAACTACCCTGTAGCATGCTACCCTCCCCCTCTTAGTGATTGTCTCCTGGCCAAGTATGAGTACTCATCTGAGTCTTCACCTTGGATGTTTAATTTTTCATTACATTGGTATATGTTTTTATATTTTGTTTAATAAAATCCCATTGTTTTCCAGTTTTTTGGTGGATCTACACTTCACTTTTTTCCTAGGATCTATATATGCATTAACATTTTAGAATGTCAGTGCAGAGTGGAACGAAGACAACCCTGTACCTTTATCATTTATAGGCAGTCCAAAAGTAGTTAAAATATATAAGTGTAAAATAAAAGTATATTGTGAGGATAACTAATTACCATCTACATAGAGACACTATTTTCATGAAATAGTCCAAGAAAAAAAATCTTATTACTCTTTTTACATGATTACTACTCTACCCTAATAATGTTAAAAACAATCTACACATTTTAAATTGGAAGAAACTTGACAAAGGCTAAAGCCAGCAATAAATAATAATGCAGTGAAGTCAGCAGTCTGATCTAATGTGTCAAATGTTTTATATTTCTCTAACCAACCACGAGCCATAAAATGTTAATACCATTATTAAGAAAACCCCAGTAAATAATTTCTAGGACAGCCACAGATTTATGAGCTCTAATACTATTTTCACAAGTAACTGTTTGATAGTAAGTATCAAAGGAGAACTATGCATGATTTAGTTGACCCAAGCAAATTTGGTTTCCTCACTGTAGCAGTTGCCATTATCAAAGAACATGGAAATAACCTGAAATAACCTGAAAAGGACAAGTTAGAAAAAATAGCAAATGTGACTTGCAGACTTTAAGGAACAAGGCAGTCTTCCAAAATAGATTTCATGTTAGCTTTTAAATATAAATGATTACAGCAGCGCTTTTGTTTAATACTGTGCCTCTGTCCCAGAGGAATCAAAGTACTTTGCAGAAGAATACAATAGTCGCCAGATTCTTGGGCAAACGCAACCTTCAATCATACATCTTTCTTTTTCACTCTTTTTCCAGAGCACTGATTTGAAGCCATGTTATTATATTAGAGAACTGCATGGGAAACAGTCTAAAGTATTTCAATAATAGACCAGGGCAGCACTTATTTGCAACTGCCAAGCGAGGATACTGGCACTTTTTATAGTAATTTATAGTCTGTAAATTAAAGAAAACCTCAAAAGTAGCTAGTTTTATTTTTTTTTTTATTCCCGCAGCTCTCCTACTTATTTTGCATTCTGTTATTGTAAAAATCTACCATATGGTTTCACATACACACGTGGTCAAAATTGTTGGTACCCCTCGTTTAATGAAAGAAAAACCCACAATGGTCACAGAAATAACTTGAATCTGATGAAAGTAATAATAAATTAAAAATCTATGAAAATGAACAAATGAAAGTCAGTCATTGCTTTTCAACCCTGCGTCCACAGAATTTAAAAAAAAATTAAACTGATGAAATAGGCCTGGACAGAAATGATGGTACTCTTAACTTAATATTTTGTTGAACCACCTTTTGAGGCAATCACTGCAATCAAACGATTCCTGTAACTGTCAATGAGACTTCTGCATCTCTCGACAGGTATTTTGGCCTATTTTTGCACTTATTTTATTTCCACTGCTCCCCTGAGTATTCCACTTTTTTCTTTCTTAAAATCTTCCATACGGATCCAGAAAAAAGGGTCTTTTTATTTAGTGCAAATTGTTATGGTTTCTACCAAGAGAGTGATGCTAACAATAGAGAGCAGCCTAGAGATATGCCCCCAGAGAATCCAGTTAGCCACACCCACTTGGTAAAGACTATAAAAATTTGTACTAAATAAAAAGACTCATAACTATGGAACTGTATGATGGACTTTAAAAAATAAATGACAGACTACTCAGGGGAGCAGTGGGAAAATAATAAGAAAGGGCCACTTTTCATCTGATGAGAGGTCCTCTTAAATTAGATTATCCGATCTGTTTAGCTGTTTGCGTTTTTATTAAAGATTTTTATTGTATTCATGTAGATGAGCAGTTTTTCTCCCATGCATGTAAATTCTCACCACCTATGTAATGGCAAAATAAGCCAGCTATATTGTGATTCTTTGTTTTGGAGTGTAAAGTGTTATCCTGAAAACACCAGCAGATTCTTTGTTTGATAAGTGCAGTTTGTTCTTTATAGAATGATTTACTTCGCAATCAAACATTTTTAAAGGTTATTTCAGAAGTAAATTTGTTTGTACTTACAAGCATTCATGATATTGTCAATAAAACAAATAACCAACTCCAAATGTCCAAGGTGGACTGAGAGTTGTTTTCATGGAGACTGCCATTGCTTCAGCTGCATCATATAATGCCTTCTTTTATATCTAAAGGTCTTAAATGGTTATCCCAATCATTTTTATGTGTAAATTGAATCTGTCACCAGGTTTATGCCGCCCTATCTGAGAGCAACACAACATGGAGACAGAGACCCTAATTCCTGAGTTGTGTCGCTTATTGGGCTTCTTGCTGAATCTTTGCTAGTTCTCTGAATGCTGAGCTCTGTTTAACCCCACCCCTGCCAATGATTGACAGCTTTCAATCTACACTGTGCATAGGAAAGATGTCAATTAATGGTCGAGTTGGGGAAAGCCAAAGCTCCTGAATATCAAGGACTACAGTTGTATCAAAAGTTTTGAGACTGAAAATTGTGGTTTTCACAAAGTTTGCTGCTTCAGTGCTTTAGATCTTTTATTCAGATGTTTCCATGATTACTGAAGTACAGTTCTCAGAATTTCATAAGTTTTAAACTTTTATAGACAAACACATCAAATTTTTGCAAAGGCTCAATATTTACAGTGTTGACTCTTATTTTTCAAGACTCCTACAATTTGCCCTGGCATGCCGGATATCAGTTTTGGGCCAAAGTCTGACTGATGACATCCATTCTTGCCTGATCAGCACCTGGAGTTTATTACAATTTCTATGTTTTCATTTGTCCACCTGTTTTTTCAGAATTGACCACAGGTTTTCAATGGGATTGAGACCTGGGGAGTTTCCTGACCATGGGCACAAAATGTTAATACTTTTTTCAATGAGCCACTTAGTTACCACTTTTGCCTTGTGACATGGTGCTATGTCATGATTGTTCATCACCAAATTGCTCCTGTATCGTTGGGAGAAGTTGCTCTTGGAGGATGTTTAGATATCATTCTTTATTTATGACTGTGTTCTTGGGCAAAATTATGAGTGAGTCTACTCCATGGGATAAAAAGCAACCCCACATGAATGGTCTGAGGAAGCAACAGTTTTGCAAGACACAGGGCTCATGGTAGCACCTTTTCTTCTCCAGACAATCATTTTTCCAGATGTCCGAAACAGTGTGAAGGGGGCTTCATCAGAGAGAAAACTTTACCCGAGTTTTCTGTTGTTCAAACCTTCTACTACTTCCATCGTTAGTTTCTCCACGTAGTCCCTTCTTCATTTTACTGCAGGTGGATGTGGCGCCCCTGAGGGTTCAGTCACCACAGAGGTACTGCACCTCACCCAGAGGTGTGGCATCTCCTTCTCTCAGGTAAGGATGGAGTACTGCCCGGGACCCCAACACCTGCACTTAACATTACACTACTCCAAGCCGGCTGGAAGAGCATTATGCACTTCTTCTGCTGCCGTGTCCCTGGCTGGATTGGGGGGAACCAAAAGTGAGGGGGAACCAAGTAGTGGGTGTGGGTGGAGGACGCAGAACAAGGGAGCACTTGAATATACAGTGCTGGCCAAAAGTATTGGCACCCCTGCAATTCTGTCAGATAATACTCAGTTTCTTCCTGAAAATGATTGCAATCACAAATTCTTTGGTATTATTCTCTTCATTTAATTTGCTTGCAAGGAAAAAACACAAAAGAGAATGAAGCAAAAATCAAATCATTGATCATTTCACACAAAACTCCAAAAAAGGGTCGGACAAAAGTATTGGCACCCTCAGCCTAATACTTGGTTGCACAACCTTTAGCCAAAATAACTGCGAACAACCGCTTCCGGTAACCATCAATGAGTTTCTTGTTATGTTCTGCTACCAAAGCTAAGGAAAGAGAGGAGATCTGTCCCTACAATAGGACTCAGCTGAATCCCTACGATGTAACAGGGAACCTGATCCTGCGATCAGACCTGCTAAAGTCCTAATCTAGTCTGTACGGAGACCTATAGATGTGGGGAGGGAATCCCTACAAGTACTAAGGACTGGGAGGAATATGGGACACCTCCTAACAGAAATAGTAGCAGAAAGACGAACAAACAAAATAGATAGAACATAGAGGTCCGTAGACCAAGCAAACTAACAGAGTTAGATACAGAGCACAGGCTAGCTAGAAAGTAGATATACAATGAAGTCCAGCAAAGCCAGAAGGGCGGAGCAGGATTAAATAGGCCAACAAGGTCATGTGACCAGCAAAGGAAAAAAGACCTAAGAGCAAGGTTCTAACATTTCTTACAATGCTCTGCTGGAATTGTAGACCATTCTTCTTTGGCAAACTGCTCCAGGTCCCTGATATTTGAAGGGTGCCTTCTCCAAACTGCCATTTTGAGATCTCTCCACAGGTGTTCTATGGGATTTAGGTCTGGACTCATTGCTGGCCACCTTAGAAGTCTCCAGTGCTTTCTCTCAAACCATTTTATAGTGCTTTTGGAAGTGTGTTTTGGGTCATTGTCCTGCTGGAAGACCCATGACCTCTGAGGGAGACCCAGCTTTCTCACACTGGGCCCTACATTATGCTGCAAAATTTGTTGGTAGTCTTCAGACTTCATAATGCCATGCACACGGTCAAGCAGTCCAGTGCCAGAGGCAGCAAAGCAACCCCAAAACATCAGGGAACCTCCGCCATGTTTGACTGTAGGGACTGTGTTCTTTTCTTTGAATGCCTCTTTTTTTTTCCTGTACACTCTATGTTGATGCTTTTTCCCAAAAAGCTCTACTTTTGTCTCATCTGACCAGAGAACATTCTTCCAAAACGGTTTAGGCTTTCTCAGGTAAGTTTTGGCAAACTCCAACCTGGCTTTTTTATGTCTCGGGGTAAGAAGTGGGGTCTTCCTGGGTATCCTACCATACAGTCCCTTTTCATTCAGACGCCGGTGGATAGTACGGGTTGACACTGTTGTACCCTCGGACTGCAGGGCAGCTTGAACTTGTTTGGATGTTAGTCGAGGTTCTTTATCCACCATCCGCACAATCTTGCGCTGAAATCTCTCGTCAATTTTTCTTTTCCGTCCACATCTAGGGAGGTTAGCCACAGTGCCATGGGCTTTAAACTTTCTGATGACACTGCGCACGGAAGACACAGGAACATTCAGGTCTTTGGAGATGGACTTGTAGCCTTGAGATTGCTCATGCTTCCTCACAATTTGGTTTCTCAAGTCCTCAGACAGTTCTTTGGTCTTCTTTCTTTTCTCCATGCTCAATGTGGTACACACAAGGACACAGGACAGAGGTTGAGTCAACTTTAATCCATGTTAACTGGCTGCAAGTGTGATTTAGTTATTGCCAACACCTGTTAGGTGCCACAGGTAAGTTACAGGTGCTGTTAATTACATGAATTAGAGAAGCATCACATGATTTTTCAAAGGGTGGCAATACTTTTGCCCACCCCCTTTTTTAGGTTTGGTGTGGAATTATATCCAATTTGGCTTTAGGACAATTCTTTTTGTGTTTTTTTCATTGAAGACAAATTAAATGAAGAGAATAATACCAAAGAATTTGTGATTGCAATCATTTTCAGGAAGAAACTGAGTATTATCTGACAGAATTGCAGAGGTGCCAATACTTTTGGCCAGCACTGTATATATATAGGGAAGCCATCATGTGTAGGGGTGGATTCAGTGAGAGAGAAGAGGAGAGGAGCAGAGTTTCCTAAGGAGCTCTGCTCCAGAGTGGGGCCTAGTAAGAGAGGCCCAAGAGCGAGAGGGGAGCGGAGGAGAAAGGCTCCAGTAACAGAAGGGATCCCAGGGGGTATGGTGAGTGCAGGACAGCACCCGTATGCCCGAATCTGCCAGGCGTCAGAGGGATCAGGCCGCAAGAAGGGAACCGGTCCCTGGACTAGCCGAGTTACTTTACGTCTCAGCTAGAAAACCGGAGGCTTCTCCACTTTCAAGGTGCAGTTGCCACTTTCACACCTAAGCCGCCAAAAAGGGCACCAAGTCAGGTCCGGGAACTTCAAGTTGCCCAGAGGGATCTCAAGGTACCCGTTCGGGACTTTGTGTGGCGGGGCGCAGGGCAGGAGGGAGAGACCCAGCGCGGGAAGTCGGCTAAGAAAGGAACATACAGAGAGGGGTCCCGTTAAGTGCTTTTGAAATACTTGAGGGAGTGCTGAACCCCTGCCTGGTAAACGCAGCGCGATGTGGGAGGCTGACACCTGTACTGTGCCACCTGAAGAACCTAAATAGCTGTGAGAAAACTCGGATGACTGCACCCCACTGCTTCTGTCAGTTATTTCTACCACGCTATCGCTCCTGCACTACAATGCCCAGCATCACCATCCGCACCTACACTGCCCCGGGGCCCACTCCGCCTGTGGGGAGCAGAAACATCTCAGCTGCCATCCCATCACCCCAGAGGTCTGCAGCAGCGCTGGTACCCATTACCAGGAACCACAGGTGGCGTCACGAGGCAATACCGTTTATCATCCCTTCAAGCAACAACCCCTTTTTAAGAGTGACCCCAGGGTACGGGCCCGGGAGACGACCGCCGTGACATCCCAAGAAGGTAAACGCCCGGGTACTGAGTTTCCCCCATATCCCCCTGGGCGAGTCATGGATAACATGGAAACCAAGGAAGATATCCAGCATGGCAGCGATCTGTAATAATAATTATTACTGTAATAATTATTATTATAATAAATTCATCTTTTTTTCTGGCATCTTGAAGGAAAATGCATACAGAAGAAAGAACACACGGCTGATGCTATTGCATTTCAAGCGAGTCAGCTCAACTCTTAATTATAACCATAGAAAGAAATCACACATTATAATCCTAAATAGTAGCAACCCTAAAAATAAACCAATAGAAAAGCCCTGTTAAATACATAAGCGGATCAATGCAAAGTACGGAATGGAATGCACGCTGTTTCTACGTTGCAGCATAGTCAAAAGAAAATGCCACTGAGATATTCATGCCATTAAAATTTGAAAGGGTAAGAGAGTTAAAGTAGCAGTATAGTTAACAAAAAAGTCTTAATATGCCAATAGATTTAATATTATACTTTGATTTGGAGGCTTCTGTGTAATTTAATGTTTAGTATTTTAATTTTTTATAATTATCTTGAATATTGCATTGAACTTAAAGGGGTTGTCTGGAATTAGACCTCTTTAGTCCACTTACGATAAATATATGTCCATATTTGCAGAACTGATAAGTACGGTATATGCGTCCATTTTCCTGCTGCATCAGCTCCAACACAGAGATACTGAGTTTACCACTTATGGTTCTGGTAGATCAATTGGGCCTAAAATTGGTTTAGGTCCCAATCACATGATAACTATGACAGCCAATCTTGATGCTCTTGAGGAAAAAAAATGGTGTTGATACAAATTTTCTTATCGACAGTGCTTAAAAAATTCTTCACTTCAGTTAGATTCAGTTCGGACGAGGCAGAGAAGTTGTCAAACAGTCTGCTCATACTTTTTGCTGACATTTTTTTTTAACCTCCTCATGTCTGCCTCATAATTAATTAGTTAATGGCGCATTCCTCATTACTACTTAAAGGGAATCTGTCAGGTGATTTTGGCATACTATACTAATGGTACCCTGCAATAGGGCGTGGGCAGCTCTTTCAGAATATATAAATTTTATTGCTATACGTTGCCCTGTTGTCTTGCTGTAAGCCCCGGAAAATTAATAGTCACGTGCCAGCTACTCAAGCGTATGTAAATCCGAGGCGAATATTCACCCCTACTCACACCCATAATCCTGCCCACCCCTCTGCGCCAGCGTCAGTGATAGTAACTAGTCAAGCATATGTAAATCTGAAATGAATAATGACCCCTACCCCAGCCCAAAATCCCGCCTACCGCTCTGCAATGACCTCATTGATAGTTTGGGTGCAGTCAGACTGCCGTATTACTCACCAGAGGATCGCATCGCAAACTGCTCTCCTGACCTGAGTGTGAAAACATATATTTCTAATCAGCTGTCACGCTCAGGTCAGGAGAGTCGCCGGCCAGTCTGAGGATTGTGATGTGATCCTCAGGCAAGTAGTACAGCAGAGGTGTGTGCGGGATTATGGGTTGGAGTATGAGGTGAATATTCACTTTGGATTTACATACGCTTGACTAGCCAGCGTGTGACTATGAATTTTCCAGAGCATACAGCAAGACAACAGAGCAAGGTACAGCAATAAATGTTGCATATTCTGAAAGGCCTGCCCAAGCCCTATGTCAGGATACTATTAGTGATGAGCGAGCACTAAAATTCTCGGGTGGTCCAGCACATTGGAATACTCGGGTGCTCGACCCGGGCAACGAGCCTAATGTAAGTCTATGGGAAACTCGAGCATTTTTCTGGCGGCCCCCCCACGGCGGTCTGCAGAAGGTCAAAAATTGCCCAAATCGATGGGAACAGTGCTCAATTAAACGTCAGGCAGGCCAAATATATAGGCAGACAGGCAGGCAGGGTATATAGGAGGGTGCATGAAAAACATAGCAGGGCAATTGGAACACACTAGTGCCCTCCGATTTTCATGCACCGGTCTCTTTAAAAAAGCCAGCCGGCAATTCATCAGCGGCATACACCGGTACCCGACAATTTAGAACAGAAAGAATAGAGCATCACACATAGATTAGATAGATAGACACATGTCAGTCACATATATAATAAGTACAATGACAGTGTTGGTTACTGTACTTGTCATTTAGTGTTAAAATAAAGGATTTATTAAAAAAAAAATTGGCGTGGGGTTCCCCGTAATTTTAGTCTCTAGCGGAGGTTAAGCAGACGGTTGGGGCAGATGTTTGAAGCCTGGGAAGGCTTGCGCTCTGCAGTGTCTCTTGAAGGATGACAAGCTGGATGGCAGCATTCTGCTACCATCCAGCCTGCCATCTCAATGCCGTCCCAGCGTGGGAAAATTCTCCTGCTCAAGCGGTGACGTCATTTGCCGGCACTTTATGCGCAGGAGAATTCTCCCACGCTGTCAGTGACGTGCATGAGGTGAGCTGAGTTCATTGGACATGAACTCGGCTCATCTGGATGCCGTCACAGCAAGACACTGAGGAGCTTCACTGAGGAGCTTCTCAGTGTCTGCAGCATGGCAAGCTGGATGGCAGAGTTCTGCTGCGATCCAGCCTGTCATGTCAATGTAGCAGAGCTGAAGCTGTCCTGGGAACCATGGAAAGGTAAGGATGAGGTTGGTTTATTATTTTACTTTTATTGCAGGAGATCGTTGGCTTCAGCTGGAATGGGCGTGACGGAAAGTAGAGTTTAATTTAGAACATTAAAGAATTGTGTCTTTATTTCAATTAAAGGACTTTATTCTGGGTGTTTGTGTTTTTTTTAACTTTCACTATGGGGTTAGTAATGGGGGTGTCTTATAGACGCCTCTCCATTACTAACCTGGGCTTGATGTCAGCTGGCATTATAAGCTGACATCAACCCCAACCCTATTACCCCACTGCCACCGCTACAGGGCAGTGGGAAGAGCAAGGCTAAGTGCCAGAATTGGCGCATCCTATGGATACGCCATTTCTGGGGCGGCTGATGGCTGGTGTTTCTAGCCTGGGAGGGGGCCAATATTCATGGCACCCTTCCTGGGCTATTAATATCAGCCCCCAGCTGTCTGCCTAGCCTTTGCTAGCTATTAAAATAGGGGGGACCCACGTCATTTTTTTTTTGGGTCCCCCATTTTAATAGCTAGTAAAGGCTAGGTATTAGCAGGGGGCTGATATTAGTAGCCTGGGAAGCTCCATGGGTATTACCCCCTTCCCAGGCTTCAAACATCTGCCCCAGCCGTCTGCTTAACCTCTGCTAGAGACTAAAATTACGGGGAACCCCACGCTAATTTTTTTTTAATAAATCCTTTATTTTAACACTAAATGATAAGTACAGTAACCAACACTGTCACTGTACTTATTATATATGTGACTGACATGTTTCTATCTATCTAATCTATGTGTGATGCTCTATTCTTTCTGTTCTAAATTGTCGGGTACCGGTGTATGCCGCTGATGAATTGCCGGCTTTTCATGTTTCACTGTGAGCACTCTTCCCATCAATTTGGGCAATCACTGTAATGCCACAACCACCATGGCTGTGGCATTACAGTGAGTGGCAGACAATCCCTGCATGATTGGTGCTCTAAATAGCGCCAAACATGCAGGACGGGGACCCGAGCTCCCGCCCGAGCATCGTGCAAATACTCGGCGAGCTCAGAGCATCTTGAGTACTGAGATGGTCAGTCAAGCACCAAGCAGTGGCGAGCATGCTCGCTCATCACTGGATACTATTAGTCTGGTATGCAAAAATCACCTAACAGATTCCCTTTAATTGCGGAATTTTCACTATTGTGCATGCTCTATTTGGTGGCACTGCTCAATCCTCTGCACAGAGTTATCATCTGGTTCACATTGTTATGAAAGAGCATATCTGTACTGACATCTTTAAACACAATGGCGCCCCAATTTATCAAAGTGTTTTTGCCAGAGTTTTGGAGTAAAACATTTTGAAAAGATGCAAAATTTTTGCTCAACTCAAAGTCAAGGGTAGAACACGTACGTGACTCACAGACGTCTTAATGGGGCTTTAACTGGAGCTCCTCCATTTTCAGATCGACTACAGTGTACAAGCAAAAGATCCCCAGGAATTCACTGCATAAAAAACTGATTTCCATTATACTAAAAATGATTAGTTTGAAAATTATGATTTACTGTTCTGATTATGTCCAAGTGACACAGGTGCATGACTTGCTGAGAGTATTAATTCTTTCTCTTAGAATGATATGTGCACCTGTGTCTATTGGACATGATTTGGTTTCGTTTTTCATCTTCTGGATTTAAACCAAAATATTTCTATTCACTGATAACACACAGAGATCTTAAAATGGTAAAGATGGAAAAAGGATAATATAAAGTTTAAATCATCACTTATCGATATTTTATAAATAAGCCTTATTTATATAAAACTGTAAAAGTCCTTTGATCACTTTCCAATATCCATCGTACATGTATGGCACAAGTCAGGTGCAGGTGGTTGGATCGGACTCAGGAGCTGAGCCTGCACCGTATCCAGCAGCTGCTGTGTTACAAAGCCAGCATCTGCCTGATTCTAACAATCTCTTAAATGTTGCTGTCAATCCCTGACAGCAGTATTTGTAAGAGGAAGCGATGGTGTCTCTGAAGAGTCCCTGCATGATGTGACATTAGTGAGGAAAGACTGCCATCTGCTGGCTGGACAAAACCAGGCAGGATAAAAAAGATCACGGAGTGCTGTTTGGTTACCATGACAGCTGGAGCCTGCTAAAGGCTTCCATGCCCACCATGACGATGATTCTGTAAAACCCAGCATGTAGCTGGGCTCAAAGGAGACCTTGATATATTACATACTACAATATATTTGTATTGCAGTATATAGTATAAACAGTCAATAACAGGTTCAATTCCAAAAAAAAAAGCAAGATCACAAGCTTTTAAAAATGTAAGAAAAAAATTAGAATCTCCCCTCTTCTTTAGGACTATACTTACCACAAGGCATTAGAGGGTGACAGGGGGCAGTGCCGGTTAGGCAAAAAATTTCTTTACTTCTTTTTACGTTTTTTACTTTTTTAATGGAGGCACCTGGCCTCAGATCTATGCACTAATGGACAGTGGCATGTGCTCAGGGGCGCAACAACCACAGTCGCAGAGGTCGGGACTGTGACCGGGCCCATGCAGGTGGTGGCCCTGGCCGACGCCTGCATGAACTTCAACTGGATGTGCGTCCTCTCACAGACATTCAGCTGAAGTGAATTGCGGCACAGAGACCCACCGGGTCCTTGCACTGCAATACACACTGCTGGGCAATCAGAGACCATCATGGGTGAGAAGAACTGCAGACAGCCTGAGAGGTGTGCCGGCTGATCACACCTGCAGGACAGCTGATAGTCAAGGATGTGAGCACTTAATATCTGTGTGACGTCAGGCTGTCTGCAGTTATTCCCATGATCTTCATCGCTGTATCCACCTAGTGCAACGGCTGCATGTACCTGAAAGCCCGAGTCTCTGACAGTCTCTGCAGCCCTCTATCTCCGGCGTTAAAACGCCGTCTGAACCCATTTTCTGCAATACTCATGGCTTGTTCTACAGACTCCGGCACTTGTCCATCACCTCTAGTTGTAGTTCTAACTTCTTCAAAGGACCCCTGGAAGTTGCACGCGTATATCTGAAGTGCTTAATTTGGACTACCATTTTCTCTAAGACAGACACCGCACCAATTGCATATCAACAGCTATGACCTGAGGAAGCGGACGGGTATGTCTGTGAAGCGTGCTGTCTATTAGCTTATTGTTACAATAAAGTACAGTTATCCATACTGCTGTACCTGCTGTACCTGTCTTCATTTTCACGGGTGGAGCGTGGATCTATCAGCACCACTCTTCATCCGTAAATCTGACATCTTCATATCCTTTGGGTATTTGTGCTGCCTGCAGCCCACGGCCGATTCCTTCGCATTGTTGTGCGGATCACAAGGTGATCAAGGTGAGCAACTATCACTGCATACCTACTTTGTTGTATTGGGTAACGGCACTATTGCGCTTCCTCTCTTTACTTATTACCTCAAAGTAGAGGAGAAAAAGGCTCCGGAAGCAAGTCAGCACTCATTGAGCCGAAGATGCAGGCTGCAGGTTTACTATAGGCTGGGATAGGGGGCCTCACAAAGTGAGGTGTATTGAGAGGGAACATTATGTAGGAGGGATAGTATGAAGAGGTGACATCATGAGGGGGGCAGGAAAGAGAGAGGGCAGCATGGTAACTATGTATGGAATAAGGGGCAGCATGGCGTCTCATTAAGTAGAAGGGGCAGCAGCCAACATGGGGGTCTAATTATGGAGAAGAGCAGCATTGGGGGATCAGTATAAAAAAGGGGCAACATGGGGCACTCAGTATGGAGAAGGGGTAGGCGGAAGGGCCAGGGGGATCACAGACAGGGATTAGAAGACCCTGTATTCAGTCCAGCCACCAAAATCTAATTAGGTAAAAACTTCAAATGGTGATTTAAGAAAAACAACACAGTGGATTTATTCACCAAAGGTATCATTTTACTCTGTATTACAGCGTAATTACAGCCATGTCTTTACTTTACATTACAGAATTGTGCTGACAGGTTCTCTTTGAAGCGCCTAGGGCAGCATAAATGCCAAATACAGCTCTGCTCTTTTCACTCATTTAAAATAAAGATATAAAAAATAAATATATTCAGTATCACCATGTCAGTAAAAGTCCAACCTCTCAAAATATTAAATTATTTAAAGTGTACAATAAAGGCCGAAGCCCAAAAAAATAAAATAAATGCCAGAACTACTGTTTTTTGGTCATTGCATCTCTGAAAAAAATCTGATCAAAACCTTGTATATACTCCAAAACGGTATAAATAAAACGGTACAAATGAAAATGTCTGTTTTCCCTCACACAGCTCAATCAACAGAAAAAAGTTAGTCTCAGAGTCTCAGAAAATGGTTTCACAAACAAAAACATTTTTTTTTATGTAAATTTCAGAATTTTTTTCCCCATAAAAAAAACATTACAAGTTTGGTATCATTGCAATTAAGCTGACCTGGGAAGTCATGAAGCCTGGTCATTTTTACCTCCAGTGAACGCCATAAAAACAAAACTCAAAACACAATTTTGAAATTTGCAGGTTTTTTTTAAATTTCACTAAGGAATTTTTTTTTAGCAATTTTCCAGTACATTGTCTGGTTTGTCATTCAAAACTACAGCTCGTCCCGCAATAAACAAATCCTCATACGGCTAAGTGAATGTAAAATTAAAAATGTAATGGTTCTTGTAAGAAGGGGAAGAAAAACAAAAATGCAAAAAAGGAAAATTTGCTGCGGAATAAGGGTTAATATTTTGGGGTTGGTAGCTGTATTGTAGAAGAGAATGAATTAATTTCACTACGAAGAAAGTCTATTGTATATCAAAACTACACAATGGCAAATGAAATTTCTTCCAGACAACTTAGCATTTTCATCTTCTTATTAGGGGGGAGAAAAACTCTAGGATATGAAAGAAGTATTTTAATGCATTTGTATTTCATTACATAATGTGATTGTGAGCAGGAAATTGGGCTTTAAAGCTTAATGTTACGTAGGATCGGCTCGAATCAGCTAAATTAAATTAACGGCCACAACTGCAGAATTCATCACCTCCAAGGATTTTTTTCTGGAATGAGCAACAGACATATTTTTTAAGTTCTGCACTGTCATCTGAATGCGGCAGATATATTGTAACAAAGAGTTTCATTGACCTGACAATAGATATTATATAATGCTGGTGGAGAACTGTTTTAAAATATGTCTTGTCCACTAAGGCAATCTGATGGAAAAATAAAGCATGAAGCCCAGGGAGGATGATAATTTAGAGTATTACTGCTCTCTGCTGGCTGATCCGAAAGTATAGCAGAGTGACTACGAAGTTGTCTGTAAGTTATACATTTGTGTATGTATTCTACAAATCTGTCATCTAATGGACTGTGAAATTGAGGTGCAGCGGGGGTTATTTATTAGCCTGATGGTGAAAATGGGAAAAAAACAAGTAAAAAAAAAGATGATGCTACTTTCCTGTGTTGCTTTCATTTTGCCCAATGCAGTTGTTTGCACTTTATTTTGTAGTATATTGTAGTCAGGAAATATTAATATGTAAACCTCTGTGGGCTGGAAATGTGCACACCATTAAAAAGCAATAATAGCAGGGAAGGTGTTTTGTGCCTCTCGTTAATATCCCAAGTGCCTTATTTACTTATGTAATGAACAAATGAAAGTTGTCTCAAAGGCTAAATAAAAAAGAAAACAATTGTCATTTACATAATTGTTTTTTTTGCCTAATATAACTACTTCCTAAAAATATATCAACCCCAATATGTTCCTAACATTTATTTGTACACTTTTTTCTTTTTCTATGTGAATATTTCTTGTTTTTTCTCTATTGTAGTTTTTATTTCAAGCCTCTATCAACTTTTCTTCCATCCCCCACGAAGCCATCATTCTTGTTTTCTATTTTAAAGGCCTGCACTGGTGACATTGTTATTTAAACTTAACTTTCTTTCTTACGATGAACTTTTGGTGAGTTTTTGATGAGTCAGATTTTCTGTACCATTTCAGCACCTATTAAGTAAATTAAGTTACTTGCGTTTTTTTCATTGCGTTTTTAGTGCGTTTTTTTACGTGTTTTTATTGCATTTTTAACACTGTGTTTTTTGTCTCTTGTTGGTGTGTCAGGTTTTATATAAAGCTGCTTTGTTTTTGATACTTCATGGTATTTTGCTTTGACAAAACTCTATTGATATAGTCTTGTGTGGATTACATGCGTTTTTGATACGTTTCCGCCGCAGAAGCGCACCAAAGACGCATGTGTATTTTTTCCCTGTGGATTTTCTGCATCTAATGTAAGTCTATGGGAAAAATTTGCATAGAAAATGCATAGTGAGCATGGAGCTTCTACTGTGAATACGTAATTGACAACCGACACATGCTTAGCAGAGAAGGGACTAGCCCAGCCTCTGAAATGGACATCACTGATGAAGTCCCGTTTCAGTATTTCAGCATGCACTGGGAATTCTCAAAACATCAAAACGGAAGTAAGTAGAAAAAAAAACACAACAGTTAAATAGAGTACATAGGGAGACTTTTTAATTAAATAAAATTGGAAAAGCAATTAGATTATTACAATAAATAGACAATTAGGATTAAAATCAATATAAGTTTTAGAGCAACCCTTTAAGATGTACCCTAAAGAAGGGTATACCCCAATAAGCCACTAAAAGAACTGAGTACAGCTTTACTCCCAAACTGACCAGCACTTCCGTCCATAAAATGGCTGCTGATGGAGGAGCATGTGACCATGACTAAACCTGTACATCAGCTTCCACCAGTTGTAAAACACCTCCAGGCCTGGATTGCCAATCTGCCAAAGCAGGCATTTTCCCGGTGGGCCAGTGGCTCTGAGCTGTAGCGTGGGCCACTGCCAGCCCTTTAAAACTTTTGAATAAGCCCCTGTGTGCGTGCTCTCCCCCTTACACGCACTGACAAAGCCACCGTGTGCGCCACGGCAGCCCTTCTCAAAGCATGCAGGGGAGAGAGCACGTGCACAGAGGAGCTTATTAAAAAGTTTTAAAGGGCCGCCGGCCAGCCATGGCTCACATAGGGCTCAGGCTGTGTCTGACGCTGGCCTGTACCAGCGTCAGAACTTTTTTGGGGGGTGCGTAACTCACCAGCCCTGCTGCCCCAGGGATCCGCAGCCGCTCATTGGCCCTGCTGCCCCAGGGATCCACAGCCACTCACCGGCCCCATCGCCCCAGGGATCCGCAGCCACTCACTGGCCCCGCCACCCCAGGGATCCACAGCTGCTCACCGGCCCCGCTGCCCCAGGCATCCGCAGCCGCTCATCGGCCCCACCACCCCAGGGATCCGCAGTCGCTCACCGGCCCCACTGGGATCCAGGCATCTGCTCATCAGCATGAGTAATGGACATGCTGCAGCTCTTCACCCCCCCATCGTAGGAATCTGGGTGAGTGCCAATATAGAATATGTACAGTAACAGAACAGTATGTGTATACAGCAGTCAGTTTTACCAGTATAATGTATATTGACTGCTGTATATACATTATATAGGTGCTACTGCTGTGTATAATTGCAGTATCACCTATATAATGTACACTGTGTTCCAAGTTATTCCAAAAGTGTTTATGAGTGATAAGGTAAGAATTTTTTTGTATGTCAGTTAAACTCATTGATGGTGATGTGTGTCAGGGCTCTTTATATCACTGTAAGCAATTGCAGACACCTGTGCTAATTACTTTGGCAGGTGTGTCCAATGAAAGGCAAGACTACTTAAGAAGGCTGTCCCACATTATTAAGCAGCCTACATTTTCTGCCAAAATGGGAAAGAAAAAGGATGTGTCGGCTGCTGAGAAGCAACAAATTGTGGAGTGTTTAGGTCAAGGCATGACTACAATCAACATTGCCAAGACACTTCATCCTGATCATCGCACAATCAAGAAGTATGTAGCTGATTCACAGTACACACGTGTGCGTGCTGATAAGGGAAAATTGAGGACTCTTTCCTGCAGGCAATTACGTCAGGTTAAAAGAGCAGCGGCAAAAAATCCTTGTCATAATAGCAGACAAGTTTTTGAAGCTGCTTGTGCCTCCAACGTCCCCCGAACAACAAGATGCAGGGTCCTTCAGAGGTTTGCAGCTGTGCGTAAGCCATCCTGTTGACCTCCTCTATCCACTGCACACAAGCAGAAACGGCTCCAGTGGGCCAAACAATAAATGAAGATTGACTTCAAAACTGTTTTGTTCACCGATGAGTGCCGTGCAACACTCGATGGTCCAGATGGATGGAGTTGAGGATGGCTGGTTGATGGACACCCCATGCAAACACGGCTATGGCGCCAACAAGGAGGAGGTGGAGTAATGTTTTGGGCTGGAATCATGGGGAGAGAGATTGTCGGCCCCTTTAGTATCCCTGAAGGGGTAAAGATGAACTCCATAATGTATGTTGAGTTTCTCAAACAGCACTTCCTGCCATGGTTCAAGAAGAAGAACCGTGCATTCCGCAGCAAGATCATTTCATGCATGATAATGCCCCGTCTCGTGCTGCACATAACACATCTGCATCTCTGGCTGCTATGGGCATAAAAGGGGACAAACTTATGGTGTGACCTCCATGCTCCCCTGACCTCAACCCCGTTGAGAACCTCTGGAGCATCATCAAAAGGAGTGTCTATGATGGCGGGAGGCAGTTCACATCTAAGCAACAGCTCTGGGAGGGTATTCTGTCCTCATGCAAAACAATTGAAGCAGAAACCATCCAAAACCTGACAAATTCAATGGACGAGAGAGTTCAGAAGCTCCTTTCGAACAAGGGGTCCTATGTGCAAATTTAACATCACCTAGAATAAAGTTTTGAGTTGAAAACTGTTTGATTTCAGTTTGTAATAACCTGCTAATGCTTATAATTTCAAAAATGAACATTTTTTTGTTCTTTATTAAAATGAAAAGGTTGAAAACTCTGCTGTGCATAATAATTTGGAACATGCATTTTGAGTGCAGTTTGAGTGTTTTATTTTTTAAAAAATATACTGTTATCATAGGCAGTTTGTACAAAAAACTTTCAATTGTACTCTAATAGCTATTTGACTGGAAAATTACAATGACTGCAATTCATATAGGTAATTTGGGAAAATCTGAGAAAATATTATTTGCATAATAATTTGGAACACAGTGTATATGTACTGCTGTATATATGTTATGTAGGTGATACAGTAGTAGCACCTGTATAATGTATATATAGCAGTAGAACCTGTATAATGTATAAACAGCAGTCCATATACATTATACAGATGCAGCTGATGTATATACAGTATATGTTTGTATGTTGGTCATGATGTATTTGTGCAACAGCATATAAAATTTTTTTTTTCAAATATAGGAATATGATGGGCCAAGTAAGCATTCAGTTCTTTAGTTAATGTGTTGGAAGCAGGAAAATGGGATTTTAGTGATTTTAAGCATGGCCAAATTTTGATGGCTAGATGACCAAAATGACAAGTCTAATGGAGTATTTCTGACATACTGTGATTTGTATCTGTGAAAAGTTGTACATTGAAAAATAAGCAATGAACTGTCCACAAGATCATGAGATGATGTTTCTCTCTAATCATGACCAAGAATGAATCATGAACCAGATGCGCATCAGAACTGGACAGTAAAACAATGGAGGAAAGTGGCCTGGTGTAACGAATCATGTTTTCTTTTACATCATGTAGACATCCAGGTTATTATCCCCCATCGGAGGAAGGCCAGCCTGCAGGGGTAGTGTAATGTCTTAGGCAGCTTATGGGAAACATTTTTTCACACCAACTAATTTCTTTATGGCAAAAGTGTCCCCTAATGGCATCAGCCTTATTCAGCAGGATAATGCATCCCACTGCATTGCACAAAATGTTCATGAATGGTTTGAGGAACATGACAAAAAAGTTTATTCCATCCAAGGAAGCTCCACCTTACAACTTACAGGACATAATGGATCTGCTGCTAACATGTTGGTGCCAAGTACCATGGATACCTTCAGAGGTCTTGTAGCGACTATGCTGCAACAGGTCAAAGAAAAACGATAGGATCAAGTAGATAGGTCATTTTTACCACACAGTGAGCACCAGAAAGCAACCCAAAAAATCAATGGCAAAACTGACGTTTCTTCACCTTTTCACCCCACTTAAAATTTGTCCCTGCATTTCAGTACATTATACGATAAAGTGAATGGTGTTATTCAAACCTACAATTCATGACCCAAAAAATGAGCCCTTAGACTGGTAAGTCCTTGGAAAAATAAAAATGTTATGGCTCTTGGAAAAAGTTGGCGGGAAAATGAAAGCGCAAAATGAAAAATTGCAATGAATTGGCCATTTTTTAGAACATTATTTTTTTTTCTATGATTGTATGAAAAGCTATTAGCTGCCTGGAATAAATATTGGCAACTCAGGTATTGAAAGTAACCCGCTAATCAATTCAACTGATACTTCAACTTTTCATTGTTTACCATAAAGTATGCAGCACGAGCAAGTGCTTTTAAAATATACAGTAATTGTACAACTTGAATTATACAGATAGTAAAACAAATTGCATTAGTGGGAAAAATAGCTCGAGCTTTGTGCTGATGCATCTCTGCTTTAGACGCCTCAGGCTTGATATAAATTAGCTGCTGGTATACTGATCTCATGTGAGCCAATGTACTAAAATCAAGTCGGTGTCGCAGTGGTGTTCTGAAGATGCACAGTCATCATGATCCATGACTTTATGTGCTTTTCGTGCTCTTTAGTCTCCTCTATTGGTTTCAATACATTTAGATAAATAAAATATCAAACGCCAAAAAATGATGCTCTAATGTTGATCTCAAGGACTGTAACTACAGGAAAGATGAGAGCTATTGTATGTTCCAATATGTGTCTCAGTAAGAGTGTAATTACTACATATGTCCCAAGGTAACTAATATCTATGAATTCAAGGCACCATGGTTAGTACTGAGAGACAGAAATTGAAATTATATATTTTAAACACTTTTATTCATTGCCTAAAAGAAATCTAGAAATCTATTATCATCTCGACATAGAATATATATAAAAATACTAATGTGGAAAGAAGATGTAGTGAATATATTTTGCTGTTAAAAGACGTATTCGCATGCATCTGACTAACCCCTTCACACCGAAGCCTGTTTTCACGTTTCTGACCGGGTCAATTTTTTTAATTCTGACCAGTGTCACTTCATGTGGTAATAACTCTGGAATGCTTCAATGAATCCCAGTGATTTTGAGAATGGTTTTTTGTGACACATTGTACTTTATGTTAGTGGTATGTGGTATCTGCATCATTTTTGAAACATAATTTTGTTTTTGTTAGGAAGTTAGAAGGGTTAAAAGCTTATGAGCAATTGCTCATTTTTCCAACAAAATTTACAAAACTGTTTATTTTAGGGACCACATCACATTTGAAGTGACTTTGAGGGGCCTAATTTAAAAACTGCACCCCTCAAAGTGCTCAAAACCACATTCAAGAAGTCTACTAACCCTTTAGGTGCTTCACGGGAATTAAAGCAATCTGGAAGGAAAAAATGTACAATTTAATTTTTCCCACCAAAAATGTTAATTTAGCCCCAAATTGTGCATTTTTACAAGGGTAATAGGAAAAAATGGACCATATAATTTGGTGTGCAATTTGTCCTGAGTACACCGATACTCCATATGGGGTGAAAGTCTACTGTTTGGGCCCTTGGAACAGAAAGAGCGCCATTTGACTTTTGGAATGCAAAATTGGCTGGAATAGGTAGTATATGCCTTGTCACGTTTGCAAAGCCCCTGATGTGCCTAAACAGTGGAAACCCCCCTCAAGTGACCACATTTTGCAAACTACACTCCTCAAGGAACTTATCTAGAGGTTTGGAGAGCACCTTAAACTCTCAGAATTTTATAACGTTGAGCCATGAAAATGAAAAAATACATTTCCCACAAAAAGTTACTTTAGCCCCATATTTTGAATTTTCACAAAAGTAACAGAAGAAATGGACTGTACAATTTGTTGTGCAATTTCTCCTGAGTACACCGATACCCTGTATGTGGTGGAAATCTACTGTTTGGCACACAGCAGGAAAAGCCTTCCAACTAAATTCTTGAGCTCAATTTTGTCTTAATACAACCCCTGGCAAAAATTATGGAATCACCGGGCTCGGAGGATGTTCATTCAGTTGTTTAATGTTGTTTAAAAAAGCAGATCACAGACATGGCACAAAGCTAAAGTCATTTCAAATGCCAACTTTTCGGCTTTAAGAAACACTAAAAGAAATCAAGATTAAAAATGTGGTGCTCAGTAAGGGTAATTTTTTTTCAGACCAAGCAGAGAGAAAAAATTATGGAATCACTCAATTCTGAGGAAAAAATTATGGAATCACCCTGTAAATTTTCATTTCCAAAACTAACACCAGCATCAAATTAGATCTCCTTGTTAGTTTGCATCTAAAAAGGAGTGATCACACCTTGGAGAGCTGTTGCACCAAGTGGACTGACATGAATCATGGCTCCAACAGGAGAGATGTCAATTGAAACAAAGGAGAGGATTATCAAACTCTTAAAAGAAGGTAAATCATCACGCAATGTTGCAAAAGATGTTGGTTCTTCACAGTCAGCTGTGTCTAAAATCTAGAAACAACATGGGAAGGTTGTTAAAGGCAAACATACTGGTAGACCAAGGAAGACATCAAAGCGTCAAGACCGGAAACTTAAAGCAATATGTCTCAAAAACAGGAAATGCACAACAAAACAAATGAGGAACGAATGGGAGGAACCTGGAGTCAATGTCTGTAACCAAACTGTAAGAAACCACCTAAAGGAAATAGGATTTACATACAGGAAAGCTAAACATAAGCCATCATTAACACCTAAACAGAAAAAAACAATTTTACAATGGGCTAAGGAAAAGAAATCGTGGACTGTGAATGACTGGATGAAAGTCATATTCAGTGATGAATAGCGAATCTGCATTGGGCAAGGTGATGATGCTGGAAATTTTGTTTGGTGCCGTTTCAATGAGATTTATAAAGATGACTTCATGAAGAGAACATGCAAATTTCCACAGTCATTGATGATATGGGGCTGCATGTCAGGTAAAGGCACTTGGGAGATGGCTGTCATTACATCTTCAATAAATGCCCAAGTTTACATTGATATTTGGGACAGTTTTCTTATCCCATCGATTGAAAGGATGTTTGGGGATGATGACATCATTTTTCAAGATGATAATGCATCTTGCCATAGAGCAAAAACTGTGAAAACATTCCTTGAAAGAAGACACATAAGGTCAATGTCATGGCCTGCAAATAGTCCAGATCTCAATCCAATTGAAAATCTTTGGTGGAAGTTGAAGAAAATGGTCCATGACAAGGCTTCAACCTGCAAAGCTGATCTGGCAACAGCAATCAGAGAAAGTTGGAGCCAGATTGATGAAGAGTACTGTTTTTCACTCATTAACTCCATGCCTCAGAGACCGCAAGCTGTTATTAAAGCCAGAGGTGTTGCAACAAAATACTAGTGATGTATTGGAGTGTTCTTTTGTGTGTTTGTTTTTCATGATTCCATATTTTTTTCCTCAGAATTGAGTGATTACATAATTTTTTCCCTCTGCTTGGTCTGAAAAAAAGTACCCTTACTGAGTACCACATTTTTAATCTTGATTTCTTTTAGTATTTCTTAAAGCCCTAAAGTTGCCATTTGAAATTACTTTAGTTTTGTGCCATGTCTGTGATCTGATTTTTTTCAATAACATTAAACAACTAAATGAACATCCTCCGAGCCCGGTGATTCCATAACTTTTGCCAGGGGTTGTAGAATGCCAATGCCAGGTCACATTTGAAGAGCCCCTGACATGCCAAAACAGCAGAAATTCCCACTGGTCACCCTATTTTGGAAACTAAACCTCTCGAAAAATTCATCTAGTGGTGTAGTGAGCATTTTTAACTTTCAGGCGATTTACAGAATTGTATAACATTAGGCTGAGTAAATGGCAAATTCACGTTTTTTCCACTAAAATGTTGCTTTGGCCCCAAGTTTTTAATTTTCAAAAGGGATATTAGATAAAAATGAACAATGCAATTTTTTACACAATTTCTCTTGAGTACGCCAATACCCCACATGTGGTCAAAAACTATTTTTGAGGCACAGTGCAAAGCTCCGAAGGGAAGAAGTGCCATATTGGAGTTCAGATTTTGCTGAACTGGTTAGAGGGTGCCATGTCACATTGGCAGAGTCCCTGAGGTGTCAGAGCAGCATAACCCCCCATAAGTGACTCCATTTTACAAACTACACCCCCCCCAATGAATATGTCTAGGGGTGCAATGAATATGTTGACACCACATGTACCTCACACAATTTTATAACATTGGTGGTGAAAACAGAATAATTACATTTTTACCACTAAAATTATGTTTTAGTCACAAGTTTTCAATTTTTATAAGGGCTAATAGGAAAAAATGGACCTCACAATTTGATTGCCAATTTCTCCTGAGTGTGCCAATACCCTACATGTAATCAGGACATACTTTTCAGGCACAATTGAAAGATCAGAAGGGAAGGAGCGCCCTATTATATTGCAGATTTTACTGTTATGGTTAGCGGGTGCCATGACCCACTGGAAGAGCCACTTAAGTGCCAGAACAGCAGAAACCCCCATAAGTGACCAATTTTTACAAACTACAGATCTCAATGAATTCATTTAAGGGTGCAATGATCATTTTAACACCGTGACTGTGTCACCGAATTTTATACCATTGGGCACTTTGCTTTAGCCCCAAATTTTACATTTTCACATGAAATTGCGGAAAAATTGCACTAAAATTTGTCACACAATTTCTGCTGAATGTGGCAATACCCCTTATGTGACTGTACAGTACTGCTTAGCCACACGGCGAGACTTAGGTGGGAAGGAGCGCTGTTTGACTCTTGGAGAACAAATTATTGTAGAATAGTTTGTGGACTCCATCAATATAGCCCCTAAGTGCCAGAAGAGCAGAATCACCTTTCAGGTGGCCCCATTTTGGAAATTACACCTCTCTAGGAATTTATCTACAGGTGTAGTGACAATTTTGACTCCATGAGTGTTTTCCTGCAACAAGCAGCAGTTGATGTTGCCGAGTGAAAATTGCAAATCTGCCATTGTAGTGCCCATATGTTGTAGTGCCCATACATTGTAGTGCCCGTACATTATGCCCAGCTTGTGCTTCTGGAGACAGGTATGCATAAATTAAGCGGACTCTCATCGCTACAGAAATTCCAAACATATGGACGCTAAATGTTTGTTTAAGCACACTAGGGCTCAGAATGTAGGGGGGCATTTGGATTTGGAAGGGCAGAATTCTCTGAATTTCTTTTGGGGGTCAAGGAGCCATAGCGCTTTTCCAAAGCCTTTGTACTACCAGTAACGTGGAAGCCCCCCTATTTTTCCATCGACAGATGACAGAACTGAGTGGGAACTTGCTTTATTTATGGATTGAGTTGAAGCTTTTATTGTGAACATTTTACATGACATTTTGGATCACATTTATCCTGGGCTCTACACTGAGCACTTATATCGGGGTTTCCATCTAAATCTAATATATTGCTCATTATTGAAAGAGAAGATGCTACCATCACTTTGTGTCCTTGATAGACTTGCATTTTTCCAGCATAACAATAATCAAATACACACATCTATTGCTGTTCTGAAGAAGAACTGGATTAAAGTGATTCATAGGCCAAGTGTCTCCTGATCTGAACCCAACTGAACACCTATGGGGAATTCTGAAGAGACAAGTTGAGCATCACTCTCTTCTAGCATCCAGGCTCTAAAACAGGTCGTTCTTAAAAAATGGTAAAAAATATTGCATGCAATATGTCGCCAACTTGTTAATTCCATGTCTAGAAGACTTGGTGCTGTCCTTAAAAATCATGGAGGACAAATACTAGGTGTATTAATTTTTCTTGTGGGGTGTATTCTTGTATTCAGTGAAATCGTGATTCAATTCTTACTTTTGAAAGGCGGTGTACTCATTTATGCTGAGCACTGTACATATTATATTACCTGGGTATATGAGCCACCTGCCATTCTTGTTTGTGACAGATAAAGGAGAAAAGCCCACCTACATGAGAGTACCCCTGTTACAGAGAGGAGGCAAAGATTACCACAGTATATGGAAGCATATTGGTTTATTCTTGATTGTCTGGATTATTACAGCAGATAAATCTGACTACTGATGCCTAATTGTGAAGAGGATGAGGACTGCCACACTAGAGATGGCTGAGAACTAGTGCCTGTGTGTAGGAGATTGAGGGAAGAAATTGCCACATAAAGGTGTTTTCACTGTATTGAATTATTAAATCACTAAATTTATTGAATCATGAAAATTAAAAACAAAATGCAAAGAATAGGGGAACAAGGGTAAAAAATGTGTCAGAGGGAAGGGCACAAAGGGGAGGGGAATGTTTGTCAGTAAAAATCAGTAATAAATAGATGAAAAACTCACATATCCAAATACATAACAATTGAAACCACAATGGAAAATGTCACTAGGATGTGTGGCTATCAGCAAAATATATCAAAAATCTAAGTTAGGGCAACAGCATGAGGGGAAGGGTAAATGGATATATAAATAAATAAGTATATGAATAAATAAAGTGCACAGTGCTACATGTAAACTAATAATACCCCCAGCTGAAGTATTCAAAGATTAAGGTATATGTAAAGAGATATCTAGCCAGTGACCATTTAACAGTAGTAGGAAGAAAAAATGAGCCTATATTGAAAAAGAGCTGATATTAGATAGTATGTATACTGACCCCCAGGACGCCGCACCTCACATCCGACGCGCATTTCGCTGATGCTTTGTCAGCGAAACGCGCGTCGGATGTGAGGTGCGGCGTCCTGGGGGTCAGTATACATATTTTTTCAATATAGGCTCATTTTTTCTTCCTACTACTGTTAAATGGTCACTGGCTAGATATCTCTTTACATATACCTTAATCTTTGAATACTTCAGCTGGGGGTATTATTAGTTTACATGTAGCACTGTGCACTTTATTTATTCATATACTTATTTATTTATATATCCATTTACCCTTCCCCTCATGTTGTTGCCCTAACTTAGATTTTTGATATATTTTGCTGATAGCCACACATCCTAGTGACATTTTCCATTGTGGTTTCAATTGTTATGTATTTGGATATGTGAGTCTTTTCTTCTATTTATTACTGATTTTTACTGGCAAACATTTTTTCCCCCCTTTGTATGCCCTTCCCTCTGACACATTTTTTACCCTTGTTCCCCTATTCTTTGCATTTTGTTTTTAATTTTCATGATTCAATAAATTTAGTGATTTTATGACCATACCTTATATTTGATGTATCAACAATTTAACCCATTTATAACTAAGTTGGCGCATCTGGGGAAAGGAGAGACCAACCCAGAGCGCCAAAACATGCCAACTCATATTACATATGATAAACTTGAGAAACAAAGAGTTTTTTTTTTGTAGGCATAAAAAAATTCAAATTTTATTACAACATTTAAAAGTACATATAGAAAGTACGATATAAAGTGACAGTGTATAGATGGTAGCAAAAAAAACACTGAAAAAGACAGCAAGTTGTAATAATCTCCATGATCCCAAAATTCAAAAGGCACCGCACATTGAGGCAACCCACCTGATTGTAAAGGAGTTTGTTCCTGTAGCAATTCCTCCAAAATAATGATCGCCTCCTGCTCCGCCGTACTCAAAGCACCCATCGGGGCATCCTTCTTGGAATGGAGTCTATGCAAGATGAGCTTCCAAGAGAACAAATGGAGGTCCTTTAGGGCTGTAAAATAATTGAAGCTATTAGTGGGAGAAAAAGTTAGGCCCATACTTAGGACCTCCAGTTGTTCAATAGAAAGAACATGTGCTGATAGATTGACAACCCGTAAGCCACCCTGGGACTGACTCACCCGTTGCAGTGCCAAGCCTTTATTTTTGCTTGTAAGTCTAGTTTGAATCCTCTTTGTGCCATGTGAGGACGTGCCAGGGTTATTCACTGCTTGAGGCCCATCATGCGTCTCTTCAGTAGAAGCGAACGACGATACTGAGGTAGATCTAGATCTGGATTGAGATTTATGTCTCTGAAATGGACGAGACCGTCCCCTCGTGGCATCCCATTTATATACTCTCTGTGATGATTTATCCTGAGCATCCCTCTGGAATTTTTTTGTTTTAGCATGTTGTGTTTCCTTTGCCCATTTTTGAGCTAAAATCTCAATCTCCTCATTTAGCTTCTTGAGGGAGTCAGCAGACATTTCATTCTTAAAAGAGAGTTGCAATTTCTCAATCTGGGTCTCAATACTAGATAGCGATGTCTGGTTCATTTCAATTAACAAATTCATATATCCAGTCGAACATATATTAGAATACTGTTCCCATCTATTTTTAATTGTATCGTCATCTACATTAAAAGAAGGAAATATTTGGACTCTCAGGCCACGAGGTATGAGTCCCTTTTCAATGCATTTCCTCAAAAAAGCAACATTCCACCACAACCGAGTCCTTTTCCTGATTAGATCTTTAAATTCATTAATAGATATAGACAAAGTATTTCCCCCTACTAGTGCTCCATTAGAGCTACCATCATTACAAATCTCATCCAATTGTGAGAGCCAAGTGTCGTCCTGTGCTCTGAAATCCATATTGGGTCTGAAAAAGACTGTGAGATACACAGAAATCAATAATATCAACAATTTAACCCATTTATAACTAAGTTGGCGCATCTGGGGAAAGGAGAGACCAACCCAGAGCGCCAAAACATGCCAACTCATATTACATATGATAAACTTGAGAAACAAAGAGTTTTTTTTTGTAGGCATAAAAAAATTCAAATTTTATTACAACATTTAAAAGTACATATAGAAAGTATGATATAAAGTGACAGTGTATAGATGGTAGCAAAAAAATCACTGAAAAAGACAGCAAGTTGTAAGAATCTCCATGATCCCAAAATTCAAAAGGCAGAATGATGCATACAATAGAACAGGTAATAAGACTATTTAATAATATAGGTCATATGCGTATATATTGCTGCATATCAAACATATCCATAGATACACTCCAAAATAGAAGGGTAATGGCTGCCAGAGAAAGGGATTCCCAGATGGAAGAACTCTTAAATATTGTTTAAGTCATCTTACCCAGTGGGAGGCCGGACATAGATCAGTGAGAATAGACGCGCAGTGGCAAGCCCCGACGCGCGTTTCGCAGCCCAGAGTGGCCGCTTCCTCAAGGGGAATGAACAAGAGCAGGAGAACGGAGCCCTTATCTGCCATGGTGTCGGTCACGTGTGGCCACACATGACCGATCACCTGACTCACAAGTAGGTGTGGTCTGGTGCCTGTAAGCGGCGCATGCGTCGCCACCCCCCGCCCCAGGACGCGAGCCCAAGCCGTCAGGAGCCAGTGCGCAAGCGCGGGCGCGCGGCCAGAACTAGGGCCAGGCGCCCACGCACGCACCAGCCCTACAGAGACAGCTGAGCGCGCGACCAACAGCGGAGAGAGCGGAGCACGCGCACAGCATCCAGTAACTGTGAGTGTGGTCAAAAAGATAGAATACACACAAATTTCATACAATGGGTGCAAGCTGCATACAGAAATGTACAATGTCTCAAAGTAAGCAATTTGGATTAGAGAAAAAGCACTATTAAATCACTTTATCAATGATTGGTCCACCAATTTGGTGCAGCATGCAAGGTGATCAATTCAGAACAGTGATGTTTTCATATTGCATCTTAAGGACTGCATCTATCAGCATCTAATCACTTCACAGGCAGTTCCGATCAGGCATAGATATACATCATTCAGCACAGAGGGCCCATTGCTCCAGACATGAAATAGAAACTAAAAGCAAAATATAAAATTAAAAATAGGAAAATTCCATATATACAATAAAAACAAATAGTGCCATTGCGCAACAGAAAATATTTTGAAGCACAAGAGAGGGAAAGGGAGAAAAACGAGAGGGGGAATGGATCCAAAAAGAGACTGGATTAAATAAGGGCTCAATTAGATTTACAAGAATGAGGAGAAGGACAAAGACTCATTTAAACCATAAGGGGATAGAGTGCCCAGCATAGTGATCCACTTAGCCTCGGCTTGTGCCAGGGCTTTTCTCACATTGCCCCCCCGGGCACCCATATGGACCACATCGATCCCACGAATCTTGAGGCACCCAGGGTCGCAATTATGGGCCGCCCTGAAGTGTCTCGGAATTGACGTACCCCAAGGAACCATTTACTATATCCAAATAAAGAACATAAAAATAATGGTGACGGCAGAAGAAGATACGATATATATCTACGTATAATCACGAATGGGATAATATGAGGAGTATTATGATGAAGCACTGGAATATCTTGACGACCGATGCCTCCCTGGGACCAATTCTTGGGGATTATCCCCTAATGACCCCCAGACAATCAAGTAACCTCAAGGATATTTTAGTGTCCAGCCATTATGTTGCTAAAAAACCTAATCCCTTTGGCTCCCGTGGCCCTGTTTTGGGCATGTTTCCTTGCGGCCATTGTCGTGCCTGCGCCAATGTCCTGCGCTGCACTGCCTTTGCGTCCTCGGATGGTACAAGACAATTTAATATCAGACATCACATCTCGTGCGGTACGAGTAACGTAATTTACTACGCAACTTGTGATTGCTCTCTGGTATACATTGGACTGACCTCCAGGGAGCTCCGGGTACGTATACGGGAGCACATGCGGGACATTGGCGCGGCCAGGACAGTGGCTGATGTTACTGAATTAAAGACAATTCCGAGACCCTTCAGGGCGGCCCATAATTGCGACCCTGGGTGCCTCAAGATTCGTGGGATCGATGTGGTCCATATGGGTGCCCGGGGGGGCAATGTGAGAAAAGCCCTGGCACAAGCCGAAGCTAAGTGGATCACTATGCTGGGCACTCTATCCCCTTATGGTTTAAATGAGTCTTTGTCCTTCTCCTCATTCTTGTAAATCTAATTGAGCCCTTATTTAATCCAGTCTCTTTTTGGATCCATTCCCCCTCTCGTTTTTCTCCCTTTCCCTCTCTTGTGCTTCAAAATATTTTCTGTTGCGCAATGGCACTATTTGTTTTTATTGTATATATGGAATTTTCCTATTTTTAATTTTATATTTTGCTTTTAGTTTCTATTTCATGTCTGGAGCAATGGGCCCTCTGTGCTGAATGATGTATATCTATGCCTGATCGGAACTGCCTGTGAAGTGATTCGATGCTGATAGATGCAGCCCTTAAGATGCAATATGAAAACATCACTGTTCTGAATTGATCACCTTGCATGCTGCATCAAATTGGTGGACCAATCATTGATAAAGTGATTTAATAGTGCTTTTTCTCTAATCCAAATTGCTTACTTTGAGACATTGTACATTTCTGTATGCAGCTTGCACCCATTGTATGAAATTTGTGTGTATTCTATCTTTCTGACCACACTCACAGTTACTGGATGCTGTGCGCGTGCTCCGCTCTCTCCGCTGTTGGTCGCGCGCTCAGCTGTCTCTGTAGGGCTGGTGCGTGCGTGGGCGCCTGGCCCTAGTTCTGGCCGCGCGCCCGCGCTTGCGCACTGGCTCCTGACGGCTTGGGCTCGCGTCCTGGGGCGGGGGGTGGCGACGTATGCGCCGCTTACAGGCACCAGACCACACCTACTTGTGAGTCAGGTGATCGGTCATGTGTGGCCACACGTGACCGACACCATGGCAGATAAGGGCTCCGTTCTCCTGCTCTTGTTCATTCCCCTTGAGGAAGCGGCCACTCTGGGCTGCAAAACGCGCGTCGGGGCTTGCCACTGCGCGTCTATTCTCACTGATCTATGTCCGGCCTCCCACTGGGTAAGATGACTTAAACAATATATAAGAGTTTTTCCATCTGGGAATCCCTTTCTCTGGCAGCCATTACCCTTCTATTTTGGAGTGTATCTATGGATATGTTTGATATGCAGCAATATATACGCATATGACCTATATTATTAAATAGTCTTATTACCTGTTCTATTGTATGCATCATTCTGCCTTTTGAATTTTGGGATCATGGAGATTCTTACAACTTGCTGTCTTTTTCAGTGATTTTTTTGCTACCATCTATACACTGTCACTTTATATCGTACTTTCTATATGCACTTTTAAATGTTGTAATAAAATTTGAATTTTTTTATGCCTACAAAAAAAAAAACTCTTTGTTTCTCAAGCTTATCATCTTATATTTGATGTGTCTAACTTTAGGTTGTGTACAGTTATATGAAAAAGTTTGGGCACCCCTATTAATCTTAAGCTTAATGTTTTATAAAAATTGGTGTTTTTGTAACAGCTATTTCAGTTTGATATATGTAATAACTGTTGGACACAGTAATGTTTCTGCCTTGAAATGAGGTTTATTGTACTAACAGAAAATATGCAATCTGCATTCAAACAAAATTTGACAGGTGCATAAGTATGGGCACCTCACCAGAAAAGTGACATTAATATTTAGTAGATTCTCCTTTTGCAAAAATAACAGCCTCTAGTCGCTTCCTGTAGCTTTTAATGATTTCCTGGATGAAGGTATTTTTGACCATTCCTCTTTACAAAACAATTCCAGTTCAGTTAAGCTTGATGGTCGCCGAGCATGGACAGCCCTCTTCAAATGATCCCACATATGTTCAATGATATTCAGGTCTGGGGACTGGGATGGCCATTCCAGAACATTGTAATTGTTCCTCTGCATGAATTCCTGAGTAGATTTGGAGCGGTGTTTTGGATCCATCCCCTGCTTAACTTCAACTTTGTCACTGATTCTTGAACATTATTGTCAAGAATCTGCTGATACTGAGTGGAATCCATGCGTCCCTCAAGTTTAACAAGATTCACCGTGCCGGCATTGGCCACATAGCCCCAAAGCATGATGGAACCTCCTCCAAATTTTACTGTGGGTAGCAAGTGTTTTTCTTGGAATGCTGTGTTTTTTGCCGCCATGCATAACGCCTTTTTGTATGACCAAACAACTCAATCTTGGTTTCATCAGTCCACAGGACCTTCTTCCAAAAAGAAATTGGCTTCTCCAAATGTGCTTTTGCATACCTCAGCCGACTCTGTTTGTGGCGTGCTTGCAGAAACGGCTTCTTTTGCATCACTCTCCCATACAGCTTCTCCTTGTGCAAAGTGCATTGTATAGTTGACCGATGCACAGTGACACCATCTGCAGCAAGTTGAGGCTGCAGCTCTCTGGAGGTGGTCTGAAGATTGTCCTTGACTGATCTCACCATTTTTCTTCTCTGCCTTTATGATGTTTTTCTTGGCCTGCCACTTCTGGCCTTAACAAGAACTCTCCCTGTGTTCTTCCATTTCCTTACTATGTTCCTCACAGTGGAAACTGACAGGTTAAATCTCTGAGACAGCTTTTTGTATCCTTCCCCTGAACAACTATGTTGAATAATCTTTGTTTTCAGATCATTTGACAGTTGTTTTGAGGAGCCCATGATGCCACTCTTCAGAGGAGATTAAAACAGGAGAACAACTTGCAAGTGGTCACTTTAAGTAGCTTTTCTCATGATTGCATACACCTGGCTATGAAGTTCAAAGCTCAATGAGGTTACAAAACCAAAAAAAGTGCTTTAGTAAGTCAGTAAAAAGTAGGTAGAAGTATTTAAAACAAGAAAATGATAAGGGTGCCCATACTTATGCACCTGTCAAATTTTCTTTGAATGCAGATTGCACATTTTCTGTTAGTACAATAAACCTCATTTCAAGGCAGAAACATTACTGTGTCCAACAGTTAGTACATATATCAAACTGAAATAGCTGATGCAAAAACACCAATTTTTATAAAACATTAAACTTAAGATTATTAGGGGTGCCCAAACTTTTTCATATAACTGTATTATGATTGACACATAAATAGCATTATCTTGCTTTAATAGCTAATTTTTTGTGGTTGTATTGAATTATTGCAGATCACAATCTCCTTTGAGGCCAAGATTACAATGAAAGGTAAGATATACATATACAGTACAGACCAAAAGTTTGGACACATCTTCTCATTTAAAGATTTTTCTGTATTTTCATAACTATGAAAATTGTACATTCACACTGAAGGCATCAAAACTATGAATTAACATGTGGAATTATATACTTAACAAAAAAGTGTGAAACAACTGAAAACATGTCTTATATTCTAGGTTCTTCAAAGTAGCCACCTTTTGCTTTGATGACTGCTTTGCACACTCTTGGCATTCTCTTGATGAGCTTCAAGAGGTAGTCACCGGAAATGGTCTTCCAACAATCTTGAAGGAGTTCCCAGAGATGCTTAGCACTTGTTGGCCCTTTTGCCTTCACTCTGCGGTCCAGCTCACCCCAAACCATCTCGATTGGGTTCAGGTCTGGTGACTGTGGAGGCCAGGTCATCTGGCGTAGCACCCCATCACTCTCCTTCTTGGTCAAATAGCCCTTACACAGCCTGGAGGTGTGTTTGGGATCATTGTCCTGTTGAAAAATAAATGATGGTCCAACTAAACGCAAACCGGATGGAATAGCATGCCGCTGCAAGATGCTGTGGTAGCCATGCTGGTTCAGCATGCCATCAATTTTGAATAAATTCCCAACAGTGTCACCAGCAAAGCACCCCCACACCATCACACCTCCTCCTCCATGCTTCACGGTGGGAACCAGGCATGTAGAGTCCATCCGTTCACCTTTTCTGCGTCGCACAAAGACACGGTGGTTGGAAACAAAGATCTCAAATTTGGACTCATCAGACCAAAGCACAGATTTCCACTGGTCTAATGTCCATTCCTTGTGTTCTTTAGCCCAAACAAGTCTCTTCTGCTTGTTGCCTGTCCTTTAGTAGTGGTTTCCTAGCAGCTATTTTACCATGAAGGCCTGCTGCATAAAGTCTCCTCTTAACAGTTGTTGAAGAGATGTGTCTGCTGCTAGAACTCTGTGTGGCATTGACCTGGTCTCTAATCTGAGCTGCTGTTAACCTGCCATTTCTGTGGCTGGTGACTCGGATAAACTTATCCTTAGAAGCAGAGTGACTCTTGGTCTTCCTTTCCTGGGGTGGTCCTCATGTGAGCCAGTTTCTTTGTAGCGCTTGATGGTTTTTGCAACTGCACTTGGGGACACTTTCAAAGTTTTCCTAATTTTTCGGACTGACTGACCTTCATTTCTTAAAGTAATGATGGCCACTCGTTTTTCTTTACTTAGCTGCTTTTTTTTTTGCCATAATACAAATTCTAACAGTCTATTCAGTAGGACTATCAGCTGTGTATTCACCTGACTTCTGCACAACAGAACTGATGGTCCCAACCCCATTTATAAGGCAAGAAATCCCACTTATTAAACCTGACAGGGCATACCAGTGAAGTGAAAACCATTTCCGGTGACTACCTCTTGAAGCTCATCAAGAGAATGCCAAGAGTGTGCAAAGCAGTCATCCAAGCAAAAGGTGGCTACTTTGAAGAACCTAGAATATAAGACATATTTTCAGTTGTTTCACACTTTTTTGTTAAGTATAAAATTCCACATGTGTTAATTCATAGTTTTGATGCCTTCAGTGTGAATGTACAATTTTCATAGTCATGAAAATACAGAAAAATCTTTAAATGAGAAGGTGTGTCCAAACTTTTGGTCTGTACTGTATATATATATATATATACTACGGATAACACAGAATCCTTTATTCACACTAGGAAATGGCACAGCTAATTTGGTCCATTTAGAGCATGCTCAATTTCCTTCCAAATGAAGTTAATAAATCATGTGCAGTTTACATATTCATCCTGTTAGCACCACTGGTAAGAAGGCTGATCTTATAATCATGCACAGAAAACAGAATAAAATAAAATCTACAACCAATAAATAAAAATATATATATTACAACAAAATAATATTTACAAGTAAACGAAGTATCTGATTATAATTAGTAAAAAAGATATAAAATTTCCCTTTAACCGTAGAAACCTCATTTCTCATTCATACTTGACTTTCTGTTCTGTGTTCCGTATTTTGTTGGTTTTTTTTTGTCTGTATAAAAATGAAATAAAAGATCTTAAAAGAAAAGATAGAATCCATGCAATGATATACACATCACTAATGCAAATCACATCTACCAACCTTACAGTTTAAAGAAAAGGATCTCTCACACCATCATTTCACTTATAATCAGCTTTCATATTAGAGCATACACTGTAAAATATTTCACAGTCTTTCCTTGTATTATGGAGGTGTTTCCTTCACATTTCCATCTTTTCACACATCGCATTTTACGAGAATACTCTGCCACTTCTACTAATAAAAGTTTCATATTGTACATAGAAGCCTGTGAAATGTAACGTTATTCGTTATGTCATATGCAGAAATTTAGAATTATTCCAGACACGCCTGGTTACATGTTTTGCTTCTTTTATAAGTCGGCAGGATGAACATCATAAAGATCTGTTGGAATTGATGCATTGAGCATCATTTTCTTTTCCTTTTAGCGGCACTCCATAACCCGAATCACAGAAAATGTTTAACTGTTGTAAAAATGATTTTAATGTTGCTGAAGATAACATTAGCTTCTAAAAGTCTTTTAATTGCCATTTAGAGAGCAGTTCGGCATTCTATTCCATTATTTACCATATGAAGCAAAGAAAAGAAGAAAAGCGCATTTATATAAAATGCTTTTTCCGCTAACAGGTAGGAAGATTTAGAGAACTAATTTGTGCTGTTAACAGTTATTGTGTCTTGGTCTGTGTCAGAAGAATACCTTTCTTATTGTTTTTCAATTTATCTGAGTATAACAGTATGCCATAGTAAGGCCATTGCAATTGTTATGAGAAATCATGAAGCACTTACTAAGCATTTATTTTGCTCCAATGGCTATTTATTACTAGGAGATAGCTTTTGCCTATGAACACTAGTCCATAAAAAAATATCTACATGCATTGTATGAGCTTAATGGTAAGCCAGTAATTCTGTATTATGTTATCGCATCTATTTTCTTGACACACGGACAACACTTGGATTTGAGAATATGGTAATATGGTGGATGCTCTCACTTATTGTCTCTCTACTGCAGTGAAGATGCAAAGCATACAGTAGATGGTGGCACTAAAGGCCTATTTACACAGCTCAATTATTTTTACCAATATTAACCGATTTCAATGGGTAAAATAAAAGTGATCAATCCCTGCAAATATATATGTCTATTGTTCAGAATATATATGGCCATTTTATTCATATTGATAGAGAATGGGAATAGATTCATTGGTTAGGTACATCAACTATGTGCAGTGGCTCACTGGTAAGTAACCGTTATATCTAAATGAAGTAACCCTGATTTGACATTAAACGGGTAGACCAATACTTAAATAACCCTTTAACAAGTGCTATATTCCCTCATGTAAAATAATAAGTCTGTACACACCTCTGGTGTCGGTGCTGTTCCAGGGACTTCAGTGCTGGGTCCCACAGGGCTCGTTTGACATTGTCAAGTGATTACTGCAGCCAATCAGCAGCCCCTAATGGGCTGCTTAAAGAAGTTGTCCACAACTTTATAATACCCCCCCAATGTATCCCCCCGGGGCACGTAAGACTTATTGTAAATACCTTCCCTTGCAGATATTGCCTGTGAGCGGCGCTATTGCTGGCCGCTCACAGGCATCACGTGATCCCGTGCTGACGTCACGACAAGTGAGGCGTGACTCAGTGCTGGGATCCCGCGGTGGCTGCTGGGTTGTGGGCGGAGTTTCCCCCCCACGTCACACCTGGCATCCACCACGCACTTTCCCAATGAATGGGGAGAGGCAGAGCGCGCGGTGGATGCCGGGTGTGACGCAGGGGGTAACCCCGCCCACAGCCTGGCATCCACTGTGGAACCAGGAAGACAAAGACCCCCGGCTGCAGCCTGGACTTGTCATGACCTCAGCAGATGTCAGAACCGGCTGCAGCAAGGGGTCACGTGATGCCTGTGAGCGGCCAGTGATAGTGCCGCTCACAGGCATTATCTGCAACGTAAGGTATTTACAAAAAGTCTTAGGGGCCCCGGGGGGATACATTGGGGGGTAATATAAAGTAGTGGACAACCCCTTTAACTCTCACATCATTTGGACTAAACTGACATACAGAAGAAATCCAGAGAAATCTGAGGCACCAAACAACAATCCTTATAAAGTTTCAATCTTTATTCGAATTACTATCAGCTGTGCATTTTTAAGCTTGAGAAAGGCCAAAACATTCCCTTGCCTTGTCTTCTCACTATTGTGATTTTTTTTTAATAATTGGAATAAAGATAGAAATTTTATAAGTTAGATTATTCTTTGGTGCCTCGGATTTCTCTGACTTTCTACTGTTTTTGGACCTAGTGGGAGGTCCTACTAGATAAGCACAAATCTATCAATGGTGCATCGGAACAATATACTGGACTGACATCCAGAAGAAGTAAGAGCTGCTGCTGCCCACTGACTTCCTCTACATGACAGTTAGATATAAAGGAAGTGAGAGTGAAGCAGCCCATTAGGGGCTGTTAATGGGCTACAGAGCTCATGTGACATAAGAAGTCGCTGTAATGGTGCCAGTACCTGAGGTGAGTACAGGCTGTTATTATTTTATGTGGGGAATATTGTAATTGAGAATGGGTTGTTTGAGTAGTGGACAACCCCTTTAAGCCTAAAAGTGAATTTCTACTATTTATCATCATGTTGTTTTAGAGGATAATAATCATTTTAATTGATTTTTTACATTTCTTAGCCAGTTTTTGATTTGTGCTAAATTTTTCTTTTAATGTGTACATTTTTTGAAGTCTATTTTAGATTTGTTCACCTTTTAATGTTTATCATTGTGGGTGGGATTGAAGGGGATATTTCACCTGATTTATCAATTGAGATATTTTTGTGCAAATGTATTCCAGTACCTCGCTAGAGTGACTTTATGTATGCTTGAGATTTGTATTAAAATTGTGTGACATTTTAGCAGAACATGTAAGTTATTGTACTAAAAAAAACTTGCAAAAATGGTTAAATACCACATTAAAAAAAAAGTGACTTACAAAAAACCCAAATGATGAATCGTGCCTTTGCGTAATAGCAAAAAGAACTTCGGCACTCCATACATGAATATATAAGAAATATAGTATCTAGACTAATGTCACTTTGAAAAATGAAGGTTCTTTGCGCATAATTTGGACAATTTATGTGTGCCCATCAACCACGACAAGGTCACCTTCGTATGATGGGTAACTATACTACGCTACCACTGGATATGCCACTCTTGGGCTGTAAGCCTGTATGGACAATATGTCTCTGCTGGGCTTTTAACCTACAATGTATGGGCTGGTAGAGCTAGTTAAAACCACCTGTGACTGAATGGGAGGGACACATGGTCAGAAAAAAGGCTATCAAACTTCTAATAGTGTGAACACGTACCTGCTGCAATGCTCCAGGAGCGGGATCCCAAAATTGATTAATAGAAAAAAGAAAGGGGTCGCTCACTGGTCTATTCGAGTGCTCTGAAAAAAAAATAATCTAAATAGCAAAAAGAACTTCGGCACTCCATACATGAATATATAAGAAATATAGTATCTAGACTAATGTCACTTTGAAAAATGAAGGTTCTTTGCGCATAATTTGGCCAATTTATGTGTGCCCATCAACCGCGACAAGGTCACCTTCGTATGATGGCTAACTATACTACGCTACTACTGCGTCCATACTCTACTCTGTGTATGCATATATATATACATGTATATTTACAGTGGTGTAAAAAAATGTTTGCCCCCTTCCTGATTTTTTATTCCTTTGCATGTTTGTCACACTTAAATGTTTCAGATCACAAAACAAATTTAAGTATTAGACAAAGATTACACAAGTAAACACAAAATGCAGTTTTTAAATGAAGGTATTTATTATTAAGGGAAAAAGAAATCCAAACCTACAGGGCCCTGTGTGAAAAAGTGATTTCCCCCTAAATGTAATAACTGGATGGGCCACCCTTAGCAGCAACAACTGCAATCAAGCGTTTGCAATAACTGGCAATGAGTCTTTTACAAAGCTCTGGAGGAATTTTGGCCCACTCATCTTTACAAAATTGTTGTAATTCAGCCACATTGGAGAGTTTCCAAGCATGAACCGCCTTTTTAAGGTCATGCCACAGCATCTCAATTGGATTAAGGTCAGGATTTTGATTAGGTCACGCCAAAGTCTTAATTTTGTTTTTTTAAGCCATTCAGAGGTGGACTTGCTGGTGTGTTTTGGATCATTGTCCTGTTGCATAACCCAAGTTCGCTTCAGCTTGAGGTTATGATCGAATGGCCGGACTTTCTCCTTCAGGATTTTTTCGTAGACAGCAGAATTCATGGTTCCATTTACCACAGCAAGTCTTCCAGGTCCTGAAACAGCAAAAAAGCCCCAGACCATCACGCTACCACCACCATATTTTACTGTTGGTATGATGTTCCTTTTCTGAAATGCTGTGTTACTTCTACACCACATGTAATAGGACATACACCTTCCAAAAAGTTAAACTTTTGTCTCGTCAGTCCACTCAGTATTCTCCCAAAAGTCTTGGCGATCATCAAGATGCTTTCTGGCAAAACTGACATGAGCCTTTATGTTCTTTTTGCTCAGCAGTGGTTTTTGTCTTGGAACTCTGCCATGCATGCCATTTTTGCCCAGTCTCTTTCTTATGGTGGAGTCATGAACACTGACCTTAACTGAGGCAAGTGAGGCCTGCAGTTCTTTGGATGTTGTTGTGGGGTCTTTTGTGACCTCTTGGATGAATCGTCGCTGCGCTCTTGGGGTAATTTTGTTCTACCTGGGAAGGTTCACCACTGTTCCATGTTTTTGCCATTTGTGAATAATGGCTCTCACTGTGGTTTGCTGGAGTCCCAAAGCTTTAGAAATAGCTTTACAACTTTTTCCAGACTGATAGATCTCAATTACATTGTTCCTCATTTGTTCCTGCATTTCTTTGGATCACAACATGATGTCTAGCTTTTGAGGATCTTTTGGTCTACTTCACTTTGTCAGGCAGGTCCTATTTAAGTGATTTCTTGATCGAGAACAGATGTGGCAGTAATCAGGCCTGGGTGTGGCTAGGGAAATTGAACTCAGCTTCCCAAAGATTGGATAAACCACATTTAATTTATGTTTTAGGGGGGGTGGACAATCACTTTTTCAAACCAGGCCTTGTAGGTTTGGATTTATTTTTCCGTTAACAATAAAGACTTTCATTTAAAAATCACATTTTTCGTTTACTTATGTTATTTTTGTCTAATATTTAAATTTGTTTGTGATCTGAAACATTTAAGTGTGACAAACATGCAAAAGAATAATAAATCAGGAAGGGCCAAACACTTTTTCACGCCATTGTGTATACATATATATACATAGTCTGTATATTCATCAACAGCAGAATAATTCCCAATATGCTTTTTTTTATTACAGCATGGTCATATTTTTGGATATTTGTGTGTTAAATTCTTTCAAATAGCGCAGAGGGTTCTTGCATTTTGTATAAAGTCAAAATGGCACAATATTGTGCCAAAATACAGTATCTGCTATGTATAAATTCATCTCCAGAGTACACTGGAGTACATTTGCAACAAATTCTTGACTTCTTGACAAGTCACAAATGATGAATCAGGCAAAACCATTTGAAAACTCTAAATTCCACACACCGTGGCAAACTACTGAAGACAAAAACAAAACGCAGGCGAACACATATAAAATAGACTTTTAAAAAAAGCACAAATGGAAAGATGAATATGTCACAAGCAAAAAAAGAACAAAAAAGATCATAAAAAAAAGGCACAAATGCAGTAATGAATTAGGCCCAGTAGTGTAGCTACCAGGGGGCAGAGTAGGGTCCACCCAAAATGACCACCACTCTTAACTAATTCAGTGTGTACAGCACTTTGACACAGTTAAACTTTGCAGTAGAGCAAATAAACAAGGTCTCCCTATTCTACCGCTTTCTGTTCTGTAAGCTGTAGGTTGCTTTAGGCCTGAAGCCTACAGAATGGCAAGGTGATACACTGGATTAGTCCTAGGCGAGGGAGGAGTGACGTTTTGTTATTATCGCGCTGGGACTCTGATGTCCTGTTTGTCCCCCGATGCAATGTCATTACCTCCTTGTTCCACTTGCACCTTGCTGCGGTCTGCTGGGAGATATGGCGACATCATACTGTTTATAGAGGTGCTGTGGGGGCATTATACTTTGCTTAGGTGAGCTGTGGGTGAATGAATCAAACTGTGTATAGGGGAGTTGTGGGGCATCAGAATGTGTATAGGAGAGCTGTGGGTGCATCCTACTGTGTATAGGGGCAGTCAGGAGCATATCTGGGGGGGGCAGGCCAGGCATACTTCTACCTAGACCCATGGTGATGGCGTCTTGTTTCTCCACTGACCTGGCCATATTCCCTCCCTGAAACAAGAGAGCCAAAGTGGAACTGATCTATCTATCTATCTATCTATCTATCTATCTACTTACCTATCTATCTATATTCTATTATGCTCTATTAAGCACATTAATGCAATAAGCTGCCAAACTTCTCAGCTGAGGAGGTGGCACACCATCCCAAGACACCCCTTGCCCCTGAGGAGTTATGCCAGCCTGCTTAGAAACCACCTCTTTACCTGCCATGTGCTCAGGAGGTGCCATTGACCTGCCTGGTCTCATATAAAAATTCCCTTATGACTTCATGGTACCCATCCTCTCACTTATAATCTCCATCCTGCAGATGGCACTCCTACAATGCTGTACTGAGTGGATGAACCACCCTGCAGGCCAAGAAAGTGACCAGAATGATCAGAGTAGCCCGCTGCATCTATTGAAATCAAGAAGACACTTCCAGGGCAATTCTTTGTAGAACTCTCTTCTTCAGGACATCAAGTGGGTGAATATTTATCAAAGTCAGAAGGTAAGAAAGCGACCACCAGATATTTCTCACCCCCTTTAATATAGCATTAAAGGGAATCTGTCACCCGCCTGGGACCTATCTGACCTCTAATATGGGCATACAGGTGAAAGAAATGTGAAGCTATACTTACCAGTATGTCCCATTGTCCCATATTAGAGGTCTACTTGCTTTGTAATAGCTTTTTATTAAATTAGTTTTGGCAAGCTTCGCGTCCGGGGGACTCCAAGAAATCCCTGCCTATTAACTTCATTTCCAAATCCCCCCTCCTCCCCAACACGTCAGGGCCCGGTGATGTGCAGTTCCAGGACGGATCCCACGCCTGCGCAACTTACCTTGTATGGAAGGCGCTCTTCTTCCTGCCATCTATGTAGATTTATGGAGCAGGAAACTTGTGCTCAGGAGCCTGTGAGTCACTCTACCTTCCCGGCGCCTGCACACAAGTTACCTGCTGCAAAACACTACACTGAAAGCAGGAAGAAGAGCGCTGTCCGTTCAGAGAGAACAGCGCAGGCGCTTGATCCGGCCAGGAACTGCACGTCACAGGGTCCTGACGTACAGGGGAGGAGTGGGGATATGAAAATGAAGTTAATAGGCGGGGATTTCTTGGCATCCCCCAGACAGGAAACTTGCCAAAACTATTTTAATAAAAAGCTATTACAAAGCAAGTAGGCCTCTAATATGGGACATACAGGTAAGTATAGATTCACATTTTAATCACCTGTATGCCCATATTAGAGGTCAGATAGGTCCAGGGGGGTGACAGATTCCCTTTAACCAACCACACCACCCATCTTAAACCAATGAAAAACTTTCACGCCACATCATGTCATTTGCTAATATTAATGTAATCCCTGTAGCCCCTGGCACCTTTGCTATACACTTTGGTACCCATAAGGATGGGCTTCAGCCAAACCTTACATGTCTATGGCAGAACTGACACATACTGACCTAGACGATCCTGTGCCTACATCAGTTTATGCAGGTCTGTTATATTCAAGCAGAGTCTCACCAAACCTAAATGTATTCTCTACTGCTGTCATATTCTCCACATATACTGTATCATCTAGAATAAAATGGGAAAGAACATTAATACTTCAAAAGACCTTCATAAATGTATATATCTTAGTAAACACTATATATCTGGTTTAGAAAGACTTTTCCGTAGTGTTTTAATCATCTATTATTGATGCATTCTATTCTTATCTCTGTCTTCCCTTCTATTTTCTTATTGTCTGTCTTCTAAAAGTTGTAATTATTAGTAAAAATGAAATGAAAACCACCCTTTAAAATGTAAAAATACCATTATTAATTCTGTAAGCAACCCCATGGTCTATTTTTCAGCCCTTTCCATGATGACATATTCATTTATTATTGTTGAGGGCTAATCTAGCTGGAAGGAAATGAAGATTCAGACAAGGGCTCTCCCTTTGTGATGTTGTATTACTTTGATCAGATTATCTCATTAGGACCAGTTACCTCGGCACAATCCTCTACATGACTCTCTCCGTTATAATTACGCAGGGTCACATTTTCAGAGGACACAGACACAAGGATATATTGATCAAAGCCCAAGCTGTAAATATGAGGTGGACTAGGTGCACAATAATTGCAAAAATGGGACAAAAATCAATTATATTTTTTTTTTTATGACAAATGTATTTTACATCACCTTGGTTATGTCAGTAGATGAAGGAAAGCTCTCTCTTTTTCCTGCAGAAGATAATGTTTTATAGGAAGTATAATGACAGAAAGGATATTGTATGGGCCATTTACCAGGTTATGAAACTGCCCATTATGCAATGAGAATTATGTTATCCCGCAGCATGGCATCATGTTTTGGCATCAGATTTAATGTACCAAACTGCTTATTTATAGACCATCCTAATAGCAACAATATAGCTACTGTGATATACTGCTGCCCGATAAAATAATATGTGACTGTATCAGTGAAAGAGTTCTGCCTGCAATGAGTACAAGGTTTGTTACTAGGAATAAACTGGTAATAGCAGCTGGCACGATGGTACAAGCTACAGCTCAACATTGTACGTGAATCAACTATTTATAGTCATTTTTATAATTGCTTATGATTAGTGTTGAGCATTCCGATACTGAAATATCGGGTATCGGCCGATATTCGCGGTATCGGAATTCCGATACTTAATTCCGATACTTTTGCAATATCGTATACCGGAATCGGAAGTTCCCATAATGCAATGAGACATTTTCATTTTATTCAGCCAATGAGGATCCTAAGAAGTGTGGGCACATCCTGTTAGGCATGTAGGCATCTTAACTAATGGCATGGCTGTGATTGGCTGCTGAAATGATGTCATGATGCACTATAAAAGCCACCGCCGCCATTTTGAGCTCACTCTGCTGTGAATTCAGTTAGGGATAGGACGCTGTTGTTCTGAGGGACAGTTTTAGCTACCTATTTGCTCTATACTGCATTACCCAAGCTACTTTCTAAATCACTGTGCCTTGCAGTGCTAGTGCACAGTTCCCTGTGCTGTTCACCGCTGTCTGCAAGGTCTGTGTGTGTGAGTGCAGCTCACCCTGTAGTGTGTGCTTCAGCCAAGTCTGGTTGTAGTGCACTCAGTGTGTGTCACTGCCTCATACATTGTCCTTTTTTGCCAATTCATAATTTTTCCTGATATCTCCTATTAGTGTGGTGGTTCCATCTGTATTCAGCTAAATTGGTTCCAAATACACTATATAGGAGTAGATAGAGACATTTTTTTCCGTCTTGCAGCACTAGTGCACAGTGCTCTGCATCTGTACTGTTCACCGCTGTCTGCAAGGTCTGGTGTGTGAGTGCAGCTCACCCTGTAGTGTGTGCTTCAACCCCGTCTGGTTGTAGTGCACTCAGTGTGTGTCACTGCCTCATACATTGTCCTTTTTTGCCAATTCATAATTTTTCCTGATATCTCCTATTAGTGTGGTGGTTCCATCCGTATTCAGCTAAATTGGTTCCAAACCCACTATATAGGAGTAGATAGAGAAATTTTTTTGGTCTTGCAGCGCTAGTGCACAGTGCTCTGCATCTGTACTGTTCACCGCTGTCTGCAAGGTCTGGTGTGTGAGTGCAGCTCACCCTGTAGTGTGTGCTTCAACCCCGTCTGGTTGTAGTGCACTCAGTGTGTGTCACTGCCTCATACATTGTCGTTTTTTGCCAATTCATAATTTTTCCTGATATCTCCTATTAGTGTGGTGGTTCCATCTGTATTCAGCTAAATTGGTTCCAAACACACTATATAGGAGTAGATAGAGAAATTTTTTTCCGTCTTGCAGCGCTAGTGCACAGTGCTCTGCATCTGTACTGTTCACCGCTGTCTGCAAGGTCTGGTGTGTGAGTGCAGCTCACCCTGTAGTGTGTGCTTCAACCCCGTCTGGTTGTAGTGCACTCAGTGTGTGTCACTGCCTCATACATTGTCCTTTTTTGCCAATTCATAATTTTTCCTGATATCTCCTATTAGTGTGGTGGTTCCATCCGTATTCAGCTAAATTGGTTCCAAACACACTATATAGGAGTAGATAGAGACATTTTTTTGGTCTTGCAGCGCTAGTGCACAGTGCTCTGCATCTGTACTGTTCACCGCTGTCTGCAAGGTCTGGTGTGTGAGTGCAGCTCACCCTGTAGTGTGTGCTTCAACCCCGTCTGGTTGTAGTGCACTCAGTGTGTGTCACTGCCTCATACATTGTCCTTTATTGCCAATTCATAATTTTTCCTGATATCTCCTATTAGTGTGGTGGTTCCATCCGTATTCAGCTAAATTGATTCCAAACACACTATATAGGAGTAGATAGAGGAGCCTTTCTGCAGCCTTGGGCCCTGCAGCCCCAGCCAGATTAGTATTAGCCTATTTTTTGCAGCCTCATCTATTGCATTGTAGGTTACCTTCCTACATTGTAATAGCTACAAAAAGTTTGTGATACTATCGTTATTACATCTTTAGGCACATCCAGTGTCTTTTTGTGACAAAAAAAAACCTAAATAAAGTTCACCAAACACTCCACTTTACAGTTGTGTAGGCCACATTAGCTCATATTAAAGTCTAGTCCACACTTTATAAAATTAGTGTTTCTTATACCTGTTAGCAGCTGTTCAGGAATAAGCACACTAAGCCCTTAGTACTTTTCTGCCTATCTTTATCAGTCTACCAAGATGAAGAAGGCAGGGAGTAAGGCATGTGGTCGTGGGCGTGGGCGTGGGCGTGGAGTTTCTGCAGGGAGAGGACGTGAGGATTCTGTGCCTGCAGGGAGAGGACGTGGGGATTCTGTGCCTGCTGCGGGCACCAGTGACTCAGCATCCCCCAGTTTTACCAGGGAACAGTCCTTTATGCGCAGTCCTTTGTAGGAGCTAGCCGTACCCCACTGCTGCGCGAGGACCAAATTGAAGCCGTTGTCGGATGGATGGCAGCTAACGCATCGACTTCAATTAGTTCCAGATCCTCTCAGGTCCTGAGCACTGAAGAGCACCCATCTGTCTCTTCACCACCTGCCAAATTGCCCAGGCAGTCAGAGAGCCCTGGACAGGAGCCATCTCTACTTCTGTTCTCTGAATCTCTTGGCTTGGAAAGAGGGGGCCAGCCAAGCAGAATTCGAGAATTTGAAGAAGAGGTAGTATGCAGTGATGCGCAACCGTTTTGTCTCTCTGAATCTGAAGAGGCGGGTGGGCCAGTGCCTATGGTCAGCAGCACACCTCAGTACGCATCTGATGATGAGACTCAGGTGCCACTTTCTGGTGCGTACTGTGCTGTCGAGACTACCCAGGAGAAGCAGTTGTTTGAAGAGGGTGGTGTAGATGATGAGGTCCTTGACCCATCATGGCGTGAGGGACAGGAAGGTGGTGGGAGCAGCTCTGAGGAAGAGATTCCCCGAACGGCCCAAAAAGGAGGGAGAGGGAGGGGGCAGACTTGGTTGCCTGTAGCCTCCACTTCGGCACCCATTAGGAGCATGGCTCTTCCAAAATCCAAAGCGGGTGCTCCCAAGACTTGCAGTGCCTGGTCCTTTTTTGACACAGTTGCAGATGACATTTGCTTTGTCAAATGCAAGCTGTGTGTTGTAGCCTCTTCCTCCAGCTCACACACAGCTGGTTCGGCTTCCTCACAGGATCGCCATGGAAGAATCTCTGGCACTGTTGTACAGAGACACAGTGTAATTCCACCCACAGCACCACTTTCCCAGTCATCCTCACACTCCCAGGCCAGTCTACAGCCATCGTTAGCACAGGCATGGGAGAAAAGGCGCCCATACTCGGCAAACCACCCCCGAGCACAGGCTCTGAATGCTGGCATTGCTAAACTACTGGCCCTTGAAATGCTATCATTCAGGCTGGTGGAGACTAACACATTCCGTAACTTTATGGCATTGGCAGTCCCACAATACAACGTGCCCAGCCGCTTTTATTTCAGCAGGCAAGCCGTCCCTGCCCTGCAACATCATGTGGAGGGAAAAATTAAACATGCGCTACAAAACGCCGTCAGTAGCAAGGTCCACCTGACCACTGATGCGTGGACCAGTAAGCATGGACAGGTACGATACCTTTCCCTCACTGCCCATTGGGTAAATGTTGTGGAGCCGGGTACAGATCTTGAGAGTGGCGCTGTACGTGTTCTGCCAACTCCAAGGATTGCAGGAATCCAGTCTGTACACATTGACTCCTCCTCATACTCCAGTTCCTCTGCAGGAGCCGTCACGGTCTACCTCCACATCGACCCGTGAACGGTTACCTGTTATGATGACCGATATGAGCACAGCCGTGGCCAAACGTCAACAGGCCGTATTAAAATTAATTTCTTTGGGGAATCGAAGCCACACAGCGCAGGAGCTCTGGAATGCCATCAAGCAGCAGAGTGACGTGTGGTTTGTGCCAGCGAATCTCCAGCCAGGCATGGTAGTGTGTGACAATGGCCGAAATCTGGTGGCAGCTCTGGGCCTAGGCAACCTCACTCACATCCCATGTCTGGCACATGTGCTCAACTTGGTCGTGCAGAGTTTTTTGAGGGACTATCCGGATCTTGATGCACTGCTTCACAAGGTCCGCATAGAGTGCGCTCACTTGCGGCGTTCCAGCAATGCAAGATCACGCATTGCAGCTCTGCAGCGCCGATTATGTCTTCCGGAACATCGCATCATATGTGACCTACCCACCAGGTGGAATTCAACGTTACATATGTTGGAGAGGTTGTGTGAGCAGCAGGCAGCAGTAATGGAGTACCAGCTGCAGCAGGCGCAAACAAGTCGCAGTGCGCGCCGTTCACACTTCACCACCACTGAGTGGGCCTCTATGAAGGACATTTGCCACGTTTTGCGTGCCTTCGATTCTTCCACGCGGATGGCGAGTGCAGATGATGCACTAGTCAGCATGACTATCCCCCTTATCTGCCTGCTTGAAAAAACACTGCAAGCACTAAGGGACGAGGTTTTGGAAGAGGTGGAGGATGAGGAGTCACAAATGCCATCTGCTTCTCTACAGTCTGCGCAACGTGGTTCCTCACAAAGGCCTAGGCAGGGGACACTTTGTGAGGAGGATGAGGAGGAGTCAATGGATGAGGAAGACATCTGTCCAGAGGAGGGAGGTACACAATGCTCTAGTAGTCAGTATCTAGAGCGAGGGTGGGGTGATGCAGAGCAGGCAGAGATCACGCCTCAAGCAGGGGACAGCGTTTCTTGGCCAGTTGGCAGTCTGCAGCACATGGTTGATTTCATGCTGCAGTGCCTGAGAAACGACCGCCGCATCACCCACATTCTCAACACGGCTGATTATTGGGTGTCCACCCTCCTAGATCCTCGCTACCGGGACAACTTACAAAGCCTCATAACACCGTTGAACCGGGAGCGTAAAATGCGGGAGTACCAAGACGCACTGGTGCATTCCATCATGTTCTCCATTCCAACCGAGAGCAGTGCTGCTAGTGCTTTACAAAGCAGCTCAGTGCGTCGAGGCAGTGGAGGAAGCTCTGCACAAAGAGGGAGCAGAAGCAGCGCCTCAGCACAAGGCAAGACCAGTATGGCCGAAATGTGGCAAAGTTTTGTGTCCCCGCCGCCACAAATGTCTACACCATCACAGACGGCTCCAGTCAGCAGGAGGCAACGTTTCCGTCAGGTGGTGACAGACTACATGTCTTGCCCTCTTAGTGTACTCCCAGACGGCTCTTCTCCCTTCAAGTTTTGGGTCTGTAAGCTGGATACATGGCCAGAGCTTAGTCAGTATGCACTGGAGGTGCTAGCTTGCCCTGCTGCTAGTGTATTATCGGAACGCGTCTTTAGTGCCGCAGGTGGTGTACTAACAGACCGTCGCATGCGACTATCCTCCGATAACGTTGACCGGCTTACTTTTCTCAAAATGAACAAGGCCTGGATCTCTCATGAATTTGCCAGTCCTCTTCCAGAATAAATAATTGGTTGGCAACAGTATCCAGGTCTCCTGTTCTGTTCATGTTTCTACCACCTGAACTGTAATCCCTGAGCTCCAACACCGCCAGTTGGCGCTCGTAAGTGCCATCTGCACAGTCAACACTTGCTGCCGTGTTATTGGGGTTCAGTAACGTCAGCTGTTCCCCTGCTGTGCGGACGGCAATTTCTCCTGCTCTGTCCACATCCACTGTACTACTGATTTAAAACCTCCTCCAAATACACCTCTGGCTCCTCTGTTTTCAGTATTATCCCTGAGCTCCAACACTGCCAGTTGGCGCTCGGAAGTGCCGTCTGCACAGTCAACACTTGCTACCATGTTATTGGGGTTCAGTAATGTCAGCTGTTCCCCTGCTGTGCGGATGGCAATTTCTCCTGCTCTGTCCACATTCTCACTACTACAGATTTTAAAGTTGCTCCAATTACACCTCTGGCTCCTCTGTTTTCAGTATTATCCCTGAGCTCCAACACCGCCAGTTGGCGCTCGGAAGTGCCGTCTGCACAGTCAACACTTGCTACCATGTTATTGGGGTTCAGTAACGTCAGCTGTTCCCCTGCTGTGCGGACGGCAATTTCTCCTGCTCTGTCCACATTCTCACTACTACAGATTTTAAAGTTGCTCCAATTACACCTCTGGCTCCTCTGTTTTCAGTATTATCCCTGAGCTCCAACACCGCCAGTTGGCGCACGGAAGTGCCATCTGCACAGTCAACACTTGCTGCCGTGTTATTGGGGTTCAGTAACGTCAGCTGTTCCCCTGCTGTGCGGACAGCAATTTCTCCTGCTTTGTCCACATCCACTGTACTACACATTTTAAAGTTGCTCCAATTACACCTCTGGCTCCTCTGTTTTCATTCTTATCCCTGGGCTCCAACGCCGCCAGTTGGCGCTCGGAAGTGCCGTCTGCACAGTCAACACTTGCTGCGGTGTTATTGGGGTTCGGTAACGTCAGCTGTTCCCCTGCTGTGTTCACGGCAATTTCTCCTGCTCTGTCCATATTCACTGTGCTACTTATTTAAAACTTGCTCCAATTACACCTCTGGCTCCTCTCTATTTTTATTCTTATCCCTGGGCTCCAGCACCGCCAGTTGGCGCTCGGAAGTGCTGTCTGCACAGTCAACACTTGCTGCCGTGTTATTGGGGTTCGGTAACGTCAGCTGTTCCCCTGCTGTGTTCACGGCAATTTCTCCTGCTCTGTCCATATTCACTGTGCTACTTATTTAAAACTTGCTCCAATTACACCTCTGGCTCCTCTCTATTTTTATTCTTATCCCTGGGCTCCAGCACCGCCAGTTGGCGCTCGGAAGTGCTGTCTGCACAGTCAACACTTGCTGCCGTGTTATTGGGGTTCGGTAACGTCAGCTGTTCCCCTGCTGTACGGACGGCAATTTCTCCTGCTTTGTCCACATCCACTGTACTACACATTTTAAAGTTGCTCCAATTACACCTCTGGCTCCTCTGTTTTCATTCTTATCCCTGGGCTCCAGCACCGCCAGTTGGCTCTCGGAAGTGCCGTCTGCACAGTCAACACTTGCTGCGGTGTTATTGGGGTTCGGTAACGTCAGCTGTTCCCCTGCTGTGTTCACGGCAATTTCTCCTGCTCTGTCCATATTCACTGTGCTACTTATTTAAAACTTGCTCCACTTACACCTCTGGCTCCTCCGTTTTTAGTATTTACCCTGGGCTCCAATACCGCTAGTTGCTGCTCAGAAGTGCCATCTGCACAGTCAACGCTTGCTCCAGTGTTATTGGGGTTCAGTAACGTCAGCTGATCCCCAGCTGTGTGTCCGGCAAATTCTCCTGCTTTGTCCACATCCACTGTACTACGGATTTAAAACCTCCTCCAAATACACCTCTGGCTCCTCTGTTTTTAGTATTTACCCTGGGCTCCAGCACCGCCAGCTGGTTCTCGGCAGTTCCATTGGCTCTTGTACCTTCTGCTACCCATCCGGGTTCCAGTACCGTCAGCTGGTCCTCGGTAGTTCCATTTGCTCTTGTATCTTCTGCTACCCATCCGGGTTCCAGTACCGTCAGCTGGTTCTCGGCAGTGTCTTTGGCACGGGTACTCCCTCCTGCCCAGCCTGGTTCCAGCACGCCAGCTGTTTCCGGGTAGTGTCAACGTCACTTTGCCTCCAATGCGTTGTCCTGTCGTGTTGCGGTCGGGTTAGCCGACTCTATGGTGCCTGCAGTTTAGGTGACTCCTATGTGGGCTGCGGGATCTGGCAATGAAGGCTGGTTCCATAGTGCCAATAGGACAAGCACCCCCTGTAGGACTGTGGGTTTTGGTAACTGCGGCCGGCTCGCGGCCTTGAACTTTTTTTTACATGGGTACCTTCTGCTACCCATCCGGGTTCCAGTACCGTCAGCTGGTTCTCGGCAGTGCCTTTGGATTAGGTGCCTCCTTCTCGGTATCCAAGTTCCACCAACGTCTGCTGGTCCTTGGTAGTGCTTTCTGGCACAGGTACCTCCTGCTTAGTAACCGAGTTCCAGTAACATCAGCTGGTCCTCGGTAGTTCCATTGGCTCTTGTACCTTCTGCTACCCATCCGGGTTCCAGTACCGTCAGCTGGTCCTCGGTAGTTCCACAGCTTTCTTGTACCTTCTGCTACATTTCCAAGTTCAAGCTTTTTGAAATGGTTCTTGGTAATCACTCTGGATCTCCCTGACGAGGACCCTGAAGACGAGGACCCTGAAGACCAACCCTAAGAAGACGAGGACCCCGAAGACAATGACCCTGAAAACGAGGACCCTGAAGACCACCCCGAAGAAGACGAGGACACTGAAGACCACCCCGAAGAAGACGAGGACCCTGAAGACCACCCCGAAGAAGACGAGGACCCCGAAGACGAGGACCCAGAAGACCAACCCGAAGAAGACGAGGACCCCCGAAGACGACGACCCTGAAGACCACCCCGAAGAAGACCAAGAAGATGACCCTGAAGAAGTTGACCAAGAAGACAAAGAAGAGAAGACAAGCACCAAGATACAGAAGAACAAGAGACAGAAAACCAAGAAGCAGAAATACAAGAAGCTGCAGAACAAAAAGCGGAAGAACATTAAGCATAAGACTAAAAATCAGAGCAAAAGATAATATCTAAATTATAAGCAGAAGATGACTAAGCAGTGTATGGGGGTGAGTCCGTTCCTCCTCGTGGTGCCCCTGGAAAAGACCTGCTGCTGCAGGCCAAACTGAACGCGGACAAATCCTGTTGTAAATCTTTTGTGACGGGCAGAACGAAAGGTGTAATGTCCAACCTTTTATAGATAACAACTACAGGAATGCCTGTCACAAATAAGAATATGATGAAGAAGAAGAATATGAAGAAGATGAAGAAGTAGAATATGAAGAATGTAAAAAAAAGAATAATACGAAGAAGGTGAAGAAGAAGAAGGTGAAGAAGAAGTGGATGAAAAAGATGCTGAGGATGATGAAGGAGAAAGTGTGGGAGAAGTAAAAAAGAAGGTGAAGAGCATGGAAGTAGTGAAACATAAATATCTGACAAAATATAAAAATACTTAACATAGTTAATATTTCCGTAACTCAGAACATAATAAAAAAATAGTAATTCCTGCTATTCCATTTGACTGGGCTAAACCTCTATGCCTTTATTGTCTCCCCCACCTCCCCCAATACATTCTACATTATTCTTAGTTGTTTTCCTTCATGTAGAAATAACCTACAAGGAAAGAAAGGGTTTATTTTAATTCCGATATTTATGTCCCATTGACTTGCATTGGTTTCCGGTATCGGAATCGGCGATATCCGATACTTTTTCGGTATCGGTCCGATCCAATCCGATCCGATACTTCCCGATATCGGAAGGTATCGCTCAACACTACTTATGATTAGTGTTGAGCATTCCGATACTGAAATATCGGGTATCGGCCGATATTCGCGGTATCGGAATTCCGATACTTAATTCCGATACTTTTGCAATATCGTATACCGGAATCGGAAGTTCCCATAATGCAATGAGACATTTTCATTTTATTCAGCCAATGAGGATCCTAAGAAGTGTGGGCACATCCTGTTAGGCATGTAGGCATCTTAACTAATGGCATGGCTGTGATTGGCTGCTGAAATGATGTCATGATGCACTATAAAAGCCACCGCCGCCATTTTGAGCTCACTCTGCTGTGAATTCAGTTAGGGATAGGATGCTGTTGTTCTGAGGGACAGTTTTAGCTACCTATTTGCTCTATACTGCTTTACCCAAGCTACTTTCTAAATCACTGTGCCTTGCAGTGCTAGTGCACAGTTCCCTGTGCTGTTCACCGCTGTCTGCAAGGTCTGTGTGTGTGAGTGCAGCTCACCCTGTAGTGTGTGCTTCAGCCAAGTCTGGTTGTAGTGCACTCAGTGTGTGTCACTGCCTCATACATTGTCGTTTTTTGCCAATTCATAATTTTTCCTGATATCTCCTATTAGTGTGGTGGTTCCATCTGTATTCAGCTAAATTGGTTCCAAACACACTATATAGGAGTAGATAGAGACATTTTTTTCCGTCTTGCAGCACTAGTGCACAGTGCTCTGCATCTGTACTGTTCACCGCTGTCTGCAAGGTCTGGTGTGTGAGTGCAGCTCACCCTGTAGTGTGTGCTTCAACCCCGTCTGGTTGTAGTGCACTCAGTGTGTGTCACTGCCTCATACATTGTCCTTTTTTGCCAATTCATAATTTTTCCTGATATCTCCTATTAGTGTGGTGGTTCCATCCGTATTCAGCTAAATTGGTTCCAAACACACTATATAGGAGTAGATAGAGAAATTTTTTTGGTCTTGCAGCGCTAGTGCACAGTGCTCTGCATCTGTACTGTTCACCGCTGTCTGCAAGGTCTGGTGTGTGAGTGCAGCTCACCCTGTAGTGTGTGCTTCAACCCCCTCTGGTTGTAGTGCACTCAGTGTGTGTCACTGCCTCATACATTGTCGTTTTTTGCCAATTCATAATTTTTCCTGATATCTCCTATTAGTGTGGTGGTTCCATCTGTATTCAGCTAAATTGGTTCCAAACACACTATATAGGAGTAGATAGAGAAATTTTTTTCCGTCTTGCAGCGCTAGTGCACAGTGCTCTGCATCTGTACTGTTCACCGCTGTCTGCAAGGTCTGGTGTGTGAGTGCAGCTCACCCTGTAGTGTGTGCTTCAACCCCGTCTGGTTGTAGTGCACTCAGTGTGTGTCACTGCCTCATACATTGTCCTTTTTTGCCAATTCATAATTTTTCCTGATATCTCCTATTAGTGTGGTGGTTCCATCCGTATTCAGCTAAATTGGTTCCAAACACACTATATAGGAGTAGATAGAGACATTTTTTTGGTCTTGCAGCGCTAGTGCACAGTGCTCTGCATCTGTACTGTTCACCGCTGTCTGCAAGGTCTGGTGTGTGAGTGCAGCTCACCCTGTAGTGTGTGCTTCAACCCCGTCTGGTTGTAGTGCACTCAGTGTGTGTCACTGCCTCATACATTGTCCTTTATTGCCAATTCATAATTTTTCCTGATATCTCCTATTAGTGTGGTGGTTCCATCCGTATTCAGCTAAATTGATTCCAAACACACTATATAGGAGTAGATAGAGGAGCCTTTCTGCAGCCTTGGGCCCTGCAGCCCCAGCCAGATTAGTATTAGCCTATTTTTTGCAGCCTCATCTATTGCATTGTAGGTTACCTTCCTACATTGTAATAGCTACAAAAAGTTTGTGATACTATCGTTATTACATCTTTAGGCACATCCAGTGTCTTTTTGTGACAAAAAAAAACCTAAATAAAGTTCACCAAACACTCCACTTTACAGTTGTGTAGGCCACATTAGCTCATATTAAAGTCTAGTCCACACTTTATAAAATTAGTGTTTCTTATACCTGTTAGCAGCTGTTCAGGAATAAGCACACTAAGCCCTTAGTACTTTTCTGCCTATCTTTATCAGTCTACCAAGATGAAGAAGGCAGGGAGTAAGGCATGTGGTCGTGGGCGTGGGCGTGGGCGTGGGCGTGGAGTTTCTGCAGGGAGAGGACGTGAGGATTCTGTGCCTGCAGGGAGAGGACGTGGGGATTCTGTGCCTGCTGCGGGCACCAGTGACTCAGCATCCCCCAGTTTTACCAGGGAACAGTCCTTTATGCGCAGTCCTTTGTAGGAGCTAGCCGTACCCCACTGCTGCGCGAGGACCAAATTGAAGCCGTTGTCGGATGGATGGCAGCTAACGCATCGACTTCAATTAGTTCCAGATCCTCTCAGGTCCTGAGCACTGAAGAGCACCCATCTGTCTCTTCACCACCTGCCAAATTGCCCAGGCAGTCAGAGAGCCCTGGACAGGAGCCATCTCTACTTCTGTTCTCTGAATCTCTTGGCTTGGAAAGAGGGGGCCAGCCAAGCAGAATTCGAGAATTTGAAGAAGAGGTAGTATGCAGTGATGCGCAACCGTTTTGTCTCTCTGAATCTGAAGAGGCGGGTGGGCCAGTGCCTATGGTCAGCAGCACACCTCAGTACGCATCTGATGATGAGACTCAGGTGCCACTTTCTGGTGCGTACTGTGCTGTCGAGACTACCCAGGAGAAGCAGTTGTTTGAAGAGGGTGGTGTAGATGATGAGGTCCTTGACCCATCATGGCGTGAGGGACAGGAAGGTGGTGGGAGCAGCTCTGAGGAAGAGATTCCCCGAACGGCCCAAAAAGGAGGGAGAGGGAGGGGGCAGACTTGGTTGCCTGTAGCCTCCACTTCGGCACCCATTAGGAGCATGGCTCTTCCAAAATCCAAAGCGGGTGCTCCCAAGACTTGCAGTGCCTGGTCCTTTTTTGACACAGTTGCAGATGACATTTGCTTTGTCAAATGCAAGCTGTGTAATCAGAAGGTGAAAAGAGGGAAAAGTGTCAGCAACCTCAATACCACAAATATGTGGAAACATGTGTGGACCAAGCACGTGGTGGAGTTACACGAACACACTGAAGACCTAGGCCAACCTACAGCGCCACCTACCACCTCTTCAGCTCGTATTGTAGCCTCTTCCTCCAGCTCACACACAGCTGGTTCGGCTTCCTCACAGGATCGCCATGGAAGAATCTCTGGCACTGTTGTACAGAGACACAGTGTAATTCCACCCACAGCACCACTTTCCCAGTCATCCTTACACTCCCAGGCCAGTCTACAGCCATCGTTAGCACAGGCATGGGAGAAAAGGCGCCCATACTCGGCAAACCACCCCCGAGCACAGGCTCTGAATGCTGGCATTGCTAAACTACTGGCCCTTGAAATGCTATCATTCAGGCTGGTGGAGACTGACACATTCCATAACTTTATGGCATTGGCAGTCCCACAATACAACGTGCCCAGCCGCTTTTATTTCAGCAGGCAAGCCGTCCCTGCCCTGCAACATCATGTGGAGGGAAAAATTAAACATGCGCTACAAAACGCCGTCAGTAGCAAGGTCCACCTGACCACTGATGCGTGGACCAGTAAGCATGGACAGGGACGATACCTTTCCCTCACTGCCCATTGGGTAAATGTTGTGGAGCCGGGTACAGATCTTGAGAGTGGCGCTGTACGTGTTCTGCCAACTCCAAGGATTGCAGGAATCCAGTCTGTACACATTGACTCCTCCTCATACTCCAGTTCCTCTGAATCAGCGCTGCAGGAGCCGTCACGGTCTACCTCCACATCGACCCGTGAACGGTTACCTGTTATGATGACCGATATGAGCACAGCCGTGGCCAAACGTCAACAGGCCGTATTAAAATTAATTTCTTTGGGGAATCGAAGCCACACAGCGCAGGAGCTCTGGAATGCCATCAAGCAGCAGAGTGACGTGTGGTTTGTGCCAGCGAATCTCCAGCCAGGCATGGTAGTGTGTGACAATGGCCGAAATCTGGTGGCAGCTCTGGGCCTAGGCAACCTCACTCACATCCCATGTCTGGCACATGTGCTCAACTTGGTCGTGCAGAGTTTTTTGAGGGACTATCTGGATCTTGATGCACTGCTTCACAAGGTCCGCATAGAGTGCGCTCACTTGCGGCGTTCCAGCAATGCAAGATCACGCATTGCAGCTCTGCAGCGCCGATTATGTCTTCCGGAACATCGCATCATATGTGACCTACCCACCAGGTGGAATTCAACGTTACATATGTTGGAGAGGTTGTGTGAGCAGCAGGCAGCAGTAATGGAGTACCAGCTGCAGCAGGCGCAAACAAGTCGCAGTGCGCGCCGTTCACACTTCACCACCACTGAGTGGGCCTCTATGAAGGACATTTGCCACGTTTTGCGTGCCTTCGATTCTTCCACGCGGATGGCGAGTGCAGATGATGCACTAGTCAGCATGACTATCCCCCTTATCTGCCTGCTTGAAAAAACACTGCAAGCACTAAGGGACGAGGTTTTGGAAGAGGTGGAGGATGAGGAGTCACAAATGCCATCTGCTTCTCTACAGTCTGCGCAACGTGGTTCCTCACAAAGGCCTAGGCAGGGGACACTTTGTGAGGAGGATGAGGAGGAGTCAATGGATGAGGAAGACATCTGTCCAGAGGAGGGAGGTACACAATGCTCTAGTAGTCAGTATCTAGAGCGAGGGTGGGGTGATGCAGAGCAGGCAGAGATCACGCCTCAAGCAGGGGACAGCGTTTCTTGGCCAGTTGGCAGTCTGCAGCACATGGTTGATTTCATGCTGCAGTGCCTGAGAAACGACCGCCGCATCGCCCACATTCTCAACACGGCTGATTATTGGGTGTCCACCCTCCTAGATCCTCGCTACCGGGACAACTTACAAAGCCTCATAACACCGTTGAACCGGGAGCGTAAAATGCGGGAGTACCAAGACGCACTGGTGCATTCCATCATGTTCTCCATTCCAACCGAGAGCAGTGCTGCTAGTGCTTTACAAAGCAGCTCAGTGCGTCGAGGCAGTGGAGGAAGCTCTGCACAAAGAGGGAGCAGAAGCAGCGCCTCAGCACAAGGCAAGACCAGTATGGCCGAAATGTGGCAAAGTTTTGTGTCCCCGCCGCCACAAATGTCTACACCATCACAGACGGCTCCAGTCAGCAGGAGGCAACGTTTCCGTCAGATGGTGACAGACTACATGTCTTGCCCTCTTAGTGTACTCCCAGACGGCTCTTCTCCCTTCAAGTTTTGGGTCTGTAAGCTGGATACATGGCCAGAGCTTAGTCAGTATGCACTGGAGGTGCTAGCTTGCCCTGCTGCTAGTGTATTATCGGAACGCGTCTTTAGTGCCGCAGGTGGTGTACTAACAGACCGTCGCATGCGACTATCCTCCGATAACGTTGACCGGCTTACTTTTCTCAAAATGAACAAGGCCTGGATCTCTCATGAATTTGCCAGTCCTCTTCCAGAATAAATAATTGGTTGGCAACAGTATCCAGGTCTCCTGTTCTGTTCATGTTTCTACCACCTGAACTGTAATCCCTGAGCTCCAACACCACCAGTTGGCGCTCGTAAGTGCCATCTGCACAGTCAACACTTGCTGCCGTGTTATTGGGGTTCAGTAACGTCAGCTGTTCCCCTGCTGTGCGGACGGCAATTTCTCCTGCTCTGTCCACATCCACTGTACTACTGATTTAAAACCTCCTCCAAATACACCTCTGGCTCCTCTGTTTTCAGTATTATCCCTGAGCTCCAACACCGCCAGTTGGCGCTCGGAAGTGCCGTCTGCACAGTCAACACTTGCTACCATGTTATTGGGGTTCAGTAACGTCAGCTGTTCCCCTGCTGTGCGGATGGCAATTTCTCCTGCTCTGTCCACATTCTCACTACTACAGATTTTAAAGTTGCTCCAATTACACCTCTGGCTCCTCTGTTTTCAGTATTATCCCTGAGCTCCAACACCGCCAGTTGGCGCTCGGAAGTGCCGTCTGCACAGTCAACACTTGCTGCCGTGTTATTGGGGTTCAGTAACGTCAGCTGTTCCCCTGCTGTGCGGACGGCAATTTCTCCTGCTCTGTCCACATCCACTGTACTACTGATTTAAAACCTCCTCCAAATACACCTCTGGCTCCTCTGTTTTCAGTATTATCCCTGAGCTCCAACACCGCCAGTTGGCGCTCGGAAGTGCCGTCTGCACAGTCAACACTTGCTACCATGTTATTGGGGTTCAGTAACGTCAGCTGTTCCCCTGCTGTGCGGACGGCAATTTCTCCTGCTCTGTCCACATTCTCACTACTACAGATTTTAAAGTTGCTCCAATTACACCTCTGGCTCCTCTGTTTTCAGTATTATCCCTGAGCTCCAACACCGCCAGTTGGCGCACGGAAGTGCCATCTGCACAGTCAACACTTGCTGCCGTGTTATTGGGGTTCAGTAACGTCAGCTGTTCCCCTGCTGTGCGGACGGCAATTTCTCCTGCTTTGTCCACATCCACTGTACTACACATTTTAAAGTTGCTCCAATTACACCTCTGGCTCCTCTGTTTTCATTCTTATCCCTGGGCTCCAACACCGCCAGTTGGCGCTCGGAAGTGCCGTCTGCACAGTCAACACTTGCTGCGGTGTTATTGGGGTTCGGTAACGTCAGCTGTTCCCCTGCTGTGTTCACGGCAATTTCTCCTGCTCTGTCCATATTCACTGTGCTACTTATTTAAAACTTGCTCCAATTACACCTCTGGCTCCTCTCTATTTTTATTCTTATCCCTGGGCTCCAGCACAGCCAGTTGGAGCTCGGAAGTGCTGTCTGCACAGTCAACACTTGCTGCCGTGTTATTGGGGTTCGGTAACGTCAGCTGTTCCCCTGCTGTGTTCACGGCAATTTCTCCTGCTCTGTCCATATTCACTGTGCTACTTATTTAAAACTTGCTCCAATTACACCTCTGGCTCCTCTCTATTTTTATTCTTATCCCTGGGCTCCAGCACCGCCAGTTGGCGTTCGGAAGTGCTGTCTGCACAGTCAACACTTGCTGCCGTGTTATTGGGGTTCGGTAACGTCAGCTGTTCCCCTGCTGTACGGACGGCAATTTCTCCTGCTTTGTCCACATCCACTGTACTACACATTTTAAAGTTGCTCCAATTACACCTCTGGCTCCTCTGTTTTCATTCTTATCCCTGGGCTCCAGCACCGCCAGTTGGCGCTCGGAAGTGCCGTCTGCACAGTCAACACTTGCTACCATGTTATTGGGGTTCAGTAACGTCAGCTGTTCCCCTGCCGTGCGGACGGCAATTTCTCCTGCTCTGTCCACATTCTCACTACTACAGATTTTAAAGTTGCTCCAATTACACCTCTGGCTCCTCTGTTTTCAGTATTATCCCTGAGCTCCAACACCGCCAGTTGGCGCTCGGAAGTGCCGTCTGCACAGTCAACACTTGCTGCCGTGTTATTGGGGTTCAGTAACGTCAGCTGTTCCCCTGCTCTGCGGACGGCAATTTCTCCTGCTCTGTCCACATCCACTGTACTACTGATTTAAAACCTCCTCCAAATACACCTCTGGCTCCTCTGTTTTCAGTATTATCCCTGAGCTCCAACACCGCCAGTTGGCGCTCGGAAGTGCCGTCTGCACAGTCAACACTTGCTACCATGTTATTGGGGTTCAGTAACGTCAGCTGTTCCCCTGCTGTGCGGACGGCAATTTCTCCTGCTCTGTCCACATTCTCACTACTACAGATTTTAAAGTTGCTCCAATTACACCTCTGGCTCCTCTGTTTTCAGTATTATCCCTGAGCTCCAACACCGCCAGTTGGCGCACGGAAGTGCCATCTGCACAGTCAACACTTGCTGCCGTGTTATTGGGGTTCAGTAACGTCAGCTGTTCCCCTGCTGTGCGGACGGCAATTTCTCCTGCTTTGTCCACATCCACTGTACTACACATTTTAAAGTTGCTCCAATTACACCTCTGGCTCCTCTGTTTTCATTCTTATCCCTGGGCTCCAACACCGCCAGTTGGCGCTCGGAAGTGCCGTCTGCACAGTCAACACTTGCTGCGGTGTTATTGGGGTTCGGTAACGTCAGCTGTTCCCCTGCTGTGTTCACGGCAATTTCTCCTGCTCTGTCCATATTCACTGTGCTACTTATTTAAAACTTGCTCCAATTACACCTCTGGCTCCTCTCTATTTTTATTCTTATCCCTGGGCTCCAGCACCGCCAGTTGGCGCTCGGAAGTGCTGTCTGCACAGTCAACACTTGCTGCCGTGTTATTGGGGTTCGGTAACGTCAGCTGTTCCCCTGCTGTGTTCACGGCAATTTCTCCTGCTCTGTCCATATTCACTGTGCTACTTATTTAAAACTTGCTCCAATTACACCTGTGGCTCCTCTCTATTTTTATTCTTATCCCTGGGCTCCAGCACCGCCAGTTGGTGCTCGGAAGTGCTGTCTGCACAGTCAACACTTGCTGCCGTGTTATTGGGGTTCGGTAACGTCAGCTGTTCCCCTGCTGTACGGACGGCAATTTCTCCTGCTTTGTCCACATCCACTGTACTACACATTTTAAAGTTGCTCCAATTACACCTCTGGCTCCTCTGTTTTCATTCTTATCCCTGGGCTCCAGCACCGCCAGTTGGCGCTCGGAAGTGCCGTCTGCACAGTCAACACTTGCTACCATGTTATTGGGGTTCAGTAACGTCAGCTGTTCCCCTGCTGTGCGGACGGCAATTTCTCCTGCTCTGTCCACATTCTCACTACTACAGATTTTAAAGTTGCTCCAATTACACCTCTGGCTCCTCTGTTTTCAGTATTATCCCTGAGCTCCAACACCGCCAGTTGGCGCTCGGAAGTGCCGTCTGCACAGTCAACACTTGCTGCCGTGTTATTGGGGTTCAGTAACGTCAGCTGTTCCCCTGCTCTGCGGACGGCAATTTCTCCTGCTCTGTCCACATCCACTGTACTACTGATTTAAAACCTCCTCCAAATACACCTCTGGCTCCTCTGTTTTCAGTATTATCCCTGAGTTCCAACACCGCCAGTTGGCGCTCGGAAGTGCCGTCTGCACAGTCAACACTTGCTACCATGTTATTGGGGTTCAGTAACGTCAGCTGTTCCCCTGCTGTGCGGACGGCAATTTCTCCTGCTCTGTCCACATTCTCACTACTACAGATTTTAAAGTTGCTCCAATTACACCTCTGGCTCCTCTGTTTTCAGTATTATCCCTGAGCTCCAACACCGCCAGTTGGCGCACGGAAGTGCCATCTGTACAGTCAACACTTGCTGCCGTGTTATTGGGGTTCAGTAACGTCAGCTGTTCCCCTGCTGTGCGGACGGCAATTTCTCCTGCTTTGTCCACATCCACTGTACTACACATTTTAAAGTTGCTCCAATTACACCTCTGGCTCCTCTGTTTTCATTCTTATCCCTGGGCTCCAACACCGCCAGTTGGCGCTCGGAAGTGCCGTCTGCACAGTCAACACTTGCTGCCGTGTTATTGGGGTTCGGTAACGTCAGCTGTTCCCCTGCTGTACGGACGGCAATTTCTCCTGCTTTGTCCACATCCACTGTACTACACATTTTAAAGTTGCTCCAATTACACCTCTGGCTCCTCTGTTTTCATTCTTATCCCTGGGCTCCAGCACCGCCAGTTGGCGCTCGGAAGTGCCGTCTGCACAGTCAACACTTGCTACCATGTTATTGGGGTTCAGTAACGTCAGCTGTTCCCCTGCTGTGCGGACGGCAATTTCTTCTGCTCTGTCCACATTCTCACTACTACAGATTTTAAAGTTGCTCCAATTACACCTCTGGCTCCTCTGTTTTCAGTATTATCCCTGAGCTCCAACACCGCCAGTTGGCGCTCGGAAGTGCCGTCTGCACAGTCAACACTTGCTGCCGTGTTATTGGGGTTCAGTAACGTCAGCTGTTCCCCTGCTCTGCGGACGGCAATTTCTCCTGCTCTGTCCACATCCACTGTACTACTGATTTAAAACCTCCTCCAAATACACCTCTGGCTCCTCTGTTTTCAGTATTATCCCTGAGTTCCAACACCGCCAGTTGGCGCTCGGAAGTGCCGTCTGCACAGTCAACACTTGCTACCATGTTATTGGGGTTCAGTAACGTCAGCTGTTCCCCTGCTGTGCGGACGGCAATTTCTCCTGCTCTGTCCACATTCTCACTACTACAGATTTTAAAGTTGCTCCAATTACACCTCTGGCTCCTCTGTTTTCAGTATTATCCCTGAGCTCCAACACCGCCAGTTGGCGCACGGAAGTGCCATCTGCACAGTCAACACTTGCTGCCGTGTTATTGGGGTTCAGTAACGTCAGCTGTTCCCCTGCTGTGCGGACGGCAATTTCTCCTGCTTTGTCCACATCCACTGTACTACACATTTTAAAGTTGCTCCAATTACACCTCTGGCTCCTCTGTTTTCATTCTTATCCCTGGGCTCCAACACCGCCAGTTGGCGCTCGGAAGTGCCGTCTGCACAGTCAACACTTGCTGCCGTGTTATTGGGGTTCGGTAACGTCAGCTGTTCCCCTGCTGTACGGACGGCAATTTCTCCTGCTTTGTCCACATCCACTGTACTACACATTTTAAAGTTGCTCCAATTACACCTCTGGCTCCTCTGTTTTCATTCTTATCCCTGGGCTCCAGCACCGCCAGTTGGCGCTCGGAAGTGCCGTCTGCACAGTCAACACTTGCTACCATGTTATTGGGGTTCAGTAACGTCAGCTGTTCCCCTGCTGTGCGGACGGCAATTTCTTCTGCTCTGTCCACATTCTCACTACTACAGATTTTAAAGTTGCTTCAATTACACCTCTGGCTCCTCTGTTTTCAGTATTATCCCTGAGCTCCAACACCGCCAGTTGGCGCTCGGAAGTGCCATCTGCACAGTCAACACTTGCTGCCGTGTTATTGGGGTTCAGTAACGTCAGCTGTTCCCCTGCTGTGCGGACGGCAATTTCTCCTGCTCTGTCCACATCCACTGTACTACTGATTTAAAACCTCCTCCAAATACACCTCTGGCTCCTCTGTTTTCAGTATTATCCCTGAGCTCCAACACCGCCAGTTGGCGCTCGGAAGTGCCGTCTGCACAGTCAACACTTGCTACCATGTTATTGGGGTTCAGTAACGTCAGCTGTTCCCCTGCTGTGCAGACGGCAATTTCTCCTGCTCTGTCCACATTCTCACTACTACAGATTTTAAAGTTGCTCCAATTACACCTCTGGCTCCTCTGTTTTCAGTATTATCCCTGAGCTCCAACACCGCCAGTTGGCGCACGGAAGTGCCATCTGCACAGTCAACACTTGCTGCCGTGTTATTGGGGTTCAGTAACGTCAGCTGTTCCCCTGCTGTGCGGACGGCAATTTCTCCTGCTTTGTCCACATCCACTGTACTACACATTTTAAAGTTGCTCCAATTACACCTCTGGCTCCTCTGTTTTCATTCTTATCCCTGGGCTCCAACACCGCCAGTTGGCGCTCGGAAGTGCCGTCTGCACAGTCAACACTTGCTGCGGTGTTATTGGGGTTCGGTAACGTCAGCTGTTCCCCTGCTGTGTTCACGGCAATTTCTCCTGCTCTGTCCATATTCACTGTGCTACTTATTTAAAACTTGCTCCAATTACACCTCTGGCTCCTCTCTATTTTTATTCTTATCCCTGGGCTCCAGCACCGCCAGTTGGCGCTCGGAAGTGCTGTCTGCACAGTCAACACTTGCTGCCGTGTTATTGGGGTTCGGTAACGTCAGCTGTTCCCCTGCTGTACGGACGGCAATTTCTCCTGCTTTGTCCACATCCACTGTACTACACATTTTAAAGTTGCTCAATTACACCTCTGGCTCCTCTGTTTTCATTCTTATCCCTGGGCTCCAGCACCGCCAGTTGGCGCTCGGAAGTGCCGTCTGCACAGTCAACACTTGCTGCGGTGTTATTGGGGTTCGGTAACGTCAGCTGTTCCCCTGCTGTGTACACGGCAATTTCTCCTGCTCTGTCCATATTCACTGTGCTACTTATTTAAAACTTGCTCCAATTACACATCTGGCTCCTCCGTTTTTAGTATTTACCCTGGGCTCCAATACCGCTAGTTGCTGCTCAGAAGTGCCGTCTGCACAGTCAACGCTTGCTCCAGTGTTATTGGGGTTCAGTAACGTCAGCTGATCCCCAGCTGTGTGTCCGGCAAATTCTCCTGCTTTGTCCACATCCACTGTACTACGGATTTAAAACCTTCCCCAAATACACCTCTGGCTCCTCTGTTTTTAGTATTTACCCTGGGCTCCAGCACCGCCAGCTGGTTCTCGGCAGTTCCATTGGCTCTTGTACCTTCTGCTACCCATCCGGGTTCCAGTACCGTCAGCTGGTCCTCGGTAGTTCCATTTGCTCTTGTATCTTCTGCTACCCATCCGGGTTCCAGTACCGTCAGCTGGTTCTCGGCAGTGTCTTTGGCACGGGTACTCCCTCCTGCCCAGCCTGGTTCCAGCACGCCAGCTGTTTCCGGGTAGTGTCAACGTCACTTTGCCTCCAATGCGTTGTCCTGTCGTGTTGCGGTCGGGTTAGCCGACTCTATGGTGCCTGCAGTTTAGGTGACTCCTATGTGGGCTGCGGGATCTGGCAATGAAGGCTGGTTCCATAGTGCCAATAGGACAAGCACCCCCTGTAGGACTGTGGGTTTTGGTAACTGCGGCCGGCTCGCGGCCTTGAACTTTTTTTACATGGGTACCTTCTGCTACCCATCCGGGTTCCAGTACCGTCAGCTGGTTCTCGGCAGTGCCTTTGGATTAGGTGCCTCCTTCTCGGTATCCAAGTTCCACCAACGTCTGCTGGTCCTTGGTAGTGCTTTCTGGCACAGGTACCTCCTGCTTAGTAACCGAGTTCCAGTAACATCAGCTGGTCCTCGGTAGTTCCATTGGCTCTTGTACCTTCTGCTACCCATCCGGGTTCCAGTACCGTCAGCTGGTCCTCGGTAGTTCCATTTACTCTTGTATCTTCTGCTACCCATCCGGGTTCCAGTACCGTCAGCTGGTTCTCGGCAGTGTCTTTGGCACGGGTACTCCCTCCTGCCCAGCCTGGTTCCAGCACGCCAGCTGTTTCCGGGTAGTGTCAACGTCACTTTGCCTCCAATGCGTTGTCCTGTCGTGTTGCGGTCGGGTTAGCCGACTCTATGGTGCCTGCAGTTTAGGTGACTCCTATGTGGGCTGCGGGATCTGGCAATGAAGGCTGGTTCCATAGTGCCAATAGGACAAGCACCCCCTGTAGGACTGTGGGTTTTGGTAACTGCGGCCGGCTCGCGGCCTTGAACTTTTTTTTACATGGGTACCTTCTGCTACCCATCCGGGTTCCAGTACCGTCAGCTGGTTCTCGGCAGTGCCTTTGGATTAGGTGCCTCCTTCTCGGTATCCAAGTTCCACCAACGTCTGCTGGTCCTTGGTAGTGCTTTCTGGCACAGGTACCTCCTGCTTAGTAACCGAGTTCCAGTAACTTCAGCTGGTCCTCGGTAGTTCCATTGGCTCTTGTACCTTCTGCTACCCATCCGGGTTCCAGTACCGTCAGCTGGTCCTCGGTAGTTCCACAGCTTTCTTGTACCTTCTGCTACATTTCCAAGTTCAAGCCTTTTGAAATGGTTCTTGGTAATCACTCTGGATCTCCCTGACGAGGACCCTGAAGACGAGGACCCTGAAGACCAACCCTAAGAAGACGAGGACCCCGAAGACAATGACCCTGAAGACGAGGACCCTGAAGACCACCCCGAAGAAGACGAGGACCCTGAAGACCACCCCGAAGAAGACGAGGACCCCGAAGACGAGGACCCAGAAGACCAACCCGAAGAAGACGAGGACCCCGAAGACGAGGACCCCCGAAGACGACGACCCTGAAGACCACCCCGAAGAAGACCAAGAAGATGACCCTGAAGAAGTTGACCAAGAAGACAAAGAAGAGAAGACAAGCACCAAGATACAGAAGAACAAGAGACAGAAAACCAAGAAGCAGAAATACAAGAAGCTGCAGAACAAAAAGCGGAAGAACATTAAGCATAAGACTAAAAATCAGAGCAAAAGATAATATCTAAATTATAAGCAGAAGATGACTAAGCAGTGTATGGGGGTGAGTCCGTTCCTCCTCGTGGTGCCCCTGGAAAAGACCTGCTGCTGCAGGCCAAACTGAACGCGGACAAATCCTGTTGTAAATCTTTTGTGACGGGCAGAACGAAAGGTGTAATGTCCAACCTTTTATAGATAACAACTACAGGAATGCCTGTCACAAATAAGAATATGATGAAGAAGAAGAATATGAAGAAGATGAAGAAGTAGAATATGAAGAATGTAAAAAAAAGAATAATACGAAGAAGGTGAAGAAGAAGAAGGTGAAGAAGAAGTGGATGAAAAAGATGCTGAGAATGATGAAGGAGAAAGTGTGGGAGAAGTAAAAAAGAAGGTGAAGAGCATGGAAGTAGTGAAACATAAATATCTGACAAAATATAAAAATACTTAACATAGTTAATATTTCCGTAACTCAGAACATAATAAAAAAATAGTAATTCCTGCTATTCCATTTGACTGGGCTAAACCTCTATGCCTTTATTGTCTCCCCCACCTCCCCCAATACATTCTACATTATTCTTAGTTGTTTTCCTTCATGTAGAAATAACCTACAAGGAAAGAAAGGGTTTATTTTAATTCCGATATTTATGTCCCATTGACTTGCATTGGTTTCCGGTATCGGAATCGGCGATATCCGATACTTTTTCGGTATCGGTCCGATCCAATCCGATCCGATATTTCCCGATATCGGAAGGTATCGCTCAACACTACTTATGATATATAAGCAATATATATAACGTATTAGCCAAGTTGGTGCACAAAGATTTATGCCAACATACAGTAAGTGAGTAACATAATCCATCGAATTCTCAAGTCACTGCCATTAACTCAGTTGTTCTACAATGAACATTTATACCATTTCAATTAATCCTACAGTAGAAGTGCCTCGTCCCCCATTACCAGTTCGGAGTAGGTCATATCAGTATAGCCTTATCTCCCATATGCCTCAATGCAAGCTGCTGAATCAGGGAAAAAAAACATAATGTTCATAATGTGAAAACCCCAGTGGGTAGGCTCTGACTGATGGCAAATTCTAGTTAGTGTTAACTAGAGATGAGTGGATCAATTCACGGAGGATTGTATTTGAGTCAAATTTTCAGTTTCACACAAACTCAGCCATTTTAAGATTCAATTCATGTTTTGCAAAAAAAAACAAAAAACTTGCTTGCCACCATTTCCCACACTGCTGAAGCATCAGAGAGGAGGCAAACATCATTTTGCATTGCCGCGCGGGCACCCACTTAATGCCCTGCAGCTATGGCATAGTATGGGTTACCATACCTTGTACAGTGGTGGTCAGTACCTCACCATCACAGATCAATGCTTCCCAGTGGAGTATAGTTTGTACGACATGAGTCATTTTCCATCTCCAAAGAGTACGTCTTTCTCTTGTGTAGAGTATAAACTCGTTGTCAGTGTAACGGGGCTCGGGGTGGCAGTCATGGGCGAGCATCGCTTCTTTGACACCCCGGCCCGCTACAGGAAATTATGTACCGTGTGGCTGCATGTGCAACGATGCTTTGAGATCTGAGATCTCCACAATCTCTGTTAATGCGCTGGGTGCAGAACTGTCCCGTTTAACCCTCTCAGTCAAGAAGCCAAACCAGCTGTTATAAACAGTGTTCTTTTTATGCACAGTCAAACAGGTGAACTTAGAGTAACAGGTTATGAATTCTTCATCACTTCCCACACAGTACTCAGGCTCCAGTCTCAGAGTTACAGTCTGCACTTCGTTTCTGGCAACAGGTACGGCACAGTAGTGAGGAGAGATCTTAAATGCCTGCATTTTCTTAGGGGTAGAGTCATACGGGTCCACGTGTGTCACTATGCCCTGATCCCCTGTGTCTTTGCTTATATCAGTCCCAGGGACCGCTCGTAGAGACGTGCTCCCTGTTTCAGTACCCACAGCAGGGCGATGCCTTGTCCCAAGGTCCCCTTTCTCGCTGGACAGTACGCTTCAGTACCCACAGCAGAGTGCTATCTCATCCCAAGGTCCCCTTTCTCGCTGGACAGTACGTTTCCTGGACTTCTAAACTTTGCTCCTGCAGGTTTCCCCATTTGCCTGTGTCGTCCTGATGCCTCTGTAACTAGATCCTTGTCCTCATGAGCCTTGTAGTTCCACACCAGGAACAATCTGTCTTTCCTCTTTCTCTTACTTTTCTAGACTGACTAAAATGGATCCCTTCTCTCAGAATCCACAAAACTCCCTCCCACTATGGGCTGTACTTCTAATTAGCCCTCAAACTGTCTTTGTGCCTGATGTCTGTATCTGGGCAGATTTCACCTACACTCTATACCAGAGTGAAAAGAAAGAGAGTGACATCTTGTGGCCTCCGGTCAACACTGCAGCCCATAGGGAAATAACCATTAAATACATAGCAGTAACATGCATGTAAAATACATTGAGCCAACAGAAATATCAGAGGAGTGAGATGCCATCCTCATCACCCTTACAGTCAGTGGGGTCCTCTTTCTCTTTTTCTCTTCTGTAGAGTGTAAGCTCTTATGGTCAGCGGGGTCCTCTCTCTCTCTCCTGTAGAGTGTAAGCTCTTATGAGAAGTAGAGTTTTCTCTCCTGTAGAATGTAAGATCTTATGGTCATCAGGGTCCTCTCTCTTCTGTAGAGTGTAAGCTTGTATGGTCAGCAGGATCCACTCTCTCTCTCCTGTAGAGTGTAAGTTCTTATGATAAGCATTATTTCTCTCTCCTGTAGGGTGTAAGCTCTTATAGTCAGCAGGGTCCTCTCTCTCTCTCTTCTGTAGAGTGTAAGCTCTTATGGTCAGCAGGGTTCTCTCTCCCTCTTATGTAGTATGTAAGCTTGTATGGTCAGCAGGGTCCTCTATCTCCTGTAGAGTATAAGCTTGTATGGTCAGCAGGGTCCTCTCTCTTTCTTCTGTATAGTCTAAGCTCTTATGGTCAACAGGATCCTCTCCCTCCTGCAGAGTGTAAGCTTGTATGGTCAGCAGGGTCCTCTACCTCCTGCAGAGTGTAAGCTTGTATGGTCATCAGGATCCTCTCTCTCCTGTAGAGCAGAAGTTCTAATGATAAGCATAGTTCTCTCTCCTGTAGAGTGTAAGCTCTTATGGTCATCAAGATCCTCTCTCTCCTGTAGTGTGTAAGCTCTTTTGGTCAGCAGGGTCCTCTCTCTCCTGTAGAGTTTAAGCTCTTATGATAAGCATAGTTCTCTTTCTCTCGCTCTGCCTCTTTTGTAGAGTGTAAGTTCTTATGTTCAGTAAGTTACTCTCTCTCCTGTAGAGTGTAAGCTCTTATGGTAAGTGGTGAGTGGGGTCCTCTCTCTCTTTCTTTCACTCCTTTAGAGTGTAAATCGTTATGATCAGCAGGATCCTCTCTCTCTCACCTATAAAATGTAAGCTCTTAGGGTGAGAAGGGTTCTCTCTCTCTGCACAAATTTATTTGCCGCAAATAAAATTTTTAGAGAAAATTCTGCGTACTCAATTAATTTCAAATTTCAAAAGACCCGCTCATCTCTAGTGTTAACCAATAGATGCAGAAGCAACAAACTAGTAATTCAACCAGAACCAGAACAGGAATATCTAAAAATAAAAGATAATGAAAGATAAAGACAAGAATAAAAAACAGCCAACAATCTAAAAGCAAGTGCAAAGAGGAGACATTGCAAAATTCTGAACCAGAGGCCAAAACTACGGGAGAAAAGAATATAGAAATGTGATGATGCTCAAGAATCAGCACCGCTAGATAGATTTGCATTGATGTTGGTGTCAATGTGTGGAAAGATATGCAGCAAATAAATGAGACCGTGCATATTCACAGACAATGCTTGGTATGAAACATGAAATTGTCTCAGCATGCAATCACTGAATACATGCAAGCACCTTGGAGTGGGTCTAAATAGAAGCTACAAATCATTTATCTCTTTATATGGCAAACTTAAAAATAATAATAAAATGTATTTATAAAATTCCAACATATCCCTGTGTACCAGAGAATTTCCAAACACCACAGCTTGCAAGCCTGATGAAATAATTGACGTATGTGCTTTCCCTGCATGCCTTCATTATATTCTTATTACTGTGTATTATTAGGTATCCTTTTCACAAGAAAAGAATAGAGATTATTTTTTGTCTGACCCCAGATGCCAGGAGCTTGAATGGTTGTGTTTGCTGTTATGTTTTAAATTACCCTTTATTAAAATATAATCCAAACAGGAGATGAAAAGCGAAGAACACAATACGAAAATAATAAGCCACAATGGGAATAAAATACAGTGATTAAAAATGACTTATTAAAACCAACTTAGAAATTAGTAGTATTAATACATTCAGTTCGGTTCACAAATCTCTGGTAACAATATCCCTACAGAGCCCCGCAACCGCATAGCTTTGTTCAGTGATATTCACAACGCTGTTGAACTGTATAACTGGCTAATCATAAGGAAATCGCAGGCCTGCTTCATAAATCTTATGCTGCGTTCCTAGGTTCAGTGAATCCCAAAGCAGTGACATTTGGAATATTCTTTTCATCCGATTGTTTATCAAGGCTTCGAGATTCATGTGCAATACCATTTTCTAATTATAGAAAAATTCGGAAAATATTCTGGCCTATTTATCAGTCCCTCTTATGAAATTGCCATCATTTAGCAGAAAGACTCATGAAGTGCAAAAATATTTGCTGAAAAGTGTGTTTATGGCTATAGAAAAATGGTTATTTGATTTATAATGAAAAGTAAGTCAGCCGTGTATGGCAAAGCGCTACATCTACAAGATTGTTATGTCATTTACAAGACTTTTTTTTTTATTTAGAATCCATTCATTCTTATTCTTGATGGATGTAGTGAATTATTACATATCATTCTTTTCACACATCTCCTCTCTCATGAACTCATATTATACCCTTTTTTATAAGCCAAAAGTTAAATTTTACACTGAATCAGATATTTAATCGTTAAGCCTGAAATGCGCGTACAGATCGTTAATAGTAATTCACTTACCATTAGAAATTACCATGTTGAGTATTGTCATCTTAATGTGTTATGGTATTTAAAGGTTAAAAGTAAAATACACTGATACCTGCTACTTATTTTCCTTAGACCATTCCTGGGCAAATTACATCCCAGGGACCACATACAGCCATGCTTAAAGGGAATCTATCAGCAGGTTTTTGCTATGTAATCTGAAAACAGCCGCATGTAGGGGCTTAAACACTGAATTCAGAAATGTGTCATTTATTAAGCCATGTGCTGTTGTTTACTTACAATGACGGTTTTAACACTAGGACATTATCATTGCCATGTCTGATGCTCACTGCTAGTCCATGCTCCCTCCTTTGATAAGCAGCTCACTATCAATAGTCTATGTACATAGAAAGCTGTGGTGTGGGCAGGATTAGCTTTCTGAGCTCTGCTTCATGTTGTGTCTAAGAATGCTGATTGTATCACAACTGCTGCAACCAGTAAACTAAGTGATACATCACTGGAATCAGGATTTTTTCCTACATTATGCTGCTGTCAGATGAGGTAGCAAAAACCTGGTGACAGATTCCCTTTAACCCAAGGACAATGAGCGCCAATGGGCTGGAATTCAAATATATCTCAGTGGCAGGATCACAGTCTGCTTGGATGCAGTGAGCACCTGACCTGTGTAGACACATAGAGCTGATCCTTAGATGCAGGTCAGGTGCACATATGACTTTCTGACACTATATGCTTCTATTTACCCTTTCAGGTTATGGGCTCACTGCAGCCGTCTAAGAGGTGCTGTGTGGTTGCTTAACATTAAAGGCAACCTGACAGCAAATACAGTTGCGCTCAAAAGTTTACATACCCCGGCAGAATTTTTCCTTTCTTGGCCTTGGTTCAGAGAATATGAATGATAACAAAAAAACTTTTTCTCCACTCATGGTTATTGGTTGAGTGAAGTCATATATTGTCAAACTACTGTGTTTTCTCTTTTTAAATCTTAATGACAACCAAAAACATCCAAATGACCCTGATCAAAAGTTGACATACCCCAGTTCTTAATACTGTGTATTGCCCCCTCTAACATCAATGACAGCTTGAAGTCTTTTGTGGTAGTTGTGGATGAGGTTCTTTATTTTCTCAGATGTTAAAGCTGCCCGTTTTTCTTGGCAAAAAGCCTCCAGTTCCTGTAAATTGCTGGGCTGTCTAGCATGAACTGAGCGCTTCAGATCTCCCCAGAGTGGCTCAATGATATTGAAGTCAGGAGACTGAGATGGCCACTCCAGAAACTTCACTTTGTTCTGCTGTAGCCAATGACAGGTCTACTTGGCCCTGTGTTTTGGATCGTTGTCATGCGCAGCTTCCGGGCTGATGAGTGTAAATTTGCCTCCAGTATTTGCTGATAACGTGCTGCATTCATCTTTCCTTCAACTTTTACCAAGTTTCATGTGCCTTTGTAGCTCACACATCCCCAATACATCAGCGATCCACCTCCGTGCTTTACTGTAGGAATGGTGTTCTTTTCATCATAGGCCTTGTTGACCTCTATCCAAATGTAATGTTTATGGTTGTGGCCAAAAGGTTCAATTATGGTTCCATCACACCAAATTACCTTGTTCCAGAAGTTTTGAGGCTTGTCTCTGTGCTGTTAGGCATATTGTAGGCGAGATACTTTGTAGCATGTGCGCAGTAAAGGCTTTCTTCTGGCAACTCGACCATGCAGCCCATTTTTCTTCAAGTGCCTGCTTATTGTACGTCTTGAAACAGCCACACCGCTAGTTTTCAGAGAGTCCAGAATTTCAGCTGATGTTATTTGTGGGTTTTTCTTTGCATCCCGAACAATTTTCCTGGCAGTTGTGGCTGAAATTTTTGTTGGTCTACCTGACAGAGGTTTGGTTTTTACAGAGCCCCTGATTTTCCATTTGTTAATCACAGTTTGAACACTGCTGACTGGCATTATCAATTCCTTGGATATCTTTTTGTATCCCTTTCCTGTGTTATACAGTTCAACTACCTTTTCTCATAGATCAGTTGACAATTCTTTTGCTTTCCCCATGACTCACAATCCAGAAACGTCAGTGGCTGAATGAAAGATGCAAGAGTCTGTCTGGATCCCAGAAACTTACTCAGCTTTTATGCACACACTGATGACAAGCAAACAGGTCACGGGTGAGGATGTTACTTTTACTAGCCATTCAAACCCATTTGTGTCAAATTCTGTGCATGTTATCAGGCCAAAATCACCAGGGTATGTGAACTTTGGATGTTTTTGGTTGTCATTAAGATTTAAAAAGAGAAAACACAGTAGTTTGACAATAAATGGCTTCACCCAACCAATAACCATGAGTGGAGAAAAAGTTTTTTTGCTATCATTCATATGCTATAAAACAATGCTATAAAACAAGGCCAAGAAAGGAAAAATTCTGCCAGGGTATGTAAACTTTTGAGCACAACTGTATATGCTGCCTGATCCATGAGCAGCATGGATCAGACACTGGCAGCACAATTTTAGCAATGTATGTTTAATATGTGGAACACTGTGATTTTTTCGAGAAAAACATAGTTTAATAGCCACTAGGGACCGAGCCAAATGAGAGACTAGTCAGACAGGCAGATCCTTGGCAGCTTCTCTCTGCCTGCTCCCTTGGAGTGATAGGTCTCTCCCCATACATGCACACAGGGAGAGACCTGTCACTCCAGAGCATCGGACAAGGATAAGGTGCCAGGGACCTGCCTGTCCAACTAGTCTATTGTGTGGCCCTGTCCCAGGAGGCTATTTAACTATGATTTTCTCTGAAATGCTAAAGTGTTTCAGAGTTAAACATATATGGCTGAAATCATTCAGCCAGTGCCTGACACATGCTGCTTGTGGATTGGGCAGCATGTATAAACTGTCAGGTTCCCTTTAAATCCTGAGTAGTGCACGATTGCTATTCCGCAAGGAGAACTGTGACGCCTCTACTCGAAAGCCCCTTTTTACCCTGGGAGATGGGGACTCGGAGTCGGGTCCTACGTTGGAGAGATGGAGTGCAGCCGTGGCCCGGACCCGCTCCGTGCCCAGGGCCGTCACAATTAAAAGGATGGTACGGGCTTATCCGGGTTGAGTGGCTGATTTCGACTACGCCACCAGTGGCACCTGGTGAAGGCCACCAGCGCCACTGCAGTCCGCTGAGGCATGGTGGTATGGCGGCCGTCGTTGTTACTACTCCCCACAGGTGGAGCAAGGCCTCAGGGCAGAGAGGCAGGATGGAGGGGGTAGTAGTAAAGGAGAACTGGTGCTGCGTAGTGCAGAGTAGCGCAGAATAAAGAGTCCGGAGGCCATAGGGGTGAACTTCCAAGGCTTTACTCACATAAGAGATGGCAGAAGGAAGGAGACTCCCTGCTCCTCACGGAGTTCTGCGGTCACCAGGAACGGGGGTCCGACAACCTCCGAGTAAGTCCAGCGTTCAATCAGGACCCCGCACCAAAGTGTTCCTAAACTACAGACCGAGTCCTTTCCTGTCTGTGTGTGTAAATGGGCCGGGTCTTCCTCTGAACGCCTCTCAGAAAAAGGGCACGGGTGGCAGCTCCACTCCTTCCGTTACCCAGTGGGATCCTCAGGGCCTACTGGGCTTCCCCGACCAGGACACGGAGTAGCAAGGTCGGGTGTCGGGGGCCGGTACCCCTCTTGCAGCTGGACTCCCTCTGAATATATTAGGTTGGCGAGGACAGGTGGCGTACACCGCTCCGTCTGCATCCTCCCGGGAATCCATTTGCTGTGGAGCTACACTCTTAAGCTCCGGGCCTTCTTGGTCGTGGTCCTTGACCGGGTTGAGACATTCATTGCCTACAACCTGCCCCTCGACCCAAGGCCGGGGTACGAGGGCTGTGCCTCCATCCGCTGCAGGTCCACACAGGATCCACGCTCAGGGTGGGAGATCACAGTTGTTCACGGTTCAAAAGACAGTCAAAGACCCCGAACCAAAAATGGCTTTTTATAAATATGAAATTTATAGTGTTACTAAAATGTGAGTCCTCCACCCTCACCCACTAATTTGGTTCCCCCTCACTCTTGGTTCCCCAATCTCCCTGTAACCAGGAGGGCAGCACCTAGTGCATTCTAGCCCCCTCTGGTGGAGAAGTGTGGTGTTGGATGTGGAGGTTGGGTCCTGACCATCACACTGTTCTTACCTCAGAGGAGGAACACTACACTCCATTACAGAAGTGCAGCATCCCTGTGGCGGTCGAACCCTCAGGGGCACCACAGAACCATTGTATATGAATATATGCTGAACTGGGTTAGGGAAGTGAGGTTAACAGAAAATGACATTTTGGGCATGATTCCTGCTGCTAATTATGGCTAATGTGATAATAATCTATAGGGATGGGGGAATGGCATCTAAGGACTGATTACTGCTACAAATTATTTATTTTTAACAATCCAGAAAAATATGTAAATTTTGCAAAATGCTAAAATGTTTTAGATTGACTGTTACTGGTAAGAATACATATAATGATGAACCTTATCAGAACATGTATTTGCAGTAACAGCTAATTAATATACTTAATTCTACAGCATATTAATAGATAAAATAAATTGAGATGAATTAAAGGGTTCTTTAATGACTAAAATAGCAATGTTTAAAAAATAAGCAACTTTGCAATTTAGCAGTGGCTTCTCTTTAGGCAAGGAGTGCAGCGCTTACAAGCTCTTTCCACTAAACACTGCTCACTGGATCCAGCCAGTTTCAGTGCACCTGTGCTCCTCCAATGTATCAAAGGCAAAGCTGCACCTGCTTGCAGGATGGTAGAGCGCAGAGTTGGGGGTAGTAGCTGTCAATAAATCAGCACACTGTCTTCGGCAGATGGGAAGCCAGGAGGCACAGGAGTGGTGTTCTTCTGAATATACCTTTAAGTTCAGCCTATTTGTGCATCTCTACACAACAATCTCACTTTCTCATGTGATCCTTTGGGATGATTAATTACCCACCCCTGGATTAGACCTTGAGCATGGTCATAATATAACAAGTTTGCCATTCATAGATGTTTATTGGGTGGGACACTACCTTAATATGTCTCCAATTTCATAAGGAGTACAGTACAGACCAAAAGTTTGGACACACCTTCTCATTTAAAGATTTTTCTGTATTTTCATGACTATGAAAATTGTACATTCACACTGAAGGCATCAAAACTATGAATTAACACATGTGGAATTATATATTTAACAAAAATGTGTGAAACAACTGAAAGTATGTCTTATATTCTAGGTTCTTCAAAGTAGCCACCTTTTGCTTTGATGACTGCTTTGCACACTCTTGGCATTCTCTTGATGAGCTTCAAGAGGTAGTCACCAGAAATGGTCTTCCAACAATCTTGAAGGAGTTCCCAGAGATGCTTAGCACTTGTTCGCCCTTTTGCCGTCACTCTGCGGTCCAGCTCACCCCAAACCATCTCGATTGGGTTCAGGTCTGGTGACTGTCGAGGCCAGGTCATCTGGCGTAGCACCCCATCACTCTCCTTCTTGGTCAAATAGCCCTTACACAGCCTGGAGGTATGTTTGGGGTCATTGTCCTGTTGAAAAATAAATGATGGTCCAACTAAACGCAAACTGAATGGAATAGCATGCTGCTGCAAGATGCTGTGGTAGCCATGCAGGTTCAGTATGCCTTCAATTTTGAATAAATCCCCAACAGTGTCACCATCAAAGCACCCCCACACCATCACACCTCCTCCCCCATGCTTCACGGTGGGAACCAGGCATGTAGAGTCCATCCGTTCAACTTTTCTGCGTCGCACAAAGACATGGTGGTTGGAACCAAAGATCTCAAATTTGGACTCATCAGACCAAAGCACAGATTTCCACTGGTCTAATGTCCATTCCTTGTGTTCTTTAGCCTAAACAAGTCTCTTTTGCTTGTTGCCTGTCCTTAGCAGTGGTTTCCTAGCAGCTATTTTACCATGAAGGCCTGCTGCACAAAGTCTCCTCTGAACAGTTGTTGTAGAGATGTGTCTGCTGCTAAAACTCTGTGTGGCATTGACCTGGCCTGTAACCTGAGCTGCTGTTAACCTGCGATTTCTGAGGCTGGTGACTCGGATAAACTTATCCTCAGAAGCAGAGGCGACTCTTGGTCTTCCTTTCCTGGGGCGGTACTCATGTGAGCCAGTTTCTTTGTAGCGCTTGATGGTTTTTGCATCTGCACTTGGGGACACTTTCAAGGTTTGCCCAATTTCTCGGACTGACTGACCTTCATTTTTTAAAGTAATGATGGCCACTCATTTTTCTTTACTTAGCCGTTTTTTCTTTCCATAATACAAATTCTAACAGTCTATTCAGTAGGACTATCAGCTGTGTATCCACTTGGCTTCTGCACAACACAACTGATGGTCCCAACCTCATTTATAAGGCAAGAAATCCCACTTATTAAACCTGACAGGGCACACCTGTGAAGTGAAAACCATTTCCGGTGACTACCTCTTGAAACTCATCAGGAGAATGGCAAGAGTGTGCAAAGCAGTCATCAAAGCAAAAGGTGGTTACTTTGAAGAACCTAGAATATAAGACATATTTTCAGTTGTTTCACACTCTTTTGTTAAGTATATAATTCCACATGTGTTAATTCATAGTTTTGATGCCTTCAGTGTGAACGTACAATTTTCATAGTCATGAAAATACAGAAAAATCTTTAAATGAGAAGGTGTGTCCAAACTTTTGGTCTGTACTGTATATAGAAGTTTCATTTGTCAGATTCAGATGGAACATGCTTTTGGCAGGTTACATCAGATGTCTCATTACGGCAATATTGTCCATTAAAAGCAATTCCTGAAAAGGAAAATCTCTATTTGATAAAATACTGCACAGAGGCAACAAATAGGTGAGCATGGAGTGCTTATGGCTATGTAGAATAAGCTTACCCTATATACTCGAGTATAAGCCAACCCGAATATTAGCCGAGGCACCTAATATAAGCCTAGGGTGGGAAATGCAGCAGCTACTGCTAAATTTACCCATTCTGGTAAGAATTGCCCACTCATCATCAATCCTGGTATGCATGGCCAACTCATCCCCAATGCTGGAATGCATGACCCCATCATCCCCAATCCTGGTATGCATGGCACCCCTCATCCCAACCTTGGAATGCATGGCACATCTCATCCCCAATCCTGGTATGCATGGCCCCCCTATCTTGGTATGCATGGCCCCCCATCACTGCACACATTAAAAAAAAAAACACTTCTCATCTTAATTCCCTCTACTCCAGCGCTGCTCCTGTTCTGCCAGCAGCAGCTCACCTCTGAATCTGAGCATCGCATGACATCACTGCCATGCACCCTCAGACGCTGAGGTGAGCTGCAGGGATATTCACTCCTCTCCATGCCGGGACTATGGTAGTGGAGAGGAGTGAATATCTCTGCTTTAATAGCATGCGCACAGTGTCAGCAGCGCCGTAGCCCCCGCTGCGGCTTAGCGATCCTCTGTGCCTGCTACTAAAGAGAATGAATATTTACCCTTCTCCATGCCCATGGGAGTGGAGAAGAGTGACTATGCATTAGTGTTGAGCCACCCCCGTAGTGTTCGAGTTCGGTTCGGTTCGTCGAACACCCGTGTGTTCGCCGAACTGTTCGTCGAACTGTTCGTCGAACACCTTCGAACACCGTTAAAACCAATGGCAGGCAAACAAAAACACATAGAAGCACATAGAAAACACCTTCAAAGGTGTCCAAAAGCTGACAAACTGCTCAGAAGACACAACTAACACATGGAAAAGTGACAAGTACATATAGTCATGCGAAAAGAAAAGAGGTGGAGGAGTAAAAGGAGGGGGAGACACAGATATAGGCATGTCATGCCCTTCTAAAATCCAAAAAGTGAGAAGCCGACACGTTCAGTCCGCTCCTGCCCGTGCCACCTCCGTGTCGCCGGGTTTGTGCCAGAGCCGCGGTGAACCCTGACGGCCAGCCCCCCTCTCCCAATACTGGTGCCTGTCCGTTGGTGGGTCGAGCGAGCCCCCCTGTGGTGGAGGCAGCTCTAAGCTTTTTAATTTAAATTGTCTCTCTAATTTGAATGAATACACTTTAAATCCATTTACAAGGATCTATTGGAGGGCAAGTCTCATGCCAGCAGCCGCGTAATTCCAGCTCCAGTAGCGTCCACTAAAGCTGCTGCAGTTAAAAAGCTTTTATAAGGATCGAGCTCGGCTGTCCACCGCAAGGCATCCTACTGCCAGTCCCAGCACCTATGCCTTGGGGTGCCTCCTGATGCTCTTCACTGAGTATCCCGTGGTCCCGAAGCATTTCCTTTGAAAAATTAAGTGTCCAAACTACAGGTGTTGTAGCTTGCTTAACAGCTGGGATAATCCGCTGACTAGCAGACACTGCTACTAGGCACAAAGTATTTCCTGGGCTAGATGCAGTTAAAAATTTGTAATTAGATACTCTCGTTGGATGCTGAGGAAGCATTCCATAGAGTCTCCTGGCACGCCATATATGATTCTCTTAAAAAACTTGGGGTAGGGGTCTAGGGGACCCTTTTATAGCCAAAATCATGGCCCTGTATCACAATACGTCACCTAGGCTGAAGATAAATGGAACTGTAGCACCCTGAGGGCTCGGTTGCTACAGAGGTATTGCACCTCACCCAGAGGTGTGATATCTCACTCTCAGGTAAGGATGGAGTGTGGATCAGGACCCGACACCTGCATGCATTACACCACATTGCCATGGGACAGGGCGACCAATATGCCTCTGAGATGGGCACGACAGTCCCTGTCCCTGGCTGGAGTGTGGGGAGGGAACACTGAGGAAGGGGAACCCTGTAGTGCAGGAGCAGGGAGGAAGCAGTTCCTGGGTGCATTGAGAAGGGAGTATAAAAGGTGGGCACCATCTTAGTTCAGTGCAGAGAAGTCTGAGCAGAAGTGGCAGGGAGCAGGGGCTCTGCATGAGCTCTGCTCCGGAGGCGGGCCTAGTAACAGAGGCCCAGGCCTGGAAGAGGGAGAAGGAAGGAAGAGGAGCGGAGAAGGCTCCAGGAACGAGGAATGAAGGGATCCCAGGGGTGCGGACGGGCGAGTCGCCACCGCACGCCCGAATCCACCTGCGTGGAGGGGTCAGACCAAAGGGGGAGACCGGTCCCCGAAACTAGTGGAGGCAGGAAACGACCCTCAGCTAGAAACCGGAGGCTGTGACATTTTATGTGGCGCAGCCCCTCGCTACACCCGCTAGGAAGGCACCACATAGAGTCAGGGAAACTGGCGCCAAGTTTACCAAGAGGAGGCCCGAGGCAGCCGGACAGAAGGGTTGGTAAGAAAGGCCAGACAAAGGACACACAAAGGGGGTCCTGTGAAGCGCTCCAAAGTTATCTGGGAGTTGTCTGAGCCCCTCACCTGGTGAGCACAGTACGACGTGGGCAGCCGTTACCTGCAGACGTGGTCTGGATAATAAGAACTGTGAGTAAAGGCCCTGGACTGCATCACTGACTCCGTGTCATTACTGCTGCTGCCCTGCACCATCACCCCCATCCTCCGCATACACTGCCCTGAGGCTATACTCCTCCCGTGGGGAGTTATGCTGCGCTCTGCTGCACCCACAACACCAGCCTCAGCGGTCTGCCCTGCAGCGGCGGTTCACTCTGACCGCAATCCACGGGTGGCGTAGTCGGACATTTAAACATCAAAACCACATAAATAGTTCCGCCACTGGTTTGACCACCCTGAGCCACGGAACCGGGTCGCCGCCACGAAGACTACAACCACCAGCATCCACGAAAAAGGGTCCGGCTCCGGGTGTCCCAAGGCCCAGGGGGTGCATCAGAACATTTTCATCACCTTTCACAATCACCAATGGGACAAGGCAGGGATGTCCTCTGTCCCCTCTCTTATACATCCTAGTGACGGAGCACCTGCTCTCATCAATTCGCCATAACCCCAATATTAGGTGGATTGAGGTGGGAGGCACCGAGTACAAGTGCTCTCTATTTGCTGATGATGTCCTAGTATATATCACTCAATCACATATATCCATCCATGCTGTTATGGCTGAAATAGATCACTTTGTTACATGGTCAAATTTTAAAATCAATGCAGCGAAGTCTGAGGCCCTCGATGTCTCCCTCCCCAAATCCATATAGGATTCCATCCAGTCCAACTTTCCCTTTGCCTGGCCCTCACAGGGTATCAAATACTTAGGAATTCCTATTCATAGAGACCTCTCCTATCTATGTTATCTTAATTTTGGGCCCTTTATTGAACAACTCCATACAGACCACGGTTGGCAAGTTAGAACTGTAAGATTCACTACGTGAACCACTGGTGTTTTGTGGAAAAGCACATGTACACTGTGTTCCAAATTGTTATGCAAAAAGTGTTTAGGAGTGATAAGGGAAGAATTTGTTTGTTTGTCAGTTAAACTCATTGATGGTGATGTGTGTCAGGGCTCTTTATATCACTGTAAGCAATTGCAGACACCTGTGCTAATTAGTTTGGCAGGTGTGTCCAATGAAAGGCAAGACTACTTAAGAAGGCTGTCTCACATTATTAAGCAGCCTACATTTTCTGCCAAAATGGGAAAGAAAAAGGATGTGTCGGCTGCTGAGAAGCAACAAATTGTGGAGTGTTTAGGTCAAGGCATGACTACAATCAACATTGTGCGATGATCAGGATGAAGTGTCTTGGCAATCAAGAAGTATGTAGCTGATTCACAGTACACACGTGTGCGTGCTGATAAGGGCAAATTGAGGACTCTTTCCTACAGGCAATTACGTCAGGTTAAAAGAGCAGCGGCAAAAAAGCCTTGTCATAGCAGCAGACAAGTTTTTGAAGCTGCTGGTGCCTCCAACGTCCCCCGAACAACAAGATGCAGGGTCCTTCAGAGGTTTGCAGCTGTGCATACGCCATCCTGTCGACCTCCTCTATCCACTTCACACAAGCAGAAACGGCTCCAGTGGGCCAAACATTACATGAAGACTGATTTCAAAACTGTTTTGTTCACGGATGAGTGCCGTGCAACGCTCGATGGTCCAGATGGATGGAGTGAAGGATGGCTGGTTGATGGACACCCCACGCAAACACGGCTACAGCGCCAACAAGGAGGAGGTGGAGTAATGTTTTGGGCTGGAATCATGGGGAGAGAGATTGTCGGCCCCTTTAGGATCCCTGAAGGCGCTAAAGATGAACTCCATAATGTTTGTGGATTTTCTCAAACAGCACTTCCTGCCATGGTTCAAGAAGAAGAACCGTGTATTTCACAGCAAGATCATTTTTTTGCATGATAATGCACCATCTCATGCTGCACATAAAACATCTGCATCTCTGGCTGATATGGGCATAAAAGGGGACAAACTTATGGTGTGACCCCCATGCTCCCCTGACCTCTACCCCATTCAGAACCTCTGGAGCATCATCAAAAGGAGTGTCTATGATGGCGGGAGGCAGTTCACATCTAAGCAACAGCTCTGGGAGGGTATTCTGTCCTCATGCAAAACAATTGAAGCAGAAACCATCCAAAACCTGACAAATTCAATGGACGAGAGAGTTCAGAAGCTCCTTTCGAACAAGGGGTCCTATGTGAAAATGTAACATCACCTAGAATAAAGTTTTGAGTTGAAAACTGTTTGATTTCAGTTTCTAATAACCTGCTAATGCTTATAATTTCAAAAATGACCATTTTTTTGGTCTTTATTAAAATGAAAAGGTTGATCGAAAAGTTTGGGGGATCTAAGAGTGTGGCAACCCAGTAGTCATGATTACTTCGAATTCTGACAATATGAGGGTCATGTTGCAGGTAGTGCAACAAGAAGGCACTTATGTGTCTTGCGCATCTCGGAGCCCCAAAATTATTTTCCGGGCTAGATGCAGCTAAAAATTATTATTGATTTTAAATCTGGTGGAGCTTAGTATAGATGGCCTAATAGGATCAGTGCTGCACACTGCTACAAAGCCCAAATTATTTTCCAGTCAAGATACAGATAAACATGAATAGTAATTTTAAATCTGGTGGAGCTTATTATAGATGGCCTAATAGAATCAGTGCTGCACACTGCTACAAAGCCCAAATTATTTTCCAGCCAAGATACAGATAAACATGATTAGTAATTTGAAAGCTTAAAACGGTTGGTAGGGTGATTTTAACCAATCATCAAGCTTTTACTCTCCCCAGGATGACACAGGGGTAGAAAAGTCGTTTCGGATCCATGATTTGTTCATCTTTATGAAAGTGAGTCTGTCTACATTATCAGTGGAGAGCCGCGTGCGCTTATCTGTCAGCACACCACCAGCAGCGCTGAACACACGTTCAGACAGAACGCTGGCTGCGGGGCATGACAAGATCTCCAAGGCGTAAGTGGCTAGCTCTGGCCATTTATCCAGATTGGAAGCCCAAAAAGAGCAAGGGTCCAGTGACACAGTCATGGCTTCAATGTTTACTTGGAGATACTCCTGTACCATCGTCTCTAGGCGTTGACTATGTGTCAGACTTCTTGTCTCCTGTGGCCTTGCAAAGGATGGGCTAAAAAAGTGGTGAAATGATTCCGCAAAATTGATGTTACCAGCAGATACTGTGGTTCTGTTACGGTTTGAGTGCTGAACACTTGACGGTCCCACGGTTGGCAAGTTGGAACTGTGAGATTCACTACGTGCACCACTGGTGTTTTGTGGAAAAGCACATGTAAGATTCTGCAACAGTCTCTGCTGATACTCCTGCATGCGTGCATCCCTTTCTATGGCAGGAATAATTTCGGCAAATTTACTTTTGTACCGGGGATCTAACAGTGTGGCAACCCATTAGTCAGGATTATTTCTAATTCTCACAATTCGAGGGTCATGTTGCAGGTAGTGCAGCAAGAAGGCACTCATGTGTGTTGCGCATCCAGGAGCACCAAGTCCCTGTTGTGTTGGTGGCGAGGTAACAATCATGCTTCCTTCCTCTGTCCTCTCCCCCCAACCTCGCACAACAGAAATGTGATCAAGGTCTCCCTCATCTGATGAGTCTTCCATCAGTTCGTCCTCCACTTCTTCCTGGGCTCCTACACCTTCCTCACTAGTTTGGCTGCTACCATGCGCCCTGGTAAAACCATCTCCCCCACCCTCACATGCCTGCCGCCTTGGTGCTGCCGACCGTCTGGACCTTGCAGATGTTAGCCCTTCCGCATACAACTCCTCCTCCTCTACTTCCTCCACCTCCTCTTGTGCCACCACCTGACTCCGAATTCTGTTTAACATGTGCTCCAGCATGTAAATCACCGGAATAGTCATGCTGATAATGGCATCGTCAGCACTAAACATCTTCGTCGCCATTTCAAAACTGTGCAGAAGGGTGCATAGGTCCCTGATCGGAGACCACTCCTCCAGCGTGATTTGCCCCACCTCTGGATCTCGTTGGCCCAGGCTATACGTCAGAACGTATTGCACCAGGGCTTGTCGGTGCTGCCACAGTCGCTGCAACATGTGCAGAGTTGAATTCCACCGGGTAGACACATCGCATTTTAGCCGGTGAAGTGGCAGGCCCAACGACTTCTGTAGAGATGTAAGTCGCTGAGCTGCGGGATGCGAATGGCGGAAGTAAGCACACAGCGACCGTGCCCTCTGCAGAAGGCCATCTAGTCTGGGATAGTGGGCTAAAAATTGCTGGACAACCAGGTTCAACACGTGAGCCATACAAGGCACGTGTGTGACATTGCCCCGGCGAAGGGCCGCACCCAGGTTTGCAGCATTGTCGCACACGGCCTTCCCTGGTTTCAGGTCCAGTGGAGACAACCATTCATGAAATTGGTTCTCCAGAGCTGACCACAACTCCTCAGCTGTGTGACTCACATTTCCCAGACATTTCAAAGTAAAAACCGCCTGATGACGTTGAGCCCTACTGCCAGCATAGTAAGGAGGTGTGCAGGATCCCTTCTGCGCAGTTAGAAAGCTTGTGGCATGACCAGACAGGCTTTGGGTGCAGGTGGAAGACCGAGAGGAGGTTGAGGAGGCAGAAGCAGTGGAGGACCTTTGACATAAAGAGGATTGACGCACAACTCGTGGGGACGGCAAGACTTGGACAGCAGCCCCTTGTCCTGCTGTCACCATAGTTACCCAGTGCCCAGTCAGCGACATGTAACGCCCCTGTCCATGCCTACTCGTCCAAGTGTCTGTGGTGAAATGCACCCTGTTACACACAGAGTTTCTCAAAGAAGCGGTGATGTTGTGTGCGACATGCTGGTGGAGCGCAGGCACACCTTTCTTTGAGAAGTAGTGCCGACTGGGCATCTGGTACTGGGGCACTGCGACGAACATAAGGTCTCGAAAATCCTCTGTGTCCACCAGGCGGAAAGGCAGCATTTCTGTAGCCAAGAGCTTGCAGATGGTGAAATTCAACCTCTTAGCTTTCTCATGGCTAGGAGGAAATGGTCTTTTACTTGTCCACATCTGAGGGACCGAGGGCTGGCTATTGTGCTTAGACGGGGTTGATAAGGGTGTCCCCGGCGAACTGCCGGTCTGTGAGGAAGATGCAGGCGGACATGTTAGGTTGCCTTGATCCAAAGGTGGTGCTATCGATGTCGGACAGCGCTCAACACCAGCTGGTGTTACCACCTCCAAAGAAAATGATGACCTGCCAATCACGTTGGCTGTTGCGGGTAAAGAGGTGGCAGGTCTGCGCCCCAAAACAGGTGTGACTGCTGTCCCCCCAGTCACAGAGGATGAAGAGGCCGCGGATGCACAAGATATGGCAGATGGTGGTTGGCCCGGCCGGCTAGACCGCATTGTAGCACAGTGAGTTTCCCACTGCAACTTATGCTTCATGTCCATGTGCCGGTTCATGCATGAAGTACTCAAACTATGTATTTTTTGGCCTCTACTTAGCTTTTGCTGACAAATGTTACAGATAACACGAGTTGGGTCATCTTTATCGATCTGAAAAAATGCCCAGGCTATGCAAGGCTTAGCACCCATGCGACCTGAAGAGCCAACACGACTTGTGGTGAGAGGCAGAGTTGTGTTTGAGGATGCAGTTGTTGACGTGCTTCCAGTACTACGTCTCTGTCCAGAAAGGCGCAACCTGACCTCGTCGTCACTAGCATCTTCCTCCACCTCCTCTGCTGACCTCATCTCTTGGCTGACTGTGGGTTGACAGTAAGTGGGATCTCCAACCTCATCATCATCACCCTGTGCGTTATCACACCCGTCGTCCTCAGAGCCAACCTGTTCCTGCCCTGACAAAAAACTAAAGTTGTCGCTCCAATCAGGTATTTGAGTCTCATCATCGTCTTCCTCATTGTCTCCACCAACAGGAGTTACAGTTTGGGAATGAGGGTCTACATTATGGTCAGAACCTTCTGCGTCTGGTCCTGGATCCGACTCATAAAGATTCTGGGCATCAGTGCAGATCATTTCCTCGTCTGGATTCACAGAAGCGCTGGAGTCGACCTCTGACTCCCAGGCTATAGTATGAGTAAACAGCTCTGCAGACTCAACCATCTGTTCTACCTCATACTCAGACGGGCAGCTGGAGATTTGGGAGCTGTGAGGAAGCAAGTGCGATTGGGGTGACACCTTTGAGGACTGGAGTATTTGTGACGTTGAAGTTGATGTGGAGCCCACATAAAGGAGCACTTGATATCCGTTGAAGCACCTGCTGTTTTTGTGCCTCATCTGGAATTTGTAGCGATTGGCGTGGCCGTAAGAAAGGGATCTTATCACATTGTCCGCTAAAAGAAGTAGACATTTTAGTTTGGCTGGAAGATGGTCTTTCTTCTGCAGATGTTACTGTTGCTTTAACACCTACCCCACGGACACAACCTTTTTTCCCCTTCCCAACACGCCTATTCCCCTTTCCACCAGCAGCAGGCCTTTTTCCATTCATTTTGGTGGTTAACTAATTCACAACTCTGGAGTTGTTTGCACAAAAAAACAATGGATGGGAACCGAGCAGAGCTGAGTGGCCAAACTGTGGTATTAGGCCAAAACTATTGGCTGGGTTATATTCAATTTGCAACCTGATGGAGGTCAGTATAGATGGACTAATAGAACAAGTCCCACACACAGCTAGAAGCCCAAATATTTTTTCAGAGGTAGATGCAGAAAAAAATTATATTCAGTTTGCAACCTGATGGAGGTCTGTATAGATGGATTAATAGAACAAGTCCCACACACAGCTAGAAGCCCAAATATTTTTTCAGAGGTAGATGCAGAAAAAAATTATATTCAGTTTGCAACCTGATGGAGGTCTGTATAGATGGATTAATAGAACAAGTCCCACACACAGCTAGAAGCCCAATACTTTTCAGAGGTAGATGCAGAAAAAAAATATATTCAGTTTGCAACCTGATGGAGGTCAGTATAGATGGACTAATAGAGAAAGTCCCACACACTGCTAGAAGGCCAAATATTTTTTCAGAGCTAGATGCAGACAAAAAAATATTTTTAATTTGCAACCTGATGGAGGTCAGTATAGATGGACTAATAGAGAAAGTCCCACACACTGCTAGAAGGCCAAATATTTTTTCAGAGCTAGATGCAGATATAAATTATATTTAATTTGCAACCTGATGGAGGTCAGTATAGATGGACTAATAGAGAAAGTCCCACACACTGCTAGAAGGCCAAATATTTTTTCAGAGCTAGATGCAGAAAAAAATTATATTCAGCTTGCAACCTGATGGAGGTCAGTATAGATGGACTAATAGAACAAGTCCCACACACAGCTAGAAGCCCAAATATTTTTTCAGAGGTAGATGCAGAAAAAAATTATATTCAGTTTGCAACCTGATGGAGGTCTGTATAGATGGATTAATAGAACAAGTCCCACACACAGCTAGAAGCCCAATATTTTTTCAGAGGTAGATGCAGAAAAAAAATATATTCAGTTTGCAACCTGATGGAGGTCAGTATAGATGGACTAATAGAGAAAGTCCCACACACTGCTAGAAGGCCAAATATTTTTTCAGAGCTAGATGCAGACAAAAAATTATTTTTAATTTGCAACCTGATGGAGGTCAGTATAGATGGACTAATAGAGAAAGTCCCACACACTGCTAGAAGGCCAAATATTTTTTCAGAGCTAGATGCAGATATAAATTATTTTTAATTTGCAACCTGATGGAGGTCAGTATAGATGGACTAATAGAGAAAGTCCCACACACTGCTAGAAGGCCAAATATTTTTTCAGAGCTAGATGCAGAAAAAAATTATATTCAGTTTGCAACCTGATGGAGGTCAGTATAGATGGACTAATAGAACAAGTCCCACACACAGCTAGAAGGCCAAATATTTTTTCAGAGGTAGATGCAGACAAAAAATTATTTTTAATTTGCAGCCTGATGGAGGTCAGTATAGATGGACTAATAGAAAAAGTCCCACACACTGCTAGAAGGCCAAATATTTTTTCAGAGCTAGATGCAGGCAAAAAATTATTTTGAATTTGCAACCTGATGGAGGTCAGTATAGATGGACTAATAGAGAAAGTCCCACACACTGCTAGAAGGCCAAATATTTTTTCAGAGCTGGATGCAGACAAAAAATTATACTCAGTTTGCAACCTGATGGAGGTCAGTATAGATGGACTAATAGAGAAAGTCCCACACACTGCTAGAAGGCCAAATATTTTTCAGAGCTAGATGCAGATAAAAATTATTTTTAATTTGCAACCTGATGGAGGTCAGTATAGATGGACTAATAGAGAAAGTCCCACACACTGCTAGAAGGCCAAATATTTTTTCAGAGCTAGATGCAGAAAAAAATTATATTCAGTTTGCAACCTGATGGAGGTCAGTATAGATGGACTAATAGAACAAGTCCCACACACAGCTAGAAGCCCAAATATTTTTTCAGAGGTAGATGCAGATAAAAATTATTTTTAATTTGCAACCTGATGGAGGTCAGTATAGATGGACAAATAGAGAAAGTCCCACACACTGCTAGAAGGCCAAATATTTTTTCAGAGCTAGATGAAGACAAAAAAATATTTTGAATTTGCAGCGTGATGGAGGTCAGTATAGATGGACTAATAGAACAAGTCCCACACACTGCTAGAAGGCCAAATATTTTTTCAGAGCTAGATGCAGAAAAAAATTATATTCAGTTTGCAACCTGATGGAGGTCAGTATAGATGGACTAATAGAACAAGTCCCACACACTGCTAGAAGCCCAAATATTTTTTCAGAGCTAGATGCAGAAAAAAATTATATTCAATTTGCAACCTGATGGAGGTCAGTATAGATGGACTAATAGAATGATGCTATGCCCAAAAGATTTTACTTCACTAGGTGCAGAAAAAAAATTGGTATTCTATACACAGGTGGTATATCTTGCAACACAGATAGGCTACTCCACTGACTAACACACTCTGCAATAGGCCAAAAAGGATTAGCTTTGCTAGATTCAGCCAAATGCTGTGAAAAAAACTTGCACAGCACTGGCACAGACCTGCCTGGCAAAAACTGATAGGAACTGATGTAACCTAGTCCTGAAAAGGACTGCAATTACAATTAGTCTTTACTCGCACAATCTATCTATTTAAGAGCACAGACCTGCCTGATAAAAGTCGTAGGAAATGCTGTAACCTAGTCCTTAAAAGGACTGCAATCACAACTATTCCCTACTCCCAAGCTATCTGTAGATTTGTGCGAAAATTAGCTTGAAATTAACAAGGTATAGCGCACACAGCAACAGCGGTGCCGTCTAACACGCAGCTGCAGCAGTGAGAAAATGGTGGCGACGGGGAAAATGGCTTGGTCTTATAGGGCAAGGACATGTGACATACACTGCCAATGACACATGCCCTTGCTTGTGTGAAAAAAAGCACTTCGCTCCGTGTGTGCGCTGCTGATAGGCTGACAGATTGCACCTCCCCACTGTAAATGCGGGAAAGAGAAAAAAAAATGGAGATCTTCATTATTCCTGCAGAGATCCATCCCCTGCCCCTCCCCCCACCCCGCTGTACACTCAAACTGCGTATTAAAATTAATTTTCATCATTACTGAGAAAAAATCCAGTTATGATTTTGGTGCACGAACAGTTATCGAACATAACCTCGAACAGCCGAATTTTTCTCAAATCGTTCGTGCTCGCTGAACGGCTCGAACACCGCCCAAAACAGCTCGAATTTGAGATTGGCGAACAGTTCGAGTCGAACAACGCTCATCTCTACTATGCATTCTCTTTAGTAGCGGGCACAGAGGATCACAGAACAGCAGCGGTAGCTGCAGTGCTGCTGAGACTGTGCGCCCGCTATAAAGAAATTAATATTCACTCCTCTCCACTCCCATGGGCGTGGAGATGGGTGAATATTCATTTTCTTTAGCAGCGGGCACACTTGGTAGCTGCAGCAGCGGCCACTGCGTGTGCCCCACTCCTCCACCGCCGCATCCCCCCCACCACTATCTACCACCGGAATGTATATACAATAAAGTATATACCCGAGTATAAGCCGAGGGGGGCTTTTTCAGCCTAAACAATGGTCTGAAAAGGTCGGCTTATACTCGAGTATATACGGTATATTTCTAAATGTCGCTGTAAAGATTTGTGCATACAACTCTGATTTTTGCATGATGCCTAATTTTTACCAAAACCAGTAGCTGTTAGGACAGGTAGCAGTCGCATTCAATCTTCTACGCTGATTTTTGACCACATCCAAAAGTTCAACATTAATGTGGTATAATTATAAATCAGCCTAGAAGATTTGTTCCAGAAATCAAAGATACAGATTATATAAAGTTTATTGACCCTAGAACCATCAGATGAACTCATTCTGCCATTTGCTATGCACAGCAATATAAAGAGACGGTAGAAGACAATGGGCCCAACATTTTTAATGAAGCCCTATTGCAGAAATGTTATTTAGCCAAAAATACATGTATTTAAGTAAAAAATTGATACCCAGATGTCTATATAAATAAAAAATGCACACCTTAATTTTGAAATTGCAACACCAAGAAGGAAAAGTCAAGGAAATATGGAAATCACACAACTGATAGACATGTTAATGATATTAAATTTATGGAAAAAATGAACATTTTTGACATCTCAATTTATTCAATACAGGTATAATATATAGTATATAATATAGTTCAGTATAAGTGCCATGTGCAGAAGTACACACATTTACAATCAATCAGGTTTTTAATGGTTGTCTGAAGCATGTTCAGCCACACTGAATGCACTTGAGCAAATCATCAAGATCCGCTGCTGGCAGCTCTCATTGCAAGGGCCGACCAATGACGTCCCAGATGTTCTTGATTGCAGACAACACCAGGCCGCATATTGATTGTGCTTCTGTGAGAAACATGCATGGATTAAATCTGCTGCCATGGCCTGCAGTGTCTCCGGACTTGTCTCCCATTGAGCATATCTGGGACGTCATTTGTCAGTAATTTCAAAGAGAGCTGCCAGCAGCGGATCTTGATGATTTGCCTGAGTGCATTCAGTGTGGCAGAACATTCCTCACACATACATTAATAACTTCATTGATAGCAGCCAAGACACGTAAGTGCTTATATTTCTGCACGTGGCGCTCATAATTGATATTGAATAAATCGAGATGTTTTAAAAATTTGTTTCCATTTTTTCATCATCTGCATATTATTAACATGTCTATCCATCGTGTGATGTTAAATCATTATTCAACATTTCTTTCTTACTGTTGCAATTTCAATATTGAGGAGCGTATATATTTTTGAACCACCAGCACCTTAAAGTATAAAATACGAGCTTGCTATATATGTTACATTTAATTCTCTCATAAATAATAACCAGAAATTTGGAAGATTCAGATGCCAAAACGCAGTTTTCTTTATTTCTATATTTTTCATTATTTCAGTGCATGTAACATTATAAGTTATGGTCTTTTTAATAACTGAAATTTGTGAGCGGATGAATTATTGATTCCGATTGTGCTACTTTTTATTTATTTTTTTAATTTTAGGAACGAGTTTCCTTTTTTTTCACAACAATAAAAATTGTACTGAAGTAAACTGGCAAATTTACCTATAAAAAGAGAGAGTTAAAGGGGAAAGTGTGACATTTTCCTGTAAAACTGCAGACAGCTGGAACAAAGCAATTATTTGACTCCTGTGTTCCCAGTTGGTGATAGAGACTTTTCTGTGTAAGCGTCCACAGCCACAGAATAGGAATAGACGAAGCTCCCTCAGCTGATATATAGCTTCAGTTTTCATAAGAAACCAAAGGAGAATTGTAGCTTCTTCCCTCCTGTACACAGGGGAAGAGAATTTACAAAAAGGTGCAGGACAATGTGAGGATGATGTAGAATACAAATGTAGCCCTGTTATTCACTGTAGCAAGATAGCGAGGCTGCTGAGAAATGGTTTGTGCAGGGAGATAAAGTGGTAGATTGACTTGGGTTATGGAAGGAAATATACAGCAAGCCTTCAGATCTCCTTGATGGAAAAGCTGCAGCCTAAAGCTGTTTATTTTATTTTTTAGCATTTTCCTCTATTCATTTTACAGTATACTTTTACATGGTTCTGAGGCTTATACAGTATGATGCAGCCAGCATAAGGGATAGTGTCTTAGGTTTGTTCTTCAATTAATCCCATGTATTTAAGATTGCACAAAAAATATGCTACATTTGTTTTCCATTTCAAAAAGAGAAAAAGGCTAGGGAATAGGGCATGGTTTAGCTGTGGATGTACTATTAGACGTAGGGCACAGTCAGACAGCCCTTTAACACGGGTGACGATCGCATCGCAGTGCACGGATTGGCCGGCAGCTCTCCTGATACAAGTGTGACAGCTGCATAGAAATACATTCTACAAATAGAAAAACTGACCAGCACAACCAAACTAGTGTGTACAGGTGCCAGCTAGAGAAATAATACTAAGAGAAAATGTAGCTGGACTCTGAAATGGTAAAGTTAGAAAATTGGAACTGCATTACTGCCATAGAAAATAGGGAAACGCTACATTATATACATATGGAATATTGTAAAAATGAAAGTGCAATATTGCTATAGAAAAATTACAGTAAAAAGAAGTTACTTAGTGCATAAATTGGCCAATGTATGTGAGCCCAACAGCCATCGTCAACGTGTACCTCAATAATTGGGTCCCTGACCTAATAAGACACCTCTGTTGGGCTAAAAAGCCTACAAGGTACACCTTGATTGTGGATGATGGGCTCACATACATTGGCCAATTTATGCGCTAAGTACCTTCTTTTTACTGTAATTTTTCTATAGCAATATTGCAATTTCATTTTTCCATTATTCCATATGTACATAATGCAGCATTTCCCTATTTACTATGGCAGTAATGTAGATCCAATTTTCGAAATTTACCATTTCATAGTGCAGCTAAATTTTCTCTTAGAAATACATGCTGTCACACTCAGGTCAGGAGAGCCACCAGCCAGTCCGTGCGATCGTCGTCCATGTTATACATCTGTCTGACTGCGCCATCATTTGTCAAAGCTAAAGGTTAAAAGAGTTGTTCAAGCTTGAGATGAAAGTCTGCAGTCATTCTATCTGATTGCAGACTTCTGAATCCTGACAGCGTGCAGTGCGCACGCTGTCATGATTCACCCCAAATGGCCCATGCGAGTGGGTGGTCATGTGACCGCAAGTATGTGATTTGCAGGCTTGAGGTCACATGCCGACTAGCTTGTCTCAATAGAAGACACGTTTAGTAGGAATGTGAGAGGAAGAAACATACAATGCGCACCACACACTTTCAGGGTCCAGAAGTCTGCAGTCATTTTTATCACAAGCCCGGACAACCTATAAAAAAGGCACAATTTAATGGCTTCCCATAGCAGACCTACAAAGACATTCTGCAGCCAGACTAGGAATGAGTGACTTGATTTGTAACGGCAGGAGCAGAGAGAGGCAGGCCTTGGAGAGATGAGTGTAAGCTTACACTATTTGGACCCCTTTGTGACCCTCCATTTGTTATGAAATGGCTGTCAAAATTCTGTAAGGACCTCAGAGCATAGTAAATGTTTTCAAGGCAATTTCATTTCCGACAAATTTTATTCCAACTGAATCCTATTTGCCGGTTAATTCAATTAAACCTGTAGTTCAGGAAATTCACTCATCTCTGAGCCAGACAAATCCAAATGCACCAGATATATTAGGAGGGGAGCACATTTTAAGAAATGAGATGCTATTCTTGCCAACTACCCCCTCCAATTTTATAGGTGCAAAATACAACTCTATTAATAAATGTGGGCCATTCTGTTTTTTGAAGAGTATTTGAAATATAGAAGAGATGAGCGGACTTGATTGTGTGGATTTTCATTAGAAATTTAACTTGGGAAGAAGTTATTCTCTTCAAATATAATATCTATTATTATGCTCTAAGTTCTCTCCGGACCCAAAAGCATAATAAATGTAAGAAGAAAATAATAAAAAAAAATCCTTATACTCACCTTACTGCTCACCTCTCCGGCCCCTCCGCTCCTCACCATCATCCATATAGTACTCCCAGCATCTTCAGATCGCCACTTGAGCTGGACCAGGCCCATGGAGGGTTCTGCACATGAGCACGCAAGGTCATGGCACATCGTGTGAAGTCATGACACCGTGACATTTCAGGCAAGAATTCAGCACAAGCGCAAATCAATCATCAACGCATTATGGCATCATGACACACAGTACAACCTTGTGTGCACAAGTGCAGAACCCTTCTGGCCCTGATCAAAGCCAGAAGTCCTAGCCTAGCATGAGACTACTGGGGATTTCAGCGCAAGCAGCGGTGATCTGAAGATGCAGCGAAGACCAGATGGGAGACATGGAGAGACCAGAAAGGTGAGCTGTAAGGTGAGTATATGAATTTTTTTTTTTTTAATTTTGATGGCCTTTTACAGTTCAGAAAAATGGCTGATGCTTCTTTCCATTGCCTTTTTTTCCACAGTCACTTGCTGGTGTTTTCATTCTAGAACAAAATTACCAACTGCAACCAGACCTCAACGGTCATGGTTCATCATGACGCCACAACTGTAAGTCCTATCCTGTAAGGACTGGATAGGCAGGCAGTGAGAATCGGAGGCAGCAGGGGGTACCGGGACAGGTGAGCAATAAGGTGAATATTAGATTTTTTTAATTTTTACATACTACCCTTATTATGCTCTGAGGTCTGGAGAAACCCCAGGGCATAATAGGGAACATTCAATTTGCGAAGAAAAACTTTGTAGTCAATCGAATGTCTCGGTAAAGTCCACGTGATTTAGCAAATTCGAATCTCAACAGATCTGCTCATCTCCAATGCTAACACCTGACGAGAAATGACTGTAACTTTTCAGATTTGAAAAAAAACTTTACCGAGCTTGTATCATCATAGAAGCAACGCAAAAGTAAATAGGGTCTTTAGGGGTGTCTTTTGTGAATGCCTGCTTAGGCATACTAGTGTAATCACCTATCAGGTGTTTGAGTATAATTTTATGCACTGGTATAATAGACTGGCATGTACAGTGGGGAAAAAAAGTATTTAGTCAGCCACCAACTGTACAAGTTCTCCCACTTAAAAAGATGAGAGAGGCCTGTAAGTAAAGTATGTAAAAAAATAGAATTTCCTATTTGTGACAAAAAAAAGCTAAAGAGAATTATAATGAATGTTTTATTGTTGAAATAATATATTAAAAAAACATACTACATAAATAAATAAATAATTCACATTTAGTCTACCCATACCAATATGAAATAGACTTTTTCTAAATCAGAGATGAAAAGATAAAAAAAAACACAAACACTTGTCCACAACAAAATAGATACTTAGGTATGAAAAAGTAGACCTCGTATAGCAGCAATGATGCAAAGAAATAGTTGTTAACTCTGGTATGTCGAGATGAAGAAATAAGAGCAATATGTGTCCATCAAGGTCAAGAACACTTAGGCCCTAAAATGTTGTAATTGTAAAGGATTTAGGACATTTCTTTTCACCTTGAAATGAATATGTTTGTTGACCAGTCTGGCCATATATATTTAGATTTGTATATACATAATATTAAATTGAGGTACAATAAGTCAAAGGGTGAATTTAAAGGCCTTATTCAATGCAAAGCCAAAGGATAAAGTGAAATACAATAACTCAGGATATGCCTAAATCCCTAGTCCAGGCAGCTTGTTTCTCTTGTAAAATAAGAATTATGATCATGTTTTGTAAATTGTGATGAAATGCACCAGATCTCTCTTAAAACAGTGCTTCTTCCCTGGGGAGGAAGTGGTTTAAGTGTTGCTGCAGCCTGTGCTCGGAGAATTAATTCTAAACGTCTGATAGATATTCCAGGTTCCCTGTGAATGGCATCTCAAGTACATTTTCCACTTACATTACACTTTATTGATGATAATAGGTTTCAGATCTCACACTAGCAGAGACCACAAGAAACAGCTCCGTTTTCTCAGGGGACAGGGATATTCTTCAATCTAACAAGTAGAGAAATAGGAGGGTTATTTAATCTAACAACATTTGCCTTGACTCCTTTCTTCTGGACAATCAGTAACGTGGAATTATCCAGACTTGGAACTATACATTTGTCTTTCAGATTGATTCATAAGTAAGAGTTTAGTGAGCAATCTATTCTCCCTTACATCATAGAGTTTGTAAGTCAAGCACTAATGATACTAATGTCTATTATGCAGGTATTGTATGAAGTCAAGGCTTTCTGTTGTTTCAGAGAGGCTAATTGTATCCACAGTCATGATAAAGTCCAGGAAAAATTAGAAATCTCAACATGAAATTGTAATATGAAAAACAGCACTTACCAGCGGTTACTTCTGGGGCAAAGATAACAACCTGGACATAGGACTCCATCACACAAAATGTGACACTTAAAAGATCAGACCTTGTATATGATAACATTTTTCCGCTGCTGAAGTTATGGCCATACATTAAAGGGAATCTGTAAGTAGGATTAATCTTCCTAAGGAGTTTAAGTAGAAATGCAGGTCATAGAAAGTTGAATAAAGTTATACATTAATATCTGAAATCTGATGTTTCATTCCAGAAAAATCAGTTTTTTTAAATAAGTGAATTAGTTGCTAAAATCTATGGGCAGGACACTGATCTCCTGAGAATCTGCCTCCAGAGATTATTTTAAATTAAAGTGGGTGTTACAATTGTGAGACACGTAATGACTAACAATCTGCTCTCCTGATCTCACTGTACAGCAGTGTATGATTACAGTTAACATAGTATAGCAGAGCTGAACTTTGTATCATTATAAACACATCTGCAGTTGTAGCTCTCCTCTCATAGTGCTCTGCTGTTAGCTGAGCTGTACTCTCCTCCCCCTACACTGGCTGCCTGTGAAATGGAAGCTAAAGAAGTGTTAGTTCTGTCAGCTCTGCTGCAGAGGAGAGCTGCAGCTTTGAGTTTGTAATGAAACAAAGTTAAGCTCTGCTGTACTGTGTTAGTTGTAATCACACACAGCTCAGCAGTGAGATCAGAAAAGCAGAAAGTCATTCATTACATATCTTACACTTGAAATGGCTCCAATCATTAAAGTAAGCTCTATTTCAGGGAAATCTGTGTCCAGCACAGAGATTTAAACAGTTAATTTGCATATGACAAAAATCATGGATATCTCTGATTGCAGACATCAAGGTATCATTTTATTCTACTATGACTTGCATGCCCATATAGACGTCTTAGGACGGTTTATTTTACTGACAGATTCCCTTTAACATTGATCTCTCGCTACAGCATCACAGCCATGTCAAGTAGTTTTGATGTAGTTGCTGTTATGATCTGCTACAGAGACTAAGGAAAGAGAGGAGATCTGTCCCTACAATAGAACTAAACTAGATCCCTACGATGTAACGGGGAACCTGATCCTGCGATCAGACCCGCTAAAGTCCTCGGCTAGTCTGAACGCAGACCTATAGATGTTAGGGAGGGATCCCTACAAGATCTAGGGACTGGGAAAAGTTGGACACCTCCTAGCAGAAATAGTAGCAGTCAAAGACAAACACACAACAAAAAGGCATAGGGGTCAGAAGACCTAGCAAAACTAACAGAGAACGGCAACAGAGCAACAAGCTAGCTAAACAGTAGTAAATACAAATGAAGTCCAGCAAAGCCAGGAGGGCGGAGCCGGATTAAATAGGCAAAATGGTCATGTGACCAGCAAACTAAAAAAAAACTAACAGGAGAGTTGTAACAGTACCCCCTCTTCTAAGAGGATCCTCCGGATCCCCTAGGCCCAGGCTTACCAGGAAACCTCCTGTGAAACGCTCGGACAAGTCTGGGAGCAGAAACATCATCCGCCCTCACCCATGAGTTATCCTCAGGTCCGAAACCCTTCCAAGCGACGAGATACTGCAAACTCCCTCTATACCATCTAGAATTTAGGATGCGGGAAATTTCATATTCCCCGTCCTCCACCACCGGAGGAACAGTGGCAGAGGCGTCACCATCCGACACATCAGCTTTTTTCAACAGAGAAACATGAAACACCGGATTAATCCTCCAGGACGTAGGAACCTCCAGCCTAACAGCAGATTGGTTAACTATCTGAAGTACCTTAAAGGGCCCTACGAACTTGGGACCCAATTTTTTAGAAGGAATCCTCAATCGCAGATTCTTAGAGGACAACCAAACCATGTCACCAACAGCAAACAAAACCTCTTGCCGTTTCCTATCAAAGTACCTCTTAGATTTCTTGTTAGCCTCCTGAAGATTACCACGCACATCCGTCCAAACTCTCTCCAAATCACCGGAAAAACTCTCCTCCTCAGGCACAGCCGAAACCAATTTGGAAAATGACCCAAAAGACGGATGTCTCCCAGAACAACAAAAAAAGGCGAACACCCAGCAGAAGAGGATGTATGGTTGTTAAGAGCAAATTCAGCAAGTGGCAGAAACTCAGACCACCCCTCTTGATTGTCTGCCACAAAACAACGGAAGAACTGCTCAACATCCTGGTTCTTCCTTTCTGTCTGGCCATTAGACTCAGGATGATATCCGGATGAAAACGACAAATGAACTCCCAACCTGTCACAAAAGGCACGCCAAAAACGAGCCACGAACTGAGGTCCCCTATCAGAAACAATGTCAGTAGGAACACCATGTAGTCTGACAATTTCCTTGACAAAGGCCTTGGCGAGTGTCTTAGCGCAAGGCAGTTTGATGAAGGGAACCAAGTGACACATCTTGCTAAAACGGTCCACGACCACCCAGATGACCGTGAAACCTTCAGAGGGAGGAAGGTCAGTAATAAAGTCCATAGCCAGATGTGTCCAAGGTGCACTAGGAACCTCCAGAGGGCAAAGCAACCCCGCAGCAGGAGCATGCGAAGACTTGGATCTTGCACACACAGTACATTGGCGCACCCACTTAATGACTTCCTTCCGCCATCCAGGCCACCAAAAACTGCGACCCACAAGACTCTTGGTCTCAGAAATTCCTGGATGACCTGCCAACCGAGACTCATGACACTCAACAAACAAATCTCTCCTAAAGGTCCTAGGCACAAACAACCTCCCATGGGGAGTGTTAGATGGGGCATTCTCCTGTGCTTTAAGAATCTCATCCTCCAAAACGGAGTCCAAAGCAGCAATCACAACACCTTTTTGTAAAATGGTCTCCTCTTCCTCCTCAACACCGATCATGGGAGAAAAGCTGCGAGACAAAGCATCCGCTTTAACATTCTTGGTACCCGGGATGTAAGTAACGGAAAAATTAAACCGCGAGAAAAAAAGTGCCCACCTAGCCTGACGGGCATTCAAGTGCTTGGCAGCATCAAGATAGATCAGATTTTTATGATCAGTGAAAACCTGAATGGGAAATTCAGCACCTTCCAAGAGATGACGCCAGTGTTCAAATGCGAGTTTAATCGCCAGCAATTCCCAATTACCAATATCGTAATTAAGTTCAGTCTCGGAAAATTTTTTTGAAAAAAAGGCACAGGGATGTACTCCATCCTTGTTTTCCTGAGACAACACCGCACCAACCCCCACCGAAGAAGCATCAACCTCAACCAAAAACGGCTTAGTCACATCAGGCTGCATAAGGATGGGAGCAGAGGTGAACCTCTCCTTTAGAAACACAAAAGCTTCAATGGCCTCAGAAGTCCACTGAACCGCATTAGCACCTTTCCTGGTGAGATCGGTCAGCGGTTTGACAATAATAGAAAAATTTTTTATGAATTTTCTGTAATAATTGGCGAAACCCAAAAACCTCTGTATCGATTTCAAACCAATAGGCCTAGGCCATTCCTGCACAGCTTGAACTTTAACCAGGTCCATCTCAAAACCTTCACTGGAGATAATGTAGCCCAAAAAACTAATTCTCTGTACAGCGAACTCACATTTCTCCAGCTTAGCAAAAAGCGAATTGTCCATTAATAACTGTAATACCTCACGTACGCTCCGCCAATGAGACTCCAGATCCGGCGAATAAATCAAAATGTCATCCAAATACACAACCACATTTTTGCCGATTAAAGGTCTAAGGATATCATTAATAAGATTCTGAAAAAATGCTGGAGCATTGGTGAGACCAAAAGGCATAACCAGATTCTCAAAATGACCCACAGGAGTGTTAAAAGCAGTCTTCCATTCATCACCCTCCTTCATGCGCAACAAATTGTATGCCCCCCGGAGATCAATTTTAGAGAACCACTTGGCCCCCACTAACTGGTTAAATAAATCAGGAATCAATGGCAGTGGGTAAGGATTGCGTACAGTAATTTTATTAATCTCACGAAAGTCCAGACAAGGACGTAAACCGCCATCTTTTTTTTTACAAAAAAAATCCAACAGCCACAGGAGACTTGGAAGGCCTAATGTGACCGGCGGCCAAGCTTGTCTGTATGTATTCTTCCAAAGCCTTTCTTTCAGGAATAGTAAGATTAAATAAACAACTCTTAGGAAGAGTCGCGCCAGGGACAAATTCAATGGTACAATCATAGTCTCTATGGGGAGGCAAAACCTGCGACTCCTCCTCAGAAAAAACTCTCCAAAAATCCTGAATAGGTACAGGCAATTCCCCTCTATCCACAGCAGCAATGCGCCCGTTACAACACTTGTCATAACACTTAGGGCTCCAGGACTTAATTTCATTGGTAGACCAATCCAGTACAGGATTGTGCAATTTTAACCAGGGTAACCCCAATATTACTGGAGAAGGCAAATTATCCAATACCACCAAATCCAAATTCTCTTGATGAATACCATTAATAGTGAGGGGAAATTCACAGACCTTGTGAGTAACACTCTTCAAGGGAGAGCCATCGACAGAAACCACAGCAATAGGGGATGACAAAGTTTTAGGTTCTAATCTAAGTTTTTCCAAGAATCCCCCATCAATCACATTCAGAGTAGATCCACAATCCACAAATACCCGAAATTCAATTAATTCATCCTGAGCAGCAGTAGTGGCAGATAGGAATACTCCCTTAGAATGTAAACAGGCAATACGAGCATGACTGACCATTTTTTTTTCTTTCTTCTTACGAAGCACACAGCTCTTAATAAAATGACCAGAATTTCCGCAATAGAAACACAAGCCTTCAGAAAGTCGGCGGTCTTTTTCCTGTGAGCGGGGTGCCATTGCCCCAATTTCCATCGGCTGTCCATTGTCAGCACAGAACCTCTCAGGACTCGAAGCTGACATAGCAGAGGATTTGCTCACATTAACCCTTTCACGCAGTCTCCTGTCCACCCGTATAGCTAATTGCATTGCCTCCTGCAAGTTTCCAGGTGTGGGATAAGCAATCAGTAAATCCTTAACCCTTTCACCTAGCCCTGCAAGAAACAAGCTTTTCAAAGCAGAATCGTTCCACCCCACCTGGGCAGACCACCGACGGAAGTGAGAACAATATTTTTCCACATTACCTGATCCCTGCCTCAAACGTCTTAATTCAGACTCAGCAGATGAGACACGATCAGGATCATCGTACAACAAACCCAAAGCAGAAAAAAAACTATCCACTGATCTAAAGCACGGATCACTAGGTTGGAGAGAGAAGGCCCATCCCTGAGGATCTTTGCGCAAAAGTGACATTATGATCCCTATGCGCTGTGATTCATCACCAGAGGATCCGGGTCTCAAACGAAAATATAATAGACAAGCATTTTTAAAAGAAAAAAAATCTTGTTGTTCGCCAAAAAATAGATCAGGCAGACGTACCTTAGGTTCCACAAAATGCGCTCCAGAACAACTACTCACGTGTTGTTGGAGCTTGGTCACCTCCAGAGAGAGTCCCTGCAAGCGTTGAGCCAAATCTTGCACCGAGACCATGATGGAAAACTGGAGTTCTTTCCTTAGAGAAAATTTTTTTTTTTTTTTTTTTATGGCTGGACTTACTGTTATGATCTGCTACAGAGACTAAGGAAAGAGAGGAGATCTGTCCCTACAATAGAACTAAACTAGATCCCTACGATGTAACGGGGAACCTGATCCTGCGATCAGACCCGCTAAAGTCCTCGGCTAGTCTGAACGCAGACCTATAGATGTTAGGGAGGGATCCCTACAAGATCTAGGGACTGGGAAAAGTTGGACACCTCCTAGCAGAAATAGTAGCAGTCAAAGACAAACACACAACAAAAAGGCATAGGGGTCAGAAGACCTAGCAAAACTAACAGAGAACGGCAACAGAGCAACAAGCTAGCTCAACAATAGTAAATACAAATGAAGTCCAGCAAAGCCAGGAGCCGGATTAAATAGGCAAAATGGTCATGTGACCAGCAAACTAAAAAAAAACTAACAGGAGAGTTGTAACAGTTGCAATAATGTATATTCCGATTTAACTTTACTCAGTGAATTAGCACCAGATGGATATGGAAATCTTTTAGCAGAATACAGACAACTATCTAGCGTCAATGAAAGAAATACAAGCAAAATCAATGGAAAACTAGTAGCCCAACCTCAGGTCTACTTGTTTCCCTTGGCTTCTCCGTTCCTTCTATGCATTCTGCCGTGTCAGGCTTTTCAATTAAAAAGTTAATGAAAGGGTTTTTTTGGAACTTTGATATCTATGGTCTATCAGATCTATGGTGATCCCTGCAACTCCACCGATCAGTTAATTAAAGGGGTCACACAGATCTAGCGTGTGTCATATTCCATTCATAGATTACCAGGCATAGCTACTGTATTTAAATTTCTTTAGTGGCTGTGCTTGTAATTTCAGTATAGTCTCATACACTTGAATAAGCTGCAATACCAGGCATAGCCACTATAAAATGTATAGCGCTGTGCTTAGTAAAATTTGAACGGGAAGAGACACCCACAGGAGCTCTGTAGCCCTTTAATTAGCTGATAATTAACTTGTGTGACCTCCACAAAGTATCATAAAACTTTTTACATTTTTCCCTTTTTTAATTTTTAACCACTATTTAAAAACCTGTTAAGCCTCAGGAGTCCATATATGCTCACTTTTGCTCCATTCATTGTCTACAGGACTAACAAAAATAACTGAGCATTCAAGACCATCAAATAAAAAATGGGGTATGCAGAGCTTCTGTAATGTGTTGTAGGGTGGTAGCCGTAGGTGAGGTACTCATCTTCCACGCCCTGGCACGCTACATGGAAATGGGGGTCCTGACTGGGTGTGTGAACTCCATCTATAGGGGCGCTGCGCCCTTGCAGGTCACAAGATGCCGGTGACTTTGGCTGGCCAGGATCAGTTGTTGAAAAGTTCAATGAGGGAGACCACCACTTAATAAGGAACTGTATTTTACTGAACAATAACTTGGTGGGAATTATATACAACAGATAGGCAGTGCATAGCTTCACAAATGTTTCCTTTAGAATATGGAACATCTTCATACATATTCTCCCTATCCTTTCTTACTTAGTACTCAGTCTTCACCCACCCAGCATGGTACTTCAGGATTCAGGAACTTCCCTCATCCCCCATAACGGAACTACAGTCAGTAAGTGACAGTCCTATACTTCAACCAGCGTTTACGCGTCCTTTTTTCACTTAAGGGAGCTACTTGGCAACTATGACTGTTACTCAGCTTCTCTGATAACTGACACCTTGAAACTACAGACTGAGGCACTCTCTTCATCTCATGTTCCCTACTCTGAAAAGTTCCGTTACCTCCTGGACTTGTAAGCTCTGTATTGCGTATCTAGGTTTTCTGCCCTCGATATTCACTCACTCATTCTGTTGCTTTCTCGTGCCTCCCTTCTGGATCTCGCTATCCGTTCCCTTGGTCGCCACTCACTTCAGGGACACTCTTGTCATGCAACTCTGCTTACTGAGCAGACCATGAGTCTGCTTCTGCTACAAGCCAGGCCCTATCTGTCCTCAATGACAGAAAACTGTACCTGTCCCTTAACTTTATCCCCTAACACTCTGAGCTAGTCCCAATCATTAACCCAACTCTCCCTACTGTTGGTCAAACTACAGCACCATCACTAATAATGCATGTCACAATACACCTTACACATTATAACAATACATGTGTCTTCAAGGGGGAGTATGTGCATCTCTTTACACTTTCATTTTGGGATTAAAGAGAGGCACAATGGTTGGAGCCCCAGCTATCACTTATCACCTATTATGTGGATAGGTAATAAGTTGTTATTGTAGTACAATCCCTTTATACACTGTGATCAAAAATCTGTAGAAAAAAAACATTTGTAGAATTAATTTTTATTGGTTGGATCAAACTGTTTTAATCCCAAAGACATGATAATGAGCCATGCAAAATTTGGCTACTTTATAAAAGCAATTTTCAGATATTTTGTTAGGGAATTTAGAATTAATAACGAAGGCCACTTGTTAATAACCCTCAAGTAACTGCAAAATTGAAGAGTCTTCTAGCTTCTGAGAACCAACACTTGCTGGCAGATTCCTCTGCAGATTTCAGTTGATCGCCAAATGTTCCAGTCAGTGGAGTGGTAACACTCTGTGGTCAGTTTTTCCTTAAGACCCCCCTACTTATTAGACTAATGTTGGAGGAACCTGCTTAGATTGGCGGCCAACACTTTAGCTGACCATACACATTTGATAATTGTGCCACCAATGTTTATATGGAGCCCGGAACACTGGGGTAATTGCCCCGGCTCTCATTACCTATAATCTTGGCTAGATCATTGCAAAAATAGAAAGACATAAGCATAATATAATGATTCATTGTAAAACACAAACATGACAGGTATATAAACAGGAGAATCACTTGGAGTCTTGAGGTTAAGATATTAATTGCATTGATTACAAAAAATCATGATTAGTAGAGAATAGATATAGAAAAAGATAGACAGATAACAAATGATGGTAAATTGAATGTAAACAAATGTAAAATCATATACCACTGAGCATGAGTGGAGTCTCCAAAGGTAACTAATGACATAATACAACCCCTGGCAAAAATTATGGAATCACCGGGCTCGGAGGATGTTCATTCAGTTGTTTAATGTTGTTGAAAAAAAGCAGATCACAGACATGGCACAAAACTAAAGTCATTTCAAATGGCAACTTTAGGGCTTTAAGAAACACTAAAAGAAATCAAGATTAAAAATGTGGTACTCAGTAAGATCCGGACTATTTGTAGGCTATGACATTGACCTTATGTGTTTTCTTTCAAGTAATGTTTTCACAGTTTTTGCTCTATGGCAGGATGCATTATCACCTTGATGATGTCATCATCCCCAAACATCCTTTCAATTTATGGGATAATAAAACTGTCCAAAATATCAATGTAAACTTGGGCATTTATTGAAGATGTAATGACAGCCATCTCCCAGTGCCTTTACCTGACATGCAGCCCCATATCATCAATGACTGTGGAAATTTGCATGTTCTCTTCACGCTGTCATCTTTATAAATCTCATTGAAACAGCACCAAACAAAAGTTCCAGCATCATCACCTTGCCCAATGCAGATTCGTGATTCATCACTGAATATGACTTTCATCCAGTCATCCACAGTCCACGATTGCTTTTCCTTAGCCCATTGTAACCTCGTTTTTTTCTGTTTAGGTGTCAATGATGGCTTATGTTTAGCTTTTCTGTATGTAAATCCCATTTCCTTTAGGCGGTTTCTTACAGTTCGGTCACAGACATTGACTCCAGTTTCCTCCCATTCGTTCCTCATTTGTTTTGTTGTGCATTTCCTGTTTTGGAGACATAGTGCTTTAAGTTTCCGGTCTTGACGCTTTGATGTCTTCCTTGGTCTACCAGTAAGTGTGCCTTTAACAACCTTCCCATGTTGTTTGTATTTGGTCCAGATTTTAGACACAGCTGACTGTGAAGAACCAACATCTTTTGCAACATTGCGTGATTATTTACCTTCTTTTAAGAGTTTGATAATCCTCTCCTTTGTTTCAATTGACATCTCTCGTGTTGGAGCCACGATTCATGTCAGTCCACTTGGTGCAACGGCTCTCCAAGGTGTGATCACTCCTTTTTAGATGCAGACTAAGGAGCAGATCTAATTTGATGCAGGTGTTAGTTTTGGAAATGAAAATTTACAGGGTGATTCCATAATTTTTTCCTCAGAATTGAGTGATTCCATAATTTTTTCCCTCTGCTTGGTCTGAGAAAAATTACCCTTACTGAGTACCACATTTTTAATCTTGATTTCTTTTAGTGTTTCTTAAAGCCCTAAAGTTGCCATTTGAAATGACTTTAGTTTTGTGCCATGTCTGTGATCTGCTTTTTTTCAACAACATTAAACAACTGAATGAATATCCTCCAAGCCCGGTGATTCCATAATTTTTGCCAGGGGTTGTAGTCAGAAAAGGAAAAAATCCACAGTACATAGCATATCATTTCGCAACCAAAAAGAGACATAAACTACCTCACCTTACCCCAGGGGGCTCTTACCTGTCCTAGTAACAAATCTTGCTGATCTAACTAATGGGTAAGTTGGTATATGTCTCCTTTTGGTTGCGAAATTATATGCTATGTACTGTGGATTTTTTCCTTTTCTCACTGACAGAGTCTGGAGATGCCGAGGAGAACGTTCTGCTGCCTGCAACATCCTCCAGCATGACCGGTTTGGCAGTGGGTCAGTAACGGGGTGAGGAGGCATTTCTTTAGAGGGCCGCACATCATGTGCTAGCCAGAGGTACCCTATCTGCCATTAGGTACCGGGATGAGATTCTCAGACCCATTGTGAGACTATATGCAGGTGCAGTGGGCCCTGGGTTCCTTCTGATGCATGACAATACTAGGCCTCATGTGGTTGAAGTGTGTCATCAGTTCCTGCATGATGAAGGCATTGATGCTATGGTCTGGCCTGCCCATTCCCCAGACCTGAATGCAATCGAGAACATCTGAGACATCATGTCTCGTTCCATCCACCAATGCCACACTGCAACTCAGACTGTCTAGGAGTTGACTGATGCAGGTCTGGGAGGAGATCCCTCAGGAGAACATCCACCACCTCATCAGGAGCATGCCCAGGCATTGTAGGGCGGACATACAGGCACGTGGAGGCCACACACAATACTGAGCCTCATTTCCTTGTTTTGAAGTATTTCCACTGAAGTTGATTTTCCACTTTGGTTTTGAGTATTATTCCAAATCTAGACCTCTATGGGATATTAATTTTGATTTTCATTGATCATTTCTATGTTTTACTGCTCTCAACGCATTCCACTCTGTAATGGATAAAGAATTGCAACTGGAATATTTCATTCAGAGATATCTAGAATGTGGCATTTTAGTGTTCCCTTTATTTCTTTGAGCAGTGTACTGTATATACATATATATATATGTATAAATGTATGTATATACAGTACAGACCAAAAGTTTGGACACACCTCATTTAAAGATTTTCTGTATTTTCATGACTATGAAAATTGTACATTCACACTGAAGGCATTAAAACTATGAATTAACACATGTGGAATTATATACTTAACAAAAAAGTGTGAAACAACTGAAAATATGTCTTATATTCTAGGTTCTTCAAAGTAGCCACCTTTTGCTTTGATGACTGCTTTGCACACTCTTGGCATTCTCTTGATGAGCTTCAAGAGGTATTCACCGGAAATGGTTTTCACTTCACAGGTGTGCCCTGTCAGGTTTAATAAGTGGGATTTCTTGCCTTATAAATGGGGTTGGGACCATCAGTTGTGTTATGCAGAAGTCTGGTGGATACACAGCTGATAGTCCTTCTGAATAGACTGTTAGAATTTGTATTATGGCAAGAAAAAAGCGGCTAAGTAGAGAAAAACGAGTGGCCATCATTACTTTAAGAAATGAAGGTCAGTCAGTCCGAAAAATTGGGAAAACTTTGAAAGTGTCCCCAAGTGCAGTTGTAAAAACCATCAAGCGCTACAGAGAAACTGGCTCACATGAGGACCGCCCCAGGAAAGGAAGACCAAGAGTCACCTCTGCTTCTGAGGATAAGTTTATCTGAGTCACCAGCCTCAGAAATCGCAGGTTAACAGCAGCTCAGATTAGAGACCAGGTCAATGCCACACAGAATTCTAGCAGCAGACACATCTCTTCAATTAACATGTGTTAATTCATAGTTTTGATGCCTTGAGTGTGAATGTACAATTTTCATAGTCATGAAAATACAGAAAAAATTTTAAATGAGAAGGTGTGTGCAAACTTTTGGTCTGTACTGTATATATATATATATAAATGCAGTACCTTAAAAAAGTATTCATACCCTCGTGTGAACTTTTACACCAGCAAATTTAAATCTATTGGATTTTATTTGGATTTTATGTGATACATCAACACAAAGTAGTAAGTTTTTGTTAAGTGTAAAGTACAGTCATGGCCAAAAGTTTTGAGAATGACACCAAAATTATATTTTCACATGATCTGCTGGCCTCTGGTTTTTATTAGTGTTTGTCTGATGTTTATATCACATACAGAAATATAATTGCAATCATATTATGAGTACCAATAGGTTATATTCACAGTTAGAATGAGTTAATGCAGCAAGTCAATATTTGCAGTGTTGCCCCTTCTTCTTCAAGACCTCTGTAATTCTCCCTGACATGCTCTCAATCAACTTTTGGACCAAATCCTGACTGATAGCAGTCCATTCTTGCATAATCAATGCTTGCATTTTGCCAGAATTTGTTGGTTTTTGTTTGTCCACCCGTCTCTTGATGATTGACCACAAGTTCTCAATGGGATTAAGATCTGGGGAGTTTCCAGGCCATGGACCCAAAATCTCTGTTTTGTTCCATGAGCCATTTAGTTATCACCTTTGCTTTATGGCAAGGTGCTCCATCATGCTGGAAAAGGCATTGTTGGGCGCCAAACTGCTCTTGGACGGTTGGGAGAAGTTGCTCTTGGAGGACATTCTGGTACCATTCTTTATTCATGGCTGTGTTTTTAGGCAAGACTGTGAGTGAGCCGATTCCCTTGGCTGAGAAGCAACCCCACACATGAATGGTTTCAGGTTGCTTTACAGTTGGCATGAGACAAGACTGGTGGTAGCGCTCACCTCTTCTTCTCCGAATAAGCTGTTTTCCAGATGTCCCAAACAATCGAAAAGGGGATTCATCAGAGAAAATGACTTTGCCCTAGTCCTCAGCAGTCCACTCCCTGTACCTTTTGCAGAATATCAGTCGGTCCCTGATGTTTTTTCTGGAGAGAAGTAGCTTCTTTGCTGCCCTCCTTGAAACCAGCCCTTGCTCAAAGAGTCTCCACCTCACAGTGCGTGCAGAAGCACTCACACCAGCCTGCTGCCATTCCTGAGCAAGCTCGGCACTGCTGGTAGTCCGATCCCACAGCTGAAACAGTTTTAAGATACGGTCCTGGCGCTTGCTGGTCTTTCTTGGGTGCCCTGGAGCCTTTTTGACAACAATGGAAGCTCTCTCCTTGAAGTTCTTGATGATGCAATAGATTGTTGACTCAGGTGCAATCTTTGTAGCTGCGATACTCTTCCCTGTTTGGCCATTTTTGTGCAGTGCAATGATGGCTGCATGTGTTTCTTTAGAGATAACCATGGTTAACTGAAGAGAAACAATGATACCAAGAACCAGCCTCCTTTTAAAGTGTCCAGTGATGTCATTCTTACTTAATCATGACTGATTGATCGCCAGCCCTGTCCTCATCAACACCCACACCTGTGTTAATGGATCAATCACTAAAACGATGTTAGCTGCTCCTTTTAAGGCAGGACTGCAATGATGTTGAAATGTGTTTTGGGGGTTAAAGTTCATTTTCTGGGCAAATATTGACTTTGCAAGTACAGTAATTGCTGTTAAGCTGATCACTGTTTGACATTCAGGAGTATATGCAAATTGCCATTACAAAAAATGAAGCAGTAAACTTTGGAAAAATTACTATTTGTCTCATTCTCAATACTTTTGGCCATGACTGTAGGTGATACATGGTTTTCCAAATATTTTCTAAATATTTTGAAAATATAACTCGGAAAATTGTGATGTGCATTTGTATTCAGCTTCCTCTGAGTCAACACTTACCTTTCGCTGCAATTACTGCTGCAAGTCTTTTGTGCTATGTCTCTACCAGCTTTGCACGTCTAGAAGCTGGCATTTTTGCCCATTCTCCTTTGCAAAATAGCTGTAGCTCACTGAGATAGTATGGAAAGCATCTGTGAACAGCAATTTTCAAGTCTTGCCACAGATTCTCAATGGGATTTAGGTCTGGCCTATGACTGGGCCATTCAAACACATTAAAATGCTTTGATCTAAACCATTCCATTATAGCTCCATCCATCTTCCCATCAATTTCCCTGTCCCCGCTGAAGAAAAGCAAACACACAGAATGTTGTTGTCACCACCATGTTTGAAAGCGGGGATGGTGTTTTCAGGGTCATGTGCAGTGTTAATTTTCCGCCACACATAGCGTTTTGCATTTAGCCCAAAAATTTCTACTTTGCTCTCATCTGACCAGAACATCTTCTTCCATATGCTAGCTGTGTCTCCTACATGCTATTTTGCAAACTGCAAACAGGACTTCTTATGGCTTGCTTTTGAAAATGGCTTTTTCTTTCAACTTTTCCTGAAGGAAAACAGTTTTCCTGTCGACAAATTCTCCCACCTGAGCTGTGAATTTCTGCAGCTCCTCCAGAGCCTCTTAGCTGCTTCTCTAATTAGGGCTATCTTTGCTTGGGATGTCAGTTTAGGTGGATATCCATGTCTTGATAAGTTTGCAGTTGTGTCATACGTCTTTAAATTTTGGATGATGGATTGAACTGTGCTCCATGAGATATTCAGAGTTTGGACTATTTTTTTTTATAATCTAATCCGGCTTTATTCTTCTCTACAACTTCATTTTTGACTTGTCTGGCATGTGCCTTGGTTCTCGAGATGCTGTTTGATCCATAATGTTCTCAAACAAACCTCTGAGGGCTTCATAGAACAGCTGTTGTTACACTGAGTATAAATTACACACACGTGGACTCAATTTGCTAATTATGTGACTTCTGGAGGCAATTGGTCACTCAGGATTTTATTTCGAGGTATCATGCTATAAAGGGGCTGAATACAAATGCAAGTCACAATTTTCAAATTTATATTTTTAAAATCATTAGAATAACATGTATCATTTCCCTCAAATTTTACAATTTTACTTGTTACTTTGTGTTGATATATCACATAAAGTCCCAATAAAATACATTTAAGTTTGTGGGTGTAGCATGAAAAATGTGGAAAGGTTCACAGTGTATAAATACTTTTTCAAGTCACTGTATATATTGGTTTGAGATCTTTTTACATACAGAGCCTGTTGGAAAATATCTCTAAATACAAGTGGCTAGTCAAACAAGGTTGAGATTTCAACTGTCAAGAATATGGAATTGGATTGAGAGCATTTTTCAAGGTTGAAGTGTAAAATCACTGGGTAATTTTCTCTCTAGGAGCATTGTCTCCTGTAGGCAAATTTATGTTGCTGCAACAAAATGTCCACGACTGATGAAAAGAACAGCACTGGAACCCTACACAGTATGTTACAATGGATATAGCTTTTATTGTAAATGAAATTTTACATTCCACTTGACTTCAGAAGACAGATCTATGCTGCAAGCACTAAGGAAGTTAATTCTGCTCTAATCTGACATTCAAGATTCATATTCTGGTTTATCATGCCAAAAGGTTAAAATGAAAATGTATCAATCAGGTAACCAATGTATACATTGATCATAAAGTCTCATCATGCATAAACATAAAGAGCAAAAATTCCTAACATTGTGTCAGGGTACTACATCAATGTCATTATCATCTATCGACGTCTAAGGGCTTCTAATCCATCTTGCCAGATAAGCCATCCATGATCAGGAAAAATGTATTGCTGCCTCCACAGAAGCTTTTGTGTTTCTTGATATAGAAAAATGTTTTTAAGATAATGAACAGCACTAAAAAAAAAGTTTGCAAAAAAATATGCAGAGATCTTCATGAATTCAAGAATAACCTTTCCTGTTGATGAACCTGGCTGGAACTGCTCGTGACCATATCAGCGCAGTCTATCTGTAAATTGCCCATGGAAAATATTTATGTATTTTACAAAATATGCTTCATCTCCTATTCTTATCAGCTTTTATGGCTTTTTTGACCAGTCCAGAGTCTTCCAATTCATTCCTAGTCTCACCTCGGAGGTCAATTTTATGTGGGTACCAGTGCTTAGGCTCATTACACTGCAGTAAAATCAGATTTTATTTCACATGTGTAACAGCATTATAAAATACGCTATAAATGTATGCTGTGCATTGAGACGTGATGAGTTTTCCTTATGTGTTAACACATTCACTGAGCAAAACCCGCTGTAGATTAATATTATATATTCTGGTTCATGAGTTTACTGAATAGGGAAAAGGTAGATATTTTATACATCAATGTTCTGTGTACCGGGGATTCAAACGTACACTTCTCTTTTAATAAATATATACATGTTCAGATGTAAAGGTTTTCTGTATGTTTTTTTATGCATTTTTGCATTTCTGTGGTGTCACCACAGTTGTCACCATTGGTTTCTATAATGAAAAACAAATAATTAAAAAACACATATGAAAAACATTTCTAGGAGATCAAAAATGATACTACTCAAGGACAAAATTTAGATAGAAACACATACATTCAGTATTTTTTTCTGATTCACATATGGAATCACTTGCTGCAGCAACTCTACCAGAAAATGTAACCCCAAAAGTTGTGAACCCCAGTAAGTGGGGTCCGGCTGTCACGCAAGGTGAGAGAAGGAACAAGTGTGCAACAATGGGAAGAGGGGGGAAGGGAGCCCAACAGGGAAAGGGGGAGTGGAGACCCCTAGGCAGATCTAATATCACCCTGACTACCCTATCTTCCATATATAGGTTCCGCACCTATCGCCGAGCAGGAAACCTAATCCCTGAATGTCCCTAGAGCTAGGCCCTAGGTAGGGAGGGGACGGGGTGAACACTAGTCACGCCCCACTGTAACTAAAGACAACAAGGTAAACAAACAAAGTGGATACGTTTATCTTGAGAAGACACCAGAGAGATAAAGCCAACTGTCCTCCAAGGGAAGTCCAAGAAGAAACTAGCTGACTACTAGTACTCCAGGCATGGACAGAGGAACATAGAACTGTCACAGTTGACTCTCTGCAGACACTGAGAGTGTTTAACTACCAATCAAGGGTGAGTCAATTAGCAGCAGAAGGTGGAGGTCGCTGCTGGGTCCCAAAGGAAGAAGGATATCACTACACTACAGAGATGAGAGGATCAAGAAGGTATCTGCAATGCCAAGTCCAGTGACCTTCTACAGCCAGATCCAGAGAGACTGTCACACTTGATACACCCGTGATACCGGCAAGTCCATAGAATCATAGAATATTAGAGTTGGAAGGGACCTCCAGGGTGATCTGGTCCCACCCCCTGATCAATGCAGGATTAACTAAGTCATCTCAGACAGAATTCTGCCCAGCCTCTGTTGGAAGACTTCCATTAAAGAACTCACTACCTCTGGTGGCAGTCTGTTCCACTCATTGATCACCCTCACTGTCAAAAAGTTTTATATAATCTGTATCTTCTCCCTTTCAATTTTATTCCATTGCTTCTAGTGTTTCCAGTACATGTTCCTCTACAGGATTTTTCTACATGATGATACAACTGGAGGAACTTACTTATAAAAGATTTGGCACTCAAAATTGTAGAGACTTTATTTGAAACAAAAAATTCAATAATAATATAAACGTTTTGGTCACAATGGCCTTCATAAGTAGTGCTGCACACAAGACAAAAAAAGCAATAAATACATATGACCAATGTAAACATGACCATAAAAAAGGAAGACTGTGGTATGTATGCACATTATACAAAATGTAAATAACATGAGGCGTAAAAGAAAAACACTTTATGATTATGACACAAGCCTGATGGGTAGAGAGAAAGAAATGTGCAACAAAACCACCAATAAACTCAAGTCTCTAGTATATCCATGGAGACACTACAAGGAAAGAAAGCAGCAGTAGATCCAAGTATGGTGTAGTGAGAACAATAGAATGTAGGAGGAAAATGCTGATAACTAAACCAGTGAGTGAACTGTAATCTAACCGGTTTAAGAAGCCGGACACCAGAAGAGACCGTAGCACATGGAGGAGTAGATCTCGCTTGTAAGAGGGCGTTATGGCATCGAAACGCCCAGGGGAAAAGCGGGAGTTGCTCAAGGTAGCTGCATCACGGCCTGCGTCTCAACAGGTGTCACATCATCCAGAAATCCAGGGGATGATGGAGCAGAGAGGTAGGAGCGTGATGTGAATCGTGTATCCTGAATTTCTGTGGCATGCAGAGTCAGTGATGGTTACTTCACCATATTGTTGAGACATGGTGAGGACACACCCATAGGTGGAGTTGGAATGTGGAGAACAGACAGCAGAGGTGGCATCATGGTGCCAAGCTTTGGGAAAAGATATCAGATGTATGGAGAATCAGGACTGTAGAGTTAAGGGATCACAAGGACAATAGACAAAGCTCAGTGGTTCTCAAAAGGAGAAAAACAGTACTTAATATAAAAGACCTGCAAAATGTTCAATAACATCAACAGGATAAATAACAGAAAACAGTCATATTGTCAAGTCCCAAGTGTAAATAAAATGAAAATGACAGTAACCTGAGTAGACCCTTAGTGTCAAGGTCCATTGTAATTAAGGGTACTGTATATTATATTCTTTATTAAGACCTTTGGGTGTGAGAGATTGAAGTTCATGAATCTAAAAGACTTCCCATATCTTGAGCAGGCGATAGCGATTTCCTCCTTGTCGTGGTTCGGGGACATGTTCCACCACCTGGAATTCCAGTTACAACTTCACAACTGGAGGAACGTCAGGATGGATGAGCTGTATCATTATATATATCATTACATGGCTGTGCTGTTCAATTGTGTCCTATTCAAAGCACAAAATACTTTGCCTGGATAAATGAAATATTTGTAAAGACACTTGTGCCATTATACCTGTACTTATATCCCATAAATAGGCTCCATTTCATAGTCAATAATGTGTCAGCACTGATCTAGTTAATACCATAGGTCCCTCTATCCCGTGGATGCACTGAGTGGGCCGGAAAGATTTTGCAATCTCTATAAATATATATTGTTATATAATAGGGTATGACATGAAGAGTAGAACATATGGGATAGAAATACTAAGCTTTTAAGATACTCAAACTTTGTTGGTCCAAGGACCACATTGTCATACTGAATAGAGCCGGGGGCCACACTCAGAATTAAAGAAATATTTGCTTCTATGACATTTAAAGCATATCAAAAGTATATACTATAAATGTCTAACTGGTACAAATGCTACTTATAGGACTCTTAAATCCACCAATCCGCACTCTTATGGTATGTTCAGAGTTTTTTAAGAGGATTTAGAAATAGATTCTGCTCCGAAATCCACATCAAAAACTGTGTCAAATAATCTTAATCAGTTTCCGACTGATTAGAATGGGAAAAGCTCCTTTAGCGTTTTTCTGTCCATGAGCCACAGGTCATGCTCTATATGGACAAAAGTATTGGGCCAGTTACACACCAAACCCACACGTAAAAAATTTTAATGACGTCATTCTAAAATGATAGGTATTAATATTGTGTGGGACACTCCTTTGTAGCTAAAGCAGCTTCCACTTTTCTGGAAAAAGTTTTTTTACAAGATTTTGGAGTCTGGGGAAATTGTCTATTCATCCAAAACAGTATTTGTGAGCTCAGACATTGATATTGAGCAAGAGGGCCTGGCTTACAATCATCGATCTCCTTCATTCCAAACGTGCTTAGTGGAATTGAGGTAAGGGATCAGTGGAGTCCACACCTAACTCCTTTATCTATGCCTTTTCAGAACTTGCTTAATGTACTGGGGCACAGTCATGCTGGAACATAAAAGGGCCTTCTCTAAACTGTTTTCACAAAGTTGGAAATTATAATTGTCGAAAATGTATAGGTATAATAATTAAGTCTTCCTTTCACTAGAACTACAGGGCCTAGAAGAAACCTACTCTGTAATTTTACGTGACCTGCACTTCATGGCGGAGATGCTGCTTCCTCAACGCTTCCACTTTGCAATAAAACTATTCACAGAAATGTGATGAACTGATTTTAACAACTGTGGCATCCTATAAAAGGACTAGGCTCAAATACAGTGAGTTCTTTAGAATGAGCCATTCTTTTGCAAATGTTAGTAAAGGCAGCCTGAATGTCTAGCGGCTGGATTGTATACACATGTGATCAGGAGACTGAATAAAAATAAACTGAATTCAATGATTAAGAAGTGTGTCCCAATACTTTAGTTAATAAAATGTATTTAATCACTTCCTTGTGTCGCTCCCTGATCCTCTTTAAATCTAGAGTGACATATGGAAAAAGTATACGGATTCAAAATAATAGAGATATTTTTAAAGGGTTATTAAGAACTTTAACATCAAGGACTTAGCCTAAGGAAAGCTATCAAGCTTTGATCAGTAGGAACTGCACTGATCAGCACAGTGAAGAGATCATTTTATGGCTTTTTTTACAAACTAGAGAGATGATAAAAAAAATCTTCTTAAAGGGAATATGTCAGCAGGATTCCACCCCCAAACTGTTTATATGTGCATGTAGCTCTTGTGACGGGGTGTGTGACAGAGAGGGCAAAGACAGCAGGCCGGAGAACAATCCAACAACCTTTATTGGGACTGAGAGAATATAACAGCAAACATAGATATGATTCCTGGAGCCTTCAAAGTGGTCACATAAAAGGAAGAAATCCGTGGGGGCCACCAGGTAATCCGATGCCAAGGGCAATGTAACAACAGTTCTTATACTAGTTCCTCAAATCCAGCAGGGTAGGCAAGACATACCAATCCCACGTGGCAACTGATTTCCTATCTCCAATAGTCCAACTGATCCCCAATCTCCAATAGTCCATACACGTGCACAGCAGCAGACCCTCTCACCTCACATGACACAGCATCAACTAAAAAATCAAACATATGGCTTATTGTTCTCCTTCTCTTGGGATTAGCACCCGGGTTCGGAAGAGATACTCACCCCCCACCCACTTAAACATTTACTACAGGTAACTCAAAGGAAGAAGAAGCCTCCAGAACTCCAGCTCCAGCCAGTCTGCAGTTCTGAGCACCAGGGAAGCCACCTTCAGAGTGGAACAAAGACACACATGCCCTCACCAGATGCAGGACAGAAAATGCTAATGTAGGCCTGATTACAGTATTTGTCCATGAAAACAGGCTGAGGAGTGTACACTCTGATACAACCCCTTCCCCTATCAACTTGTATATTGACCTCAACAGGTCGCTTGTCAAGTACACGTATTGTAGATATAGCTGACGGGATTTATGGTTCCTCCTGTCTGGACAATCCATTTGCATATTGGTGTTGGTTCTCTTTTGGATATCATACGATAAAGTTATAGGGCTGAAGGTCTGAGCTTCATTTTGCATCCTCTTTGACTTAAACTCTGATTCTTGCACCCACTAATTGGCACTGTAGATCTCCCACATCATTTCCTAGGACAATATCTGCAGGCAGGCCACTGATCACCCCAACCACACATTGCTTGATCACCAAAGCCAAAGTCCAGTTCTACACTTGATTCTGGGATATTCCTCCACTGGGCTCCAGCTAATTCAATGATAATCCCAGGTCCTTGCTGTATTGCCTTCGGCCGAACCACTCTGGGATCAGCTATGGCGAGTAATGGCCCAGAGTCATAAAAACCAAGAACTTTTAAACAGTCCGGCATGACTTCCTGTAAGTGCTTTCTTTGATGATTAGAGGTACTCATGGCTGTGGCCTGCACCCCATAAAACCCTAATAGTTGAACATGGGTGTCTGAGTCATTGGGCAAGTCAACTTGGAGGAGTGACACCTTTTCCTCAATGGTATTTGGCTTTAAATAATTGATAGGCCCTCCCCCTGTTTGATGCGGGCACCGGCAATGAGCCCGCATCTTCTCCAGCACATGATAGCTGAGCTGATCAGCTGTCATGTGCCCCTAACAGCTGCAGGTGGAATCGCGATCAACCCGCAGCTGTTAACATGTTAAATGCCGCTGTCAAATTCCGACAGTGGCATTTAACATAGCCATGTCAGAAGCGCTTCATAAGATCTGATGGGTTGGCATGACAACCGGGGTCTGCAGGAGACCCCTGTGGTTGTCATAGCCAATGAGATGATCGCAGCTTCTAATCTCCTATGGTGACTATTGAAGCATGTGAAAAGTGAAAAAATATGTTTTTCTAAATATAAAAAAATATAAAAGTTCAAATCACCCCCCTTTCACCCCATTCAAAGTAATACAATAAAAAAAATCAAAAATACACATATTTGATATTGCCGCATTTAGAATCACCCGATCTATTAATATATAAAAATAATTTATCTGATGGGTAAACGGCGTAACAAGAAAAAGAATCAAAACCCCAGAATTACGTTTTTTTGGTATTCGCAACATTGCATTAAAATGCAATAATGGGCAGTAAAAACACAGTATCTACACCAAAATGATATCAATAAAAACATCAGCTCAATGCTGAAAAAATAAGCCATCACCAGCCCCAGATCTCGAAAAATGGAGACGCTACGGGTCTGGGAAAATGATGCCTTTTTTTTTTTTTTTTTTACAAACTTTGGATTTTTTTTCACTACCTAAATAAGAAAAGAACCTATACATGTTTGGTATCGACAAACTCATAATGATCTGGAATATCATAATAGCAGATCAGTTTTAGCATTTAGTGAACATGGTAAAAAAAAATTGTAGAATTGCACTTTTTTTGCAATTTCACTGCACTTGGATTTTTTCCCCATTTTACAGTACACAATATGGTAAAACCAATAGTGTCGTTCAAAAGTACAACTCATCCTGCAAAAAACAAGCCCTCATAAGGCCATATTGATGGAAAAATAAAACGTTATGGCTCTGGGAAAAAGGGGAGTAAAAAATGAAAACACAAAAACGGAAAAACCCAAGATGGTAAAGGGGTTAAATATGTTGATGGTTCACATCGTCCTGCTCTATTAACTATAACTTCTTTGCTACTAGCAAAATGGTTCTCACTCTTTCTCACCATTACTTCTTCCTAAATCTCAGCCAACTGTGTTAGTCTAGAACTAAGATCGGCAAGATCAAAACTATTTTACTAAAATGATTTTCTCCTAAAGATGCAGTAAACGTGGCTGATACCAGTTATCATGCCTTCCATCCTGATATTTTTTTGCTATATTCTCACATATTGTGGTTTTACAGAAGGAAATGGATCCCATTTGTACCCACTGACATCTATGTAAAGACACCAATAAATTGCTATGGCAGCCAGTGGCGAAACAATGTCCCAATTGTATTCCATATATGAAATCCTATTAGGTCCCGTAAGAAAGTTAAGTAAAGTTTAATGAAAAAATCCAAAAAGTTCAAAGAAAAAAGCACAAATTTTAACTTACAAAAAATGCTTTCTTTAAAAAAAAACTAAAAAAAAATACACATTATTGCCATGAAATTACTACACATAATTAGTATTATTGAATACACAAAAACCCAAACTTAAAAAAAAAACATATTACCTCCATGATGAACATCTTAAAATTAAAGCTAAATTGCTCTTTTCTGTTATCCCCTCTACCAAAATTAGTATTATAAAAAGTAATCAGTGTCATATGAACGTAAAATAATACCAACGAAAACTATAACAAATATTGAGCTCTCATATAGATCTGCTGTTGGTAAAAAAAAAAAAGTTACAGGTCTAAATGAAAAAAAAAAAAAATTTAAAAGAAAGCATTTTTATTGTATACAGTCATGGCCAGAAGTGTTGGCACCCTTGAAATTGTTCCAGAAAATGAAGTATTTCTCCCAGAAAATGACTGCAAATTACACATGTTTTGTTATACACATGTTTATTTCCTTTTGGGTGTATTGGAGCAAGACAAAAAAGCAGAGAAAAAAAAGGCGAATTGGATATAATTTCACACAAGCCCCCCAAAATGGGCCAGACAAAATTGTTGGCGCCCTCAACTTAATATTTGGTTGCACACCGTTTGGAATAAATAACTGCAATCACTCTCTTCCTTTAACCATCAACAAGCTTCTTACATCCTTCAACTGAAATTTTGGACCACTCTTATATGTGAAGGGCGCCTTCTCCCAACAGCAATTTAACGATCTCTCTACAGGTGTTCACTGGGATTTAGATCCGGACTCAGTGCTGACCACTTCAGAACTCTCCAGCGCTTTGTTTCCATCCATTTCTGGGGGCTTCTTGAAGTATATTTAGGGTCATTTTGCTGCTGGAAGACCCATGATCTAGGATGCAAACCCAGCTTTCTGACACTAGGCACTAGATAGCAACCCAAAATCCTTTGGTAATCTTCATGATGCCTTGCACACAGTCAAGGGACCCAGTGCCAGAGGCAACAAAATAATCCCAAAACATATTTGAACCTCCACCATATTCGACTGTTGACAGTGTCGGACTGGGGTGCTAAGGGCCCACCAGTAACCAACTCCAGTGCCCCACTTTTCAGCTACATGCAAATGTGACATTATCCTCAATCACAATTTTCTATGACAATGAATTGGGTAAATTAAATAATTCATTTCATTTACCCAATTGTTAAATGAATAAGTTGCTCCATTTGTCTGTACATAGTGATTCAAGTGTATTGTGCCAAGTACTGCTCATATAAGAGGCAGGTGGCCCACCGGAGGATTCTCCTGTTCTCCTGTGGGCCAGTCCAAGCCTGTTAGCGCTGTGGTGTATTATTCTATAGTCACCTGTCCCCTCCAATGCCCGATTAACGTGTTGCAACTGCAAGAACTAGTAAAGATCAGTGTGGGGCCGGTCACACTCCTCCTGCAGCTGTCATTAGATGAATCTGCCACATTTTTTGGCTGTCTTGTATAACTTGACACCACCTATTAGTTGCTTACCTTGTGCCAGAAATGTGCGCTACAATTTTGGTGCAATTTCTGGTCCTCGCTACAGAATATTAGACCCCTCCCCTCTTAGTTAAGCCACACCCTTCTCATCTAAGGCACAGAAAGTGTTTAAAACACGAGGAACAAGTCATGAAATAAAGTTTCTGCCACACATAACTGCAGAATTCTGTCCCATGTAGCTGATAAATCTCTCCCAGTGACGTCTGATTAATATTTATATTTGTATTGAACATAAAACCACAATCTTGGGGCCATTGCCAGCCTACTTTATACATGTTTAATTGATATCACAAGTTGTTTTATCCCCAAAATATCTCTGCAGCTCCCTCATATAATTATATGAAAAATATGAAGAAATATATGTGTGTGCCCACATATTATCTGTACAGGTCCATTTATCAGCCACTATTATGAGAAATATGTAATAAAATACACTATACTACAATATCAGTGTCTTGTCCCTTTAAATCTGCAGCTACTTCTGTCACCATGGTAACGGTATTCATACTCAGCCAATAGGATTGCTCGGTTTGAATTTGAAGAAAAAAAAAAAACTCCTATGTGGTCAGTTTGTTACATCTCATCTGAGTGTGAAGACAGACACCTGCGATCAGCGAGAGATTATAGGTATAAGACGTGATATAATATAACGGACGGAGCCACATCCCATCACACACACTCAGCGACCACAACTGACAGGAATCAGCACATTTACCAGAGGATAAGTCATTATTCCCCAACACATGATACGCTGAGACACCAGTGGGGGGCGCCGCACTCATTACATCTCCCATCTGGATGGATCCAGCAGCGAGATCCTGATAATTACCCCCAGCTTCGCTCCTCCATGGGGAATCGCCCCGGAGCACGTAGAACAGGTCGAAGTGTAGTACTGCTAGAACTCTGTACGATATCCCGTCCTCCATATACCACATAATACAGGGCTGCTCCTACTGGGACAAGTCATCACCTATCCAGAGATCAGTGATAACTTGTTCCAGCTAGACATCCCCTTTAATGGAAGAGATCACATATCTATCAGCCAACACTGTTCATTTCCAATCTTCCCCTGGCTCCAGTAATGCCCCTGAATATATCGCCAATATGAGCCAAATACCAAACCCTCTGCTGACGCCTCCTGATGTTTCATAGATTTTGGATACATTTCTACAAGAGAAGATATCAGCGGACACCATGGGGATCGAGTATTCTGCCAGCATTGGACCAGGTAGTATCCATCACTCACTCACCGTTCTCTATACTCTTGTTACATGGGTTTCTTCAGCTTTACCCCTTCCCAATATGACCAATTTATGTTTTTTTTTTCCTCTGCTCTTTCTAAGGGCTATAACTTTTTTAATGTCTGTCCACATAGAAGTGTGAGGTCTTGTTATTTTGCAGGAGGAGCTGTACTTATAAATGACACCATTCATTTACCACATAGCACTAGAAAACGGGGAAAAATTCCAAGTGCAGTAAAATTGCCAAAAAAAAAAACAACACAAGTCTGACATTGTTTTTTTTGGGAACGGTTTTAATGCTGCACATTGTGCGGTAAAAACGACCTAGTAATAGGATCCTGCTCCTCAGGGTGATGACAGCAAGACCAAACTTGGCCAGCAAGCATTTTTTTGATTGTGTCACCATTTTTTCCGAGACCCATAACATTTTCATTTTTGGGGTTGATGGAGCTGTGTGGGGGCTTATTTTTTAAGGGGCATGACAAGGTTTTTATTGATACCATTTTGGGACAGATCTGACATTGTCATCGCTCGTTACAGGATTTTTTGCAGTGTTGTGAGGAATGAAAAAATGCAATTTAGGATTTTGTAATTTTTTTCTGTTTAAGGTGTTTACTGACCAGGTTAATTTTTATATTGTGATAGATTGGACTTTTCTGGAAGTGACAATACCACATAAGTGTATTTTTTTATCATCTTTATTTTTAGTGGGAAGTGAGTTAAACGTGTGGGTTTTTTTCACATTTTTCTAGACTTTTTTTTAGCTTTTCATTGTATTTGTATATATCATCTGATCGATTGCACTATATACAGCTATACCACAGTAATGCTCCATATAGCAAAATCACAGTCTCCTTTGCAGCCCAAATGAAGCTTCATTATGACAGGCATGGGAGTCTTCAAAAGACCCTCGGCTGTCATAGCAATCCATCGGCGCCCTGTAATCGCGTCACAGGAGCACCAATGGGATGAGGCGCCCCAATGCCGGCTTGCTGCTAATGCTGCTGTCAGAGATTGACATCAGCATTTAACAGGTTAACAGTTGTGGGTAGATCTTGGCTGCTCCGCGGCTATTACAGGCAGGTCCTGGTTTGTCACAGCCATTACCTGCCATGGGGCGAGCTGACCCTGTGACCCTGCTCCATACACCCACTACTGACTTATACCACACATGTACGGCGGATGTTGGTAAGGAGTTAAAGGAGTTGTCCAGCTTTGGGTACATTTTTTTTACTTCAATGCAAGTATTTGGGGCTAAAACTGATTTTTGTAATTGAGTTTCATTACAAATGTTGCCTCCTATATCTATGCTGTACTGTCTATTGCTGACTGCAGAATTAGCTAACTGAGAATCTATCAGTGAGTGCCTTTTGACAGTCTTAAGGGAATTTGTAGATCTTTCATCTGGTTTTCTCCTGAGTGACTCTTAGCTAATTTAGAACCACAGAAAACATGAAAGTTAAATGTGCAGAGAAACAATGAGCCTGTAATAGCCAGTGAAAAACATTTAATGAAACCTAAATGTGAAAAATTATTTTTAGCAATGAATACATGGACATAAGTGTATATATATATATAAATTACTGAATCTTTTATGCTATTTATTAAGTAAGTAATTTTCTGGCTACCTATACAGCATCAAAAATACCAAAAAACTTAAATCCCCAATGGAAGCTGATGGCACCAGTGAGAATATGGCCTAAGCATGATCTATAGGGAGAGGAGGACATTATTCACTCCAGTTTCCTGTGGCCCCTCCAGAGTACAGACTGCTGCACAGTAGTTTGCATTCTGCATTACGTGTAAAAGAGGAAAAACACCTCTTTACTCACTTTACTCAGCTGGTTGAGGGGCAGCGTGGTGGTCAGTAGTGGCACTCTGGCACGTCCTCTCCGTACAGTGAGAATTGCTCCTAATATCTGGTTGTGTTTTCTGCAGATTACATCAGTCCTGAGGAACAGCTGAGGAGACTGGCATATTGTGTGAAGTTTCTCCCTTCTCCCCTCTACAAGAAGGAGGTCAGTGAGACGACTCAGGGCAACGCTGCGGCCTCTTCTATAAGGTAGCTGTGTATTCGGATCTTCCTAGTTTCCTCCTAACTTCATCTCTTCTCTTCCAGCGCCTGATGCCGACCAACCCCATTGCCCAAAGAAGATGCATAGAAGAGTATAAAGCCAGGGAGAAAAGGAAGAGGGAAGAAAGGCGCAAGGAACTAAAAGAACGGCGCAAGTACCTGGATGAAGAGAAAGACGAGGAAGAAGAGAAGGAAGAAGAGGAGAAAGCAGCAAAGAAGATAAAGCTGGACATCATGGATTTAAGACAGAAGACACTAAAAGAACTGTGCGCCTACCTGGATGAAGAGGAAGAAGAGGAAGAAAAGAAAGAAGAGAAAGAAGAGAAAGCAAAGACGATGAAACTCCACATCAAGATCCCTAGGGGGGAAGTGACGGCCAAAGCCCAGAAAAGAAGACAACCGATCCCAACAACAAGAAGGAAGAAGCAGAACCAGACCAACTTCCGCCAGTACATCAACCGGTATTTGAGAGGAAAGAGGAACATCATGTGGACCATCCTGCTGGGACCTCTCTGCCGATAACATCACATACGGCAATACCGGCTGGTAAGTATAAGACCACCAAAGAAATTACAGAAGGATAGTGTAATATAGTGGTAGTAGATCAGGGTTAGTGTAATAAGAGTAATAATACTAGTGATAATAGTAAGAAAGTAATAAAATAGTAATAAAATAACAGTAGTAATAGTAGTAGGTAGAATAGCAGTGTGATCCAGGGTCCTAGGACTGATCGCCTTTTCTCGGGGTCAAGAAGGAATTTTTCCCCAGTGACACAAATTGGCTTAAGGTGTCCTGGGGTTTTTGCCTTTTTCTGGATCAACACTGTAGGTATAGGGTAGTATTAGTAGTGATAGGAAAGGAGAATAATACTAATAAAATAGCAGTTAATTAATAATAAGATAAACTAGTTATATATCTATAAAAAGAACAAAAACTTAAATACAAATAATTATAGAAATAGTTTAATCAGCACTGTAATATTAAATAGTTATAGAAAAGTTAGAATAGTACTGTAATAAGAAAGCAGGACATAAATAATAAAAATACAATCTTTAAAAATAACAAAAAACTATATTAAAAACAACTATATTAGAACATTTAGTACAGTAATAGTAATTACATAAATACTAATAACATAATTAGGTTTGATCCAGGGTCCTAGGACTGATCGCCTTTTCTCGGGGTCAAGAAGGAATTTTTCCCCTGTGACACAAATTGGGTGAAGGTGTCCAGGGGTTTTTGCCTTCTTCTGGATCAACACTGTAGGTATAGGGTAGTATTAGTAGTGATAGGAAAGAAGAATAATACTGTAATAAGATAGCAGGATGTTAACAATAGTAATGATATTAAGTAGTTATATCTATCTATAAAAAAAAAAAATAACTGCAGTAGTAGTACAATAAGTAGTGTAATATCAATAAGATAGCTAGTAATAACATTATGAGGTTTGATCCAGGGTTCTAGGACTGATCGCCTTTTCTCGGGGTCAAGAAGGAATTCTGGTATAAGGATTTTCGTAATACCATTTTTAGAATCACAAGAGTAATACAAAATTTTAAAACTAATTAAAAAAATAAAATTATAACAGGTACATTTTTAATTGTAATAGTGCAGCAATAATAAAAATGGTAATAATAATAATATTATTATTAATAATAATACATTTGTGAGGCCTAGTTACAGTTAGTAAGTTAATATAGTGTTAGTGTAGGGACCCATCTGAAGAGGTCGCCTTGACGTTGGCAGATGGGCTCGCACAATTTGCTCAAAATGTGCGCTAAGAACCTCATATTTCTATGTACAGGAGATCTAGCAGTAATACTATTCAGGAGATAGGTATCTGTGCACACACATTTTGCAAATTCCTTTTGTGCAGCATACAGGGCAGGTATACAGGTAAAAGGCGCTCATATCTAGCGATATTGTTACAGTAATATTATAACTGGGCCTTAAGAGGGTTGTCCAGTCCAAAACGATAAGTCTGCAATCACTCCTTGTGACTGCAGATTTATGAATCCGCCTCGTGCATGCACTGTGTGCTGCGGGGATTTGCCGGTCTCTGAGCCTGAGGGCATATATGAGTTATAAATACTCCAGTATATGGAGCGAGGCTGCGCCCAGACAAGTGATGGGACCGTCCAGTGGGCGTGGATGACTAGAGGGCGCGGCCTCACTCCAAAGCCGCGCCCACTGCCCGGGAGCATGTATAACTCATACTTACATTCCAATCCTGGTTCAGAAACCGGCAAATCCCCAGAGCGCACAGTGCCTGCGCTGGGGTGCTCATAAGTCTGCAGTCACACAGAGTGACTGCAGACTTATCGATTTCGACCGGACAACCACTTTAAAGGTAAAATGCTGTTAAAGGGAATCTGTCATCCCCTGGGAGTTATTAGACCGCTACTATGGGCATACGGGGTATAGAAAAGTAAATCTATACATACCTGTATGGCCCATAGTAGAGGTCTGATTGCAGAGAAAAGTAGTTTTATCTTTTTGGTTTTCAACAGGCTTGCCGTCCTATCTGATTATTATTCCCCTAAATCGCCGACTATCAGCCTAGTTACAACTTTCCCTCCCTCCCTCGCACGTCACAAGGCATTGTGACGTGCGCTTTCCTTCCTCACCTCTCTGCACATGCGCAAAGCTCGGCTCTTATAGACAGCGCTTTGCTTCCTCCGGGCCGGGTTTGTATGAGCACAATGCCGCAGGGCTCTACTGCTCAGGCGCCGGCGAGTCACTGTGACTTCCACCTACAAGAAGGTTTCCTGCGGCACTGTGCTCATACAAACCCGGCCGGGAGGAAACAAAGCGCGGTCTATAAGAGCCACGCTTTGCGCATGCAGGTGAGAAGGGAAAGCGGGGGGGGGGGAAATGGTAACTAGGCTGATAGGTGACGATTTAGGGGAATAATATTCAGACAGACGGGCATTGCTTGGCGTCCCCCGGAACGGCAAGCTTGTTGAAAACCAAAAAGATAAAACTATTTTTCGCTGCAATCAGACCTCTACTATGGGCCATACAGGTATGTATAGATTTACTTTTCTATACCCAGTATGCCCATAGTAGCGGTCTGATAACTCCCAGGGGGTGACAGATTTCCTATAACAATAGATCTTAGAAACAAATAGATAACTAGAACCTGTAAGTAACTGGTTCCCAACTAGTGATGAATATGTAAAGGGCAGACTGGTACCAGGACCCGCGTTATAGGACACATTATCATCAGGCAGGTGCAGTCAGGGCTCTTACAAGATCTGCAGCAGTCATGTAGCGGTATAACACAGTCCCGCTTCTGCCTCAGTCGCCGGCAGTGGAGCCAACCCTGATCCTGGCAACTTAACCCTTTATATAACACAGTCAGTGGCTTCCACAGCAAGTAGGCACTTTAGACAAAAGGAGAGGGAGGCGCGATCATGGTGCCGATGAGTTTCTATGGCAGCCGAGATCTAACAATGGGCCCCATGACGGCCATCTTACTGCTCCTATTAGACCCCGGCTGAGGAGAGGTCTATGAGGACACCGGTCAGAGTTATGTCGCCTGCTCTGCAGCTATTAGAAATATCTAGGGCTGATTATTTTGCTATTTGTAAACGGGATCTAGCTCTGCCCCCCAGCAGCGCTGGGCTACCACTAGTGTGGTCAGGGCTATTGGGCTCCTAGATTGGGCAGAGGAGCTAAGTCTTTAGCAGGAGCTAGCTGAAGAGAGCGGAACGACTTGCATGGGGCTGCTGCACAAGAAGCAGCTCACAAGGTGGACATTTATCCGGAGATGCGATGCCCGGGCTGTGATCTGCTGTACAGGCTGCATAGTCGCTGCCTCCTAGGACCCGAACTTCACCCCTAACAGGCACAGCAGAGCTCGGACGGCTGCAAGTAACCGGAGAGCGGCTGATTAGTGACTGCTGCGTCTCCTGCACTCAGATAAGAGCCATACAGAGAGGGGGCTCAGTAATGATGAATACGGGAAGTGTCCACCCCTCACATGCCCTATATGCGACCCCCAGAGGTAAAGTCTCCCCTATACCCAGCACCTCATCCCGCCTTCACTGCTTGTGTGCTCCATTGCTTAAAGGGGATGTCTGATGAAAACAAGTTATCACTTATCCACAGGCTCGGTGATCACTTATCGATCATAGGGTCCGACCGCTTGGAACCATCGTTTGATAGGGAACTTTTATCCTGTTAGAAAGGACACAACCAGCATTAAAGAGAACCTAAAATATAACTTTTAATAATATATAATACATTAAAAACAACTGGTATTAACTAGCGATGAGCGAGCGTGCTCGCCACTGCTATGTACTCGCCCGAGCATCTCACTGCTCGAGATGCTCAGCGCTCTGCGAGTATTTCCAGGTTGCTCGGGTGGGAACTCGGGTCTCCTCCCTGCATATTTGGTGCTCTTTAGAGAGCCAATGAACATGCAGGGATTGCCTGCCACGCACTGTAATGCTGTAGCCATGTTGTTTGTGGGCATTATAGTGATTGGCTGGCTGCACAGAGTCATCAGGTGTGTATAAGACCGGTCACCGCCATGCTTGTCACAGTCTATCTCGGAATCAGGCAGTGTAGGGAGAGATGCTGCTGAGCTAGGCAGAAATTTGGTTGTTTATTAGTTAGTGTAGGTATACCACAACATCTACAGATATCCATCTGAACTAACAGTCCTTCTGAGGACTAATCCAGCTGCATATTTTCAGTGGTGTAGGTGATAGCAGGAGCTAGGCAGGCAGGCAGTGTATGTGACAGACGGCAGTACATAATACAGCACAAGAGGCTCCATTCCAGTTCTGTCTGCTCCTGCTGTTACAGATATTTCTTGAAATAGCCCCAGGTATCAGGGGCCAGGAATAAAAAAAAAATTATCTTAATCCTGATTATTTGCTTAAAAAACAATCCAGAGAACACCGTTTTTCTGCTCCATTAGCTTGTTGCCACAGCAGAATACAGCCGGATTCTTTCTATATTACAGCGATAAAAATGCAGAAATTTGTAGTGAATGTGGAAAATATCGGCCTCCATTTCAATTTTGTTGCAGTGTGTGTCAGTGAAGTTATTGACACGAGGTCGCTGTGAAAAATAGTAACCTACAGGCTAGCTATTTAAAACTGTGGTTTTCCGTCACATGTATCACGTATCACTGCTGTTCAAATCCAGCCATTTGTAGTGAACGTGGAAAATATTGTCTTCCATTTAAAATGGGCAAGGCGCGTGGCAAGGGACGGGGAAGTGGACATGATGGTGATGGTGCATGCATAGGACGAGGCCGAAGTTGTGGGCAAGCTGAAATTGTGCCACAACAAACACCCACATCTTGTCGCTCGACCTTCCTGTCCCAATTAATAGGGGACCGCAGAACACCACTATTGAACACAGAGCAGTGTGAAAAGGTTATTGGTTGGATAGCAGATAATGCTTCTAGTCACTTAGCCAACACCACCACCACCCTGTCTTCCACACAGTCAAGTCTCAGTAGCCGTGAGTCTGGACTGCATATTCCTCACCCTTATCCTCATTCCTCCCATCATGCCGAGTGCCCAGAGACAACTGATCCCACACTTGGACACTCCAAAGAGCTGTTCACTTTTCCATTTATAGATTCGGCATCTCGCCGGGTCCACTTGAAGCGGGGCAAGAGTATACTGTATGTAGCGATGCCAAAATATTTGAGCAACCACGGTCAAACGAACGTGATGGTGGGAAACTGTGAGAAGAGGCAGATGATGATGAGACACAATTGCCAGAAAGTCAGGAGGAGGACCAGGGTACGGAAGTGGAAGATGAGGTGGTGGATGATATAGTAACTGAAGCAACCTGGCAGGGGGACATGCAGAGCGAGGATAGCAGCACACAGGAGGAGGGAGGCACAGCACCACAACAGGCAAGAAGAAGCAGTGTGGTGGCCGCAAACACAAGGCGGTAAAACGTTCCTCGTAACGCCAACACAACGAAAGTTGCCAGTACAACTGTTGGGTCTTCACGAGTCTGGTTGTTTATTAAAGACTCTGCCGATAACTCAAAAAAGGCCATTTGCACCACCTACCAGGCCAGCATCAGCAGGGCTAGCAAAACTACCAGCCTGACCACCACCAGCAAGATCAGGCACATGGCAGCAAAACACCAGACTAAGTGGGCCAAACCCCAGGGTCCAGCAACAATGACTGCGGGTGACACCACTGCTTGTTCCACTGTTGTGCGTGCACACCAATCCCCTGTCCAAGGAGCATACCAAGATGCCTCCCGCCCTGCACCTGTCGTTGAACACTCTCAACTAGCACCATTAGCAAGCACGTCCACGTCCTTGTCCCAGCGCAGTTTTCAGTTGTCCCTATCCCACACATTTCGCGAATTCTTGCGCTCGAAATGTTGCCTTTTAGACTCGTGGAGAACGAAGCTTTCCACAACCAGATGGCAGCAGCCGTCCCTCAGTACTCGGTCCCCAGCCACCACTATTTCTCCCAGTGTGCCGTCCCCACATTACACGAGCACATGTCCCACAACATTATTCATGCCCTCAACAATGAAGTTACTGAGAAAGTCCACCTAACCACGGACACGTAGACAAGTGCTTGTGGGCAGGGACGGTACATCTCGCTGACGGCACACTGGGTGTTAATAGAGAGAGCCGGGACTCGGTCGGATCTTGGGACGGAACACGTCCTTCTGACGCCGAGGATTGCGGACCCTGGGTCAATCAGGGTTGCCCCAACATTCTACAGCTCCTGCACCTTATCCTCCTTCACTTCAGCCTCCATCTCAGAAATTACCATATCAGTCACAAGCTGGAAGCACTGCAGCACTGCCTCAGACAAGCGGCAACAGGCTGTGCTGAAGCTAATATGCTTATGTGCTTATATGTGACAAACCACACAACGCTGAAGAGTTGTGGACAGCTCTGAAAGAGCGGGCAGATCTGTGGCTTACACTGCTTAACCTACAGCCAGGCATGGTCATATGTGACAATTGCCGGAACCTGGTGGTGGCTCTGAGGTGAGGCGAGCTCACACACGTACCATGCCTGGCCCATGTGCTTAACCTCATGGTTCAGTGGTTTCTCAAAACCTACCCAGATCTGTCAGATCTTCTTGTCAAAGTATGCCACCTGTGTGCCAATTTTAGAAAGTCAGCTAGAGCTGCCGCCACTATTGCCATGCTTCAGTTGCGTTTACAGCTTCCAGCTCACCGACTGATCTGCGATGTCCCCACATGTTGGAACTCTACACTGCAGATGTTGGGAAGGATTTGTGAGCAGAAAAGGGCAGTAGTTGACTACCATCATCAACAAGGCCGTCGGTATTCAGGTCACACTCCACACATAAGACCTCAGGAGTGGACATGGATGTCAGATATATGTACCGTCCTCCAAAACTTTGAAGACTCCACCAAGATTGTGAGCGGCGATGACGCCATAATTAGCGTCACCATCCCGCTTCTCTGTCTTCTGAAACACTCTCTGCTCTCAATTAAAGAGGATGCATTGCAGGCTGAGCAAGATGAGATGGAGCAAGGAACCATACAGGGTGATTACACACAGCCCAGTCTCATCTCATCTCAACATGAATTGGGTGACAATGAGGAAGAAGAGGAGGAGGAGGAAGAACAGGAGCTAGTTTTCTGCGCTATAGACGGTACTACCTGCACAACTGTCATACCGTCTATTCAGCGTGGATGGCCTGAGGACAGGGAAGAGGAGGAAGAGGAGGAGGAGAGCATGGTAAGTCGTCCTCTTGGTGAGTGCACGGAAGTCTTGCCTCTTTGCAGTCTGGCACACATGACTGAGTTTATGTTACGCTGCCTTTCCCATGACCCTCGCGTTGTCCAAATTTTGGGTGACAGTCTTTACTGGTTGGTGACGCTTCTAGACCCACGCTACAGGGAGAACTTTATGTCTCTTATTCCATTGCAGGACAGGCCTAATAAAATTGGGCAGTACGAGAAAGCCCTTGTTGCAGAATTAGTGAAAAAATTCCCATCTGAAAACGCTGGCGGCAGAGGTCACAGTTCGTTGGACAACCAAGGAGTACAGTCGAGAGAGCCACAAATGCAATCCAGCAGAGGCAGGGGAACACTGTTAAAGTCCTGGGACAGTTTACTCAGAGCCTCCCATTGCACAGGTCCTGAGGTGGGGGGTACTCTCACAAGGAGTGCAAAGTTTCGGAAGATGGTGAGGGAGTACCTTCCGACCGTACCAATGTCCTCCATGATTCCTCTGTGCCTTATAATTATTGGGTATCCAAGCTGGACACGTGGCATGAACTAGCTCTCTATGCCTTGGAGGTCCTGGCCTGCCGTGCCTCTAGCATTTTGTCAGAGGGGGATTTTAGTGCTGCAGGTGGAATTATAACCGACAGGCACATCTGCCTGTCAACTGAAAATGCTGACAGGCTGAGTCTTATAAAAATGAACAAGGGCCGGATTGGGCCAGACTTCTCAACACCACCGAATGATAGCAGCATAACAAACTCAAATACAGTGTCTTTTTTTGGGGAAGTCTAACTCTGTTCTCATGCACCTCTGTCTTGACACCCAGACATGGGTATACGCTTCCTGATTTTGTCTATTTGCTCTTGTCCTCCTCCTTCTCTGCATCCTCATCCTCCACCACCATATCAAGTACATATCTACGTCTCTTGCAAGAGGCATTGGAGTTCCTGCAAATTTTTGGCAGCCGTTGCTTCACTGCATAGGCAAACACTATGGGAGACTCACTTCTTAATAATGGGAGCATTTTTGCAGGAGGCCCTCCAACCTCTACGTCTCTTGCAAGGGGCATTGGAGTTCCTCCAAATTTTTGGCAGCCGTTGCAGTCACTGCATACGCGATAACAGTATAGGAGACCCACTCGTTAATAATGGGAACAACAAAGCATAGCTGGCTGATGGTTCTCTAACAATAGCGAGGGCCGACTGCTGGCCCTTTAAGAATAGTAAGGGTCGCCTGATAGTCCTATAAAAATAGGCTTTGTGACTTTCAGAGTCCCTTCATCATAAATGAAACAGGATGTGTCTGATAATGTATCACACCACATGGCCCGATAAGGTGGTAAAATGGTAAAATAACATTTCCTGGTGAATGCATTTGCCTTGGTTGAAAGCAATACAAAAGTGCAAAAATGCATCAAAAACGCTACGTGTGAACATAGCGCAAGGTGTGGAGGAGCATTTTTGTATATTTATTTTGCCTTATATACAGTCATTACCCTGGAAAGGATTTTACTTAACATATTTCCCAGGAAAATCCATTTTGGTTTAGTTTTTGTATGTTTTCTTGTGAGACCGTAAAAGTGGCATTATAACTCTGACAACGTTGTTAACATCAGTGATCTGCGAGTCATAAATGCTTCCAGGAGTCTTCCCCATGCTGTTCCCATGTCATTTGAGCACTGCCCCCATCGATTTGGGCAATTTTTAGGCCCTCTGCAGACCGCCAGGGGGAGCTGCAGGAAAACTGCTCGAGTTTCCCATAGACTTACCTTGGGCTCGTTACTCAGTCCGAGCACTCGAGCATTCCAATTTCGTCGACTCGAACAATGAATACCCGAGCATTTTAGTGCTCACCCATCACTAGTATTAAAAAAATCCACAGATATCCATCACTATGGACAAGACTAATAGCAAATGACCACCATTTCAAACCTGAATTGTCACCCCAAAGGGGCAACAAGCATTATAAGGAATGAATGCTTAGTGACAATGGTCACTTTAAACTCTGGACAAAAAGATATCAACATATAGGACCCTTGGGTGAGATTGTTCCTATTTTATAAGTCATCTAGACATTCAACAGTAGGTTTCTTCCAGTCAGTGACGGTCACTGTCAGATGGAGCAGGAGGAGGGACCCTGTTATGCCCTGTAAAGTTATTCTGTTCCTCAACCCCACAGCTCCCGCCCTAACAAGGGTGGTCCACAGCTAACCCTTATCAGTAGAATGCCCTACAATATCACAGCGTGTGTCTCTTAATGCGTTTCCCCTTCAGGGTCATCAGTGGAGCTAAAGTGCATGGTGTATAACAAACCACACCAGTTCCTTAGCGGTGGCAAGAAGAAAGCAGTGGCTTACACAGAGTGTTATCCATAAGGGTTTTAAATACCTCATGTCCCTGTCCACATATCTAATCAGTCCGGTATAGCCTTGCATACTCACCACATGCCGTGCTATGTATGGAACGTATGCTACTCAGCTCATGTGCATGCTTGGAACGCATCTGGACACTTCCGGTTCCGGGGGCCCGATTGGAACTTCCCTCTTACCTCACATCCTGTGTGTCATATCCGGTCTCTGAACTGCAAACTCACAATGAGACGCATACTCAGCTTCCTGTATCACATCAATTCAAGGGAAGGTTAGGCATAGTGACAAGACGCAAAATATCAGACTATTGTAAATGTAGCATGGACCAGGCATCTTAAGGGCACCAAGATCATGCCAATGTACAAATCGAATTATTATCAACACATACCCTTCTCTTGACAGAATTAATCCCTACATTGTTATTATAGATCAAACATTTTTTTAAAAGGTATAGGGTCATCCTATTAGGAAATGATACTCTAATTGATCTAGAAAAGGTTGATGTCAAATCCCACTGTAAGCAGTACAGGATTAACAACAGGGTTTCACCCCCGATCTCAGCCCTCTCTTTTAAATAGCACCTTTTATTATAATAGGTGTGAAATAAGAAAAAGCTTAGGGATAAAAATGGAGATTATCCAATATCACAGTCATTTTCATAGCCAAATGTAGCATTGTACAGGTTACCCATAAAGCAACCATTGTTATAGATTAAAATTTTCAGTTATTGGAGAAAAACTAGATTTAAGTACAGAACACTTCAGACCATGGATCAAACATATGTCAAACATATACAGGTTAGTACACTTGTATGAAACACCCAAAATTAAGCTGTTCATTAAGGCCCAATGGGGAGACAGTTTTAAGGCGGAATATCCATTTTGTTTCCCTTTGTAGGAACAACCGGTCCCAGTCTCCCCCTCTCACTGGGTTTTCCACTTTGTCTATCCCAAGAAATTCCATTGCTCTTTTGGAGCCGCCATGCACCCCATTTATGTGTTTAGCTATCGGAGTGTCCCTTTTGTGCTCGATATCCCCTTGGTGCTCGCCCACCCTACGTCTTAGTTCTCTTCTAGTTTTGCCCACATACTGGAGCCCACACTCACACTCAGCCAAATATACAACACCTTGTGTCTTGCAGTCAATAAGGCTCTTAATTACATACTCTTCCCGAGATGTTCTAGATCTAAATGTTTTGGTTTGTGTGAGATGTGGGCAGGGCCGGGTCCAGGTTTTTGTGGCCCCCGGGTAAAAGAGTCTCAGTGGGCCCCTTTAGCACATACCACGATTCATGATGCACAGACACAGCAGAGAAATTATACATATAGACATTATACGGATACATAACCTACACATTATACATATACACATTATACGGACACATAACCTACACATTATACATAAACACATTATACGGACACATGACCTACACATTATACATATACACATTATACAGACACATGACCTACACATTATACATATACACATTATACGGACACATGACCTACACATTATACATATACACATTATACAGACATATGACCTACACATTATACATATACACATTATACAGACACATGACCTACGCATTATACATATACACATTATACGGACACATAACCTACACATTATACATATACACATTATACGGACACATGACCTGCACATTATACATATAGACATTATACGGATACATAACCTACACATTATACATATACACATTATACTGACACATGACCTGCACATTATACATATACACATTATACGGACACATGACCTACACATTATACATATACACATTATACTGACACATGACCTGCACATTATACATATACACATTATACGGACACATCACCTACACATTATACATAAACACATTATACGGACACATGACCTACACATTATACATATAGACATTATACGGACACATGACCTACACATTATACATATACACATTATACGGATACATAACCTACACATTATACATATACACATTATACGGACACATGACCTACACATTAAACATATACACATTATACGGATACATAACCTACACATTATACATATACACATTATACGGACACATGACTTACACATTATACATATACACATTATACGGATACATGACCTACACATTATACATATACACATTATACGGACACATGACCTGCACATTATACATATACACATTATACGGACGCATGACCTACACATTATACATATACACATTATACGAACACATGACCTATACATTATACATATACACATTATATGGACACATGACCTACACATTATACATATACACATTATACTGACACATGACCTACACATTATACATATACACATTATACGGACACATGACCTACACATTATACATATACACATTATACGGACACATGACCTGCACATTATACATATACACATTATACTGACACATGACTTACACATTATACATATACACATTATACGGACTCATGACCTACACATTATACATATACACATTATACGGACACATGACCTACACATAAATACATTATACAGAGACATAATCTGTATATACACATTATATATACACTTTAAACAGACATGTTAGCACATTATACAAATACATTACCTATATACACATGACCATATATATATATATATATATATATATATATATAACTACACACATTATACTGGGACATGACATATACATACTCTCTTCATCAGCATTTATCCCGTGGCAGCAGTGGGGGAGTCCTGACCTTGGAAATCCGCAGTAGGAGCGCGGGGCTTGTACACCCCTTCAGCCCTGCACACCCTCCCCCGTCACGACTGCTGAGCTGTCTGTAACATTACAGGAGGTGGGGGATGGGGTGCTGTGCAGGCACAGAGGAGAGAGTTGTCATCTTTATCACCTCTCCCTAAAGCCGGGTGGCTATATTCTCAGACAGGCCTGGCCTGAGGCCTCATTAACCTCCTTTCTCCCCCTTTCAACATATACTCCCCCTAGGTGGCGCTGTGCAGTTGCTCTGCACATGGATTCTCTGCTCTGACTTGCCGGAAGGACGAGCAGGGAGCAGGGAGAGAAGCTGTGACGTGATGACTAGTGTTGGGTATTCCGATACTGAAATATCGGGTATCGACCGATATTCGCGGTATCAGAGTTCCTATACTGAGTTCCGATACTTTTACAATATCGAATACCGGAATCGGAAGTTCCCATAATGCCTGCGCTCTGCAGTGTCTCTGGTGTTTCTAGCCTGGGAGGGGGCCAATATTCATGGCACCCTTCCTGGGCTATTAATATCAGCCCCCAGCTGTCTGCCTAGCCTTTGCTAGCTATTAAAATAGGGAGGACCCCACGTCATTTTTTGGGGGGGTCCCCCATTTTAATAGCTAGTAAAGGCTAGGTATTCAGCTGGGGGCTGATATTAGTAGCCTGGGAAGCTCCGTGGGTATTACCCCCTTCCCAGGCTTCAAACATCTGCCCCAGCCATCTGCTTAACCTCCGCTAGAGCCTAAAATTACGGGGAACCCGACGCCAATTATTTTTTTAATAAATCCTTTATTTTAACACTAAATGACAAGTACAGTAAGCAACACTGTCACTGTACTTCTTATATATGTGACTGACATGTTTCTATCTATCTAATCTATGTGTGATGCTCTATCTTTCTGTTCTAAATTGTGGGGTACCGCTGCTGAATTGCCGGCCGGCTTTTTTAAAGAGACGGTGCACGAAAACACCATTATTTTTTTAAATAAATCCTTTACACTAAATGACAAGTACAGTAAGCAACACTGTCACTGTACTTCATATATATGTGACTGACATGTTTCTATCTATCTAATCTATGTGTGATGCTCTATTCTTTCTGTTCTAAATTGTCGGGTACCGGTATATGCCGCTGATGAATTGCCGGCTTTTCATGTTTCACTGTGAGCACTGTTCCCATCGATTTGGGCAACCACCTCCCCCAATACATTCTACATTATTATTAGTTGTTTTCCTTCATGTAGAATTAACCTACAAGGAAAGAAAGGGTTTATTTTCATTCCGATATTTCTGTCCCTTTGACTTGCATTGGTTTCCGGTATCGGAATCGGCGATATCCGATACTTTTTGAGTATCGGCCCGATCCAATTCGATTCGATATTTCCTGATATCGGAAGGTATCGCTCAACACTAGTGATGACACATCCACTGCACGCAGGGGGGCCTGAACCCTGCATATTGTGTGGTGATTGCACTCACACTTATGATCCAGGGTCCAGGCCCCGGATCTAAGTGCATAGCGACGCCCCTGACTGGGCCTGATTGGTGGAGCAGCAGCACATGAAGCATAGCAGGGCTCCGACAGCACCGGCAGCGCTGCAGAGATGCAGGGGAAGCTGCCCGGGCCCCGACGGGCAGTGGGCCCCCCTGATGGTCCAGGGCCCCGGCACTTGCCCGGGTATGCCAGGTGCTGATGCCTGCCCTGGCCTGCGGTGGGGTACTCATAAGTCTGCAGTCACACAGAGTGACTGCAGACTTATCGATTTCGACCTGACAACCGCTTTAAAGGTAAAATGCTGTTAAAGGGAATCTGTCACCCCCTGGGAGTTATTAGACCGCTACTATGGGCATACGGGGTATAGAAAAGTAAATCTATACATACCTGTATGGCCCATAGTAGAGGTCTGATTGCAGAGAAAAGTAGTTTTATCTTTTTGGTTTTCAACAGGCTTGCCGTCCTATCTGATTATTATTCCCCTAAATCGTCGACTATCAGCCTAGTTACCATTTTCCCTCCCTACCCCGCACGTCACAAGGCATTGGGACGTGCGCTTCCCTTCCTCACATCTCTGCACATGCGCAAAGCTCGGCTCTTATAGACAGCACTTTGTTTCCTCCGGGCCGGGTTTGTATGAGCACAATGCCGCAGGGCTCTATTGCTCAGGCGCCGGCGAGTCGCTGTGACTTCCACCTAAAAGAAGGTTTTCTGCGGCACTGTGCTCATACAAACCCGGCTGGGAGGAAACAAAGCGCGGTCTATAAGAGCCACACTTTGTGCATGCAGGTGAAAAGGGAAAGTGGGGGAGGGAAAATGGTAACTAGGCTGATAGGTGACGATTTAGGGGAATAATATTCAGATAGACGGGCATTGCTTGGCGTCCCCCGGACGGCAAGCTTGTTGAAAACCAAAAAGATAAAACTATTTTTCGCTGCAATCAGACCTCTACCATGGGCCGTACAGGTAAGTATAGATTTACTTTTCTATACCCTGTATGCCCATAGCAGCGGTCTGATAACTCCCAGGGGGTGACAGATTCCCTTTAACAATAGATCCTAGAAACAAATAGATAACTAGAACCTGTAAATAACTGGTTCCCAGCTGGTGATGAATATGTAAAGGGCAGTCTGGTACCAGGACCCGCTCTATAGTGCACATTATCATCAGGCAGGTGCAGTCAGGGCTCTTACAAGATCTGCGGCAGTCATGTACCGGTATAACACAGTCCCGCTTCTGCCTCAGTCGCCGGCAGTGGAGCCAACCCTGATCCTGGCAACTTAACCCTTTATATGACAAAGTCAGTGGCTTCCACAGCATGTAGGCACTTTAGACAAAAGGAGAGGGAGGCGCGATCATGGTGCCAATGAGTTTCTATGGCAGCCGAGATCTAACAATGGGCCCCATGACGGCCATCTTACTGCTCCTATTAGACCCCGGCTGAGGAGAGGTCTATGAGGACACCGGTCAGAGTTATGTCGCCTGCTCTGCAGCTATTAGAAATATCTAGGGCTGATTAGTTTGCTATTTGTAAACTGGATCTAGCTCTGCCCCCCAGCAGCGCTGGGCTACCACTGGTGTGGTCAGGGCTATTGGGCTCCTAGATTGGGCAGAGGAGCTAAGTCTTCAGCAGAAGCTAGCTGAGAAGAGCGGAATTACTTGCATGGGGCTGCTGCACAAGAAGCAGCTCACAAGGTGGACATTTATCCGGAGATGCGATACCCGGGCTGTGATCTGCTGTACAGGCTGCATAGTCGCTGCCTCCTAGGACCCGAACTTCACCGCTAACAGGCACAGCAGAGCTCAGATGGCTGCAAGTAACCGGAGAGTTGCTGATTAGTGACTGCTGCGTCTCCTGCACTCAGATAAGAGCCATACAGAGAGGGGGCTCAGTAATGATGAATACGGGAAGTGTCCACCCCTCACATGCCCTATATGCGACCCCCAGAGGAAAAGTCTCCCCTATAACCAGCGCCTCATCCCGCCTTCACTGCTGGTGTGCTCCATTGCTTAAAGGGGATGTCTGATGAAAACAAGTTATCACTTATCCACAGGCTCGGTGATCACTTACCGATCATAGGGTCCGACCGCTGGGAACCATCGTCTGATCTGGAACTTTTATCCTGTTAGAAAGGACACAACCAGCATTAAAGAGAACCTAAAATATAACTTTTAATAATATATAATACATTAAAAACAACTGGTATTAACTAGTGATGAGCGAGCGTGCTCGCCACTGCTAGGTACTCGCCCGAGCATCTCACTGATCGAGATGCTCAGCGCTCTGCGAGTATTTCCAGGTTGCTCGGGTGGGAACTCAGGTCCCCTCCCTGCATACACTGTGTTCCAAATTATTATGCAAATAATATTTTCTCAGATTTTCCCAAATTACCTATATGAATTGCAGTCATTGTAATTTTCCAGTCAAATAACTATTAGAGTACAATTGAAAGGTTTTTGTACAAACTGCCTATGATAACAGTACATTTTTAAAAAAAAAATAAAAAACTCAAACTGCACTCAAAATGCATGTTCCAAATAATTATGCACAACAGAGTTTTCAACCTATTCATTTTAATAAAGAGCAAAAAAATGGTCATTTTTTAAATTATAAGCAGTAGCAGGTTATTACAAACTGAAATCAAACAGTTTTCAACTCAAAACTTTATTCTAGGTGATGTTACATTTGCACATAGAACCCCTTGTTCGAAAGGAGCTTCTGAACTCTCTCGTCCATTGAATTTGTCAGGTTTTGGATGGTTTCTGCTTTAATTGTTTTGCATGAGGACAGAATACCCTCCCAGAGCTGTTACTTAGATGTGAACTGCCTCCCGCCATCATAGACACTCCTTTTGATGATGCTCCAGAGGTTCTCAATGGGGTTGAGGTCAGGGGAGCATGGGTGCCACACCATAAGTTTGTCCCCTTTTATGCCCATAGCAGCCAGAGATGCAGATGTGTTATGTGCAGCATGAGACGGGGCATTATCATGCATGAAATGATCTCAATGGTCCAGATGGATGGAGTGGAGGATGACTTGTTGATGGACACCCCATGCAAACACGGCTACGGCGCTAACAAGGAGGAGGTGGAGTAATGTTTTGGGCTGGAATCATGGGGAGAGAGATTGTCGGCCCTTTTAGGATCCCTGAAGGGGGAAAGATGAACTCCATAATGTATGTTGAGTTTCTCAAACAGCACTTCCTTCCATGGTTCAAGAAGAAAAACCGTGCATTCCGCAGCAACATCATTTTCATGCATGATAATGCCCCGTCTCATGCTGTATATAACACATCTGCATCTCTGGCTGCTATGGGCATAAAAGGGGACAAACTTATGGTGTGGCACCCATGCTCCCCTGACCTCAACCCCATTGAGAACCTCTGGAGCATCATCAAAAGGAGTGTCTATGATGGCGGGAGGCAGTTCACATCTAAGCAACAGCTCTGGGAGGGTATTATGTCCTCATGCAAAACAATTGAAGCAGAAACCATCCAAAACCTGACAAATTCAATGAACGAGAGAGTTCAGAAGCTCCTTTCGAACAAGCGGTCCTATGTGCAAATGTAACATCACCTAGAATAAAGTTTTGAGTTGAAAACTGTTTGATTTCAGTTTGTAATAACCTGCTAATGCTTATCATTTAAAAAATGACCATTTTTTTGTTCTTTATTAAAATGAAAAGGTTGAAAACTCTGCTGTGCATAATATTTTGGAACATGCATTTTGAGTGCAGTTTGAGTTTTTTATATTTTTAAAAATATACTGTTATCATAGGCAGTTTGTACAAAAACCTTTCAATTGTACTCTAATAGTTATTTGACTGGAAAATTACAATGACTGCAATTCATATAGGTAATTTGGGAAAATCTGAGAAAATATTATTTGCATAATAATTAGGAACACAGTGTATTTGGTGCTCTTTAGAGAGCCAATGAACATGCAGGGATTGCCTGCCACGCACTATAATGCTGTAGCCATGTTTTTGGTGGGTATTATAGTGATTGGCTGGCTGCACAGCGTCATCAGGTGTATATAAGACCGGGCACTGCCATGCTCGTCACAGTCTATCCCGGAATCAGGCAGTGTAGGGAGAGATGCTGCTGAGCTAGGCAGAAATTTGGTTGTTTATTAGTTAGTGTAGGTATACCACAACATCTACAGATATCCATCTGAACTAACAGTCCTTCTGAGGACTAATCCAGCTGCATATTTTCAGTGGTGTAGGTGATAGCAGGAGCTAGGCAGGCAGGCAGTGTATGTGGCAGATGGCAGTACATAATACAGCACAAGAGGCTCCATTCCAGTTCTGTCTGATCCTGCTGTTACAGATATTTCTTGAAATAGCCCCAGGTATCAGGGGCCAGGGATAAAAAAAAATTATCTTAATCCTGATTATTTGCTTAAAAAACAATCCAGAGAACACCGTTTTTCTGCTCCATTAGCTTGTTGCCACAGCAGAATACATCGGGATCCTTTCTATATTACAGCGATAAAAATCCAGAAACTTGTAGTGAACGTGGAAAATATTGGCCTCCATTTCAATTTTGTTGCAGTGTGTGTCAGTGAAGTTATTGACACGAGGTCGCTGTGAAAAATAGTAACCTACAGGCCAGCTATTTAAAACTGTGGTTTTCCGTCACATGTATCACATATCACTGCTGTTCAAATCCAGCCATTTGTAGTGAACGTGGAAAATATTGTCTTCCATTTAAAATGGGCAAATCGCATCGCAACGGACAGGGAAGTGGACGTGATGGTGATGGTGCATGCATAGGATGAGGCCGAGGTTGTGGGCAAGCTGAAATTGTGCCACAACAAACACCCACATCTTGTCGCTCGACCTTCCTGTCCCAATTAATAGTGGACCGCAGAACACCACTATTGAACACAGAGCAGTGTGAAAAGGTTATTGGTTGGATAGCAGATAATGCTTCCATTCACTTAGCCAACACCACCACCACCCTGTCTTCCACACAGTCAAGTCTCAGTAGCCGTGAGTCTGGACTGCATATTCCTCACCCTTTTCTTCGTTCCTCCCATCATGCCGAGTGCCCGGAGACAACTGATCCCACACTTGGACACTCCGAAGACATGTTCACTTTTCCATTTATAGATTCGGGCATCTCGCCGGGTCCACTTGAAGCGGGGCAAGAGGAGACTGCATGTAGCGATGCCAAAATATTTGAGCAACCACGGTCACACGAACATGATGGTGGGAAACTGTGAGAAGAGGCAGATGATGATGAGACACAATTGCCAGAAAGTCAGGAGGAGGACCAGGGTACGGAAGTGGAAGATGAGGTGGTGGATGATATAGTAACTGACGCAACCTGGCAGGGGGACATGCAGAGCGAGGATAGCAGCACACAGGAGGAAGGAGGCATAGCACCACAACAGGCAAGAAGAAGAAGTGTGGTGGCCGCAGACACAAGGCAGGAAAACGTTGCTCGTAACGCCAGCACAACGAAAGTTGCCAGTACAACTGTTGGGTCTTCCTGAGTCTGGTTGTTTTTTAAAGACTCTGCTGATAACTCAAAAAAGGCCATTTGCACCACCTACCAGGCCAGCATCAGCAGGGCTAGCAAAACTACCAGCCTGACCACCACCAGCATGGTCAGGCATATGGCAGCAAAACACCCGACTAAGTGGGCCAAACCCCAGGGTCCAGAAACAGTGTCTGTGGGTGACACCACTGCTTGTTCCACTGTTGTGTGTGCATGCCAATCCCCTGTCCATGGCGCATACCAAGATGCCTCCCGCCCTGAACCTGTCGTTGAACATTCTCAACTAGCACCATTAGCAAGCACGTTGTAATGCACACGCCCGGGCTGAGTGGCGTGTGCTTGTATATGTAGTGATTCCACTGGACCGTGCCGGAGAGTGAATGCCTGGAGGGGCGTAACTAAGTATTCACGGCATACGACGCCAGTGCACCAAGGAGGAACCGAGCAGAGGGACCAGGTGCTACTCCAGGACAGACCCCGGACACGGCTGTTGACCCACACCGGGGAACACAGGAACAGACAGGCTAGGCTGGCACACGGACTGGTGGGTATAGGCAGGCACGACTGGTATGCAGGCAGGTGGGAATTCAGGCAGGGAGGTACAGGCAAGCACGGCTAGAGTGCAGACAGGGAGGCACTAGCAGGTTGGAACACAGGCGGGATAGGACCCAGTACACACTGGGACTCAGGAAAAGAACCACAGATGTGGCGGACAAACACAGCAGAGTGAGGAAGCCCAGAGTGGTGAGCGAGAGCAGGGCAAGACGAGACAGCCAAGAGCGGTGAGCGAGAGTAGAGCAGGACGAGGCCGCCTGGAGCAGTGAGCAAGAGTAGAGTAGGACGAGGCCACCTGGGCAGCGAGCAAAGGGTCAGAGCAGAGCGAGACTGCAGGAGCAGCGAGCAAAGGGTTAGAGCAGAGCGAGACTCCCGGAGCAGCGAGCAAAGGGTCAGAGCAGAGCGAGACTGCTGGAGCAGCGAGCAAAGGGTCAGAGCAGAGCGAGACTGCCGGAGCAGCGAGCAAAGGGTCAGAGCAGAGCGAGACTGCCGGAGCAGCGAGCAAAGGGTCAGAGCAGAGCGAGACTGCCGGAGCAGCGAGCAAAGGGTCAGAGTAGAGCGAGACTGCCAGAGCAGCGAGCAAAGGGTCAGAGCAGAGCGAGACTGCCGGAGCAGCGAGCAAAGGGTCAGAGCAGAGGAAGGCTGCGGGAGCAGTGAGCAAAGGGTCAGAGCAGGCCAGAGCCGCCGGAGCGGTGAGCAAAGGCAGAGCAGGCTAGAACCGCCGGAGCGGTGAGCAAGGCAGAGCAGGCTAGAACCACCGGAGCGGTGAGCAAGGCAGAGCAGGCTAGAACCGCCGGAGCGGTGAGCAAGGCAGAGCAGGCTAGAACCGCCGAAGCGGTGAGCAAGGCAGAGCAGGCTAGAACCGTCGGAGCGGTGAGCAAGGTAGAGCAGGCTAGAACCGCCGGAGCGGTGAGCAAGGCAGAGCAGGCTAGAACCGCCGGAGCAGTGAGCAAGGCAGAGCAGGCTAGAACCGCCGGAGCGGTGAGCAAGGCAGAGCAGGGGGGACAGGGCTCTATTCTCACGTAACATACAGGAAGGGAAAGGCAGAACCAGATACCCACAGGGTACTTGCAGTGAAGCAGCGAGTGGACCACAAACTCATAAATGGAAGTACAGTGACAACGAGCAGGAGTTAGGTACGAGTTCAGACTCTGCAGAAAAAGGGAAGGTACGGACATAGAGAAAAACAGGAAAACAGGCTAGGAGAGTATTCAGACAAGAACAGACACAGCAGCAAGATACAGGTGCGGGTCTAGGTATGCGGCCCTAGAAGGCGGAACGAACAGGCTAGGAGCGTGTTCAGACAGGAACAGGCAAGATACAGGAACGGGTCTAGGTATGCAGCCCCTTGAAGGCGGAAGGAACAGGCTAGGAGCGTGTTCAGACAGGACAGACGAGATACAGCAGCAGGTGTAGGTATGCGGCCCCTAGAAGGCGGAAGGAACAGGCTAGGAGCGAGTTCAGACAGGCCTGGAAATACAGCCTCCAGGAAAGGCAGGCAAGCAAACACAGAAAGGGACCTGGCACATTCAGAGTGAAAGAGCACACTGAATGAAACACAATGCTCAGGCAGGGCTTCTTGGGAGGAGCTGGGTAAAATACCAGGAGACAGACAGCAATAGGCTGAGGATGCATCAGGGGTGTGTCTGCAGCAGGTACAAGAAACAGGAAGTGATCGGGCACCGCCCTTAAGCTGCAGAAACAGAGGCAAGCAGACAGCATGGAGGGAAGCCAGGCTAGCAGACTGGACTGGAGATCAAGTGCACGCTCTTCCAGAGTGGGAGATGGACCACTATGCAAGGACGCCGCCAGGTAAGTTACACACGTCCACGTCCCAGAGCAGTTTTCAGTTGTCCCTATCCCACAAATTTTGCGAATGCTTGCGCTCGAAATGTTGCCTTTTAGACTCATGTAGAACAAAGCTTTCCACAACCAGATGGCGGCAGCCGTCCCTCAGTACTCAGTCCCCAGCCACCACTATTTCTCCCAGTGTGCCGTCCCCGCTTTACACAAGTACATGTCCCACAACATTATTCATGCCCTCAACAATGAGGTTACTGAGAAAGTCCACCTAACCACGGACATGTGGACAAGTGCTTGTGGGAAGGGACGGTACATCTCGCTGACGGCACACTGGGTGTTAATAGAGAGAGCCAGGACCCAGTCAGACCTTGGGACGGAACACGTCCTTACGACGCCAAGGATTGCGGGCCCTGGGTCAATCAGGGTTGCCCCAGCATTCTACAGCTCCTGCACCTTATCCTCCTCCACTTCAGCCTCCATCTCAGAAATTAACACATCAGTCACAAGCTGGAAGCACTGCAGCACTGCCTCAGCCAAGCGGCAACAGGCTGTGCTGAAGCTAATATGCTTATGTGCTTATATGTGACAAACCACACAACGCTGAAGAGTTGTGGAAAGCTCTGAAAGAGCAGGCAGATCTGAGGCTCACACCGCTGAACCTACAGCCAGGCATGGTCATATGTGACAATTGTCGGAACCTGGTGGCTTCCTTTCACTAGAACTACAGGGCCTAGAAGAAACCTACTCTGTAATTTTACGTGACCTGCACTTCATGGCGGAGATGCTGCTTCCTCAACGCTTCCACTTTGCAATAAAACCATTCACAGAAATGTGATGAACTGATTTTAAAAACTGTGGCATCCTATAAAAGGACTAGGCTCAAATACAGTGAGTTCTTTAGAATGAGCCATTCTTTTGCAAATGTTAGTAAAGGCAGCCTGAATGGCAATCGGCTGGATTGTACACACATGTGATCATGAGACTGAATAAAAATAAACTGAATTCAATGATTAAGAAGTGTGTCCCAATACTTTAGTTAATAAAGTGTATTTCCTCACTTCCTTGTGTCGCTCCCTGATCCTCTTTAAATCTAGAATGACATATGGAAAAAGTATACGGATTCAAAATAATAGAGATATTTTTAAAGGGTTATTAAGAACTTTAACATCAAGGACTTAGCCTAAGCAAAGGCTGTCAAGCTTTGATCAGTATGAACTGCACTGATCAGCACAGTGAAGAGATCATTTTATGGCTTTTTTTTATAAACTAGAGAGATGATAAAAAAAATCTTCTTAAAGGGAATCTGTCAGCAGGATTCCACCCCCAAACTGTTTATATGTGCATGTAGCTCTTGTGACGGGGTGTGTGACAGAGAGGGCAGAGACAGCAGGCCGGAGAACAATCCAACAACCTTTATTGGGACTGAAAGAATATAACACCAAACATAGATATGATTCCTGGAGTCTTCAAAGTGGTCACATAAAAAGGAAGAAATCCATGGGCGCCACCAGGTAATCCGATGCCAAGGACAATGTAACAATAGTTCTTTTACTAGTTCCTCAAATCCAGCAGGGTAGGCAAGACATACCAATCCCACGTGGCAACTGATTTCCAATCTCCAATAGTCCAACTGACCCCCAATCTCCAATAGTCCATACACGTGCACAGCAGTAGATCCTCTCACCTCACACGACACAGCATCAACTAAAAAATCAAACATATGGCTTATTGCTCTCCTTCTCTTGGGATCAGCACCCGGGTTCGGTAGAGATACTCACCCCCCACCCACTTAAACATTTACTACAGGTAACTCAAAGGAAGAAGAAGCCTCCAGAACTCCAGCTCCAGTCAGTCTGCAGTTCTGAGCACCAGGGAAGCCACCTTCAGAGAGGAACAAAGACACACATGCCCTCACCAGATGCAGAACAGAAAATGCTAATGTAGGCCTGATTACAGTATTTGTCCAAGAAAACAGGCTGAGGAGTGTACACTCTGATACAACTCCTTCCCCTATCAACTTGTATATTGACCTCAACAGGTCGCTTGTCAAGTACACATACTGTAGATATAGCTGACGGGACTTATGGTTCCTCCTGTCTGGACAATCCATCTGCCTTTTGGTGTTGGTTCTCTTTTGGATATCATACGATAAAGTTATAGGGTTGAGGGTCTGAGCTCCATTTTGCATCCTCTTTGACTTAAAATCTGATTCTTGCACCCACTAATTGGCACTGCAGATCTCCCACATCATTTCCTAGGACAATATCTGCAGGCAGGCCACTCATCACCCCAACCACACATTGCTTGATCACCAAAGCCAAAGTCCAGTTCTACTCTTGATTTTGGGATATTCCTCCACTGGGCTCCAGCTAATTCAATGATAATCTCAGGTCTTTGCTGTATTGCCTCCGGCTGAACCACTCTGGGATCAGCTATGGCGAGAAATGCCCCAGAGTCATAAAAACCAAGAACTTTTAAACAGTCCGGCATGCCTTCCTGTAATTGCTTTCTTTGATGATTAGAGGAACTCATGGCTGTGGCCTGCACCCCATAAAACCCTAATAGTTGAACATGGTGTCTGAGTCATTAGGCAAGTCAACTTGGAGGAGTGACACCTTTCCCTCAATGGTATTTGGCTTTAAATAATTGATAGGCCCTCCCCGTGTTTGATGCGGGCACCGGCAATGAGCCCGCATCTTTTCCAGCACATGATAGCTGAGATGATCAGCTGTCATGTGCCCCTAACAGCTGCAGGTGGAATCGCGATCCATCCGCAGCTGTTAACATGTTAAATGCCGCTCTCAAATTCCGACAGTAGCATTTAACATGGCCATGTCAGAAGCGCTTCATAAGATCTGCCCATCGGCACGGCCGTCACATGATCGCGGGTCGCTGATGGGTTGGCATGACAACCGAGGTCTGCAGGAGACCCCTGTGGTTGTCATAGCCGATGAGATGATTGCAGCTTCTAATCTCCCATGGTGACTATTGAAGCATGTGAAAAGTGAAAAAAAATGTTTTTCTAAATATAAAAAAATATAAAAGTTCAAATCACCCCCCTTTCACCCCATTCTAAGTAATACAATAAAGAAAAATCAAAAATACACATATTTGATATTGCCGCATTCAGAATCACTCGATCTATTAATATATAAAAATAATTTATCTGATGGGTAAACGGCGTAACAAGAAAAAGAATCAAAACCCCAGAATTACGTTTTTTTGGTCTTCGCAACATTGCATTAAAATGCAATAATGGGCGGTCAAAACACAGTATCTACACCAAAATTATATCAATAAAAACATCAGCTCAATACTCAAAAAATAAGCCATCACCAGCCCCAGATCTCGAAAAATGGAGACGCTGCGGGTCTCGGAAAATGGTGCCTTCTTTTTTTTTTTTTTTTTTAACAAACCTTGGATTTTTTTTCACTACCTAAATAAGAAAAGAACCTATACATGTTTGGTATCGACAAACTCATAGTGATCTGGAATATCATAATAGCAGATCAGTTTTAGCATTTAGTGAACATGGTAAAAAAAATTGTAGAATTGCACTTTTTTTGCAATTTCACTGCACTTGGATTTTTTCCCCATTTTACAGTACACAATATGGTAAAACCAATAGTGTCGTTCAAAAGTACAACTCATCCTGCAAAAAACAAGCCCTCATATGGCCATATTGATGGAAAAATAAAACGTTATGGCTCTGGGAAAAAGGGGAGTAAAAAATGAAAACATAAAAACGGAAAAACCAAAGATGGTAAAGGGGTTAAATATGTTCAAGGTTCACATCGTCCTGCTCTATTAACTATAACTTCTTTGCTACCAGCAAAATGGTTCTCACTCTTTCTCACCATTACTTCTTCCTAAATCTCAGCCAACTGTGTTAGTCTAGAACTAAGATCGGCAAGATCAAAACTTTTTTACTAAAATTATTTTCTCCTAAAGATGCAGTAAACGTGGCTGATACCAGTTATCATGCCTTCCATCCTGATATTTTTTTGCTATATTCTCACATGTTGTTTTACTGAAGGAAATGGATCCCATTTGTACCCATTGACATCTATGTAAAGACACCAATAAATTGCTATGGCAGCCAGTGGCGAAACAATGTCCCAATTGTATTCCATATATAAAATCCTATTAGGTCCCGTAAGAAAGTTAAGTAAAGTTTAATAAAAAATTCCAAAAAGTTCAAAGAAAAAAACACAAATTTTAACTTAGAAAAAAATGCTTTCTTTAAAAAAAAACTAAAAAAAATACACATTATTGCCATGAAATTACTACACATAATGAGTATTATTGAACACACAAAAACCCAAACTTAAAAAAAAAAACATATTACCTCCATGATGAACATCTTAAAATTAAAGCTAAATTGCTCTTTTCTGTTATCCCCTCTAGCCAAATTAATATTATAAAAAGTAATCAGTGTCATATGAACCTAAAATAATACCAATGAAAACTATAACAAATAATGAGCTCTCATATAGATCTGCTGTTGGTAAAAAATAAAGTTACAGGTCTAAATGAAAAAAAAAATATTTAAAAGAAAGCATTTTTATTGTATACAGTCATGGCCAGAAGTGTTGGCACCCTTCAAATTGCTCCAGAAAATGAAGTATTTCTCCCAGAAAATGACTGCAAATTACACATGTTTTGTTATACACAGGTTTATTTCCTTTTTGGTGTATTGGAGCAACACAAAAAAGCAGAGGAAAAAAAGGCGACTTGGATATAATTTCACACAAGCCCCCCAAAATGGGCCAGACAAAATTAATATTAATATTTGGTTGCACACCCTTTGGAATAAATAACTGCAATCACTCACTTCCTATAACCATCAACAAGCTTCTTACATCCTTCAACTGAAATTTTGGACCACTCTTATATGTGAAGGGCGCCTTCTCCCAACAGCAATTTAACGATCTCTCTACAGGTGTTCATTGGGATTTAGATCCGGACTCAGTGCTGACCACTTCAGAACTCTCCAGCGCTTTGTTTCCATCCATTTCTGGGGGCTTCTTGAAGTATATTTAGGGTCATTTTGCTGCTGGAAGACCCATGATCTAGGATGCAAACCCAGCTTTCTGACACTAGGCACTACATAGCAACCCAAAATCCTTTGGTAATCTTCATGATGCCTTGCACACAGTCAAGGCACCCAATGCCAGAGGCAACAAAATAATCCGAAAACATATTTGAACCTCCACCATATTCGACTGTTGGCAGTGTCGGACTGGGGTGCTAAGGGCCCACCAGTAACCAACTCCAGTGCCCCACTTTTCAGCTACATGCAAATGTGACATTATCCTCAATCACAAATTTCTATGACAATGAATTGGGTAAATTAAATAATTCATTTCATTTACCCAATTGTTAAATGAATAAGATGCTGCATTTGTCTGTACATAGTGATTCAAGTGTATTGTGCCAAGCACTGCTCATATAAGAGGCAGGTGGCCCACCGGAGGATTCTCCTGTTCTCCTGTGGGCCAGTCCAAGCCTGTTAGCGCTGTGGTGTATTATTCTATGGTCACCTGTTCCCTCCAATGCCCGATTAACGTGTTGCAACTGCAAGAACTAGTAAAGATCAGTGTGGGGCCGGTCACACTCCTCCTGCAGCTGTCATTAGATTGAATCTGCCACATTTTTTGACTGTCTTGTATAACTTGACACCACCTATTAGTTGCTTACCTTGTGCCAGAAATGTGCGCTACAATTTTGGTGCAATTTCTGGTCCTCGTTACAGAATATTAGACCCCTCCCCTCTTAGTAAAGCCACACCCTTCTCATCTAAGGCACAGAAAGTGTTTAAAACACGAGGAACAGGTCATGAAATACAGTTTATGCCGCACATAACTACAGAATTCTGTCCCATGTAGCTGATAAATCTCTCCCAGTGACGTCTGATTAATATTTATATTTGTATTGAACATAAAACCACAATCTTGGGACCATTACCAGCCTACTTTATACATGTTTAATTGATATCACAAGTTGTTTTATCCCCAAAATATCTCTGCAGCTCCCTCATATAATTGTATGAAAAATATGAAGAAATATATGTGTGTGCCCACATATTATCTGTGCAGGTCCATATATCAGCCACTATTATGAGAAATATGTAATAAAATACACTATACTACAATATCAGTGTCTTGTCCCTTTAAATCTGCAGCTACTTCTGTCACCATGGTAACGGTATTCATACTCAGCCAATAGGATTGCTCGGTTTGAATTTGAAGAAAAAAAAAAAGTCCTATGTGGTCAGTTTGTTACATCTCATCTGAGTGTGAAGACAGACACCTGCGATCAGCGAGAGATTATAGGTATAAGACGTGATATAATATAACGGACGGAGCCACATCCCATCACACGCACTCAGTGACCACAACTGACAGGAATCAGCACATTTACCAGAGGATAAGTCATTATTCCCCAACACATGATACGCTGAGACACCAGGGGGGGGTGCTGCACTCGTCATATCTCCCATCTGGATGGATCCAGCAGCGAGATCCTGATAATTACCCCCAGCTTTGTTCCTCCATGGGGAATCGCCCCGGAGCACGCAGAACAGGTCGAAGTGTAGTACTGCTAGAACTCTGTACGATATCCCATCCTCCATATACCACATAATACAGGGCTGCTCCTACTGGGACAAGTCATCACCTATCCAGAGATCAGTGATAACTTGTTCCAGCTAGACATCCCCTTTAATGGAAGAGATCACATATCTAACAGCCAACACTTCATTCCAATCTTTCCCTGGCTCCAGTAATGCCCCTGAATATATCGCCAATATGAGCCAAATACCAAACCCTCTGCTGACGCCTCCTGATGTTTTATAGATTTTGGATACATTTCTACCAGAGAAGATATCAGCGGACACCATGGGGATCGAGTATTCTGCCAGCGTTGGACCAGGTAGTATCCATCACTCACTCACCGTTCTCTATACTCTTGTTACATGGGTTTCTTCAGCTTTACCCCTTCCCAATATGACCAATTTATGTTTTTTTTTCCTCTGCTTTTTCTAAGGGCTATAACTTTTTTAATGCCTGTCCACATAGAAGTGTGAGGTCTTGTTATTTTGCAGGACGAGCTGTACTTATAAATGACACCATTCATTTACCAGATAGTACTAGAAAACGGGGGAAAAATTCCAAGTGCAGTAAAATTGCAAAAAAAAACAACACAAGTCTGACATTGTTTTTTTTGGGAACGGTTTTAACGCTGCACATTGTGCGGTATTTTTTAAGGGGCATGACAAGGTTTTTATTGATACCATTTTGGGACAGATCTGACATTGTCATCGCTCGTTACAGGATTTTTTGCAGTGTTGTGAGGAATGAAAAAATGCAATTTAGGATTTTGTAATTTTTTTCTGTTTAAGGTGTTTACTGATCAGGTTAATTTTTATATTGTGATAGATTGGACTTTTCTGGAAGTGACAATACCACATAAGTGTATTTTTTAATCATCTTTATTTTTAGTGGGAGGTGAGTTAAACGTGTGGGTTTTTTTCACATTTTTCTAGACTGTTTTTTAACTTTTCATTGTATTTGTATATATCATCTGATCAATTGCACTATATACAGCTATACCACAGTAATGCTCCATATAGCAAAATCACAGTCTCCTTTGCAGCCCAAATGAAGCTTCATTATGACAGGCATGGGAGTCTTCAAAAGAACCTCGGCTGTCATAGCAATCCATCGGCGCCCTGCAATGGCATCACAGGAGCACCAATGGGATGAGGCGCCCCATTGCCGGCTTGCTGTTAATGCTGATGTCAGAGATTGACATCAGCATTTAACAGGTTAACAGTTGTGGGTAGATCTTGGCTACTCCGCGGCTATTACAGGCAGGTCCTGGTTTGTCACAGCCATTACCTTCCATGGGGCGAGCTGACCCTGTGACCCTGCTCCATGCACCCACTACTGACCTATACCAGTTTCCTGTGGCCCCTCCAGAGTACAGACTGCTGCACAGTAGTTTGCATTCTGCATTACGTGTAAAAGAGGAAAAACACCTCTTTACTCAGCGGGTTAAGGGGCAGCGTGGTGGTCAGTAGTGGCACTCTGGCACGTCCTCTCCGTGCAGTGAGAATTGCTCCTAATATCTGGTTGTGTTTTCTGCAGATTACATCAGTCCTGAGGAACAGCTGAGGAGACTGGCATATTGTGTGAAGTTTCTCCCTTCTCCCCTCTACAAGAAGGAGGTCAGTGAGACAACTCAGGGCAGCACTGCGGCCTCTTCTATAAGGTAGCTGTGTATTCGGATCTTCTTAGTATCCTCTTAACTTCATCTCTTCTCTTCCAGCGCCTGATGCCGACCAACCCCATTGCCCAAAGAAGATGCATAGAAGAGTATAAAGCCAGGGAGAAAAGGAAGAGGGAAGAAAGGCGCAAGGAACTAAAAGAACGGCGCAAGTACCTGGATGAAGAGAAAGACAAGGAAGAAGAGAAGGAAGAAGAGGAGAAAGCAGCAAAGAAGATAAAGCTGGACATCATGGAGAGGGATTTAAAACAGAAGACACTAAAAGAACTGTGCGCCTACCTGGATGAAGAGGAAGAAGAGGAAGAAAAGAAACAAGAGAAAGAAGAGAAAGCAAAGAAGATGAAACTCCACATCAAGATCCCTAGGGGGGAAGTGACGGCCAAAGCCCAGAAAAGAAGACAACCGATCCCAACAACAAGAAGGAAGAAGCAGAACCAGACCAACTTCCACCAGTACATCAACCGGTATTTGAGAGGAAAGAGGAACATCATGTGGACCATCCTGCTGGGACCTCTCTGCCGATAACATCACATACGGCAATACCGGCTGGTAAGTATAAGACCACCAAAGAAATAACAGAAGGATAGTGTAATATAGTGGTAGTAGATCAGGGTTAGTGTAATAAGAGTAATAATACTAGTGATAATAGTAAGAAAGTAATAAAATAGTAATAAAATAACAGTAGTAATAGTAGTAGGTAGAATAGCAGTGTGATCCAGGGTCCTAGGACAGTACGCCTTTTCTCGGGGTCAAGAAGGAATTTTTCCCCAGTGACACAAATTAGCTTAAGGTGTCCTGGGGTTTTTGCCTTTTTCTGGATCAACACTGTAGGTATAAGGTAGTATTAGTAGTGATAGGAAAGAAGAATAATACTGTAATAAGATAGCAGGATGTTAATATTAGTAATGATATTAAGTAGTTATATCTATATAAAAAAAAATTAAAATAATAACTGCAGTAGTAGTACAATAAGTAGTGTAATATCAATAAGATAGCTAGCAATAACATTATTAGGTTTGATCCAGGGTTCTAGGACTGATCGCCTTTTCTCGGGGTCAAGAAGGAATTTTTCCCCTGTGACACAAATTGGCTGAAGGTGTCCTGGGGTTTTTGCCTTCTTCTGGATCAACAGCTTCTGGTATAAAGATTTTAGTAATGCCATTATTAGAATCACAAGAGTAATACAAAAATTTAAAACTAATTAAAAAAATAAAATTATAACAGGTACATTTTTAATTGTAATAGTGCAGCAATAATAAAAATGGTAATAATAATAATATTATTATTAATAATAATACATTTGTGAGGCCTAGTTACAGTTAGTAAGTTAATGTAGTGTTAGTGTAGGGACCCATCTGAAGAGGTCGCCTTGACGTTGGCAGATGGGCTCGCACAATTTGCTCAAAATGTGCGCTAAGAACCTCATATTTCTATGTACAGGAGATCTAGCAGTAATACCATTCAGGAGATAGGTGCACACACATTTTGCAAATTCCTTTTGTGCAGCACACAGGGCAGGTATACAGGTTCAGGGCGCTCATATCTAGCGATAGTGTTACAGTAATATTATAACTGGGCCTTAAGAGGGTTGTCCAGTCCAAAACGATAAGTCTACAATCACTCCTTGTGACTGCAGATTTTTAAATCCGCCTAGTGCATGCACTGTGTGCTGTGTGGATTTGCCGGTCTCGGAGCCTGAGGGCATATATGAGTTATAAATACTCCAGTATATGGAGCAAGGCTGCGCCCAGACAAGTGATGGGACCGTACAGTGGGCGTGGACGACAAGAGGGCGCGGCCTCACTCCAAAGCCGCGCCCACTGCCCGGGAGCATGTATAACTCATACTTACATTCCAATCCTGGTTCAGAAACCGGCAAATCCCCAGAGCGCACAGTGCCTGCGCTGGGGTACTCATAAGTCTGCAGTCACACAGAGTGACTGCAGACTTATCGATTTCGACCGGACAACCACTTTAAAGGTAAAATGCTGTTAAAGGGAATCTGTCACCCCCTGGGAGTTATTAGACCGCTACTATGGGCATACGGGGTATAGAAAAGTAAATCTATACATACCTGTATGGCCCATAGTAGAGGTCTGATTGCAGAGAAAAGTAGTTTTATCTCTTTTTTTCAACAGGCTTGCCGTCCTATCTGATTATTATTCCCCTAAATCGCCGACTATCAGCCTAGTTACCATCTTCCCTCCCTCCCCCGCATGTCACAAGGCATTGGGACGTGCGCTTTCCTTCCTCACCTCCCTGCACATGCGCAAAGCTCGGCTCTTATAGACAGCGCTTTGTTTCCTCTGGGCCGGGTTTGTATGAGCACAATGCCGCAGGGCTCTATTGCTCAGGCGCCGGCGAGTCACTGTGACTTCCACCTACAAGAAGGTTTTCTGCGGCACTGTGCTCATACAAACCCGGCCGGGAGGAAACAAAGCGCGGTCTATAAGAGCCACACTTTGTGCATGCAGGTGAAAAGGGAACGTGGGGGAGGGAAAATGGTAACTAGGCTGATAGGTGACGATTTAGGGGAATAATATTCAGATAGACGGGCATTGCTTGGCGTCCCCCGGACGGCAAGCTTGTTGAAAACCAAAAAGATACAACTATTTTTCGCTGCAATCAGACCTCTACCATGGGCCATACAGGTAAGTATAGATTTACTTTTCTATACCCTGTATGCCCGTAGTAGCGGTCTGATAACTCCCAGAGGGTGACAGATTCCCTTTAACAATAGATCCTAGAAACGAATAGATAACTAGAACCTGTAAATAACTGGTTCCCAGCTAGTGATGAATATGTAAAGGGCAGTCTGGTACCAGGACCCGCTCTATAGTGCACATTATCATCAGGCAGGTGCAGTCAGGGCTCTTACAAGATCTGCGGCAGTCATGTAACGGTATAACACAGTCCCGCTTCTGCCTCAGTCGCTGACAGTAGAGCCAACCCTGATCCTGGCAACTTAACCCTTTATATGACACAGTCAGTGGCTTCCACAGCATGTAGGCACTTTAGACAAAAGGAGAGGGAGGCGCGATCATGGTGCCGAAGAGTTTCTATGGCAGCCGAGATCTAACAATGGGCCCCATGACGGCCATCTTACTGCTCCTATTAGACCCCGGCTGAGGAGAGGTCTATGAGGACACCGGTCAGAGTTATGTCGCCTGCTCTGCAGCTATTAGAAATATCTAGGGCTGATTAGTTTGCTATTTGTAAACTGGATCTAGCTCTGCCCCCCAGCAGCGCTGGGCTACCACTGGTGTGGTCAGGGCTATTGGGCTCCTAGATTGGGCAGAGAAGCTAAGTCTTCAGCAGGAGCTAGCTGAGGAGAGCGGAACGACTTGCATGGGGCTGCTGCACAAGAAGCAGCTCTCAAGGTGGACATTTATCCGGAGATGCGATACCCGGGCTGTGATCTGCTGTGCAGGCTGCATAGTCGCTGCCTCCTAGGACCCAAACTTCACCCCTAACAGGCACAGCAGAGCTCGGATGGCTGCAAGTAACCGGAGAGTTGCTGAATAGTGACTGTTGCGTCTCCTGCACTCAGATAAGAGCCATACAGAGAGGGGGCTCAGTAATGATGAATACGGGAAGTGTCCACCCCTCACATGCCCTATATGCGACCCCCAGAGGAAAAGTCTCCCCTATACCCAGCGCCTCATCCCGCCTTCACTGCTGGTGTGCTCCATTGCTTAAAGGGGATGTCTGATGGAAACAAGTTATCACTTATCCACAGGCTCGGTGATCACTTACCGATCATAGGGTCCGACCGCTGGGAACCATCGTCTGATCTGGAACTTTTATCCTGTTAGAAAGGACACAACCAGCATTAAAGAGAACCTAAAATATAACTTTTAATAATATATAATACATTAAAAACAACTGGTATTAACTAGTGATGAGCGAGCGTGCTCGCCACTGCTAGGTACTCGCCCGAGCATCTCACTGCTCGAGATGCTCAGCGCTCTGCGAGTATTTCCAGGTTGCTCGGGTGGGAACTCGGGTCCCCTCCCTGCATACACTGTGTTCCAAATTATTATGCAAATAATATTTTCTCAGATTTCTCATGCTGCACATAACACATCGGTATCTCTGGCTGCTATGGGCATAAAAGGGGACAAATTTATGGTGTGGCACCCATGCTCCCCTGACCTCAACCCCATTGAGAACCTCTGGAGCATCATCAAAAGGAGTGTCTATGATGGCGGGAGGCAGTTCACATCTAAGCAACAGCTCTGGGAGGGTATTCTGTCCTCATGCAAAACAATTGAAGCAGAAACCATCCAAAACCTGACAAATTCAATGGACGAGAGAGTTCAGAAGCTCCTTTCGAACAAGCGGTCCTATGTGCAAACGTAACATCACCTAGAATAAAGTTTTGAGTTGAAAACTTTGATTTCAGTTTGTAATAACCTGCTAATGCTTATAATTTCAAAAATGACCATTTTTTTGTTCTTTATTAAAATGAAAAGGTTGAAAACTCTGCTGTGCATAATAATTTGGAACATGCATTTTGAGTTCAGTTTGAGTTTTTTATATTTTTAAAAATATACTGTTATCATAGGCAGTTTGTACAAAAACTTTTCAATTGTACTCTAATAGTTATTTGACTGGAAAATTACAATGACTGCAATTCATATAGGTAATTTGGGAAAATCTGAGAAAATATTATTTGCATAATAATTAGGAACACAGTGTATTTGGTGCTCTTTAGAGAGCCAATGAACATGCAGGGATTGCCTGCCACGCACTGTAATGCTGTAGCCATGTTTTCTGTGGGCATTATAGTGATTGGCTGGCCGCACAGCGTCATCAGGTGTATATAAGACCGGGCACCGCCATGCTCGTCACAGTCTATCCCAGAATCAGGCAGTGTAGGGAGAGATGCTGCTGAGCTAGGCAGAAATTTGGTTGTTTATTAGTTAGTGTAGGTATACCACAACATCTACAGATATCCATCTGAACTAACAGTCCTTCTGAGGACTAATCCAGCTACATATTTTCAGTGGTGTAGGTGATAGCAGGAGCTAGGCAGGCAGGCAGTGTATGTGACAGACGGCAGTACATAATACAGCACAAGAGGCTCCATTCCAGTTCTGTCTGCTCCTGCTGTTACAGATATTTCTTGAAATAGCCCCAAGTATCAGGGGCCAGGGATAAAAAAAAATGTATCTTAATCCTGATTATTTGCTTAAAAAACAATCCAGAGAACACCGTTTTTCTGCTCCATTAGCTTGTTGCCACAGCAGAATACAGCCGGATTCTTTCTATATTACAGCGATAAAAATCCAGAAATTTGTATTGAACGTGGAAAATATTAGCGTCCATTTCAATTTTGTTGCAGTCTGTGTCAGTGAAGTTATTGACACGAGGTCGCTGTGAAAAATAGTAACCTACAGGCCAGCTATTTAAAACTCTGGTTTTCCGTCACATGTATCACATATCACTGCTGTTCAAATCCAGCCATTTGTAGTGAACGTGGAAAATATTGTCTTCCATTTAAAATGGGCAAGGCGCGTCGCAAGGGACAGGGAAGTGGACGTGATGGTGATGGTGCATGCATACGACGAGGCCGAGGTTGTGGGCAAGCTGAAATTGTGCCACAACAAACACCCACATCTTGTCGCTCGACCTTCCTGTCCCAATTAATAGGGGACCGCAGAACACCACTATTGAACACAGAGCAGTGTGAAAAGGTTATTGGTTGGATAGCAGATAATGCTTCCATTCACTTAGCCAACACCACCACCACCCTGTCTTCCACACAGTCAAGTCACAGTAGCCGTGAGTCTGGACTGCATATTACTCACCCTTTTCCTCGTTCCTCCCATCATGCCGAGTGCCCAGAGACAACTGATCCCACACTTGGACACTCCGAAGAGCTGTTCACTTTTCCATTTATAGATTCGGGCATCTCGCCAGGTCCACTTGAAGCAGGGCAAGAGGAGACTGCATGTAGCGATGCCAAAATATTTGAGCAACCACGGTCACACGAACATGATGGTGGGAAACTGTGAGAAGAGGCAGATGATGATGAGACACAATTGCCAGAAAGTCAGGAGGAGGACCAGGGAACGGAAGTGGAAGATGAGGTGGTGGATGATATAGTAACTGACGCAACCTGGCAGGGGGACATGCAGAGCGAGGATAGCAGCACACAGGAGGAGTGAGGCATAGCACCACAACAGGCAAGAAGAAGCAGTGTGGTGGCCGCAGACACAAGGCGGGAAAACGTTCCTCGTAACGCCAACACAACGAAAGTTGCCAGTACAACTGTTGGGTCTTCCTGAGTCTGGTTGTTTTTTAAAGACTCTGCCGATAACTCAAAAAAGGCCATTTGCACCACCTACCAGGCCAGCATTAGCAGGGCTAGCAAAACTACCATCCTGACCACCACCAGCATGATCAGGCACATGGCAGCAAAACACCCGACTAAGTGGGCCAAACCCCAGGGTCCAGCAACAGTGTCTGTGGGTGACACCACTGCTTGTTCCACTGTTGTGTGTGCATGCCAATCCCCTGTCCATGGCGCATACCAAGATGCCTCCCGCCCTGAACCTGTCGTTGAACACTCTCAACAAGCACCATTAGCAAGCACGTTGTAATGCACACGCCCGGGCTGAGTGGCGTGTGCGTGTATATGTAGTGATTCCACTGGAACATGCCGGAGAGTGAATGCCTGGAGGGGCGTAACTAAGTATTCACCCGATCCGACCAGGGTCGCACGACGGCATACGACGCCAGTGCACCAAGGAGGAACCGAGCAGAGGGACCAGGTGCTACTCCAGGACAGACCCCGGACACGGCTGTTGACCCACACCGGTGAACACAGGAACAGACAGGCTAGGCTGCCACACGGACTGGTGGGTATAGGCAGGCATGACTGGTATGCAGGCAGGCGGGTATTCAGGCAGGGAGGTACAGGCAAGCACGGCTAGAGTGCAGACAGGGAGGCACTAGCAGGTTGGAACACAGGCGGGATAGGACCCAGTACACACTGGGACTCAGGACAGAACCACAGATGTGGCGGACAAACACAGCAGAGGTAGGCTGCCCAGAGTGGTGAGCGAGAGCAGGGCAAGACGAGACCGCCAAGAGCGGTGAGCGAGAGTAGAGCAAGACGAGGCCGCCTGGAGCAGTGAGCAAGAGTAGAGCAGGACGAGGCCACCTGGGCAGCGAGCAAAGGGTCAGAGCAGAGCGAGACTGCAGGAGCAGCGAGCAAAGGGTCAGAGCAGAGCGAGACTGCCGGAGCAGCGAGCAAAGGGTCAGAGTAGAGCGAGACTGCCGGAGCAGCGAGCAAAGGGTCAGAGCAGAGCGAGACTGCCGGAGCAGCGAGCAAAGGGTCAGAGCAGAGCGAGACTGCCAGAGCAGTGAGCAAAGGGTCAGAGCAGAGCGAGACTGCCGGAGCAGTGAGCAAAGGGTCAGAGCGGAGGAAGACTGCAGGAGCAGTGATCAAAGGGTCAGATCAGGCCAGAGGCGCCGGAGCAGTGAGCAAAGGGTCAGAGCAGGCTAGAACCGCCGGAGCGGTGAGCAAGGCAGAGCAGGCTAGAACCGCCGGAGCGGTGAGCAAGGCAGAGCAGGCTAGAACCGCCGGAGCGGTGAGCAAGGCAGAGCAGGCTAGGACCGCCGGAGCGGTGAGCAAGGCAGAGCAGGGGGGACAGGGCTCTGTTCACACGGAACAGACGGGAAGGGAAAGGCAGAACCAGATACCCACAGGGTACTTGCAGTGAAGTAGCGAGTGGACCAGAAACTCACAAACGGAAGTACAGTGACAACGAGCAGGAGTTAGGTACGAGTTCAGACTCTGCAGAAAAAGGGAAGGTACGGACATAGAGAAAAACAGGAAAACAGGCTAGGAGAGTATTCAGACAAGAACAGACACAGCAGCAAGATACAGGAGTGGGTCTAGGTATGCGGCCCCTAGAAGGCGGAACGAACAGGCTAGGAGCGTGTTCAGACAGGAACAGGCAAGATACAGGAACGGGTCTAGGTATGCAGCCCCTAGAAGGCGGAAGGAACAGGCTAGGAGCGTGTTCAGACAGGACAGACGAGATACAGGAGCGGGTCTAGGTATGCGGCCCCTATAAGGCGGAAGGAACAGGCTAGGAGCGAGTTCAGACAGGCCTGGAAATACAGCCTCCAGGAAGGGCAGGCAAGCAAACACAGAAAGGGACCTGGCACATTTAGAGTGAAAGAGCACACTGAATGAAACACAATGCTCAGGCAGGGTTTCTTGGGAGGAGCTGGGTTAAATACCAGGTGACAGACAGCAATAGGGTGAGGACGCATCAGGGGTGTGTCTGCAGCAGGTACAAGAAACAGGAAGTGATCGGGCGCCGCCCTTAAGCTGCAGAAACAGAGGCAAGCAGACAGCATGGAGGGAAGCCAGGCTAGCAGACTGGACTGGAGATCAAGTGCACGCTCTTGCACAGTGGGAGATGGACCACTATGCAAGGACGCTGCCAGGTATGTTACACACGTCCACGTCCCAGAGCAGTTTTCAGTTGTCCCTATCCCACACATTTTGCGAATGCTTGCGCTCGAAATGTTGCCTTTTAGACTCATGGAGAACGAAGCTTTCCACAGCCAGATGGCAGCAGCCGTCCCTCAGTACTCAGTCCCCAGCTACCACTATTTCTCCCAGTGTGCGGTCCTCGCTTTACACAAGTACATGTCCCACAACATTATTCATGCCCTCAACAATGAAGTTACTGAGAAAGTCCACCTAACCACGGACATGTGGACAAGTGCTTGTGGGAAGGGACGGTACATCTCGCTGAAGGGACACTGGGTGTTAATAGAGAGAGCCAGGACCCAGTCAGACCTTGGGACGGAACACGTCCTTACGATGCCGAGGATTGCGGGCCCTGGGTCAATCAGGGTTGCCCCCACATTCTACAGCTCCTGCACCTTATCCTCCTCCACTTCAGCCTCCATCTCAGAAATTACCACATCAGTCACAAGCTGGAAGCACTGCAGCACTGCCTCAGCCAAGCGGCAACAGGCTGTGCTGAAGCTAATATGCTTATGTGCTTATATGTGACAAACCACACAACGCTGAAGAGTTGTGGACAGCTCTGAAAGAGCAGGCAGATCTGAGGCTCACACCGCTGAACCTACAGCCAGGCATGGTCATATGTGACAATTGCCGGAACATGGTGGCTTCCTTTCACTAGAACTACTGGGCCTAGAAGAAACCTACTCTGTAATTTTACGTGACCTGCACTTCATGGCGGAGATGCTGCTTCCTCAACACTTCCACTTTGCAATAAAACCATTCACAGAAATGTGATGAACTGATTTTAACAACTGTGGCATCCTATAAAAGGACTAGGCTCAAATACAGTGAGTTCTTTAGAATGAGCCATTCTTTTGCAAATGTTAGTAAAGGCAGCCTGAATGTCTAGCGGCTGGATTGTATACACATGTGATTATGAGACTGAATAAAAATAAACTGAATTCAATGATTAAGAAGTGTGTCCCAATACTTTAGTTAATAAAGTGTATTTTCTCACTTCCTTGTGTCGCTCCCTGATCCTCTTTAAATCTAGAATGACATATGGAAAAAGTATACGGATTCAAAATAATAGAGATATTTTTAAAGGGTTATTAAGAACTTTAACATCAAGGACTTAGCCTAAGCAAAGGCTATCAAGCTTTGATCAGTATGAACTGCACTGATCAGCACCGTGAAGAGATCATTTTATGGCTTTTTTCATAAACTACAGAGATGATAAAAAAAATCTTCTTAAAGGGAATCTGTCAGCAGGATTCCACCCCCAAACTATTTATATGTGCATGTAGCTCTTGTGACGGGGTGTGTGACAGAGAGGGCAGAGACAGCAGGACGGAGAACAATCCAACAACCTTTATTGGGACTGAAAGAATATAACACCAAACATAGATATGATTCCTGGAGTCTTCAAAGTGGTCACATAAAAAGGAAGAAATCCGTGGGCGCCACCAGGTAATCCGATGCCAAGGACAATGTAACAACAGTTCTTATTCTAGTTCCTCAAATCCAGCAGGGTAGGCAAGACATACCAATCCCACGTGGCAACTGATTTCCAATCTCCAATAGTCCAACTGACCCCCAATCTCCAATAGTCCATACACGTGCACAGCAGCAGATCCTCTCACCTCACACGACACAGCATCAACTAAAAAAATCAAACATATGGCTTATTGCTCTCCTTCTCTTGGGATCAGCACCCGATTCGGCAGAGATACTCACCCCCCACCCACTTAAACATTTACTACAGGTAACTCAAAGGAAGAAGAAGCCTCCAGAACTCCAGCTCCAGTCAGTCTGCAGTTCTGAGCACCAGGGAAGCCACCTTCAGAGAGGAACAAAGACACACATGCCCTCACCAGATGCAGGACAGAAAATGCTAATGTAGGCCTGATTACAGTATTTGGCCATGAAAACAGGCTGAGGAGTGTATACTCTGATACAACTCCTTCCCCTATCAACTTGTATATTGACCTCAACAGGTCGCTTGTCAAGTACATGTACTGTAGATATAGCTGACGGGATTTATGGTTCCTCCTGTCTGGACAATCCATCTGCATTTTGGTGTTGGTTCTCTTTTGGATATCATACGATAAAGTTATAGGGTTGAAGGTCTGAGCTCCATTTTGCATCCTCTTTGACTTAAACTCTGATTCTTGCACCCACTAATTGGCACTGCAGATCTCCCACATCATTTCCAAGGACAATATCTGCAGGCAGGCCACTCATCACCCCAACCACACATTGCTTGATCACCAAAGCCAAAGTCCAGTTCTACACTTGATTCTGGGATATTCCTCCACTGGGCTCCATCTAATTCAATGATAATCCCAGGTCTTTGCTGTATTGCCTCCGGCTGAACCACTCTGGGATCAGCTATGGCGAGAAATGCCCCAGAGTCATAAAAACCAAGAACTTTTAAACAGTCCGGCATGACTTCCTGTAAGTGCTTTCTTTGATGATTAGAGGAACTCATGGCTGTGGCCTGCACCCCATAAAACCCTAATAGTTGAACATGGCTGTCTGAGTCATTAGGCAAGTCAACTGGGAGGAGTGACACCTTTCCCTCAATGGTATTTGGCTTTAAATAATTGATAGGCCCTCCCCGTGTTTGATCCGGGTACCGGCAATGAGCCCGCATCTTTTCCAGCACATGATAGCTGAGATGATCAGCTGTCATGTGCCCCTAACAGCTGCAGGTGGAATCGCGATCAACCCGCAGCTGTTAACATGTTAAATGCCGCTGTCAAATTCCGACAGTGGCATTTAACATGGCCATGTCAGAAGAAATTCATAAGATCTGCCCATCGGCACGGCCGTCACACGATCGCGGGTCGCTGATGGGTTGGCATGACAACCGGGGTCTGCAGGAGACCCCTGTGGTTGTCATAGCCGATGAGATGATCGCAGCTTCTAATCTCCCATGGTGACTATTGAAGCATGTGAAAAGTGAAAAAAAATGTTTTTCTAAATATAAAAAAATAGAAAAGTTCAAATCACCCCCCTTTCACCCCATTCAAAGTAATACAATAACGAAAAATCAAAAATACACATATTTGATATTGCCGCATTCAGAATCACCCGATCTATTAATATATAAAAATAATTTATCTGATGGGTAAACGGCGTAACAAGAAAAAGAATCAAAACCCCAGAAATACGGTTTTTTGGTCTTCGCAACATTGCATTAAAATGCAATAATGGGCGGTCAAAACACAGTATCTACATCAAAATTATATCAATAAAAACATCAGCTCAATACTCAAAAAATAAGCCATCACCAGCACCTGATCTCGAAAAATGGAGACGCTAGGGGTCTCGGAAAATGGTGCCTTTTTTTTTTTTTTTTTTTTTAACAAACCTTGGATTTTTTTTCACTACCTAAATAAGAAAAGAACCTATACATGTTTGGTATCGACAAACTCATAATGATCTGGAATATCATAATAGCAGATCAGTTTTAGCATTTAGTGAACATGGTAAAAAAGAATTGTAGAATTGCACTTTTTTTGCAATTTCACTGCACTTGGATTTTTTCCCCATTTTACAGTACACAATATGGTAAAACCAATAGTGTCGTTCAAAAGTACAACTCATCCTGCAAAAAACAAGCCCTCATAAGGCCATATTGATGGAAAAATAAAACGTTATGGCTCTGGGAAAAAGGGGAGTAAAAAATGAAAACACAAAAACGGAAAAACCCAAGATGGTAAAGGGGTTAAATATGTTCATGGTTCACATCGTCCTGCTCTATTAACTATAACTTCTTTGCTACTAGCAAAATGGTTCTCACTCTTTCTCACCATTACTTCTTCCTAAATCTCAGCCAACTGTGTTAGTCTAGAACTAAGATCGGCAAGATCAAAACTTTTTTACTAAAATTATTTTCTCCAAAAGATGCAGTAAACGTGGCTGATACCAGTTATCATGCCTTCCATCCTGATATTTTTTTGCTATATTCTCACATGTTGTTTTACTGAAGGAAATGGATCCCATTTGTACCCATTGACATCTATGTAAAGACACCAATAAATTGCTATGGCAGCCAGTGGCGAAACAATGTCCCAATTGTATTCCATATATGAAATCCTATTAGGTCCCGTAAGAAAGTTAAGTAAAGTTTAATAAAAAATTCCAAAAAGTTCAAAGAAAGTTCAAAGAAAAAAACACAAATTTTAACTGCTTTAAATGCTTTCTTTAAAAAAAAACTAAAAGAAAATAAACATTATTGCCATGAAATTACTACACATAATTAGTATTATTGAACACACAAAAACCCAAACTTAAAAAAAAAACATATTACCTCCATGATGAACATCTTAAAATTAAAGCTAAATTGCTCTTTTCTGTTATCCCCTCTACCCAAATTAATATTATAAAAAGTAATCAGTGTCATATGAACCTAAAATAATACCAATGAAAACTATAACAAATAATGAGCTCTCATATAGATCTGCTGTTGGTAAAAAAAAGTTACAGGTCTAAATGAAAATAAAAAATATTTAAAAGAAAGCATTTTTATTGTATACAGTCATGGCCAGAAGTGTTGGCACCCTTGAAATGGCTCCAGAAAATGAAGTATTTCTCCCAGAAAATGACTGCAAATTACACATGTTTTGTTATACACAGGTTTATTTCCTTTTGCGTGTATTGGAGCAACACAAAAAAGCAGAGAAAAAAAAGGCGACTTGGATAGAATTTCACACAAGCCCCCCAAAATGGGCCAGAAAAAATTGTTGGTGCCCTCAACTTAATATTTGGTTGCACACCCTTTGAAGTAAATAACTGCAATCACTCACTTCCTATAACCATCCACAAGCTTCTTACATCCTTCAACTGAAATTTTGGACCACTCTTATATGTGAAGGGCGCCTTCTCCCAACAGCAATTTAACGATCTCTCTACAGGTGTTCATTGGGATTTAGATCCGGACTCAGTGCTGACCACTTCAGAACTCTCCAGCGCTTTGTTTCCATCCATTTCTGGGGGCTTCTTGAAGTATATTTAGGGTCATTTTCCTGCTGGAAGACCCATGATCTAGGATGCAAACTCTGCTTTCTGACACTAGGCACTACATAGCAACCCAAAATCCTTTGGTAATCTTCATGATGCCTTGCACACAGTCAAGGGACCCAGTGCCAGAGGCAACAAAATAATCCCAAAACATATTTGAACCTCCACCATATTCGACTGTTGGCAGTGTCTGACTGGGGTGCTAAGGGCCCACCAGTAACCAACTCCAGTGCCCCACTTCTCAGTTACATGCAAATGTGACATTATCCTCAATCACAAATTTCTATGACAATGAATTGGGTAAACTAAATAATTCATTTCATTTACCCAATTGTTAAATGAATAAGATGTTGCATTTGTCTGTACATAGTGATTCAAGTGTATTGTGCCAAGTACTGCTCATATAAGAGGCTGGTGGCCCACCGGAGGATTCTCCTGTTCTCCTGTGGGCCAGTCCAAGCCTGTTAGCGCTGTGGTGTATTATTCTGTGGTCACCTGTCCCCTCCAATGCCCGATTAACGTGTTGCAACTGCAAGAACTAGTAAAGATCAGTGTGGGGCCGGTCACACTCCTCCTGCAGCTGTCATTAGATTGAATCTGCCACATTTTTTGTCTGTCTTGTATAACTTGACACCACCTATTAGTTGCTTACCTTGTGCCAGAAATGTGCGCTACAATTTTGGTGCAATTTCTGGTCCTCGTTACAGAATATTAGACCCCTCCCCTCTTAGTTAAGCCACACCCTTCTCATCTAAGGCACAGAAAGTGTTTAAAACACGAGGAACAAGTCATGAAATACAGTTTCTGCCGCACATAACTACAGAATTCTGTCCCATGTAGCTGATAAATCTCTCCCAGTGACGTCTGATTAATATTTATATTTGTATTGAACATAAAACCACAATCTTGGGGCCATTACCAGCCTACTTTATACATGTTTAATTGATATCACAAGTTGTTTTATCCCCAAAATATCTCTGCAGCTCCCTCATATAATTGTATGAAAAATATGAAGAAATATATGTGTGTGCCCACATATTATCTATACAGGTCCATATATCAGCCACTATTATGAGAAATATGTAATAAAATACACTATACTACAATATCAGTGTCTTGTCCCTTTAAATCTGCAGCTACTTCTGTCACCATGGTAACAGTATTCATATTCAGCCAATAGGATTGCTCGGTTTGAATTTGAAGAAAAAAAAAAGTCCAATGTTGTCAGTTTGTTACATCTCATCTGAGTGTGAAGACAGACACCTGCGATCAGCGAGAGATTATAGGTATAAGACGTGATATAATATAACGGACGGAGCCACATCCCATCACACGCACTCAGCGACCACAACTGACAGGAATCAGCACATTTACCAGAGGATAAGTCATTATTCCCCAACACATGATACGCTGAGACACCAGTGGGGGGCGCCGCACTCATTACATCTCCCATCTGGATGGATCCAGCAGCGAGATCCTGATAATTACCCCGAGCTTCGCTCCTCCATGGGGAATCGCCCCGGAGCACGCAGAACAGGTCGAAGTGTAGTACTGCTAGAACTCTGTACGATATCCCGTCCTCCATATACCACACAATACAGGGCTGCTCCTACTGGGACAAGTCATCACCTATCCAGTGATCAGTGATAACTTGTTCCAGCTAGACATCCCCTTTAATGGAAGAGATCACATATCTAACAGCCAACACTGTTCATTTCCAATCTTCCTCTGGCTCCAGTAATGCCCCTGAATATATCGCCAATATGAGCCAAATACCAAACCCTCTGCTGACGCCTCCTTATGTTTTATAGATTTTGGATACGTTTCTGCCAGAGAAGAAGTGAGCGGACACCATGGTGATCGAGTATTCTGCCAGTATTGGACCAGGTAGTATCCATAAGTAATATCTGATCTTCCTCCATATTCTATTGTATATGGGTTTCTTCAACTTTACCCCTTCCCAATATGACCAATTTATGGGTTTTTTTCCTCCGCTTTTTCTAAGGGCTATAACTTTTTTAATGTCTGTCCACATAGAAGTGTAAGGTCTTGTTATTTTGCAGGAGGGGCTGTACTTATAAATGACACCATTCATTTACCACATAGTACTAGAAAACGGGGAAAAATTCCAAGCGCAGTAAAATTGCAAAAAAAAAAACAACACAAGTCTGACATTGTGTTTTTTGGGAACGGTTTTAACGCTGCACATTGTGCGGTAAAAACGACCTAGTAATAGGATCCTGCTCCTCAAGGTGATTACACCAAGACCAAACTTGGCCAGTATTTTTGGGGAAAAGCAAACATTATTTTGATTGTGTCACCATTTTTTCCGAGACCCATAACATTTTCATTTTTGGGGTTGATGGAGCTGTGTGGGGGCTTATTTTTAAGGGGCATGACAAGGTTTTTATTGATACCATTTTGGGACAGATCTGACATTGTCATCGCTTGTTACAGGATTTTTTGCAGTGTTGTGAGGAATGAAAAAATTCAATTTTGGATTTTTTTATTTATTTCTGTTTAAGGTGTTTACTGATCAGGTTAATTTTTATATTGTGATAGATTGGACTTTTCTGGAAGTGACAATACCACATAAGTGTATTTTTTTATCATCTTTATTTTTAGTGAGAGGTGAGTTAAACGTGTGCTTTTTTTTCACATTTTTCTAAACTTTTTTTTAACTTTTCATTGTATTTGTATATATCATCAGATCGATTGCAATATATACAGCTATACCACAGTAATGCTCCATATAGCAAAATCACAGTCTCCTTTGCAGCCCAAATGAAGCTTCAATATGACAGGCATGGGAGTCTTCAAAAGACCCTCGGCTGTCATAGCAATCCATCGGCGCCCTGTAATCGCGTCACAGGAGCACCAATGGGATGAGGCACCCCAATGCCGGCTTGCTGTTAATGCTGCTGTCAGAGATTGACATCAGCATTTAACAGGTTAACAGTTGTGGGTAGATCTTGGCTGCTCCGCGGCTATTACAGGCAGCTCCTAGTTTGTCACAGCCATTACCTGCCATGGGGCGAGCTGACCCTGTGACCCTGCTCCATACACCCACTACTGACTTATACCAGTTTCCTGTGGCCCCTCCGGAGTACAGACTGCTGCACAGTAGTCTGCATTCTGCATTACGTGTAAAAGAGGAAAAACACCTCTTTACTCAGCGGGTTGAGGGGCAGCGTGGTGGTCAGTAGTGGCACTCTGGCACGTTCTCTCCGTACGGTGAGAATTGCTCCTAATATCTGGTTGTGTTTTCTGCAGATTACATCAGTCCTGAGGAACAGCTGAGGAGACTGGCATATTGTGTGAAGTTTCTCCCTTCTCCCCTCTACAAGAAGGAGGTCAGTGAGACGACTCAGGGCAGCGCTGCGGCCTCTTCTATAAGGTAGCTGTGTATTCGGATCTTCCTAGTTTCCTCCTAACTTCATCTCTTCTCTTCCAGCGCCTGATGCCGACCAACCCCATTGCCCAAAGAAGATGCATAGAAGAGTATAAAGCCAGGGAGAAAAGGAAGAGGGAAGAAAGGCGCAAGGAACTAAAAGAACGGCGCAAGTACCTGGATGAAGAGGAAGACGAGGAAGAAGAGAAGGAAGAGGAGAAAGCAGCAAAGAAGATAAAGCTGGACATCATGGAGATGGATTTAAAACAGAAGACACTAAAAGAACTGTGCGCCTACCTGGATGAAGAGGAAGAAGAGGAAGAAAAGAAAGAAGAGAAAGAAGAGAAAGCAAAGAAGATGAAACTCCACATCAAGATCCCTAGGGGGGAAGTGAAGGCCAAAGCCCAGAAAAGAAGACAACCGATCCCAACAACAAGAAGGAAGAAGCAGAACCAGACCAACTTCCGCCAGTACATCAACCGGTATTTGAGAGGAAAGAGGAACATCATGTGGACCATCCTGCTGGGACCTCTCTGCGGATAAAATCACATACGGCAATACCGGCTGGTAAGTATAAGGCCACCAAAGAAATAACAGAAGGATAGTGTAATATAGTGGTAGTAGATCAGGGTTAGTGTAATAAGAGTAATAATACTAGTGATAATAGTAAGAAAGTAATAAAATAGTAATAAAATAACAGTAGTAATAGTAGTAGGTAGAATAGCAGTGTGTTCCAGGGTCCTAGGACTGATCGCCTTTTCTCGGGGTCAAGAAGGAATTTTTCCCCAGTGACACAAATTGGCTTAAGGTGTCCTGGGGTTTTTGCCTTTTTCTGGATCAACACTGTAGGTATAGGGTAGTATTAGTAGTGATAGGAAAGGAGAATAATACTAATAAAATAGCAGTTAATTAATAATAAGATAAACTAGTTATATCTATAAAAAGAACAAAAACTTAAATACAAATAATTATAGAAATAGTTTAATCAGCACTGTAATATTAAATAGTTATAGAAAAGTTAGAATAGTACTGTAATAAGAAAGCAGGACATAAATAATAAAAATACATTCTTTAAAAATAACAAAAACCTATATTAAAAACAACTATATTAGAACATTTAGTACAGTAATAGTAATTACATAAATACTAATAACATAATTAAGTTTGATCCAGGGTCCTAGGACTGATCGCCTTTTCTCGGGGTCAAGAAGGAATTTTTCCCCTGTGACACAAATTGGCTGAAGGTGTCCGGGGTTTTTTGCCTTCTTCTGGATCAACACTGTAGGTATAGGGTAGTATTAGTAGTGATAGGAAAGAAGAATAATACTGTAATAAGATAGCAGGATGTTAATAATAGTAATGATATTAAGTAGTTATATCTATCTATAAAAAAAAATAACTGCAGTAGTAGTACAATAAGTAGTGTAATATCAATAAGATAGCTAGTAATAACATTATTAGGTTTGATTCAGGGTTCTAGGACTGATCGCCTTTTCTCGGGGTCAAGAAGGAATTTTTCCCCTGTGACACAAATTGGCTGAAGGTGTCCTGGGGGTTTTGCCTTCTTCTGGATCAACAGCTTCTGGTATAAGGATTTTAGTAATACCATTATTAGAATCAAAAGAGTAATACAAAATTTTAAAACTAATTAAAAAAATAAAATTATAACAGGTACATTTTTAATTGTAATAGTGCAGCAATAATAAAAATGGTAATAATAATATTATTATTAATAATAATACATTTGTGAGGCCTAGTTACACTTAGTAAGTTAATGTAGTGTTAGTGTAGGGACCCATCTGAAGAGGTCGCCTTGACGTTGGCAGATGGGCTCGCACAATTTGCTCAAAATGTGCGCTAAGAACCTCAAATTTCTATGTACAGGAGATCTAGCAGTAATATCATTCAGGAGATAGGTATCTGTGCTCACACATTTTGCAAATTCCTTTTGTACAGCACACAGGGCAGGTATACAGGTAAAGGGCGCTCATGTCTAGCGATCGTGTTACAGTAATAATATAACTGGGCCTTAAGAGGGTTGTCCAGTCCAAAACGATAAGTCTGCAATCACTCCTTGTGACTGCAGATTTATGAATCCGCCTAGTGCATGCACTGTGTGCTGTGGGGATTTGCCGGTCTCTGAGCCTGAGGGCATATATGAGTTATAAATACTCCAGTATATGGAGCGAGGCTGCGCCCAGACAAGTGATGGGACCGTCTAGTGGGCGTGGATGACTAGAGGGCGCGGCCTCACTCCAAAGCCGTGCCCTCTGCCCGGGAGCATGTATAACTCATACTTACATTCCAATCCTGGTTCAGAAACCGGCAAATCCCCAGAGCGCACAGTGCCTGCGCTGGGGTACTCATAAGTCTGAAGTCACACAGAGTGACTGCAGACTTATCGATTTCGACCGGACAACCACTTTAAAGGTAAAATACTGTTAAAGGGAATCTGTCACCCCCTGGGAGTTATTAGACCGCTACTATGGGCATACGGGGTAAAGAAAAGTAAATCTATACATACCTGTATGGCCCATAGTAGAGGTCTGATTGCAGAGAAAAGTAGTTTTATCTTTTCGGTTTTCAACAGGCTTGCCGTCCGGGGGACGCGAAGCAATGCCCGTCTATCTGAATATTATTCCCCTAAATCGTCACTTATCAGCCTAGTTACCATTCTCCCTCCCTCCCTCGCACGTCACAAGGTATTGTGACGTGATGCTTTCCTTCCTCACCTCTCTGCACATGCGCAAAGCTCGGCTCTTATAGACAGCACTTTGTTTCCTCCGGGCCGGGTTTGTATGAGCACAATGTCGCAGGGCTCTATTGCTCAGGCACCGGCGAGTCACTGTGACTTCCACCTACAAGACGGTTTCCTGCGGCGCTGTGCTCATACAAACCCGGCTGGGAGGAAAGAAAGAGAGGTCTATAATAGCCACGATTTGCGCATGCAGGTGAGAAGGGAAAGCGGGTGAGGGAAAATGTTAACTAGGCTGATAGGTGACGATTTAGGGGAATAATATTCAGATAGACAGGCATTGCTTGGCGTCCCCTGGACGGCAAGCTTGTTTAAAACCAAAAAGATAAAACTATTTTTCGCTGCAATCAGACCTCTACTATGGGCCATACAGGTATGTATAGATTTACTTTTCTATACCCAGTATGCCCATAGTAGCGGTCTGATAACTCCCAGGGGGTGACAGATTCCCTTTAACAATAGATCCTAGAAACAAATAGATAACTAGAACCTGTAAGTAACTGGTTCCCAGCTAGTGATGAATATGTAAAGGGCAGACTGGTGCTAGGACCCGCTCTATAGTGCACATTATCATCAGGCAGGTGCAGCCTTTGGCTCTTACAAGATCTGCGGCAGTCATGTAGCGGTATAACACAGTCCCGCTTCTGCCTCAGTCGCCGGCAGTGGAGCCAACCCTGATCCTGGCAACTTAACCCTTTATATGACACAGTCAGTGGCTTCCACAGCATGTAGGCACTTTAGACAAAAGGAGAGGGAGGCGCGATCATGGTGCCGATGAGTTTCTATGGCAGCCGAGATCTAACAATGGGCCCCATGACGGCCATCTTACTGCTCCTATTAGACCCCGGCTGAGGAGAGGTCTATGAGGACACCGGTCAGAGCTATGTCGCCTGCTCTGCAGCTATTAGAAATATCTAGGGCTGATTAGTTTGCTATTTGTAAACTGGATCTAGCTTTACCCCCAGCAGCGCTGGGCTACCACTGGTGTGGTCAGGGCTATTGGGCTCCTAGATTGGGCAGAGGAGCTCAGTCTTCAGCAGGAGCTAGCTGAGGAGAGCGGAACAACTTGCATGGGGTGCTGCACAAGAAGCAGCTCACAAGGTGGAGATTTATCCGGAGGTGCGATGCCCGGGCTGTGATCTGCTGTACAGGCTGCATAGTCGCTGCCTCCTAGGACCCGAACTTCACCCCTAACAGGCACAGCAGAGCTCAGACGGCTGCAAGAAACCGGAGAGCGTCTGATTAGTGACTGCTGCGTCTCCTGCACTCAGATAAGAGACACACAGAGAGGGGGCTCAGTAATGATGAATACGGGAAGTGTCCACCCCTCACATGCCCTATATGTGGCCCCCAGAGGTAAAGTCTCCCCTATATCAAGCGCCTCATCCCGTCTTCACTGCTGGTGTGCTCCATTGCTTAAAGGGGATGTCTGATGAAAACAAGTTATCACTTATCCACAGCTCGGTGATCACTTACCGATCATAGGGTCCGACCGCTGGGAACCATCGTCTGATCGGGAACTTTTATCCTGTTAGAAAGGACACAACCAGCATTAAAGAGAACCTAAACTATAACTTTTAATAATATATAATACATTAAAAACAACTGGTATTAACTAGTGATGAGCGAGCGTGCTCACCATTGCTAGGTACTTGCCCGAGCATCTCACTGCTCGAGATGCTCAGCGCTCTGCGAGTATTTCCAGGTTGCTCGGGTGGGAACTTGGGTCCCCTCCCTGCATATTTGGTGCTCTTTAGAGAGCCAATGAACATGCAGGGATTGCCTGCCACGTTGTAGCCATGTTGTTTGTGGTCATTATAGTGATTGGCTGGCCGCACAGCGTCATCAGGTATATATAAGTCCGGGCACCGCCATGCTCGTCACAGTCTATCCCGGAATCAGGCAGTGTAGGGAGAGATGCTGCTGAGCTAGGCAGAAATTTGGTTGTTTATTAGTTAGCGTAGGTATACCACAACATCTACAGATATCCATCTGAACTAACAGTCCTTCTGAGGACTAATCCAGCTGCATATTTTCAGTGGTGTAGGTGATAGCAGGAGCTAGGCAGGCAGGCAGTGTATGTGGCAGACGGCAGTACATAATACAGCACAAGAGGCACCATTCCAGTTCTGTCTGCTCCTGCTGTTACAGATATTTCTTGAAATAGCCCCAGGTATCAGGGGCCAGGGATAATTTCTTTTTATCTTAATCCTGATTATTTGCTTAAAAAACAATCCAGAGAACACCGTATTTCTGCTCCATTACCTTGTTACCACAGCAGAATACAGCCGGATTCTTTCTATATTACAGCGATAAAAATCCAGAAATTTGTAGTGAACGTGGAAAATATTGGCCTCCATTTCAATTTTGTTGCAGTGTGTGTCAGTGAAGTTATTGACACGAGGTCGCTGTGAAAAATAGTAACCTACAGGCCAGCTATTTAAAACTCTGGTTTTCCGTCACATGTATCACATATCACTGCTGTTCAAATCCAGCCATTTGTAGTAAACATGGAAAATATTGTCTTCCATTTAAAATGGGCAAGGCGCATCGCAAGGGACGGGGAAGTGGACGTGATGGTGATGGTGCATGCAAAGGACGAGGCCGAGGTTGTGGGCAAGCTGAAATTGTGCCACAACAAACACCCACATCTTGTCGCTCGACCTTCCTGTCCCAATTAATAGGGGACCGCAGAACACCACTATTGAACACAGAGCAGTGTGAAAAGGTTATTGGTTGGATAGCAGATAATGCTTCCAGTCACTTAGCCAACACCACCACAACCCTGTCTTCCACACAGTCAAGTCTCAGTAGCCGTGAGTCTGGACTGCATGTTACTCACCCTTTTCCTCGTTCCTCTCATCATGCCGAGTGCCCGGAGACAACTAATCCCACACTTGGACACTCCGAAGACCTGTTCACTTTTCCATTTATAGATTCGGGCATCTCGCCGGGTCCACTTGAAGCGGGGCAAGAGGAGACTGCATGTAGCGATGCCAAAATATTTGAGCAACCACGGTCACACGAACATGATGGTGGGAAACTGTGAGAAGAGGCAGATGATGATGAGACACAATTGCCAGAAAGTCAGGAGGAGGACAAGGGTACGGAAGTGGAAGATGAGGTGGTGGATGATATAGTAACTGACGCAACCTGGCAGGGGGACATGCAGAGCGAGGATAGCAGCACACAGGAGGAGGGAGGCATAGCACCACAACAGGCAAGAAGAAGCAGCGTGGTGGCCGCAGACACAAGGCGGGAAAACATTCCTCGTAACGCCAACACAACGAAAGTTGCCAGTACAACTGTTGGGTCTTCCTGAGTCTGGTTGTTTTTTAAAGACTCTGCCAATAACTCAAAAAAGGCCATTTGTACCACCTACCAGGCCAGCATCAGCAGGGCTAGCAAAACTACCAGCCTGACCACCACCAGCATGATCAGGCACATGGCAGCAAAACACCCGACTAAGTGGGCCAAACCCCAGGGTCCAGCAACAGTGTCTGTGGGTGACACCACTGCTTGTTCCACTGTTGTGTGTGCATGCCAATCCCCTGTCCATGGCGCATACCAAGATGCCTCCCGCCCTGAACCTGTCGTTGAACACTCTCAACTAGCACCATTAGCAAGCACGTTGTAATGCACACGCCCGGGCTGAGTGGCGTGTGCTTGTATATGTAGTGATTCCACTGGACCGTGCCGGAGAGTGAATGCCTGGAGGGGCGTAACTAAGTGTTCACCCGATCCGAACAGGGTCGCACGACGGCATACGACGCCAGTGCACCAAGGAGGAACCGAGCAGAGGGATCAGGTGCTATTCCAAGACAGACCACGGACACGGCTGTTGACCCACACCGGGGAACACAGGAACAGACAGGCTAGGCTGGCACACGGACTGGTGGGTATACGCAGGCACGACTGGTATGCAGGCAGGCGGATATTTAGGCAGGGAGGTACAGGCAAGCACGGCTAGAGTGCAGACAGGGAGGCACTAGCAGGTTGGAACACAGGCGGGATAGGACCCAGTACACACTGGGACTCAGGAACAGAACCACAGATGTGGCGGACAAACACAGCAGAGTGAGGCCGCCCAGAGTGGTGAGCGAGAGCAGGGCAAGACGAGACCGCCAAGAGCGGTGAGCGAGAGTAGAGCAGGACGAGGCCGCCTGGAGCAGTGAGCAAGAGTAGAGCAGGACGAGGCCGCCTGGGCAGCGAGCAAAGGGTCAGAGCAGAGCGAGACTGCAGGAGCAGCGAGCAAAGGGTCAGAGCAGAGCGAGACTGCCGGAGCAGCAAGAAAAGGGTCAGAGCAGAGCGAGACTGCCGGAACAGTGAGCAAAGGGTCAGAGCAGAGCGAGACTTCCGGAGCAGTGAGCAAAGTGTCAGAGCAGAGCGAGACTGCCGGAGCAGCGAGCAAAGGGTCAGAGCAGAGAGAGACTGCCGGAGCAGCGAGCAAAGGGTCAGAGTAGAGCGAGACTGCCAGAGCAGCGAGCAAAGGTTCAGAGCAGAGCAAGACTGCCGGAGCAGCGAGCAAAGGGTCAGAGCAGAGCGAGACTGCCGGAGCAGTGAGCAAAGGGTCAGAGCAGAGCGAGACTGCCGGAGCAGCAAGCAAAGGGTCAGAGCGGAGGAAGACTGCCAGAGCAGTGAGCAAAGGGTCAGAGCAGGCCAGAGCCGCTGGAGCGGTGAGCAAAGGCAGAGCAGGCTAGAACCGCCGCAGCGGTGAGCAAGGCAGAGCAGGCTAGAACCGCCGGAGTGGTGCGCAAGGCAGAGCAGGGGGGACAGGGCTCTGTTCACACGGAACAGACAGGAAGGGAAAGGCAGAACCAGATACCCACAGGGTACTTGCAGTGAAGTAGCGAGTGAACCACAAACTCACAAACGGAAATACAGTGACAACGAGCAGGAGTTAGGTACGAGTTCAGACTCTGCAGAAAAAGGGAAGGTACGGACATAGAGAAAAACAGGAAAACAGGCTAGGAACAGACACAGCAGAAAGATACAGGAGCGGGTCTAGGTATGCGGCCCCTAGAAGGCGGAACGAGCAGACTAGGAGCGTGTTCAGACAGGAACAGGCAAGATACAGGAACGGGTCTAGGTATGCAGCCCCTAGAAGGCGGAAGGAACAGGCTAGGAGCGTGTTCAGACAGGACAGACGAGATACAGGAGCGGGTCTATGTATGCGGCCCCTAAAAGGCGGAAGGAACAGGCTAGGAGCGAGTTCAGACAGGCCTGGAAATACAGCCTCCAGGAAAGGCAGGCAAGCAAACACAAAAAGGGACCTGGCACATTCAGAGTGAAAGAGCACACTGAATGAAACACAATGCTCAGGCAGGGTTTCTTGGGAGGAGCTGGGTTAAATACCAGGTGACAGAAAGCAATGTGTCTGCAGCAGGTACAAGAAACAGGAAGTGATCGGGCGCCGCCCTTAAGCTGCAGAAACAGAGGCAAGCAGACAGCATGGAGGGAAGCCAGGCTAGAAGACTGGACTGGAGATCAAGTGCGCGCTCTTGCACAGTGGGAGATGGACCACTATGCTAGGACGCCGCGAGGTATGTTACACACGTCCACGTCCCAGAGCAGTTTTCAGTTGTACCTATCCCACACATTTTGCGAATGCTTGCGCTCGAAATGTTGCCTTTTAGACTCATGGAGAACGAAGCTTTCCACAACCAGATGGTGGCAGCAGTCCCTCAGTACTCAGTCCCCAGCCACCACTATTTCTCCCAGTGTGCCGTCCCCGCTTTACACAAGTACATGTCCCACAACATTATTCATGCCCTCAACAATGAAGTTACTGAGAAAGTCCACTAAACCACAGACATGTGGACAAGTGCTTGTGGGAAGGGACGGTACATCTCGCTGACGGCACACTGGGTGTTAATAGAGAGAGCCAGGACCCAGTCGCACCTTGGGACGGAACACTTCCTTACGACGCCGAGGATTGCGGGCCCTGGGTCAATCAGGGTTGCTCCCACATTCTACAGCTCCTGCACCTTATCCTCCTCCACTTCAGCCTCCATCTCAGAAATTACCACATCAGTCACAAGCTGGAAGCACTGCAGCACTGCCTCAGCCAAGCGGTAACAGGCTGTGCTGAAGCTAATATGCTTATGTGCTTATATGTGACAAACCACACAACGCTGAAGAGTTGTGGACAGCTCTGAAAGAGCAGGCAGATCTGAGGCTCACACCGCTGAACCTACAGCCAGGCATGGTCATATGTGACAATTGCCGGAACCTGGTGGCTTCCTTTCACTAGAACTACAGGGCCTAGAAGAAACCTACTCTGTAATTTTACATGACCTGCACTTCATGGCGGAGATGCTGCTTCCTCAATGCTTCCACTTTGCAATAAAACCATTCACAGAAATGTGATGAACTGATTTTAACAACTGTGGCATCCTATAAAAGGACTAGGCTCAAATACAGTGAGTTCTTTAGAATGAGCCATTCTTTTGCAAATATTAGTAAAGGCAGCGTGAATGGCAAGCGGCTGGATTGTACACACATGTGATCATGAGAATGAATAAAAATAAACTGAATTCAATGATTTAGAAGTGTGTCCCAATGCTTTAGTTAATAAAGTGTATTTCCTCACTTCCTTGTGTCGCTCCCTGATCCTCTTTAAATCTAGAATGACATACGGAAATAGTATACGGATTCAAAATGATAGAGATATTTTTAAAGGGTTATTAAGAACTTTAACATCAAGGACTTAGCCTAAGCAAAGGCTATCAAGCTTTGATCAGTAGGAACTGCACTGATCAGCACAGTGAAGAGATCATTTTATGGCTTTTTTTACTAGAGAGATGATAAAAAAAATCTTCTTAAAGGAAATCTGTCAGCAGGATTCCACCCCCAAACTGTTTATATGTGCGTGTAGCTCTTGTGACGGGGTGTGTGACAGAGAGGGCAGAGACAGCAGGCCGGAGAACAATCCAACAACCTTTATTGGGACTGAAAGAATATAACAACAAACAGAGATATGATTCCTGGAGTCTTCAAAGTGGTCACATAAAAAGGAAGAAATCCATGGGCGCCACCAGGTAATCCGATGCCAAGGACAATGTAACAACAGTTCTTATACTAGTTCCTCAAATCCAGCAGGGTAGGCAAGACATACCAATCCCACGTGGCAACTGATTTCCAATCTCCAATAGTCCAACTGACCCCCAATCTCCAATAGTCCATACACGTGCACAGCAGCAGATCCTCTCACCTCACACGACACAGCATCAACTAAAAAATAAAACTTATGGCTTATTGCTCTCCTTCTCTTGGGATCAGCACCCGGGTTCGGCAGAGATACTCACCCCCCACCCACTTAAACTTTTACTACAGGTAACTCAAAGGAAGAAGAAGCCTTCAGAGATCCAGCTCCAGCCAGTCTGCAGTTCTGAGCACCAGGGAAGCCACCTTCAGAGAGGAACAAAGACACACATGCCCTCACCAGATGCAGGACAGGAAATGCTAATGTAGGCCTGATTACAGTATTTGTCCATGAAAACAGGCTCAGGAGTGTACACTCTGATACAACCCCTTCCCCTATCAACTTGTATATTGACCTCAACAGGTCACTTGTCAAGTACATCTACAGTAGATATAGCTGACGGGACTTATGGCTCCTCCTGTCTGGACAATCCATCTGCATTTTGGTGTTGGTTCTCTTTTGGATATCATACGATAAAGTTATAGGGTTGAAGGTCTGAGCTCCATTTTGCATCCTCTTTGACTTAAACTCTGGTTCTTGCACCCACTAATTGGCACTGCAGATCTCCCACATCATTTCCTAGGACAATATCTGCAGGCAGGCCACTCATCACTCCAACCACACATTGCTTGATCACCAAAGCCAAAGTCCAGTTCTACACTTGATTCTGGGATATTCCTCCACTGGGCTCTAGCTAAATTCAATGATAATCCCAGGTCCTAGCGGTATTGCCTCCGGCTGAACCACTCTGGGATCAGCTATGGCGAGAAATGCCCCAGAGTCATAAAAACCAAGAACTTTTAAACAGTCCGGCATGCCTTCCTGTAAGTGCTTTCTTTGATGATTAGAGGAACTCATGGCTGTGGCCTGCACCCCATAAAACCCTAATAGTTGAACATGGGTGTCTGAGTCATTAGGCAAGTCAACTTGGAGGAGTGACACCTTTCCCTCAATGGTATTTGGCTTTAAATAATTGATAGGCCCTCCCCGTGTTTGATGCGGGCACCGGCAATGAGCCCGCATCTTTTCCAGCACATGATAGCTGAGCTGATCAGCTGTCATGTGCCCCTAACAGCTGCAGGTGGAATCGCGATCAACCCGCAGCTGTTAACATGTTAAATGCCGCTCTCATATTCCGACAGTGGCATTTAACATGGCCATGTCAGAAGCGCTTCATAAGATCTGCCCATCGGCACGGCCGTCACACGATCGCGGGTCGCTGATGGGTTGGCATGACAACCGTGGTCTGCAGGAGACCCCTGTGGTTGTCATAGCCGATGAGATGATCGCAGCTTTTAATCTCCCATGGTGACTATTGAAGCATGTGAAAAGTGAAAAAAAAATGTTTTTCTAAATATAAAAAAATATAAAAGTTCAAATCACCCCCCTTTCACCCCATTCAAAGTAATACAATAACGAAAAATCAAAAATACACATATTTGATATTGCCGCATTCAGAATCACCCGATCTATTAATATATAAAAATAATTTATCTGATGGGTAAACGGCGTAACAAGAAAAAGAATCAAAACCCCAGAATTACGTTTTTTTGGTCTTCGCAACATTGCATTAAAATGCAATAATGGGCGGTCAAAACACAGTATCTTTACCAAAATGATATCAATAAAAACATCAGCTCAATACTCAAAAAATAAGCCATCACCAGCCCCAGATCTCGAAAAATGGAGACGCTAAGGGTCTCGGAAAATGGTGCCTTTTTTTTTTTTTTTTTAACAAACCTTGGATTTTTTTTCACTACCTAAATAAGAAAAGAACCTATACATGTTTGGTATCGACAAACTCATAATGATCTGGAATATCATAATAGCAGATCAGTTTTAGCATTTAGTGAACATGGTAAAAAAAAATTGTAGAATTGCACTTTATTTGCAATTTCACTGCACTTGGATTTTTTCCCCATTTTACAGTACACAATATGGTAAAACCAATAGTGTCGTTCAAAAGTACAACTCATCCTGCAAAAAACAAGCCCTCATAAGGCCATATTGATGGAAAAATAAAACGTTATGGCTCTGGGAAAAAGGGGAGTAAAAAATGAAAACACAAAAACGGAAAAACCCAAGATAGTAAAGGGGTTAAATATGTTCATGGTTCACATCGTACTGCTCTATTAACTATAACTTCTTTGCTACTAGCAAAATGGTTCTCACTCTTTCTCGCCATTACTTCTTCCTAAATCTCAGCCAACTGTGTTAGTCTAGAACTAAGATCGGCAAGATCAAAACTTTTTTACTAAAATTATTTTCTCCTAAAGATGCAGTAAGCGTGGCTGATACCAGTTATCATGCCTTCCATCCTGATATTTTTTTGCTATATTCTCACATGTTGTTTTATTGAAGGAAATGGATCCCATTTGTACCCAATGACATCTATGTAAAGACACCAATAAATTGCTATGGCAGCCAGTGGCGAAACAATGTCCCAATTGTATTCCATATATGAAATCCTATTAGGTCCCGTAAGAAAGTTAAGTAAAGTTTAATGAAAAATTCCAAAATGTTCAAAGAAAAAAACACAAATTTTAACTTAGAAAAAATGCTTTCTTTAAAAAAAAAACTAAAAAAAATACACATTATTGCCATGAAATTACTACAAATAATGAGTATTATTGAACACACAAAAACCCAAACTTAAAAAAAAACATATTACCTCCATGATGAACATCTTAAAATTAAAGCTAAATTGCTCTTTTCTGTTATCCCCTCTACCCAAATTAATATTATAAAAAGTAATCAGTGTCATATGAACCTAAAATAATACCAATGAAAACAATAACAAATAATGAGCTCTCATATAGATCTGCTGTTGGTAAAAAAAAAATAAAGTTACAGGTCTAAATGAAAAAAAAAAATATTTAAAAGAAAGCATTTTTATTGTATACAGTCATGGCCAGAAGTGTTGGCACCCTTGAAATTGCTCCAGAAAATGAAGTATTTCTCCCAGAAAATGACTGCAAATTACACATGTTTTGTTATACACAGGTTTATTTCCTTTTGGGTGTATTGGAGCAACACAAAAAAGCAGAGAAAACAAAGGCGAATTGGATATAATTTCACACAAGCCCCCCAAAATGGGCCAGACAAAATTATTATTAATATTTGGTTGCACACCCTTTGGAATAAATAAGTGCAATCACTCATTTCCTATAACCATCAACAAGCTTCTTACATCCTTCAACTGAAATTTTGGACCACTCTTATATGTGAAGGGCGCCTTCTCCCAACAGCAATTTAATGATCTCTCTATAGGTGTTCATTGGGATTTAGATCCGGACTCAGTGCTGACCACTTCAGAACTCTCCAACGCTTTGTTTCCATCCATTTCTGGGGGCTTCTTGAAGTATATTTAGGGTCATTTTGCTGCTGGAAGACCCATGATCTAGGATGCAAACCCAGCTTTCTGACACTAGGCACTACATAGCAACCCAAAATCCTTTGGTAATCTTCATGATGCCTTGCACACAGTCAAGGGACCCAGTGCCAGAGGCAACAAAATAATCCCAAAACATATTTGAACCTCCACCATATTCGACTGTTGGCAGTGTCTGACTGGGGTGCTAAGGGCCCACCAGTAACCAACTCCAGTGCCCCACTTTTCAGCTACATGCAAATGTGACATTATCCTCAATCACAAATTTCTATGACAATGAATTGGGTAAATTAAATAATTCATTTCATTTACCCAATTGTTAAATGAATAAGTTGCTGCATTTGTCTGTACATAGTGATTCAAGTGTATTGTGCCAAGTACTGCTCATATAAGAGGCAGGTTGCCCACCGGAGGATTCTCCTGTTCTCCTGTGGGCCAGTCCAAGCCTGATAGAGCTGTGGTGTATTATTCTATAGTCACCTGTCCCCTCCAATGCCCGATTAACGTGTTGCAACTGCAAGAACTAGTAAAGATCAGTGTGGGGCCGGTCACACTCCTCCTGCAGCTGTCATTAGATGAATCTGCCACATTTTTTGGCTGTCTTGTATAACTTGACACCACCTATTAGTTGCTTACCTTGTGCCAGAAATGTGTGCTACAATTTTGGTGCAATTTCTGGTCCTCGCTACAGAATATTAGACCCCTCCCCTCTTAGTTAAGCCACACCCTTCTCATCTAAGGCACAGAAAGTGTTTAAAACACGAGGAACAAGTCATGAAATAAAGTTTCTGCCGCACATAACTACAGAATTCTGTCCCATGTAGCTGATAAATCTCTCCCAGTGACGTCTGATTAATATTTATATTTGTATTGAACATAAAACCACAATCTTGGGGCCATTACCAGCCTACTTTATACATGTTTAATTGATATCACAAGTTGTTTTATCCCAAAATATCTCTGCAGCTCCCTCATATAATTGTATGAAAAATATGAAGAAATATATGTGTGTGCCCACATATTATCTGTACAGGTCCATATATCAGCCACTATTATGAGAAATATGTAATAAAATACACTATACTACAATATCAGTGTCTTGTCCCTTTAAATCTGCAGCTACTTCTGTCACCATGGTAACAGTATTCATATTCAGCCAATAGGATTGCTCGGTTTGAATTTGAAGAAAAAAAAAAGTCCTATGTGGTCAGTTTGTTACATCTCATCTGAGTGTGAAGACAGACACCTGCGATCAGCGAGAGATTATAGGTATAAGACGTGATATAATATAACGGACGGAGCCACATCCCATCACACGCACTCAGCGACCTCAACTGACAGGAATCAGCACATTTACCAGAGGATAAGTCATTATTCCCCAACACATGATACGCTGAGACACCAGTGGGGGGCGCCGCACTCATTACATCTCCCATCTGGATGGATCCAGCAGCGAGATCCTGATAATTACCCCCAGCTTTGTTCCTCCATGGGGAATCGCCCCGGAGCACGCAGAACAGGTCGAAGTGTAGTACTGCTAGAACTCTGTACGATATCCCGTCCTCCATATACCACATAATACAGGGCTGGTACTACTGGGACAAGTCATCACCTATCCAGAGATCAGTGATAACTTGTTCCAGCTAGACATCCCCTTTAATGGAACAGATCACATATCTAACAGCCAACACTGTTCATTTCCAATCGTCCCCTGGCTCCAGTAATGCCCCTGAATATATCGCCAATATGAACCAAATACCAAACCCTCTGCTGACGCCTCCTGATATTTTATAGATTTTGGATACATTTCTACCAGAGAAGATATCAGCGGACACCATGGGGATTGAGTATTCTGCCAGCGTTGGACCAGGTAGTATCCATCAGTGATATCTGAACTTCGTCCATATTCTATTGTATATGGGTTTCTTCAGCTTTACCCCTTCCCAATATGACCAATTTATGTGTTTTTTTTCCTCTGCTCTTTCTAAGGGCTATAACTTTTTTAATGTCTGTCCACATAGAAGTGTAAGGTCTTGTTATTTTGCAGGACGAGCTGTACTTATAAATGACACCATTCATTTACCACATAGTACTAGAAAACGGGGAAAAATTCCAAGTGCAGTAAAATTGCAAAAAAAAAACAACACAAGTCTGACATTGTTTTTTTTGGGAACGGTTTTAATGCTGCACATTGTGCGGTAAAAACAACCTAGTAATAGGATCCTGCTCCTCAGGGTGATGACAGCAAGACCAAACTTGGCCAGTATTTTTGGGGAAAAGCAAACATTTTTTTGATTGTGTCACCATTTTTTCCGAGACCCATAACATTTTCATTTTTGGGGTTGATGGAGCTGTGTGGGGGCTTATTTTTTAAGGGGCATGACAAGGTTTTTATTGATACCATTTTGGGACAGATCTGACATTGTCATCGCTCCTTACAGGATTTTTTGCAGAGTTGTGAGAAATGAAAAAATGCAATTTTGGATTTTTTAATTTTATTCTGTTTAAGGTGTTTACTGATCAGGTTAATTTTTATATTGTGATAGATTGGACTTTTCAGGAAGTGACAATACCACTTAAGTATATTTTTTTATCATCTTTAATTTTAGTGGGAGGTGAGTTAAACGTGTGGGTTTTTTTCACATTTTTCTAGACTTTTTTTTAACTTTTCATTGTATTTGTATATATCATCTGATCGATTGCACTATATACAGCTATACCACAGTAATGCTCCATATAGCAAAATCACAGTCTCCTTTGCAGCCCAAATGAAGCTTCATTATGACAGACATGGGAGTCTTCAAAAGACCCTCGGCTGTCATAGCAATCCATCGGCGCCCTGCAATCGCGTCACAGGAGCACCAATGGGATGAGGCGCCCCAATGCCGGCTTGCTGTTAATGCTGCTGTCAGAGATTGACATCAGCATTTAACAGGTTAACAGTTGTGGGTAGATCTTGGCTGCTCCGCGGCTGTTACAGGCAGGTCCTGGTTTGTCACAGCCATTACCTGCCATGGGGCGAGCTGACCCAGTGACCCTGCTCCATACACCCACAACTGACTTATACCATACATGTACGGCGGATGTTGGTAAGGAGTTAAAGGAGTTGTCCAGCTTTGGGTACATTTTTTTTACTTCAATGCAAGTATTTGGGGCTAAAACTGATTTTTGTAATTGAGTTTCATTACAAATGTTGCCTCCTATATCTATGCTGTACTGTCTATTGCTGACTGCAGAATTAGCTAACTGAGAATCTATCAGTGAGCGCCTTATGACAGTCTTAAGGGAATTTGTAGATCTTTCATCTGGTTTTCTCCTGAGTGACTCTTAGCTAATTTAGAACCACAGAAAACATGAAAGTTGAATGTGCAGAGAAACAATGAGCCTGTAATAGCCAGTGAAAAACATTTAATGAAACCTAAATGTGAAAAATTATTTTTAGCAGTGAATACATGGACATAAGTGTGTATATATATATATATATATATATATATATATATATATATATATATATATATAAATTACTGCATCTTTTATGCTATTTATTAAGTCTCATGTAATTTTCTGGCTACCTATACAGCATCAAAAATACCAAAAAGCTTAAATCCCCAATGGAAGCTGATGGCACCAGTGAGAATATGGCCTAAGCATAATCTATAGGGAGAGGAGGACATTATTCACTCCAGTTTCCTGTGGCCCCTCCGGAGTACAGACTGCTGCACAGTAGTCGGCATTCTGCATTACGTGTAAAAGAGGAAAAACACCTCTTTACTCAGCGGGTTGAGGGGCAGCGTGGTGGTCAGTAGTGGCACTCTGGCACGTCCTCTCCGTACAGTGAGAATTGCTCCTAATATCTGGTTGTGTTTTCTGCAGACTACATCAGTCCTGAGGAACAGCTGAGGAGACTGGCATATTGTGTGAAGTTTCTCCCTTCTCCCCTCTACAAGAAGGAGGTCAGTGAGACGACTCAGGGCAGCGCTGCGGCCTCTTCTATAAGGTAGCTGTGTATTCGGATCTTCCTAGTTTCCTCCTAACTTCATCTCTTCTCTTCCAGCGCCTGATGCCGACCAACCCCATTGCCCAAAGAAGATGCATCGAAGAGTATAAAGCCAGGGAGAAAAGGAAGAGGGAAGAAAGGCGCAAGGAACTAAAAGAACGGCGCAAGTACCTGGATGAAGAGGAAGACGAGGAAGAAGAGAAGGAAGAAGAGGAGAAAGCAGCAAAGAAGATAAAGCTGGACATCATGGATTTAAGACAGAAGACACTAAAAGAACTGTGCGCCTACCTGGATGAAGAGGAAGAAGAGGAAGAAAAGAAAGAACAGAAAGCAAAGAAGATGAAACTCCACATCAAGATCCCTAGGGGGGAAGTGACGGCCAAAGCCCAGAAAAGAAGACAACCGATCCCAACAACAAGAAGGAAGAAGCAGTACCAGACCAACTTCAGCCAGTACATCAACCGGTATTTGAGAGGAAAGAGGAACATCATGTGGACCATCCTGCTGGGATCTCTCTGCCGATAACATCTCATACGGCAATACCGGCTGGTAAGTATAAGACCACAAAAGAAATAACAGAAGGATAGTGTAACATAGTGGTAGTAGATCAGGGTTAGTGTAATAAGAGTAATAATACTAGTGATAATAGTAAGAAAGTAATAAAATAGTAATAAAATAACAGGAGTAATAGTAGTAGGTTGAATAGCAGTGTGATCCAGGGTCCTAGGACTGATCGCCTTTTCTCGGGGTCAAGAAGGAATTTTTCCCCAGTGACACAAATTGGCTGAAGGTGTCCTGGGGTTTTTGCCTTTTTCTGGATCAACACTGTAGGTATAGGGTAGTATTAGTAGTGATAGGAAAGGAGAATAATACTAATAAAATAGCAGTTAATTAATAATAAGATAAACTAGTTATATCTATAAAAAGAAGAAAAACTTAAATAAAAATAATTATAGAAATAGTTTAATCAGTACTGTAATATTAAATAGTTATAGAAAAGTTAGAATAGTACTGTAATAAGAAAGCAGGACATAAATAATAAAAATACAATCTTTAAAAATAACAAAAAACTATATTAAAAACAACTATATTAGAACATTTAGTACAGTAATAGTAATTACATAAATACTAATAACATAATTAGGTTTGATCCAGGGTCCTAGGACTGATCGCCTTTTCTCGGGGTCAAGAAGGAATTTTTCCCCTGTGACACAAATTGGCTGAAGGTGTCCAGGGGTTTTTGCCTTCTTCTGGATCAACACTGTAGGTATAGTGTATTATTAGTAGTGATAGGAAAGAAGAATAATACTGTAATAAGATAGCAGGATGTTAATAATAGTAATGATATTAAGTAGTTATATCTATCTATAAAAAAAAATAATAACTGCAGTAGTAGTACAATAAGTAGTGTAATATCAATAAGATAGCTAGTAATAACATTATTAGGTTTGATCCAGGGTTCTAGGACTGATCGCCTTTTCTCGGGGTCAAGAAGGAATTTTTCCCCTGTGACACAAATTGGCTGAAGGTGTCCTGGGGTTTTTGCCTTCTTCTGGATCAACAGCTTCTGGTATAAGGATTTTAGTAATACCATTTTTAGAATCACAAGAGTAATACAAAATTTTAAAATTAATTAAAAAAATAAAATTATAACAGGTACATTTTTAATTGTAATAGTGCAGCAATAATAAAAATGGTAATAATAATAATATTATTATTAATAATAATACATTTGTGAGGCCTAGTTACAGTTAGTAAGTTAATGTAGTGTTAGTGTAGGGACCCATCTGAAGAGGTCGCCTTGACGTTGGCAGATGGGCTCGCACAATTTGCTCAAAATGTGCGCTAAGAACCTCATCTTTTTTGTACAGGAGATCTAGCAGTAATACCATTCAGGAGATAGGTATCTGTGCACACACATTTTGCAAATTCCTTTTGTGCAGCACACAGGGCAGGTATACAGGTAAAGGGCGCTCATATCTAGCGATAGTGTTACAGTAATATTATAACTGGGCCTTAAGAGGGTTGTCCAGTCCAAAACGATAAGTCTGCAATCACTCCTTGTGACTGCAGATTTATGAATCCGCCTAGTGCATGCACTGTGTGCTGCGGGGATTTGCCGGTCTCTGAGCCTGAGGGCATATATGAGTTATAAATACTCCAGTATATGGAGCGAGGCTGCGCCCAGACAAGTGATGGGACCGTCCAGTGGGCGTGGACAACTAGAGGGCGCGGCCTCACTCCAAAGCCGCGCCCACTGCCCGGGAGCATGTATAACTCATACTTACATTCCAATCCTAGTTCAGAAACCGACAAATCCCCAGAGCACACAGTGCCTGCGCTGGGATACTCATAAGTCTGCAGTCACACAGAGTGACTGCAGACTTATCGATTTCGACCGGACAACCACTTTAAAGGTAAAATGCTGTTAAAGGGAATCTGTCACCCCCTGGGAGTTATTAGACCGTTACTATGGGCATACGGGGTATAGAAAAGTAAATCTATACATACCTGTATGGCCCATAGTAGAGGTCTGATTGCAGAGAAAAGTAGTTTCATCTTTTTGGTTTTCAACAGGCTTGCCGTCCTATCTGATTATTATTCCCCTAAATCGCCGACTATCAGCCTAGTTACCACTTTCCCTCCCTCCCTTGCACGTCACAAGGCATTGTGACGTGATGCTTTCCTTCCTCACCTCTCTGCACATGCGCAAAGCTCGGCTCTTATAGACAGCGATTTGTTTCCTCCGGGCCGGGTTTGTATGAGCACAATACCGCAGGGCTCTACTGCTCCGGCGCCGGTGAGTCACTGTGACTTCCACCTACAAGAAGGTTTCCTGCGGCACTGTGCTCATACAAACCCGGCCGGGAGGAAACAAAGTGCGGTCTATAAGAGCCACGATTTGCGCATGCAGGTGAGAAGGGAAAGCGGGTGAGGGAAAATGGTAACTAGGCTGATAGGTGACGATTTAGGGGAATAATATTCAGATAGACGGGCATTGCTTGGCGTCCCCCGGACGGCAAGCTTGTTGAAAACCAAAAAGATAAAACTACTTTTCGCTGCAATCAGACCTCTACCATGGGCCATACAGGTAAGTATAGATTTACTTTTCTATACCCAGTATGCCCATAGTAGCGGTCTGATAACTCCTAGGGGGTGACAGATTCCCTATAACAATAGATCTTAGAAACAAATAGATAACTAGAACCTGTAATTAAATGGTTCCCAGCTAGTGATGAATATGTAAAGGGCAGTCTGGTACCAGGACCCGCGTTATAGGACACATTATCATCAGGCAGGTGCAGTCAGGGCTCTTACAAGATCTGCGGCAGTCATGTAGCGGTATAACACAGTCCCGCTTCTGCCTCAGTCGCCGGCAGTGGAGCCAACCCTGATCCTGGCAACTTAACCCTTTATGTGACACAGTCAGTGGCTTCCACAGCATGTAGGCACTTTAGACAAAAGGAGAGGGAGGCGCGATCATAGTGCCGATGAGTTTCTATGGCAGCCGAGATCTAACAATGGGCCCCATGACGGCCATCTTACTGCTCCTATTAGACCCCGGCTGAGGAGAGGTCTATGAGGACACCGGTCAGAGTTATGTCGCCTGCTCTGCAGCTATTAGAAATATCTAGGGCTGATTAGTTTGCTATTTGTAAACTGAATCAAGCTCCCCAGCAGTGCTGGGCTACCACTGGTGTGGTCAGGGCTATTGGACTCCTAGATTGGGCAGAGGAGCTAAGTCTTCAGCAGGAGCTAGCTGAGGAGAGCGGAACGACTTGCATGGGGCTGCTGCACAAGAAGCAGCTCACAAGGTGGACATTTATCCGGAGATGCGATGCCCGGGCTGTGATCTGCTGTACAGGCTGCATAGTCGCTGCCTCCTAGGACCCGAACTTCACCCCTAACAGGCACAGCAGAGCTCGGACGGCTGCAAGTAGCCGGAGAGCGGCTGATTAGTGACTGCTGCGTCTCCTGCACTCAGAAAGGAGCCATACAGAGAGGGGGCTCAGTAATGATGAATACGGAAAGTGTCCACCCCTCACATGCCCTATATGCGACCCCCAGAGGAAAAGTCTCCCCTATACCCAGCGCCTCATCCCGCCTTCACTGCTGGTGTGCTCCATTGCTTAAAGGGGATGTCTGATGAAAACAAGTTATCACTTATCCACAGGCTGGGTGATCACTTATCGATCATAGGGTCCGACCGCTTGGAACCATCGTCTGATCGGGAACTTTTATCCTGTTAGAAAGGACACAACCAGCATTAAAGAGAACCTAAAATATAACTTTTAATAATATATAATACATTAAAAACAACTGGTATTAACTAGCGATGAGCGAGCGTGCTCGCCACTGCTAGGTACTCGCCCGAGCATCTCACTGCTCGAGATGCTCAGCGCTCTGCGAGAATTTCCAGGTTGCTCGGGTGGGAACTCGGGTACCCTCCCTGCATATTTGGTGGTCTTTAGAGAGCCAATGAACATGCAGGGATTGCCTGCCACGCACTGTAATGCTGTAGCCATGTTGTTTGTTGGCATTGTAGTGATTGGCTGGCTGCACAGCGTTATCAGGTGTATATAAGACCGGGCACCGCCATGCTCGTCACAGTCTAACTCGGAATCAGGCAGTGTAGGGAGAGATGCTGCTGAGCTAGGCAGAAATTTGGTTGTTTATTAGTTAGTGCAGGTATACCACAACATCTACAGATATCCATCTGAACTAACAGTCCTTCTGAGGACTAATCCAGCTGCATATTTTCAGTGGTGTAGGTGATAGCAGGAGCTAGGCAGGCAGGCAGTGTATGTGGCAGACGGCAGTACATAATACAGCACAAAAGGCTCCATTCCAGTTCTGTCTGATCCTGCTGTTACAGATATTTCTTGAAATAGCCCCAGGTATCAGGGGCCAGGGATAAAAAAAAAATTATCTTAATCCTGATTATTTGCTTAAAAAGCAATCCAGAGAACACCGTTTTTCTGCTCCATTACCTTGTTGCCACAGCAGAATACAGCCAGATTCTTTCTATATTGCAGTGATAAAAATCCAGAAATTTGTAGTGAACGTGGAAAATATTGGCCTCCATTTCAATTTTGTTGCAGTGTGTGTCAGTGAAGTTATTGACACGAAATCGCTGTGAAAAATAGTAACCTACAGGCCAGCTATTTAAAACTGTGGTTTTCTGTCACATGTATCACATATCACTGCTGTTCAAATCCAGCCATTTGTAGTGAACGTGGAAAATATTGTCTTCCATTTAAAATGGGCAAGGCGCGTCGCAAGGGACGGGGAAGTGGACGTGATGGTGATGGTGCATGCATAGGATGAGGCCGAGGTTGTGGGCAAGCTGAAATTGTGCCACAACAAACACCCACATCTTGTCGCTCGACCTTCCTGTCCCAATTAATAGGCGACCGCAGAACACCACTATTGAACACAGAGCAGTGTGAAAAGGTTATTGGTTGGATAGCAGATAATGCTTCCAATCACTTAGCCAACACCACCACCACCCTGTCTTCCACACAGTTAAGTCTCAGTAGCCGTGAGTCTGGATTGCATATTCCTCACCCTTTTCCTCGTTCCTCCCATCATGCCGAGTGCCCAGAGACAACTGATCCCACACTTGGACACTCCGAAGAGCTGTTCACTTTTCCATTTATAGATTCGGGCATCTCGCCGGGTCCACTTGAAGAGGGTCAAGAGGAGACTGCATGTAGTGATGCCAACATATTTGAGCAACCACGGTCACACGAACGTGATGGTTGGAAACTGTGAGAGGAGGCAGATGATCATGAGACACAATTGCCAGAAAGTCAAGAGGAGGACCAGGGTACGGAAGTGGAAGATGAGGTGGTGGATGATATAGTAACTGACGCAACCTGGCAGGGGGACATGCAGAGCGAGGATAGCAGCACACAGGAGGAGGGAGGCATATCACCACAACAGGCAAGAAGAAGCAGTGTGGTGGCCGCAGACACACGGCGGGAAAACGTTCCTCGTAACGCCAACACAACGAAAGTTGCCAGTACAACTGTTGGGTCTTCCCGAGTCTGGTTTTTTTTTAAAGACTCTGCCGATAACTAAAAAAAAAGGCCATTCTCACCACCTACCAGGCCAGCATCAGCAGGGCTAGCAAAACTACCAGCCTGACCACCACCAGCATGATCAGGCACATGGCAGCAAAACACCCGACTAAGTGGGCCAAACCCCAGGGTCCAGCAACAGTGTCTGTGGGTGACACCACTGCTTGTTCCACTGTTGTGCGTGCATGCCAATCCCCTTTCCAAGGCACATACCAAGATGCCTCCCGCCCTGAACATGTCGTTGAACACTCTCAACAAGCACCATTAGCAAGCACGTCCACGTCCCAGAGCAGTTTTCAGTTGTCCCTATCCCACACATTTTGCGAATGCTTGCGCTCGAAATGTTGCCTTTTAGACTCGTGGAGAATGAAGCTTTCCACAACCAGATGGCGGCAGCCGTCCCTCAGTACTCGGTCCCCAGCCACCACTATTTCTCCAAGTGTGCCGTCCCCGCTTTACACAAGCACATGTCCCACAACATTATTCATGCCCTCAACAATGAAGTTACTGAGAAAGTCCACCTAACCACGGACACGTGGACAAGTGCTTGTGGGAAGGGACGGTACATCTCGCTGACGGCACACTGGGTGTTAATAGAGAGAGCCGGGACCCGGTCGGACCTTGGGACGGAACACGTCCTTCCGACGCTGAGGATTGCGGGCCCTGGGTCAATCAGGGTAGCCCCCACATTCTACAGCTCCTGCACTTTATCCTCCTCCACTTCAGCCTCCATCTCAGAAATTACCACATCAGTCACAAGCTGGAAGCACTGCAGCACTGCCTCAGCCAAGCGGCTACAGGCTGTGCTGAAGCTAATATACTTATGTGCTTATATGTGACAAACCACACAACGCTGAAGAGTTGTGGACAGCTCTGAAAGAGCAGGCAGATCTGAGGCTCACACCGCTGAACCTACAGCCAGGCATGGTCATATGTGACAATTGCCGGAACCTGGTGGCTTCCTTTCACTAGAACTACAGGGCCTAGAAGAAACCTACTATGTAATTTTACGTGACCTGCACTTCATGGCGGAGATGCTGCTTCCTCAACGCTTCCACTTTGCAATAAAACCATTCACAGAAATGTGATGAACTGATTTTAACAACTGTGGCATCCTATAAAAGGACTAGGCTCAAATACAGTGAGTTCTTTAGAATGAGCCATTCTTTTGCAAATGTTGGTAAAGGCAGCCTGAATGGCAAGCGGTTGGATTGTATACACATGTGATCATGAGACTGAATAAAAATAAACTGAATTCAATGATTAAGAAGTGTGTCCCAATACTTTAGTTAATAAAGTGTATTTCCTCACTTCCTTGTGTCGCTCCCTGATCCTCTTTAAATCTAGAATGACATATGGAAAAAGTATACGGATTCAAAATAATAGAGATATTTTTAAAGGGTTATTAAGAACTTTAACATCAAGGACTTAGCCTAAGGAAAGCTATCAAGCTTTGATCAGTAGGAACTGCACTGATCAGCACCGTGAAGAGATCATTTTATGGCTTTTTTTATAAACTAGAGAGATGATAAAAAAAATCTTCTTAACCACTTCGCACCAGAGCCTGTTTTTGCCTTCGTGACCGGGCCAATTTTTTCAATTCTGACCACTGTCACTTTATGAAGCAATTACTCTGGAATGCTTCAATGGATTCCCCTGATTCTGAGAATCTTTTTTCGTGACATATTGTACTTCATGATAGTGGTAAAATTTCTTTGATATCACTTGCGTTTATTTGTGAAAAAATCGGAAATTTGGCTAAAATGTAGAAAATTTTGCAATTTTCAAACTTTGAATTTTCATGCCCTTAAATCAGAGAGATATGTCACACAAAATAGATAATAAATAACATTTCCTACATGTCTACTTTACATCAGCACAAATTTTGGAACCAAAATTTTTTTTTTTTAGGGAGCTATAAGGGTTAAAAGTTGACCAGCGATTTCTCATTTTTCCAACAAAATTTACAAAAACATTTTTTTAGGGACCACATCATATTTGAAGTCACTTTGAGGGGTCTTTATGACAGAAAATACCCAAAAGTGACACCATTCTAAAAACTGCACCCCTCAAGGTGCTCAAAACCACATTCAAGAACTTTATTAACCCTTCAGGTGCTTCACAGGAATTTTTGGAATGTGGAAGAAAAAAATTAACATTTAACTTTTTTCACAAAAATGTTACTTTAGACCCAATTTTTTTTATTTTCACAGGGGTAACAGGAAAAAATGGACCCCAAAATGTTTTGTGCAATTTCTTTTGAGCGCGCTGATACCCCATATGTGAGGGAAAACCACTGTTTGGGCGCACGGCAGGGTTTGGAAGGGAAGGAGCGCCATTTGACTTTTTGAATGTAAAATTTGTCTGAATAATTAGCAGACGCCATGTTGCGTTTGGAGAGCCCCTGATGTTCCTAAACAGAGGAAACCCCCCACAAGTGAACCATTTTGGAAACTAGACCCCTTAGGGAACTTATCTAGATGTGTGGTGAGCACCTTGAACCCCAAGGTGCTTCACAGAAGTTTATAATAATCAGCTGTAAAAATAAAATTTTCACATTTTTCCCACAAAAACGTTTTTCATCCCTTAATTTTGCATTATCATAAGGGTAATTGGATAAATTGCACCATGAAATTTGTTGTGCAATTTCTCCTGAACACGCCGATACCCCATATGTGGGGGAAAACCACTGCTTTGGTGTACGGCTGGGTTCGGAAGAAAAAAGGAGCGCTATGTTGGCTGGGATAGGCAGCAGACACCATGTCACATTTGAAGAGTCGCTGACATGCCGAAACAGCAGAAACCCCCACAATTGACCCCTGTTATGATCTGCTACAGAGACTAAGGAAAGGCAGGAGATCTGTCCCTACAATAGAACTAAACTAGATCCCTACGATGTAACGGGGAACCTGATCCTGCGATCAGACCCGCTAAAGTCCTCGGCTAGTCTGAACGCAGACCTATAGATGTGGGGGAGGGATCCCTACAAGATTTAGGGACTGGGACAAGTTGGACACCTCCTAGCAGAAATAGTAGCAGTCAAAGACAAACACACAACAAAAAGCATAGAGGTCCGAAGACCTAGCAAAACTAACAGAGAATGGCAATAGAGCAACAAGCTAGCTCAACAGTAGTAAATACAAATGAAGTCCAGCAAAGCCAGGAGGGCGGAGCCGGATTAAATAGGCAAAATGGTCATGTGACCAGCAAACTAAAAAAAAACTAACAGGAGAGTTGTAACAAACCCATTTTGTAAACTACACCTCTCAAGGAATTCATCTAGGGAAGAAGTGAGTATTTTTTAATTTTTTAATTTATACCATTGGGCAGTGAAAAAAGCATAATTATATTTTTACCACAAAAAAATGTTTTACCCTCAGATTTTACATTTTCACACAGTTCAATGGGTAAAAATGGTGCCGAAATGTGTCACACAATTTCTTCTAAAAGTGGCAATACCCCATATGTGGCTGTATCGTACCGCTCAGCCATACGGAGAGATCTGGGGGGACGGAGCGCTATTTGACAATTGGAGAACAAATTATTGTAGAATAGGCATTTGGATTTGGGAGCACAAAATTTTCTGAATTTCTTTTGGGGGGCAAGGGACATTTCGCTTTTCCAGAGCCTTTCTGCTACAAGTAACTTGGAAGTCCCTTATATTTTTAACAGATGACGGACCTGAGTTGGGACTAGCTTTTTTTGAGGACTGAGTTGAAGCTTTTATTGGGAACATTTTACGTAACATTTATCCGGCGCTCTAGGCTGAGCACTTACATCAGGGTTTCCATCTAAATTTCCAAGTGATGTAATTCAGATGAAACCCCTGCGGGATCCATTCACTGTAATGAGGCAGCAGAGTTACTCTGGACTCCGTCTGGCCTCTGTTTAGCGGTGTCCTTTTATTCAGAAGTGCACAAAACTGTGGCCAACCGCACTTTTATGCACGCCAAAAACAAATTACACCGTGGGATCACAGGCCAGACGGCATCCACAGTGGCCTATATCTGCCTCATTATAGGGAATCTTCCGTCATGGGTTCTGGCTGAATTACAAATGTCAGAGATTTACATGGAAACTCTGGCGTAAGTGCTCAGCGCAGAGCGCAGGATAAATGTGAGCAGAGCCTTACTGCGATCTTTGGGAGACATAATAAACAAATCAGTAGAAGGTGAAGAATTGGTTTTATTTATCTTTTTACGCCGTTCCTCGTGTGATATAACTGATTAGATTACTTTATTCTTCGGGTCGGTGCGATTACAGAGATACCAGATTTATATCAGGTTTTTATGACTGACAGCTGTCACACACAAAGAGACGCTTTTTTTTTGCAAAATCTAGTTTTTCCATCGCCATATTTTGAGAGCTATAATTTTTCCATATTTCGGCCGACAGAGTCATTTGATGGCTTGTTTTTTGCGGGACGAGTTGACATTTTTATTGGTACCATTTTTGGGTACGTGACATTTTTTGATCGCTTTCTATTCCGTTTTTTGGGAGGTAAAATTAACAAAAACCAACAATTCAGGAATTGTTTTTTGAGGTTTATTTTATGCCGTTCTGCGTATGGTAAACGTGATAATGCAGCATTATTCTTCGGGTCAGTACGTTTACAGCGATACTACACTTACTGTATATTTTCTTATGTTTTGGCGCTTTTACACAATAAAACAATTTTATATAAAAAATATTTTTTTTGCATTGCTTAATTCTGAGAGGTATAACTTTTTTATTTTTCGGCTGATGGAGCTGTATGGCGGCTTGTTTTTTGCGGAACAAGATGATATTTTCAGTGGTACCATTTTTATTTCCATTTTGCTTTTTGATCGCATTTTTTTCCACTTTTTGTTTGGCGATATGAGGAAAAAGCATAGTTTTTTGCTCCGTTTTTTATTTATTTTTGTTACGGTGTGCACAGAAGGAGTTAATTAGTGTGACAGTTTTATAGCTCGGGTTGTTTCGGACGCGACAATACCAAATATGTGTACATTTTTATTTTTGCAAAAATATATGGATTTATTGGTTTAATATTTTATTTATTTATTTTAATTTATTTTTTATTTTTTTTTTTAACAGCTTCAAAACATTTTTTTAAACTTTTTTTTACATTTTTACTTAGTCCCTGTATGGGACATTAATTTTTATTTTTCTGATCCCTGATCTCATGTAATTTAATAGACATATATTACATTACATGAGATCTTCACACAGTCAGTCTACTGCCAGGCTACAACTGCATGCTGAGCCAGGCAGGACACCATATATGGCAGAGCTGGAGGTGGTCATGTGACCTCCAGCTGCCATAGCAACCCAAGGTCCTGAAAGGAATCAGGGGTCATCGGAGAGGTAAATGGACAACCCCCTCTCCTCCTGCTGTCTTCTATATGCCGCGATCACTATAGATCGCGATATATAGAAGACAGCAAAGGGTTAACATCACTGGGACCTGATCTAATCAGGTCCCGATGATGTTACCTGTCAGAGCTATCGCTCTGTGCCGCTCCCACAGCGCTTGCAGGACCCTGGGGGTCCTGAGCGCTGCGAGACCACCCACCGTTTTTAAACGTCCGCGCTGCACAGAGCCCAGGCAGCGCGGACGTTTATCTACAGTGGGCGGTCGGGAAGCGGTTAAAGGGAATCTGTCAGCAGGATTCCACCCCCAAACTGTTTATATGTGCATGTAGCTCTTGTGACGGGGTGTGTGACAGAGAGGGCAGAGACAGCAGGCCGGAGAACAATCCAACAACCTATATTGGGACAGAAAGAATATAACACCAAACATAGATATGATTCCTGGAGTCTTCAAAGTGGTCACATAAAAGGAAGAAATCCGTGGGCGCCACCAGGTAATCCGATGCCAAGGACAATGTAACAACAGTTCTTATACTAGTTCCTCAAATCCAGCAGGGTAGGCAAGACATACCAATCCCACGTGGCAACTGATTTCCAATCTCCAATAGTCCAACTGATCCCCAATCTCGAATAGTCCATACACGTGCACAGCAGCAGATCCTCTCACCTCACACGACACAGCATCAACTAAAAAATCAAACATATGGCTTATTGTTCTCCTTCTCTTGGGATCAGCACCCGGGTTCGGCAGAGTTACTCACCCCCCAGCCACTTAAACATTTACTACAGGTAACTCAAAGGAAGAAGAAGCCTCCAGAACTCCAGCTCCAGCCAGTCTGCAGTTCTGAGCACCAGGGAAGCCATCTTCAGAGAGGAACAAATACACACATGCCCCCACCAAATGCAGGACAGAAAATGCTAATGTAGGCCTGATTACAGTATTTGTCCATGAAAACAGGCTGAGGAGTGTACACTCTGATACAACCCCTTCACCTATTAACTTGTATATTGACCTCAACAGGTCGCTTGTCAAGTACACGTACTGTAGATATAGCTGACGGGACTTATGGTTCCTCCTGTCTGGACAATCTATCTGCATTTTGGTGTTGGTTCTCTTTTGGATATCATACGATAAAGTTATAGGGTTGAAGGTCTGAGCTCCATTTTGCATCCTCTTTGACTTAAACTCTGATTCTTGCACCCACTAATTGGCACTGCAGATCTCCCACATGATTTCCAAGGACAATATCTGCAGGCAGGCCACTCATCACCCCAACCACACATTGCTTGATCACCAAAGCCAAAGTCCAGTTCTACACTTGATTCTGGGATATTCCTCCACTGGGCTCCAGCTAATTCAATGATAATCCCAGGTCCTTGCTGTATTGCCTCCGGCCGAACTACTCTGCGATCAGCTATGGCGAGAAATGCCCCAGAGACATAAAAACCAAGAACTTTTAAACAATCCGGCATGACTTCCTGTAAGTGCTTTCTTTGATGATTAGAGGAACTCATGGCTGTGGCCTGCACCCCATAAAACCCTAATAGTTGAACATGGCTGTCTGAGTCATTAGGCAAGTCAACTTGGAGGAGTGACACCTTTTCCTCAATGGTATTTGGCTTTAAATAATTGATAGGCCCTCCCCCTGTTTGATGCGGGCACCGGCAATGAGCCCGCATCTTCTCCAGCACATGATAGCTGAGATGATCAGCTGTCAAGTGCCCCTAACAGCTGCAGGTGGAATCGCGATCCACCCGCAGCTGTTAACATGTTAAATGCCGCTGTCAAATTCCGACAATGGCATTTAACATGGCCATGTCAGAAGCGCTTCATAAGATCTGCTCATCGGCACGGCCGTCACATGATCGCGGTTCACTGATGGGTTGGCATGACAACCGGGGTCTGCAGGAGACCCCTGTGGTTGTCATAGCCGATGAGATGATCGCAGCTTCCAATCTCCCATGGTGACTATTGAAGCATGTGAAAAGTGAAAAAAAATGTTTTTCTAAATATAAAAAAATATAAAAGTTCAAATCACCCCCCTTTCACCCCATTCAAAGTAATACAATAAAAAAAATCAAAAATACACATATTTGATATTGCCGCATTCAGAATCACCCAATCTATTAATATATAAAAATAATTTATCTCATGGGTAAACGGCGTAACAAGAAAAAGAATCAAAACCCCAGAATTAAGTTTTTTTGGTCTTCGCAACATTGCATTAAAATGCAATAATGGGCGGTCAAAACACAGTATCTACACCAAAATTATATCAATAAAAACATCAGCTCAATGCTCAAAAAATAAGCCATCACCAGCCCCAGATCTCGAAAAATGGAGACGCTAAGGGTCTCGGAAAATGGTGCCTTTTTTTTTTTTTTTTTTTAACAAACCTTGGATTTTTTTTCACTACCTAAATAAGAAAAGAACCTATACATGTTTGGTATCGACAAACTCATAATGATCTGGAATATCATAATAGCAGATCAGTTTTAGCATTTAGTGAACATGGTAAAAAAAAATTGTAGAATTGCACTTTATTTGCAATTTCACTGCACTTGGATTTTTTCCCCATTTTACAGTACACAATATGGTAAAACCAATAGTGTCGTTCAAAAGTACAACGCATCCTGCAAAAAACAAGCCCTCATATGGCCATATTGATGGAAAAATAAAACGTTATGGCTCTGGGAAAAAGGGGAGTAAAAAATGAAAACACAAAAACGGAAAAACCAAAGATGGTAAAGGGGTTAAATATGTTAAAGGTTCACATCGTCCTGCTCTATTAACTATAACTTCTTTGCTACTAGCAAAATGGTTCTCACTCTTTCTCACCATTACTTCTTCCTATATCTCAGCCAACTGTGTTAGTCTAGAACTAAGATTGGCAAGATCAAAACTTTTTTACTAAAATTATTTTCTCCTAAAGATGCAGTAAACGTGGCTGATACCAGTTATCATGCCTTCCATCCTGATATTTTTTTGCTATATTCTCACATATTGTGGTTTTACAGAAGGAAATGGATCCCATTTGTACCCATTGCCATCTATGTAAAGACACCAATAAATTGCTATGGCAGCCAGTGGCGAAACAATGTCCCAATTGTATTCCATATATGAAATCCTATTAGGTCCCGTAAGAAAGTTAAGTAAAGTTTAATGAAAAAATCCAAAAAGTTCAAAGAAAAAAACACAAATTTTAACGTAGAAAAAATGGTTTCCTTAAAAAAAAAAACGAAAAAAAAATACACATTATTGCCATGAAATTACTACACATAATTAGTATTATTGAATACAGAAAAACCCAAACTTAAAAAAAAATATTACCTCCATGATGAACATCTTAAAATTAAAGCTAAATTGCTCTTTTCTGTTATCCCCTCTACTCAAATTAATATTATAAAAAGTAATCAGTGTCATATGAACCTAAAATAATACCAATGAAAACAATAACAAATAATGAGCTCTCATATAGATCTGTTGCTGGTAAAAAAAATAAAGTTACAGGTCTAAATGAAAAAAAAAAATATTTAAAAGAAAGCATTTTTATTGTATACAGTCATGGCCAGAAGTGTTGGCACCCTTCAAATTGCTCCAGAAAATGAAGTATTTCTCCCAGAAAATGACTGCAAATTACACATGTTTTGTTATACACAGGTTTATTTCCTTTTGGGTGTATTGGAGCAACACAAAAAAGCAGAGGAAAAAAAGGCGAATTGGATATAATTTCACACAAGCCCCCCAAAATGGGCCAGACAAAATTATTATTAGTATTTGGTTGCACACCCTTTGGAATAAATAACTGCAATCACTCACTTCCTATAACCATCAACAAGCTTCTTACATCCTTCAACTGAAATTTTGGACCACTCTTATATGTGAAGGGCGCCTTCTCCCAACAGCAATTTAACGATCTCTCTACAGGTGTTCATTGGGATTTAGATCCGGACTCAGTGCTGACCACTTCAGAACTCTCCAGCGCTTTGTTTCCATCCATTTCTGGGGGCTTCTTGAAGTATATTTAGGGTCATTTTCCTGCTGGAAGACCCATGATCTAGGATGCAAACCCAGCTTTCTGACACTAGGCACTACATAGCAACCCAAAATCCTTTGGTAATCTTCATGATGCCTTGCACACAGTCAAGGCACCCAGTGCCAGAGGCAACAAAATAATCCCAAAACATATTTGAACCTCCACCATATTCGACTGTTGGCAGTGTCTGACTGGGGTGCTAAGGGCCCACCAGTAACCAACTCCAGTGCCCCACGTTTCAGCTACATGCAAATGTGACATTATCCTCAATCACAAATTTCTATGACAATGATTTGGGTAAATTAAATAATTCATTTCATTTACCCAATTGTTAAATGAATAAGTTGCTCCATTTGTCTGTACATAGTGATTCAAGTGTATTGTGCCAAGTACTGCTCATATAAGAGGCTGGTGGCCCACCGGAGGATTCTCCTGTTCTCCTGTGGGCCAGTCCAAGCCTGATAGAGCTGTGGTGTATTATTCTGTGGTCACCTGTCCCCTCCAATGCCCGATTAACGTGTTGCAACTGCAAGAACTGGTAAAGATCAGTGTGGGGCCGGTCACACTCCTCCTGCAGCTGTCATTAGATGAATCTGCCACATTTTTTGGCTGTCTTTTATAAATTGACACCACCTATTAGTTGCTTACCTTGTGCAAGAAACGTACGCTACAATTTTGGTGCAATTTCTGGTCCTCGCTACAGAATATTAGACCCCTCCCCTCTTAGTTAAGCCACACCCTTCTCATCTAAGGCACAGAAAGTGTTTAAAACACGAGGAACAAGTCATAAAATACAGTTTCTGCCGCACATAACTACAGAATTCTGTCCCATGTAGCTGATAAATCTCTCCCAGTGACGTCTGATTAATAGATTTGTATTGAACATAAAACCACAATTTTAGGACCATTACCAGCCTACTTTATACATGTTTAATTAATATCACAAGTTGTTTTAGCCCCAAAATATCTCTGCAGCTCCCTCATATAATTGTATGAAAAATATGAAGAAATATTGTGCCCACATATTATCTGTACAGGTCCATATATCAGCCACTATTATGAGAAATATGTAATAAAATACACTATACTACAATATTAGTGTCTTGTACCTTTAAATCTGCAGCTACTTCTGTCACCATGGTAACGGTATTCATACTCAGCCAATAGGATTGCTCGGTTTGAATCTGAAGAAAAAAAAAAAAGTCCTGTGTCATCAGTTTGTTACATCTCATCTGAGTGTGAAGACAGACACCTGCGATCAGCGAGAGATTATAGGTATAAGACGTGATATAATATAACGGACGGAGCCACATCCCATCACACGCACTCAGCGACCTCAACTGACAGGAATCAGCACATTTACCAGAGGATAAGTCATTATTCCCCAACACATGATACGCTGAGACACCAGTGGGGGGCGCCGCACTCATTACATCTCCCATCTGGATGGATCCAGCAGCGAGATCCTGATAATTACCCCCAGCTTCGCTCCTCCATGAGGAATCGCCCCGGAGCACGCAGAACAGGTCGAAGTGTAGTACTGCTAGAACTCTGTACGATATCCCGTCCTCCATATACCACATAATACAGGGCTGCTCCTACTGGGACAAGTCATCACCTATCCAGTGATCAGTGATAACTTGTTCCAGCTAGACATCCCCTTTAATGGAAGAGATCACATATCTAACAGCCAACACTGTTCATTTCCAATCGTCCCCTGGCTCCAGTAATGCCCCTGAATATATCGCCAATATGAGCCAAATACCAAACCCTCTGCTGACGCCTCCTGATGTTTTATAGATTTTGGATACGTTTCTACCAGAGAAGAAGTGAGCGGACACCATGGTGATCGAGTATTCTGCCAGCGTTGGACCAGGTAGTATCCATCAGTAATATCTGACCTTCCTCCATATTCTATTGTATATGGGTTTCTTCAGCTTTACCCCTTCCCAATATGACCAATTTATGGGTTTCTTTCCTCCGCTTTTTCTAAGGGCTATAACTTTTTTAATGTCTGTCCACATAGAAGTGTGAGGTCTTGTTATTTTGCAGGACGAGCTGTACTTATAAATGACACCATTCATTTACCACATAGCACTAGAAAACGGGGAAAAAATTCCAAGTGCAGTAAAATTGCAAAAAAAAACAACACAAGTCTGACATTGTTTTTTTTGGGAACGGTTTTAACGCTGCACATTGTGCGGTATTTTTTAAGGGGCATGACAAGGTTTTTATTGATACCATTTTGGGACAGATCTGACATTGTCATCGCTCGTTACAGGATTTTTTGCAATGTTGTGAGGAATGAAAAAATGCAATTTTGGATTTTTTAATTTTTTTCTGTTTAAGGTGTTTACTGATCAGGTTAATTTTTATATTGTGATAGATTGGACTTTTCAGGAAGTGACAATACCACATAAGTGTATTTTTTTATCATCTTTATTTTTAGTGGGAGGTGAGTTAAACGTGTGGGGTTTTTTCACATTTTTCTACACTTTTTTTTAACTTTTCATTGTATTTGTATATATCATCTGATCGATTGCACTATATACAGCTATACCACAGTAATGCTCCATATAGCAAAATCACAGTCTCCTTTGCAGCCCAAATGAAGCTTCATTATGACAGGCATGGGAGTCTTCAAAAGACCCCCGGCTGTCATAGCAATCCATCGGCGCCCTGTAATCTCATCACAGGAGCACCAATGGGATGAGGCACCCCAATGCCGGCTTGCTTGACATCAGCATTTAACAGGTTAACAGTTGTGGGTAGATCTTGGCTGCTCCGCGGTTGTTAGAGGCAGGTCCTGGTTTGTCACAGCCATTACCTGCCATGGGGCGAGCTGACCCTGTGACCCTGCTCCATACAACCACTACTGACTTATACCACACATGTACGGCGGATGTTGGTAAGGAGTTAAAGGAGTTGTCCAGCATTGGGTACATTTTTTTTACTTCAATGCAAGTATTTGGTGCTAAAACTGATTTTTGTAAATGAGTTTCATTACAAATGTTGCCTCCTATATCTATGCTGTACTGTCTATTGCTGACTGCAGAATTAGCTAACTGAGAATCTATCAGTGAGCGCCTTTTGACAGTCTTAAGGGAATTTGTAGATCTTTCATCTGGTTTTCTCCTGAGTGACTCTTAGCTAATTTAGAACCACAGAAAACATGAAAGTTGAATGTGCAGAGAAACAATGAGCCTGTAATAGCCAGTGAAAAACATTTAATGAAACCTAAATGTGAAAAATTATTTTTAGCAGTGAATACATGGACATAAGTGTGTATATATATATATATATATATATATATATAAATTACTGCATCTTTTATGCTATTTATTAAGTCTCATGTAATTTTCTGGCTACCTATACAGCATCAAAAATACCAAAAAGCTTAAATCCCCAATGGAAGCTGATGGCACCAGTGAGAATATGGCCTAAGCATAATCTATAGGGAGAGGAGGACATTATTCACTCCAGTTTCCTGTGGCCCCTCCGGAGTACAGACTGCTGCACAGTAGTCGGCATTCTGCATTACGTGTAAAAGAGGAAAAACACCTCTTTACTCAGCGGGTTGAGGGGCAGCGTGGTGGTCAGTAGTGGCACTCTGGCACGTCCTCTCTGTACAGTGAGAATTGCTCCTAATATCTGGTTGTGTTTTCTGCAGATTACATCAGTCCTGAGGAACAGCTGAGGAGACTGGCATATTGTGTGAAGTTTCTCCCTTCTCCCCTCTACAAGAAGGAGGTCAGGGAGACAACTCAGGGCAACGCTGCGGCCTCTTCTATAAGGTAGCTGTGTACTCGGATCTTCCTAGTATCCTCTTAACTTCATCTCTTCTCTTCCAGCGCCTGATGCCGACCAACCCCATTGCCCAAAGAAGATGCATCGAAGAGTATAAAGCCAGGGAGAAAAGGAAGAGGGAAGAAAGGCGCAAGGAACTAAAAGAACAGCGCAAGTACCTGGATGAAGAGGAAGAAGAGAAGGAAGAAGAGGAGAAAGCAGCAAAGAAGATAATGCTGGACATCATGGATTTAAGACAGAAGACACTAAAAGAACTGTGCGCCTACCTGGATGAAGAGGAAGAAGAGGAAGAAAAGAAAGAAGAGAAAGAAGAGAAAGCAAAGACGATGAAACTCCACATCAAGATCCCTAGGGGGGAAGTGACGGCCAAAGCCCAGAAAAGAAGACAACCGATCCCAACAACAAGAAGGAAGAAGCAGTACCAGACCAACTTCAGCCAGTACATCAACCGGTATTTGAGAGGAAAGAGGAACATCATGTGGACCATCCTGCTGGGACCTCTCTGCCGATAACATCACATACGGCAATACCGGCTGGTAAGTATAACACCACCAAAGAAATAACAGAAGGATAGTGTAATATAGTGGTAGTAGATCAGTGTTAGTGTAATAAGAGTAATAATACTAGCGATAATAGTAAGAAAGTAATAAAATAGTAATAAAATAACAGTAGTAATAGTAGTAGGTAGAATAGCAGTGTGATTCAGGGTCCTAGGACTGATCGCCTTTTCTCGGGGTCAAAAAGGAATTTTTCCCCAGTGACACAAATTGGCTTAAGGTGTCCTGGGGTTTTTGCCTTTTTCTGGATCAACACTGTAGGTATAGGGTAGTATTAGTAGTGATAGGAAAGGAGAATAATACTAATAAAATAGCAGTTAATTAATAATAAGATAAACTAGTTATATCTATAAAAAGAAGAAAAACTTAAATACAAATAATTATAGAAATAGTTTAATCAGCACTGTAATATTAAATAGTTATAGAAAAGTTAGAATAGTACTGTAATAAGAAAGCAGGACATAAATAATAAAAATACAATCTTTAAAAATAACAAAAAACTGTATTAAAAACAACTATATTAGAACATTTAGTACAGTAATAGTAATTACATAAATACTAATAACATAATTAGGTTTGATCCAGGGTCCTACGACTGATCGCCTTTTCTCGGGGTCAAGAAGGAATTTTTCCCCTGTGACACAAATTTTCTGAAGGTGTCCTGGGGTTTTTGCCATCTTCTGGATCAACACTGTAGGTATAGGGTACTATTAGTAGTGATAGGAAAGAAGAATAATGCTGTAATAAGATAGCAGGATGTTAATAATAGTAATGATATTAAGTAGTTATATCTATATATAAAAAAAATAATAATAACTGCAGTAGTAGTACAATAAGTAGTGTGATATCAATAAGATAGCTAGTAATAACATTATTAAGTTTGATCCAGGGTTCTAGGACTGATCGCCTTTTCTCGGGGTCAAGAAGGAATTTTTCCCCTGTGACACAAATTGGCTGAAGGTGTCCTGGGGTTTTTGCCTTCTTCTGGATCAACAGCTTCTGGTATAAGGATTTTAGTAATAACATTATTAGAATCACAAGAGTAATACAAAATTTTAAAACTAATTAAAAAAATAAAATTATAACAGGTACATTTTTAATTGTAATAGTGCAGCAATAATAAAAATGGTAATAATAATATTATTATTATTAATAATAATACATTTGTGAGGCCTAGTTACACTTAGTAAGTTAATGTAGTGTTAGTGTAGGGACCCATCTGAAGAGGTCGCCTTGACGTTGGCAGATGGGCTCGCACAATTTGCTCAAAATGTGCGCTAAGAACCTCATATTTCTATGTAATGGAGATCTAGCAGTAATCCCATTCAGGAGATAGGTATCTGTGCACACACATTTTGCAAATTCCTTTTGTGCAGCACACAGGGCAGGTATACAGGTAAAGGGAGCTCATATCTAGCGATCGTGTTACAGTAATATTATAACTGGGCCTTAAGAGGGTTGTCCAGTCCAAAACGATAAGTTTGCAATCACTCCTTGTGACTGCAGATTTATGAATCCGCCTAGTGCATGCACTGTGTGCTGCGGGGATTTGCCGGTCTCTGAGCCTGTGGGCATATATGAGTTTTAAATACTCCAGTATATGGAGCGAGGCTGCGTCAAGACAAGTGATGGGACAGTCCAGTGGGCGTGTACAACTAGAGGGCGCGGCCTCACTCCAAAGCCGTGCCCACTGCCCGGGAGCATGTACAACTCATACTTACATTCCAATCCGGGTTCAGAAACCGGCAAATCCCCAGAGCGCACAGTGCCTGCGCTGGGGTACTCCTAAGTCTGCAGTCACACAGAGTGACTGCAGACTTATCGATTTCGACCGGACAACCACTTTAAAGGTAAAATGCTGTTAAAGGGAATCTGTCACCCCCTGGGAGTTATTAGACCACTACTATGGGCATACGGGGTATAGAAAAGTAAATCTATACATACCTGTATGGCCCATAGTAGAGGTCTGATTGCAGAGAAAAGTAGTTTTATCTTTTTGGTTTTCAACAGGCTTGCCGTCCGGGGGACGCCAAGCACTGCCCGTCTATCTGAATATTATTCCCCTAAATCGTCACCTATTAGTCTAGTTACCATTCTCCCTCCCACCCTCGCACGTCACAAGGCATTGTGACGTGCGCTTTCCTTCCTCCCCTCTCTGCACATGTGCAAAGCTCGGCTCTTATAGACAGCGCTTTGTTTCCTCCGGGCTGGGTTTGTATGAGCACAATGTCGCAGGGCTCTACTGCTCAGGCGCCGGTGAGTCACTGTGACTTCCACCTACAAGAAGGTTTCCTGCGGCACTGTGCTCATACAAACCCGGCCGGGAGGAAACAAAGCGCGGTCTATAAGAGCCACGCTTTGCGCATGCAGGTGAGAAAGGAAAGCGGGGGAGGGAAAATGGTAACTAGGCTGATAGGTGACGATTTAGGGGAATAATATTCAGATAGACAGGCATTGCTTGGCGTCCCCCGGACGGCAAGCTTGTTGAAAACCAAAAACATAAAACTATTTTTCGCTGCAATCAGACCTCTATCATGGGCAATACAGGTAATTATAGATTTACTTTTCTATAACCCAGTATGCCCATAGTAGCGGTCTGATAACTCCCAGGGGGTGACAGATTCCCTTTAACAGTAGATCCTAGAAACAAATAGATAACTAGAACCTGTAAGTAATTGGTTCCCAGCTAGTGATGAATATGTAAAGGGCAGACTGGTACCAGGACCCACTCTATAGTGCACATTATCATCAGGCAGGTGCAGTCAGGGCTCTTACAAGATCTGCGGCAGTCATGTACCGGTATAACACAGTCCCGCTTCGGCCTCAGTTGCCGGCAGTGGAGCCAACCCTGATCCTGGCAACTTAACCCTTTATATGACACCGTCAGTGGCTTCCACAGCATGCAGGCACTTTAGACAAAAGGAGAGGGAGGCGCGATCATGGTGCCGATGAGTTTCTATGGCAGCCGAGATTTAACAATTGGCCCCATGACGGCCATCTTACTGCTCCTATTAGACCCTGGCTTAGGAGAGGTCTATGAGGACACCAGTCAGAGTTATGCCGCCTGCTCTGCAGCTATTAGAAATATCTAGGGCTGATTAGTTTTCTATTTGTAAACTGGATCTAGCTCGGCCCCGCAGCAGCGCTGGGCTACCACTGGTGTGGTCAGGGCTATTGGGCTCCTAGATTGGGCAGAGGCGCTAAGTCTTCAGCAGGAGCTAGCTGAGGAGAGCGGAACGACTTGCATGGGGCTGCTGCACAAGAAGCAGCTCACAAGGTGGAGATTTATCCGGAGATGCGATGCCCAGGCTGTGATCTGCTGTGCAGGCTGCATAGTCGCTGCCTCCTAGGACCCGAACTTCACCCCTAACAGGCACAGCAGAGCTCGGACGGCTGCATGTAACCGGAGAGCAGCTGATTAGTGACTGCTGCGTCTCCTGCACTTAGATAAGAGCCACACAGAGAGGGGGCTCAGTAATGATGAATACGGGAAGTGTCCACCCCTCACATGCCTTATATGCGTCCCCCAGAGGTAAAGTCTCCCCTATACCCAGCGCCTCATCCCACCTTCACTGCTGGTGTGCTCCATTGCTTAAAGGGGATGTCTGATGAAAACAAGTTATCACTTATCCACAGCTCGGTGATCACTTACCGATCATAGAGTCCGACCGCTGGGAACCATCGTCTGATCAGGAACTTTTATCCTGTTAGAAAGGACACAACCAGCATTAAAGAGAACCTAAAATATAACTTTTAATAATATATAATACATTAAAAACAACTGGTATTAACTAGTGATGAGCGAGCGTGCTCGCCACTGCTAGGTACTCGCCCGATCATCTCACTGCTCGAGATGCTCAGCGCTCTGCGAGTATTTCCAGGTTGCTCGGGTGGGAACTCGGGTCCCCTCCCTGCATATTTGGTGCTCTTTAGAGAACCAATGAACATGCAGGGATTGCCTGCCACGCACTGTAATGCAGTAGCCATGTTGTTTGTGGGCATTATAGCGATTGGCTGGCCGCACAGCGTCATCAGGTGTATATAAAACCGGGCACCGCCATGCTCGTCACGGTCTATCCCGGAATGAGGCAGTGTAGGGAGAGATGCTGCTGAGCTAGGCAGAAATTTGGTTGTTTATTAGTTAGTGCAGGTATACCACAACATCTACAGATATTCATCTGAACTAACAGTCCTTCTGAGGACTAATCCAGCTGCATATTTTCAGTGGTGTAGGTGATAGCAGGAGCTAGGCAGGCAGGCAGTGTATGTGGCAGACAGCAGTACATAATACAGCATAAGAGGCTCCATTCCAGTTCTGTCTGCTCCTGCTGTAACAGATATTTCTTGAAATAGCCCCAGGTATGAGGGGCCAGGGATAAAAAAAAATTATCTTAATCATGATTATTTGCTTAAAAAACAATCCAGAGAACACCGTTTTTCTGCTCCATTAGCTTGTTGCCACAGCAGAATACAGCCGGATTCTTTCTATAATACAGCGATAAAAATCCAGAAATTTGTAGTGAACTTGGAAAATATTGGCCTCCATTTCAATTTTGTTGCAGTGTGTGTCAGTGAAGTTACTGACACGAGGTCGCTGAGAAAAATAGTAACCTACAGGCCAGCTATTTAAAACTATGGTTTTCCGTCACATGTATCACATATCACTGCTGTTCAAATCAAGCCAGTTGTAGTGAACGTGGAAAATATTGTCTTCCATTTAAAATGGGCAAGGCGCGTGGCAAGGGACGGGGAAGTGGACGTGATGGTGATGGTGCATGCATAGGACGAGGCCGAGGTTGTGGGCAAGCTGAAATTGTGCCACAGCAAACACTCACATCTTGTCGCTCGACCTTCCTGTCCCAATTAATAGGGGACCGCAGAACACCACTATTGAACACAGAGCAGTGTGAAAAGGTTATTGGTTGGATAGCAGATAATGCTTCCAGTCACTTAGCCAACACCACCACCACCCTGTCTTCCACACAGTCAAGTCTCAGTAGCCGTGAGTCTGGACTGCATATTCCTTACCCTTATCCTCGTTCCTCCCATCATGTCGAGTGCCCGGAGACAACTGATCCCACACTTGGACACACTGAAGAGCTGTTCACTTTTCCATTTATAGATTCGGGCATCTCGCCGGGTCGACTTGAAGCGGGGCAAGAGGAGACTGCATGTAGCGATGCCAAAATATTTGAGCAACCACGGTCACACGAACATGATGGTGTGAAACTGTGAGAAGAGGCAAATGATGATGAGACACAATTGCCAGAAAGTCAGGAGGAGGACAAGGGTACGGAAGTGGAATATGAGGTGGTGGATGATATAGTAACTGACGCAACCTGGCAGGGGGACATGCAGAGCGAGGATAGCAGCACACAGGAGGAGGGAGGCATAGCACTACAACAGGCAAGAAGAAGCAGTGTGGTGACCGCAGACACAAGGCGGGAAAACGTTCCTCGTAACGCCAACACAACGAAAGTTGCCAGTACAACTGTTGGGTCTTCCCGAGTCTGGTTGTTTTTTAAAGACTCTGCCGATAACTCAAAAAAGGCCATTTGCACCAACTAACAGGCCAGCATCAGCAGGGCTAGCAAAACTACCAGCCTGACCACCATCAGCGTGAGCAGCCACATGGCAGCAAAACACCCGACTAAGTGGGCCAAACCACTGCTTGATCCACTGTTGTGCGTGCATGCCAATCCCCTGTCCATGGCGCATACCAAGATGCATCCCGCCCTGCACCTGTCGTTGAACACTCTCAACTAGCACCATTAGCAAGCACGTCCACGTCCTTGTCCCAGAGCAGTTTTCAGTTGTCCCTATCCCACACATTTCGCGAATGCCTGTACTCGAAATGTTGCCTTTTAGACTCGTGGAGAATGAAGCTTTCCACAACCAGATGGCGGCAGCCATCCCTCAGTACTCGGTCCCCAGCCACCACTATTTCTCCCAGTGTGCCTTCCCCGCATTACACAAGCACATGTCCCCCAACATTATTCATGCCCTCAACAATGAAGTTACTGAGAAAGTCCATCTAACCATGGACACGTGGACAAGTGCTTGTGGGAAGGGACGGTACATCTCGCTGACAGCACACTGGGTGTTAATAGAGAGAGCCGGGACCCGGTCGGACCTTGGGATGGAACACGTCCTTCCGACGCCGAGGATTGTGGGCCCTGGGTCAATCAGGGTTGCCCCCCATTATACAGCTCCTGCACCTTATCCTCCTCCACTTCAGCCTCCATCTCAGAAATTACCACATCAGTCACAAGCTGGAAGCACTGCAGCACTGCCTCAGCCAAGCGGCAACAGGCTGTGCTGAAGCTAATATGCTTATGTGCTTATATGTGACAAACCACACAACGCTGAAGAGTTGTGGACAGCTCTGAAAGAGCAGGCAGATCTGAGGCTCACACCGCTGAATCTACAGCCAGGCATGGTCATATGACATGTGACAATGTCGGAATGCCGGAACCTGGTGGCTTCCTTTCACTAGAACTACAGGGCCTAGAAGAAACCTACTCTGTAATTTTACGTGACCTGCACTTCATGGCGGAGATGCTGCTTCCTCAATGCTTCCACTTTGCAATAAAACCATTCACAGAAATGTGATGAACTGATTTTAACAACTGTGGCATCCTATAAAAGGACTAGGCTCAAATACAGTGAGTTCTTTAGAATGAGCCATTCTTTTGCAAATGTTGGTAAAGGCAGCCTGAATGGCAAGCGGCTGGATTGTATACACATGTGATCATGAGACTGAATAAAAATAAACTGAATTCAATGATTAAGAAGTGTGTCCCAATACTTTAGTTAATAAAGTGTATTTCCTCACTTCCTTGTGTCGCTCCCTGATCCTCTTTAAATCTAGAATAACATATGGAAAAAGTATACGGATTCAAAATAATAGAGATATTTTTAAAGGGTTATTAAGAACTTTAACATCAAGGACTTAGCCTAAGGAAAGGCTATCAAGCTTTGATCAGTAGGAACTGCACTGATCCGCACAGTGAAGAGATCATTTTATGGCTCTTTTTTTTTTATAAACTAGAGAGATGATAAAAAAAATCTTCTTAAAGGGAATCTGTCAGCAGGATTCCACCCCCAAACTGTTTATATGAGCATGTAGCTCTTGTGACGGGGTGTGTGACAGAGAGGGCAGAGCCAGCAGCCCGGAGAACAATCCAACAACCTTTATTGGGACTGAAAGAATATAGCACCAAACATAGATATGATTCCTGGAGTCTTCAAAGTGGTCACATAAAAAGGAAGAAATCCATGGGCGCTACCAGGTAATCCGATGGCAAGGACAATGTAACAACAGTTCTTATACTAGTTCCTCAAATCCAGCATGGTAGGCAAGACATACCAATCCCACGTGGCAACTGATTTCCAATCTCCAATAGTCCAACTGATCCCCAATATCCAATAGTCCATACACGTGCACAGCAGCAGATCCTCTCACCTCGCACGACGCAGCATCAACTAAAAAATCAAACATATGGCTTATTATTCTCCTTCTCTTGGGATCAGCACCCGGGTTCAGCAGAGATACTCACCCCCCACCCAGTTAAACATTTACTACAGGTAACTCAAAGGAAGAAGAAGCCTCCAGAACTCCAGTTCCAGCCAGTCTGCAGTTCTGAGCACCAGGGAAGCCACCTTCAGAGAGTAACAAAGACACACATGTCCCCACCAGAAGCAGGACAGAAAAAGCTAATGTAGGCCTGATTACAGTATTTGTCCATGAAAACAGGCTGAGGAGTGTACACTCTGATACAACCCCTTCCCCTATCAACTTGTATATTGACCTCAACAGGTCGCTTGTCAAGTACACGTACTGTAGATATAGCTGACGGTACTTATGGTTCCTCCTGTCTGGACAATCCATCTGCATTTTGGTGTTGGTTCTCTTTTGGATATCATGCGATAAAGTTATAGGGTTGAAGGTCTGAGCTCCATTTTGCATCCTCTTTGACTTAAACTCTGATTCTTGCACCGACTAATTGGCACTACAGATCTCCCACATCATTTCCTAGGACAATATCTGCAGGCAGGCCACTCATCACCCCAAACACACATTGCTTGATCACCAAAGCCAAAGTCCAGTTCTACACTTGATTCTGGGATATTCCTCCACTGGGCTCCAGCTAATTCAATGATAATCCCAGGTCCTTGCTGTATTGCCTCCGGCCAAACCACTCTGGGATCAGCTATGGCGAGAAATGCCCCAAAGTCATAAAAACCAAGAACTTTTAAACAGTCCGGCATGACTTCCTGCAAGTGCTTTCTTTGATGATTAAAGGAACTCATGGCTGTGGCCTGCACCCCATAAAACCCTAATAGTTGAACATGGGTGTCTGAGTCATTAGGCAAGTCAACTTGGAGGAGTTGGTATTTGGCTTTAAATAATTGATAGGCCCTCCCCCTGTTTGATGCGGGCACCGGCAATGAGCCCGCATATTCTCCAGCACATGATAGCTGAGCTGATCAGCTGTCATGTGCCCCTAACAGCTGCAGGTGGAATCACGATCCACCCGCAGCTGTTAACATGTTAAATGCCGCTGTCAAATTACGACAGTGGCATTTAACATGGCCATGTCAGAAGCGCTTCATAAGATCTGCCCATCGGCACGGCCGTCACATGATCGCGGGTCGCTGATGGGTTGGCATGACAACCGGGGTCTGCAGGAGACCCCTGTGGTTGTCATAGCCGATGAGATTATCTCAGCTTCTAATCTCACATGGTGACTATTGAACCATGTGAAAAGTGAAAAAAAATGTTTTTCTAAATATAAAAAAATATAAAAGTTCAAATCACCCCCCTTTCACCCCATTCAAAGTAATACAATAAAGAAAAATCAAAAATACACATATTTGATATTGCCGCATTCAGAATCACCCGATCTATTAATATATAAAAATAATTTATCTGATGGGTAAACGGCGTAACAAGAAAAAGGATCAAAACCCCAGAATTACGTTTTTTTGGTCTTCGCAACATTGCATTAAAATGCAATAATGGGCAGTCAAAACACAGTATCTACACCAAAATGATATCAATAAAAACATTAGTTTAATGCTCAAAAAATAAGCCATCACCAGCCCCAGATCTTGAAAAATTGAGACGCTACGGGTCTCGGAAAATGGTGCCTTTTTTTTTTTTTATTTATTTTTTTACAAACTTTGGATTTTTTTCACTACCTAAATAAGAAAAGAACCTATACATGTTTGGTATCGACAATCACATAATGATCTGAGATATCATAATAGCAGATCAGTTTTAGCATTTAGTGAACATGGTAAAAAAAAATTGTAGAATTGCACTTTTTTTGCAATTTCACTGCACTTGGATTTTTTTCCCCATTTTACAGTACACAATATGGTAAAACCAATAGTGTCGTTCAATAGTACAATTCATCCTGCAAAAAACAAGCCATCATATGGCCATATTGATGGAAAAATAAAACGTTATGGCTCTGGGAAAAAGGGGAGTAAAAAATGAAAACACAAAAACGGAAAAACCCAAGATGGTAAAGGGGTTAAATATGTTCATGGTTCACATCGTCCTGCTCTATTAACTATAACTTCTTTGCTACTAGCAAAATGGTTCTCACTCTTTCTCACCATTACTTCTTCCTAAATCTCAGCCAATTGTGTTAGTCTAGAACTAAGATCGGCAAGATCAAAACTTTTTTACTAAAATGATTTTCTCCTAAAGATGCAGTAAACGTGGCTGATACCAGTTATCATGCCTTCCATCCTGATATTTTTTTGCTATATTCTCACATATTGTGGTTTTACAGAAGGAAATGGATCCCATTTGTACCCACTGACATCTATGTAAAGACACCAATAAATTGCTATGGCAGCCAGTGGCGAAACAATGTTCCAATTGTATTCCATATATGAAATCCTATTAGGTCCCGTAAGAAAGTTAAGTAAAGTTTAATGAAAAAATCCAAAAAGTTCAAAGAAAAAAGCACAAATTTTAACTGCTTTAAATGCTTTCTTTAAAAAAAAACTAAAAGAAAATAAACATTATTGCCATGAAATTACTACACATAATTAGTATTATTGAACACACAAAAACCCAAACTTAAAAAAAAAACATATTACCTCCATGATGAACATCTTAAAATTAAAGCTAAATTGCTCTTTTCTGTTATCCCCTCTACCCAAATGAATCAGTGTCATATGAACCTAAAATAATACCAATGAAAACTATAACAAATAATGAGCTCTCATATAGATCTTTTGTTGGTAAAAAAAAAAATATTTAAAAGAAAGCATTTTTATTGTATACAGTCATGGCCAGAAGTGTTGGCACCCTTGAAATTGCTCCAGAAAATGAAGTGTTTCTCCCAGAAAATGACTGCAAATTACACATGTTTTGTTATACACATGTTTATTTCCTTTTGGGTGTATTGGAGCAACACAAAAAAGCAGAGAAAAAAAGGCGAATTGGATAGAATTTCACACAAGCCCCCCAAAATGGGCCAGACAAAATTGTTCGCGCCCTCAACTTAATATTTGGTTGCACACCGTTTGGAATAAATAACTGCAATCACTCTCTTCCTTTAACCATCAACAAGCTTCTTACATCCTTCAACTGAAATTTTGGACCACTCTTATATGTGAAGGGCGCCTTCTCCCAACAGCAATTTAACGATCTCTCTACAGGTGTTCATTGGGATTTAGATCCGGACTCAGTGCTGACCACTTCAGAACTCTCCAGCGCTTTGTTTCCATCCATTTCTGGGGGCTTCTTGAAGTATATTTAGGGTCATTTTCCTGCTGGAAGACCCATGATCTAGGATGCAAACCCAGCTTTCTGACACTAGGCACTACATAGCAACCCAAAATCCTTTGGTAATCTTCATGATGCCTTGCACACAGTCAAGGGACCCAGTGCCAGAGGCAACAAAATAATCCCAAAACATATTTGAACCTCCACCATATTCGACTGTTGGCAGTGTCGGACTGGGGTGCTAAGGACCCACCAGTAACCAACTCCAGTGCCCCACTTTGCAGCTACATGCAAATGTGACATTATCCTCAATCACAATGAATTGGGTAAATTAAATAATTAAATAATTCATTTCATTTACCCAATTGTTAAATGAATAAGATGCTGCATTTGTCTGTACATAGTGATTCAAGTGTATTGTGCCAAGTACTGCTCATATAAGAGGCTGGTGGCCCACCGGAGGATTCTCCTGTTCTCCTGTGGGCCAGTCCAAGCCTGTTAGCGCTGTGGTGTATTATTCTATGGTCACCTGTCCCCTCCAATGCCCGATTAACGTGTTGCAACTGCAAGAACTAGTAAAGATCAGTGTGGGGCCGGTCACACTCCTCCTGCAGCTGTCATTAGATGAATCTGCCACATTTTTTGGCTGTCTTGTATAACTTGACACCACCTATTAGTTGCTTACCTTGTGCCAGAAACGTACGATACAATTTTGGTGCAATTTCTGGTCCTTGCTACAGAATATTAGACCCCTCCCCTCTTAGTTAAGCCACACCCTTCTCATCTAAGGCACAGAAAGTGTTTAAAACACGAGGAACAAGTCATGAAATACAGTTTCTGCCGCACATAACTACAGAATTCTGTCCCATGTAGCTGATAAATCTCTCCCAGTGACGTCTGATTAATAGATTTGTATTGAACATAAAACCACAATCTTATGACCATTACCAGCCTACTTTATACATGTTTAATTGATATCACAAGTTGTTTTATCCCCAAAATATCTCTGCAGCTCCCTCATACAATTGTATGAAAAATATGAAGAAATATATGTGTGTGCCCACATATTATCTGTACAGGTCCATATATCAGCCACTATTATGAGAAATATGTAATAAAATACACTATACTACAATATCAGTGGCTTGTGCCTTTAAATCTGCAGATACTTCTGACGCGCCCCCTGGGCCAGTGTTGGTTGGGGGATACCCGGAGCCGGATCAGATGGGGGTTGTAGTCTCCGAGTGGCGGTGACCCGGTCCGTGCCCAGGGTGTCAAGCTCAGTGTGTGGCAGTCCTACAGATGTTGCTGGATGTTCTTTAGTGTCGACTACGCCACCCGTTGATTTACGGTCAATACGGCCGCTGCTGCAGCAGGGTCCGCTGAGGCTGATGGTGTGTGTGCAGCTTCTGGTGGTATAACCCCCAACGGGAGGGGTATAGCCTCAGGGGGTCAGTTGTAGAGGGTGGTGGTTGTGGTGGTGCAGTGAGGATGGTAATAAGACTCAGAGTCGGGCTGTGCAGTTCAGGGTTTTTACTTACTGCTGTTGTTCTGGTCACTCCGGCCTTGAGTGACCGCCCGAGCCGTGCTGCATCCACCAGGTCCTGGACTCGGCCAACCCCCAGGTAATTCTGGAGCGTGATCCTGAGCTTCCTTTCTGTCGTTCCTTTTCTCTGGCCTTCCCCACCAGGGATCCACCTATATCCGGCTCCCTCGGGTCTCTTGGTGGGTACACCTCTTCTGGGTTCCCTGACCCTATACTTGGTCTGCCTTCCTGGTGGATTTAGTGGGGGGTCGTGGCAGATCCTGCCCACAACCTCCGGTCTCTGGCTGAGGATTAGTGCCCTCCACCAGCTTGGGATCCGGTACCCTTGTGCCAACCCTTCACCCTGTTGCTTGTATTTGGGCTCTTGGGGTTCCCTCTTCTTCCCCTCTGGGTCCTTCTGACTCCTCTCTCTCCTCTTTCAGGACTGCTTGACCCTCTACAACAGACTGACTAGCAGCTGTCTGCCTGTCTGACCCTGATCTAAGATGGTTCCCACCTTATATACTCCCTCTATGTGTGAGCTCAGGTGACCAGCACCCAATGAGCTCCTGGCATTACCCAGACTGCTCCCCCTATCTGCCCCTACACTACTGGGATGTTCCACCCCCCTCCCACTCCAGCCAGGGACAGACACTATCGTACCTGCACATAAACTGGTGGGAGTACCGTTGATCTGTCCCCCGGAAATGGGATGTATGTAGTGCATGCAGCCTACTGAGCTCAGTTCCACACTCCATCCTTACCCGGGAGTAGAATATCACACCTCTGGCTTGAGGTGCAATACCCCTGTAGCAGCCGAATCCTCAGGGTGCTACACTTCTGTCACCATGGTAACAGTATTCATACTCAGCCAATAGGATGGCTCGGTTTGAATTTGAAGAAAAAAAAAAAAAAGTCCTGTGTCGTCAGTTTGTTACATCTCATCTGAGTGTGAAGACAGACACCTGCGATCAGCGAGAGATTATAGGTATAAGACGTGATATAATATAATGGACGGAGCCACATCCCATCACACGCACTCAGCGACCACAACTGACAGGAATCAGCACATTTATCAGAGGATAAGTCATTATTCCCCAACACATGATGCGCTGAGACACCAGTGGGGGGCGCCGCACTCATTACATCTCCCATCTGGATGGATCCAGCAGCGAGATCCTGATAATTACCCCCAGCTTCACTCCTCCATGGGGAATGGCCCCGGAGCACACAGAACAGGTCGAAGTGTAGTACTGCTAGAACTCTGTACGATATCCGGTCCTCCATATACCACATAATACAGGGCTGCTCCTACTGGGACAAGTCATCACCTATCCAGTGATCAGTGATAACTTGTTCCAGCTAGACATCCCCTTTAATGGAAGAGATCACATATCTATCAGCCAACACTGTTCATTTCCAATCTTCCCCTGGCTCCAGTAATGCCCCTGAATATATCGCCAATATGAGCCAAATACCAAACCCTCTGCTGACGCCTCCTGATGTTTTATAGATTTTGGATACGTTTCTACCAGAGAAGAAGTGAGCGGACACCATGGGGATCGAGTATTCTGCCAGCATTGGACCAGGTAGTATCCATCAGTAATATCTGATCTTCCTCCATATTCTGTTGTAATATGGGTTTCTTCAGCTTTACCCCTTCCCAATATGACCAATTCATGGGTTTTTTTCCTCCGCTTTTTCTAAGGGCTATAACTTTTTTAATGTCTGTCCACATAGAAGTGTGAGGTCTTGTTATTTTGCAGGACGAGCTGTACTTATAAATGACACCATTCATTTACCACATAGTACTAGAAAACGGGGAAAAATTCCAAGTGCAGTAAAATTGCAAAAAAAAAACAACACAAGTCTGACATTGTTTTTTTGGGGAACGGTTTAAACGCTGCACATTGTGCGGTAAAAACTATCTAGTAATAGGATATTGCTCCTCAGGGTGATGACAGCAAGACCAAACTTGGCCAGTATTTTTGGGGAAAAGCAAACATTTTTTTGATTGTGTCACCATTTTTTCCGAGACCCATAACATTTTAATTTTTGGGGTTGATGGAGCTGTGTGGGGGCTTATTTTTTAAGGGGCATGACAAGGCTTTTATTGATACCATTTTGGGACAGATCTGACATTGTCATCGCTCTTTACAGGATTTTTTGCAGTGTTGTGAGGAATAAAAAAATGCAATTTTGGATTTTTTATTTTTTTTCTGTTTAAGGTGTTTACTGATCAGGTTAATTATTTTTATATTGTGATAGATTGGACTTTTCTGGAATTGACAATACCACCTAAGTGTATTTTTTTATCATCTTTATTTTTAGTGGGAGGTGAGTTAAACGTGTGGTTTTTTTTCCACATTTTTCTGAACTTTTTTTAACTTTTCATTGCATTTGTATATATCATCTGATCGATTGCACTATATACAGCTATACCACAGTAATGCTCCATATAGCAAAATCACAGTCTCCTTTGCAGCCCAAATGAAGCTTCATTATGACAGACATGGGAGTCTTCAAAAGACCCTCGGCTGTCATAGCAATCCATCGGCGCCCTGTAATCGCGTCACAGGAGCACCAATGGGATGAGGCGCCCCAATGCCGGCTTGCTGTTAATGCTGCTGTCAGAGATTGACATCAGCATTTAACAGGTTAACAGTTGTGGGTAGATCTTGGCTGCTCCGCGGCTATTACAGGCAGGTCCTGGTTTGTCACAGCCATTACCTGCCATGGGGCGAGCTGACCCTGTGACCCTGCTCCATACACCCACTACTGACTTATACCATACATGTACGGCGGATGTTGGTAAGGAGTTAAAGGAGTTGTCCAGCTTTGGGTACATTTTTTTTACTTCAATGCAAGTATTTGGGGCTAAAACTGATTTTTGTAATTGAGTTTCATTACAAATGTTGCCTCCTATATCTATGCTGTACTGTCTATTGCTGACTGCAGAATTACCTAACTGAGAATCTATCAGTGAGCGCCTTTTGACAGTCTTAAGGGAATTTGTAGATCTTTCATCTGGTTTTCTCCTGAGTGACTCTTAGCTAATTTAGAACCACAGAAAACATGAAAGTTGAATGTGCAGAGAAACAATGAGCCTGTAATAGCCAGTGAAAAACATTTAATGAAGCCTAAATGTGAAAAATTATTTTTAGCAGTGAATACATGGACATAAGTGTGTATATATATATATATATATATATATATATATAAATTACTGCATCTTTTATGCTATTTATTAAGTCTCATGTAATTTTCTGGCTACCTATACAGCATCAAAAATACCAAAAAGCTTAAATCCCCAATGGAAGCTGATGGCACCAGTGAGAATATGGCCTAAGCATAATCTATAGGGAGAGGAGGACATTATTCACTCCAGTTTCCTGTGGCCCCTCCGGAGTACAGACTGCTGCACAGTAGTCGGCATTCTGCATTACGTGTATAAGAGGAAAAACACCTCTTTACTCAGCGGGTTGAGGGGCAGCGTGGTGGTCAGTAGTGGCACTCTGGCACGTCCTCTCCGTACAGTGAGAATTGCTCCTAATATCTGGTTGTGTTTTCTGCAGATTACATCAGTCCTGAGGAACAGCTGAGGAGACTGGCATATTGTGTGAAGTTTCTCCCTTCTCCCCTCTACAAGAAGGAGGTCAGTGAGACAACTCAGGGCAGCACTGCGGCCTCTTCTATAAGGTAGCTGTGTATTCGGATCTTCTCAGTATGCTCTTAACTTCATCTCTTCTCTTCCAGCACCTGATGCCGACCAACCCCATTGCCCAAAGAAGATGCATAGAAGAGTATAAAGCCAGGGAGAAAAGGAAGAGGGAAGAAAGGCGCAAGGAACTAAAAGAACGGCGCAAGTACCTGGATGAAGAGGAAGACGAGGAAGAAGAGAAGGAAGAAGAGGAGAAAGCAGCAAAGAAGATAAAGCTGGACATCATGGAGAGGGATTTAAAACAGAAGACACTAAAAGAACTGTGCGCCTACCTGGATGAAGAGGAAGAAGAGGAAGAAAAGAAAGAAGAGAAAGAAGAGAAAGCAAAGAAGATGAAACTCCACATCAAGATCCCTAGGGGGAAAGGGACGGCCAAAGCCCAGAAAAGAAGACAACCGATCCCAACAACAAGAAGGAAGAAGCAGAACCAGACCAACTTCCGCCAGTACATCAACCGGTATTTGAGAGGAAAGAGGAACATCATGTGGACCATCCTGCTGGGACCTCTCTGCCGATAACATCACATACGGCAATACCGGCTGGTAAGTATAAGACCACCAAAGAAATAACAGAAGGATAGTGTAATATAGTTGTAGTAGATCAGGGTTAGTGTAATAAGAGTAATAATACTAGTGATAATAGTAGGAAATAAATAAAATAGTAATAAAATAACAGTAGTAATAGTAGTAGGTAGAATAGCAGTGTGATCCAGGGTCCTAGGACTGATCGCCTTTTCTCGGGGTCAAGAAGGAATTTTTCCCCAGTGACACAAATTGGCTTAAGGAGCCCTGGGGTTTTTGCCTTTTTCTGGATCAACACTGTAGGTATAGGGTAGTATTAGTAGTGATAGGAAAGGAGAATAATACTAATAAAATAGCAGTTAATTAATAATCAGATAAACTAGTTATATCTATAAAAAGAACAAAAACTTAAATACAAATAATTACAGAAATAGTTTAATCAGCACTGTAATATTAAATAGCTATAGAAAAGTTAGAATAGTACTGTAATAAGAAAGCAGGACATAAATAATAAAAATACAATCTTTAAAAATAACAAAAACCTATATTAAAACAACTATATTAGAACATTTAATACAGTAATACTAAGTACATAAATACTAATAACATAATTAGGTTTGATCCAGGGTCCTAGGACTGATCGCCTTTTCTCGGGGTCAAGAAGGAATTTTTCCCCTGTGACACAAATTGGCTGAAGGTGTCCGGGGTTTTTTGCCTTCTTCTGGATCAACACTGTAGGTATAGGGTAGTATTAGTAGTGATAGGAAAGAAGAATAATACTGCAATAAGATAGCAGGATGTTAATAATAGTAATGATATTAAGTAGTTATATCTATATAAAAAAAATTAAAATAATAACTGCAGTAGTAGTACAATAAGTAGTGTAATATCAATAAGATAGCTAGCAATAACATTATTAGGTTTGATCCAGGGTTCTAGGACTGATCGCCTTTTCTCGGGGTCAAGAAGGAATTTTCCCCTGTGACACAAATTGGCTGAAGGTGTCCTGGGGTTTTTGCCTTCTTCTGGATCAACAGCTTCTGGTATAAGGATTTTAGTAATACCATTATTAGAATCACAAGAGTAATACAAAATTTTAAAACTAATTAAAAAAATAAAATTATAACAGGTACATTTTTAATTGTAATAGTGCAGCAATAATAAAAATAGTAATAATAATATTATTATTAATAATAATACAATTGTGAGGCCTAGTTACAGTTAGTAAGTTAATGTAGTGTTAGTGTAGGGACCCATCTGAAGAGGACGCCTTGACGTAGGCAGATGGGCTCGCACAATTTGCTCAAAATGTGCGCTAAGAACCTCATATTTCTATGTACAGAGATCTAGCAGTCATACCATTCAGGAGATAGGTATCTGTGCACACACATTTTGCAAATTCCTTTTGTGCAGCACACAGGGCAGGTATACAGGTACAGGGCGCTCATATCTAGCGATAGTGTTACAGTAATATTATAACTGGGCCTTAAGAGGGTTGTCCAGTCCAAAACGATAAGTCTGCAATCACTCCTTGTGACTGAAGATTTATGAATCCGCCTAGTGCATGCACTGTGTGCTGCGGGGATTTGCCGGTCTCTGAGCCTGAGGGCATATATGAGTTATAAATACTCCAGTATATGGAGCGAGGCTGCGCCCAGACAAGTGATGGGACCGTCCAGTGGGCGTGGACGACTAGAGGGCGCGGCCTCACTCCAAAGCCGCGCCCACTGCCCGGGAGCATGTATAACTCATACTTACATTCCAATCCTGGTTCAGAAACCGGCAAATCCCCAGAGTGCACAGTGCCTGCGCTGGGGTACTCATAAGTCTGCAGTCACACAAAGTGACTGCAGACATATCGATTTTTTAAAGGTAAAATGCTGTTAACCCTAGAACGCATACCTGGGGCCTCGCAGGCCCGTCCTGTTAATTGTTTTCTATTTTCTGCAAGATTACTTTAGTTAGAATTTTGAAACTCTAGGTATTCCTCAGGTATATAGTTGTTTGTCATTTTTGTTTGAGTTATTCCATGTTATTTGCACACGGGCCTAAAAGGCCCCAGGTATGTGAAAAAGTAGATTTTTATGGTCATGCGTTCTAGGGTTAAAGGGAATCTGTCACCCCCTTGGAGTTATTAGACCGCTACTATGGGCATACGGGGTATAGAAAAGTAAATCTATACTTACCTGTATGGCTCATAGTAGAGGTCTGATTGCAGAGAAAAGTAGTTTTATCTGTTTGGTTTTCAACAGGCTTGCCGTCCTATCTGATTATTATTCCCCTAAATCGCCGACTATCAGCCTAGTTACCATTTTCCCTCCCTACCCCGCACGTCACAAGGCATTGTGACGTGCGCTTTCCTTCCTCACCTCTCTGCACATGCGCAAAGCTCGGCTCTTATAGACAGCGCTTTGTTTCCTCCGGGCCAGGTTTGTATGAGCACAATGCCGCAGGGCTCTATTGCTCAGGCGCCGGCGAGTCACTGTGACTTCCACCTACAAGAAGGTTTCCTGCGGCACTGTGCTCATACAAACCCGGCAGGGAGGAAACAAAAGGGCGGTCTATAAGAGCCACGCTTTGCGCATGCAGGTGAGAAGGGAAAAAGGGGGAGGGAAAACGGTAAATAGGCTGATAGGTGACGATTTAGGGGAATAATATTCAGATAGACAGGCATTGCTTGGCGTCCCCCGGACGGCAAGCTTGTTGAAAACCAAAAAGATAAAACTATTTTTCGCTGCAATCAGACCTCTACCATGGGCCATACAGGTAAGTATAGATTTACTTTTCTATACCCTCTATGCCCATAGCAGCGGTCTGATAACTCCCAGGGGGTGACAGATTCCCTTTAACAATAGATCCTAGAAACAAATAGATAACTAGAACCTGTAAGTAACTGGTTCCCAGCTAGTGATGAATATGTAAAGGGCAGACTGGTACCAGGACCCGCTCTATAGTGCACATTATCATCAGGCAGGTGCAGTCAGGGCTCTTACAAGATCTGCGGCAGTCATATAGTGGTATAACACAGTCCCGCTTCTGCCTCAGTCGCCGGCAGTGGAGCCAACCCTGATCCTGGCAACTTAACCCTTTATATGACACAGCCAGTGGCTTCCACAGCATGTAGGCACTTTATACAAAAGGAGTGGGAGGCGCGATCATGGTGCCGATGAGTTTCTATGGCAGCCGAGATCTAACAATGGGCCCCATGACGGCCATCTTACTGCTCCTATTAGACCCCGGCTGAGGAGAGGTCTATGAGGACACCGGTCAGAGTTATGTCGCCTGCTCTGCAGCTATTAGAAATATCTAGGGCTGATTAGTTTGCTATTTGTAAACTGGATCTAGCTCTGCCCCCCAGCAGCGCTGGGCTACCACTGGTGTGGTCAGGGCTATTGGGCTCCTAGATTGGGCAGAGGAGCTAAGTCTTCAGCAGGAGCTAGCTGAGGAGAGCGGAACGACTTGCATGGGGCTGCTGCACAAGAAGCAGCACACAAGGTGGAGATTTATCCGGAGATGCGATGCCTGGGCTGTGAGCTGCTGTACAGGCTGCAAAGTCGCTGCCTCCTAGGACCCGAACTTCACCCTTAACAGGCACAGCAGAGCTCGGACGGCTGCAAGTAGCCAGAGAGCGGCTGATTAGTGACTAGTGTTGAGCCACCCCCATAGTGTTCGGGTTCGGTTCGGTTCGTCGAACACCGGGATGTTCGAGGAACTGTTCGTCGAACTGTTCGTCGAACACCGTCGAACACCGTTAAAACCAATGGCAGGCAAACAAAAACACATAGAAAACACCTTCAAAGGTGTCCAAAAGCTGACAAACTGCTCAGAAGACACTCTCTTTAAAAAAGCCGGCCGGCAAATTCAGCAGCGGCATACACCGGTACCCGACAATTTAGACAAGAAGGAATAGAGCATCACACATAGATTAGATAGATAGAAACATGTCAGTCACATATATATGAAGTACAGTGACAGTGTTGGTTACTGCACTTGTCATTTAGTGTAAAGGATTTATTTAAAAAAATAATAGTGTTTTCATGCACTGTCTCTTTAAAAAAGCCGGCCGGCAATTCAGCATCTGTACTCGACAATTTAGAACAGAAAGAATAGAGAATCACACATAGATTAGATAGATAGAAACATGTCAGACACATATATAATAAGTACAGTGATAGTGTTGGTTACTGTACTTGTCATTTAGTGTTAAAATAAAGGATTTATTTTAAAAAAAATTAGCGTGGGGTTCCCCGTAATTTTAGTCTCTAGCGGAGGTTAAGCAGACGGCTGGGGCAGATGTTTGAAGCCTGGGAAGGGGGTAATACCTACGGAGCTTCCCAGGCTACTAATATCAGCCCCCAGCTGAATACCTAGCCTTTACTAGCTATTAAAATGGGGGACCCCCCAAAAAAATGACGTGGGGTCCCCCCTAATTTAATAGCTAGCAAAGGCTAGGCAGACAGCTGGGGGCTGATATTAATAAACCAGGAAGGGTGCCATGAATATTGGCCCCCTCCCAGGCTAGAAACACCAGCCGTCAGCCACCCCAGAAATGGCGCATCCATAGGATGCGCCAATTCTGGCACTTAGCCTCGCTCTTCCCACTGCCCTGTAGTGGTGGCAGTGGGGTAATAGGGCTGGGGTTGATGTCAGCTTATAATGCCAGCTGACATCAAGCCCAGGTTAGTAATGGAGAGGCGTCTATAAGACACCCCCATTACTAACCCCATAGTGAAAGTTAAAAGAAAACACAAACACCCAGAATAAAGTCCTTTAATTGAAATAAACACACAATTCTTTATTGTTCTAAATTAAACCATACTTACCGTCACGCCCATTCCAGCTGAAGCCAACGATCTCCTGCAATAAAAATAAAATAATAAACCAACATCATCCTTACCTTTCGATGGTTCCCAGGACAGCTCCAGCTCTGCTACATCGAGATGACAGGCTGGACCGCAGCAGAACGCTGCCATCCAGCCTGTCAACCCGCAGACACTGAGAAGAGCAGGCTTGCTTCGCTCCTCAGTGTCTCGCTGTGACGGCACGTAGATGAGCCGAGGTCATGTCCAATGAACTCGGCTCACCTCATGCACGTCACTGACAGCGTGGGAAAATTCTCCTGCACTCAGCGCTTCAGCGTGGGAGAATTCTCACGCTGAAGCGCTGAGTGCAGGAGAATTTTCCCACGCTGTCAGTGACGTGCATGAGGTGAGCTGAGATCATTGGACATGAACTCACCTCATGCACGTCACTGACAGCGTGGGAAAATTCTCACGCTGAAGCGCTGAGTGCAGGAGAATTCTCCCACGCTGTCAGTGACGTGCATGAGGTGAGCTCATGTCCAATGAACTCAGCTCACCTCATGCACGTCACTGACAGCGTGGGAAAATTCTCCTGCACTCAGCGCTTCAGCGTGAGAATTTTCCCACGCTGTCAGTGACGTGCATGAGGTGAGTTCATGTCCAATGATCTCAGCTCACCTCATGCACGTCACTTACAGCGTGGGAGAATTCTCACGCTGAAGCGCTGAGTGCAGGAGAATTTTTCCACGCTGTCAGTGACGTGCATGAGGTGAGCTGAGTTCATTGGACATGAGCTCACCTCATGCACGTCACTGACAGAGTGGGAGAATTCTCCTGCACTCAGCGCTTCAGCGTGAGAATTTTCCCACGCTGTCAGTGACGTGCATGAGGTGAGCCGAGTTCATTGGACATGACCTCGGCTCATCTGGATGCCGTCACAGCGAGATACTGAGGAGCGCAAGCATGCCAGCGCTTCTCAGTGTCTGCGGGATGACAGGCTGGATGGCAGCGTTCTGCTGCGGTCCAGCCAGTCATCTCGATGTAGCAGAGCTGAAGCTGTCATGGGAACCATGGAAAGGTAAGGATGATGTTGGTTTATTATTTTTCTTTTATTTCAGGAGATCGTTGGCTTCAGTTGGAATGGGCGTGATGGTAAGTATGGTTTAATTTAGAACAATAAAGAATTGTGTGTTTATTTCAATTAAAGGACTTTATTCTGGGTGTTGTGTTTTTTTTAAATACTTTACTAGAAATTCATGGCGGTCATGTCTAATACTGGCGTGACCCCATGAATTTTGGGCTTAAGGCCAGCTGATAATACCAAGCTGGCCCTAACCCCTTTATTACCCAGTGAGCCACCGCACCAGGGCCCTGGATGAGTTGGGTACAGCGCCAGAAGATGGCGCTTCTATGAACGCGCCATTTTCCGGGGTGGCTGCGGACTGCAATTTGCAGCGGGGGGGGGGGCAGAAAGCTTGGGCCTCCCTGCGCTGCAGATTCCAGCCCCCAGCTGCCTAGTTGTACCTGGCTGGACACAAAAATCGGGCGAAGCCCCACGTATTTTTTTTTTAATTATTTCATGAAATTCATGAAATAATTAAGAAAAAAAGGCCTTCGCTATATTGTTGTGTCCGGCCAAGTACAAATAGGCAGCTGGTGGTTGAGGGCAGCCCGTTCCTGCCTGCTGTACCTGGCTGGACACAAATATAGTGCGAAGCCCCACTTCAATTTTTTTAAATTACTTCAGGAAATTCATGAAATAATTAAAAAAAAATTGACGTGGGGCTTCGCACTATACTTGTGTCCAGTCAGGTGCAGCAGCCAGGAACGGGCTGCCCCCAACCACCGGCTGCCTATTTGTACCTGGCCGGACACAACAATATAGGGAAGACCTTTTTTTTTTAATTATTTCATGAAATAATTTAAAAAAAATTGACGTGGGGCTTCGCACTATATTTGGGTCCAGCCAGGTACAGCAGGCAGGAACGGGCTGCCCCCAGCCAACAGCTGCCTATTTGTACCTGGCCGGACACAACAATGTAGGGAAGCCCTTTTTTTCTTAATTATTTCATGAAATAATTTAAAGAAAATTGACGTGGGGCTTCGCCCTGTTTTTGTGTCCAGCCAGGTACAACTAGGCAGCTGGGGGCTGGAATCCTCAGCGCAAGGAGGACCAAGCTTTCTGGGCCACCCCCGCTGCAAATTGCAGTCCGCAGCCACCCCAGAAAATGGCGCGTTCATAGAAGCGCCATCTTCTGGCGCTGTACCCAACTCATCCAGGGCCCTGGTGCGGTGGCTCACTGGGTAATAAAGGGGATAAGGCCAGCTTGGCATTATCAGCTGGCCCTAAGCCCGAAATTCATGGGGTCACGCCAATATTAGACATGACCACCATGAATTTCTAGTAAAGTATTTAAAAAAAACACAACACCAAGAAAAAAGTCCTTTAATTGAAATAAACACACAATTCTTTATTGTTCTAAATTAAACCATACTTACCGTCACGCCCATTCCAGCTGAAGCCAACGATCTCCTGAAATAAAAGAAAAATAATAAAGCAACATCATCCTTACCTTTCCATGGTTCCCATGACAGCTTCAGCTCTGCTACATCGAGATGACAGGCTGGACCGCAGCAGAACGCTGCCATCCAGCCTGTCATCCCGAAGACACTGAGAATCGCAGGCTTGCTTGCGCTCCACAGTGTCTCTCTGTGAGGGCATCCAGATGAGCCGAGTTAATGTCCAATGAACTCGGCTCACCTCATGCACGTCACTGACAGCGTGGGAAAATTCTCCTGCACTCAGCGCTTCAGCGTGGGAGAATTCTCACGCTGAAGCGCTGAGTGCAGGAGAATTTTCCCACGCTGTCAGTGACGTGCATGAGGTGAACTGAGTTCATTGGACATGAGCTCACCTCATGCACGTCACTGACAGCGTGGGAGAATTCTCCTGCACTCAGCGCTTCAGCGTGAGAATTTTCCCACGCTGTCAGTGACGTGTATGAGGTGTGCCGAGTTCATTGGACATGAACTCGGCTCATCTGGATGCCGTCACAGAGAGACGCTGAGGAGCGCAAGCAAGCCTGCGCTTCTCAGTGTCTGCGGGATGACAGGCTGGATGGCAGCTTTCTGCTGCGGTCCAGCCTGTCATCTCGATGTAGCAGAGCTGAAGCTGTCGTGGGAACCATGGAAAGGTAAGGATTATGTTGCTTTATTATTTTTCTTTTATTGCAGGGGATCGTTGGCTTCAGCTGGAATGGGCGTGATTGTAAGTATGGTTTAATTTAGAACAATAAAGAATTGTGTCTTTATTTCAATTAAAGGACTTTATTCTGGGTGTTTGTGTTTTTTTTTAACTTTGACTACGGGGTTAGTAATGGGGGTGTCTTATAGACGCCTCTCCATTACTAACCTGGGCTTGATGTCAGCTGGCATTATAAGCTGACATCAACCCCAGCCCTATTACCCCACTGCCACCGCTACAGGGCAGTGGGAAGAGCGAGGCTAAGTGCCAGAGTTGGCGCATCCTATGGATGTGCCATTTCTGGGGCGGCTGACGGCTGGTGTTTCTAGCCTGGGAGGGGGCCAATATTCATGGCACCCTTCCTGGGCTATTAATATCAGCCCCCAGCTGTCTGCCTAGCATTTGCTAGCTATTAAAATAGGGGGGACAACACGTCATTTTTTTGGGGGGTCCCCCATTTTAATAGCTAGTAAAGGCTAGGTATTCAGCTGGGGGCTGATATTAGTAGCCTGGGAAGCTCCGTGGGTATTACCCCCTTCCCAGGCTTCAAACATCTGCCCCAGCCGTCTGCTTAACCTCCGCTAGAGCCTAAAATTACGGGGAACCCCACGCCAATTTTTTTTTAAATAAATCCTTTATTTTAACACTAAATGACAAGTACAGTAACCAACACTATCACTGTACTTATTATATATGTGACTGACATGTTTCTATCTATCTAATCTATGTGTGATGCTCTATTCCTTCCATTCTAAATTGTCGGGTACCCTGCTGAATTGCCGGCCGGCTTTTTTAAAGAGACGGTGCATGAAAACACTAATATTTTTTTTAATAAATCCTTTACACTAAATGGCAAGTACAGTAATCAACACTGTCACTGTACTTCTTATATGTGTGACTGACATGTTTCTATCTATCTAATCTATGTGTGATTCTCTATTCCTTCCATTCTAAATTGTCGGGTACCGCTGCTGAATTGCCGGCCGGCTTTTTTAAAGAGACGGTGCATGAAAACACTAATATATTTTTTTAATAAATCCTTTACACTAAATGACAAGTACAGTAAGCAACACTGTCACTGTACTTCTTATATATGTGACTGACATGTTTCTATCTATCTAATCTATGTGTGAAGCTCTATTCTTTCGGTTCTAAATTGTCGGGTACCGGTGTACACTGCTGCTGAATTGCCGGCTTTTCATGTTTCACTGTGAGCACAGTTCCCATCGGTTTGGGCAATCACTCTAATGCCACAACCACCATGGCTGTGGCATTACAGTGAGTGGCAGACAATCCCTGCATGATTGGTGCTCTAAATAGCGCCAGACATGCAGGACACGCTTTTGGTGCACGAACAGTTATCGAACATAACCTCGAACAGCCGAATTTTTTGCAAATTGTTCGAGTTCGTCGAACAACTCGAACACCGCCCAAAACAGCTCGAATTTGAGATTGGCGAACAGTTCTAGTCGAACACCGCTCATCTCTATTAGTGACTGCTGCGTCTCCTGCACTCAGATAAGAGCCACACAGAGAGGGGGCTCAGTAATGATGAATAAGGGAAGTGTCCACCCCTCACATGCCCTATATGCGACCCCCAGAGGTAAAGTCTCCCCTATACCCAGCGCCTCATCCCGCCTTCACTGCTGGTGTGCTCCATTGCTTGAAGGGGATGTCTGATGAGAACAAGTTATCACTTATCCACAGGCTCGGTGATCACTTAGGACCAGGAGCAGGATCAGGGTACGGAAGTGAAGATGAGGTGGTGGATGATATAGTAACTGACGCAACCTGGCAGGGGGACATGCAGAGCGAGGATAGCAGCACACAGGAGGAGGGAGGCATAGCACTACAACAGGGAAGAAGAAGCAGTGTGGTGGCCACAGACACAAGGCGGGAAAACGTTCCTCGTAACGCCAACACAACGAAAGTTGCCAGTACAACTGTTGGGTCTTCCCGAGTTTGGTTGTTTTTTAAAGACTCTGCCGATAACTCAAAAAAGGCCATTTGCACCACCTACCAGGCCAGCATCAGCAGGGCTAGCAAAACTACCAGCCTGACCACCACCAGCATGATCAGGCACATGGCAGCAAAACACCCGACTAAGTGGGCCAAACCCCAGGGTCCAGTAACAGTGTCTGTGGGTGACACTACTGCTTGTTCCACTGTTGTGCGTGCATGCCAATCCCCTGTCCATGGCGCATACCAAGATGCCTCCCGCCCTGCATCAAATCCACGTCCTTTTCCAAGAACAGTTTTCAGTTGTCCCTATCCCACACATTTCGCGAATGCTTGCGCTCAAAATATTGCCTTTTAGACTCGGGGAGAACGAAGCTTTCCACAACCAGATGGCGGCAGCCGTCCCTCAGTACTCGGTCCCCAGCCGCCACTATTTCTCCCAGTGTGCCGTCCCCGCATTACACAAGCACATGTCCCACAACATTATTCATGCCCTCAACAATGAAGTTACTGAGAAAGTCCACCTAACCACGGACACGTGGACAAGTGCTTGTGGGCAGGGACGGTACATCTCGCTGACGGCACACTGGGTGTTAATAGAGAGAGCCGGGACCCGGTCAGACCTTGGGACGGAACAAGTCCTTCCGACGCCGAGGATTGCGGGCCCTGGGTCAATCAGGGTTGCCCCCACATTCTACAGCTCCTGCACCTTATCCTCCTCCACTTCAGCCTCCATCTCAGAAATTACCATATCAGTCACAAGCTGGAAGCACTGCAGCACTGCCTCAGACAAGCGGCAACAGGCTGTGCTGAAGCTAATATGCTTATGTGCTTATATGTGACAAACCACACAACGCTGAAGAGTTGTGGACAGTTCTGAAAGAGCAGGCAGATCTGTGGCTCACACCGCAGAACCTACAGCCAGGCATGGTCATATGTGACAATTGCCGGAACCTGGTGGCGGCTCTGAAGCGAGGCGAGCTCACACACTTACCATGCCTGGCCCATGTGCTTAACCTCATGGTTCAGCAGTTTCTCAAAACCTACCCAGATCTGTCACATCTTCTTGTCAAAGTATGCCACCTGTGTGCCCATTTTAGATTGTCAGCTAGAGCTTCCGCCACTCTTGCCATGCTTCAGCTGCGTTTACAGCTTCCAGCTCACCGACTGATCTGCGATGTCCCCACGTGTTGGAACTCTACACTGCAGATGTTGGGAAGGATTTGTGAGCAGAAAAGGGCAGTAGTTGACTACCAGCATCAACAAGGCCGTCGATATTCAGGTCACACTCCACACATAAGACCTCAGGAGTGGACATGGATGTCAGATAGATGTACCATCCTCCATAACTTTGAAGACTCCACCAAGATTGTGAGCGGTGATAACGCCATAATTAGCGTCACCATCCCGCTTCTCTGTCTTCTGAAACACTCTCTGCTCTCAATTAAAGAGGATGCATTGCAGGCTGAGCAAGATGAGATGGAGCAAGGAACCATACAGGGTGATTACACACAGCCCAGCCTCATCTCATCTCAACGTGAATTTGGTGACAATGAGGAAGAAGAGGAGGAGGAGGAAGAACAGGAGCTAGTTTTCTGCGCTATAGACGGTACTACCTGCACAACTGTCATACCGTCTATTCAGCGTGGATGGCCTGAGGACAGGGAAGAGGAGGAAGAGGAGGAGGAGAGCATGGTAAGTCGTCCTCTTGGTGAGTGCACGGAAGTCTTGCCTCTTTGCAGTCCGGCACACATGACTGAGTTTATTCTACGCTGCCTTTCCCATGACCCTCGCGTTGTCCAAATTTTGGGTGACAGTCTTTACTGGTTGGTGACGCTTCTAGACCCACGCTACAGGGAGAACTTTATGTCTCTTATTCCTTAGCAGGACAGGCCTAATAACATTGGGCAGTACGAGAAGGACCTTGTTGCAGAATTAGTGAAAAAATTCCCATCTGAAAACGCTGGCGGCAGAGGTCACAGTTCGTTGGACAACCAAGGAGTACAGTCGAGAGAGCCACAAATGCAATCCAGCAGAGGCAGGGGAACACTGTTAAAGTTCTGGGACAGTTTACTCAGAGCCTCCCATTGCACAGGTCCTGAGGCGGGGGGTACTCTCACAAGGAGTGCAAAGTTTCGGAAGATGATGAGGGAGTACCTTCCGACCGTACCAACGTCCTCCATGATTCCTCTGTGCCTTATAATTATTGGGTATCCAAGCTGGACACGTGGCATGAACTAGCTCTCTATGCCTTGGAGGTCCTGGCCTGCCCTGCCTCTAGCATTTTGTCAGAGGGGGATTTTAGTGCTGCAGGTGGAATTATAACCGACAGGCGCATCTGCCTGTCAACTGAAAATGCTGACAGGCTGAGTCTTATAAAAATGAACAAGGGCCGGATTGGGCCAGACTTCTCAACACCACCGAATGATAGCAGCATAACAAACTCAAATACAGTGTCTTTTTTTGGGGAAGTCTAACTCTGTTCTCATGCACCTCTGTCTTCACACCCAGACATGGGTATACACTTCCTGATTTTGTCTATTTGCTCTTGTCCTCCTCCTTCTCCGCATACTCATCCTCCACCACCATATCAAGTACATATCTATGTCTCTTGCAAGGGGCATTGGAGTTCCTGCAAATTTTTGGCAGCCGTTGCTTCACTGCATAGGCAAACACTATGGGAGACTCACTTCCTAATAATGGGAGAATTTTTTGCAGGAGGCCTCCAACCTCTATGTCTCTTGCAAGGGGCATTGGAGTTCCTCCAAATTTTTGGCAGCCGTTGCAGTCACTGCATACGCATTAACAGTATAGGAGACCCACTCGTTAATAATGGGAACAACAAAGCATAGCCGGCTGATGGCTCTCTAACAATAGCGAGGGCCGACTGCTGGCCCTTTAAGAATAGTAAGGGCCGCCTGATAGTCCTATAAAAATAGGCTTTGTGACTTTCAGAGTCCCTTCATCATAAATGAAACAGGATGTGTCTGATAATGTATCACACCACATGGCCCGATAAGGTTGTAAAATGTTAAAATGACATTTCCTGGTGAATGCATTTGCCTTGGTTGAAAGCAATACAAAAGTGCAAAAACACATCAAAAACGCTAAGTGTGAACATAGCGCAAGGTGTGGAGGAGCATTTTTGTATATTTATTTTGCCTTATATACAGTCGTTACCCTGGAAAGGATTTTCCTTAACATATTTCCCAGGAAAATCCATTTTGGTTTAGTTTTTGTATGTTTTCTTGTGAGTCCGTAAAAGTGGCATAATACCTCTGACAAAGTTGTTAACAGCAGTGATCTGGGAGTCATAAATGCTTCCAGGGGTCTTCCCTATGCTGTTCCCATGTCATTTGAGCACTGCCCCCATCGATTTGGGCAATTTTTAGGCCCTCTGCAGACCTCCAGGGGGAGCCGCCGGAAAACTGCTCGAGTTTCCCATAGACTTACATTGGGCTCGTTACTCAGTCCGAGCACTCAAGCATTCCAATTTCCTCGACTCGAACAACGAATACCCGAGCATTTTAGTGCTCGCCCATCACTAGTATTAAAAAAATCCACAGATATCCATCACTATGGACAAGACTAATAGCAAACGACCACCAGGTCGAACCTGAATTGTCACCCCAAAAGGGGCAACAAGCATTATAAGAAATGAATGCTTAGTGACAATGGTCACTTTAAACTCTGGACAAAAAGATATAAAATAGGAACAATCTCACCCAAAGGTCCTATATGTTGATAAGTCATCCAGACATTTAACAGTAGGTTTCTTCCAGTCAGTGACGGTCACTGTCAGATGGAGCAGGAGGAGGGACCCTGTTATGCTCTGTAAAGTTATTCTGTTCCTCAACCCCACAGCTCCCGCCCTAACAAGGGCAGTCCACAGCTAACCCTTATCAGTAGAATGCCCTACAATATCACAGCGTGTGTCTCTTAATGCGTTTCCCCTTCAGGGTCATCAGTGGAGCTAAAGTGCACGGTGTATAACAAACCACACCAGTTCCTTAGCGGTAGCAAGAAGAAAGCAGTGGCTTACACAGGGTGTTATCCATAAGGGTTTTAAATACCTCATGTCCCTGTCCACATATCTAATCAGTCCGGTATGGCCTTGCATACTCACCACATGCCGTCCTATGTATGGAACGTACGCTACTCAGCTCATGTGCGTGCTTGGAACGCATCTGGACACTTCCGGTTCCGGGGGCCCGATTGGAACCGCCCTCTTACCTCACATCCTGTGTGTCATATCCGGTCTCTGAACTGCAAACTCACAATGAGACGCATACTCAGCTTCCTGTATCACATCAATTCAAGGGAAGGTTAGGCATAGTGACAAGACTCAAAATATCAGACTATTGTAAATGTAGCATGGACCAGGCATCTTAAGGGCACCAAGATCATGCCAATGTACAAATCGAATTATTATCAACACATACCCTTCTCTTGACAGAATTAATCCCTAGATTGTTATTATAGATCAAACATTTTTTTAAAAGGTATAGGGTCATCCTATTAGGAAATGATACTCTAATTGATCTAGAAAAGGTTGATGTCAAATCCCACTGTAAGCAGTACAGGATTAACAACAGGGTTTCACCCCCGATCTCAGCCCTCTCTTTTAAATAGCACCTTTTATTATAATAGGTGTGAAATAAGAAAAAGCTTAGGGATAAAAATGGAGATTATCCAATATCACAGTCATTTTCATAGCCAAATGTAGCATTATACCCATAAAGCAACCAATGTTATAGATTAAAATTTTCAGTTATAGGAGAAAAACTGGATTTATGTACAGAACACTTCATACCATGGATCAAACATATGTCAAACATGTACAGGTTAGTACACTTGTATGAAACACCCAAAATTAAGCTGTTCATTAACCACTTCGCACCAGAGCCTGTTTTTGCCTTCGTGATCAGGCCAATTTTTTCAATTCTGACCGCTGTCATTTTATGAAGTAATTACTCTGGAACACTTCAACGGATCCCACTGATTCTGAGAATGTTTTTTCGTGACATATTGTACTTCATGATAGTGGTAAAATTTCTTCGATATCACTTGCGTTTATTTGTGAAAAAAATCAGAAATTTGGCGAAAATTTTGAACATTTTGCAATTTTCAAACTTTGAATTTTCATGCCCTTAAATCAGAGAGATATGTCATACAAAATAGTTAATAAATAACATTTCCCACATGTCTACTTTACATCAGCACAATTTTGGAACCAAAATTTTTTTTTGTTAGGGAGCTATAAGGGTTAAAATGTGACCAGCGATTTCTCATTTTTCCAACAAAATTTACAAAAACATTTTTTTAGGGACCACATCATATTTGAAGTCACTTTGAGGGGTCTTTATGACAGAAAATACCCAAAAGTGACACCATTCTAAAAACTGCACCCCTCAAGGTGCTCAAAACCACATTCAAGAACTTTATTAACCCTTCAGATGCTTCACAGGAATTTTTGGAATGTGGAAGAAAAAAATTAACATTTAACTTTTTTCATAAAAAATGTTACTTTAGACCCAATTTTTTTTTATTTTCACAGGGGTAACAGGAAAAAATGGACCCCAAAATTTTTTGTGCAATTTCTCTTGAGCGCACTGATACCCCATATGTGAGGGAAAACCACTGTTTGGGCGCACTGCAGGGTTCGGAAGGGAAGGAGCACCATTAGACTTTTTGAATGTAAAATTTGTCTGAATTATTAGCAGACGCCATGTTGCGTTGGAGAGCCCCTGATGTTCCTAAACAGTGGAAACCCCCCACAAGTGAAACCATTTTGGAAACTAGACCCCTTAGGGAACTTATCTAGATGTGTGGTGAGCACCTTGAACCCCAAGGTGCTTCACAGAAGTTTATAATAATGAGCTGTAAAAATAAAATGTTCACATTTTTCCCATAAAAACGTTTTTTCATCCCTTAATTTTGCATTATCATAAGGGTAATTGGATAAATTGCACCATGAAATTTGTTGTGCAATTTCTCCTGAACACGCCGATACCCCATATGTGGAGGCAAACCACTGTTTGGGCGCACGGCAGGGTTTGAAAGGGAAGGAGTGCCATTTGACTTTTTGAATGTAAAATTTGTTTGAATAATTAGCGGATGCCATGTTGCATTTGGGGAGCCCCTGATGTGGCTAAACAGTGGAAACCCCCCACAAGTGACACCATTTTGGAAACTAGAACACTTAGGGAACTTATCTAGATGTGTGGTGAGCACCTTGAACCCCAAGGTGCTTCACAGAAGTTTATAATAATGAGCTATAAAAATAAAATTTTCACATTTTTCCCACAAAAAATGTTTTTCATTCCCTAATTTTGCAATATCATAAGGGTAACAGGATAAATTGCACCATGAAATTTGTTGTGCAATTTCTCCTGAGTACGCCGATACCCCATATGTGGGGGAAAACAACTGCTTTGGTGTACGGCAGGGTTCGGAAGAGAAAGGAGCGCTATGTTGGCTGGGATAGGTTGCAGACACCATGTCACATTTGAAGAGTCGCTGACATGCCGAAATAGCAGAAACCCCCACAAGTGACCCCATTTTGTAAACTACACCTCTCAAGGAATTCATCTAGGGAAGTATTGTGTATTTTTTAATTTTTAAATTTATACCATTGGGCAGTGAAAAAAGCATAATTATATTTTTACCACAAAAAAATGTTTTACCCTCAGATTTTACATTTTCACACAGGGCAATGGGTAAAAATGGTTCCGAAATGTGTCACACAATTTCTTCTAAAACTGTCAATACCCCATATGTGGCATTATCATACCGCTCAGCCATATGGCGAGATCTGGGGGGGACGGAGCGCTATTTGACAATTGGAGAACAAATTATTGTAGAATAGGCATTTGGATTTGGGAGCACAAAATTTTCTGAATTTCTTTTGGGTGGCAAGGGCCATTTCGCTTTTCCAGAGCCTTTCTGCTACCAGTAACTTGGAAGTCCCTTATATTTTTAACAGATGACGGACCTGAGTGGGGACTAGCTTTTTTTGAGGACTGAGTTGAAGCTTTTATTGGGAACATTTTATGTAACATTTATCCGGCGCTCGAGGCTGAGCACTTACATCGGGGTTTCCATCTAAATTTCCTAGTGATGTAATTCAGATGAAACCCCTGCAGGATCCATTCACTGTAATGAGGCAGCAGAGTTACTCTTGATTCCGTCTGGCCTCTGTTCAGTGGTGTCCTTTTTTTCAGAAGTGCACAAAACTGTGGCCAACCGCACTTTTATGCACGCCTAAAACAAATGACACCGTGGGATCACAGGCCAGACGGCATCCACAGTGGCCTATATCTGCCTCATTACAGGGAATCTTCCGTCATGGGTTCCGTCTGAATCACGTATTTCAGAGATTTACACGGAAACTCTGGTGTAAGCGCTCAGCGCAGAGCGCAGGATAAATGTGAGCAGAGCCTTACTGCGATTTTTGGGAGACATAATAAACAAATCAGTAGCAGGTGAAGAATTGGTTTTATTTATTTTTTACGCCGTTCCTCGTGTGATATAACTGATTAGATTACTTTATTCTTCGGGTCGGTGCGATTACAGAGATACCAGATTTCTATCGGGTTTTTATGATTGACAGCTGTCACACACTCAGACGCTTTTTTTTGCAAAATCTAGTTTTTGCATCGCCATATTTTGAGAGCTATAATTTTTCCATATTTCGGCCGACAGAGTCATGTGATGGCTTGTTTTTTGCGGGACGAGTTGACATTTTTATTGGTACCATTTTTGGTTACGTGACATTTTTGATCGCTTTCTATTCCGTTTTTTGGGAGGTAAAATTAACAAAAACCAACAATTCAGGAATTGTTTTTTGAAGTTTTTTTTTATACCGTTCTGCGTGTGGTAAAAGTGATCAGGCAGCGTTATTCTTTGGGTCAGTACGTTTACAGCGATACTACACTTACTGTATATTTTTTTTTATGTTTTGGCGCTTTTACACAATAAAACAGTTTTATAGAAAAAAATATTTTTTTTGCATTGCTTTATTCTGAGCGCTATAACTTTTTTATTTTTCGGCTGATGGAGCGGTATGGCGGCTTTTTTTTTGCGGAACAAGATGACGTTTTCAGTGGTACCATTTTTATTTCCATTTTGCTTTTTGATCGCATTTTTTTCCACTTTTTGTTTGGCGATATGATGAAAAAGCATATTTTTTTGCTCCGTTTTTTATTTATTTTTATTACGGTGTGCACAGAAGGAGTTAATTAGTGTGACAGTTTTATAGCTCAGGTTGTTTCGGACGCGGCGATACCAAATATGTATACTTTTTTTGGTTTTGCATAAATATACGGATTTATTGGTTTAATATTTTATTTATTTATTTTTAGTTATTTTGTGATTTTTTTTTAACAGTTTAAAAACATTTTTTTTACATTTTTACTTAGTCCCTGTATGGGACATTAATTTTTATTTTTCTGATCACTGATCTCATGTAATGTAATAGACATGTATTACATTACATGAGATCTTCGCTGACTGTTTCACAGTCAGAGTCTCCTGCCAGGCTTCAGCTGCAGGCTGAGCCAGGCAGGACACCATATATGGCAGATCTGGAGGCGGTCATGTGACCTCCAGCTGCCATAGCAACGTCAGGTCCTGGAAGGTATAAGGGGGCCGTTGGCGAGGTAAGTGGACGACCCCCTCTCCTCCTGCTGTCTTCTATATGCCGCGATGCCTATAGATCGCGGCATATAGAAGACAGCAAAGGGTTAACATCATTGGGACCTGATCCAATCAGGTCCCGATGATGTCCCCTGTCAGAGCTAACGCTCTGCACCGGAATCGCAGCGCTTGCAGGACCCTGCGGGTCCTAAGCGCTGCGAGACCACCCACCGTTTTTAAACAGAGCCCAGCAAGCGCCGACGTTTATCTACAGTGGGCGGTCGGGAACCGGTGAAGGCCCAATGGGGAGACCGTTTTAAGGCGGAATATCCATTTTGTTTCCCTCTGTAGGATCAACCGGTCCCAGTCTCCCCCTCTCTCTGGGTTTTCCACTTTGTCTATCCCAAGAAATTCCATTGCTCTTTTGGAGCCGCCATGCACCCCATTTATGTGTTTAGCTATCGGAGTGTCCCTTTTGTGCTAGATATCCCCTTGGTGCTCGCCCACCCTAAGTCTTAGTTCTCTTCTCGTTTTGCCCACATACTGGAGCCCACACTCACACTCAGCCAAATATACAACACCTTATGTCTTGCAGTCAATAAGGCTCTTAATTGTAGCGTCGGCATCCCTGCCTCCTGCTAGGCAGGGACGCTGTTCCCCTCACCTCTCCACTCCGTGCCCAGCGTCCTCCTCCCGCTCTGCTGGCAGCACGCGCTGCTTCCCGGCCACTGTGTTTAGGGCGCACGCGCGCGCGCTCCCCCTCTCTTAAAGGGGCCGCGCGCGCCATCCTAAGGAGTCCCCGGCCAATGGCCGGAGGACCTCACCATATATAAGGCACCTCCTCCAAAATGGAGGTGCCCGAGCAATGTTGTTGCAAAGCCTTCACTCTGCTTCAGCCCTCAGGTCCCGTTACCAGTTACCTGCCAGTCACCTGTCAGATTTCTGCTTGATACCTGCCTGATATCCGTTTACCTGCTTGCAAGCCTGCGGTCCGACGGTCTGCCTTCCGACACCTGTCAGTCTGTCTATGGACCAGCCTGCCCGCTCACCTGGGAGCGCTCACCTGCTACCTGCCTGCTAGCCTACCTGGAGGCTCCGCCGTCACTTGCCGTGACCACCTGCCTGTCCAGAGACTCTTGCCTGCTCACCTGGGAGCACTCACCTGCTACCTGCCTGCTAGCCTACCTGGAGGCTCTGCCGTCACTTGCCGCGACCACCTGCCTGTCCAAAGACTCTCGCCCGCTCACCTGGGAGCGCTCACCAGCCACCTGCCTGCTGTCCTTCTACCCAGAGACTGTCCTGTCACTTGCCGTGAGTACCCGTCCTTCTACCCAGAGACTGTCCCTGTCACTTGCCGTGACTACCTGCCCTTCTACCCAGAGACTGTCCCTGTCACTTGCCGTGACTACCTGCCCTTTTACCCAGAGACTGTCCCTGTCACTTGCCGTGACTACCTGCCCATCTTCCCTGGGAGCCACCCGCTTCCTTACAAGGACTGCCCCCTTGTATAGTTGCTCAGAGGTTCCGCCTCCCAGACCCGTTACAGTTTGCTCGGGCCATGGAACCCGGTGGCACCCAAGCTCCCTCGCTCTCGGACCTATGTCATGAACTGTCCCGTCAGAGGTCCCAACAGGAGTCCATCCTGAGTCATCTGCGGAATGTCAACTCTCGCCTGGACACTCTGACTGCTCCACCAGCAACCACCGCTAGTGTCATGACTCGCAGCCCGGCAGCGCCGCTGCCCACCAATACCATGGCATCCTGCCCCGGACCCCGGATTTCTGCATCTCCTCGCTTCGGAGGCGACCCCGCTCAAGCTCGGGGCTTCATAAACCAGTGCACCCTGCACTTTGAACTCCTGTCCCACCAGTTTATCTCCGACCGGGCCAAAGTAGCCTTCATCATGTCCCATCTCACGGGGGAGGCACTGGCTTGGCTAAATCCTCTATGGGAGAGAGGAGACCCCCTGGTGTCCAACCTGCCAGCCTTTCTCACGGCTTTCCGGAAAGTCTTCGACGAACACGGACGGAAGACCTCATCCGCATCATCTCTGCTACGCCTCCATCAAGGAAATCTCACCGTGGGCCAATATGCCATACGGTTCCGTACCCTTGCTTCGGAGCTGGCCTGGGATAACGACGCCCTGCTATCTGTCTTTTGGGAGGGTCTGTCCGGCCGTATTAAAGATGAACTCGCCTGTCGGGACATACCTACCACACTCGATGACTTAATAACTCTTGCCACCCGGATTGACATCCGGTTCCAGGAACGCGCCAAAGAGGTCACCCGTGAGAGGAGGTTTCCACGTCTAGCCCCTACCTTTCAGAAATCTGTCATTTCTCCCGCTACTCCCCAGGCGCACTCACCCGAGCCTATGCAGGTCGACCAGACCAAGATGGTCAAAACCCATCAAGAGTTACGCCGTGCCGAGGGGAGCTGCTTCTACTGAGGCAGTAAGGAGCACCGGATCCGTTCCCGCCCGGAGAGGTCGGGAAACGCCTGTGTCTAGGATCGCTCAGAGAGGTCGTCCTAGACAAGAGTAAACCCTCTCCATCTCTGTTGCTGGCGGTCTCTATCATCTGCGGGGAGAACCGTTATTTTGAACTAGCCCAACTTGACTCTGGAGCTGCCGGAAATCTCATTTCTCAGTCTCTGGTAGAGAAATACCGCATTCCCACCAAACCTCTAGCTGTACCCTTATCTGTCGCTGCCGTGGATGGGGGCCTCTTACCACATCCCATCCAACTCATCACCGAATCCATAACCCTGCAGGTGGGAATGCTGCACTCTGAGAGCATCTTCTTTCATGTTCTGCCTGGACTCTCTCACGCCCTCTTACTAGGCCTACCTTGGCTTCAGAGACATGCACCCGTGCTTGATTGGCAGACCGGAGAGGTCCTTCGCTGGGGACAGGACTGCCATAAGACTTGTTTAGTTCCCGTCCATCCTGTCCGTCCTTCTCCTACTCCAGCCAATCTACCTGGTCTTCCGGCTCCTTATTGGTCGTATGCGGACGTATTTAATAAAAAGGAGGCAGAGACATTACCCCCTCATAGACCATACGACTGCCCAATCGACCTGATGCCCGGCGCTACTCCTCCCCATGGGCGCATTTACCCTTTGTCCGCTGCGGAGACCCGATCCATGTCAGAATATATTGAGGAGAATCTGGCCCGGGGGTTCATCCGGAAATCTACTTCTCCGGCGGGAGCAGGCTTCTTCTTCGTCAAAAAGAAGGACGGCTCACTCCGTCCCTGTATAGACTATAGAGGCCTTAACCAGATCACGGTGAAGAATAAATACCCCCTTCCGCTCATTCCGGAATTATTTGACCGTCTGAGGGGGGCTAGAATCTTCACCAAGCTGGACCTCCGTGGGGCGTATAACCTGGTCCGTATCCGTCAGGGGGATGAATGGAAGACGGCATTCAACACCCGGGACGGCCACTATGAATACCTGGTAATGCCCTTCGGTCTCTGTAACGCTCCTGCCGTCTTTCAAGAGTTGGTCAATGACATCTTCCGGGACCTTCTCTACTCCTGCGTAGTGGTGTACCTGGACGACATCTTGGTCTTCTCTCCGGATCTCCCCACACACCGGAGGGATGTTCGTCAGGTTCTGCTCAGGCTCAGGCAGAACCACCTCTACGCTAAATCTGAGAAGTGCCTCTTTGAGCAGACCTCGCTTCCGTTTTTGGGCTACATAATTTCTCAGACCGGCCTACGAATGGATCCTGAGAAACTGTCTGCCATCGAGAAGTGGCCTCGACCAGAGGGGTTGAAGGCTATTCAGCGGTTCCTGGGCTTCGCCAACTACTACCGCCTCTTCATACCGCACTTCTCTTCCCGGACTGCCCCTATCTCTGCGCTCACCCGTAAGGGCACTAATCCCAGAGAATGGCCGCCCGAAGCAGAGGAAGCTTTTCATTCCTTAAAACAGGCTTTCTCTTCCGCCCCGATGCTGCATCGCCCGGACGGCAACAAGCAATTCTTCCTGGAAGTTGACGCCTCCTCTTCTGGAGCCAGAGCGGTACTTACCCAAAAATCGCCTTCCGGGAGAATGGTAACTTGTGGCTTCTTCTCCAAACTCTTCTCCTCTTCCGAGCGCAACTATTCTATAGGAGACCGAGAGTTATTGGCCATTAAGCTGGCATTGGAGGAGTAGCATTACCTGCTCGAGGGGGCTCTTCACCCGGTAATAATTTACACGGACCACAAGAACTTGGCTTACCTCCAGAGTGCCCAGAGACTTAACCCGCGCCAAGCCTGGTGGTCCTTGTTTTTTGCTCGCTTTGATTTTGTTCTTCATTTTCGCCCGGCTGACAAAAACATCAAAGCTGATGCCTTGTCCCGATCCTTCCTGGTGTCTGATCTTGAGGAGGAACCTAAACACATCATCGATCCCGCCAGAGTAATGCAGGTGGCCCCCGTGAGTCTAAATCGTCTCCCTCCCGGTAAGACGTTCGTAACGGTACCTGATCGGGAGAAGATCCTACACTGGGGTCACTCGTCTAAGCTTGCTGGCCACGCCGGTCAGAAAAAGACCCTCCAGCTTATCACCCGGCACTACTGGTGGCCTACCCTGCACAAGGACGTAATAGACTTTGTTTCTGCCTGTGTGTCCTGCGCCCGCAACAAGGTTCCGAGACACCTGCCAGCCGGTCGCCTCCTTCCTCTTCCAGTACCTGCTGCCCCGTAGCATATAGCTATGGACTTCATAACAGATCTCCCGGTCTCTGCCGGTTGTACGGTCATTTGGGTGGTCGCTGACTGCTTTTCCAAAATGGCTCATTTCATTCCCCTGCCAGGCCTCCCGTCTGCACCTGAGCTGGCTAAAGACTTTATCCGCCACATCTTCCGTCTCCATGGCCTGCCCCTCCACATCGTGTCGGATCATGGGTCCAGTTCACCTCACGCTTCTGGAGAGCCACATGCAAGCTGCTAGACGTCACCCTGGACTTCTCCTCCGCATACCACCCACAGTCCAATGGTCAAGTGGAGCGGATCAATCAGATCCTGACCAGTTACCTCCGGCACTTCGTTAATGCCCACCATTCAGACTGGGTGGATCTCCTGCCATGGGCCGAATTCTCTTACAATAATCACGAGAGCGAATCTTCCTCCAAGTCCCCGTTTTTTGTAGTCTTCGGTCAGCATCCTCGGATCCCATTTCCCGTCTCCACCTCGGTGGACAATCTAGCTGCGGAATCTCTCGTTAGCAAATTTTCCTCCATTTGGGAGCGTACCCGATCCGCCCTCCTTCTGTCGTCCGAGCGGATGAAAAAACACGCTGACAAGAAACGCCTGGATCCTCCACAATTCCGTCCTGGAGATAAAGTCTGGCTCTCGTCCAAGTATGTCCGGCTCAAGATTCCTTCCTACAAGTTAGGGCCTCGGTTCATCGGCCCACTGGAAGTTATCAAACAAATCAACCCAGTGGCCTATAAATTGAAACTCCCGGCCAACTTGCGGATCCCTAACTCCTTCCATGTATCTCTCCTCAAACCCGTGGTACTTAACTCTTTTTCCAAGTCTACAGGTACGCCTCCTGCTCTGGTTTCCGCTGAAAACGAGTTTGAGGTAGAGAACATTCTGGCCACCAAAAGGGTAAGAGGAAGAACCTTTGTTCTGGTAGATTGGAAGGGGTTTGGTCCTGAGGAGAGAACTTGGGAGCCCCGGGAGAACATCCATGCCCCTCTCATCCTTGATAAATTTCTGTCTGGTCTAAAAAAGGGAAGGCCTAAATGGGGGGGTACTGTAGCGTCGGCGTCCCTGCCTCCTGCTAGGCAGGGATGCTGTTCCCCTCACCTCTCCACTCCGTGCCCGGCATCCTCCTCCCGCTCTGCTGGCAGCGCGCGCTGCTTCCCGGCCACTGTGCTTAGGGCGCGCGCGCGCTCCCCCTCTCTTAAAGGGGCCACGCGCGCCATCCTAAGGAGTCCCCAGCCAATGGCCGGAGGACCTCACCATATATAAGGCACCTCCTCCAAAATGGAGGTGCCCGAGCAATGTTGTTGCAAAGTCTTCACTCTGCTTCAGCCCTCAGGTCCCGTTACCAGTTACCTGCCAGTCACCTGTCAGATTCCTGCTTGATACCTGCCTGATATCCGTTTACCTGCTTGCAAGCCTGCGGTCCGACTGTCTGCCTTCCGACACCTGTCAGTCTGTCTATGGACCAGCCTGCCCGCTCACCTGGGAGCGCTCACCTGCTACCTGCCTGCTAGCCTACTTGGAGGCTCCGCCGTCACTTGCCGTGACCACCTGCCTGTCCAGAGACTCTTGCCTGCTCACCTGGGAGCGCTCACCTGCTACCTGCCTGCTAGCCTACCTGGAGGCTCCGCCGCCACTTGCCGTGACCACCTGCCTGTCCAGAGACTCTTGCCTGCTCACCTGGGAGCACTCACCTGCTACCTGCCTGCTAGCCTACCTGGAGGCTCCGCCGTCACTTGCCGTGACCACCTGCCTGTCCAGAGACTCTTGCCTGCTCACCTGGGAGCACTCACCTGCTACCTGCCTGCTAGCCTACCTGGAGGCTCTGCCGTCACTTGCCGTGACCACCTGCCTGTCCAAAGACTCTCGCCCGCTCACCTGGGAGTGCTCACCAGCCACCTGCCTGCTGTCCTTCTACCCAGAGACTGTCCCTGTCACTTGCCGTGAGTACTCGTCCTTCTACCCAGAGACTGTCCCTGTCACTTGCCGTGACTACCTGCCCTTCTACCCAGAGACTGTCCCTGTCACTTGCCGTGACTACCTGCCCGTCTTCCCTGGGAGCCACCCGCTTCCTTACAAGGACCGCCCCCTTGTATAGTTGCTCAGAGGTTAAGCCTCCCAGACCCGTTACATTAATTACATACTCTTCCCGAGATGTTCTAGATCTAAATGTTTTGGTTTGTGTGAGATGTGGGCAGGGCCGGCTCCAGGTTTTTGTGGCCCCCGGGTGAAAGAGTCTCAGTGGGCCCCTTTTAGCACATACCACGATTCATGATGCACAGATACGGCACAGAAATTATACATAGACATTATACGGACACATGACCTACACATTATACGGATACATGACCTACACATTATACATATACACATTATACTGACACATGACCTACACATTATACATATACACATTATACGGACACATGACCTGCACATTATACTGACACATGACCTACACATTATACATATAGACATTATACTGACACATGACCTACACATTATACATATACACATTATACTGACACATGACCTGCACATTATACATATACACATTATACGGACACATGACCTACACATTATACATATACACATTATACGGACACATGACCTACACATTATACATATACACATTATACGGACACATGACCTACACATTATACATATACACATTATACGGACACATGACCTACACATTATACATATACACATTATACTGACACATGACCTGCACATTATACATATACACATTATAAGGACACATGACCTACACATTATACGGACACATGACCTACACATAAATACATTATACATATACACATTATATATACACTTTAAACAGACATGTTAGCACATTATACAAATACATTAGCTATATATATATATATAACTACACACATTATACTGGGACATGACATATACATACTCTCTTCATCAGCATTTATCCCGTGGCAGCAGTGGGGGAGTCCTGACCTTGGAAATCAGCAGTAGGAGCAGCTTGTACACCCCTTCAGCCCTGCACACCCTCCCCCGTCACGACTGCTGAGCTGTCTGTAACATTACAGGAGGTGGGGGATGGGGTGCTGTGCAGGCACAGAGGAGAGAGTTGTCATCTTTATCACCTCTCCCTAAAGCCGGGTGGCTATATTCTCAGACAGGCCTGGCCTGAGGCCTCATTAACCTCCTTTCTCCCCCTTCCAACATATACTCCCCCTAGGTGGCGCTGTGCAGTTGCTCAGCACATGGATCCTCTGCGCTGACTTGCCGGAAGGACGAGCAGGGAGCAGGGAGAGAAGCTGTGAGGTGATGACACATCCACTGCACGCAGGGGGGCCTGAACCCTGCATATTGTGTGGTGCGTGCACTCGCACTTATGATCCAGGGCCCAGGCCCCACATCTAAGTGCATAGCGATGCCCCTGACTGGGCCTGATTGGTGGAGCAGCAGCACATGAAGCATAGCAGGGCTCCGACAGCCCTGCAGAGATTCAGTGAAAGCGGCCGGCCCCGACGGGCAGTGGGCCCCCTGATGGTCCAGGGCCCCGGCACTTGCCCGGGTACCCAGGTGCTGACGCCGGCCCTGGATGTGGGCATGCTCTACAGTTTCCTCCACATCCATAGTAACCTTGGGCATTATGATTCAGCCACGTTAGTTCTTTATGTACCGAAAAGTGGCTCCTAACCAGTCTGTCTTTTAGGGACTTACCCCTACGGTAGGTTATTTGTGGGCTATCACCTAAGGCATCTTTAAGCTCAGAATCCAACATCAGGAACGGCAAGTCCCTAGAAAGAATGTCTGTCACCCCAGAAGAACCATTCGAAAATGTAGTAATGAATCTCATTATTTCATTTTTGGTCTCCGCAGCCTTTGCTTTGGACACTAACATTTCTGGTCTGGATAGAGACTTTCTGTCCCTAAAGGCTTTTTTTAGGACACGTCAGGATACCCCTCTGTTTGAATCTCAGCCTCATATCATCAGCTTATTGTTTAAAAACCGTTTCATCCGAGCAATTCTGTCTTACTCTCATGTATTCGCTCTTAGGTATTCCCCTTTTCAGGGGTATAGAATGACTACTATCCCACCTCAAAATTGAATTTGTTGACGTGGGTTTCCAATAAACACACATGTCAAGTAATCCATCCTCATTCTTGTTGATGGAAAAATCCAAAAAAGCCAATTGTACAGGGCCAGACTCATATGTAAAGTATAATCCAATTGGATTTTTGTTGAGGTCTTTTTTCAAATAGATCCAATTCTTCTGCAGTGCCACGCCATATGATGAATATGTCATCTATATAGTGGGCCCACATTTCGATCTTATCAGTCATGAACTCCTCATCATCCCCAGTGAAGACCATTGTTTCTTCCCAGCAGCCCAGGAGCAGATTTGTGTAAGTGGGAGCACAGGGGCTCCCCATCACAGTGCCCCTGAACTGGTGGTAGAACATGTGGTCAAACACAAAAAAATTCCTCGTTAAGCAGAACTCCATTAGCCTCATTGTGAAGTCATTATGTGCCTCAAACTGTGTGCTCCTTGTAGACAAGAAGTGTTCTACAGCTTGTAACTAGTGTTGAGCGATACCTTCCGATATCAGGAAATATCGTATCGGATTGGATCGGGCCGATACCCAAAAAGTATCGGATATCGCCGATTCCGATACCGGAAACCAATGCAAGTCAATGGGACACAAATATCGGAATGAAAATAAACCCTTTCTTTCCTTGTAGGTTAATTCTACATGAAGTAAAACAACTAAGAATAATGTAGAATGACATGAAAAGCCGGCAATTCATCAGCGGCATTCACCGGTACCCGACAATTTACAACAGAAAGAATAGAGCTTCACACATAGATTAGATAGATAGAAACATGTCAGTCACATATATATGAAGTACAGTGACAGTGTTGCTTACTGTACTTGTCATTTAGTGTAAAGGATTTATTAAAAAAAATATTAGTGTTTTCGTGCACCGTCTCTTTAAAAAAGCCGGCCGGCAATTCAGCATCTGTACCCGACAATTTATAACAGACAGAATAGAGCTTCACACATAGATTAGATAGATAGAAACATGTCAGTCACATATATAAGAAGTACAGTGACAGTGTTGCTTACAGAACTTGTCATTTAGTGTAAAGGATTTATTTAAAAAAATAATAGTGTTTTCATGCACCGTCTCTTTAAGAAAGCCGGCCGGCAATTCAGCATCTGTACCCGACAATTTAGAATAGAAGGAATAGAGAATCACACATAGATTAGATAGATAGAAACATGTCAGTCACATATATATGAAGTACAGTGACAGTGTTGATTACTGTACTTGTCATTTAGTGTTAAAATAAAGGATTTATTTAAAAAAAAATTGGCGTGGGGTTCCCCTTAATTTTAGGCTCTAGCGGAGGTTAAGCAGACAGCTGGGGCAAATGTTTGAAGCCTGGGAAGGGGGTAATACCCACGGAGCTTCCCAGGCTACTAATATCAGCCCCCAGCTGAATACCTAGCCTTTACTAGCTATTAAAATGGGGGACCCCCCCAAAAAAATGACGTGGGGTCCCCCCTAATTTAATAGCTAGCACAGGCTAGGCAGACAGCTGGGGGCTGATATTAATAGCCCAGGAAGGGTGCCATGAATATTGGCCCCCTCCCAGGCTAGAAACACCAGCCGTCAGCCGCCCCAGAAATGGCGCATCCATAGGATGCGCCAATTCTGGCACTTAGCCTCGCTCTTCCACGCTGCCCTGGTGCGGTGGCAGGGGGTAATAGGGTTGGGGTTGATGTCAGCTTATAATGCCAGCTGACATCAAGCCCAGGTTAGTAATGGAGAGGCGTCTATAAGACACCCCCATTACTAACCCCATAGTCAAAGTTAAAAGAAAACACAAACACCCAGAGTAAAGTCCTTTAATTGAAATAAAGACACAATTCTTTATTGTTCTAAATTAAACCATACTTACCATCACGCCCATTCCAGCTGAAGCCAACGATCTCCTGCAATAAAAGAAAAATAATAAAGCAACCTCATCCTTACCTTTCGATGGTTCCCAGGACAGCTCCAGCTCTGCTACATCGAGATGACAGGCTGGACCGCAGCAGAACGCCGCCATCCAGCCTGTCATCCCGCAGACACTGAGAAGCGCAGGCTTGCTTGCGCTCCTCAGTGTCTCTCTGTGACGTCATCCAGATGAGCCGAGTTCATGTCCAATGAACTCAGCTCACCTCATGCACGTCACTGACAGCGTGGGAAAATTCTCCTGCACTCAGCGCTTCAGCGTGAGAATTCTCCCACGCTGTCAGTGACATACATGAGGTGAGGTCATGTCCAATGAACTCAGCTCACCTCATGCACGTCACTGACAGCGTGGGAAAATTCTCACGCTGAAGTGCTGAGTGCAGGAGAATTTTCCCACGCTGTCAGTGACGTACATGAAGTGAGCGGAGTTCATTGGACATGACCTCGGCTCATCTGGATGCCGTCACAGCCAGACACTGAGGAGTGGAAGTATGCCTGCGCTTCTCAGTGTCTGCGGGATGACAGGATGGATGGCAGCGTTCTGCTGCGGTCCAGCCTGTCATCTCGATGTAGCAGAGCTGAAGCTGTCATGGGAACCATGGAAAGGTAAGGATGAGGTTGCTTTATTATTTTACTTTTATTGCAGGAGATCGTTGGCTTCAGCTGGAATGGGCGTGGTGGTAAGTATGGTTTAATTTAGAACAATAAAGAATTGTGTGTTTATTTCAATTAAAGGACTTTTTTCTGGGTGTTGTGTTTTTTTAAATACTTTACTAGAAATTCATGGTGGTCATGTCTAATATTGGCGTGACCCCATGAATTTTGGGCTTAGGGCCAGCTGATAATGCCAAGCTGGCCTTAACCCCTTTATTACCCAGTGAGCCACCGCACCAGGGCCCTGGATGAGTTGGGTACAGCGCCAGAAGATGGCGCTTCTATGAACGCGCCATTTTCTGGGGCGGCTGCGGACTGCAATTTGCAGCGGGGGTGGCCCAGAAAGCTTGGGTCTCCCTGCGCTGCGGATTCCAGCCCCCAGCTGCCTAGTTGTATCTGGCTGGGCACAAAAATAGGGCGAAGCCCCACGCATTTTTTTTTTAAATTATTTCATGAAATTCATGGAATAATTAAGAAAAAAAGGGCTTCCCTATATTGTTGTGTCCGGCCAGGTACAAATAGGCAGCTGGTGGTTGGGGGCAGCCTGTTCCTGCCTGCTGTACCTGGCTGGACACAAATATAGGGCGAAGCCCCACGTCAATTTTTTTTAAAATAAGTCCTTTATTTTAACACTAAATGACATTTGAGGAGTTAATAAAGATGCAGTCCCTAAATTATTATTTATTTTTTAATTAATTTTTCCCAAAACTTTTGACGTGGGCTTCGCCATATTTTTGTATGCCAGCCAGGTACAGCATCCAGCTTCTATGAACGCGCCATTTTCCGGGGTGGCTGCGCACTGCAATTTTCAGCGGGGGGAGGGGGGGGGGCAGAAAGCTTGGGCCTCCCTGCGCTGCAGATTCCATCCCCCAGCTGCCTAGTTGTACCTGGCTGGACACAAAAATAGGGAGAAGCTTCACGTATTTTTTTTTTTAATTATTTCATGAAATTCATGAAATAATTAAGAAAAAAAGGGCTTCCCTATATTGTTGTGTCCAACCAGGTACAAATAGGCAGCTGGTGGTTGGGGGCAGCCCGTTCCTGCCTGCTGTACCTGGCTGGACACAAATATAGTGCGAAGCCCCACGTCAATTTTTTTTAAATCATTTCAGGAAATTCATGAAATAATTTAAAAAAATTGATGTGGGGCTTCGCCCTATATTTGTGTCCAGTCAGGTACAGCAGGCAGGAACGGGCTGCCCCCAACCACCAGCAGCCTATTTGTACCTAGCCGGACACAACAATATAGGGAAGCCCTTTTTTTCTGAATTATTCCATGAATTTCATGAATTTAAAAAAAAAAAAACGTGGAGCTTCGCCCTATTTTTGTGTCCAGCCAGGTACAACTAGGCAGCTGGGGGCTGGAATCTGCAGCGCAGGGAGGCCCAAGCTTTCTGGGCCCCACCCGCTGCAAATTGCAGTCCGCAGCCGCCCCGGAAAATGGCGCGTTCATAGAAGCGCCATCTTCTGGCGCTGTACCCAACTCATCCAGGGCCCTGATGCGGTGGCTCACTGGGTAATAAAGGGGTTAAGGCCAGCTTGGCATTATCAGCTGGCCCTAAGCCCGAAATTCATGGGGTCACGCCAATATTAGACATGACCACCATGAATTTCTAGTAAAGTATTTAAAAAAAACACAAACACCCAGAAAAAAGTCCTTTAATTGAAATAAACACACAATTCTTTATTGTTCTAAATTAAACCATACTTACCATCACGCCCATTCCAGCTGAAGCCAACGATCTCCTGCAATAAAAGAAAAATAATAAAGCAACCTCATCCTTACCTTTCCATGGCTCCCACGACGGCTCCAGCTCTGCTACATCGAGATGACAGGCTGGACCGCAGCAGAACGCTGCCATCCAGCCTGTCATCCCGCAGACACTGAGAAGCGCAGGCATACTTCCACTCCTCAGTGTCTGGCTGTGACGGCATCCAGATGAGCCGACAATGAACTCGGCTCACCTCATGTACGTCACTGACAGCGTGGGAGAATTCTCCTGCACTCAGCGCTTCAGCGTGAGAATTTTCCCACGCTGTCAGTGAGGTGCATGAGGTGAGGTTATGTCCCATGAACTCGGCGCACCTCATGCACGTCACTGACAGCGTGGGAGAATTCTCACGCTGAAGCGCTGAGTGCAGGAGAATTTTCCCACGCTGTCAGTGACGTGCATGAGGTGAGCTGAGTTCATTGGACATGACCTCGGCTCATCTGGATGACGTCACAGAAAGACACTGAGGAGCGCAAGCATGCCTGCGCTTCTCAGTGTCCGCGGGATGACAGGCTGGATGGCAGCGTTCTGCTGCGGTCCAGCCTGTCATCTCGATGTAGCAGAGCTGAAGCTGTCCTGGGAACCATGGAAAGGTAAGGATGAGGTTGCTTTATTATTTTACTTTTATTGCAGGAGATCGTTGGCTTCAGCTGGAATGGGTGTGGCGGTAAGTATGGTTTAATTTAGAACAATAAAGAATTGTGTCTTTATTTCAATTAAAGGACTTTTTTCTGGGTGTTTGTGTTTTTTTTAAATACTTTACTAGAAATTCATGGCGGTCATGTCTAATATTGGCGTGACCCCATGAATTTCGGGCTTAGGGCCAGCTGATAATGCCAAGCTGGCCTTAACCCCTTTATTACCCAGTGAGCCACCACACCAGGGCCCTGGATGAGTTGGGTACAGCGCCAGAAGATGGCGCTTCTATGAACGCGCCATTTTCCGGGGCGGCTGCGGACTGCAATTTGCAGCGGGTGGGACCCAGAAAGCTTGGGTCTCCCTGCGCTGCAGATTCCAGCCCCCAGCTGCCTAGTTGTACCTGGCTGGACACAAAAATAGGGCGAAGCGCCACACATTTTTTTTTTTAATTATTTCATGAAATTCATGGAATAATTAAGAAAAAAAGGGCTTCCCTATATTGTTGTGTCCGGCTAGGTACAAATAGGCAGCTGGTGGTTGGGGGCAGCCCGTTCCTGCCTGCTGTACCTGGCTGGACACAATTATAGGGCGAAGCCCCACATAATTTTTTTTTAATTATTTCATGAATTTCCTGAAATAATTAAAAAAAAATTGACGTGGGGCTTCACACTATATTTGTGTCCAGCCAGGTACAGCAGGCAGGAACGGGCTGCCCCCAACCACCAGCTGCCTATTTGTACCTAGCCGGACACAACAATATAGGGAAGCCCTTTTTTTCTTAATTATTCCATGAATTTCATGAAATAATTAAAAAAAAAAAAACGTGGAGCTTCTCCCTATTTTTGTGTCCAGCCAGGTACAACTAGGCAGCTGGGGGATGGAATCTGCAGCGCAGGGAGGCCCAAGCTTTTTGCCCTCCCCCCCCCCGCTGAAAATTGCAGTCCGCGGCCGCCCCGGAAAATGGCGCGTTCATAGAAGCTGGATGCTGTACCTGGCTGGCATACAAAAATATGGCGAAGCCCACGTCAAAAGTTTTGGGAAAAATTTATTAAAAAATAAATAATAATTTAGGGACTGCATCTTTATTAAGTCCTCAAATGTCATTTAGTGTTAAAATAAAGGATTTATTTAAAAAAAAAATGGCGTGGGATCCCCCATAATTTTAGTCTCTAGCGGAGGTTAAGCAGACGGCTGGGGCAGATGTTTGAAGCCTGGGAAGGGGGTAAAACCCACGGAGCTTCCCAGGCTACTAATATCAGCCCCCAGCTGAATACCTAGCCTTTACTAGCTATTAAAATGGGGGACCCCCCAAAAAAAAATGACGTGGGGTCCCCTCTATTTTAATAGCTAGCAAAGGCTAGGCAGACAGCTGGGGGCTGATATTAATAGCTCAGGAAGGGTGCCATGAATATTGGCCCCCTCCCAGGCTAGAAACACCAGCCGTCAGCCGCCCCAGAAATGGCGCATCCATAGGATGCGCCAATTCTGGCACTTAGCCTCGCTCTTCCACGCTGCCCTGGTGCGGTGGCAGGGGGTAATAGTGGTGGGGTTCATGTCAGCGCCAGCTGCCATGAAGCCCAGGTTAGTAATGATGGCCGTCTATATGACACCCCCATTACTAACCTACAAAGTGTTAAAAAGAAAAAACACACTACACCCAGAAAAAAATAATTTATTTGAAATAAAACACCATTTTATTTAATTCTTAGTTTACTAAAAAAAAAATAGTTACCTGTCCACGTTCCTGCGCTGATCTCCCATGCACAGCTGTCACATCTGGAGATGGTGACAGCTGTGCATGGCTGCTGTAAGCTCAGGCTGCCGGGAACACGTCCGCTCCCGGCAGCGGGAGCCACTGACTGAGGTCACCGGAGTGCATTCAGGCAGCGCAGCTCCGGAGACCTCCTTTACGGCAGTGCTGTACCGTGGGAATTTCTCACGATACAGCAGTGCCGTAAAGGAGCTAACCGGAGCAGCGCTGCCTGAACTCCGGTGAACCCTTACGGCCCCGTCATTCTAGCGGCGGCAGCGGTTCAGAGCGGTCACATTCTATGTGGCTGCTCTGAACTGGAGATCTTCGTGGGACACTCGTGGACTACTACGGAGGGGTAAGGATAAGGTTGTGGTTTATTATTTTATATTTTATTACAGGAGATCGATGGCTTCGGGGAATTAGGTGTCTTGGTGAGTATAGGTGTAGTTTTTTATTTTTTACTTTATTTTAGGTGGCGATCGGCGGGGACAGGTAATGTATGAACTAATTTCTTTTAGGTAACCACTGGCCACCAATGACATGTATCTAACATTTATTGGGGACACAGTAGGGCAATTTAAATAGCAGGATCAGGCTGATGGGAACTACTGCTCCCATTGAGCTGATCCTGCTGGCACGAGTGGACGGGGGACAGACATAGGCCGATGGGAGTAGTAGTGTCACATCGGCCTATGTCTGCCCGCACACACACCCGCACACACACACCCCGCACACACACACCCCGCACACACACACCCCGCACACACACACCCCGCACACACACACACCCCGCACACACACACACCCCGCACACACACACACCCCGCACACACACACACCCCGCACACACACACACCCCGCACACACACACACCCCGCACACACACACACCCCGCACACACACACACACACACACCCCGCACACACACACCCCGCACACACACACACCCGCACACACTAATCATGACGGGTCCGGGAGGTGAGGCTGACCTGTGCGGCCGTGGGAAAGTTCATGTGAGTTCATGCAATGCAGTGAAGCATGAACTCACATGAACCCTCTGAGGGCACCGCGGCTACTTCAAATGAACAGCTGATCGGCATCACCTGATACCTCAGCTGTTCATTTGAAATAACCGGCGGGAAAGCGCAGCACAGAACGGGAAAGCCGGCGGTGAAGTCTTTTCACTGCCGGCTTCCCCGCCCGGGTCCTTCGCTCCTTGGTGCTGCGCTCCCCGCCCGGTCCTAATTTACGATCGGGATGGGAGGTGGCGAGGGGAGCGGAGGATCGGGGTGGGAGGCTGCGGGGAAGCAGTATGGGGCTGCGTGATTGTTTAAAAGCCGGCGGCTTTTTACCGCGCGCCGGCTTTTAAACAATCAGGAGAATTCTCCCACGCTGGGATGGCATTCTGATGACAAGCTGGATCGCAGCTGAGCGCTGCCACCCAGCTTGTCATCCTTCACAGACACTGCAGAGCGCAGGCATTATGGGAACTTCCGATTCCGGTATTCGATATTATAAAAGTATCGGAATTAAGTATCGGAATTCCGATACAGTGAATATCGGCCGATACCCGATATTTCAGTATCGGAATGCTCAACACTACTTGTAACTAGTGTTGAGCATTCCGATACTGAAATATCGGGTATCGGCCGATATTCACTGTATCGGAATTCCGATACTTAATTCCGATACTTTTATAATATCGAATACCGGAATCGGAAGTTCCCATAATGCCTGCGCTCTGCAGTGTCTGTGAAGGATGACAAGCTGGGTGGCAGCGCTCAGCTGCGATCCAGCTTGTCATCAGAATGCCATCCCAGCGTGGGAGAATTCTCCTGATTGTTTAAAAGCCGGCGCGCGGTAAAAAGCCGCCGGCTTTTAAACAATCACGCAGCCCCATACTGCTTCCCCGCAGCCTCCCACCCCGATCCTCCGCTCCCCTCGCCACCTCCCATCCCGATCGTAAATTAGGACCGGGCGGGGAGCGCAGCACCAAGGAGCGAAGGACCCGGGCGGGGAAGCCGGCAGTGAAAAGACTTCACCGCCGGCTTTCCCGTTCTGTGCTGCGCTTTCCCGCCGGTTATTTCAAATGAACAGCTGAGGTATCAGGTGATGCCGATCAGCTGTTCATTTGAAGTAGCCGCGGTGCCCTCAGAGGGTTCATGTGAGTTCATGCTTCACTGCATTGCATGAACTCACATGAACTTTCCCACGGCCGCACAGGTCAGCCTCACCTCCCGGACCCGTCATGATTAGTGTGTGCGGGTGTGTGTGTGTGCGGGGTGTGTGTGTGCGGGGTGTGTGTGTGTGTGTGTGTGCGGGGTGTGTGTGTGTGCGGGGTGTGTGTGTGTGCGGGGTGTGTGTGTGTGCGGGGTGTGTGTGTGTGCGGGGTGTGTGTGTGTGCGGGGTGTGTGTGTGTGCGGGGTGTGTGTGTGTGCGGGGTGTGTGTGTGCGGGGTGTGTGTGTGCGGGGTGTGTGTGTGCGGGGTGTGTGTGTGCGGGTGTGTGTGCGGGCAGACATAGGCCGATGTGACACTACTACTCCCATCGGCCTATGTCTGTCCCCCGTCCACTCGTGCCAGCAGGATCAGCTCAATGGGAGCAGTAGTTCCCATCAGCCTGATCCTGCTATTTAAATTGCCCTACTGTGTCCCCAATAAATGTTAGATACATGTCATTGGTGGCCAGTGGTTACCTAAAAGAAATTAGTTCATACATTACCTGTCCCCGCCGATCGCCACCTAAAATAAAGTAAAAAATAAAAAACTACACCTATACTCACCAAGACACCTAATTCCCCGAAGCCATCGATCTCCTGTAATAAAATATAAAATAATAAACCACAACCTTATCCTTACCCCTCCGTAGTAGTCCACGAGTGTCCCACGAAGATCTCCAGTTCAGAGCAGCCACATAGAATGTGACCGCTCTGAACCGCTGCCGCCGCTAGAATGACGGGGCCGTAAGGGTTCACCGGAGTTCAGGCAGCGCTGCTCCGGTTAGCTCCTTTACGGCACTGCTGTATCGTGAGAAATTCCCACGGTACAGCACTGCCGTAAAGGAGGTCTCCGGAGCTGCGCTGCCTGAATGCACTCCGGTGACCTCAGTCAGTGGCTCCCGCTGCCGGGAGCGGACGTGTTCCCGGCAGCCTGAGCTTACAGCAGCCATGCACAGCTGTCACCATCTCCAGATGTGACAGCTGTGCATGGGAGATCAGCGCAGGAACGTGGACAGGTAACTATTTTTTTTTTAGTAAACTAAGAATTAAATAAAATGGTGTTTTATTTCAAATAAATTATTTTTTTCTGGGTGTAGTGTGTTTTTTCTTTTTAACACTTTGTAGGTTAGTAATGGGGGTGTCATATAGACGGCCATCATTACTAACCTGGGCTTCATGGCAGCTGGCGCTGACATGAACCCCACCACTATTACCCCCTGCCACCGCACCAGGGCAGCGTGGAAGAGCGAGGCTAAGTGCCAGAATTGGCGCATCCTATGGATGCGCCATTTCTGGGGCGGCTGACGGCTGGTGTTTCTAGCCTGGGAGGGGGCCAATATTCATGGCACCCTTCCTGAGCTATTAATATCAGCCCCCAGCTGTCTGCCTAGCCTTTGCTAGCTATTAAAATAGAGGGGACCCCACGTCATTTTTTTTTGGGGGGTCCCCCATTTTAATAGCTAGTAAAGGCTAGGTATTCAGCTGGGGGCTGATATTAGTAGCCTGGGAAGCTCCGTGGGTTTTACCCCCTTCCCAGGCTTCAAACATCTGCCCCAGCCGTCTGCTTAACCTCCGCTAGAGACTAAAATTATGGGGGATCCCACGCCATTTTTTTTTTAAATAAATCCTTTATTTTAACACTAAATGACATTTGAGGACTTAATAAAGATGCAGTCCCTAAATTATTATTTATTTTTTAATAAATTTTTCCCAAAACTTTTGACGTGGGCTTCGCCATATTTTTGTATGCCAGCCAGGTACAGCATCCAGCTTCTATGAACGCGCCATTTTCCGGGGCGGCCGCGGACTGCAATTTTCAGCGGGGGGGGGGGAGGGCAAAAAGCTTGGGCCTCCCTGCGCTGCAGATTCCATCCCCCAGCTGCCTAGTTGTACCTGGCTGGACACAAAAATAGGGAGAAGCTCCACGTTTTTTTTTTTTTAATTATTTCATGAAATTCATGGAATAATTAAGAAAAAAAGGGCTTCCCTATATTGTTGTGTCCGGCTAGGTACAAATAGGCAGCTGGTGGTTGGGGGCAGCCCGTTCCTGCCTGCTGTACCTGGCTGGACACAAATATAGTGTGAAGCCCCACGTCAATTTTTTTTTAATTATTTCAGGAAATTCATGAAATAATTAAAAAAAAATTATGTGGGGCTTCGCCCTATAATTGTGTCCAGCCAGGTACAGCAGGCAGGAACGGGCTGCCCCCAACCACCAGCTGCCTATTTGTACCTAGCCGGACACAACAATATAGGGAAGCCCTTTTTTTCTTAATTATTCCATGAATTTCATGAAATAATTAAAAAAAAAAATGTGTGGCGCTTCGCCCTATTTTTGTGTCCAGCCAGGTACAACTAGGCAGCTGGGGGCTGGAATCTGCAGCGCAGGGAGACCCAAGCTTTCTGGGTCCCACCCGCTGCAAATTGCAGTCCGCAGCCGCCCCGGAAAATGGCGCGTTCATAGAAGCGCCATCTTCTGGCGCTGTACCCAACTCATCCAGGGCCCTGGTGCGGTGGCTCACTGGGTAATAAAGGGGTTAAGGCCAGCTTGGCATTATCAGCTGGCCCTAAGCCCGAAATTCATGGGGTCACGCCAATATTAGACATGACCGCCATGAATTTCTAGTAAAGTATTTAAAAAAAACACAAACACCCAGAAAAAAGTCCTTTAATTGAAATAAAGACACAATTCTTTATTGTTCTAAATTAAACCATACTTACCGCCACACCCATTCCAGCTGAAGCCAACGATCTCCTGCAATAAAAGTAAAATAATAAAGCAACCTCATCCTTACCTTTCCATGGTTCCCAGGACAGCTTCAGCTCTGCTACATCGAGATGACAGGCTGGACCGCAGCAGAACGCTGCCATCCAGCCTGTCATCCCGCGGACACTGAGAAGCGCAGGCATGCTTGCGCTCCTCAGTGTCTTTCTGTGACGTCATCCAGATGAGCCGAGGTCATGTCCAATGAACTCAGCTCACCTCATGCACGTCACTGACAGCGTGGGAAAATTCTCCTGCACTCAGCGCTTCAGCGTGAGAATTCTCCCACGCTGTCAGTGACGTGCATGAGGTGCGCCGAGTTCATGGGACATAACCTCACCTCATGCACCTCACTGACAGCGTGGGAAAATTCTCACGCTGAAGCGCTGAGTGCAGGAGAATTCTCCCACGCTGTCAGTGACGTACATGAGGTGAGCCGAGTTCATTGTCGGCTCATCTGGATGCCGTCACAGCCAGACACTGAGGAGTGGAAGTATGCCTGCGCTTCTCAGTGTCTGCGGGATGACAGGCTGGATGGCAGCGTTCTGCTGCGGTCCAGCCTGTCATCTCGATGTAGCAGAGCTGGAGCCGTCGTGGGAGCCATGGAAAGGTAAGGATGAGGTTGCTTTATTATTTTTCTTTTATTGCAGGAGATCGTTGGCTTCAGCTGGAATGGGCGTGATGGTAAGTATGGTTTAATTTAGAACAATAAAGAATTGTGTGTTTATTTCAATTAAAGGACTTTTTTCTGGGTGTTTGTGTTTTTTTTAAATACTTTACTAGAAATTCATGGTGGTCATGTCTAATATTGGCGTGACCCCATGAATTTCGGGCTTAGGGCCAGCTGATAATGCCAAGCTGGCCTTAACCCCTTTATTACCCAGTGAGCCACCGCATCAGGGCCCTGGATGAGTTGGGTACAGCGCCAGAAGATGGCGCTTCTATGAACGCGCCATTTTCCGGGGCGGCTGCGGACTGCAATTTGCAGCGGGTGGGGCCCAGAAAGCTTGGGCCTCCCTGCGCTGCAGATTCCAGCCCCCAGCTGCCTAGTTGTACCTGGCTGGACACAAAAATAGGGCGAAGCTCCACGTTTTTTTTTTTTTAAATTCATGAAATTCATGGAATAATTCAGAAAAAAAGGGCTTCCCTATATTGTTGTGTCCGGCTAGGTACAAATAGGCTGCTGGTGGTTGGGGGCAGCCCGTTCCTGCCTGCTGTACCTGACTGGACACAAATATAGGGCGAAGCCCCACATCAATTTTTTTAAATTATTTCATGAATTTCCTGAAATGATTTAAAAAAAATTGACGTGGGGCTTCGCACTATATTTGTGTCCAGCCAGGTACAGCAGGCAGGAACGGGCTGCCCCCAACCACCAGCTGCCTATTTGTACCTGGTTGGACACAACAATATAGGGAAGCCCTTTTTTTCTTAATTATTTCATGAATTTCATGAAATAATTAAAAAAAAAAATACGTGAAGCTTCTCCCTATTTTTGTGTCCAGCCAGGTACAACTAGGCAGCTGGGGGATGGAATCTGCAGCGCAGGGAGGCCCAAGCTTTCTGCCCCCCCCCTCCCCCCGCTGAAAATTGCAGTGCGCAGCCACCCCGGAAAATGGCGCGTTCATAGAAGCTGGATGCTGTACCTGGCTGGCATACAAAAATATGGCGAAGCCCACGTCAAAAGTTTTGGGAAAAATTAATTAAAAAATAAATAATAATTTAGGGACTGCATCTTTATTAACTCCTCAAATGTCATTTAGTGTTAAAATAAAGGACTTATTTTAAAAAAAATTGACGTGGGGCTTCGCCCTATATTTGTGTCCAGCCAGGTACAGCAGGCAGGAACAGGCTGCCCCCAACCACCAGCTGCCTATTTGTACCTGGCCGGACACAACAATATAGGGAAGCCCTTTTTTTCTTAATTATTCCATGAATTTCATGAAATAATTTAAAAAAAAAATGCGTGGGGCTTCGCCCTATTTTTGTGCCCAGCCAGATACAACTAGGCAGCTGGGGGCTGGAATCCGCAGCGCAGGGAGACCCAAGCTTTCTGGGCCACCCCCGCTGCAAATTGCAGTCCGCAGCCGCCCCAGAAAATGGCGCGTTCATAGAAGCGCCATCTTCTGGCGCTGTACCCAACTCATCCAGGGCCCTGGTGCGGTGGCTCACTGGGTAATAAAGGGGTTAAGGCCAGCTTGGCATTATCAGCTGGCCCTAAGCCCAAAATTCATGGGGTCACGCCAATATTAGACATGACCACCATGAATTTCTAGTAAAGTATTTAAAAAAACACAACACCCAGAAAAAAGTCCTTTAATTGAAATAAACACACAATTCTTTATTGTTCTAAATTAAACCATACTTACCACCACGCCCATTCCAGCTGAAGCCAACGATCTCCTGCAATAAAAGTAAAATAATAAAGCAACCTCATCCTTACCTTTCCATGGTTCCCATGACAGCTTCAGCTCTGCTACATCGAGATGACAGGCTGGACCGCAGCAGAACGCTGCCATCCATCCTGTCATCCCGCAGACACTGAGAAGCGCAGGCATACTTCCACTCCTCAGTGTCTGGCTGTGACGGCATCCAGATGAGCCGAGGTCATGTCCAATGAACTCCGCTCACTTCATGTACGTCACTGACAGCGTGGGAAAATTCTCCTGCACTCAGCACTTCAGCGTGAGAATTTTCCCACGCTGTCAGTGACGTGCATGAGGTGAGCTGAGTTCATTGGACATGACCTCACCTCATGTATGTCACTGACAGCGTGGGAGAATTCTCACGCTGAAGCGCTGAGTGCAGGAGAATTTTCCCACGCTGTCAGTGACGTGCATGAGGTGAGCTGAGTTCATTGGACATGAACTCGGCTCATCTGGATGACGTCACAGAGAGACACTGAGGAGCGCAAGCAAGCCTGCGCTTCTCAGTGTCTGCGGGATGACAGGCTGGATGGCGGCGTTCTGCTGCGGTCCAGCCTGTCATCTCGATGTAGCAGAGCTGGAGCTGTCCTGGGAACCATCGAAAGGTAAGGATGAGGTTGCTTTATTATTTTTCTTTTATTGCAGGAGATCGTTGGCTTCAGCTGGAATGGGCGTGATGGTAAGTATGGTTTAATTTAGAACAATAAAGAATTGTGTCTTTATTTCAATTAAAGGACTTTACTCTGGGTGTTTGTGTTTTCTTTTAACTTTGACTATGGGGTTAGTAATGGGGGTGTCTTATAGACGCCTCTCCATTACTAACCTGGGCTTGATGTCAGCTGGCATTATAAGCTGACATCAACCCCAACCCTATTACCCCCTGCCACCGCACCAGGGCAGCGTGGAAGAGCGAGGCTAAGTGCCAGAATTGGCGCATCCTATGGATGCGCCATTTCTGGGGCGGCTGACGGCTGGTGTTTCTAGCCTGGGAGGGGGCCAATATTCATGGCACCCTTCCTGGGCTATTAATATCAGCCCCCAGCTGTCTGCCTAGCCTGTGCTAGCTATTAAATTAGGGGGGACCCCACGTCATTTTTTTGGGGGGGTCCCCCATTTTAATAGCTAGTAAAGGCTAGGTATTCAGCTGGGGGCTGATATTAGTAGCCTGGGAAGCTCCGTGGGTATTACCCCCTTCCCAGGCTTCAAACATTTGCCCCAGCTGTCTGCTTAACCTCCGCTAGAGCCTAAAATTAAGGGGAACCCCACGCCAATTTTTTTTTAAATAAATCCTTTATTTTAACACTAAATGACAAGTACAGTAATCAACACTGTCACTGTACTTCATATATATGTGACTGACATGTTTCTATCTATCTAATCTATGTGTGATTCTCTATTCCTTCTATTCTAAATTGTCGGGTACAGATGCTGAATTGCCGGCCGGCTTTCTTAAAGAGACGGTGCATGAAAACACTATTATTTTTTTAAATAAATCCTTTACACTAAATGACAAGTTCTGTAAGCAACACTGTCACTGTACTTCTTATATATGTGACTGACATGTTTCTATCTATCTAATCTATGTGTGAAGCTCTATTCTGTCTGTTATAAATTGTCGGGTACAGATGCTGAATTGCCGGCCGGCTTTTTTAAAGAGACGGTGCACGAAAACACTAATATTTTTTTTAATAAATCCTTTACACTAAATGACAAGTACAGTAAGCAACACTGTCACTGTACTTCATATATATGTGACTGACATGTTTCTATCTATCTAATCTATGTGTGAAGCTCTATTCTTTCTGTTGTAAATTGTCGGGTACCGGTGAATGCCGCTGATGAATTGCCGGCTTTTCATGTCATTCTACATTATTCTTAGTTGTTTTACTTCATGTAGAATTAACCTACAAGGAAAGAAAGGGTTTATTTTCATTCCGATATTTGTGTCCCATTGACTTGCATTGGTTTCCGGTATCGGAATCGGCGATATCCGATACTTTTTGGGTATCGGCCCGATCCAATCCGATACGATATTTCCTGATATCGGAAGGTATCGCTCAACACTACTTGTAACCCTTTATTGTGGGGTATAGAGGATTATAACGCTTCTACATCTATGGTAGCAAGTATACTCTCCTTCTTTATGGGGATATTATCAATCTTACGTAGAAGATCTGTCGTGTCCCTTGGTAACGAAATTACGAACTGTCTTAATATCCTGTCTAGATATTGTCCAATGTTTTGACACAACCCATCAACCCCCAATACTATAGGTCTCCCTCTCAGGGGATTAACCCCTTTGTGCAATTTGGGAAGGCTATAGAAGGTTGCAAGTACCGGGTTCTGAGGGAAAAGATACTCAAATTCTGTTTTCATGATGAGTCTCTCCTCAAGTACCCCTTCGAGAAGGCTCTTCATTTCAGAATGAAATTTCCACATAGGATTACCAGCGAGAGGCACATATCTATCTCCATCTTTTAACAGATCCAGACACATATTTCTGTATTGGTCTGTATCCAAAACCACCACTTTGCCATCCTTATCTGAGGGCTTAATGACAATATGGTGGTTTTGTTCGTGATCCTTTATTGCACAGATCTCCTCATTAGAACAGGTGAATGGAGAATACATGTGCAACTCCTCCAGTTTGTCAAGGTCTGCAGAGACCAAACTCACAAAGATGTCAATCAGTGAGGTTTCACTTTGAGGTAGACGCATTTTTGTACTTTTTTTCTTCAGTTCAGTAAAGGGACCCTCCTTAGTAAGGTTAGGGTTCCCGTCAGCCAAATTATTTGGCAATCTAACATCAGGTAACATATCATTGGGGATCCCTAGTTCATTGCTGGTCATAGTATCTTTTTTCAGGAAGTGTTGGCGCCGCTTTAGTTTCCTTGAGAATAGATTTAAGTCAAACAAATTGAAGTCCGATGATGGGACAAATGACAGACCCTTAGCCAAGACCAAGACCTCCGTCTGATTAAGGGTATAATTTGATAAGTTAACCACTTGTTTATCCACTAATTCTGTATCCGGTTCCTCAACGGGTAATTTGTCTCTAAAAAATGAGGATATTGATCTCTATCCCTTCCTTTATACTGTCCTTTACCACATCCACTATTTTTTGCCTTCCCTCGAAAATTCTTATTCCTCGTCTCACTGTCTAAAACCTCAGTATCTGTAGATGATACGTCAATTTCGGGTTCAAGGCTCAAGGTTTTGTTATTGAAAAAAAGGTACGCCTTATTGACTTTAAAATCCTGGGTGTCCCGGACAAATTGACGATGCTTCCTGTCATTGATGTTACATTGGAAACATTCTATCACATTTTGCAATTTGGTTTCTTTATTAATAAAGTCTGATTCACCCAAAAAAAATTTGTGATCTCAATTTGCTCCTTCAACTTCTGATTTAGAGTTGTCAGTGTTTGTCTCTCCTCCTCTAAAAGGAGGGTCATGAAGCATAATGCACTTTCAGTGGCCTCTTTTTCCCACTTGCTGAAAAAACTTGAGCTCCTGAATCTATACCCTGGGTTCAAGGTAATTCTGAGTCCACGCGGTACTATACCAGCTTTTAGATAATTATCAAGACTCTGTGTCGGGAGACGCATGCTGTGATATTGTAGGGCATTCTACTGATAAGGGTTAGCTGTGGACTGCCCTTGTTAGGGCGGGAGCTGTGGGGTTAAGGGACAGAATAACTTTACAGGGAATAACAGAGTCCCTCCTGCTCCATCTAACAGTGACCCTCACTGACTGGAAGAAGCCTACTGTTGAATGTCTGGATGACTTATCAACATATAGGACCTTTGGGTGAGATTGTTCCTATTTTATATCTTTTTGTCCAGAGTTTAAAGTGACCATTGTCACTAAGCATTCATTTCTTATTATGCTTGTTGCCTCTTTGGGGTGACAATTCAGGTTTGACCTGGTGGTCGTTTGTTATTAGTCTTGTCCATACTGATGGATATCTGTGGATTTTGTTAATACCAGTTGTTTTTAATGTATTATATATTATTAAAAGTTATATTCTAGACTCTCTTTAATGCTGGTTGTGATCTATTTGAGAATACGGAGTGACTTAGTGGCATATTCCTTTGAGTTTAATTTTTTGCTGAATCTCCTAATGGAGTGGAAATTCAGGGACCAACTGCAGCTCCATTCATTCTCTATGGGGCTCTGGAAAAAGCCGAGCTCAGTGCTTGGATGCCACAGAGGGAATGAATGGAGCGGATCCTGGAGTAATAACATGTACTCAGCTCCTCAGCTTTCTGTCTGTGTAAGTGGCTCAGCCCTTGTCTCCCCTTCTGCTCCCGGCTTCTGTGCTGGTCCCTGTGGGCTTTCAACCATGAAGAAGAGGAAACCCCTCTGCCCTTCTGCTCTCAGTCTTCTGCGACTTTTCCCCATCGCTCAGAGTCGCCATTATATGTAATAAGGATTATTCTTCACCCCTTGTCCGGCTTTCATTCCCCCCAGTCTGACCAGCGGACAAGAGAATAAACATGTGAGGAGGAAGGTTCACAAGTATTGCGGTTTTGTGTTCTCTGCCTGAATATCGCGGATTATGTGACATCCCGCAGCTTCTCATCACCCATGTTGGGCTGTTGGACGATGTGTGGATTGCTCGGCTTGTCGGATTCTTGTGTTGCGACCGACCAGCACTGTCTTTCTTTTTTACTTCTATTGGCAATGTGTTATGCCAGCACGTGACGGCTGCCACAATCACGTGACGGCTGCCACAATCACGTGACGGCTGCCACAATCACGTGACGGCTGCCACAATCACGTGAAGGCTGCTACAATCAGATGACAGCTGCCACAGTCATGTGACGGCTGCCACAATCACTTGACGGCTGCCACAATCACATGACGGCTGCCACAATCATGTGGCGGCTGCCACAATCATATGACAAAAAGTTATTGCTGGAGGCCATAATTTAGAGACCGTCAGGGACCAGGGAGCAGGTGACACATAAGCACCGAGGGAGGGGGAGCAGGGGCTTCATTTAAATTTTAAACTTATCTGGACTGTGTTTAGCAACAAAAAAGGAAAATTGAGGAAAAAAATTAAGATTGTATTATTTGGCAAAATCGCCCATCCCCATCTATAGCACTGCTGCTGTGTATAATGTCATGGAGCCCAGCGCTGTACAGGGTGAGTTGACACCGCACACACCGACCGGCACTATGCACACAACAGCCGGCACCATGCACACACCGGCTAGCACAAGGTATCATCACTTCTAGATATTCCTGATATGTGGAGAGACTCACAGGCCTTGTGCTGGGAGATGACAAGATAACTAATAATTAGTGATGAGCGAGCACTAAAATGCTCAGGTGCTCGATGCTCGGGTCGATGACATTGGAATACTCGGGTGCTCGACCTAAGCAACAAGCCCAATGTAAATCTATCGGAAACGTGAGCATTTTTCTGGTGGTCCCCAATGGCGGTCTGCAGAAGGTCAAAAATTGCCCAAATCGATGGGAACAGTGCTCAATGAAACATGTCAGGCAGGTAGAATATATAGGCAGACAGTCAGGGTATATAGGAGGGTGCATGAAAAACATAGCAGGGCACTCGGAACACACTAGTGCCCTCCGATTGTCACGCACCCGTCTCTTTAAAAAAGCCGGCAATTCAGCAGCCGCATACAGTTATAACATTGGTACCCGACAATTTAGAACAGAAAGAAGAGAGCATCACACATAGATTAGATAGATAGAAACATGTCAGTCATATATATATAATGAGTACAGTGACAGTGTTGGTTACTGTACTTGTCATTTAGTTTTAAAATAAGGAATTTATAAAAAAAATTGGCGTGGGGTCTCCTGTAATTCTAGTCTCTAGCGGAGGTTAAGAAGATGGCTGGGGCAGATGTTTGAAGCCTGGGAAGGGGGTAATACCCACGGAGCTTCCCAGGCTACTAATATCAGCCCCCAGCTGAATACCTAGCCTTTACTGGCTATTAAAATGGGGGACCCCCAAAAAAATGACGTGGGGTCCCCCTATTTTAATAGCTAGCAAAGGCTAGGCAGACAGCTGGGGGCTGATATTAATAGCCCAGGAAGGATACCATGAATATTGGCCCCCTCCCAGGCTAGAAACATCAGTCCTTAGCCGCCTCAGAAATGGGCCATCCATAGGATGTGCCAATTCTGGCACTTAGCCTCGCTCTTCCCACTGCCCTGTAGCGGTGGCAGTGGGGTAATAGGGTTGGGGTTGATGTCAGCTTATAATGCTAGCTGACATCAAGCCCAGGTTAGTAATGGGGAGGCGTCTATAAGACGCCCCCATTACTAACTCCATAGTGAAAGTGAAAAAAAACACCAGCACCCAGAATAAAATCTTTTAATTTAAATAAATACACAATACTTTAATATTCTAAATTAAACTCTACTTACCATATCGCCCAATCCAGCTGAAGCCAATGTCTCCTGCAATAAAAGTAAAATAATTAACCAACCTCATCCTTACCTTTCCATGGTTCCCACGACGGCTCCAGCTCTGCTACATTGAGATGGCAGGCTGGATCATAGCAGAATGCTGTTATCCAGCTTGTCATCCTTCAGAGACACTGCAGAGTGCAGGCATGCTTGCGCTCCACAGTGTCTTGCTGCGACGGCATCCAGATGATCCGAGTTCATGTCCAATGAACTCGGCTCACCTAATGCACGTCACTGACAGTGTGGGAGAATTCTCCTGCTCACGCGATGCCGGCAAATGATGGTGCAGGCCAGGTATTTAAAACTCTGTTTTCTCTGTCACATGGATCACATATACATTGTCAGAAAATACTGCCATTTCTGGCCTCCATTAAAAATTTCCTTCAGTGTGTCAGTGAAGCAATTCACAATAGTTTGCTGTTCAAACTGGTTACCTACAGGCCAGGTATTTAAAACTCTGTTTTCTCCGTCACATTGATCACATATACGTTGTCAGAAAATACTGCCATTTCTGGCATCCATTAAACATTTCTTTCAGTGTGTCAGTGAAGCAATTCACACCAGTTTGCTGTTCAAACTAGTTACCTACAGACCAGGTATTTAAAACTCTGTTTGTTCCGTCACACGGATCACATATAAGTTCGCTCCAAACTCAGTGATTTGTAGTGAGCGTGGATACTATCCTCCATTTAAAATGGGCAAGGCACGTGGCAAGGAACGGGGAATTGGACGTGATGGTGATGGTGCATGCAGGACAAGGCCGAGGACAAGGCCGCGGGCAAGCTGAAAATGTGCCACAACAAACACCCACATCTTCTCGTCCAACGTTCCTGTCCCAATTCCTAGGGGACGGTGGGAAAGTGTCACAAGAGGTGGACGATGATGAGACACAATTGCCAGAAAGTCAGGAGGAGGACCAGGGTGCGGAAGTGGAAGACGAGGTGGTGGATGATATAGTAACTGACTCAACCTGGCAGGAGGACATGCAGGGCGAGGACAGCAGAGCACCACAACAGGCAGGAAGAAGCAGTGTGGTGGCCGCAGACAGAGGGCAGGCAACCATTCCCCATAACACCAGCAGGTAGGAAGTTGCCAGTACAACTGTTAGGTCTTCCCGAGACTGGTTGTTTTTTAAAGACTCTGCCGATAGCCCCAAAAAGGCCATTTGCACCACCTGCCATCCCAGCATCAGCAGGGGTGGCAAAACGACCAGCCTGACCACCACCAGCATGATCAGGCACATGGCAGCAAAGCACCCGACTTTGTGGGCTGAACTCCAGGGTCCAGGAACAGTGTCTGCGGGTGGCACCATTGCTTCTTCCGCTGTTGTGCATGCAAGCCAATCCCCTGTCCATGGTGCATGCGAAGATGTCTCCTGCCCTGCACACTCTCAAATAGCAGCATCAGCAAACAAGTACATGTCCTTGTCCTAGCACAGCGTTCAGTTGTCCATACCCCTGTCCTTGGAATGCAAGTGCAAATATGCAGCCAACGCCCCACAGGCCGCACTACTAAATTCTCACATTTCACGACTGCTTGCGCTCAAAATGTTGCCTTTTAGGCTCGTGGAGACGGAAGTATTCCGCAACCTGATGGCGGCGGCCATCCCTCGGTACTCAGTCCCCAGCCTCCACTATTTCTCTTGGTGTGCCGTCCCCGCATTACACAAGCATGTGTCCCAAAACATTAGCCGGGGCCTCAAAAACGCAGTTACCAGGAAAGTCCACCTAACCACGGACACGTGGACAAGTGCTTATGGGCAGGGACGGTATATCTCGCTGACGGCACACTGGGTTAACATAGCGGAAGCCGAGACCCAGTCGGCCCTTGGGACCTTGGGATGGAACACATCCTCCCGACGCCAAGGATTGCGGGCCCTAAGTCTATCAGGGTTGCCCCCACGGTCTACAGCTCCTGCACCTCATCCTCCTCCTCCTCTTCAGCCTCCATCTCTGAAATGACCACATCAGTCACAAGTTGGAAGCAGTGCAGCACTGCCTCAGCCAAGCAGCAACAGGCTGTGCTGAAGCTAATATGCTTAGCTGACAAACCGCACAATGTTGAAGAGTTGTGGACTGCTCTGAAAGAGCAGGCAGATCTGTGGCTCACACCGCTGAACCTACAGCCAGGCATAGTCGTGTGTGACAATGGCCGGAACCTGGTGGCGGCTCTGAGGCAAGGCGAGCTCACACACATACCATGCCGGGCCTATGTGCTTAACCTCATGGTTCAGCGGTTTCTCAAATCCTACCCGGGGCTGCTGGATCTGCTTGTTAAAGTACGCCGCCTGTGTGCCCATTTTAGAAAGTCACCTACAGCTTCCGCCGCCCTTGCCGTGTTTCAGCAGCGTTTGCAGCTTCCGGCTCACAGACTGGTGTGTGAATTCCCCACGCATTGGAACTCTACACTGCAGATGTTGGGAATGATTTGTGAGCAGAAGAGAGCAGTTGTTGAGTACCAGCATCAACAAGGCCGTCGGTATTCAGTTCAGACTCCACACATAAGACCTCAGGAGTGGACATGGATTTCAGACATCTGTACCATCCTCCAAAACTTTGAGGACTCCACCAAGATGGTGAGCGGCGATGATGCCATAATTAGCGTCACCATCCCGCTTCTCTGTCTTCTGAAATGCTCTCTGCTCTCAATCAAAGAGGATGCATTGCAGATGGAGCACGATGAGATGGAGCAAGGAACCATACAGGGTGATTACACACAGCCCAGCCTCATCTCATCCCAACGTGGATTGGGTGACAATGAGGAAGAGGATGAGGAAGGACAGGAGCTAGTTTCATGCACTATAGACGGTACTACCTGCACAGCTGTCATACCGTCTGTTCAGCGTGGATGGCCAGAGGATAGAGAGGAGGAGGAGGAGGAGAGCATGGTCAGTCATCCTCTTGGTGAGGACACAGAAGTCTTGCCTGTTAGTAGTCTGGCACGCATGGCTGAGTTTATGTTGCGCTGCCTTTCCCATGACCCTCGCATTCTCAAAATTTTGGGTGACAGTCATTACTGGTTAGTGATACTTCTAGACCCACGCTACAAGGAGAACTTTATATCTCTTATTCCTGAGGCAGACAGGTCTACAAAAATGGGTCTGGACCAGAAAGCCCTTGTTGCGGAACTATTAAAAAATTCCCATCTGATAACGCTGGCAGCAGAGGGCACACTTTGTTGGACAACCAAGGAGTACAGGCGAGAGAGACACAACTTCAATCCAGCAGAGGCAGGGGAACACTGTCAAAGTTCTGGGAGAGTTTTCTCAGCCCCTCCCATCGCACAGGCCCTGAGGCGCGGGGTACTCTCACAAGGAGTGCAAAGTTTGGGAAGATGCTGAGGGAGTACCTTGACTACCATACCAACGTCCTCCGTGACTCCTCTGTGCCTTATAATGATTGGGTATCCAAGCTGGATTCGTGGAATGAACTGGCTCTCTATGCCTTGGAGGTCCTGGCCTGCCCTGCCGCCAGCATTTTATCAGAGCGGGTTTTTAGTGCCGCTGGTGGAATTATACTGTAACTGATAAGTGCATCCGCCTGTCAACTGAAAATGCTGACAGGCTGACTCTTATAAAAATGAACAAGGGCTGGATTGGGCCAGACTTCTCAACACCACCGATGATAGCAGTGTAGCAAACTCAAATCCAGTGTCTTTTCTTGGGAGGTGTATTCCCATGCACCTTTTCACACCCAGACATGGGTATACGCTTCCTGATTTTGGCTATTTGCTCTTGTCCTCCTCCTCATCCTCCACCACCATATCACCAGGGTGACCGTGGTCCGTGATGCAACACCCACATAATTTTTTTAAAGGGTGTTTATGATGCCCGTAAAAAAATTTTTTTATACAGTATGTTCATGTATACCCCCCAGGGGTAAATGTTTGTCAGCCCGTAAACTTAGTGCATGGGCATTATAAGTATTGGAGGCTTGCTCCTTTCTCATGGGAACATTTTTTTAATGAGGCCCTCCTCCACGTCTCTTCCACAGGGCATTGGAGTGCCTCCAAATTTTTGCAACCCTTGCATTCACTGCATAGGTCAACACTATAGGAGACCCACTTCCTAATAATGGGAACATTGTTTTGAGGAGGCCCTATGACATCCATGTCTCTTCCAAGGGGCATTGAAGTGCCTCCAAATTTTTGGCAACCCTTGCATTCACTGCATAGGCAAACACAATGGGAGACCTACTTCCTAATAATGGGAACATTGTTTTCAGGAGCCCCTCCTCTAAGTCTCTTCAAAGGGGTATTGGGGTTCATCCACATTTTCAAAGTGGTATTGGGGTGCGTCCACATTTTGGGCAGCCCTGGCACTCACTGCATACGCAATAACAGTATAGGAGACCCATTCTTTAGTAATGGGAACAATAAAACATAGCCGACTGATGTTTCTCTAAGAATAGTGAGGGCCAACTGCTGGTCCTTTAAGAAAAGTAAAGGCCGCCTGATGGCCCTATAAAAATAGGCTTTGTGACTTTCAGAGTCCCTCCTTCATAAATGAAACACGATGTGTCTGATGATATCTCTCACACCACATGGCCAGATAAGGTGTAAAATGTTAAAATGACATTTCCTGGTGAATGCATTTGTCACGGTTGAAAGCAATGCAAAAGTGAAAAAACGCATCAAAAACGCTACGTGTGAACATAGCCCAAGGTGTGGAGGAGCATTTTTGTTTTTGGTTATTTATTTTGCTTTATAGTCATTGCCATGGAAAGGATGTTCCTGAGCATATTTCCCAGGAAAATTCATTTTGGTTTCGTTTTGGTATGTTTTATTGTGAGTCCGTAAAAGTGGCGCAATACCTCTGACAACGTTGTTGACAGAAGTGACCTGGGAGTCAAAAATGATTCCAGGGGTCTTCCCCATGCTGTTTCCATGTCATTTGAGCACTGTTCCCATCGATTTGGGCAATTTTTAGGCCCTCTGCAGACCGCCGGGGGGAGCCACCTGAAAAATACTCGAGTTTCCCATAGACTTACACTGGGCTCGTTGCTCGGGTCGAGCACCCGAGTATTCCAATGTACTCGACCCGAGCATTGAGCACCCGAGCATTTTAGTGCTCACTCATCACTAGCTTCTATCTATCTAATCTATGTGTGATGCTCTATTCTTTCTGTTCTAAATTGTCGGGTACCGGTGTATGCCGCTGATGAATTGCCGGCTTTTCATGTTTCACTGAGTACTGTTCCCATCGATTTGGGCAATCGCTGTAATGCCACAACCAACATGGCTGCGGCATTACATTGAGTGGCCGGCGATCCCTGCATGTTGATTGGCGCTCTAAATCGCACCAATCATGCAGGATGGGGACCCGAGCTCCCGCCCGAGCATCACGCAAGTACTCAGTGAGCTCTGAGCATCTCTAGTACTGAGATGCTCGGGCGAGTACCGAGCAGTGGCGAGCACGCTCGCTCATCAGTACTAATGATCACTCCTCCGGCGCCTCCAATGTTCTTGGAATAATTGACCCCGGTGGTCACTATTCTAATAAAATACTACGTGCGAACCAGACATTCAGTGAACTCTGACCAAAAGCCACAGAAGTGCAGTGTCATTCATACTACCACGTAAAAAGATAATTTTGTCCTCGAAAATTAAGGATTATTATATAAAGGTCATAAAACAGCATAAAACACTGAGCTTGTAATTACTGGTATTAGGTGTAATAATGACTTGTGCCAGGCAGTGTTATCATAGTACACCGATCAGTAATTACTGGTATTAGGTGTGATAATGACTTGTGCCAGGCAGTGTTACCATAGTACACCGATCAGTAATTACTGGTATTAGGTGTGATAATGACTTGTGCCAGGCAGTGTTATCATAGTACACCGATCAGTAATTACTGGTATTAGGTGTGATAATGACTTGTGCCAGGCAGTGTTACCATAGTACACCGATCAGTAATTACTGGTATTAGTTGTAATAATGACTTGTGCCAGGCAGTGTTACCATAGTACACCGATCAGTAATTACTGGTATTAGGTGTCATAATGACTTGTGCCAGGCAGTGTTATCATAGTACACCGATAAGTAATTACTGGTATTAGGTGTGATAATGACTTGTGCCAGGCAGTGTTACCATAGTACACCGATTAGTAATTACTGGTATTAGGTGTAATAATGACTTGTGCCAGGCAGTGTTATCATAGTACACCGATCAGTAATTACTGGGATTAGGTGTAATAATGACTTGTACCAGGCAGTGTTATCATAGTACATCGATCAGTAATTACTGGTATTAGGTGTGATAATGACTTGTGCCAGGCAGTGTTATCATAGTACACCGATTAGTAATTACTGGTATTAGGTGTGATAATGACTTGTGCCAGGCAGTGTTATCATAGTACACCGATCAGTAATTACTGGTATTAGGTGTGATAATGACTTGTACCAGGCAGTGTTATCATAGTACATCGATCAGTAATTACTGGTATTAGGTGTAATAATGACTTGTGCCAGGCAGTGTTATCATAGTACACCGATTAGTAATTATTGGGATTAGGTGTAATAATGACTTGTGCCAGGCAGTTAAACTTTATATCCATATAGTAATTACTGATCGGTGTACTATAACACTGCCTGGCACAAGTCATTATTACACCTAATCCCAGTAATTACTGATCGGTGTACTATGATAACACTGCCTGGCACAAGTCATTATTACACCTAATCCCAGTAATTACTGATCGGTGTACTATGATAACACTGCCTGGCACAAGTCATTATTACACCTAATACCAGTAATTACTGATCGGTGTACTATGGTAACACTGCCTGGCACAAGTCATTATTACACCTAATACCAGTAATTACTGATCAGTGTACTATGATAACACTGCCTGGCACAAGTCATTATTACACCTAATCCCAGTAATTACTAATCGGTGTACTATGATAACACTGCCTGGCACAAGTCATTATTACACCTAATACCAGTAATTACTGATCGGTGTACTATGATAACACTGCCTGGCACAATTCATTATCACACCTAATACCAGTAATTACTGATCGGTGTACTATGATAACACTGCCTGGCACAAGTCATTATTACACCTAATACCAGTAATTACTGATCGGTGTACTATGGTAACACTGCCTGGAACAAGTCATTATTACACCTAATACCAGTAATTACTAATCGGTGTACTATGGTAACACTGCCTGGCACAAGTCATTATCACACCTAATACCAGTAATTACTGATCGGTGTACTATGATAACACTGCCTGGCACAAGTCATTATGACACCTAATACCAGTAATTACTGATCGGTGTACTATGGTAACACTGCCTGGCACAAGTCATTATCACACCTAATACCATTAATTACTGATCGGTGTACTATGGTAACACTGCCTGGCACAAGTCATTATCACACCTAATACCAGTAATTACTGATCGGTGTACTATGGTAACACTGCCTGGCACAATTCATTATCACACCTAATACCAGTAATTACTGATCGGTGTACTATGATAACACTGCCTGGCACAAGTCATTATCACACCTAATACCAGTAATTACTGATCGGTGTACTATGGTAACACTGCCTGGCACAATTCATTATCACATCTAATACCAGTAATTACTGATCGGTGTACTATGGTAACACTGCCTGGCACAAGTCATTATCACACCTAATACCAGTAATTACTGATCGGTGTATTATGCTAACACTGCCTGGCACAAGTCATTATCACACCTAATTTCAGTAATTACTGATCGGTGTACTATGATAACACTGCCTGGCACAAGTCATTATCACACCCAAGCTCAGTAATTACTGATTGTGTACTATGGCAACACTGCCTGGCACAAGTCATTTTCACACCCAAGCTCAGTAATTACTGATCAGTGTACTATGATAATAACACTGCCTGGCACAAGTCATTATCACACCTAATACCAGTAATTACTGATCGGTGTACTATGGTAACACTGCCTGGCACAAGTCATTATCACACCTAATACCAGTAATTACTGATCGGTGTACTATGGTAACACTGCCTGGCACAAGTCATTATCACACCTAATACCAGTAATTACTGATCGGTGTACTATGGTAACACTGCCTGGCACAAGTCATTTTCACACCGAAGCTCAGTAATTACTGATCAGTGTACTATGGTAACACTGCCTGGCACAAGTCATTTTCACACCGAAGCTCAGTAATTACTGATCAGTGTACTATGGTAACACTACCTGGCACAAGTCATTTTCACACCCAAGCTCAGGAAATATTGCATGGTGTACTATGATAACACTGCCTGGCATGGCCGGTGTCGGCACCTCGCCGTTGGAGACACCGGCACGCCATGGGGCCCGCGAGGCAGGGGAGCCCATTGCCAGCGTACGTGAGTGGGCCAGCGTACAGAATACAATACAAACTCATGTCTCTCACCCACAAAGCTCTCCACAGTTCTGCACCGCCGTACATCTCATCCCTCATTTCTGTCTATCACCTTTCCCGTGCCCTCCATTCTGCAACTGATCTAAGACTAACATCCTCCTTAATCTGAATCTCACACCTCCATCTCCAAGACTTCTCTCGTGCCGCACCAGTTTTCTGGAATGCACTGCCCCAAATGATCAGACTAATATCTAGCCCCCATGTCTTCAAACGTGCTTTAAAAACACATCAGTTTAGACAAACCTATCACCTCAACTCACCAACCTAACTCTCCCCTGTTCCCTTCTAAATGTTAATTTTAATCTGCTCCTGCAAATTCATCTGTCTCCACATCCTCCATGCACCAAATAGCACACGGTAACTGCTCTTAGACAGACAGATACTGGCTGATGACCATTTTCTACCTATTGTGTTCCCTCATTTCCATATAGATTGTAAACTTGCGAGCAGGGCCCTCATTCCTCCTGTAACTGTTGAAATGTGATACATTGTATTGTTTTTATTGTCTGTACATGTTCCTACTTAATTGTAAAATGCTGCGGAATATGTTGGCGCTGTATAAATGAAAATTATTATTATTAATACTTACCTCTCCCTGTTCCACCGCAGCTCCAGCATCTTCCGCATCTTCTCCGGCATCTCAGGTCAGAGGGCGTGATGACGTCACTACAGCGCACTCTCTGCTCACAGTGCAGAAAGCCATAAGACTGTGATGCTGTGGAGTCCGGAGCAGAGCAGTGAGGAGAGGTGAGTATTTGATTTTTTTATTTTTTTTATGTATGGAGCAATTTATGGGGCCCATACTGTATGGAGCACTATGTGGGCCCATTATACTACATGGAACACTATATGGGGCCCATTATTCTATATGGAGCAATATATGGGGCCCATTATTCTGCATGGAGCACTATATGGGGCCCATTATTCTGTATGGAGCACTATATGGGGCCCATTATTCTGTATAGCGCATTATATGGGGTCCATACTGTATGGAGCATTATATGGGACGCATTATGTATGGAGCAATATATAGTGCCCATACTGTATGGAGCAATATATGGGGCTCATACTGTATGGAGCATTATATGTGGCACATACTGTATGTATGAATATATAAGGTCCATACTTTGGAGCATTATATGGGGCCCATACTGTATTGAGCATTAATTGGGGCCCATAATGTATGGATGAATATATAACGTTCATACTATATGGAGCATTATATGTGGCCCATACTGTATGGAGCATTATATAGGGACTAGTGTTGAGCCACCCCCGTAGTGTTCGAGTTCGGTTCGGTTCGTCGAACACCCGTGTGTTCGCCGAACTGTTCGTCGAACACCTTCGAACACCGTTAAAACCAATGGCAGGCAAACAAAAACACATAGAAACACATAGAAAACACCTTCAAAGGTGTCCAAAAGCTGACAAACTGCTCAGAAGACATAACTAACACATGGAAAAGTGACAAGTACATATAGTCATGCGAAAATAAAAGAGGTGGAGGAGTAAAAGGAGGGGGAGACACAGATATAGGCATGTCATGCCCTTCTAAAATCCAAAAAGTGAGAAGCCGACACGGCCAGTCCGCTCCTGCCCGTGCCACCTCCGTGTCGCCGGGTTTGTGCCAGAGCCGCGGTGAACCCTGACGGCCAGCCCCCCTCTCCCAATACTGGTGCCTGTCCGCTGGTGGGTCGAGCGAGCCCCCCTGTGGTGGAGGCAGCTCTAAGCTTTTTAATTTAAATTGTCTCTCTAATTTGAATGAATACACTTTAAATCCATTTACAAGGATCTATTGGAGGGCAAGTCTCATGCCAGCAGCCGCCGTAATTCCAGCTCCAGTAGCGTCCACTAAAGCTGCTGCAGTTAAAAAGCTTTTATAAGGATCGAGCTCGGCTGTCCACCGCAAGGCATCCTACTGCCAGTCCCAGCCCCTATGCCTTGGGGTGCCTCCTGATGCTCTTCACTAAGTATCCCATGGTCCCGAAGCATTTCCTTTGAAAAAATTAAGTGTCTAAACTACAGGTGGTGCAGCTTGCTTAACAGCCGGGATAATCCGCTTACTAGCAGACACTGCTACTAGGCACAAAGTATTTCCTGGGCTAGATGCAGTTAAAAATTTGTAATTAGATACTCTCGTTGGATGCTGAGAAAGCATTCCATAGAATCTCCTGGCACGCCATATATGATTCTCTTAAAAAGCTTGGGGTAGGGGTCTAGGGGACCCTTTTATAGCCAAAATCACGGCCCTGTATCGCAATACGTCACCTAGGCTGAAGATAAATGGAACTGTAGCACCCTGAGGGCTCGGTTGCTAAAGACGTATTGCACCTCACCCAGAGGTGTGATATCTCACTCTCAGGTAAGGATGGAGTGTGGATCAGGACCCGACACCTGCATGCATTACACCACATTGCCGTGGGGCAGGGCGACCAATATGCCCCTGAGATGGGCACGACAGTCCCTGTCCCTGGCTGGAGTGGGGGGAGGGAACACTGAGGAAGGGGAACCCTGTAGTGCAGGAGCAGGGAGGAAGCAGTTCCTGGGTGCATTGAGAAGGGAGTATAAAAGGTGGGCACCATCTTAGTTCAGTGCAGAGAAGTCTGAGCAGAAGTGGCAGGGAGCAGGGGCTCTGCATGAGCTCTGCTCCGGAGGCGGGCCTAGTAACAGAGGCCCAGGCCTGGAAGAGGGAGAAGGAAGGAAGAGGAGCGGAGAAGGCTCCAGGAACGAGGAATGAAGGGATCCCAGGGGTGCGGACGGGCGAGTCGCCACCGCACGCCCGAATCCACCTGCGTGGAGGGGTCAGGCCAAAGGGGGAGACCGGTCCCCGAACTAGTGGAGGCAGGAAACGACCCTCAGCTAGAAACCGGAGGCTCTGACATTTTATGTGGCGCAGCCCCTCGCTACACCCGCTAGGAAGGCACCACATAGGGTCAGGGAAACTGGCGCCAAGTTTACCAAGAGGAGGCCCGAGGCAGCCGGACAGAAGTGTTGGTAAGAAAGGCCAGACAAAGGACACACAAAGGGGGTCCTGTGAAGTGCTCCAAAGTTATCTGGGAGTTGTCTGAGCCCCTCACCTGGTGAGCACAGTACGACGTGGGCAGCCGTTACCTGCAGACGTGGTCTGGATAATAAAAACTGTGAGTAAAGGCCCTGAACTGCATCACTGACTCCGTGTCGTTACTGCTGCTGCCCTGCACCATCACCCCCATCCTCCGCATACACTGCCCTGAGGCTATACTCCTCCCGTGGGGAGTTATGCTACGCTCTGCTGCACCCACAACACCAGCCTCAGTGGTCTGCCCTGTAGCGGCGGTTCACTCTGACCGCAATCCACGGGTGGCGTAGTCGGACATTTAAACATGAAAACCACATAAATAGTTCCGCCACTGGTTTGACCGCCCTGAGCCACGGAACTGGGTCGCCGCCACGAAGACTACAACCACCAGCATCCACCAAAAAGGGTCCGGCTCCGGGTGTCCCAAGGCCCAGGGGGTGCGTCAGAACATTTTCATCACCTTTCACAATCACCAATGGGACAAGGCAGTGATGTCCTCTGTCCCCTCTCTTATACATCCTAGTGACGGAGCACCTGCTCTCATCAATTCGCCATAACCCCAATATTAGGTGGATTGAGGTGGGAGGCACCGAGTACAAGTGCTCTCTATTTGCTGATGATGTCCTAGTATATATCACTCAATCACATATATCCATCCATGCTGTTATGGCTGAAATAGATCACTTTGTTACATGGTAAAATTTTAAAATCAATGCAGCGAAGTCTGAGGCCCTCGATGTCTCCCTCCCCAAATCCATATAGGATTCCATCCAGTCCAACTTTCCCTTTGCCTGGCCCTCACAGGATATCAAATACTTAGGAATTCCTATTCATAGAGACCTCTCCCATCTATGTTATCTTAATTTTGGGCCCTTTATTGAACAACTCCATACAGACCACGGTTGGCAAGTTAGAACTGTAAGATTCACTACGTGAACCACTGGTGTTTTGTGGAAAAGCACATGTACACTGCGTTCCAAATTATTATACAAAAAGTGTTTAGGAGTGATAAGGGAAGAATTTGTTTGTTTGTCAGTTAAACTCATTGATGGTGATGTGTGTCAGGGCTCTTTATATCACTGTAAGCAATTGCAGACACCTGTGCTAATTAGTTTGGCAGGTGTGTCCAATGAAAGGCAAGACTACTTAAGAAGGCTCTCTCACATTATTAAGCAGCCTACATTTTCTGCCAAAATGGGAAAGAAAAAGGATGTGTCGGCTGCTGAGAAGCAACAAATTGTGGAGTGTTTAGGTCAAGGCATGACTACAATCAACATTGTGCGATGATCAGGATGAAGTGTCCTGGCAATCAAGAAGTATGTAGCTGATTCACAGTACACACGTGTGCGTGCTGATAAGGGCAAATTGAGGACTCTTTCCTACAGGCAATTACGTCAGGTTGAAAGAGCAGCGGCAAAAAAGCCTTGTCATAGCAGCAGACAAGGTTTTGAAGCTGCTTGTGCCTCCAACGTCCCCCGAACAACAAGATGCAGGGTCCTTCAGAGGTTTGCAGCTGTGCATGCGCCATCCTGTCGACCTCCTCTATCCACTTCACACAAGCAGAAACGGCTCCAGTGGGCCAAACATTACATGAAGACTGATTTCAAAACTGTTTTGTTCACGGATGAGTGCCGTGCAGCGCTCGATGGTCCAGATGGATGGAGTGGAGGATGGCTGGTTGATGGACACCCCACGCAAACACGGCTACAGCGCCAACAAGGAGGAGGTGGAGTAATGTTTTGGGCTGGAATCATGGGGAGAGAGATTGTCGGCCCCTTTAGGATCCCTGAAGGCGCTAAAGATGAACTCCATAATGTATGTGGATTTTCTCAAACAGCACTTCCTGCCATGGTTCAAGAAGAAGAACCGTGTATTTCACAGCAAGATCATTTTTCTGCATGATAATGCACCATCTCATGCTGCACATAAAACATCTGCATCTCTGGCTGATATGGGCATAAAAGGGGACAAACTTATGGTGTGACCCCCATGCTCCCCTGACCTCTACCCCATTCAGAACCTTTGGAGCATCATTAAAAGGAGTGTCTATGATGGCGGGAGGCAGTTCACATCTAAGCAACAGCTCTGGGAGGGTATTCTGTCCTCATGCAAAACAATTGAAGCAGAAACCATCCAAAACCTGACAAATTCAATGGACGAGAGAGTTCAGAAGCTCCTTTCGAACAAGGGGTCCTATGTGAAAATGTAACATCACCTAGAATAAAGTTTTGAGTTGAAAACTGTTTGATTTCAGTTTCTAACAACCTGCTAATGCTTATAATTTCAAAAATGACCATTTTTTTGGTCTTTATTAAAATGAAAAGGTTGATCGAAAAGTTTGGGGGATCTAAGAGTGTGGCAACCCAGTAGTCATGATTACTTCGAATTCTGACAATATGAGGGTCATGCTGCAGGTAGTGCAGCAAGAAGGCACTTATGTGCCTTGCGCATCTCGGAGCCCCAAAATTATTTTCCGGCTAGATGCAGCTAAAAATTATTTTTAATTTTAAATCTGGTGAAGCTTTAGTATAGATGGCCTAATAGGATCAGTGCTGCACACTGCTACAAAGCCCAAATTATTTTCCAGTCAAGATACAGATAAACATGATTAGTAATTTGAAAGCTTAAAACGGTTGGTAGGGTGATTTTAACCAATCATCAAGCTTTTACTCTCCCCAGGATGACACAGGGGTAGAAAAGTCGTTTGGGATCCATGATTTGTTCATCTTTATGAACGTGAGTCTGTCTACATTATCAGTGGAGAGCCGCGTGCGCTTATCTGTCAGCACACCACCAGCAGCGCTGAACACACGTTCAGACAGAACGCTGGCTGCGGGGCATGACAAGATCTCCAAGGCGTAAGTGGCTAGCTCCGGCCATTTATCCAGATTGGAAGCCCAAAAAGAGCAAGGGTCCAGTGACACAGTCGTGGCTTCAATGTTTACTTGGAGATACTCCTGTACCATCATCTCTAGGCGTTGACTATGTGTCAGACTTCTTGTCTCCTGTGGCCTTGCAAAGGATGGGCTAAAAAAGTGGTGAAATGATTCCGCAAAATTGATGTTACCAGCAGATACTGTGGTTCTGTTACGGTTTGAGTGCTGAACACTTGACGGTCCCACGGTTGGCAAGTTGGAACTGTGAGATTCACTACGTGCACCACTGGTATTTTGTGGAAAAGCACATGTAAGATTCTGCAACAGTCTCTGCTGATACTCCTGCATGCGTGCATCCCTTTCTATGGCAGGAATAATTTCTGCAAATTTACTTTTGTACCGGGGATCTAACAGTGTGGCAACCCAGTAGTCAGGATTATTTCTAATTCTCACAATTCGAGGGTCATGTTGCAGGTAGTGCAGCAAGAAGGCACTCATGTGTGTTGCGCATCCAGGAGCACCAAGTCCCTGTTGTGTTGGTGGCGAGGTAACAATCATGCTTCCTTCCTCTGTCCTCTCCCCCCAACCTCGCACAACAGAAATGTGATCAAGGTCTCCCTCATCTGATGAGTCTTCCATCAGTTCGTCCTCCACTTCTTCCTGGGCTCCTGCACCTTCCTCACTAGTTTGGCTGCTACCATGCGCCCTGGTAAAACCATCTCCCCCACCCTCACATGCCTGCCGCCTTGGTGCTGCCGACCGTCTGGACCTTGCAGATGTTAGCCCTTCCGCATACAACTCCTCCTCCTCTACTTCCTCCACCTCCTCTTGTGCCACCACCTGACTCCGAATTCTGTTTAACATGTGCTCCAGCATGTAAATCACCGGAATAGTCATGCTGATAATGGCATCGTCAGCACTAAACATCTTCGTCGCCATTTCAAAACTGTGCAGAAGGGTGCATAGGTCCCTGATCTGAGACCACTCCTCCAGCGTGATTTGCCCCACCTCTGAATCTCGTTGGCCCAGGCTATACGTCAGAACGTATTGCACCAGGGCTTGTCGGTGCTGCCACAGTCGCTGCAACATGTGCAGAGTTGAATTCCACCGGGTAGGCACATCGCATTTTAGCCGGTGAAGTGGCAGGCCCAACGACTTCTGTAGAGATGTAAGTCACTGAGCTGCGGGATGCGAACGGCGGAAGTGAGCACACAGCGACCGTGCCCTCTGCAGAAGGCCATCTAGTCTGGGATAGTGGGCTAAAAATTGCTGGACAACCAGGTTCAACACGTGAGCCATACAAGGCACGTGTGTGACATTGCCCCGGCGAAGGGCCGCACCCAGGTTTGCAGCATTGTCGCACACGGCCTTCCCTGGTTTCAGGTCCAGTGGAGACAACCATTCATGAAATTGGTTCTCCAGAGCTGACCACAACTCCTCAGCTGTGTGACTCACATTTCCCAGACATTTCAATGTAAAAACCGCCTGATGACGTTGAGCCCTACTGCCAGCATAGTAAGGAGGTGTGCAGGATCCCTTCTGCGCAGTTAGAAAGCTTGTGGCATGACCAGACAGGCTTTGGGTGCAGGTGGAAGACCGAGAGGAGGTTGAGGAGGCAGAAGCAGTGGAGGAACTTTGACATAAAGAGGATTGACGCACAACTCGTGGGGACGGCAAGACTTGGACAGCAGCCCCTTGTCCTGCTGTCACCATAGTTACCCAGTGCCCAGTCAGCGACATGTAACGCCCCTGTCCATGCCTACTCGTCCAAGTGTCTGTGGTGAAATGCACCCTGTCACACACAGAGTTTCTCAAAGAAGCGGTGATGTTGTGTGCGACATGCTGGTGGAGCGCAGGCACACCTTTCTTTGAGAAGTAGTGCCGACTGGGCATCTGGTACTGGGGCACTGCGACGGACATAAGGTCTCGAAAATCCTCTGTGTCCACCAGGCGGAAAGGCAGCATTTCTGTAGCCAAGAGCTTGCAGATGGTGAAATTCAACCTCTTAGCTTTCTCATGGCTAGGAGGAAATGGTCTTTTACTTGTCCACATCTGAGGGACCGAGGGCTGGCTATTGTGCTTAGACGGGGTTGATAAGGGTGTCCCCGGCAAACTGCCGGTCTGTGAGGAAGATGCAGGCGGACATGTTAGGTTGCCTTGATCCAAAGGTGGTGCTATCGATGTCGGACAGCGCTCAACACCAGCTGGTGTTACCACCTCCAAAGAAAATGATGACCTGCCAATCACGCTGGCTGTTGCGGGTAAAGAGGTGGCAGGTCTGCGCCCCAAAACAGGTGTGACTGCTGTCCCCCCAGTCACAGAGGATGAAGAGGCCGCGGATGCACAAGATATGGCAGACGGTGATTGGCCCGGCCGGCTAGGCCGCATTGTAGCACACTGAGCTTCCCACTGCAACTTATGCTTCATGTCCATGTGCCGGTTCATGCATGAAGTACTCAAACTATGTATTTTTTGGCCTCTACTTAGCTTTTGCTGACAAATGTTACAGATAACACGAGTTGGGTCATCTTTATCGATCTGAAAAAATGCCCAGGCTATGCAAGGCTTAGCACCCATGCGACCTGAAGAGCCACCACGACTTGTGGTGAGAGGCAGAGTTGTGTTTGAGGATGCAGTTGTTGACGTGCTTCCAGTACTACGTCTCTGTCCAGGAAGGCGCAACCTGACCTCGTCGTCACTAGCATCTTCCTCCACCTCCTCTGCTGACCTCATCTCTTGGCTGACTGTGGGTTGACAGTAAGTGGGATCTCCGACCTCATCATCATCACCCTGTGCGTTATCACACCCGTCGTCCTCAGAGCCAACCTGTTCCTGCCCTGACAAAAAACTAAAGTTGTCGCTCCAATCAGGTATTTGAGTCTTATCATCGTCTTCCTCATTGTCTCCACCAACAGGAGTTACAGTTTGGGAATGAGGGTCTACATTATGGTCAGAACCTTCTGCGTCTGGTCCTGGATCCGACTCATAAAGATTCTGGGCATCAGTGCAGATCATTTCCTCGTCTGGATTCACAGAAGCGCTGGAGTCGACCTCTGATTCCCAGGCTATAGTATGAGTAAACAGCTCTGCAGACTCAACCATCTGTTCTACCTCACACTCAGACGGGCAGCTGGAGATTTGGGAGCTGTGAGGAAGCAAGTGCGATTTGGGTGACACCTTTGAGGACTGGAGTATTTGTGATGTTGAAGTTGATGTGGAGGAGAGCCCACTTAAAGGAGCACTTGATATCCGTTGAAGCACCTGCTGTTTTTGTGCCTCATCTGGAATTTGTAGCGATTGGCGTGGCCGTAAGAAAGGGATCTTATCACATTGTCCGCTAAAAGAAGTAGACATTTTAGTTTGGCTGGAAGATGGTCTTTCTTCTGCACCTACCCCACGGACACAACCTTTTTTCCCCTTCCCAACACGCCTATTCCCCTTTCCACCAGCAGCAGGCCTTTTTCCACTCATTTTGGTGGTTAACTAATTCACAACTCTGGAGTTGTTTGCACAAAAAAACAATGGATGGTAACCGAGCAGAGCTGAGTGGCCAAACTGTGGTATTAGGCCAAAACTATTGGCTGTGTTAGATGCAGAAAAAAATTATTTTTAATTTGCAACCTGATGGAGGTCAGTATAGATGGACTAATAGACCAAGTCCCACACACCGCTAGAAGCCCAAATATTTTTTCAGAGCTAGATGCAGAAAATTTTTTTATTCAATTTGCAACCTGATGGAGGTCAGTATAGATGGACTAATAGACCAAGTCCCACACACTGCTAGAAGCCCAAATATTTTTTCAGAGCTAGATGCAGAAAAAAATTATTTTTAATTTGCAACCTGATGGAGGTCAGTATAGATGGACTAATAGACCAAGTCCCACACACTGCTAGAAGCCCAAATATTTTTTCAGAGCTAGATGCAGAAAAAAAATATTTTTAATTTGCAACCTGATGGAGGTCAGTATAGATGGACTAATAGAACAAGTCCCACACGCTGCTAGAAGCCCAAATATTTTTTCAGAGATAAATGAAGAAAAAAATTATTTTTAATTTGCAACCTGATGGAGGTCAGTATAGATGGACTAATAGACCAAGTCCCACACACTGCTAGAAGCCCAAATATTTTTTCAGAGCTAGATGCAGAAAAAAATTATTTTTAATTTGCAACCTGATGTAGGTCAGTATAGATGGACTAATAGACCAAGTCCCACACACTGCTAGAAGCCCAAATATTTTTTCAGAGCTAGATGCAGAAAAAAATTATTTTTAATTTGCAACCTGATGGAGGTCAGTATAGATGGACTAATAGACCAAGTCCCACACACCGCTAGAAGCCCAAATATTTTTTCAGAGCTAGATGCAGAAAAAAATTATTTTTAATTTGCAACCTGATGTAGGTCAGTATAGATGGACTAATAGACCAAGTCCCACACACTGCTAGAAGCCCAAATATTTTTTCAGAGCTAGATGCAGAAAAAAATTATTTTTAATTTGCAACCTGATGGAGGTCAGTATAGATGGACTAATAGACCAAGTCCCACACACCGCTAGAAGCCCAAATATTTTTTCAGAGCTAGATGCAGAAAAAAATTATTTTTAATTTGCAACCTGATGTAGGTCAGTATAGATGGACTAATAGACCAAGTCCCACACACTGCTAGAAGCCCAAATATTTTTTCAGAGCTAGATGCAGAAAAAAATTATTTTTAATTTGCAACCTGATGGAGGTCAGTATAGATGGACTAATAGACCAAGTCCCACACACCGCTAGAAGCCCAAATATTTTTTCAGAGCTAGATGCAGAAAAAAATTATTTTTAATTTGCAACCTGATGGAGGTCAGTATAGATGGACTAATAGACCAAGTCCCACACACTGCTAGAAGCCCAAATATTTTTTCAGAGCTAGATGCAGATAAAAATTATTTTTAATTTGCAACCTGATGGAGGTCAGTATAGATGGACTAATAGAGAAAGTCCCACACACTGCTAGAAGGCCAAATATTTTTTCAGAGCTAGATGCAGATAAAAATTATTTTTAATTTGCAACCTGATGGAGGTCAGTATAGATGGACTAATAGAGAAAGTCCCACACACTGCTAGAAGGCCAAATATTTTTTCAGAGCTAGATGCAGATAAAAATTATATTCAATTTGCAACCTGATGGAGGTCAGTATAGATGGACTAATAGAACAAGTCCCACACACAGCTAGAAGCCCAAATATTTTTTCAGAGGTACTGTAGATGCAGATAAAAATTATTTTTAATTTGCAACCTGATGGAGGTCAGTATAGATGGACTAATACAACAAGTCCCACACACAGCTAGAAGCCCAATATTTTTTCAGAGGTAGATGCAGAAAAAATATATTCAGTTTGCAACCTGATGAAGGTCAGTATAGATGGACTAATACAACAAGTCCCACACACAGCTAGAAGCCCAATATTTTTTCAGATGTAGATGCAGAAAAAAATATATTCAGTTTGCAACCTCATGGAGGTCTGTATAGATGGATTAATATAACAAGTCCCACACACAGCTAGAAGCCCAATATTTTTTCAGAGGTAGATGCAGAAAAAAATATATTCAGTTTGCAACCTGATGGAGGTCAGTATAGATGGACTAATACAACAAGTCCCACACACAGCTAGAAGCCCAATATTTTTTCAGAGCTAGATGCAGAAAAAAATTATATTCAATTTGCAACCTGATGGAGGTCAGTATAGATGGACTAATAGAATGATGCTATGCCCAAAAGATTTTACTTCACTAGGTGCAGTAAAAAAATTGGTATTCTATACACAGGTGGTGTATCTTGCAACACAGATAGGCTACTCCACTGACTAACACACTCTGCAATAGGCCAAAAAGGATTAGCTTTGCTTGATTCAGCCAAATGCTGTGAAAAAAACTTGCACAGCACTGGCACAGACCTGCCTGGCAAAAACTGATAGGAACTGATGTAACCTAGTCCTGAAAAGGACTCCTATTACAATTAGTCTTTACTTCCACAATCTATCTATTTAAGAGCACAGACCTGCCTGATAAAAGTCGTAGGAAATGCTGTAACCTAGTCCTTAAAAGGACTGCAATCACAACTATTCCCTACTCCCAAGCTATCTGTAGATTTGTGCGAAAATTGGCTTGAAATTAACAAGGTATAGCGCACACAGCAACAGCGGTGCCGTCTAACACGCAGCTGCAGCAGTGAGAAAATGGTGGCGACGGGGAAAATGGCTTGGTCTTATAGGGCAAGGACATGTGACATACACTGCCAATGACACATGCCCTTGCTTGTGTGAAAAAAAGCACTTAGCTCCGTGTGTGCGCTGCTGATAGGCTGACAGATTGCACCTCCCCACTGTAAATGCGGGAAAGAGAAAAAAAAATGGAGATCTTCATTGTTCCTGCAGAGATCCATCCCCTGCCCCTCCCCCCACCCCGCTGTACACTCAAACTGCGTATTAACATTAATTTTCATCATTACTGAGAAAAAATCCAGTTATGATTTTGGTGCACGAACAGTTATCGAACATAACCTCGAACAGCCGAATTTTTCTCAAATTGTTCGTGTTCGCCGAACGGCTCGAACACCGCCCAAAACAGCTCGAATTTGAGATTGGCGAACAGTTCGAGTAGAACAACGCTCATCTCTAGTTGCAAGTCTGCATCTTCTGATGCGGCAAGGATCACTTCTGATGGTCACACTTTTAGGCAGTGACCTGGGTGTCAGAGATGCTTCCAGGGGTCTTCCCCATGGTGTTCCAATGTCTTTTCAGCACTGTATGCATGTGTCACACAGCACATGGCCAGATAAGGTTGTAAAATGTTAAAATGACATTTCCAGGTGAATGCATTTGTCACGGTTGAAAGCAATACAAAAGTGCAAAAACGCATAAAAAATGCTACTTGTGAACATAGCCCAAGGTGTGGAGGAGTATTTTTGTTTTTGGTTATTTATTTTACCTTATACACAAGTATTTACCCTGGAAAGGATGTTCCTTAACATATTTCACAGAAAATAGTTTCAGTTTCGTTTTTGAACGTTTTATTGTGAGCCCGTAAAAGTGGCTTAATACCTCTGACCACGTTGTTGACAGCAGTGACCTGGGGGTCAGAAATGCATCCTGGGGCGATCCCCATGCTGTCCCCATGTCATTTGAGCACTGTCACTATAGTTTTGAGCACTTTTTAGGCTTTCTACAGACTGCCGGGGGTGCCGCCGCAAAAATGCTCGGGTCTCAACACTAGTACTTAGCTTAATGGCATCTTCTTCCGACGCTTTTTCTCCTCTTTTGGTCATTCAGGGATTCATCAGGGAATTCCTTCAATCAGGACCAAAAAAGGAGACTCTAAGCCGAACTGCAATTAGGATTAAAGGTCACAGGTCCAGGCAATATGCCCCCACAAAGCCCCCTACATACAATATGAGCCTCCACACAGCCCCTTACATACAATATGAGCCCCCACACAGACCCCCACTAAAAGTAGGAGCCCGCACAAAGCCCCTACATACAGTATGAGCCCCCCATAGCTCTGTACATACAGTAGGAGCCCACACACAGCCCCCTACATACAGTATGAGCCTTCCATAGCCCTGTAAATACAGTAGGAGCCCACACACAGCCCCCTACATACAGTATGAGCCTTCCACAGCCCTTTACATACAGTATGAGTCCACACACAGCCCCTACATACAGTATGAGTCCACACACAGCCCCCTACATATAATATGAGCCCCCACACAGCCCTCCATATACAGTATAAACCCACACACAGCCCCCTACATACAGTATGAGCCCCTACATAGCTACCTAGATACAGTAAGAGCTCTCACACAGCCCCGTAGATACAGTATGAGCTCCCACATAACTCCCTTTATGCAGTATAAATCCACACAAAGTCCCTTACATACAATGACACCACAGTCCCCCAATACACAGTATGAGCCACCAACATATCCCCCTACATACCGTATGAGCTCCTTACATACAATATGACACCACACAGTCCCCCAATATACAGTATGAGCCCTCACATAGCCCCCAATATGCAGTATGAGCCCCTACATAGTCACAGTAAGAACCCTCACACAGCCCCATAGATACAGTATGAGCGCCCACATAACTCCCTTTATACAGTATGAATCCACACAAAGTCTCCTACATGCAATGACACCACACAGTCCCCCAATATACAGTATGAGCCCCCAACATACAGTATGAGCCCCTACATACAACATGAACCCCCACACAGCCATACACATACAGTATAAATCCTCACATAGCTCCCAATATATAGTATGAGCCCCCACATAGGTCCTTTCAGCCCATAAACCCACAGGATAACATTAATCTGTGGCCCCCAAGATATTATACTATGCAGCCACTAGCAGCCCCCACGGTCACATATCCGGTGCCCCCCCCATGGTTACATACCCTGCAGCCCCCCAATGGTCACATACCCTGCTGCCCTCCCATGGTCACATACCCTGCTGCCCTCCCTTGGTCACATACCCTGAAGCCCTCCCCCCATGGTCACATACCCTGCAGCCCTCCCCCCATGGTCACATACTCTGCTGCCCCCCATGGTCACATACCTTGCCCCCCCCATGGTCACATACCCTGCAGCCCCCCATGGTCACATACCCTGCAGCCCCCCCATGGTCACATACCCTGCAGCCCCCCATGGTCACATACACTGCAGCCCCCCATGGTCCCATACCCTGCAGCCCCCCCATGGTCCCATACCCTGCAGCCCTCCCTTGGTCACATACCCTGCAGCCCTCCCTTGGTCACATACCCTGTTGCCCTCCCATGGTCACATACCCTGCAGCCCCCCCCATGGTCACATGCACTGCTGCCCCCCATGGTACCATATCCTGCAGCCCTCCCTTGGTCACATACCCTGCAGCCCTCCCTTGGTCACATGCCCTGCAGCGCTCCCTTGTCACATACCATGCAACCCCCCCATGGTCGCATATACTGCTGCCCCACATGGTACCATACCCTGCAGTCCTCCCCTCATGGTCCCATACCATGCAGCCCTCCCTTGGTCACATACCCTGCAGCCCCCCCATGGTCCCATACCCTGCAGCCCTCCCTTGGTCCCATACCCTGCAGCCCTCCCTTGGTCACATACCCTGCAGCCCTCCCATGGTCATATACCCAGTGGCCCCCCATGTTCATATACCCGGTGGCCCCCCATGGTCACATACCTTGCACCCCCCCACATGGTCACATGCTCTGCAGCCCCCCCATGGTCACATACCCTGCAGCCCCCCCATGGTCCTATACCCTGCAGCCCTCCCTTGGTCACATACCCTGAAGCCCTCCCATGGTCATATACCCAGTGGCCCCCCATGTTCACAATACCGGTGGCCCCCCATGGTCACATACCCTGCAGCTCCCCATGGTCACATACCCTGCTGCCCCCCATGGTCATATACCTTGCGCCTCACCCCATGGTCACATACCCTGTACCCCCCCATTGTCATATGCCTTGTGGTCCCCTCCCATGATCACATACACTGCAGCCCACAGGGTGACATGCCCAAGTCACTCTCTCACAGAACAGGAAGCAGTTATTTGCTTCTTACCGCCACGAGGAGCTGCCAGCAGGAGGGAAAAGGAAGAAAGGCAGCACTGAGCACAAGATGAGCAGAGGGCGGAGCCAGCACCGAGCACCACAGTGCAGGAGCCAACAGCCGGGAATCTCAGGGGCTCCGCGCGTGAGTACAGCAGACGTGGGCACGCAGAGTGCACTGCGTGTTCACGTCAGCTGCATTGTCCTGCAGGCGGCGCACATAACATTATAATGAGGGCAGTCTCGCCATGGGCCCCCTCAGAGCTCCGGGCCCCGGGCAGTAGCCCAGATTGCTCTCATTATCATCCGCCTATGTGTGGTAAATGTTATTTATTAATTATTTTGTGCGGGACGACAATCTATTTAAAGGGTATACAAATTCAAAACTGGAAATTTGCAAATTTTTATAATTTTTCTTCAACCTTCTGATATTTTAATAAACAAATACAAATCATACTAATCTATTTACCATGAACATATGTACAGTACATTGTGGCATACAGGAACAATCTTGGAATCACTTGTATATGTAGAAGCATTCCAAAGATATTAGCACTAGAGATGAGTGGATCGCTTTGCGCAACTTGGTCCATGGTCAAGGTCAGTACTCTCTGATAGTGGACAGGAGCTTACTCTCCAGGATGCCACTCTCTACTTATGATTAACTAGGCTGGCGAGACCTCACCTGTGTGCCACACCAATGACATCACTCCAGGCTGGTGAATCTAACGCCGTGTTGAGGAACCTGGAAGCTCAGAAAATTCATACAGTCCCTGTCCACGGCCAGAGAGCACTGACCTTGACCGTGGACCATGGTTGCGTGAAGTGATCCACTCATCTCTAATTCCCATATAAAGTGCCACATGTCAGATATGAAAAAATGTGGCCAGGTCAGGAAGGTGAAAACTCTCTTCAGCGGTAAGGAGATAAACTGTGGCTTTAAGACTTAAAAAAAAAAAAAAAAAAGATCTTATCAATCTTTAAACATTCAATGAAAATATCATATACATGATTGTGTAATACAGGCACCAACTTTTCAAAAAACTATGAGTTCAAAAAATATGGTTCCTGGAAGTAGCAAAGAACTGCCAAAAAGTAATTTTTCACACCAATTATAACTTTGATTTTACAAACAGTAAGTAAAAAGACAAGTAAGGTGAGAAGAACTTTATGACAGAGCAAATGTTATTTATCTTTATTATGTCGTAGAATATCTATTTCTTGTGCTGCTGGTTGTAAGTAATTTATAACCTTCAGCCAGAACACCTGTATGTTGCCTTGGAACATCTATAAACTTCCATCCTAAGACTCTAAGCTGTAAAATGTGCATTATTTGAAGCATCATTGTATTTTATTTAATATCACAAAACAGATGTAGGACATTTTGAATAAAAAAAATAACCTTTTCCCATATATTTATTCTGTTGTAAAACAGATTTCATGATTTTGCTAAATTGGAAACTTGAAGGCATTTTGTTCTTATTGTCAGAAAATATGTATTTGAACAGTGGAAAAAAACAATTAAATCTGCACTTCATACAGTCTCCAGGCCAAGTAATAAATCAATACTCCAAGACCGCATTGTACAAACAGCATTGACTCCACAGACTGAACTTCCTTTGTGTTTGAGATCTAGTGATGCATAAAGACAACATAAAATATGACAAAAATAGAGTAATAATAATAGACAACTAAAAAGTACTATTGGTGATCAATTGACCGAGCCTGAGCACTTGCTAACATTTTGTTCCCGTGGAAACCAAATACATTTAACGATACTGCAAACATAAATTACATACAATTGTCAACAAGACCAACCTGACCTGGTGATTTATGTTATTGGCTGAAACGGAAAATATATTGTTAGGTGAGAATGCGGTATGTGTCATTTCCTGGTCCTAGGAGATTTGTGTAGATGAGATAAACTTTCAGCTGGACTTTCGGATTGATACGTCGATAAACTTTCATCTTTGAACTAATAAAATCTCATTTAATCATGTCCCATGTGTACAGCATCTTATGTAGGGCATTGATTTCTTACTATAAGATGCAATGGCAGACCGTTTGCAAGAAACTGGCAAACATATTTATTTTATAAAGATAATAGGCAGCTTTATAAAGAGAACTGGCCAACATGTTAAAGGACAGTCATATACAACAGTGCCTAGCAAGTGAGTTGAGACCAAAAATTACTATGAATGCTGCTCAATAACAAAACCATGTACACTGCTCAAAAAAATAAAGGGAACACTCAAATAACACATCCTAGATCTGAATGAATGAAATATTCTCATTGAATACTTTGTTCTGTTCAAAGTTGAATGTGCTGACAAGAAAATCACACAAAAATCATCAATGGAAATCAAATTTATTAACCAATGGAGGCCTGGATTTGGAGTCACCCCCAAAATTAAAGTGGAACAACACACTACAGGCTGATCCAACTTTAATGTAATGTCCTTAAAACAAGTCGAAATGAGGCTTAGTATTGTGTGTGGCCTCCACGTGCCTGTATGACCTCCCTACAACACCTGGGCATGCTCCTGATGAGGTTGCGGATGGTCTCCTGTGGGATCTCCTCCCAGACCTGGACTAAAGCATCCGCCAACTCCTGGACAGTCTGTGCTACAACGTGACGTTGGTGGATTCAGGTCTGGGGAAAGGGCAGGCCAGTCCATGGCTTCAATGCCTTCATCTTGCAAGAGCTGCTGACACACTCCAGCCACATGAGGTCTGGCATTGTCCTGCATTAGGAGGAACCCAGGGCCAACCGCACCAGCATATGGTCTCACAAGGGGTCTGAGGATCTCATCTCGGTACCTAATAGCAGTCAGGCTACCTCTGGCGAGCACATGGAGGGCTGTGTGGCCCTCCAATGAAATGCCACCCGACACCATTACTGACCCACTGCCAAACCGGTCATGCTGAAGCATGTTGCAGGCAGCAGATCGCTCTCCACGGCGTCTCCAGACTCTGTCACGTCTGTCACATGTGCTCAGTGTGAACCTGCTTTCATCTGTGAAGAGCACAGGGCGCCAGTGGCGACTTTGCCAATCCTGGTGTTCTGTGGCAAATGCCATGCGTCCTGCACGATGTTGGGCTGTGAGCACAACCCCCATCTGTGGATGTCGGGCCCTCATACCATCCTCATGGAGTCAGTTTCTAACCGTTGGTGCAGACACATGCACATTTGTGGCCTGCTGGAGGTCATTTTGCAGGGCTCTGGCAGTGCTCCTCCTGTTCCTCCTTGCACAAAGGCGCAGGTAGTGGTCCTGCTGCTGGGTTGTTGCCCTCCTACAGCCCCCTTCACGTCTCCTGGTGTACTGGCCTGTCTCCTGATAGCGCCTCCAGCCTCTGGACACTACGCTGACAGACACAGCAAACCTTCTTGCCACAGCTCGCATTGATGTGCCATCCTGGATGAGCTGCACTACCTGAGCAACTTCTGTGGGTTGTAGAGTCCGTCTCATGCTACCACGAATGTGAAAGCACAACCAACATTCAAAAGTGACCAAAATATCAGCCAGAAAGCATTGGTACTGAGATGTGGTCTGTGGTCTCCACCTGCTGAACCTCTGCTTTATTGAGGGTGTCTTGATAATTGCCAATAATTTCCATCTATTGTCTATTCCATTTGCACAACAGCATGTGAAATTGATTGTCAATCAGTTTTGCTTCCTAAGTGGACAGTTTGATTTCACAGAAGTTTGATTTACTTGGAGTTATATTCTGTTGTTTAAGTGTTCCCTTTATTTTTTTGAGCAGTGTACTATAATAAGAGTTCTCGGTCTCACAACTGTTTGTAGTTAATGGTACTATTTCAATAAGATACATATCTAATTTTCCTTAGTCACAATTGTTTAACCCCTTCACGACCGTGGACGTCTAAGGACGTCTCCCTGCAGATCATGACAAATGGAGACGCTATGGGTCTCGGAAAATGTCAACATATTTTAAAAAAATTTTTACTAACTTTGGATTTTTTTTCACCACTTAAATAAAAGAAAACCTATACATGTTTGGTATTTGTGTACTCGAACTGGCCTGGAGAGTAATATTGGCAGGTCAGTTTTAGCATCTAGTGAACATGGTAAATAAAAAACCCAAAAAACAATTGTGGAATTGAATTTTTTTTGCAATTTCACCACACTTGGAATTTGTTTCCTGTTTTCCATTACACTTTATGGTAAAATCAATGGTGTCACTCAAAAGTACAACTCGTCTCGCAAAAAACAAGCCCTCACATGGCCATATTGACAGAAAAATATTAAAGTTGTGGCTCTGGGAAGAAGGGGAGCAAAAAATAAGTATAAATCAATAGTACAAGTGAATATAAGAAACTTTATCTCGTATCAGAGAAATTTCCTTCTTTCTCCTACCCACTGATTCCTGAGCTCATCATCCACTCTGAAAAAAATATCTCAAATCTTGTTCAAAATAAGACAGACTGTCAGGTCACTGAGAATCAGGTTACAGGGTCTATTAAAGGGAACCAGTTATCAGGTTTTTTTTACTGCAAACTAATGCCATCTATATGAAGGCAGTGTAATGCTGATTACATCTATACACTAATTTTAGAAATCTGCAAAAAGTGAAACGCATGTAGTATATAGAGTCCATGCCACGCCTCATTGATGCAGTAATTGATGCAAAAAGAGCCCCGACCAAGTATTGAGTGCATTTACTGAACATACATTTCGGATTTTAAAAACATTTTTCAAGCTGTTGTTATAAAGTATTCTAATTTACTGAGATAATGACTTTTGTGTTTTCATTGGCTGTAAGCCATAATCATCAACATTAACAGAAATAAACACTTGAAATAGATCACTCTGTTTGTAATGACTCTATATAATATATGAGTTTCACTTTTTGTATTGAAGAAGTGAAATAAATTAACGTTTTGATGATATTCTAATTTTGTGAGATGCACCTGTATATTCATGAAATCCCTACATTAAACACTAAGAGAGCTATTTCTAGCTCTGATGGGCACTACAGAAAAATTTGATAACTTTTGATAAAGGATGCAGGATAGCATCTGAAACGCATAAAGCAACCCTTCCTTCCTCTTCACAAGTGGATATGTCTTTTTAAATTGATTGAATAAATTTAAATGTTTTTATCTGGAGTTGGAAAATCTACAATTTTTTCCTACAGAAAAATTTGCCTGCATCATTAAAGGGAAGGTGCTATAAAACAAAGTATTTTTAAACAATTGAAAAAATATAAAGTCATAATGTTTTAATTTTTTTTAAATATAATTTGTTTTTAATTGAGTAAAATATGAAAAATAATTAAAAAAACTTTTGATATTTTCCACTTTTAAACACTAGGGGGAGCAGCTGCTGAAATTTGCCATAAAAACCTAATGCACTGCTAGCTCACATTAACACTGCAGTAAATTAGAGCTGGGACTGCTCACGTGTATGTGATGTCACTCCTCCTCTCCCATTCTGGGCATTTGCAAAAGTATAACAGAGGATAAAGTTTATGATCACAGTGAAGAGCCATTATGTTGGTGTCTGCAAAGTGATATTGAGATGTGGATAGTGTCATTCAGTACAGCTGGCAGCTCCTATTCTGTTAGTTGGTGCTGGTCACCATATCATAAGCTGGGTTTAGATATGGAGAGTATAACACATACTGCAATTAGATACAGGGCTCAGTGTAGTACATCACATGCTGGGATTAGATATGGGGCTCAGCAGAGTGTATCACACAGGATGGAATTAGTTATGCAATATCTAATGTTTGAATCCGCTATACACTACTCATCCTACTGAACACCCGCTCTCCTTTCCTGTGGGTATAATACTACAACACAAGGTGAGGGTAAAACAGTGTGGCAATACTTTATTGAACCACCAAAAGACAATAACATATAGAACAGTCCCAGCAAATACCCAAGATGGTGCAAATTACAGAGTCTCACCCTTCCAGTGACTCGACAGGATTAGAGTAGCTGCGACTTCGGGGCTTCCAGGGCCGATTACCCACAGAGAGGAGGTAACGACAAGCTTAGGAAACTGACAGTCCATTGAGGTATGTGACCTGGTGACCAGAAGGTCCCAATGGGGCTTCTAAGAACGTCTTCATGGGGCCAGGTGACTGGAGGGTCCCATCCTGGCTACTCCGAACGTATCCGTGAGGCCAGGTGACTGGATTATCCTAACATGGCTTCCCCAAATGTCTCCATGGAGCCAGGTGACCTGAGGGTCCCAACCTGGCTTCCCCAAATTTCTCCATGGGTTCAGTGATTGTCAATAGAGAAGATCTGTATTCTTCCTGGCTGTGGCTTTGTAAAGTCCCAAATCTGTATATCTCTTGGAACGGAGGCAGATCTCCCTTTTATAGTTCACAACTGTCCTTCAAACCATCATCCACCGGTCAGAGCAAAGGTGATATGAAGTCATGTTTCATTTTTTGAGTATTTTAATTAATCTGCCTAGTTTATCCTCCACTGTTTTGCAGGTGAACAAGCTACATGGACTTATACAATGGATAATCAACATATTATCAAACATCCATTGTCCCTGTCCTCCAAAGATAACAGACAATAAGTTACAGCAAACATCAACTCCAGAGTTAACATTTAGGCCTATATAACATTGGCCTATGTCTCTTGATCCACCAAAGAAACAAACACATAAATTCAATAGTCAACATTCAGACAGTAGTCTATGTCTCTGGGCCTACTGAATTTAGGTTTGGCATAATTAAGATTAAAAGCTGTGTTGTCACTTTTCTCCCCCATCTTAATTATCCGGACATGATAGGATTCCGATCATCCTTCTCCTGGTCCTCGGCTTGACCTGGATAACTCCTCATGTAATAGACGAGAACCGATTCATATCCATTGCATCCACACATGGTGTCCTCCACATCCCTTGGTTCCTGGATCAAATCTGACTGAGTGTCAGTGGGCCGGTATGTCGGTGGGCCAGTATTCAATCCGTCGAAGCTGGCACAGCTCCTGTCTGTAGTTGCCTTTTCTTGTTGTGGCTATACATCCAATCCTCTTCTCAAGGCCGAGTTGATGGGGTTGGACATGGTGGTGTCCGAAACCTGCTGTGTATGCCTCCCCTATGGTCTGCTGGGTCTGTCTATATGCCTTTCTGGTTGTGGAACCCTTGGACGGTGTCTATGAACACCAGTCCCCTGCAGCTCCCCCAGATCCACCGGACTGAGTAATATCCCACTGCTGTCATCAACTGTAGAGACACAGGGGTCAGTGGGTGCTCTCGTCTGCTGGCCTGAGACCACACGGACCAGGGCTCATCCCACTGAATGCCCACTCTTCTTTCCCCATGGGCATAATACTACTCAGACAACACAAGGTGAGGGTAAAGCAGTGTGGCAATACTTTATTGATCCACCAACAGAGAATAACATATAGAACAGTCCCAGCAAACACTCAAGATAGTGCAAATTACAGAGTCTCACCCTTCCAGTGACTTGCCAGGAGATTAGAGCAGCTGCGACTTCGGGGATACCTGGGTCGACTACCCCCACTAGTGGCACCCCACTTTTAGCGTGCACCCACAGAAAAGAGGTAACGACAAGGTTAGGAAGCTGACAGTCCATTGAGGGACATGATCCGGTGACCTCAGGGTCCCAACCTGGCTTCCCCGAACATCTCTATAGGGCCAGGTGACCAGAAGGTCCCAACCTGGTTTCCCCAAACGTCTCCATGGTTCAGTGATGGTCAGTGGAGCAGATCTGTATTCTTACAGCTAGGGCCATGGTCCCTTAGGCTGGCATCCTGTAGAATGTCAAACCTGTTTCTCTGTTGATGCAGCCATTGTATCCTGGCTGCTGTTCGGTAGAGTCTCCTGGCTGTGGTGGTATCACGTGATGGCATTAGATACATATTTCTGGGGGTATCACATATTGGCATGAGATACACATGTCTGGGGGGTATCACATGATGGCATTATATAAACATGTCTGGGGGTATCACATGATGGCAGGAGATACACATGTGATCACATGATGGCATTAGGGATGGGTATTTAATTTTCCCGAGGGGCCACACGAGAGACCGTGACTGTTGTGGAGGGCCGGATCAATCAGCTGAAATTAATTCTGCTCAATACTATCATTAGCATATTAATTATAATTATTTTATATTAATATTAATTGTATAACTTAATATTTAGCAGAATTAAGTATAATAACTTCCCCCCTATAATGACATCCCCCGTATGAGCCCGCACACAGCCCACAAAGTAATACATATGCACAAAGACTAAGGTCAACAGTGTGTCTGCATTTAAAACAGTCATGATTCAGTCATGCAAGTCACCGCATGGGCGGTGTAGACATTGTTTCCCATGCAATCCACAAATGCAAGATTTAACTCTATCATGCAAAGAAGAAACCATATATCCAAACCACAATCCAGAAACGCTGCCGTCTTCTCTGTGCCATAGCACATTTAAAATTGACTGAGGAAAAATGGAAAACTGTTCTGTGGTCAGATGCATCAAAATGTGAAATTCTTCATGGAAACCATGGAATCCATGTCCTGTAGACTCAAAAGGATAAGTACCACCCAGCTTATCAGCGCACAGTTCAAAAGGTCACATTTGTATGTATGGCATGGGCACCTTACACATCTTGAGAGGCGCTATCAATGCTGGGCATCATATAGAGGTTTTAGAACAACATGTGCTCCCATCAAGACAATGTCTAGTCCTGGAAAGCACTTGTGTATGTCAGCAACACAATGCTAAACCACATATTGCATCCATCGCAACAGCATGGCTTCATAGAAGAGGTTGGGTGATGAACTGGACACCCAGTACCAGATCATAAAAAAAGACTTCGAACTGTGGAGCAGCTAGAATCCTACATCAGACAAGAATGGGACAACATTACTCTTCCAGAACTTTAGCAATTGGTCTCCCCCTTCCCAAACGTTTACAAATTGTTGTAAAAAGAAGAGAAGATGCTACACGATGATAGACATGGCCCTGTCCCAACTTTTTTCGATATGTTTCTGCCATCAATTTCTAAATGAGTTAATGGTTTCTAATTAAATGGAAAATACCATATTTTTCAGATTATAAGACGCACTTTTTTCCCCCAAAATTTGGGAGAAAAATGGAGGTGCGTCTTATAATCCGAATGTAACTTACCATGGGGGTTGCGATGGAGCGAGATCACAGGAGGCAGGGTCGCTGCTGCAGAAGGCCGGCGGCAGCAGTGGTGCAATGCTAAAGGTCCCAGGCTGGGAGGAGGAGGTGTCCCGGCAGTGCGAGGCTGCGCTGGGCTTTCAGAAAAAGTCGGTGGTGAGCGGAGTCCTCACTGCCCTTCCCATTAATTTTCCTGTTCTTGGCTTTGGGAAAATGGCTGTTGTAGGTGGAGCATGTGCAGATTGAGATCTCGGGAGACGAGATCTCGGGAGACGAGATCTCAATCTGTGCATGCGCCTCCTCCGGCGGCCATTTTCCCAAAGCCCACCGAAGGGAAATCAATTGGAAGTGCAGGGGACTCCGCTCACCGCCGTCATTTTCTGAACGCCCTGCACAGCCTCGCACTGCCGGGACACCCCTGCCTCCCAGCCTGGGGCTCGCAGCATCGCTCCACCCCTGCCACCGTCTGCTTCCTGCAGAAGCGACCCTGCCTCCTGTGTCCCCGCTCCACAGCCACCACCTCCCTTCCCCTGGTAAGCTACCATAAAATCGGACTATAAGATGCACCCTCATTTTATTAAAAAAAACTTTTTTTTCTATTTTCCTCCAACAAAATTTGGGGTGCATCTTATAGTCCGCAAATTACAGTATCTAACATCTCCTTATGATCTGTGTGCTATGTTCTGTTGTGAATAAAATATGGCTATAAGACATTTACAAATCATTGCATTCTTGCTTTCCATACATTTTACACAGCTTTTTTGGAATTGGGATTATAATTTAGAATCACATATTATGGATGTGCTCTATTGGATGACAGTATACGGCCAACAATAGGAAGATTTAATACTATTAATAGCTGGTCAGTATCTAGGGTTGAAGACACACACACAGTTTTTAATCCAATACCTTCCACTTTTATGAAGAGCGGGTATAGATAAAGTTTATTAACAAGGGACTGTAGAGCTCATTGTATAAAATATACAATATAAACTGACCAAGAAATTCCCCCATCAGTAGAATTAAAACATGTTTCATCATGAAAACAATACAATGGCATATCCATTATACAATACTGTTTTGTGATCAGCAAAGAGCTGATATGTGATTGTGACATATAAACATACTGTATGAAGTACTTATACTATTCATCAAAGATGATCATTATTTTTTTTCTTTCTGCTTTCACCTAGAGATAAATGGAAATAATGAGAATAGTTCAGGATCTAATGCTTTATCTTCCTAGCAAGCCATTAAGGTACAAGCCATTTCCATTATTGTAAAACAGGACATGCACAGAAAATAGTTATTTCATCCCCTGAAACACAAGGTAATCAATAAATATGTAATCTCCTTTACAGTCTCTCCCTAAAATATGACATGTCCAATCAATGACACCACACTAATAGATTGCTTTGGAATTTCATAAGATAAAGGATTGGGCTCTTTGAATTCATTTGTCGGGTGCAATTTAACCTCTTCCTGAGATGGCGATTTTCGTTTTTTTGCGCTTTTATTTTTTCCTCATCTTCTCTTCCAAGAGCCATAACATTTTATTTTTCCATTGACATAGCTGTATGATAACTTGTTTTTTGCAGGACGGGTTGTACTTTTGAAGGACATAATCTATTTTATCATGTGAAGTACTGAAGAGCAGGAAAAAATTCAAAGTGTCTGAAAAATGCAGAAAAAAATCACAATTACATAGTAACATATTAACGTAGGTTGAATAAAGACCTAGGTCCATCAAGTTCAACCTTCCTCCCCCGATTGTACTCCCTACTCTAACACTACACTAGCTTACTAACTTACTGGAACTAAGCCTCACAAATGCTTCATTACCCCTTTTGTTATTATTGCACTATTACAATTACAAATGAACCAGTTCATAAGTTTTTTAATTAGTTTTATTTGTATTAATCTTATGGTGTTACTAAAATCCCTGTACCTAAATCTGTTGATCCAGAAGAAGGCAATTCAGCCAATTTGCATCACAGGGAAAAATTCCTTCTTGACCCTGAGAAAAGGCAATCAGTACAAGAACCCTGGATCAAATGTACTACTATAGGTGTAACATTTTGCTTAATTTAACTGTAACCCGCAATGTTATGTGTATCGAGGAAATCGTCCAGCCCTTTTTTGAAAGCTGTTATAGTGTCTGTCATTACTACTTCTTGTGGTAGGGCATTCTGCCCTTGTTTTTCAGGGTTTGTTTTTATAGCATTCATTATACGGTAATAATGACCTGGTAATATGATTCTCCAGGTCAATATGATTACGGTGATACCAAAAATACGTAGTGTTTTTTATTTAAGTAGTGAAAAAAATCTGAAATTTGTTAAAAAAAATGTTAACTTGTGTCGCCATTTTCCAAGACCAATAACGTTTTAATTTTCGTTTGATAGGACTATGTGAGGGCTTGTTTTTGTACCCTGAGCTGATGTTTTTACAGATACCATTTTGGGGTACATACACTGTTTTGACCGCCTCCTATTGCATTTTTCTCAAGTGTTGCAGCAGCAAAAAACGTGATTCTGGCGTTTTGATTTTTTTCTCATTACAATGTTTACTAATTGGTTTAATTTATTTTATATTTTGATAGATTGGATTTTTACGGACGTACCAATACAATGGAAGTGTATTTTTTAGTACTATTTATTTTTTTTTTCCCTTATTTTTAAAAACATCTTTCTACTTTTTACTGTATTCCAAGTCCCCTTAGGGGACTTGAACTTGTAATCGTCTGATCGCTTGTGCTATATACAGCAATACCAGGGTATTGCTGTGTACAGCAAAAATCATGGTTTCCCATGAATTGTGGGCTCCTAAAATAGGTGGGCCCCTAAAATCCATGAGCCCTAAAATAGATAACCATATTTACAGCTATATAAAAAGTGGGTAAAGTGGTACTTCAGCAGATGACCATGTTGTTACTGAAAAAAATCACTATACAAAGCCAAGACCAATTTTGTAGCTATACAATGACCGTAGGTAAGTATTTGCTCTGATTAACATATTAATAGATTAACATACAATAACAGTTAAGGCCCCGTCACACTAAGCGAGATCGCTAGCGAGATTGCTGCTGAGTCACACGTTTTGTGATGCAACAGCGACCTCAGCAGCGATCTCGCTACGTTTGACACTTAGCAGCGGCAAGGCCCCTGCTGTGAGATCGCTGGTCGTGTCGGAAAGGTCTGGACATTTCTTTGATCGTTGAAGCCCCGCTGGGTAGCATGCATCAGTGTGTTTGACACCTTACCAACGACCTTGTTAACGACCCAGACACAGAAACACATAGGCGTGCATCGTTATACAGATCGTTACGGGTCGCCGCATCTTTGCTGCGTCGTTGGGAAGATCTGACTGTTTGACATCTCACCAGCAACCACATAGTGACGCAGCAACAATCCCTGACAGGTCGTATCATTGTCGGGATCACTGTAGCGTCGCTTAGTGTGACGGGGCCTTTAGTGACTTAAAGTTGATGTCCTTCCTGGTGGCATTGTTGACTTTTCCCATCTTTTTCTAGCCATGGCTTGTCTGCAGAGTTTGCAACAAAGTCTTATGAAGTAAATCATCCCATGAACGATCTTTTATACTTCTATAATGAACATCACTCCTTGCACTACATCAGTTGTTACAAGACCTGTGTTATTGAACATGTATGACCACTTTGAACAACTATAAGAGCCGATGTCAACTAAAATGTGAGAAAATAAATGTTCCACAGATTACTGTTCATCCAACAGTGTTTCATTCATCAACCAATTCCATATAATGTGTATGACAAGCTTCAGCTTTTTTTCTTTTAGTATCTCTAGTATTTTCATTTAATGAGAGTGCTGAAGATAGCCAGATGCTGTGCTCAATTGTCTCTGTTTCTCCCATTATGAATGAATGGTGCAAAAGTGTGCACACTCGACCTCTGATCTATTAAGAAGGGGCTCCTAAGAGTCCAGTTCTCAAGATCTGTGCAAGTCCTTGCAGTCAGACCCCCAGCGATCAGGATAGGGAATAACTTTTCATCTTGGTACAAACCCTTTAAGACATACACTTGACTTATTTATTTATGATTCACTCTCTTGTGTATGCTTCTTTTGATTGCTTTATTTATGATGTACTCACTCACTGTTGTAGCTTAATATTAGAGTCCAGCCTATAAATACTTTCCATTTTTTAATTTATGATGTGTTCTGTTCTTGTGATATCATCATAAATTGCTGTATACAAATGTACCAACATACAGCACATACTTGTTAGCAACTGTCATAGTTATTTCCACTGACAGAATAGCATTATTGATCCAGACACTGTATAACACTATTGATCTGGTCACTGCTTGAAATATGTTTTGTACTATTTCTATTTTTTCTGTATATAAAAATAGATACAAGAGCACATAAGTAATTATACTAGTAGCGTTGTACTGTAAAGAATGTATGGGGACACTGTGGCAAACTAATGAGATCACGCTAGCAAGTATCATATTTTAGAGAAGTAAATAAGGTTATGTGATCAATGTGTTTAGATAGGAATGTAGCTAGGATGAAAAAAATATCACAAGGCCATTATATGACAGTTTTATTTATTTCATTATATAAAATATATACAATAGCCCTTAAAGAAGCTGAGTAAGACCTCCTTCACACGTCCTGGTGATTGCAGTACTGGAAAAACCAGATCCGTGGTCCGTGTGCCATCTGTGTGTATGTATGTGACATCCATGTGACATCCGTGTGTCCGTGTGCTGTTAGTATGATGTCAGTGTGACATGTATGGAATGAAATGCAGAATAGATATTAAAGAGTGTTATATATTAAAGATGTTCAAAGATAGAGATAGATAGCATGATAGATTTCAGTGTGATTTACAATCAGTGCCTTGCGTGCTTATTTTTCTTGACTTATATTTATTATTTAAATAAATAAATAAAAAAAACGCAGTGAGGTCCCCCATAATTTTCCTAACCAGCTGAGGGAGAACTGACAGCTGGAGGCTGATGTTAATATTCTGGGAAGGTGTCAATAGCCATACAGGTTCCCAGCCTATTAATAACAGCTTACAGCTGTTTACTTAGCCTTTATTGGTTAGTAAAAGAGGTACCTCCCAAAAAAATTATGTGGGGTCCCCCTATTATTACTAACCAGCTAAGGCTAAACAGTAAACAGACAGCTGAGGGCTGATATTAATAGCCTGGGAAGGGGCCATGAATATCGGCCCCCTCCCAGACTGAAAACATCAGCCCTCAGCCGCCCCAAAAAGGTGCATCCATTAAATGCGCTAAATCTGGCGCTTAGCCTCGGTTCTTCCCACTTGCCCTGGTGTGGTGGCAAGTGGGGTAATAGTTTTGGGGTTGATGTCAGCTGTTTTATGTCCGCTGACATCAAGCCCAGAGGTTATTAATGAAGAGGTAACCCCATAGTCATTAAAGTTACCGCCGGTAACTGAAGCCGCGTTCTCGTGCTCAGCTCAGTGTGAGCCAGCTGGCGTGGTGACAGGTCACATCAATGATGTAACTGCTCACCAACCATCCGGATTGTCATCTCATGACATCAGCATTAATGGATTATCAGAAGACATAGTAACATAGTAACAGTTTTTAAGGTTGAAGGAAGACTAAGTCCATCTAGTTCAACCCATAGCCTAACATGTTGATCCAGAGGAAGGCAAAAAAAAACCATGTGGCAAACACCAAGCTCCACATTGGGGAAAAAAATTCCTTCCCGACTCCATACGACAATCAGACTAGTTCCCTGGATCAACGCCCTATCAAGGAATCTAGTATTTATAACCTGTAATATTATACTTTTCAAGAAAGGCATCCATGCCCTTCTTAAATTTTAACAGTGAATCACTCATTACAACATCATTCGGCAGAGAGTTCCATAGTCTCACTGCTCTTACAGTAAAGAATCCCCGTCTGTGATTATGATTAAACCTTCTTTCCTCCAAACGTAGAAGATGCCCCCTTGTCCCCGTCTCAGGCCTCAGAGTAAAAAGATCAGTAGAAAGGTCTTTGTACTGTCCCCTCATATATTTGTACATAGTAATAAGATCACCCCTAAGCCTTCTTTTTTCCACAGTAAATAACCCCAAGTGTAATAACCTGTCCTGGTATTGCAGACCCCCCAGTCCTCTAATAACCTTGGTCGCTCTTCTCTGCACCCGCTCTAGTTCAGCTATGTCTTTCTTATACACCGGAGACCAGAACTGTACACAGTATTCTAAGTGTGGTCGCACTAATGACTTGTATAGAGGTAAAATTATGTTCTCCTCATGAGCATCTATGCCTCTTTTAATGCATCCCATTATTTTATTTGCCTTTGCAGCAGCTGCCTGACACTGGCCACTAAACGTGAGCTTGTCGCCCACCAATACACCCAGGTCTTTTTCAGTTACAGTTTTGCCCAGTGTTTTACAATTAAGCATATAATTATTCCTTTTATTTCCTCTGCCCAAGTGCATTACCTTACATTTATCCCCATTAAAGCTCATTTGCCATTTATCAGCCCAATCTTCTAGTTTACATAGATCCTCCTGTAATATAAAATTGTCCTCCTCTGTATTGATTACCCTACAGAGTTTAGTGTCATCTGCAAATATTGAAATATTACTCTGTATGCCCCCTACAAGGTCATTAATAAATATGTTAAAAAGAAGGGGGCCCAATACTGACCCATGTGGTACCCCACTGTTAACTGAGACCCAGTCTGAGTGTTTTCCATTAATAACCACCCTTTGTTTCCTATCACTGAGCCAATTCTTAACCCACATACATATATTTTCCCCTATCCCCATTGTTCTCATTTTATGTATCAACCTTTTGTGTGGAACCATATCAAAAGCTTTTGAAAATTCCATATACACAACATCCATTGCATTTCCTTGGTCCAGTCCAGAACTTGCCTCCTCATAAAAGCTGATCAGATTAGTTTGACAGGAACGGTCCCTCGTAAACCCATGTTGATATTGGGTCATGAAGTTATTCTTCTTCAGATACTCTAGTATAGCATCTCTTAAGAAAACCCTCCAGGATTTTACCCACAGTAGAGGTTAAGCTTACAGGCCTATAATTTCCAAGTTCAGTTTTTGTCCCCTTTTTGAATATTGGCACCACATTTGCTATACACCAGTCCTGTGGTACAGACCCTGTTATTATGGAATCTTTAAAGATTAAAAATAATGGTCTATCTATGACGTTACTTAATTCCTGCAGTACTCGCGGGTGTATCCCATCCGGGCCCAGGGATTTGTCAACTTTAGTGATTTTTAGACGCCGCTGTACTTCCTGCTGGGTTAAGCAAGTGACATTTAATGGAGAATTTTTGTTATCACTAATCATGTTTTCTGTCATACGATTTTCTTGTGTAACTATGGTTGAAAAAAAATCATTTAGCATATTGGCTTTTTCCTCATCCTCATCCACCATTTCACCCAGACTATGTTTAAGGGGGCCAACACTATCATTTTTTAGTTTTTTACTATTTATGTAGTTAAAGAATATTTTGGGGTTATTTTTATTTTCTCTGGCAATGATTCTCTCTGCCTCAATCTTTGCAAACTTGATTTGTTTTTTACATAATTTATTTAATTTTCTATATTTATTTAATGCCTCATCACTACCTACTTGCTTTAGTTCTCTAAATGCTTTCTTTTTGTCACTTATTGCACCCCTTACAGCTCTATTTAGCCATAGTGGTTTCCTCCTATTTCTAGCATGTTTATTCCCAAAGGGTATATATTGTGCACAGGTCCTATTCAGGATGTTAATAAATGTGTCCCATTTGCTTTGTGTAGCTTTATGTCTCAGGATATCGTCCCAGTTTATTGCACTAAGATCATCTCTCAACCGACAGGTGAGGATGACTTTGATTTTTTATTTTTATTTTATTTTTAATAAATAGGTAAAAGAGGGTTAATGTGGGGGAGTGTTTTTTTCAATTAAAGGACTTTTTGCCGCATTTGTCTTTATTACTTTTGACTATGGGATTAGTAATGGGAGTGTCTGATAGACACATCTCTATTAATAACCCCTGGCCTTGATGTCAGCACACAACCCCAAAACTATTACCCCACTTGCCACCACACCATGGCAAGTGAGAAGAGCCAAGTCTAAGCACCAGATTTGGCACATCTAATGGATGCGCCATTTCCGGGGCAGTTGAGAGCTGATGTTTTTAGTCTGGGAGAGGGCCAATATTCATGGCCCCTTCCCAGGCTATTAGTATCAGCCCCCAGCTGTCTGTTTAGCCTTTACTGGTTAGTAATAATAGGGGAGACCCACATAATTTTTGAGGGGGTACCCCTTTTACTAAGACTAAGAAAACAGCTGTCGGCTTTACCTCAGCTGGTTAAGAAAATTAAAGGGGACCCCACTCCATTTTTTTAAATTCATTTAATACACACTACATAGCAGGTGGTGACTACAAGTCTCATCAGTGTCGCTCGGTCCCGCTGATCGCAGGGAGACCATGTGGATATCTGAATTGATGACTTAGTTTTCAGTAAATAATTGTGTTTTTCCCTAACTGCAAATATGACTTAGCTACTTTTACACCTCTTGCAATTAAAAAGCACTTGAGCACCTTTGGGGATTCTATTTACCATTTCTCCCCTTAAAGGGCCAGCTTTTCAAATGCATTTATATATGATGTTGATGATTTAGACATTTAATAATATATTAAATATAATTTTATGCACTAGAGCACTTTATAAATAAGGTTTATTTAGTATTCAAGGCCAATCCACCCTGTTTGGCTTCATTTTGCAGTTTTAAGATATTACTTATCAATATCAACTTTGAGTCCAATTTCTCAGTTATCAACTGTCTAGCAGATTTGTACTGCTTTAGCAATCTAGGAAATTGTCTCCTGGTGACAGGAAAAGCTTTTTATTATTTTACTCACTGTCAGAGTTCCAAAAAAACAGGAAAGCATAACCTATCATGTTACCTCAAGTGCAACTACTACTATTTGCGAGCTCCATTGTTTCATTGTTTTTATTAGCACCTTATTCCTGTTTTAAAGAAAAAAGTTTTTTTATAATTTTGTCAATAAAATATGTTTTTATATTCCACCTTGTGTCACTTCTAGTTTTATCAGGAGAAACCTGTCACCTGGTAAGTTTTTGTATGTATATTGTGACAGAGTCACTGGTCTGATATACAAGGGGAGGTATGTGTCACTCAGGATGCTCTCCTTTGTGAACTGAAACCTTCTGAATTTCTGCCAACCTCAGAGGTTGGTCTAGGAGCCGTACTCTCTCAAGAGAGCCGGAAACTTTCGTCATGCGAGAAGAACTACGCAATGGTAGAGAAAGAGTCTCTAGCCATAAAGTGGGCCGTAGATACTCTTAGATATTACCTAAGTTTAAGTTGGTGTCAGACCATGCCCCGTTAAGATGGTTGAGGGAAAAGAGGGGTAAAAATGCCAGGGTAACTAAATGGTTACTAGCTCTCCAGGTCTTTAACTTCCAGGTGGAGCATAAGCCCGGGAAGTTACACAGGAACGCTGATGACCTCTCTAGGATTCCCTGTCTGGTATCAGAAGGTGCCCAAACCCCCAGCTTTGGGCAGAGGGGGGAAATATGTGACAGAGTCACTGGTCTGATATACAATGGGAGGTATGTGTCACTCAGGATGCTCTCCTTTGTGAACTGAAACCTACTGAATTTCTGCCAGCATGTTATATGCTGGGGGGTTAACTCTCTTAAAAGGGTGTGTTTTTATGGGAATGGCAAAGAGGGTGGGAGGCCATTCCCCTACCTCCCCTCAGGGTGTGGCTGAGCAGGGTTAAATGCTCAGTCAGCTTTGTTTCTCTGGAGTATGTGGTCTGGAGAGTGAAGTCTCCAGGCTGTGTTTGGGTGAAACCAGAGAGCAACACCGGAGGACTGGTGTTGCTGAAGACTTCACTGTGCTACCTGAAGCGGGCAGAGCCTCGCCTACTATTGGACTCTGTCATACCTTATCTTTTTGTTTTTCCCATTAACCCCGAGAGGGTCTGTTTATTTTTCTCGGACACTGCTGGAGTTTATGCCACAGAATAAACCAGCAGGAAGTTAACCCAAACCGTGTCTGCCTCTGGAGAGCTGAGCACGTCACTTTACCACAATATGTATATAGGAGGCTGTGATGGCTATTATACTGTGTTTGGGGTGGTGGTTGTGGGGAGCATCATACTATATATAGAGATCTGGGGCATAATACTGTGTATAGGGAGCTGGAAGGGCATTACACTGCTCACATTGGCTGTGGAGTCTATGATACTGTGTTGGGGGCTATAGAGTCCATCATACTGTGTGGAGGAATGTGGTATCCATCGTAGTGTATGGGGAGCTGTGGGAGAATTCATACTGTGTGGTGATCTATTGAAATCATCATACTATATACAGAGGGACCTTTCATGCCATCATATTTTATGGGGGCTGTAGGTGCCATTATACTTTGTGGTGGTTATTGGGGGTCATCATCAGTGTGGGGTCATGAGATCCATCATACTGTGTGTAAGGCTGTGGGGTGCATCATACTGTGTTGGGAGCTATGGGTTCCATCATACTGTGTGAGAGGCCATGCTGACCTCATACTGATGGAGGGTCATTGATGGTTATCATACTGTGTGAAGGGCTGAGGTGGACATCATACTGCATGAGGGTTTGTGGTGACCATCACACTGTATTAAGCAGACTGTGTATAGGGGAAGTGTGGGGCCATCATATTGTATGAAGATATGGTGGCTATCATACTGTGTGAAGGTTTATGGAGCCATCATACAGTGTATAGAGGAGCTGTGGTGGACATAATACTGTGTGTGGGTCTGTGGTGGTCATCGAACTGTGTGGAGGGCTGTGGTGTATCATGCAATGCAGGGGTTTGTAGTGACCATACTGCATGGTGGGCTGGGCGATCATACTGTATGGGTGGCTAGGGTGGATGTCTTACTGTGTGAAGGGCTGTGATCGACATCATAATGTGCGGTGGGCTGTGGATAACATAATACTGTATGGGGGAATGTGGCCATCATACTGTGTGTTGCCTTGGTAGAACCCTTGACTCCACCCTGTCCTTCAAACTGCACATCCAAGTCCTTACCACTTTCTGTCTCCTCCAACTAAAATATTTCCAAAATATATCTTTTCCTCCACCTTAAATCTACTAAAATGCTAGCACATGCTCTCATCACTTCTCGCCTTGACTATTGTAATATCCTCCAATGTGGTCTCCCGACTAAAACTCTTGCACCTCTTCAGTCTCTCCTTAACTCCGCTGCCTGATTAGACCAACTTTACCCTTGCTACGCTTCTGCCTCTCCCCTCTGCCAATCTGTTCACTTGCTTACAATTCCCAATACTAAGAATGACTTACAACTAATAAACCTTTTCCTCCATATATCTTCAATCTAATCTCCTGATACTTTCTCGGTCCCCATAAGACCTCTTTCATCCTTCCACTCTCATATATTCCTCACCCAATCGCCTTCAATCTTCCTGAATATCTCCCATCCTCTGGAATTTATTTCCTCACCAAGTCTGATTGTCTCCCACATTTGAAACCTTCTCCCTCATTTGGAACCTGAAGACTAATCTCAGAAAAGTCTACAGCTCTACTCTCTCCTTCTCCATTACTCTGTAGATTGTAAACCCGTGAGGGCAGGATCCTCCCTCTGTATTAGTCTGTTAATTTGTTTAAGTTTATGGATGTTATATATATTTAACCCTTTTCATGTGTACAGTTCCATGCAGGTAATGTTGCTTTAATAATAAATAATAATAATACTTTAAGGAGGGCTGTGGTGACAATTATACTGTGTGAGGGGCTGTTGGCAATCATATTGTGTGTGAAGGTTGTGGGGACATCATAATGTGTTGGGGCAATGTGTGATCATTATACTGTGTGGCATATTGGGTGCATCATACTGTATTGGGGCCATGGAAAGGGTATCACATTGGTTGAGAACACTGAGGGGCTTCAGTAGGGCCAAAATAACTGTGTTAGTGCTGTATTACATGTCCCGATCCTTGACTTTAAAAGTTGGGAGATTTGCCCTTCTCTGACTATACCAATGTACTATAATAAGACTTTTGCTATAAGGCCAATGATTTTTATACATGCCCATTCTCAGTGCTATTAATACAATTCAGAGGCACCGGGGGTCATTACTTTGAGGAGGCACAATGGGTGGCACTGTGGAATCATTATCATTATAGTTGAAGCACAGGAGGCATTATTATTATAAGAAAGAATGTGGGGGTGTATTTTTTCATTATAAGGAGTTATGAGGTTATTTTTATTATAGGGGGTCACAGGGAGGATTATTATTAAAGTAGGCACAGGGGTAGTGTTGAGCGATAACTTCCGATATCGGGAAATATCGGATCGGATTGGATCGGACCGATACCGAAAAAGTATCGGATATCGCCGATTCCGATACCGGAAACCAATGCAAGTCAATGGGACATAAATATCGGAATTAAAATAAACCCTTTCTTTCCTTGTAGGTTATTTCTACATGAAGGAAAACAACTAAGAATAATGTAGAATGTATTGGGGGAGGTGGGGGAGACAATAAAGGCATAGAGGTTTAGCCCAGTCAAATGGAATAGCAGGAATTACTATTTTTTTATTATGTTCTGAGTTACGGAAATATTAACTATGTTAAGTATTTTTATATTTTGTCAGATATTTATGTTTCACTACTTCCATGCTCTTCACCTTCTTTTTTACTTCTCCCACACTTTCTCCTTCATCATCCTCAGCATCTTTTTCATCCACTTCTTCTTCACCTTCTTCTTCTTCACCTTCTTCGTATTATTCTTTTTTTTACATGCTTCATATTCTACTTCTTCATCTTCTTCATATTCTTCTTCTTCATCATATTCTTATTTGTGACAGGCATTCCTGTAGTTGTTATCTATAAAAGGTTGGACATTACACCTTTCGTTCTGCCCGTCACAAAAGATTTACAACAGGATTTGTCCGCGTTCAGTTTGGCCTGCAGCAGCAGGTCTTTTCCAGGGGCACCACGAGGAGGAACGGACTCACCCCCATACACTGCTTAGTCATCTTCTGCTTATAATTTAGATATTATCTTTTGCTCTGATTTTTAGTCTTATGCTTAATGTTCTTCCGCTTTTTGTTCTGCAGCTTCTTGTATTTCTGCTTCTTGGTTTTCTGTCTCTTGTTCTTCTGTATCTTGGTGCTTGTCTTCTCTTCTTTGTCTTCTTGGTCAACTTCTTCAGGGTCATCTTCTTGGTCTTCTTCGGGGTGGTCTTCAGGGTCGTCGTCTTCGGGGGTCCTCATCTTCGGGGTCCTCGTCTTCTTCGGGTTGGTCTTCTGGGTCCTCGTCTTCGGGGTCCTCGTCTTCTTCGGGGTGGTCTTCAGGGTCCTCGTCTTCTTCGGGGTGGTCTTCAGGGTCCTCGTCTTCTTCGGGGTGGTCTTCAGGGTCCTCGTCTTCAGGGTCATTGTCTTCGGGGTCCTCGTCTTCTTAGGGTTGGTCTTCAGGGTCCTCGTCTTCAGGGTCCTCGTCAGGGAGATCCAGAGTGATTACCAAGAACCATTTCAAAAAGCTTGAACTTGGAAATGTAGCAGAAGGTACAAGAAAGCTGAGGAACTACCGAGGACCAGCTGACGGTACTGGAACCCGGATGGGTAGCAGAAGGTACAAGAGCCAATGGAACTACCGAGGACCAGCTGATGTTACTGGAACTCGGTTACTAAGCAGGAGGTACCTGTGCCAGAAAGCACTACCAAGGACCAGCAGATGTTGGTGGAACTTGGATACCGAGAAGGAGGCACCTAATCCAAAGGCACTGCCGAGAACCAGCTGACGGTACTGGAACCCGGATGGGTAGCAGAAGGTACCCATGTAAAAAAAAGTTCAAGGCCGCGAGCCGGCCGCAGTTACCAAAACCCACAGTCCTACAGGGGGTGCTTGTCCTATTGGCACTATGGAACCAGCCTTCATTGCCAGATCCCGCAGCCCACATAGGAGTCACCTAAACTGCAGGCACCATAGAGTCGGCTAACCCGACCGCAACACGACAGGACAACGCATTGGAGGCAAAGTGACATTGACACTACCCGGAAACAGCTGGCGTGCTGGAACCAGGCTGGGCAGGAGGGAGTACCCGTGCCAAAGACACTGCCGAGAACCAGCTGACGGTACTGGAACCCGGATGGGTAGCAGAAGATACAAGAGCAAATGGAACTACCGAGGACCAGCTGACGGTACTGGAACCCGGATGGGTAGCAGAAGGTACAAGAGCCAATGGAACTACCGAGGACCAGCTGATGTTACTGGAACTCGGTTACTAAGCAGGAGGTACCTGTGCCAGAAAGCACTACCAAGGACCAGCAGACGTTGGTGGAACTTGGATACCGAGAAGGAGGCACCTAATCCAAAGGCACTGCCGAGAACCAGCTGACGGTACTGGAACCCGGATGGGTAGCAGAAGGTACCCATGTAAAAAAAAGTTCAAGGCCGTGAGCCGGCCGCAGTTACCAAAACCCACAGTCCTACAGGGGGTGCTTGTCCTATTGGCACTATGGAACCAGCCTTCATTGCCAGATCCCGCAGCCCACATAGGAGTCACCTAAACTACAGGCACCATAGAGTCGGCTAACCCGACCGCAACACGACAGGACAACGCATTGGAGGCAAAGTGACGTTGACACTACCCGGAAACAGCTGGCGTGCTGGAACCAGGCTGGGCAGGAGGGAGTACCCGTGCCAAAGACACTGCCGAAAACCAGCTGACGGTACTGGAACCCGGATGGGTAGCAGAAGATACAAGAGCAAATGGAACTACCGAGGACCAGCTGATGGTACTGGAACCCGGATGGGTAGCAGAAGGTACAAGAGCCAATGGAACTACCGAGGACCAGCTGATGTTACTGGAACTCGGTTACTAAGCAGGAGGTACCTGTGCCAGAAAGCACTACCAAGGACCAGCAGACGCTGGTGGAACTTGGATACCGAGAAGGAGGCACCTAATCCAAAGGCACTGCCGAGAACCAGCTGACGGTACTGGAACCCGGATGGGTAGCAGAAGGTACCCATGTAAAAAAAAGTTCAAGGCCGCGAGCCGGCCGCAGTTACCAAAACCCACAGTCCTACAGGGGGTGCTTGTCCTATTGGCACTATGGAACCAGCCTTCATTGCCAGATCCCGCAGCCCACATAGGAGTCACCTAAACTGCAGGCACCATACAGTCGGCTAACCCGACCGCAACACGACAGGACAACGCATTGGAGGCAAAGTGACATTGACACTACCTGGAAACAGCTGGCGTGCTGGAACCAGGCTGGGCAGGAGGGAGTACCCGTGCCAAAGACACTGCCGAGAACCAGCTGACAGTACTGGAACCCGGATGGGTAGCAGAAGATACAAGAGCAAATGGAACTACCGAGGACCAGCTGACGGTACTGGAACCCGGATGGGTAGCAGAAGGTACAAGAGCCAATGGAACTACCGAGGACCAGCTGATGTTACTGGAACTCGGTTACTAAGCAGGAGGTACCTGTGCCAGAAAGCACTACCAAGGACCAGCAGACGTTGGTGGAACTTGGATACCGAGAAGGAGGCACCTAATCCAAAGGCACTGCCGAGAACCAGCTGACGGTACTGGAACCCGGATGGGTAGCAGAAGGTACCCATGTAAAAAAAAGTTCAAGGCCGTGAGCCGGCCGCAGTTACCAAAACCCACAGTCCTACAGGGGGTGCTTGTCCTATTGGCACTATGGAACCAGCCTTCATTGCCAGATCCCGCAGCCCACATAGGAGTCACCTAAACTGCAGGCACCATAGAGTCGGCTAACCCGACCGCAACACGACAGGACAACGCATTGGAGGCAAAGTGACGTTGACACTACCCGGAAACAGCTGGCGTGCTGGAACCAGGCTGGGCAGGAGGGAGTACCCGTGCCAAAGACACTGCCGAAAACCAGCTGACGGTACTGGAACCCGGATGGGTAGCAGAAGATACAAGAGCAAATGGAACTACCGAGGACCAGCTGATGGTACTGGAACCCGGATGGGTAGCAGAAGGTACAAGAGCCAATGGAACTACCGAGGACCAGCTGATGTTACTGGAACTCGGTTACTAAGCAGGAGGTACCTGTGCCAGAAAGCACTACCAAGGACCAGCAGACGTTGGTGGAACTTGGATACCGAGAAGGAGGCACCTAATCCAAAGGCACTGCCGAGAACCAGCTGACGGTACTGGAACCCGGATGGGTAGCAGAAGGTACCCATGTAAAAAAAAGTTCAAGGCCGCGAGCCGGCCGCAGTTACCAAAACCCACAGTCCTACAGGGGGTGCTTGTCCTATTGGCACTATGGAACCAGCCTTCATTGCCAGATCCCGCAGCCCACATAGGAGTCACCTAAACTGCAGGCACCATAGAGTCGGCTAACCCGACCGCAACACGACAGGACAACGCATTGGAGGCAAAGTGACGTTGACACTACCCGGAAACAGCTGGCGTGCTGGAACCAGGCTGGGCAGGAGGGAGTACCCGTGCCAAAGACACTGCCGAGAACCAGCTGACGGTACTGGAACCCGGATGGGTAGCAGAAGATACAAGAGCAAATGGAACTACCGAGGACCAGCTGACGGTACTGGAACCCGGATGGGTAGCAGAAGGTACAAGAGCCAATGGAACTGCCGAGAACCAGCTGGCGGTGCTGGAGCCCAGGGTAAATACTAAAAACAGAGGAGCCAGAGGTGTATTTGGAGGAGGTTTTAAATCCGTAGTACAGTGGATGTGGACAAAGCAGGAGAATTTGCCGGACACACAGCTGGGGATCAGCTGACGTTACTGAACCCCAATAACACTGGAGCAAGCGTTGACTGTGCAGACGGCACTTCTGAGCAGCAACTAGCGGTATTGGAGCCCAGGGTAAATACTAAAAACGGAGGAGCCAGAGGTGTAATTGGATCAAGTTTTAAATAAGTAGCACAGTGAATATGGACAGAGCAGGAGAAATTGCCGTGAACACAGCAGGGGAACAGCTGACGTTACCGAACCCCAATAACACCGCAGCAAGTGTTGACTGTGCAGACGGCACTTCCGAGCGCCAACTGGCGGTGCTGGAGCCCAGGGATAAGAATGAAAACAGAGGAGCCAGAGGTGTAATTGGAGCAACTTTAAAATGTGTAGTACAGTGGATGTGGACAAAGCAGGAGAAATTGCCGTCCGTACAGCAGGGGAACAGCTGACGTTACCGAACCCCAATAACACGGCAGCAAGTGTTGACTGTGCAGACAGCACTTCCGAGCGCCAACTGGCGGTGCTGGAGCCCAGGGATAAGAATAAAAATAGAGAGGAGCCAGAGGTGTAATTGGAGCAAGTTTTAAATAAGTAGCACAGTGAATATGGACAGAGCAGGAGAAATTGCCGTGAACACAGCAGGGGAACAGCTGACGTTACCGAACCCCAATAACACGGCAGCAAGTGTTGGCTGTGCAGACAGCACTTCCGAGCGCCAACTGGCGGTGCTGGAGCCCAGGGATAAGAATAAAAATAGAGAGGAGCCAGAGGTGTAATTGGAGCAAGTTTTAAATAAGTAGCACAGTGAATATGGACAGAGCAGGAGAAATTGCCGTGAACACAGCAGGGGAACAGCTGACGTTACCGAACCCCAATAACACCGCAGCAAGTGTTGACTGTGCAGACGGCACTTCCGAGCGCCAACTGGCGGTGTTGGAGCCCAGGGATAAGAATGAAAACAGAGGAGCCAGAGGTGTAATTGGAGCAACTTTAAAATGTGTAGTACAGTGGATGTGGACAAAGCAGGAGAAATTGCCGTCCGCACAGCAGGGGAACAGCTGACGTTACTGAACCCCAATAACACGGCAGCAAGTGTTGACTGTGCAGATGGCACTTCCGTGCGCCAACTGGCGGTGTTGGAGCTCAGGGATAATACTGAAAACAGAGGAGCCAGAGGTGTAATTGGAGCAACTTTAAAATCTGTAGTAGTGAGAATGTGGACAGAGCAGGAGAAATTGCCATCCGCACAGCAGGGGAACAGCTGACGTTACTGAACCCCAATAACATGGTAGCAAGTGTTGACTGTGCAGACGGCACTTCCGAGCGCCAACTGGCGGTGTTGGAGCTCAGGGATAATACTGAAAACAGAGGAGCCAGAGGTGTATTTGGAGGAGGTTTTAAATCAGTAGTACAGTGGATGTGGACAGAGCAGGAGAAATTGCCGTCCGCACAGCAGGGGAACAGCTGACGTTACTGAACCCCAATAACACGGCAGCAAGTGTTGACTGTGCAGACGGCACTTCCGAGCGCCAACTGGCGGTGTTGGAGCTCAGGGATAATACTGAAAACAGAGGAGCCAGAGGTGTATTTGGAGGAGGTTTTAAATCAGTAGTACAGTGGATGTGGACAGAGCAGGAGAAATTGCCGTCCGCACAGCAGGGGAACAGCTGACGTTACTGAACCCCAATAACATGGTAGCAAGTGTTGACTGTGCAGACTGCACTTCCGAGCGCCAACTGGCGGTGTTGGAGCTCAGGGATAATACTGAAAACAGAGGAGCCAGAGGTGTATTTGGAGGAGGTTTTAAATCAGTAGTACAGTGGATGTGGACAGAGCAGGAGAAATTGCCGTCCGCACAGCAGGGGAACAGCTGACGTTACTGAACCCCAATAACACGGCAGCAAGTGTTGACTGTGCAGACGGCACTTCCGAGCGCCAACTGGCGGTGTTGGAGCTCAGGGATTACAGTTCAGGTGGTAGAAACATGAACAGAACAGGAGACCTGGATACTGTTGCCAACCAATTATTTATTCTGGAAGAGGACTGGCAAATTCATGAGAGATCCAGGCCTTGTTCATTTTGAGAAAAGTAAGCCGGTCAACGTTATCGGAGGATAGTCGCATGCGACGGTCTGTTAGTACACCACCTGCGGCACTAAAGACGCGTTCCGATAATACACCAGCAGCAGGGCAAGCTAGCACCTCCAGTGCATACTGACTAAGCTCTGGCCATGTATCCAGCTTACAGACCCAAAACTTGAAGGGAGAAGAGCCGTCTGGGAGTACACTAAGAGGGCAAGACATGTAGTCTGTCACCATCTGACGGAAACGTTGCCTCCTGCTGACTGGAGCCGTCTGTAATGGTGTAGACATTTGTGGCGGCGGGGACACAAAACTTTGCCACATTTCGGCCATACTGGTCTTGCCTTGTGCTGAGGCGCTGCTTCTGCTCCCTCTTTGTGCAGAGCTTCCTCCACTGCCTCGACGCACTGAGCTGCTTTGTAAAGCACTAGCAGCACTGCTCTCGGTTTGGAATGGAGAACATGATGGAATGCACCAGTGCGTCTTGGTACTCCCGCATTTTACGCTCCCGGTTCAACGGTGTTATGAGGCTTTGTAAGTTGTCCCGGTAGCGAGGATCTAGGAGGGTGGACACCCAATAATCAGCCGTGTTGAGTATGTGGGCGATGCGGTGGTCGTTTCTCAGGCACTGCAGCATGAAATCAACCATGTGCTGCAGACTGCCAACTGGCCAAGAAACGCTGTCCCCTGCTTGAGGCGTGATCTCTGCCTGCTCTGCATCACCCCACCCTCGCTCTAGATACTGACTACTAGAGCATTGTGTACCTCCCTCCTCTGGATAGATGTCTTCCTCATCCATTGACTCCTCCTCATCCTCCTCACAAAGTGTCCCCTGCCTAGGCCTTTGTGAGGAACCACGTTGCGCAGACTGTAGAGAAGCAGATGGCATTTGTGACTCCTCATCCTCCACCTCTTCCAAAACCTCGTCCCTTAGTGCTTGCAGTGTTTTTTCAAGCAGGCAGATAAGGGGGATAGTCATGCTGACTAGTGCATCATCTGCACTCGCCATCCGCGTGGAATAATCGAAGGCACGCAAAACGTGGCAAATGTCCTTCATAGAGGCCCACTCAGTGGTGGTGAAGTGTGAACGGCGCGCACTGCGACTTGTTTGCGCCTGCTGCAGCTGGTACTCCATTACTGCTGCCTGCTGCTCACACAACCTCTCCAACATATGTAACGTTGAATTCCACCTGGTGGGTAGGTCACATATGATGCGATGTTCCGGAAGACATAATCGGCGCTGCAGAGCTGCAATGCGTGATCTTGCATTGCTGGAACGCCGCAAGTGAGCGCACTCTATGCGGACCTTGTGAAGCAGTGCATCAAGATCCGGATAGTCCCTCAAAAAACTCTGCACGACCAAGTTGAGCACATGTGCCAGACATGGGATGTGAGTGAGGTTGCCTAGGCCCAGAGCTGCCACCAGATTTCGGCCATTGTCACACACTACCATGCCTGGCTGGAGATTCGCTGGCACAAACCACACGTCACTCTGCTGCTTGATGGCATTCCAGAGCTCCTGCGCTGTGTGGCTTCGATTCCCCAAAGAAATTAATTTTAATACGGCCTGTTGACGTTTGGCCACGGCTGTGCTCATATCGGTCATCATAACAGGTAACCGTTCACGGGTCGATGTGGAGGTAGACCGTGACGGCTCCTGCAGCGCTGATTCAGAGGAACTGGAGTATGAGGAGGAGTCAATGTGTACAGACTGGATTCCTGCAATCCTTGGAGTTGGCAGAACACGTACAGCGCCACTCTCAAGATCTGTACCCGGCTCCACAACATTTACCCAATGGGCAGTGAGGGAAAGGTATCGTCCCTGTCCATGCTTACTGGTCCACGCATCAGTGGTCAGGTGGACCTTGCTACTGACGGCGTTTTGTAGCGCATGTTTAATTTTTCCCTCCACATGATGTTGCAGGGCAGGGACGGCTTGCCTGCTGAAATAAAAGCGGCTGGGCACGTTGTATTGTGGGACTGCCAATGCCATAAAGTTACGGAATGTGTCAGTCTCCACCAGCCTGAATGATAGCATTTCAAGGGCCAGTAGTTTAGCAATGCCAGCATTCAGAGCCTGTGCTCGGGGGTGGTTTGCCGAGTATGGGCGCATTTTCTCCCATGCCTGTGCTAACGATGGCTGTAGACTGGCCTGGGAGTGTGAGGATGACTGGGAAAGTGGTGCTGTGGGTGGAATTACACTGTGTCTCTGTACAACAGTGCCAGAGATTCTTCCATGGCGATCCTGTGAGGAAGCCGAACCAGCTGTGTGTGAGCTGGAGGAAGAGGCTACAACACGAGCTGAAGAGGTGGTAGGTGGCGCTGTAGGTTGGCCTAGGTCTTCAGTGTGTTTGTGTAACTCCACCACGTGCTTGGTCCGCACATGTTTCCACATATTTGTGGTATTGAGGTTGCTGACACTTTTCCCTCTTTTCACCTTCTGATTACACAGCTTGCATTTGACAAAGCAAATGTCATCTGCAACTGTGTCAAAAAAGGACCAGGCACTGCAAGTCTTGGGAGCGCCCGCTTTGGATTTTGGAAGAGCCATGCTCCTAATGGGTGCCGAAGTGGAGGCTACAGGCAACCAAGTCTGCCCCCTCCCTCTCCCTCCTTTTTGGGCCGTTCGGGGAATCTCTTCCTCAGAGCTGCTCCCACCACCTTCCTGTCCCTCACGCCATGATGGGTCAAGGACCTCATCATCTACACCACCCTCTTCAAACAACTGCTTCTCCTGGGTAGTCTCGACAGCACAGTACGCACCAGAAAGTGGCACCTGAGTCTCATCATCAGATGCGTACTGAGGTGTGCTGCTGACCATAGGCACTGGCCCACCCGTCTCTTCAGATTCAGAGAGACAAAACGGTTGCGCATCACTGCATACTACCTCTTCTTCAAATTCTCGAATTCTGCTTGGCTGGCCCCCTCTTTCCAAGCCAAGAGATTCAGAGAACAGAAGTAGAGATGGCTCCTGTCCAGGGCTCTCTGACTGCCTGGGCAATTTGGCAGGTGGTGAAGAGACAGATGGGTGCTCTTCAGTGCTCAGGACCTGAGAGGATCTGGAACTAATTGAAGTCGATGCGTTAGCTGCCATCCATCCGACAACGGCTTCAATTTGGTCCTCGCGCAGCAGTGGGGTACGGCTAGCTCCTACAAAGCTGCGCATAAAGGACTGTTCCCTGGTAAAACTGGGGGATGCTGAGTCACTGGTGCCCGCAGCAGGCACAGAATCCCCACGTCCTCTCCCTGCAGGCACAGAATCCTCACGTCCTCTCCCTGCAGAAACTCCACGCCCACGCCCACGCCCACGACCACATGCCTTACTCCCTGCCTTCTTCATCTTGGTAGACTGATAAAGATAGGCAGAAAAGTACTAAGGGCTTAGTGTGCTTATTCCTGAACAGCTGCTAACAGGTATAAGAAACACTAATTTTATAAAGTGTGGACTAGACTTTAATATGAGCTAATGTGGCCTACACAACTGTAAAGTGGAGTGTTTGGTGAACTTTATTTAGGTTTTTTTTTGTCACAAAAAGACACTGGATGTGCCTAAAGATGTAATAACAATAGTATCACAAACTTTTTGTAGCTATTACAATGTAGGAAGGTAACCTACAATGCAATAGATGAGGCTGCAAAAAATAGGCTAATACTAATCTGGCTGGGGCTGCAGGGCCCAAGGCTGCAGAAAGGCTCCTCTATCTACTCCTATATAGTGTGTTTGGAATCAATTTAGCTGAATACGGATGGAACCACCACACTAATAGGAGATATCAGGAAAAATTATGAATTGGCAATAAAGGACAATGTATGAGGCAGTGACACACACTGAGTGCACTACAACCAGACGGGGTTGAAGCACACACTACAGGGTGAGCTGCACTCACACACCAGACCTTGCAGACAGCGGTGAACAGTACAGATGCAGAGCACTGTGCACTAGCGCTGCAAGACCAAAAAAATTTCTCTATCTACTCCTATATAGTGTGTTTGGAACCAATTTAGCTGAATACGGATGGAACCACCACACTAATAGGAGATATCAGGAAAAATTATGAATTGGCAAAAAAGGACAATGTATGAGGCAGTGACACACACTGAGTGCACTACAACCAGACGGGGTTGAAGCACACACTACAGGGTGAGCTGCACTCACACACCAGACCTTGCAGACAGCGGTGAACAGTACAGATGCAGAGCACTGTGCACTAGCGCTGCAAGACGGAAAAAAAATTCTCTATCTACTCCTATATAGTGTGTTTGGAACCAATTTAGCTGAATACAGATGGAACCACCACACTAATAGGAGATATCAGGAAAAATTATGAATTGGCAAAAAACGACAATGTATGAGGCAGTGACACACACTGAGTGCACTACAACCAGACGGGGTTGAAGCACACACTACAGGGTGAGCTGCACTCACACACCAGACCTTGCAGACAGCGGTGAACAGTACAGATGCAGAGCACTGTGCACTAGCGCTGCAAGACCAAAAAAATTTCTCTATCTACTCCTATATAGTGTGTTTGGAACCAATTTAGCTGAATACGGATGGAACCACCACACTAATAGGAGATATCAGGAAAAATTATGAATTGGCAAAAAAGGACAATGTATGAGGCAGTGACACACACTGAGTGCACTACAACCAGACGGGGTTGAAGCACACACTACAGGGTGAGCTGCACTCACACACCAGACCTTGCAGACAGCGGTGAACAGTACAGATGCAGAGCACTGTGCACTAGTGCTGCAAGACGGAAAAAAATGTCTCTATCTACTCCTATATAGTGTGTTTGGAACCAATTTAGCTGAATACAGATGGAACCACCACACTAATAGGAGATATCAGGAAAAATTATGAATTGGCAAAAAAGGACAATGTATGAGGCAGTGACACACACTGAGTGCACTACAACCAGACTTGGCTGAAGCACACACTACAGGGTGAGCTGCACTCACACACACAGACCTTGCAGACAGCGGTGAACAGCACAGGGAACTGTGCACTAGCACTGCAAGGCACAGTGATTTAGAAAGTAGCTTGGGTAAAGCAGTATAGAGCAAATAGGTAGCTAAAACTGTCCCTCAGAACAACAGCATCCTATCCCTAACTGAATTCACAGCAGAGTGAGCTCAAAATGGCGGCGGTGGCTTTTATAGTGCATCATGACATCATTTCAGCAGCCAATCACAGCCATGCCATTAGTTAAGATGCCTACATGCCTAACAGGATGTGCCCACACTTCTTAGGATCCTCATTGGCTGAATAAAATGAAAATGTCTCATTGCATTATGGGAACTTCCGATTCCGGTATACGATATTGCAAAAGTATCGGAATTAAGTATCGGAATTCCGATACCGCGAATATCGGCCGATACCCGATATTTCAGTATCGGAATGCTCAACACTACACAGGGGACATTATTTCTATGGCGTGCTGTATAACTTTAAGGAGGCAAAGGGAAGCATGAGGAAGTACAGAGGGAACTTTCTTACTGTGTAAGGGTACTGATGGGGCACTGTTATTGTGTGGGGGTACTATTACTGTAAAGGCGAAGAGGAGATAATATTACTGTGTAGGGCACTGTTTATGCACTATATGATTTATTTAGAGTTGGACGAATGTGAGGAGGCTGCTGGAAAGCAAAGATGTCTGTGTTACATTTTGCAGAGATGAGTTATGGATAGAAGTGTTCATTGCGGTCTGGGCCAAATGGAAGTGAAAAGGGAAAATAAATGACTATGACAGGTGCAATATACAGATATATGGTCTGGTGTAAAACTGATATTACCACTATATGGTCACTGCATGGTGGCAAAATCACTCTTGTATCTGTCAGTATTATTACCACTACTGTATATCCTGGTAAAATGTTGGTATGGACTGGTGAATCTTTCTTTTATATTGCAATATTATTATTGATGTATATTATTATTATATAGCAGTATTATTGGTAATATTGGTCTTTCAAATGCCAGGACTCAATTTCAGTCCAAGTCCGTCCCTGGTTCCCTACCAGGGCTTAAATTTTGTCAAGAGCATAACAGCCATTCTTGTGTGCAACTATGTTTTACATGAAAAAACATAAATTTGAAACAACACTTTGTAATAAGAAAATATGTTTAGCTTCTGTAGGAAAATGCATTGTGCCTATAGTAGCTACCTGAATATCAGCAACTACAGCGACCTTTTGATAAGCTTATTCAAGGTAGGAGGCAATTTTATCGACAATGCTAGTATTGACATCCATTAAAATAAGGAACACTGGGGGTGTCTGAGAGCTTCTCTTCATTCGTGCCAATTCCGTTGTATTTTTAGTCTACTGTGTTTCATGTGTTTTGGGGGAGAGTTTAATTCTCAGGCAAAATATCTTCCATTTACTCCTTATCTATTTGCCAGTTTAACAAATGATCTGCAGTTATAGTTTCACAAATGGGAGTTCACATGATCATTATCCACACTGCGGTATAACACTTTTAAAGTGTGACCACGTAGAGGCTAATAAGATGCAATGTTTCGTTGACATTACTTATTCAGGAGTACATTTTTTAGAACTTTAGATATTCTCTCAGTACCCACAGGCACTGAGTCAGAAAGCACAGAGTAATATTTTCAGGTGTCGTTCCACCCGAATGAAAACCTCATCTTTTATTACGCCATGTGTTCCTATTACATAGCATATTGAATATCACCAAAGAAACTCTTCTAGAAAAAAAAAATCTGAATACTTCTATTAAAAAAAAAATAAGTAGATCTCTACAATTTAGCAACCTATTAATATTAAAAGGAAAACTTTATTATGTTTACAACCAAATATTAATAATCACAAGTAAAGAAAAGTGCACCGGATTTTGGAAAAGTCACATAGCACTGTCATTTCAATTACCCTTGAAGGACCTTATTTCGCAGAAACACACAACTAAGATGAGGAAAGTGATGTAGAACAATAGTAATATCTATAGGTGAGCTAAAGCCCTTGAAGGATAAGCATTCTTGGCTGTGCTTCAGGCACTTTATTGCCTTTACCGATGATTATCTTCCTGCTAATGATCCTCAGCACTGGGTACTGCAGCTTTAGTAATTCCCCAAGCACTAACAAAATGTCTTTTCAACCAATATTTTAGAAGAAACAGAAAAGCAATCATCTAACTTATACGGAGCCATTAACTCCTTAGTTGCAAATATTCTAAATATAAAGTCGCACAGCTTGTGCCTCTCCTAGTAATGCATCATTATTTGCAGGTAAGCGTCAAGAACTTACTGATATTTTAGTTACAGCTCTATCAATATTTTAAATGAGAACATTGTTTCTTCATATGGATCCAAATTTACAGTGTGCTGTGCAAATGTGTGGAAACATACTCCTATATGTTTTCAATATTAAAAACAAATACCTTAAAGATTATGAACACATTTGACATGGAAAAATATCAATTTATATGTTTGTTAGTGATGAGCGAGTATGTTCTGTTAACCCTTTCGGCGAGCATGCTCGGGCGAGCATCGGGTATCTTCAGTATGTTTCAGCCTCTCTGTGTGCTTGATTAGCGACTGTTTGACAGCTTTAATACATGTGAGGAATGCCTAAGAAACAGACATTCCTCACATGTATTAAAGCTGTCAAACAGTCGCAAATCATGCACACAGAGAGACTGAAACATAACACCCGAGCACACTGAAGATACTCGGTGTTCGCCCGAGCATGCTTGCCGAAAGGGTTAACAGAACATACTCGCTCAACACTAATGTTTGCACCTACTTTTAGTTAAAATAAATTGCACTGTATTTCAGTCTCCAATCTAAATTCCTTCATGCATTCTCAGGTTCTCAATTAAGTAATTTGCAGCCTGATCCAAGTTTCAGATTTTACTCTTGTGAGTGTTCCTCCTTGTAACATGGGCTGGATCTGAGGTCTTTGTGTATCAATGGTGCTTCAGTCTTCAATAGCTCATGTCAGCAGAGCTCAAATACTGTCCTTATATGCTCTCCATCTTCTATTCCAGACTCCTCAACACTGAAATTGCAACACCATTATGAAAAATCATGGAGGCTCAATAAACACATTAATGATATACAAATACTGAAAAAAGGAAACAAAATTTTCCAAACATCTAGTTTTATTCAGTATCAAGTATGTACGCCATGTGCAGAAATACCTGCACTTACACGCCTTGGCTCCTACCAGTTAGGTTGTTAATGAGGAATATTTTGCCATGCTGAATGCACTTGCACAATCAAATCATCAAGATCTGCTTATGGCAGCTCTTTGTAAATGCCAACCAATGACGCCCCAGATGTGCTCAATGAGAGACAAGTCTGAAGACACTACAGGCCGTTGCAGCACATTTAGGCCACATAAGCTGCTCACAGTAGAACAAGCAACGTGTGGACTGACATTTTCATGTTGAAAAATGGTCATACTTCTGGTTTCATGACCAAATCAAGGTAACACCAAGCTGTTAGTGTACCTATAATGAAGATAAGAGGAGCCCGGCTACCATATCGTATGCCACCCCACGTCATAATCCAGGGAGAAGGATTGGTATGACATTCCCTCCTGAAAGCCTCTTCATGATGATCATGTGGCCTCCAGACAAATTTCTGGCTATAATTGCATTCATGACAAAAGTTGGACTTATCATCTGAAGAGCATAAATCTAAATTCCAGCATCCGGTCTCCATCTCTGGGCAACACCTGGAAGAAACTTTCATGTGGGATCCTCATAATAGTCCTAGTGCCGGGATTTTGGTGTGGGGTGGCATAATGTTTGGTAGCTGAACTAGCTACATATATTTTTACCAAAAAGAGCATAAAGCCATCCCTCCACGACAAGGTATGCCCAAACAGGGTGGTCCCTAACTCTAATATCCTTACCTCACTATGTGTCAGCAGGCTTTTTTGATCAAAAAGTCAATTACTCACCCTATAGTTTTTACATATATTATTACTATTTGTTTACTTATTGCAGGGTACATGCACCTATTAATTATTTTTATTCTTGTTTATATTGGTCTGCTTATAGCCACAGTGTGAATATGCATCTAAACATTACACTTATACCAACAGTTGCGCTCGCTCATGTTTCAGTTTTGCTTTAGTTCTTTGTACTTTATACATTTGAAGCCCCCACACACACACACAATTTGGACTGCGCACCTTGTCTATTTAGCTTTCCACAGGTAGGTGTAAAATACAGTCAGGCCCAGATTCTTCTCTGCTCCTGTCAATTTTGAGGTCTGCTGGCACATAACAAGGTGAGATACCAAAGTTAGGGACCATCCTGCCAGGGTACACCTTGTTGCGGTTGGAGGGCTTTTTTTTTTTTTTTTAAATAAAAAAAAGGTCAACAAAGTACCCTATTTTTTTTTTACAAGTTTTACTATGATTTATTTTTTAATGCAGGTATCTATTCATTGTTTTTATTCTAGTTTATATTTTTCTGTTAATGGCCACAGTGTGAATGTACACCTATCCATTACACTTATACCAACAGATGTGCTGGCCCATGTTTTCGGTTTTGCTAACTCGGGTTAGAGACAGGGTTTGTCTTAAGATTAGGGCTAATGATTGGTTTAGGGTTAGGCTCAGGGCTAGGATTAAGGTTTATGAGTTAAGGATATGGTTATGGCTAGGGATAGGGAAAGCGTAATGAAATTGTTGCGCACAAATATAACAAAGTATTTTTTTCTTTTAATTTTATGTTTAATTTCAGATAAAAGGTAAAATAACTGAGAAGTCAAAGTACAAACCAAAATTACACCATTATTTTCCTCAAATTACTATACATATGCTTAAAGGACAAAGAGTTCAATACTGCATTGCTGGAAGGGAACCCAGGGAGTGCTAGCAGTTCATATATTATGGGACATGAAATACTTGGCTTGCTCTGTGAGCTGGCAAATCCCACTACGATACTTCCGACAGTTTCCCTTTAAAGAAAAAAATTCAGCTATGTCATCTTCCTGGATTTACCATCTCTCAAGGCACAAAAGTGGCAAAAATCTAGCGTCAAAGGACATTAACCACATGGCGTTTTCCCTTCTTGCCATGCTTGAACCAAATTTTGGTCCGGTTCACTTCAATATTAAAAGCTAGCTAAGCATATTATAATAGTATAAAATGCAGACAAGAAAGTAAAAAATGTGTTATTTGAATTATATTATACCTTAATGCAGAACGTCTGTGTTATTCCTAAGCTTGAAAAACAAAATAGGTAGAAAGACAAGACTAAGGTTCATAGTTTACTGAATAGTACTATTGTCTTTAAAGACAGCTATCAATTCATGCACTAAACATCGATTTGCTGTTTGAAACACATTTATTCTCTGAGGTAGTACGGTTTTAGCCATAGAAAATCCACAAATTATAGCTTTGCAAGGCTTTAGAACATTGATTACTCAAAAAGGCCAACAAACTATCACTTAATAGAGTCCTACGTGCGTATTAAGCTTTATTAAATGATCAGTTTAAGTCCTTAGATTTCCCACTTTACACTTCAAATCTTTACTTTTCTAGTCGCAGAACAAGAACTATGTAATTTGAAATTGTCAAGATTACAGGTAGACTTTTTCACTCAAATTCATGAAATGTCACCGCAGCCTTTATTCTTGCTAGTACAATATATTTATTGGTAGCACCTGAAAATAATATCCATATGGACCTCACAGTCAGAGTTCAGAGCATGGTACCATACAAAATATGATTGAATGACATTTAGGGAAAATTGTACCCAAAACACATATCATCCTTTAAAAAAGTACACATAAATACTATTTTTACCACCAAACAATGCAAGCAGCCCAAACCAAGCTTTGCCTGCACCGATGCAAGTCACACCCAGGGTGGGCTACTTGGATTGTGTTTCTGGGGACTGCATGTCTACACATTGATTTAATAAGATTTTTATGAATATAATAAACAACGTTACAACTCTTTTTACTGGTGGAAGATGCTATTACACCGCAAAAATTTGATTCATACTCTCAATTCATTGAGCGAGGAAATATTTTTACATCTGAGTGGACAGTCGGTGGTGCCCTTCTGTCACCAGCATGATTTCTCATTAATCCTGGAACAGTAATGAAGACTTGGCTTCATGCTCCCTCGTATGCCATGCAACTGGTAAAGCGCAACTTGTGCATTACTAACATATACCATTGATGCAAAGTGCACTGTTTAGCTTCCTTTCCCTGTTGTTTCACCTAGTTTTAATAGCTTGTAGTGCTTGTGGGCTGATGTTATTTACCACTTTTATTAAGCTTGAAATTCTGTACCGATGTTAGATGTAGGTCAATAGGAAAATATTAAAAAAATACCTTTCACAAGTTTGAGAATGTTAAACTCATCATGGAATAATTGCTGCAGAGCTGAGGAAAACTTTGTTTTTATTTCTTCTCTCTGTTGGGTAGATATTAGCTTGTAACTTTTAGGTTATAGTTCATGCTTAGGGTTTGTGCGTACATTCAGGATCTGATTGCAGAAATTTCTGCAAGGTTTCTGCATCTCTTGACAGGAAAAACGCTACAGCAAAAACGTTTGTTTTGCGGTGATTTGAATGCATTTTTGATGCTTTTTTAAGCCTTTTTGTACAGCAATGAATGCTTTTTGGAGCTAAATAAAGATATTTGATAAAAGAAACGTGGGACATTGCTTTCAACTATTGGATTATCGTCGGACCTGGGGCGACTATATTGGTTAATTTAAGTGATTAAACATTGTGTCTGTTGTATTTCAAATAATGTGAGGGCACCATAGCTCTCAACTGATCTTTAAGTTTAATTTAAGTGACCTCAGTCTCAGCGGTATACACTGCCGGGAGCGATTGCACTCCCGTCAGTGTATAGAGTGCTGCCGAGTAATCAGATGGCCGTGGGACATTGGGATAATGGCAGACAGGTGTATATAAGGTGTTTTTATTTTAATATAGTAGAAAAATCGCTGCACTGCTGGACACTTGTGCTCGAGTAGGGGCTGAACCCGTATTATGCTACAGAGTAACCTTGGCACTCAAAAGTTCATTAAAGAAGGATTTTAATGCAGTCCACAAAATAACATATAAACGTTTCAGTCAAACAGACCTTCATCCGTAAACTGTTGGACATAAATAAAAGAAAAAAAACGTAAGGAAACATAAAATAACCGAAAAAAATAATAAATAAATTAAATTAAACATGAAAAATAAATAATAGAGCCACAGGGCAGAACAGGATTATTCAGTATATATCAGTTCTGGTGTCAAACCTGTGAAAGATGATGTAGCATCCGTCAAATGAAGCGGATAAATACAGTAGGTCAAAAAACAGAGATTAGGTACCACCTACCAGACGGCTTGTGGGAACTAAAACATAGATGCAGAGGAAGAGGACTCAGTTTCTCAAAGTAGCGTGGATCTATATAGAAAGCAGAAATGTAAGGCTGAGTTTACATAGAATGTGACTGTTTGTCCAAGCAGTAGTATGGGAATAGTATACCTTTAGTAGAGTAGGCAGGATATACCTGGAGCTGGAGGAAAATGCGGTATTCACCACTAGTTCCTGGTGCTGTGTGCGTGATGGTGGGAGGGTCCCTAGTTAAAGAGAAGGGGTGGGACTGCTGGTGAAGCCTGGGCAATCATCGCGAAGCGGCGATACACTGGCCGCGCTGGCCGGAAGTGCCCGTGTGATGTCACCGGAAATGACATATCGCTAGTGAGGTGCGTTCCAAACGCTCAAAGATTGCGTTCCACAGGGCCAGAAATAAGCGTGCCTGACCCTAGAGACGTGCGTTCCACAGGCTGGAAGCATGTATAGGACGGGGCATGGTTAAAGATGGGTGAATCCCTGAGGGAAAGACCAGAGGATGGTATATCTGTAAAAAGAAGGGAGGAGAAAGGGGAAAAGAGGGAGAAAAAGGGAAAACAAAGTCATTATGGTACAGACAATGATCTTTTCTCAGCATTAACAACAGTAATGGCAAGACACCCGCTATGAATAAAATCTACTCGGCATGCAGACATACATATATGAAGTTCTCAAATGGTGGTCATCAGTGGTATTAATAATAGCGTAAAAACCTGCTACAAATCAAAAATTGGCATGTAATTTACATAATTTGCAACACAAAGTACCGTATTTTTCGGACTATAAGACGCACTGGACCATAAGACGCACCCCAAATTTTGGGGTGTAAAATAGGAAAAAAAATATTTTTATAAGATGGAGTCCGTCTTATAGTCTGATTAGGTATCTTACCTGGGGGGTGGCGGAGCAGGATCGCAGGTCCCTCCGTTCCCTGCCCCAGGAACCCGGCAGCAGCAGAAGAGGTGAGATGCCGGTGCCTGGTTGGGGCCTGTGGACTGGGGCTTGGCCTGGCCTGTGGACTGGGGCCTGGCCTGCAGCTTGTGGATGGGCCTGGGGCTTGTGGACGGGCCTGGGGCCTGGCCTGGCCTGTGGACTGGGGCCTGGCCTGTGAACTGGGTCGTGGCCTGGCCTGTGGACTGGGGCCTGGCCTGTGGCCTATGGACTGGGGCCTGGCCTGTGGCCTGTGGACTGGGGCCTGGCCTGTAGACTGGGGCCTGGCCTGTGGACTGGGGCCTGGCCTGGCCTGTGGACTGGGGCCTGGCCTGGCCTGTGGACTTGGGCCTGGCCTGGTCTGGTGCTTTTGGACTGGGGCCTGGACCTGTGGACTGGGGCCAGTACCTCTGCTGGTGTCCGGCAGTGAGGCAGAGGAGCCGGGTCCTCTGCCGGGCTGTGAGCGGCGTCTGGGGGTGAGGCAGAGGCAGTGCCGGGCAGTGAGTGGTTTCCGGAGATGCGGCAGAGCAGCGTGTGCGGTTTCCGGCGTCCTGAGGCTGTGATCTGCAGGAAAATGGCCACCGGAGCTCCGGCAGCCATTTTCCCGTGGATTACGGCCTCGGGAAGATGGCCGCGGCCACCGGAAGCCGCACACGCTGCTCTGCCGCACCGCCGGACACCGCTCACAGCCCGACAGAGGCCCAGGCTCCTCTGCCTCACCGCCGGACGCCGTTCACAAACGGCAGAGGCCCCGGCTCCTCTGCCTCACCGCCTGACACCAGCAGAGGTATAGGCCCCGGCTCCAGCCGCATCTCACCTCTGCCGCCGCCGGAGGACCTTGCGATCCCCGCTCCACCACCACCAGTAAAGTACCGTTTGGACCATAAGACGCACCCCCACTTTCCTTCCCAATTTTGGGGGAAAAAAGTGCATCTTATGGTCCGAAAAATACGGTAATGGAAGAATAAGGCATTATAGAACGAGAATAGAGCCCTATAGAAAAGAAAGTAAATCATATTCTCTGTTCAATCCCTTATGTGATAGGGATTCCAATTCGTGTATCCAATAGGCCTCCCTTCGTTTTAGGAGGCGGACCCGGTCGCCTCCCCGGCGCGGTGGTAGTACCTGTTACAAAAACTGGTATTTGAGTTGGGATATATCGTGGCCCACTGAAATAAAGTGATGGGGAATCGGTAGTAGCAGATTCTTGCACCGAATTGTAGACTTGTGTTTGGTAAACTGCACTTTGAACCTAATCTGTCGCCCCTTGACCAACAGGCCCTCAATAGTCTGAAGGAAGATAAGAGTATTATTATTAAACCAGCGGACAAGGGGGGCGCAGTTGTTATCATGGACATAAGTCACTACATCAGAGAGGTTGAGCGTCAACTTAATGATACTACCACTTATCATCAGCTACCTCAGGACCCTACATCTCAAATCAGTAGCTTAATATCTTCGGTCATTAACCGATTTGTTGTAGCAGGCACCATCGACGTCAAAACTGGCGAATTCCTCACCAAGAAACACCCTATAACACCGGTCATCTACGTTCTGCCTAAAATCCACAAGAGCTTGATCGAACCTCCTGGATGACCAATAGTGGCCTCCACTGAGTCACTACTTTCCCCCCTATCTATTTTTCTGGAGAAAATCCTCACACCACTAAAACAAAAAAGTCTATCCTTCTTACTTGACACAGGATTCTTTCTCACAATGTTGACCGATCTGAAACAAGTCCCCACAGGAGCCATTTTGGTTTCTTTCGATGTTAAGAATCTCTATACATCTATTCCCCATGATGACGGCATTAACACAGTACACGCCCTTCTAACAGAATCACTCATTGACCCACGGATTGTTGATCTCTATATCGAATTACTTACCTTGGTGCTCACCAAGAATTACTTCTTGTTCCAAGATGTTTACTATCCACAAGTTAAAGGCACTGCCATGGGATCCAATGTAGCTCCCCCATATGCAAATTGCTATATGGCCGCATTTGAAAGCCAGGTAGTCTATTCCAATTCCTTGCTCCAAGAGCATTCCATTATTTGGTAACGGTACATTGATGATATTTTCTGCATATGGGGTGGCCCGTTGGAGACATTGGAAGCCTTCCATGTTTCACTGAATTCCGCTTGGCCCGACCTGGGCTTTACAATGACCCATGACCATCAGAAAGTGAGCTTTCTTGACACAATGGTTATGATAGACGAACACGGGTATCTTAGAACAGACCTCTACACTAAACCAACAGACCGGAAAGGTCTATTACATTTTTCCAGTAATCACCCAAGGTCCATTAAAAAATCCATACCCAAATCTCAATTCCAAAGAGTTGAACAGATTGTGACCAATGAATCCACCCGTAACCAGATACTACAAGAAATGCGTTCTAAATTTAGTGAACGGGGATACCCGTCTTCCATATTACAACAACAAACAGAGGATCCCAAGAGGGTCCGCTCCAACAATAAAGCTCGTATTCCCTTTGTCCACACGTTCCACCCTTATGCCTATGTCTTACACATAACCATTCGGAAACACTGGAACATATTACAGACAGGGTACCCCAATGTCACTTCCTTTCAACAGCCTTTCATACCATGCTTCAAGAGAGCCCCTAATCTTAGGGATTCTCTGGTGCGTGCTGACATTGGCACAACAAACCAGGGACCCAAACAACGATTCCTTCAGAATCCCAAAATGGGAACTTTCTCTTGCCTGCAATGCCGGCAATGTAACAACGTTTTAAAGGGTAATATTGTCCATCATCCTAACACTGCCAAGAAATACAATATTAAAAAATATTTTACTTGCGACAGTGCATTTGTCATATATCTCATCAAGTGTCCGTGTGGTCTGATCTACATAGGCGAAACCACCCAGCCCATAAAAGATAGAATCTCTAAACACAAGTCTACAATTCAGTGCAAGAATCTGCTACTACCGATTCTCCATCACTTCATTTCAGTGGGCCACAATATATCCCAACTCAAATACCAGGTTTTGGAACAGGTACTACCACCACGCCGGGGAGGCGACCGGGTCCGCCTCCTAAAACAAAGGGAGGCCTATTGGATACACGAATTGAAATCCCTATCACATAAGGGATTGAACAGAGAATATGATTTACTTTCTTTTCTATAGGGCTCTTTTCTCGTTCTATAATGCCTTATTCTTCCATTACTTTGTGTTGCAAATTATGTAAATTACATACCAATTTTTGATTTGTAGCAGTTTTTTACGCTATTATTAAAGCCAATGATGACCATCATTTGAGAACTTCATATATGTATGTCTGCATGCCGAGTAAATTTTATTCATAGCGGGTGTCTTATCATTACTGTTGTTAATGCTGAGAAAAGATCATTGTCTGTACCATAATGACTTTGTTTTCCCTTTTTCTCCCTCTTTTCCCCTTTCTCCTCCCTTCTTTTTACAGATATACCATCCTCTGGTCTTTCCCTCAGGGATTCACCCATCTTTAACCATGCCCCGTCCTATACATGCTTCCAGCCTGTGGAACGCACGTCTCTAGGGTCAGGCACGCTTACTTCTGGCCCTGTGGAACGCAATCTTTGAGCGTTTGGAACGCACCTCACTAGCGATATGTCATTTCCGGTGACATCACACGGGCACTTCCGGCCAGAGCGGCCAGTGTATCGCCGCTTCGCGATGATTGCCCAGGTTTGCACCAGCAGTCCCACCCCTTCTCTTTAACTAGGGACCCTCCCACCATCACGCACACAGCACCAGGAGCTAGTGGTGAATACCGCGTTTTCCTCCAGCTCCAGGTGTATCCTGCCTACTCTACTAAAGGTATACTATTCCCATACTACTGCTTGGACATACAGTCACATTCTATGTGAACTCAGCCTTACATTTCTGCTTTCTATATAGATCCACGCTACTTTGAGACATTGAGTCCTCTTCCTCTGTATCTATGTTTTAGCTCCCACAAGCAGTCTGGTAGGTGGTACCTAATCTCTGTTTTTTGACCTACTATATTTATCCGCATCATTTGAAGGGGAAGAGGAAGAAGTACTCGCCCACTGAGACAAATCTATTGTAAACTTTGCAAGCTAATATCTCTGCAATGGAGAAGAGAAATAAAAAATGAAAACTATGCAACTGATTCATCAAAGCTTCCACACCAGAATTCCAGTATAAAAAGACTTGAAAAGTCACAAAATGTTTGCACAATGCGAAGTTGCACAAAAATTTTGTGACCTTTGGGTGTTGCCCAGTTCCAGCAAAATGTGTGGAGCAGGGGCGGGATGGGGTGTGGCGACTCCCACTCGTGAAATTCATGATGAGCAGTGGCGTTCGCTACCCCAAAAATCTCAAGAACTGGAGTAAGATTGCAGCAAGGCACACACGGAGGCGCACACTTTGTGCCTCGCCTGATTCATTAAGAGGCGTGCACTTTTAATGAATCAGGAGCATTGCATTACATCCTGCCTCTCATCAAGAGCAGCACGGAAAAACACAATTCTTGATAAATTGGGGTCTGTGTTTTGCTAACCTCTGCCGCCACTATTCCATAATGTGGATAATTTATCATGCTCAAACTGATGAAATGTCTTCTTTAAATGCACTTCAAATAGTAAGGTTTATCATTTTTATTTTATTTATTTATTTATTTATTTACGGGGGTTTTCAAACCTTTGGTGTGTTTTTGATGCATCTCCAAAGCAGCAAGAGTTGTGGATAGTACTTTCTAAAAGAGGCCCAAGAAAATACAAAAAATCAACTGACCATAAAGGTTATATGCACCCAAAGCTCATTTACTGTATCCATGTGGGGAGCACAGGACTGTTGTAACACAAACGGTTGAAAAAGTTATTGCTTAGAAAAAAAAGTCAGAGTCTACAGTTCATCACATACAATATGGTATACTTACCCCTGTCCATTGTCAAGAAAGAGTTCTCTGGGCACGTGTATGTCATATCTGGACAAGAAAGTAAAAGAAAGTATGCTGATTCTACGTATGTTAAAGTGACTGTCAGCACAGAATGACTGTTCAAGCCAAGTACAGGCGCTCGTTGCTCCATGGCGCGGCCAAACATTTCTATACACCTTCCCACCTGCTTGTTTTCCATCTATCTTCTTCGTTCAATCTGGCCCCATGAAGCCAGAGCTGTCTATAAAATAAAGGTGGGGTGGAGATAGAGGGAAAACAGGCAGGTGGGACAGTGCATTTAAATGATTGGCTCCGTCATGATGCACCGAGTGGCGGGACTTATTTTGAACAGTCATCCTGTGTTGACAGAGACAATTTAAATGAGTTTCCAAACAGACAAATTACATTACTGTCAAAAATAGATTTGTTGAATAACTGATGGAAGTAGAGTGCCTCCATTGATTGATTACTATGGGGTCCATCTGAATTGTGTTCTGTGTCATTTTTTAGAACAGAAGAAAAAGCGCATCATGCTAAATGTATTTTTCCATTCTAAAAACTTACACAAAACAGAACCCAAATGTACTCCATATTAATCAGTGGGTTCCCTCTCCTTCCGTTTGCAGAGATCATGCAATAGATCAATTTTTTAATATTAATTTTGTTCGTTTGTTCTGAAAAATGTAACAGACAAAAGGAATGTCATAACTCTAGGTGAGAAATGTAGCCTTTGGGATCATTCAGACGTCCGTGCAAATCAGTCCAGTCTCGGACTACAATGTATGGACTGGCCATTGCTCTTCTGACCTGAGTATCACAGTCTCATACACATATATGAAGCTGTGACGCTCTGGTCGGAAGAACTTCTATTAAACTTCATTGATTAAGTGCAAATATTGGCGAGCAAATCTAGATATACACTGTAGGTAGGATATATGAACAATAAGTATGGTAATCTTTCATTTTTAGCATGTATTGTATGTCTATAACTCTGCTTAGGTCAGACATTTTAGTCACATTTATGATTTTTTTAATGCGTTTTTATTTGTTAAAGATAATTACTGTTTGATACAAAATTAATAGTGCCTGGCTATAAAAATATATAGCTATATATATATATATATATATATATATATATATATACAGTATATAGATATATATACAGTAAAGACCAAAAGTTTGGACACACCTTCTCATTTAAAGATTTTTCTGTATTTTCATGACTTTGAAAATTGTACATTCACACTGAAGGCATCAAAACTATGAATTAACACATGTGGAATTATATACTTAACAAAAAAGTGTGAAACAACTGAAAATATGTCTTATATTCTAGGTTCTTCAAAGTAGCCACCTTTTGCTTTGATGACTGCTTTGCACACTCTTGGCATTCTCTTGATGAGCTTCAAGAGGTAGTCACCGGAAATGGTCTTCCAACAATCTTGAAGGAGTTCCCAGAGATGCTTCGCACTTGTTGGCCCTTTTGCCTTCACTCTGCGGTCCAGCTCACCACCAACCATCTCGATTGGGTTCAGGTCTGGTGACTGTGGAGGCCAGGTCATCTGGCATAGCACCCCATCACTCTCTTACTTGGTCAAATAGCCCTTACACAGCCTGGAGGTGTGTTTGGGGTCATTGTCCTGTTGAAAAATAAATGATAGTCCAACTAAACGCAAACCGGATGGAATAGCATGCTGCTGCAAGATGCTGTGGTAGCCATGCTGGTTCAGTATGCCTTCAATTTTGAATAAATCCCCAACAGTGTCACCAGCAAAGCACCCCCACACCATCACACCTCCTCCTCCATGCTTCACGGTGGGAACCAGGCATGTAGAGTCCATCCGTTCACCTTTTCTGCGTCGCACAAAGACACGGTGGTTGGAACCAAAGATCTCAAATTTGGACTCATCAGACCAAATCACAGATTTCCACTGGTCTAATGTCCATTCCTTGTGTTCTTTAGCCCAAACAAGTCTCTTCTACTTGTTGCCTGTCCTTAGCAGTGGTTTCCTAGCAGCTATTTTACCATGAAGGCCTGCTGCACAAAGTCTCCTCTTAACAGTTGTTGTAGAGATGTCTGCTGCTAGAACTCTGTGTGGCATTGACCAGGTCTTTAATCTGAGCTGCTGTTAACCTGCGATTTCTGAGGCTGGTGACTCGGATAAACTTATCTTCAGAAGCAGAGGTGACTCTTGGTCTTCCTTTCCTGGGGCGCTCCTCATGTGAGCCAGTTTCTTTGTAGCGCTTGATGGTTTTTGCAACTGCACTTGGGGACACTTTCTAAGTTTGCCCAATTTTTCGGACTGACTGACCTTCATTTATTAAAGTAATGATGGCCACTCATTTTTCTTTACTTAGAATTTGTATTATGGCAAGAAAAAAGCAGCTAACAGTCTATTCAGTAGGACTATCAGCTGTGTATCCACCTGACTTCTGCACAACACAACTGATGGTCCCAACCCCATTTATAAGGCAAGAAATCCCACTTATTAAACCTGACAGGGCACACCTGTGAAGTGAAAACCATTTCCGGTGACTACCTCTTGAAGCTCATCAAGAGAATGCCAAGAGTGTGCAAAGCAGTCATCAAAGCAAAAGGTGGCTACTTTGAAGAACCTAGAATATAAGACATATTTTCAGTTGTTTCACACTTTTTGCTAAGTATATAATTCCACATGTGTTAATTCATAGTTTTGATGCGTTCAGTGTGAATGTACAATTTTCAAAGTCATGAAAATACAGAAAAATCTTTAAATGAGAAGGTGTGGCCAAACTTTTGGTCTGTACTGTACATATATATATATCTATATACTGTATATATATATAGCTGTAGCTATATATATATAAAAATAGATCAAAAGCAGCACAAAAAAGGTGCAAAGCCCCCCAGGTACACACCAGTCCTATATATATCCAAAAAGAGAATGGAGGCAGCACACAAACGGATGATGAAAAAATTGTCTTTTAATAGCCATGTGGCTGTAGCAACGTTTCGGTCCCAAGATGTGGACCTTTCTCAAGCTATATATATATATATATATATATATATATATATATATGTATATATATTTATTTATTTTTTTTTTATGTTATTCATTTGGGTATATTTGTATATATCACATGTCAAAATTGTTCATGGATTTGGAGATGCATCTACAATTTATAGATGAAAGAAAATTTTACAAAATGAATAATGATATAGGAACAATATTATGTGAAGTCCAGAATAATCAGTATTTGTGTACACAATGAAAAATTCTCCTCTGAAATTCTCCTTCCTCCTTAGATTATTTCCTAATAAAGCAGGCTTTACTTACAAGGTATATTATGTTATTGGTACTTCCTATTGCTATGGTACAGAAAAGGTATAAAGTATATAGAATGAAAACATTTATTTTTCCAATCAATCATATAAAGTATCCACTTGACATAGAGAAGATATACCCAGGGTGTTGTTATAGAGCTAATGCTCTGTATCACCGTTCACAAACAATAACTAGGAAATAAATTAGCCAGGCATTACAAAGATGGAATCCACAGGACGAGCAAGCTCTTTTGTGTGCTCTGGAACAGCTGCTAATGTTGGAAAGAAAAGTACCTGTGAGACAGAATCTCTGTCTAATTATAACAAATATTGTCTAGAGGTCTAAAGCAAATGCAAGGAAAAGAGAGAACAATAGAAGCAAACATTCTAAAAAGCACTGAACAAACACATGTTCGCAATTCCCACCAGCAAAGATACTCCAGTACCGTTAATGCAAATTAACTTATAAACCGCTACTTTTTGTAGTTCAGGAAAAAAACAGCAGCTGTATTACACTAAGTGAGATCACTGCACCCCACACCAGACATTCAGGACCAGATCCATTTGCATAGATAAAATACACTACATTTACCAAAGAGGGTTCAAAAGGAATTTGTCAGCAGGTTTTTGCTATGTAGTTTGAGAGCACAATAATGTAGGGGCAGAGGGCCTGATTCCAGGGAAGTGTCACTTGTTCGGCATATTCCTATAGTTTCAATACAATCAGGTCCAGATTCATCAAGACCAATGATTTTCTCTGGATCATGTGATGAGTGGTGTGCACCACGCCAGAATTCTCACTCCAGTCAGGTAATGGAGTGAGATTTCTGGAATAGGGAGCGAATCAGCTCATCAGGAATTAGATAAGCTGCGGTGTTAGCGAGTTGCGGTGCCGTGATGTTTAACCAATGATGCCTGCTCTCCTCTCCCCTTGTTCCCCTTTATATGTTGGTCCTGGCCCCCTTATTCAGCCTCTCCTCATTTCCCGGAACCAGAGGCACTCGTCCCACCCTCACTCCTTATTATGGTGTTATACTTTTCATATTATTAGCTGTTTGTATTAAAGGGGTTTTCCCACAAATGAAAGTTGATTTTAATCAATAGATCTTGGAATAATAATAAGTTCCACTATTGGATGTGTTTAAATAAAATATTCCTGTGCTGACATAATCTTATACATGTGCCCCTCCTGTGTACTGTGTAATGGCTGTGTCTCACCATACAGGAACATGGTCTGATCATACCACATCTCCTGGACAGGGGAGGAAGCAAAAGAGTATACAGACATCACAGCAGGGGATCACAGCTGATTCTTTTTGTGAGGTAAAACATTTCCCTGCCTGTTTTTAAAAAATGTTTTACTTCAAAGAAATAATCAGCTACAATCCCCTACTGTAATGTCTGTATACTCTTTTGCTTCCTCCCCTGTCCAGGAGCTGTGGTATGATCAGACCATGCTCCGTACATGGTCAGACACAGCCATTGACTAAAATGAATGTTTGTTCATGGGAAAACATCTTTAACCCCATAACGCCCAATGACGGGGAAACCTGTCATGGCACAATGCTAGTTTACGCACCATGATGGGTTATCCCCGTCATGTCTTTGAACTGTCACTGCGTGTAAACACGCTGTAACAGTTCAGTGTCGACAGCTGTCACAGACGGCTGAGCGGCAGGGGAAGAGGTGCAGGGACCCATGCCGGTGGTCCCCGCACCCAGATCGCTGTGATCGGTCAGTCTATCTGACTGACCAATCACAGCATGATCGCGCAGGAGAAGCTGATATATAAGCGTCTCCTGCCCAATCAGTGCCGGAGCTCAGCGCTGCCAGTGGTTGAGCTCCAACACGAAACAGCCAGGAACGGTGTCAGCACCGCCCCTGGCTGTTAACCCCCTGAATACTGCTATCGAGCGTGATCGAAGCGTTCAGGAGGCAGGCAGAGGGATGTTAGCTCCCTCTGCCTTCAGATCAGCACCCCCGCAACGTCATCACAGGGGCCCGACCGTTGCCATGGTGACCTGGGGTCATCATGACGACCCCCAGGTCACCAAGCTACTGAAAGCTTCTGAGACCATGCACAGGAGCTTTCACTATAGGTATAATGTACTGCAATGCTAGTGCATTCTCTAAGTCCTTGATGGGACTTATGGCCCCGTCACACTTAGCGACGCTGCAACGATCCCGACAACGATACGACCTGTCAGGGATCGTTGCTGCATCGCTATGTGGTCGCTGGTGAGCTGTCAAACAGGCAGGCTCACCAACGATCAGGGGAGCAGCGACATCGTGGAAAGAATCTTTCCACGATGTCCTGCTCCTGGTTACCAGCCTGCTGAAGCAGGAGCAGGCTGGTAACCACGGTAAACATCGGGTTACTAGGGGCACACGCGCTCCTAGTAACCCGTTGTTTACCATGGTTACCACTCTGCTACAGTGAGCGGGAGGTTACCGCTCACTTTAGCAGGCTGGTAACCATGATAAACATGCCAAATCTGAGGTAAAGATGGCGTGCAGAGTGGTGATAGCTATTTTAGATTAACCCTTTTGGCGCTGATTCGTCAGTAACTGTTGTTCAGACAATCAGTGCCAAAAGGGTTAATCAGTTGATGTGACTTCGCGATCACCCCATCCATTGTGACTGCTATGATTGGTGCTATCTCGGACAGCACTAATCACAGCATGTCACATTAATACTTTTTCTTTTTACAACTTTATTGTGACATCGCTGTGATTGGCTGGTCAGAATTGATCAGCCAATCACATCACTTGCTGCCGCAGGGGGGCGGAACAGGTCCCCGGGGCAATGTGCATTGATGACCTGCTGTCAGAGGTAGCAGCCATCTTAACTCGGTCACTGCATGATGCAGCGCGATGACCGGAAATAGCAGTGTCACACATATATGGCGCATGTCGTGAAGGGATTAAAGGGGTTCTCTGGTCGACATTGATGACCTATCCACTGCATGGTTCATCAATATTAGATTGGTGGAGGTCTAATATTCATCACCACCACTAATCAGCTACTATCTGCCACTGCCAAGTACAGCATTTCAGCTCCAAGCCAAGAAAGCTGATAAAAGCTGGTTGTTGGGGGATGTCAAAACTCAACTGTTATGCTAGTGTAGCAACTCACTTGGGACAAGATAATAGGTAAAGTTAAAAACTGCAACTGACCTTGCAGGTTCCTATACAGACTAGAGATCTTGACCCCGCAGTCCCTAGTGGTGCTTGCGTGAGTTGAGATAGCCCTAACCTCAGTCTAGACGATGGCAACGAGGACCTATGAATGGCCGTCAAGTGCTTCACATTCCTTCTAAAGAACTGGAGAGCAGAGTAGGGTGAACATTACCTACAAACGGGAAAGTGTGCTGGAAAAAGTAGAGCTCCCAGAGCGAGTAAAACAAACCACTAAATACAAAATTAAGTATAAAGTACAAATAGATAGATAATATTTCACCTACTTCGCAAAAAGAAACAGAAGCTAGGGGCAGAGTAAAGAATCAGAAACAACAAAAATATAAACCCTAGATGGAATTTCACTGACTGGCTGTAAACAACAGCAGAATGGCTGTACATTCAAATGAGACTATCACCAGCAGGAAATAACGGCAGGGGGAAAGAGTATAAAGGCGCACCCGAAAGGTGATAGGACTGACAAATGAAAACACCTGTGTAATGCTAAACAGACTGCAGCCAGAATAACAAAAACTAAACACCCGAAGAAAAGGTGTGTCTGCTGTGGCTCAGTGGACAGAGAAGCCACCCACAAAACACAGGCTCAAAGGTTCGAACCCAGAAGTATGACACCATGACACCAACCAATTTGATATGTATGACATATCCTAAGACCAGGTCATCAATATTATAGAATCGGACAACTCATTTAAATGTTTTTTCCTAAAATAGTAAGTTATCCACCATTCTTTGGATAGGGGTAACTTACTTATCACTGTGGGTCTGATCTATGGGCCCCAATGATCCAAAGAACAGGATTTTGGACCCTGAGAACTGGGTTCTACAGAGCCCGGTCTTGAATTGAGCGGCGGTGTGTATGCTCGACCTCAACTCCGTTCTTTGTTTGTGTGATTGCTCAAAGAAGTCAAGTACACATTAGTGTGCATCAACAGTCCCATAGAAAATGAAAAATTCCCAAACAAGAGACTTGACATCCATTGTGTCACAGATACATATGACTAGTGATCCTAAATACAGCTTCCTCAGCAAAGATTGCCAACTTATACCATGCCACAATCATACTAGTGCTATCAATAGGATCCTGTAGTTATGTATAGTTCCTGTATAAGTAGGAAGACCATAGTACATGGCAGACTGGCTTCAGTAACAGCAAGACCGCAGAAAAGACGTCCTTTCCATAGCAGACATCAGCACTTCTATAGAGCAAAACAGTGTTGCCACGTACCAATGCCAGGGCACATGGTGTCCATTGTGTTACATAGGCCTGCTGGTAACATTTACATTAACTGTACTCAGATCATTATCACTGTTTATTGTAGTGTTACATAGGACTGCAGGTAACATCTATTAAATTATCTGTCCTCAGAGAGTTATTGTTGTGTTATCTGTGGCGTTAATTTTTTTTTAATGCCTGGAGGGGAAGGGGGCACAAAATATGCCTTGGGGCTTGAGCCCCTGATCTTTTCTGACCCTAGCAACGCTCCTGCTTTGAATACTAATCTACCCAATTGCTGGTCTTTGAGGTTCATGAAATGTAGTCAACTACATTGATCCAGGTGCTTACTGAAGCTTACATAATGCTGCTTTGTATGTTGCACATTCCTGTCTCGTATCCCTATAAATTATATATGAATAAAAATTGAGCTTTGTGCGTAATGGCTAAGAGGCTTAATGACTACCCCAAGAAGCACAACCTGGACAGACACGTAACACTTCACTCCAGCTACACCGGATGTTCTATTTTTATTACTGTGGTTGTGACATGCATACCTTCAAGGTTCGCTAATGAGTTTCCATCTGTCTGTGCATTATGAATATCTATTTTTATTCTTCCAAGGAAACGTGCCACCACTGATACAACTTCTATGTATCTGATGAATATGAAACAGTAAATGGCCCCTTTTTTAAAAGAAAAAATAGATGAATTAATGGGCGAGGTTATTTGCATTTGTTTGTATTATATACCACAAATTTCCATTCTTTCAGTAGTTTAAGGCATAATACCATGAAAGGGTCTTTCAACTACTCCACATTTACATAGATTATGAAACCTCCAGCAGCGATTCATGATGAGCCTGATAGCACTGCTGTCTGCCTCTGCTTAGGCTTTTTCTTTTTTCTTTTACAAAGCAGAAGACAGTGCTTTATCTGATTGTTCGGTATTCTCTAGAGTTAATATAGGGAATATTGTAGAGCAGAGTTATGAGGGTTTACATTACTCACAACCAAATGTGCTACACATAGGGTCCACTTTAAGCTTTCATGTCTAAAGCAGTGCTCCCGGATTTTTGCTTTGTTGGGTTTCTCAAGGACATTTTGTTCATGTTTTCCCTGCAAATGTTTCTTAATTTTTGTTGTTTGTGTGCATTTGTTTTGCTGTCTTGTCCAAAATTTTCTGGGCTTGACTTTTTTCACTTAGTTTTCATCACCCAATTGCCATAGTAAAGATAAGGCATTCAACCAATTGCAACCGGCTTATAACCCTATGGTAAGCAAGTTTACAGAGGACCTCCTGGTTATTGCCAAAAATCCAAATTTTTCATTTTTTTCCCAGTGGTTGGGAATGTGCCTAATTTTTTGTTAAGGAAGCACTACCATCAACATTTGTTTCCTTCTAGTCTTAATATATTGCAGTCATCATATTATATATCACTTTGTACTTACAATTGCTCATTTTGCCTTTCTACCCAGTTAATTCTTATCCATTAGGTCTATGACATCATGTGATTAAAAACTGACTGGCTGAATCCTTCTAAGCTCTATGTAGAAACAGGCAGTATCTTTTCCCTGCAGGAGTCACTGCAAAGTCCTTGGCAGGGGGGTCAGCAGAGCAATTGATTCAGGAGTTGAAGACAGGAATGATAAATGTAGGGGAAAGAGACTTCCGGTTTCTATGTAGAGCAGAGAAAAGGGAATAATTAACTGGGTAGAAAGGCAAAATGAGCAATTGTAAGTACACAGTACTATATAATATGATGATTGCAATATATTAAGAGAATAAAAACTTTGATGGCCGTACTACTATAAATTATTGAAAAACTGGAAGAGACATGAGTATCAAGGCGTACAAAAATAGTTTATTAATAGAATTTTGAGGCACGTTTGCACCACCGCTTCACCCCGGTGGCGCTCCTGGCAGGCGTAGGGCTTTCTTCAGCTTGGTGAGTTCCATGAGCTTATGGATACAGGGATTATTTTTTGACAGAAACTATGATGGCTCTGGATAGAACTTAACCTGGCTAGAATGACAAACCTAATTTGTGTACTTTCTTGTATTTTCAATGATTGCATGCATGTACATATGTGGTGAGCCCTGTGTCTCCATGTGACGTCACAGAGTCTGGCACTTTGCACCCTGAGTCACCCTATTTATGATGTACAATTGAATGTATTTTTATATATTATTCTTCTATTAACCCCTTTACAGCCCATGCCGTATTAGTACGCACATTTGCTTACCCCCCCGTTCAGTGAGGGCTGCTGCTCTGAGCCCTCACTGAACCAAGCACATGTCAGCTGATTCTTACAGCTGACATGTACCCGCAACAGCCGCAGGTGGAATCGTGATCCACCCGCGGCTGTTAACATGTTAAATGCCGCTGTCAATCTCCGACAGCGGCATTTAACGCGCGCTTCCGGGTTGCGCGTCATAAGCCCCGCCCATCGGCGACCCCGTCACGTGATCGCGGGTCACCGATGGGTGAGCATGACAACCCAGGGTCTGCAGCAGACGCCTGTGGTTGTCATGATCTGGTCGCTATGAGCGCCACCTAGTGGTCGGCGCTCATAGCACAGGACCATTTCTGCTGCATGCAGGGGATCTGCTGGTCCCCTGTATGTAGCAGAGCCGATCAGACAAATGCTGCTTCTAGTCTCCTATGGAGACTATTGAAGCATGCAGTAAGTGAAAAAAAAAAGTTTTTAAAAATATAAAAAAAATTTAAAAAATATAAAAGTTTAAATCACCACCCTTTCGCCCCATTCAAAATAAAATATAAAAAAAAAAACCCTACATAGACATGTTTGGTATCGCCGCATTCAGAATCGCCCCATCTATCAATATAAAAAAAGAATTAATCTGATCGGTAAACGGTGTAACGAGAAAAAAATTCTAAACGCCAGAATTACGTTTTTTGGTCGCCGCAAAATTGCAATAAAATGCAATAACGGGCGATCGAAACAGCGGATCTACCCCAAAATGTTATCAATAAAAATGTCAGCCCGGCGCGCAAAAAATAATCCCTCACCCAGCCCCGGATCACGAAAAATGGAGACGCTACAGGTCTCGGAAAATTGCGCTATTTTTTTTTTTTTTTTTTGCCAAATTTTGGAATTTTTTTTCATCACTTAAATATAAAATAACCTATACATGTTTGGTGTCTATGAACTCGTAATGACCTGGAGAATAAGAATGGCAGGTCAGATTTGGCATTCAGTGAACGTGGTAAAAAAATAAATAAAAAACAACTGTGGTATTGCACTTTTTTTGCAATTTTACCGCACTTGGAATTTTTTTCCCGTTTTCCCGTACACGATATGGTAAAACTAGTAATGGCGTTGAAAAGTACAACTTGTCCCGCAAAAAATAAGCCCTCACACGGCCATATTTTCCAAAACATAAAAACGCTATGGCTCTGGGAACAAGGGGAGCAAAAAACGAAAAAGCAAAAACGACAAAACCCAAGGTTGCGAAAGGGTTAATAAACTATTTTTGTATGCCTTGATACTCAAGTCTCCTCCAGTTGTTTTATGCTTGTCTAAGTAAGCAATCTTCTAGCCATGGGCCGGTGATTTTGACCAGGTACCATGGCTTGCTCAATAATATGAAGTGGGCCATTGTTTGTATTTTAAATCATTGTAAAGATCTGAGGTAGGGTGTTGTAATAATTACCTAGGCAGGATAACAATGTAACTATTTTTATTTCTTATGTTCACGATCTTACAGCAATTCTGGGTAGATGGTCACAATGCAATGTCCACAAGACCAACCACAGCAACAACCCCTCCATTTTCTCGTCAGTGTCCTAAGTATCCCAACCCGCCCCCCTGAATTGAGCTTGGCCCTAGGGAAACACCCCCCTCCAAAGCTAACTGTGCATTGGTTGAGGTATTTTCCCTCAGGCCAAGCCCCATCACCTGGAACTGCACGTGAGACTTCCTCTGGTAACGGCTCCACTGGGTCTACTATCCCCATCCACATAATGTGACTAGTGGCTGGAAGAACAAAGGCTTAATTGAGGCCTCTGAGACACTGATGAGAGTAATTGAATGATTGCTTTACCTGTTTACCAAGATTGTGTCTGGCCTTATGTATACATAAGATCCAGCCTACACATCTTCCTCTGCTTACTGTCACTTAATGGAAACATCAATTCCTGAGACTGAACACTTTCCAGGAGAGATTTCTGCACCTTAAACTGACAAGCTAGCAAATCTCTAATGAACACAACAAAAAGATCCACGTAACCGGTGCAGGAAAAAGTCTGCATCCCTTAGAGTAGTGGATTCTGCTGTACATCCATTGGTCCAGTAGTCTTAACAACAAGGCCAACTCCTCAGAATTACTTTGCCATAATGTTATAATTTTACTTCCTCTTACAAGCACCTTGTTATACTATACACACAAGCTCAAGCTGTATCGGCTCAGCTTTTAAGGAAGATACATAAAACTATGACTAAAAATTAATTTTTATTTCAAGTCTTAAAACCAACAATAATAACGAAAATTAAAAAGCAGAGACCTTCGGGTTCCATCGATCGAATATTACATGAAATATAAACAAAGAACACAACTCGGTCACAGACCTGAGTGAGGTTCCCAAAGTAGCACAAGTATATTACAGAGCCCCATAATTAACTTCAAAAGGTGTACCAGCAAAGAGATCATCAAAACAGAAAGAAGAATAGCTCTTGCTACTATGCCCAAATTATGGACTATTTTAAAATGCTGGATCTAATTGTCCCCCAAATGAATATGTAAAGTGCAAAGTGCATATATGAACGAAATCTCTGTTTTGTATAGGGACAATAAAATACACTATGGTAAGCAATGAGTTAATGAGGGCTATGCATATATACTTACATGAGAAAGACTGGTACGACTGGTATGGAACCTGCCCCGACGACGCCGTTTCGCTAGTGCTTCTTCCAAGGGGGCGTGTATACATGTACATAGTGTCCCGTTTATATGTGATGGTAGTCAGCTGATTGGGATCATGAATCATTGGGGGAGTGGTACGGCGCGTGCGCTCATTACTAGGACTTCCGTTTTTAGTAAAAGTGACTTCCGGGGTATAGCGCTTGGCAGGCATGCGGTGGAACGCATGACGTGTCTATTGCGCATAACCGGAAGTCAGACGGGTCCGTTCATGCGCAAGCGCACTCTTCATAATAGGATCCCCATATAGAGGTGGCATAGTTGGAACGGGGCGTGTCGCAAGGCAAGAGTATGTAAGTATTATAACTAAAAAGAAAAGTAAAGAAATAAAAGATAAATATGTGAGTGACGTGAAGTGTATAAGAACTGATTTGATGTGAGGTGCCAGCAATATAGTAAGAAATGGTGATAGAGACTATTCTTAAAAAGATAACAACCGATTCCCAATCGCATAATCTACTCAATGACACCAAGGTATACATATAGTGTTAAGAATCATGAGTGTATTAAATACCAATATATAAATATGTTACAGATATATAAAACCAATGCACAGTGCTAAGTTACTGTATAAGAAACAAGACAAAGTGACAGTGTGTAAATGTAAAGTGACATGCAATGTGGAGTGATAAACTGTATGAAGGCATTGTATTCAGTGAAATGCTAACCTACTTATCCAGTGAAATACTGGTATACCCATGTGTCGATTAAACATACTGTGTATATAAAATTATAATATATGCAATAAATTCAATAAAAACAGGGCAAAAAATGCCCAGGGAATAGGATGAAGATAAGAATATAATAAAAGCCCGAACATGATCCGGCAATATTAAATAATCAATGTACACTGATCAATACCCACATCATTAAATAATACAAAATACTGATGAATGAATAACGTATAAATTATGAATTGTAAAGTCCATATATTATGCTTCATACTTTCTTGCACTTTTTCTTTATGTTCATGTTGAAGACAGTCAGGCTCAAGATGAAGGCACACCAGCCGCCTTGCTGCACCTCCACACGCCATCCCCAAAGGATCCATTCAAGGAACATAGTCACAACGAGAGACCGCCAACAGGTACTAAATATAAATAAATTAAAAACACATAGAGAACAGACACAATAAAATGATACCCCGCTAGGTAGAGTAAAGGATTGGAACGAACAGTATATGATATTATATTAAGCCGTTAACCGGACAGAATAATATGAAAGAAGGTGAAGATGTTGCCCACAGAACCAGTATATTATAGAAAAGCCGAAAAACCAAATTGTTCATTCAGGCCCTGAGGTGAAACCGTACCAAATCTAAAGATCCACTTGCTTTCTAGTCTCGCCAGGGCCTGACCCAAGTCACCACCCCTACTCCCCATATCGATCTGGTCAATGCCTTTAATTTTCAGCCCTTTAGGGTCACTGTTGTGATAAATTTTAAAATGTCTAGGGAGGGTTCTCAAACCAGACACCTCCTCCATGTGGATAGATTTCTCGATATCCAGCACACGTTCCCGGGTCCTTACCTTTAATTCCCGCATAGTGAGGCCAATGTAGATTTTATTGCATGGGCACTCAGCATAGTAGATGACGCCCTTGGAATCACAAGAGAGGATTTTTCTAATTTCATAGGTCCTACTATTATCGGAATTAGAGAATTCCGTACCATTGGTCATATTTTTACAGGCCTTACACCTGTCACATTTGGCAAAACCAAACCTCTTCCTACCGGATACAGTGGCAAATTGGTCCCTCTCATAGTAGCTATGTACCAAGGAATCTTTAAGATTCCTTGATCGTCTTGCTACCATAATGGACTTTGAAGGTAGAATTTTCGTAGGATGGGATCGGTAAGAAGTACATCCCAATGTTTTTTCAGAATGTCCGTAAGCTCTGGCCATTGGACATTGTAGTCGGATATAAATCTGACTACCTGTTGGTCACCCATCCTTTTATCTTTCGTACCAAACAATAGTTGTTCTCTATTGGAGTTTGCTGCTTTCCTGTATCCAGCTTTAATGGTCCTATGGCTATAGCCCCGGTCCTTAAAACGTCTAATGAGGTCCTGAGAGTGTTGAAGAAAGGACTCATTGTCAGAGCATATCCTCCTCAATCTAAGAAACTGTCCTGTCGGGATGCCCCTGATTGTGGATGGGAGATGAGAAGAAGTGCTGTGCAGCGGGGAGTTGGTCGCAGTATCTTTTCTATAGACATCAGTCATAATGTGGCCGTTGCCAGTGGTCCACATATGTAGGTCTAAAAAATTGGCCTCCATACCCTGCTGGAATGTAAGCTTGATGTTCAAGTCATTCCTGTTTAGCTGTTGTATAAATCTTTCCAACTGCACAGCAGTACCCTCCCAGATGAACCAGATGTCATCGATGAACCTCATCCACCCCTGCATGAGGTGGATGTCATCGATGACATCTCCCTGGAAAAGGTACCTTTCCCATGCTCCCAAAAATAAGTTGGCATAAGAGGGAGCACAGGAGGCTCCCATGGCAGTCCCCTGTTTCTGTAAAAAGATTTGTTTATTAAAGATGAAAACATTGTGCTCTAAAACAAATCTCAATAATGTCACAATCAACTTAGTAGTAGATTCATCTATACTACTTTCCTCCAAAAAGAGTGTTACAGCCCTGAGGCCATCCTCATGCCTGATAGAGGAGTATAGGGCCTCCACATCAGCTGTAACCATCACTGATCCAGGTTCCATTTGTATTGAGTGTATTCTCCTCAAGGCTTCAGTGGTATCTTTAATGAAAGAGGGAAGATTGCGTACCAGAGGCTGTAAATAGAATTCTATGATGGTACAAATACTCTCGCAGAGATTCCCATTCCCAGAAATTATCGGTCTTCCAGGGGGGTCAGATTGATCTTTATGTAATTTGGGCAATAGGTACAGGGCTGCCATTTAGGTTGAGTTTTTTTCACTACATCTACCAATCTTTTGGGAATGATATTGGCTTCAAATGCTCTTTCGAGAATTGTAACTAGCTGAGACTGGAATTGGGTCAATGGGTTGTACGTCAATTTTTGATAACACCCGGGGTAGTTTAATATTTTATGCGCCTGTTTCTCATAAAGGTGGATCGGCCAAATGACCAAGTTGCCACCCTTATCAGCTGGCTTTATGACAACATTGGGTAGCTTTCTTAAATGTTCAAGGGCCAATTTCTCTTCCTGGTTTAAGTTCAGCCTATTCTTGGGACTATGTGGAAGTTTTTCTATCTCAGCAGTGACAATTTTGGTAAAGATGTCAACCGCTGAGCAAGTTGACAAAGGGGGAAAAGTTTTAGGTTTCTTTAATAGACGCACAGGGAACCTACCTCCACTACTTGATTCATTTTCTGCCTCCAAGTCCTCCAAGTCCTTAAGAGCCCTTTTTTCTATGTCAGTGGGAAAAAGGGAATCCAATTCAGGTTTGAAGTGAAGTTTTTGTAAAAGGATTTTCCTTGAAAACAGGTGTAGGTCTTTCACCACCGTGAATTGGTCTAGGTATGAAGAAGGTGAAAACGTTAAACCCTTTTCTAATACCCGGACCTGGGCATCTGATAGTGTAATATTGGACAAATTCACTACCTTTAGACGATCACTCTGTTTTTTATTGGGCTTCCTTGTAAAAATTTCGGGATATTTCTTCTGATATCTGGTGTTCGGTCTACTATATTTATCCGTGATTTCTTCTATTTCACTGCACGAAGTACTTGCTGGCACCTCACATCAAACCAGTTCTTATACACTTCACGTCACTCACATATTTATCTTTTATTTCTTTACTTTTCTTTTTAGTTATAATACTTACATACTCTTGCCTTGCGACACGCCCCGTTCCAACTACGCCACCTCTATATGGGGATCCTACTATGGAGAGTGCGCTTGCGCATGAACGGACCCGTCTGACTTCCAGTTATGCACAATAGACACGTCATGCGTTCCACCGCATGCGTGCCAAGCGCTATACCCCGGAAGTCACTTTTACTAAAAACGGAAGTCCTAGTAATGAGCGCACGCGCCGTACCACTCCACCAATGATTCATGATCCCAATCAGCTGACTACCATCACATATAAACGGGACACTATGTACATGTATACACGCCCCCTTGGAAGAAGCACTTGCGAAACGGCGTCGTCGGGGCAGGTTCCATACCAGTCGTACCAGTCCTTCTCATGTAAGTATATATGCATAGCCTTCATTAACTCATTGCTTACCATAGTGTATCTTATTGTCCCTATACAAAACAGAGATTTCGTTCATATATGCACTTTGCACTTTACATATTCATTTGGGGGACAATTAGATCCAGCATTTTGAAATAGTCCATAATTTGGGCATAGTAGCAAGAGCTATTCTTCTTCTTTCTGTTTTGGAGATCTCTTTGCTGGTACACCTTTTGAAGTTAATTATGGGGCTCTGTAATATACTTGTGCTACTTTGGGAACCTCACTCAGGTCTGTGACCGAGTTGTGTTCTTTGTTTATATTTCATGTAATATTCGATGGATGGAACCCGAAGGTCTCTGCTTTTTAATTTTCGTTATTATTGTTGGTTTTAAGACTTGAAATAAAAATTAATTTTTAGTTATAGTTTTATGTACCTCCTTAAAAGCTGAGCTGATACAGCTTGAGCTTGTGTGTATAGTATTGTGAACTTGGGAAGCATTCATATTGACCTTTGCGATTTGTACTAATCATTAGCTGTTTTCGAACAGATGGTCCTAGTATTTGAAAATGGATCTTAAAGCCAGGGAGTCAGCCTGGAGATCCAAGGCATCAGACATGTTTAAGCAGAGCCTTCCTGGTACCTCGCAGGAAGTAGCAAAAGAAAATAGGGACTTAATGAAACAGTATAAGAATGAAATTCAGAGGAAGTTGAAATTTTGCTGGAACAGGACAACACTAGAAAATTATTGCGAGCAACAAATAATTCCTAGGGGTTTACGGGTGCAGGTATATCCGTCATTTGACATAGAGGAAATTGAATTCATTAATAGATGGAAAAAAGCCGCCACCACCTGTTCTATGGAGTTCCTCAAAATTATCATTGAAAAAAATACTTTATCACTTAATGTTATTGAGAAGAAAATTGAGGACCTCCACAAGAATCTCTAGAAGGAAATGAATCCTGAGAGATTAGACCTTTATCTCAGGACTATTGAGCAAGATATTGATAAGTGGGAGAATGACATCAGTAAAATTAAACAAAAAAGTATGTACGGGACCTGCAAGACTATGAAAACAATAGAGTCTTCAAATGGCAATTACCAAAATGTAAAAATACCACTGCTTTGAACATGGCACCATCTACAGCTGGGGAACCAACAGATTCGGAGGCTAGTACTTCGTGCAGTGAAATAGAAGAAATCTCTGATAAATATAGTAGACCGAACACCAGATATCAGAAGAAATATCCCGAAATTTTTACAAGGAAAACCAATAAAAAACAGAGTGATCGTCTAAAGGTAGTGAATTTGTCCAATATTACACTATCAGATGCCCAGGTCCGGGTATTAGAAAAGGGTTTAACGTTTTCACCTTCTTCATACCTAGACCAATTCACGGTGGTGAAAGACCTACACCTGTTTTCAAGGAAAATCCTTTTACAAAAACTTCACTTCAAACCTGAATTGGATTCCCTTTTTCCCACTGACATAGAAAAAAGGGCTCTTAAGGACTTGGAGGACTTGGAGGCAGAAAATGAATCAAGTAGTGGAGGTAGGTTCCCTGTGCATCTATTAAAGAAACCTAAAACTTTTCCCCCTTTGTCAACTTGCTCAGCGGTTGACATCTTTACCAAAATTGTCACTGCTGAGATAGAAAAACTTCCACATAGTCCCAAGAATAGGCTGAACTTAAACCAGGAAGAGAAATTGGCCCTTGAACATTTAAGAAAGCTACCCAATGTTGTCATAAAGCCAGCGGATAAGGGTGGCAACTTGGTCATTTGGCCGATCCACCTTTATGAGAAACAGGCGCATAAAATATTAAACTACCCCGGGTGTTATCAAAAATTGACGTACAACCCATTGACCCAATTCCAGTCTCAGCTAGTTACAATTCTCGAAAGAGCATTTGAAGCCAATATCATTCCCTAAAGATTGGTAGATTTAGTGAAAAAAACTCAACCTAAATTGGCAGCCCTGTACCTATTGCCCAAATTACATAAAGATCAATCTGACCCCCCTGGAAGACCGATAATTCCTGGGAATGGGAATCTCTGCGAGAGTATTTGTACCATCATAGAATTCTATTTACAGCCTCTGGTACGCAATCTTCCCTCTTTCATTAAAGATACCACTGAAGCCTTGAGGAGAATAAACTCAATACAAATGGAACCTGGATCAGTGATGGTTACAGCTGATGTGGAGGCCCTATACTCCTCTATCAGGCATGAGGATGGCCTCAGGGCTGTAACACTCTTTTTGGAGGAAAGTAGTATAGATGAATCTACTACTAAGTTGATTGTGACATTATTGAGATTTGTCTTAGAGCACAATGTTTTCATCTTTAATAAACAAATCTTTTTACAGAAACAGGGGACTGCCATGGGAGCCTCCTGTGCTCCCTCTTATGCCAACTTATTTTTGGGAGCATGGGAAAGGTACCTCTTCCAGGGAGATGTCATCGATGACATCCACCTCATACAGGGGTGGATGAGGTTCATCGATGACATCTGGTTCATCTGGGAGGGTACTGCTGTGCAGTTGGAAAGATTTATACAACAGCTAAACAGGAATGACTTGAACATCAAGCTTACATTCCAGCAGGGTATGGAGGCCAATTTTTTAGACCTACATATGTGGACCACTGGCAACGGCCACATTATGACTGATGTCTATAGAAAAGATACTGCGACCAACTCCCTGCTGCACAGCACTTCTTCTCATCTCCCATCCACAATCAGGGGCATCCCGACAGGACAGTTTGTTAGATTGAGGAGGATATGCTCTGACAATGAGTCCTTTCTTCAACACTCTCAGGACCTCATTAGACGTTTTAAGGACCGGGGCTATAGCCATAGGACCATTAAAGCTGGATACAGGAAAGCAACAAACTCCAATAGAGAACAACTATTGTTTGGTACGAAAGATAAAAGGATGGGTGACCAACAGGTAGTCAGATTTATATCCGACTACAATGTCCAATGGCCAGAGCTTACGGACATTCTGAAAAAACATTGGGATGTACTTCTTACCGATCCCATCCTACGAAAAATTCTACCTTCAAAGCCCATTATGGTAGCAAGACGATCAAGGAATCTTAAAGATTCCTTGGTACATAGCTACTATGAGAGGGACCAATTTGCCACTGTATCCGGTAGGAAGAGGTTTGGTTTTGCCAAATGTGACAGGTGTAAGGCCTGTAAAAATATGACCAATGGTACGGAATTCTCTAATTACGATAATAGTAGGACCTATGAAATTAGAAAAATCCTCTCTTGTGATTCCAAGGGCGTCATCTACTATGCTGAGTGCCCATGCAATAAAATCTACATTGGCCTCACTACGCAGGAATTAAAGGTAAGGACCCGGGAACATGTGCTGGATATCGAGAAATCTATCCACATGGAGGAGGTGTCTGGTTTGAGAACACTCCCTAGACATTTTAAAATTTATCACAACAGTGACCCTAAAGGGCTGAAAATTAAAGGCATTGACCAGATCGATATGGGGAGTAGGGGTGGTGACTTGGGTCAGGCCCTGGCGAGACTAGAAAGCAAGTGGATCTTTAGATTTGGTACGGTTTCACCTCAGGGCCTGAATGAACAATTTGGTTTTTCGGCTTTTCTATAATATACTGGTTCTGTGGGCAACATCTTCACCTTCTTTCATATTATTCTGTCCGGTTAACGGCTTAATATAATATCATATACTGTTCGTTCCAATCCTTTACTCTACCTAGCGGGGTATCATTTTATTGTGTCTGTTCTCTATGTGTTTTTAATTTATTTATTTATATTTAGTACCTGTTGGCGGTCTCTCGTTGTGACTATGTTCCTTGAATGGATCCTTTGGGGATGGCGTGTGGAGGTGCAGCAAGGCGGCTGGTGTGCCTTCATCTTGAGCCTGACTGTCTTCAACATGAACATAAAGAAAAAGTGCAAGAAAGTATGAAGCATAATATATGGACTTTACAATTCATAATTTATACGTTATTCATTCATCAGTATTTTGTATTATTTAATGATGTGGGTATTGATCAGTGTACATTGATTATTTAATATTGCCGGATCATGTTCCGGCTTTTATTATAGTCTTATCTTCATCCTATTCCCTGGGCATTTTTTGCCCTGTTTTTATTGAATTTATTGCATATATTATAATTTTATATACACAGTATGTTTAATCGACACATGGGTATACCAGTATTTCACTGGATAAGTAGGTTAGCATTTCACTGAATACAATGCCTTCATACAGTTTATCACTCCACATTGCATGTCACTTTACATTTACACACTGTCACTTTGTCTTGTTTCTTATACAGTAACTTAGCACTGTGCATTGGTTTTATATATCTGTAACATATTTATATATTGGTATTTAATACACTCATGATTCTTAACACTATATGTATACCTTGGTGTCATTGAGTAGATTCTGCGATTGGGAATCGGTTGTTATCTTTTTAAGAATAGTCTCTATCACCATTTCTTACTATATTGCTGGCACCTCACATCAAATCAGTTCTTATACACTTCACGTCACTCACATATTTATCTTTTATTTCTTTACTTTTCTTTTTAGTTATAATACTTACATACTCTTGCCTTGCGACACGCCCCGTTCCAACTATGCCACCTCTATATGGGGATCCTATTATGAAGAGTGCGCTTGCGCATGAACGGACCCGTCTGACTTCCGATTATGCGCAATAGACACGTCATGCGTTCCACCGCATGCGTGCCAAGCGCTATACCCCGGAAGTCACTTTTACTAAAAACGGAAGTCCTAGTAATGAGCGCACGCGCCGTACCACTCCCCCAATGATTCATGATCCCAATCAGCTGACTACCATCACATATAAACGGGACACTATGTACATGTATACACGCCCCCTTGGAAGAAGCACTTGCGAAACGGCATCGTCGGGGCAGGTTCCAGTCGTACCAGTCCTTCTCATGTAAGTATATATGCATAGCCCTCATTAACTCATTGCTTACCATAGTGTATCTTATTGTCCCTATACAAAACAGAGATTTCGTTCATATATGCACTTTGCACTTTACATATTCATTTGGGGGACAATTAGATCCAGCATTTTGAAATAGTCCATAATTTGGGCATAGTAGCAAGAGCTATTCTTCTTCTTTCTGTTTTGGAGATCTCTTTGCTGGTACACCTTTTGAAGTTAATTATGGGGCTCTGTAATATACTTGTGCTACTTTGGGAACCTCACTCAGGTCTGTGACCGAGTTGTGTTCTTTGTTTATATTTCCTGTAATATTCGATGGATGGAACCCGAAGGTCTCTGCTTTTTAATTTTCGTTATTATTGTTGGTTTTTAAGACTTGAAATAAAAATTAATTTTTAGTCATAGTTTTATGTATCTTCCTTAAAAGCTGAGCCGATACAGCTTGAGCTTGTGTGTATAGTATTGTGAACTTGGAAAGCATTCATATTGACCTTTGCGATTTGTACTAAGCACCTTGTTATGTAGTCCTAGCCTTAAAGAGAATCTGTCAGCAGATTTTTGCTATTTAATCTGAGAACAGCATAATATAGGGCACAAGAGCCTGATTACAGGAATGTATCACTTATTAGGCTGTATGCTGTAGTGTCAATACAATCAGTGTTTTATCAGCAGGATATTAACACTACAAGACTATATTTTGCATGCCAGGCAGTCCAGGGAATCTGTATAACCCCACCCCCACCACTGATTGGCAGCTTCCTGACAATTCACAGTGTACAAAAGAAACTGCCCATCAGGGATGTGGGCGTGATTACACACAGTCCCGAAAAGTCTTAGCTCTGCTACATCTATATCAAACTAACAAGGATGCTAGAAAAACTACACCAAGCAGCCCAGTAAGTGATACTGTACATCACTGCAATCAGTCTTTGCTACCACATCAGATTACATAGCAAAAACCTGCAGAAAGATTACTTTTATATAGCATCTTGTTTTGTCTTAATTTGTATTGAATTAAACATATTTGGCATAGGTACCCACAGACCACATATGCTACTAGAGAGAAAAAGAACAGGTAGATTAGATGAAGAGTCACATATCGGTGACGGAAAACTGGCAAGAATAGAGCAGTGTGTAGACACCAAGACAATGAGGTATGGTGAGCATGCGCTGGTAGCAATAGCTGGACAGGCCTGGAAGTGCACTGTTTTTTCTAATATAAGGGGGAGCTAAGCTCATATGAGAAAACATTACACTTTATACTTGGTTTACCAATTCTTCACCATTTACAGCATCAATACTGGCTTTCTTTGCAACAATCCAGGCCATCCCCAGGTGACATAAAATCATGGCAAAGGTAAATTCTGCCATAAGGAATGAACCATGCACTTTGACCAAAGCAGAGCAGGTTTGACCCTTTCATTCCGAAGCCTGTTTCCACCTTCCTGACCAGGCCATTTTTGCTGACCAGTGTGAAGTTATAAGGTAATAACTATGGAACGCTTCAACGGATCCCGGTGATTCTAAGATGATTTTTTTCGTGACATATTGTTCTTCATGATAGTGGTAACATTTCTTTCATATGACTTACGTTTATTTGTAAAAAAAAAAATCGGTGAAATTTGGTAAAAATTGTGAAAATTTTTCAATTTTTAAACCTTTAATTTTTATGCACTTATATCATAGAATCATGTCACACAAAATAGTTAATAAATAGCACAATTTTGGAAAGATAATTTTCTTTGTTAAGAAGTTATAAGGGTTAAAAGTTAACCAGCAATTTCTCGTTTGTACAGCAACATTTACAAAACCATTTTTTAAGGACCACATCACATTTGAAGTGACTTTGAGGGGTCTATATGACAGAAAACACCCCAAAGTGACACCATTCTAAAAACTACACCCCTTAAGGTGCTCAAAGCCACATTCAAGAAGTTTATTACCCTTCAGGGTTTCCTTTAGACCCATTTTTTTTACTTTCACAAGGGTAACAGGAGAAAATGGACCCTAAAATGTGTTGTGCAATTTCTCCTGAGCACACAGATGCCCAATATGTAGGGGAAAACCACTGTTTTGGCGCACGCCAGGGCTCGGAAGGGAAGAAGCACCATTTGACTTTTTGAATTTAAAATTGGCTGCCATAATTAGTGGATGTCACGTCGCGTTTGGAGAGCCCCTGGTGTGCCTAAACAGTGGAAACCCCCACAAGTGACACCATTCTGGAAACTAGACCCCTCAAGGAATTTATCTAGATATGGTGAGCACCTTGAACCCCCAGGTACTTCACAGAATTTTACTACGTTGAGCTGTGAAAATGGAAAAAAAAAATTTCCACAAAAATGTTGTTTTAGCCCCAAGTCTTTTCATTTTCACAAAAATAACAGGAGAAAATGGACCCGAAAATTAGTTGTGCAATTTCTCCTGAGTACGACGATACCCCATATGTTGTCGAAAACTACTTTTGAGGCTCAGTGCAAAGCCCCTTTGTGAATTTATCTACTGGTGTAATGACGATTTTGACTCCATGGGTGTTTTCCAGAAACAAGCAGCAGTGGATGTTGCTAAGTGAAAATTTCAAGATGCCTTTGTTGTAACCAGTACATTGTAGTGACCAGTAGTGATGTCACAATTCCTGCATTCTGTGTGGGATTGCTATGCTGTCCTATTGAACTGGCTCTTGCTGTGTTTTGATGGACTGCTTGGCTGTCCAATCCTGTGAGTGGCAAGTCGGGATCTCGGTGCTTTGATTGACAGCTCGGCTGTCCAATCTTTGACTGGGATTTTCAGGGTAGTCTCCAGGTGTTCAGTGTTCTGGAGATTGCCCAAGCTATTTAACTGAGCTGACTGCCCCTGTTCCCTGCCAGACGTAGTTTGTGCTTCCTGGTGAGTGATTGCCTCATTCTGTTGTTCTGTGTTCTGATCTTCTGCTGCCTGACCCTTTGAACCGTGTTCTGACTACCCCCTTGTCTTGCCCTTTGGCTTTGTTCTGCTCTCTCTGGATATTGACCCTGGACTGTGACCTGACTTACTTATCTGTCTTTTTTTTCCATGGTATCTACAGGCTCTTTTGGTATTGACCTCGGAATGTCTGACTCTCCGCCTCACGGTCACTCCGTGAGTTAGTAATTAGCGTCACAAATGAACAGTACATTATTCTTGTGCTTCTGGAGACACACACCTGTAAATTAGGCGGGCTCTCATCGCTACAGAAATGCCAAACATGTGGACACGAAATGTAGTTTAAGCACACTGTGAGGCTCAGAAGGGAAGGGCGCACTTGGATTTTGGAGCACAGAATTCGCTGGATTTCTTTTGAAGGGCGAGGAGCCATTTAGCTTTTTCAGAGCCTTTGTGCTACCAGTAACGTGGAAGCCCTTATATTCCCGTTAACAGATGACGGATGTGAGTGGGGGCTTTTTTCGTGAATGGAGTTAAAGCTTTTATTGGAAACATTTTACATAACATTTGGGATAACATTTATCCGGCGATCTATGCTGAGCACTTATATTGAGATTTCCATCTCAATGTCCAAGTAACGTGATTCAGATGAAGCCCCGGAGGGATCCATTCACTATAATGAGGCAGCAGAGTTACTCTGGACTCTATCTGGCCTCTCTTCAGTGGTGTTCTTCTTTTCAGAAGTGCACAAAACTGTGGTGGACCGCGCTTCTATGCATGCCTAAAAAGAAGGACACCGCCGGATCACAGGTTCTATTGTGTCCACAGTGCCTCCATCTTCCTCATTACAGGGAATCTTCCACCGGGGGTTATGTCTGAATCATGTATTTCAGAGATTTACACAGAAACACCAGTGTAAGCGCTCCGCGTAGAGTGTAGGATAAATGTGTGCCGAGCCATACTACAATCTTTGGGAGGCAGAATGAACAAATCAACATCAGGTGAAGAATTGGTTTTATTTATTTTTTTCACTGTTCTTTGTGTGGTTATAAGTGATTAGACGACTTTATTCTTCGGGTCGGTGCGATTACAGCAATACCAGTTTTATATCGGGTTTTAATATTTGGCAGCTGTCACACACTAAAAGATGCTTTTTATTGTAAAAATAAGTTTTGGCATCGTCATATTTTATATTTTTAGCTATAATTTTTCCATATTTCTGCCGAAAGAGTCACGTGAGGGCTTGTTTTTTACAGGACGAGTTGCCATTTTTATTGGTACCATTTTCGTGCAAACGATATTGTCACGGTTCCACCCCTCAGTGTGTCTGGGATGCAGTTACTGACAGCTCAGCCGTCCAATCTGGTACTGGGGCGTGCTCAAGCTGTCAGTGTGCTGATTGACAGCTCGGCTGTCCAATCTGGGATTGGGAGGCACTGGCTGTTTCTAGGTGTTCATTATTCCAGGTGACTGCCAAGCTACTTAAGTAGGTGGTTTCTCACAGACCTCTGCCAGATGTACAGTACAGACCAAAAGTTTGGACACACCTCATTTAAAGATTTTTCTGTATTTTCATGACTATGAAAATTGTACATTCACACTGAAGGCATCAAAACTATGAATTAACACATGTGGAATTATATACTTAACAAAAAAGGGTGAAACAACTGAAAATATGTCTTATTCTAGGTTCTTCAAAGTAGCCACCTTTTGCTTTGATGACTGCTTTGCACACTCTTGGCATTCTCTTGATGAGCTTCAAGAGGTAGTCACCAGAAATGGTTTTCACTTCACAGGTGTGCCCTGTCAGGTTTAATAAGTGGGATTTCTTGCCGTATAAATGGGGTTGGGACCATCAGTTGTGTTGTGCAGAAGTCTGGTGGATACACAGCTGATAGTCCTACTGAATAGACTGTTAGAATTTGTATTATGGCAAGAAAAAAGCAGCTAAGTAAAGAAAAACGAGTGGCCATCATTACTTTAAGAAATGAAGGTCAGTCAGTCTGAAAAATTGGGAAAACTTTGAAAGTGTTCCCAAGTGCAGTTGCAAAAACCATCAAGCGCTACAAAGAAACTGGCTCACATGAGGACCGCCCCAGGAAAGGAAGACCAAGAGTCACCTTTGCTTCTGAGGATAAGTTTATCTGAGTCACCAGCCTCAGAAATAGCAGGTTAACAGCAGCTCAGATTAGAGACCAGGTCAATGCCACACAGAGTTCTAGCAGCAGACACATCTCTTCAACAACTGTTAAGAAGAGACTTTGTGCAGCAGGCCTTCATGGTAAAATAGCTGCTAGGAAACCACTACTAAGGACAGGCAACAAGCAGAAGAGACTTGTTTGGGCTAAAGAACACAAGGAATGGACATTAGACCAGGGGAAATCTGTGCTTTGGTCTGATGAGTCCAAATTTGAGATCTTTGGTTCCAACCACCGTGTCTTTGTGCGACGCAGAAAAGGTGAACGTATGGACTCTACATGCCTGGTTCCCACTGTGAAGCATGGAGGAGGAGGTGTGATGGTGTGGGGGTGCTTTTCTGGTGACAGTGTTGGGGATTTATTCAAAATTGAAGGCATACTGAACCAGCATGGCTACCACAGCATCTTGCAGCGGCATGCTATTCCATCCGGTTTGCATTTAGTTGGACCATCATTTATTTTTCAACAGGACAATGACCCCAAACACACCTCCAGGCTGTGTAAGGGCTATTTGACCCAGAGGGAGAGTGATGGGGTGCTACGCCAGATGACCTGGCCTCCACAGTCACCAGACCTGAACCAAATCGAGATGGTTTGGGGTGAGCTGGACCGCAGAGTGAAGGCAAAAATGGACAACAAGTGCGAAGCATCTCTGGGAACTCCTTCAAGATTGTTGGAAGACCATTTCCGGTGACTACCTCTTGAAGCTCATCAAGAGTGTGCAAAGCAGTCATTAACGGAAAAGGTGGCTACTTTGATGAACCTAGAATATAAGACATATTTTCAGTTGTCTCACACTTTTTTGTTAAGTATGTAAGTCCACATGTGTTAATTCATAGTTTTGATGCCTTCAGTGTGAATGTACAATTTTCATAGTCGTGAAAATACAGAAAAATCTTTAAATGAGAAGGTGTATCCAAACTTTTGGTCTGTACTGTACATTCAGCTTGTGTGATGTTCGTTTCTCTGTGACTAGTGTTCTGTGTATTCATCTTCTGTTGCCTGACCTTGGACCTTGTTCTGACCATCCGTCTGTTTAACCCCTTCTGCTCTGATCCGCTATCCTCCTGATATTCTGACCAACAGAACGTTATCTGACTACGCCTTTGTCTCTTCCCTCTGTTTATGATGTACCCTCCTGGCTTTTGACTTCGGACTCCTTGACTATCCCGTCTCACTGCTTGGCTATGAAAAGTGACTCAGCGTCACAGACATCTTTTTGATTGCTTTCTATTCTGAGTTTTGGGAGGCCAAATGAACAAAAACCAGCAATTCAGGAATTTTTTTTATGCCGTTCCTCGTGTGGTAAAATTGATAAGGCGGCGTTATTCTTCGGGTCAGTACGTTTACAGCGATAATACATTTATCTCTTTTTTTAAGTTTTGCCGCTTTTACACAATAAAAACTATTTTATAGAAAAAATAATTGTTTATTCTGTGAGCTGTAATTTTTTTATTTTTCCACTGACGGAGCTGTATGGCAGCTTGGTTTTTGCGGGAGAAGATGATGTTTTCAGCGGTTCCATTTTTATTCACATTGAATGTGAAGGGGTTAGCTAGTGGGACAGTTTTATAGGTCGGATCGTTACAGACATGGTGATACCAAATATGTGAACTTTTTTTGCTTATTTTTTTACACAGATAAATGTATTTATTGGATTTATATTTTTTCTTCTTTTTTTGTTCTTTATTTTGTGACTTTTTTTTTAATATTATTATGATTTTTATTAACTTTTTTTTTAACTTTTTTACCTTGTCCCAGGATGGGACATCAACTTTCCCTGCCCTGATCGCTGATCTAATACTCTGAAATGCTTCTGCATTGCAGGGCATTAGATCGGCTTCTGACAGGAAGGGAGTAGGGGTCTCAGCTCCTGCTCTGACCCAGCGACCATCTTGGGACCAGGGGTCACCATGGAGACCATCAGCACAATATTATCGCATCATGTTATTCTGATGGGAGCACAAAGGGAGCTCACTCCCTCTGCGATGCTCCTCTATGTCGCTGTCACTATTGACAGCGGCATCAGAGGGGTTAAACGCCCACGATCGGTGCTATTGACGCACCCCCTGGGCCTGTGTTGTGCAGGGGAACCCGGAACCGGACCTGTTGTAGAATGCTGGGGGTTGTAGTCTCCGTGTGGCGGTGACCCGGTCCGTGCCCAGGGTGGTCAAACCAGTGGCAGTCTTAATGTATAGCAAATGTCCGACTACGCCACCCGTGGATTGCGGTCAGTGGGGACCGCCGCCGCGCTGCAGACCGCTGAGGCTGATGTTGTTTGCGCAGCTGAGTATGGGATAACTCCCCACGGGAGAAGTATTGCCTCAGGGCAGCTAATGTGAGAGATGATGGGAGTGATGGTGTGAGCGTCCCAGTGCTAATGGTGCTGGTGCGGCGAGGAACCTCAGAGACGTGCGGTTGCAGTTTTCAATGCTTTACTCACAGTTGTTGTTCATGTCAATGCTGCAGGCGATGACTGCCCGAGCCGTGCTGCGTCCACCAGGCAAGGGACTCGGTCAACTCCCAGGTAATTCCAGAGTGTGGTTCAGAGCTCCTGTTATGATCTGCTACAGGGACTAAGGAAAGAAAGGAGAACTGTCCCTACAATAGAACTAAACTAGATCCCTACGATGTAACGGGGAACCTGATCCTGCGATCAGACCCGCTAAAGTCCTCGGCTAGTCTGAACGAAGACCTATAGATGTGAGGGAGGGATCCCTACAAGAACTAGGGACTGGGATAAGTTGGACACCTCCTAGCAGAAATAGTAGCAGTCAAAGACAAACACACAACAAAAAGCATAGAGGTCAGAAGACCTAGCAAAACTAACAGAGAACGGCAACAGAGCACCAAGCTAGCTCAAGAGTAGTAAATACAATGAAGTCCAGCAAGACCAGGAGGGCGGAGCCGGATTAAATGGGCAAAAACGGTCATGTGACCAGCAAACTAAAAAAAAAACTAACAGGAGAGTTCTAACAGTACCCCCTCTTCTAAGAGGATCCTCCGGATCCCCTAGGCCCAGGCTTACCAGGAAACCTCCTGTGAAACGCTCTGACAAGTCTGGAAGCAGAAACATCATCCGCCCTCACCCATGAGTTATCCTCAGGTCCGAAACCCTTCCAAGCGACGAGATACTGCAAACTCCCCCTATACCGTCTAGAATTTAGGATGCGGGAAATTTCATATTCCCCGTCCTCCACCACCTGAGGAACAGTGGCAGAGGCGTCACCATCAGACTCATCAGCTTTTTTCAACAGAGAAACATGAAACACCGGGTTAATCTTCCAGGACGTAGGAACCTCCAACCTAACAGCAGATTGGTTAACTATCTGAAGCACCTTAAAGGGCCCTACGAACTTGGGACCCAATTTTTTAGAAGGAATCCTCAATCGCAGATTCTTAGAGGACAACCAAACCATGTCACCAACAGCAAACAAAACCTCTTGCCGTTTCCTATCAAAGTACCTCTTAGATTTTTTGTTAGCCTCCTGAAGATTACCACGCACATCCGTCCAAACTCTCTCCAAATCACCGGAAAAACTCTCCTTCTCAGGCACAGCCGAAACCAATTTGGAGAATGACCCAAAAGACGGATGTCTCCCAGAACAACAAAAAAAAGGCGAACACCCAGCAGAAGAGGATGTATGGTTGTTAAGAGCAAATTCAGCAAGTGGCAGAAACTCAGACCACCCCTCTTGATTGTCTGCCACAAAACAACGCAAGAACTGCTCAACATCCTGGTTCTTCCTTTCTGTCTGGCCATTAGACTCAGGATGATATCCAGATGAAAACGACAAATGAACTCCCAACCTGTCACAAAAGGCACGCCAAAAACGAGCCACGAACTGAGGTCCCCTATCAGAAACAATGTCAGTAGGAACACCATGTAGTCTGACAATTTCCTTGACAAAGGCCTTAGCGAGTGTCTTAGCGCAAGGCAGTTTGATGAAGGGAACCAAGTGACACATCTTGCTAAAACGGTCCACGACCACCCAGATGACCGCGAAACCTTCAGAGGGGGGAAGGTCAGTAATAAAGTCCATAGCCAGATGTGTCCAAGGTGCACTAGGAACCTCCAGAGGGCAAAGCAACCCCGCAGCAGGAGCATGCGAAGACTTGGATCTAGCACACACAGTACATTGGCGCACCCACTTAATGACTTCCTTCTGCCATCCAGGCCACCAAAAACTGCGACCCACAAGTCTCTTGGTCTCAGAAATTCCTGGATGACCTGCCAACCGAGACTCATGACACTCAACAAACAAATCTCTCCTAAAGGTCCTAGGCACAAACAACCTCCCATGGGGAGTGTTAGATGGGGCATTCTCCTGAGCTTTAAGAATCTCATCCTCCAAAACTGAGTCAAAGCAGCAATCACAACACCTTCTTGTAAAATGCTCTCCTCTTCCTCCTCAACACCGACCATGGGAGAAAAGCTGCGAGACAAAGCATCCGCTTTAACATTCTTGGTACCCGGGATGTAAGTAACGGAAAAATTAAACCGCGAGAAAAAAAGTGCCCACCTAGCCTGACGGGCATTCAAGCGCTTGGCACCATCAAGATAGATCAGATTTTTATGATCAGTGAAAACCTGAATGGGAAATTCAGCACCTTCCAAGAGGTGACGCCAGTGTTCAAATGCGAGTTTAATCGCCAGCAATTCCCGATTACCAATATCGTAATTAAGTTCAGTCTCAGAAAATTTTTTTGAAAAAAAGGCACAGGGATGTGCTCCATCCTTGTTTTCCTGAGACAACACCACACCGACCCCCACCGAAGAAGCATCAACCTCAACCAAAAACGGCTTAGTCACATCAGGCTGCATAAGGATGGGAGCAGAGGTGAACCTCTCCTTTAGAAACACAAAAGCTTCAATGGCCTCAGAAGTCCACTGAACTGCATTAGCACCTTTCCTGGTGAGATCGGTCAGCGGTTTGACAATAATAGAAAAATTTTTTATGAATTTTCTGTAATAATTGGCGAAACCCAAAAACCTCTGTATCAATTTCAAACCAATAGGCCTAGGCCATTCCTGCACAGCTTGAACTTTAACCGGGTCCATCTCAAAACCTTCACTGGAGATAATGTAGCCCAAAAAACTAATTCTCTGTACAGCGAACTCACATTTCTCCAGCTTAGCAAAAAGTGAATTGTCCATTAATAACTGTAATACCTCACGTACGCTCTGCCAATGAGACTCCAGATCAGGCGAAAAAATCAGAATGTCATCCAAATACACAACCACATTTTTGCCGATTAAAGGTCTAAGGATGTCATTAATAAGATTCTGAAAAAATGCTGGAGCATTGGTAAGACCAAAAGGCATAACCAGATTCTCAAAATGACCCACAGGAGTGTTAAAAGCAGTCTTCCATTCATCACCCTCCTTCATGCGCAACAAATTGTATGCCCCCCGGAGATCAATTTTAGAGAACCACTTGGCCCCCACTAACTGGTTAAATAAATCAGGAATCAATGGCAGTGGGTAAGGATTGCGTACAGTAATTTTATTAATCTCACGAAAGTCCAGACAAGGACGTAAACCGCCATCTTTTTTTTTTTACAAAAAAAAATCCAACAGCCACAGGAGACTTGGAAGGCCTAATGTGACCGGCGGCCAAGCTTGTCTGTATGTATTCCTCCAAAGCCTTTCTCTCAGGAATAGTAAGATTAAATAAACGACTTTTAGGAAGAGTCGCTCCAGGGACAAATTCAATGGTACAATCATAGTCTCTATGGGGAGGCAAAATTTGTGACTCCTCCTCAGAAAAAACTCTCCAAAAATCCTGAATAGGTACAGGCAATTCCCCTTTATCCACAGCAGCAATACGTCCGTTACAACACTTGTCATAACACTTAGGGCTCCAGGACTTAATTTCATTGGTAGACCAATCCAGTACAGGATTGTGCAATTTTAACCAGGGTAACCCCAATATTACTGGAGAAGGCAAATTATCCAATACCACCAAATCCAAATTTTCCTGGTGAATACCATTAATAGTGAGGGGAAATTCACAGACCTTATGAGTAACACTCTTCAAGGGAGAGCCATCAACAGAAACCACAGCAATAGGGGATGACAAAGTTTTAGGTTCTAATCTAAGTTTTTCCAAGAATCCCCCATCAATCACATTCAGAGTAGAACCACAATCCACAAATACCCGAAATTCAATTAATTCATCCTGAGCAGCAGTAGTGGCAGATAGGAATACTCCCTTAGAATTTAAACAGGCAATACGGGCATAACTGACCATTTTTTTTTCTTTCTTCATACGAAGCACACAGTTCTTAATAAAATGACCAGAATTTCCGCAATAGAAGCACAAGCCTTCAGAAAGCCTGCGATCTTTTTCCTGAGAGCGGGGTGCCATCGCCCCAATCTCCATCGGCTCTCCATTGTCAGCACAGACCTTCTCAAGACTCGGAGCTGACATAGCAGAGGATTTGCTCTCATTAACCCTTGCACGCAGTCTCCTGTCCACCCGTATAGCTAATTGCATTGCCTCCTGCAAGTTTCCAGGTGTGGGATAAGCAATCAGTAAATCCTTAACCCTTTCACCTAGCCCTGCAAGAAACAAGCTTTTCAAAGCTGAATCGTTCCACCCCACCTGGGCAGACCACCGACGGAAGTGAGAACAATATTTTTCCACATTACCTGATCCCTGCCTCAAACGTCTCAATTCAGACTCAGCAGATGAGACACGATCATGATCATCATACAACAAACCCAAAGCAGAAATAAACTATCCACTGATCTAAAGCACGGATCACTAGGTTGGAGAGAGAAGGCCCATCCCTGAGGATCTTTGCGCAAAAGTGACATTATGAACCCTATGCGCTGTGATTCATCACCAGAGGATCCGGGTCTCAAACGAAAATACAATAAACAAGCATTTTTAAAACAAAAAAAATCTTGTTCGCCAAAAAATAAATCAGGCAGACGTACCTTTGGTTCCACAAAATGTGCTCCAGAACAGCTACTCACGTGTTGTTGGAGCTTGGCCACCTCCAGAGAGAGTCCCTGCAAGCGTTGAGCCAAATCTTGAACCGAGACCATGATGGAAAACTGGAGGTCTTTCCTTAGAGAAAATTTTTTTTTTCTTTTAGGGCTGGACTTACTGTTATGATCTGCTACAGGGACTAAGGAAAGAAAGGAGAACTGTCCCTACAATAGAACTAAACTAGATCCCTACGATGTAACGGGGAACCTGATCCTGCGATCAGACCCGCTAAAGTCCTCGGCTAGTCTGAACGAAGACCTATAGATGTGAGGGAGGGATCCCTACAAGAACTAGGGACTGGGATAAGTTGGACACCTCCTAGCAGAAATAGTAGCAGTCAAAGACAAACACACAACAAAAAGCATGGAGGTCAGAAGACCTAGCAAAACTAACAGAGAACGGCAACAGAGCACCAAGCTAGCTCAAGAGTAGTAAATACAATGAAGTCCAGCAAGACCAGGAGGGCGGAGCCGGATTAAATAGGCAAAAATGGTCATGTGACCAGCAAACTAAAAAAAAAACTAACAGGAGAGTTCTAACAGCTCCCTTCTCTACCTTTCTCTGGCCGTCCCCACCAGTGACCCACCTTTGTCCAGCTTCCTCGGGCCTTCTGTTGGCGAAACCTCTCCCGGTTTCCCTGACCCTATACGGTATGCCTTTCTGGTGGATGTAGTGAGGGGTCGCACCAAGATGTGGTAACAACCTCCGGTCTTTGGCTGAGGAATCTGTTGCCTCCACCAATTTGGGTTCCGGTACCCTGTTCTGCCAACCCTTCACCCTGTATCTCCTCTGGGCATATGGGGTTCCTTCGGTCCTCGTGCCTCTGGGCCTTTCTCTGTGTTCCTTGCTTCCTTTCTCCTCTGTTCCAGTTCCTTTCTTACTTTCCTTTCCGCTCCTTCTCCTCTCTCTTTCTGCTGTTTCTGGCCTCCACTCCAGGCCTGCCTCTGGAGCTGGGCCCAGACTGAGCCACAGCTCCCTGTCAGCCCTCTCTGGCTGAACTCCTGTCTTCTTCTCCTCCTCTCTGAACTGGCTGGACTGAACTCACTCCTAAGATGGTGCCCACCTTATATACCTCCTTCTAACACCCGAGCCCAGGTGACTAGCAACCAATGGGCTCCTACCTATGCCCAGAGACCCACCCCTATCTGCTCCTACACCACTGGGTATTCCACCCCCCCGCCCCACTCCAGCCAGGGACAGATGCTGTCGTGCCTGCACTTCTGTCTAGTGGGAGCACCGTTGAGCTGTCCCTCGGAAATGGGGTGTGTGTGGCGCATGCAGCCTACCGAGTCCTGGTCCACACTCCATCCTTACCCGGGAGTGGAATACCACACCTCTGGTTTGAGGTGCAATACCCCTGTAGCAGCCGAGCCCTCGGGGTGCTACATTCCCCCCTGGTAAATCACAGCACGTCCTCGGCCTGGAAGAGAATAAAACTATTTAAAACATACAAATTTTAAAGTGCACTCACATATAAGATATTAACCTAAAACTCATCCCTTTATGGGAGGTACTCTTTTATTTTTAACATTACTGGTACTCCTTTCCATAAAACATCTTGCTAATGCCACTGGAACTCTTTTAGCATATAAAACATCACATAAAACATTTGCAGTATTATTCTAGCAGCATATAAAACTTTCCAATATAAGACATTTTCAAATAAAACATTTTCTTCAAAAACACATTCTGGAGCTCTGGCTGCTGTGCAACTTGTGACCAGGTAAAGGTGCAACAGTCCATTTAATTCTGAGGTAGACGTTGCAGTTCTTTTATAAAACCAGTAGGGGGCGCTTTAAGAAGCGCAACTATTTACAAGGGATTGGCCGCTCTCAGTCCTCGGCCAGTGGGGATAGGGGAATGGCTGCTCACAGTCCTCAGCCTGGTTAGGGATTGAGGGGGTTAACTTGCACACGGGTAACAGTCCTTTAACTAGTCCACACTAGTCCCAACGGGGACCACACTTCAATCAGCAGCAGTTCTCATAACAGTTCTTGTAACAGTTCTGGTACCCTGACGGGTAACTATATACAGTTCTACTTTACCGTTTACTGGTAACGGTGTCCTCCTGATGCTCCTTGCTCTTCCGGGTAATCTTCTGGTCCGTCCGGACCCTCAGTGTACTCCGTGTCTGGGCGGTACTGCAGTTCCTCCTCCGTGAGCTGGTGAACGTGGAGGGCGTACAGTCCCTTTGCGCCCTTGTGCCGGGTGTAGGTGACCACGTCACCGGGGTACAGGTCACGGCCGTGATGTCCCTCTGGCAGGTGGCTTTCAATGTCCCTTCTAGTGACGAAGACGTCGGTGTCAGCCTCCGGGTCTCTGATGAAGCCCCAGCCATGCTCTAGCTGGAACTTGACTACGGTCCCGGTGGCTCTGGGACCGCGGATGGCTTGGGTGTCTTGTCGGGCCCTCCTCTTCTGTTCCGCGCTCCTGGCCTGGAGTCGCTCCTCCCTGATGCGCCTCTGCCGCCGCTCTCTTTCATAGGTGGCCAGCTGCTGACGGCAGCAATCCAGGCGCTGGGCTGCTTTCGCCCGGGTCTCCTGGGTGAACCCCATGAGACTCTCGCCGGTGGAGTCCCATGCAAACTGGGCATCCTCCAGCGAGGTTGGAGCGATGTTGGCGGGCTCCGGGGCCGGGATCAGAGGCTCGCTCAGGGGTTGTTCTCCCCGGAGACGGGGGTTGTCAAACTCTGGTGGCCACTCAAAGGGCAGCCCGTCCGGGCTGGTATGTTGGGCGTACAGGTCCGCACCCAGGGGCGGCACCGCGAGCTTCGGACGTGTGGCAGCGCCCGGGGGCACTCGGCCTTGCGACCAGGCCGGTGGTCGCTTGTTGGTCGCGCCCGGGGGTGGCACCGCCAAGGTAGGGGGCGCTGGTGAGGCAGCGGCGCCCAGGTGTGCTGGGCCTTGCGTCCTGGCCTGTGACGTCTCCCGCGTTACGGTGCCCGGGTTCAGAGGGCACAGCGCGGGGCGGGGCGTGATGACGGTTCTCGCTGCCTGAGGCCTAGCTGGCGGCGGTGGAGGCGTGGTGTCAGGTACGGTCCCCGGGGCTTTGGGTCCCGCAACGGAGGGTGAGGGCAGGCTGGTGTTCCCAGGGCTTGGGGTGGTGGCGTCTCCATTACCTGCCTCGGTCTCCATGGCCTCCTCCGCGGCGTCGTCTGCAGCTGCCGGTCCCGGCGGGGTCCTCCGCTGGCTGCCTTCGTGCTGCCGGGTCATCTCCTCCTTCCACCCGGCAAACACATCCCGCTGCGCCCGGACCATTCTTCTGTTTAGGTCTTCCAGAGCTGCGCGCGCACTGCCCGGGTCTCTAGGCAGCTGGGCCAGCAACTCTGTCAGGCTGCAGGGTGGCTTAGCTTGCAGCAGGCTGCGGGCCAGGGTGCTGGTGGAGTTCTCTGCTCCTTCCATCTCCGGGTGCAGCAGGTCCAGACTGATCAAGGCCGCACCCAGCCCCTCAGTTTTCTTTCCTATCCGCCCCCATGGGGGTTGGTCTTCGGGGCATCTGCTGACAATCACCCTCAGGGGCAGCCCCCCCACGTTGATGGACATCTCCACTGCTGCACTCATGGCTGGTGGGGGCGGGCTCCTTCTTTGGCTCCATTCTGGGACCTGGCCCACGATGGGAGGTGGCTTCCTGCTGTCCTTTGGTGCGCACATAATGGCGTCCGCTCTGCCAGGGCGGGAAAAACGGATGAAGACGGCGGGAAACGGTCCAAGATGGCGTCCGATGGCGGGAATCGGCTCCGGATGGCGGGAAACGACTCCGGACGGCGGGAAACTTCTGGAAATGGCGGGAGACTTCTTTTTAAGGTACATGTGCAGTTTTCTCCAGGCACGCAATACCCGCTTGTGGTGGGTTGGTAATGATCCTGCCGACTACGCCAAAGTTGACGCACCCCCTGGGCCTGTGTTGTGCAGGGGAACCCGGAACCGGACCTGTTGTAGAATGCTGGGGGTTGTAGTCTCCGTGTGGCGGTGACCCGGTCCGTGCCCAGGGTGGTCAAACCAGTGGCAGTCTTAATGTATAGCAAATGTCTGACTACGCCACCCGTGGATTGCGGTTAGTGGGGACCGCCGCCGCGCTGCAGACCGCTGAGGCTGATGTTGTTTGCTCAGCTGAGTATGGGATAACTCCCCACGGGAGAAGTATTGCCTCAGGGCAACTAATGTGAGAGATGATGGGAGTGATGGTGTGAGCGTCCCAGTGCTAATGGTGCTGGTGCGGCGAGGAACCACAGAGACGTGCGGTTGCAGTTTTCAATGCTTTACTCACAGTTGTTGTTCATGTCAATGCTGCAGGCGATGACTGCCCGAGCCGTGCTGCGTCCACCAGGCAAGGGACTCGGTCAACTCCCAGGTAATTCCAGAGTGTGGTTCAGAGCTCCCTTCTCTACCTTTCTCTGGCCGTCCCCACCAGTGACCCACCTTTGTCCAGCTTCCTCGGGCCTTCTGTTGGCGAAACCTCTCCCGGTTTCCCTGACCCTATACGGTATGCCTTTCTGGTGGATGTAGTGAGGGGTCGCACCAAGATGTGGTAACAACCTCCGGTCTTTGGCTGAGGAATCTGTTGCCTCCACCAATTTGGGTTCCGGTACCCTGTTCTGCCAACCCTTCACCCTGTATCTCCTCTGGGCATATGGGGTTCCTTCGGTCCTCGTGCCTCTGGGCCTTTCTCTGTGTTCCTTGCTTCCTTTCTCCTCTGTTCCAGTTCCTTTCTTACTTTCCTTTCCGCTCCTTCTCCTCTCTCTTTCTGCTGTTTCTGGCCTCCACTCCAGGCCTGCCTCTGGAGCTGGGCCCAGACTGAGCCACAGCTCCCTGTCAGCCCTCTCTGGCTGAACTCCTGTCTTCTTCTCCTCCTCTCTGAACTGGCTGGACTGAACTCACTCCTAAGATGGTGCCCACCTTATATACCTCCTTCTAACACCCGAGCCCAGGTGACTAGCAACCAATGGGCTCCTACCTATGCCCAGAGACCCACCCCTATCTGCTCCTACACCACTGGGTATTCCACCCCCCCGCCCCACTCCAGCGAGGGACAGATGCTGTCGTGCCTGCACTTCTGTCTAGTGGGAGCACCGTTGAGCTGTCCCTCGGAAATGGGGTGTGTGTGGCGCATGCAGCCTACCGAGTCCTGGTCCACACTCCATCCTTACCCGGGAGTGGAATACCACACCTCTGGTTTGAGGTGCAATACCCCTGTAGCAGCCGAGCCCTCGGGGTGCTACACTATCACCGACCTTGGGCTTTGCTGTGGGGTGTCAGCTCTCGTATAGAGCTGATACCCACACTCAATCACGGTGACGCTCAGCGTGAGCCTGTGCAATCACGACGACTTATATATACAGCCCTTTGCAGGAACGCAGCTAATTGATACAGAAAATCTCTTTAGTAGGACAGCTAGTGGAAAATACAATGGGAGTAATAAGGATGCTCATAATTGTGATGTAAAGAATCCAGTCCTCTTAAAACCCAACTGATAAGTTATGTGAATTTTAAATCCATAATAATATAATTTGTGTTAACCACTTAATAACCGCTGATATGCTTTTTTTTACGGTGGTCATCAACGGGCCTTATTCTACAAGGACGCCATAAAAAGGATAGAACTGCAAGTAGTGTTAAAATATCCATGTCCCAGTTGTTATCTTACAGTTAAAACATGGAAGAAGGCTTTAATAGGCTTATCACAGCTGTCATCAGCTTAACAGCGTTCACAACCGGGCTAACAGTAAGAAGCTCTCCAACAAGAAGCCAATCCAAGTCCCCTGTAAGAAAAAAAATGATAAAATGATAAAACCATGTTTTATTATGTTTGATATTGTATCTGAATTCTGAATTCCTTCTAAAAATGTAAAATGGTACAAAGTATTTCAGATCATTTACCAGTCTAAAAAAATAAAATACACCAGCATATCTGGTATCCGTACAACCAGGACATACAAAAGTAGAAATTGTATTTATTTCAAAATTATTACACAAGAAATTGAAGAAAACTGAGGTTTTTTTCCACTTTTTTTGGCCTTTTTGTAAGATTTACAAGAAAAAAATATATATATCTATAATGTAAAATAAAAGAAAGTTCTGATTCGCCTTAAAAAAAAAAAAAAGAAGAATATCAAATTCATAGGGATACACACAATTTCTACAAAGGTATCACAATAATAAAGACATAGTCAAAATGCGAAATTTATTTGGTCATTAAGACTCAGGATACATGTAGGAAGAAGGGGTTAAACTATATTTTTATTTCAGTGAACAATTGTATTTATTTCATTTTAACAGCGACTTATTAGGGAATTTATTGACAGATATTTGCCCCATAGCAGAATGCAAGATTCTAGTTGTCAACTGTAACTTGAAGTTAGACCAAAGCCAAAATCCCACTGGTTGCTACTGACAGTGAGTTATAAAGATTTTAGAATTATTTCTATACAATGTATCATATAGTCTTTCATCTTTAAATACAAATGTAAAATACATAAATAAAAATGTAATGAATACTTTTGAAATATTAGAAATTAGACTCTGACATGGATATAGACATTAAAGCAATCTAAACATTAAGTAAATGCTAGTGTTATGTATTTTGTATGATTACGTTTATTTATGTGGAGTGGATGCACACAAAAATGACACAAACAAACTGTTATTCTGTCAACATTGATTTCTTTGCTTTTCTGAGACACAGGAGAACATGGCACAGAAATGGACAAAAGAACAGATGTTTGAACAAAGACTCTATGGAGAAATATCTTGAAAGCATATTTTCATATTACCTTGTAGGTTTGCTGTAGTGAAAGCATCCCAGGAGCCTTGCAATAATGCTAAAATGTACTGGTAATCAGACCAAGTAAATTGTTTTTCTTCCTTCCTTATTATAGTTTTTGTTTTGCTAAAAGTAATAAAAAAAACAAACATAACAAGAATCAAAGAAAGAAAAATTAAAAGAATTAGATAAAGCAAAATGTTAATGGAAATATAAGCCTTTTTCAGATTTTTCAAATATAATTTTTGAGTATAAGTACCGTAATAGATACCAAAGCTTTCTACAAAGGGCTTGTACATATTATGATATTATAATACTCTTTCAGGACCTCCCATAAATAAACTAGGGTTTAATTTTTAACCTGTGTGACATCTGGACTCCACCCCTGATCGTTGACATCCACTATCAATACAATGAAGTTCTGGGAAGGAGCCACAGCTTTGAAAGAGGACCTTTCACCAAATTTTTCATAATGTTGAACAATCATAAGCAACATATAACAGACAAAGGAAAGAAGAACACAACCTATCATAACTTAGAGCAGGTTTCTTAGCGCAAGACCCAAAATGAAAGATAGCCCTGGTCTCCTGGTTTAACCTCCTGCATTTGTCAGTGCAGGGGAGAAGCAGTGCAGCTGAGTTTAGTGGTGTCACATTATAAACTATTCTATCAGTTCTCATAATTACTGAATTTGCCAGTAATAATACTTATGTCTGCTGTGTTCAAGCAACTTGTAAGTGCTCCGTAGTGAGATCAGGGCTGTCATTACATCTATGTTCTGTGCTAATCCTGTGTGAGATGTAATGCGACCCTGCTGTTATCTCACTGTAGAGTGATTTCAAGTTGAGTACAACAGACATACAGTCCTGCTAGTCATTATTGGCACCCTTGAAGTTTAAGTACAATGTGGAATATCTCCTGAAAAAAATTAATCAGGTGAAACAGTTTTTTGAATAGAGCACTCATGTTAAATACAAATGAGCAAATGATAAACAATAATTTACAACAAAAAACAATGGGAGGAAAAAATGGAAAAACCCAATAAAGGGTATTGGCACCCTTTACATTAATTTAGTTTAGAAATACATTTTGACTCGCTTGTGGTAAATCACAAAAGAGATTCTCCTGTGATTAATTGTCGGTACCCATGTGACATGAATTAGCCAATGCATGATGACTTCAGTATTTTAAAAAGCCACAAGGTAGGCCCTGTTTCTTTGTCACAATGGTGAAGACAAAGGAGCTGTCTGAGGACATCAGAACTGCTATTATTAGCAAACACAAAACTTCCAAAAGGTATAAGGCCATCTCCAAAGACTTTTGTATCCCAGTTTCTACAGTGCGCAATGTTATTAAGAAGTTTGCCAAGCATGGAACCATCAAGAACCTCCCTGGACGTGGGGGAAAGATGAAAATTGACAAGAGATGTATTTGAAGTTTGGTGCAAATGGTGGAATAATCACCATGTCCAACATCCAAAGACCTGAAGGACAACCTAGAACAGTCTGGGGTCATGGTTTCAACAAGTACCATATGCCGCACATTAAACCAAGCAGAGCTTTATGGGTGAAGGCCAAGGAAGAAACCATTGCTGAAGAAAAGACATAAAAAGGAACGACTGATCCTTGCCAAAGAGTACCTTGACAAACCACAATCCTTCTGGGAAAATGTTCTGTGGAGAGATGAAACAAAAATAGAGCTTTTTGGCAATGCAAAACAACAGTTTGTTTACAGACTGCACAATAAAGCTTATAAGGAAAATGACACCTTACCAACAGGTAAGTATGGTGGAGGATTCATAATGCTGTGGGGTTGTTTGCTGCATCTGGTACTGGAGGCCTTGACCGTATCACAGGAATCATGAAATCAGAAAATTATCAAGATATTTTAGAGCGAAATGTCCTACCCAGTGTAAGAAAACCTGGTTTGAGTCGAAGATCATGGGTCCTCCAACAAGACAATGATCCAAAGTACACATCCAATAGTACACAGGGATGGTTGAAAAAGAAAAAATGGACTGTTTTAAAATGGCCAGCAATGAGTCCTGACCTCAATCCCATTGAAAATCTTTGGGGTGCACTGAAATCTGCCATTGGAAAAAAGAACCCTGCAAATATTCAAGAGCTTGAACAAACTGCAAAGGAAGTGGGAAAAAATTGCAGCTGAGAAGTGCAAGAAACTTATAGATGGCTACTAGTGATGAGCAAGTATGTCTCATTATCCCTTTCGGAGAGCACACTCGGGTGCTTGCCGAGTATTTTGGCGTGCTCGGCATTTCATTTACAGCCGTGACACATGCTGCCCCGGCGACAGTAAAAGAAATGCCGAGCACGCCAAAATACTTGGCGAGCACCCGAGCATGCTTGCCAAAAGGGTTAATGAGACATACTCGCTCATCACTAATGGCTACAAGAAATGTTTGGAGGCTGTCAGCAATGCCAAAGGGTGTGCAGCCAAGTATTAATTATGGGTGCCTTTATTGCTGTGCATCCTATTTATTCTGTTTTTTCTTTGAAATTGCAACATGGAAATTGAAAAACAATGTTTTATTGTAGTACTTTAGACCACTAATTGGAAAATCCTGAGGATATAACTTTGGTACATTTGCATTTATTTTTGAAGATGTTGTACAGTCTATTAAAAAAAAATGAAGGGGTTCCAATAATGGTGAACAGCACTGCAAGTGTGATTACTGACACTTTGAGCTGTCATCTCCAGACAGGCAGTGTGGGGTAGGAGCAGTACAGCAGAGCTGACAGTGCTAGGAGAGGAGAGCTGATAGAAGATTGGACAGTATCATACAGGGAGAAGAAGCACATGACTTAGAAAAAATATAACTAATTAGGTGCCAAATATTTTGATTACAACAGAGAGGCAAAAAAATGTTTTATTACACTCTGCAGCCACTATTACATTGTGTATCCTGTTCAACATGAAAATTTTGTTCAAAGCTCCTGTTTTCCCTTGAAAACATTGTTTACCAAAAGTTTACAATGGCACAGGAGTGGTGGGGAATTACTAAGTTGAGTTTTTTATTTTATACAATTCTATGCTTTTGAAGAAAGAAAGAAAGAAAGTTTATGAGTAAGTCCATAACTACCTTGAATTAAAACATCATATATGTTTTGTCTAGGGAGATAACCTCTATAGCACATTAAATGGGTTGTCCCCTTTCAACTAACTTTAGCCCAAATGCTCAGTGAAATGCAAATAAAATAAACTTCGCCTTACTCACTCTCCCCAGGTTGTGTCTCTGATGCTTCCCAGGTCTTTGTTGATTAGCTGCACTGGTGATGTCATGTCGACACCATTGCTGCCACTCACTGAGATCGGGAGCTGACTCGATGCAGATGGCGCTGGGGTCAATGATTGGCTGCAGGTCTGTTGACCTAACATTGTCAGTGTAACAATGAAAACCGTCAATTTAATATACAAGTGTGATTACCTACCAACTAGTCAAGACACTTGTGATTTTCTAATTATAGGTATTTCAAAATGTATTCACAATAACAACTTATTTTTTTTTTTTCTATCATGGAGAATCTCCTGAAGGGGTGCTGGACAACTCCTTTAACTTTAACTGGCAATGTGGGCCCCTCATTTATACATATACTGAGGTGGAAAAAGCCCTTTAGAATGACTGTCTGACACTGAGTGGGCTCCATCACTGCAAATTATAGAAACCTTAAAGAAGATGAGCTCCGAGGTTTCCATAGCACCCGTGGATTTCCATTAGGGTGCTGCCATGCAGCTACTGTCATCTCTACATTCAGATCAGGCAATTGGTTTTTAACACCAGTAGTGAGGAGTCTAGACCCTGACTACAGTGACCCTCATGACAGGTCTGATTGACGTGTCAAAAAATGTATTATTGGAAAAGGCTTTTTAATGAATATAGGTGCTGTCTGCTGTCATCATAGAGGATCAACGTGACATTTTTACATTGGCGCACTGGAGAAGGGTTAATCTTAAATAAATAGATATTTTTCTATTTTATTAAAAGAGCCCTAAACTGATCAAAATGTATAACATAATGTCCAGCTACAATGAACAGAATATACAGGTCAAAAGCCACAATTCATCTGAAATATGAAAGTTTTTGTCAGTTTTCTGGTATGAAAGTTGACAAAATTTGTGTTTTTTTTGCCATATTTATGCCAGAGCAGCCCCACCTCCACCAACTTTTTAAAAAAGAGGCATTGTTCAGCCAGGACTGGGCATGGCCAAGCGCGACCAACAAATTCATCATATTTTATGCCACAAAATAAGTGTAAATTATAGAAATGTACACCAGCCTCTGATTGGGCAACATTTCGGGCAGCGATGCATGTCAGGTGAAATATGTGCCAAAATCATTAGGGGTGCACATCTCTTAATGAATTTGGTGCATCTGACTCCAGCACACTATTCAACAAGACGATGTGCAAAATGCCAATCTTGATGAAATGGGATCATAGTATAGAATCAGAGGTGTAAGGGTGCGGCCAGATGCTGCCGCCAGCCGCCTGTGGCTGAAAATCCACCCATTTCTATGGCCATTTGCGGCAGTTTGCTCTCTATGAGTGGAGCTTTGACATTCTGCCTGGCCGTACTGTATTGGACGCATCCTAAATAGACCAGAATCAATTAATTAATGATGTATAAGACTGTGTTCACATGTTACGACTGAATTGCTGGCTTGGCATTTGCTGTTGTGGCAAAAAAAAAAGAATCACAGTCACAATGTGTGAACATAGCCTGATAGTCCAGTATTTATATATGGATATGTTGACATTTTTGGTTTAATTAATTAGTTAGGGTAAGGTCACTAAGCACAGTTTTTGCATATACAAGCACGATTTGGACAGTGTGTTCTTTAACAGTTTTTTTTTTACTAAACAAAATGCAGTGAGAAAAAGCATTACCAAAAACAATGCTTGTATCTAAAAACTGCACTGCGCCAAGACTGCACTGTGTGGCCTTATCCGTAGGCCTCATTTAGACATCCGTTTCTCATTCATCTATTCTATCCACGTTAAAACACATACCCCTGGATAGAACACAATATATATTCTTTGGGGATGTTCACATGTCTGTGTTACAAAAAATCTGAGCCATGTCTGTGTTTTATCCGAGCCATCTGTTTTTCTCTTGAACAGTGAAAAATGACCACTTTTTATCAGAGCTTTGGATCAGAGTTTCATCAGTGTTTGGTTCATGGATCAGTTTTTACCATCAGTTTTTCTAGTATGCATAAAAAAGTGATGGATGATTCTCAAACTTCACCAAGCAAAGAGTCAGGGTACACTATGATGCAACGTGGATGCCATCAGTGGGCTGTCTGAGTTTTTCATGGACCTATAGCTTTGAATGTGTCAATTTTCTTTCACGTGTTCTAGCAGGGTTACCAACCGTCCAGAAATTTCTGGATGATCCGTAAAAATAGGACAAGTTTTTTGAGGTTGAGGAAATTCGAACAGAGGATTACGACTGTAATAATTGTCACTTTACAGTGCACAGTCGATGCAACTACTGTGTTTGTTTCAGATTTATGGTCTGTAGTCACATCACTCAAAATCTTAATTACATATTATGGTATTCCAATTGTCTGTATAACCCAGCCCACACCACTGATTGACAGCTTTCTTTGTACACTGTGCATAGGCAGAAAGCTGCCAATCAGTGGTGGGGCGAGGTTATACAGAACTCATGAATATGGAGGATTACACAGCTGCAGATTTACTTGTCCTTAAGTGATAATCTCCTGCTGATAAAACAGTGATTTTATCAATACTACAGAAAGCAGCCTAGTAAGTGACACATCATTTGAATCAGGGTCTCTCTCCCTGCGTTATTTTCAGTAGAAAGGTAAGTGTTGTTTATGGGACAAATGAAGTGCAATACCAGACTCATCCAATGGGCAGGTGTGGCACTGTTTCACAAAGAAAGACAATTTTTTTTTTATTCCTGCATTATCCCTTTTTTATGCAACTTGATATTTTTTTAGCTTCATGGTAGAGATTGCAACGTCAGGTGAAACTGAACATATTCAGTAAAAACAGAGTACGGCTCAAGTTGTAGTGTGAATGCTAGAAGATGAAAATCCCTAAAATATGATTTGGCATGTTTAAAGAATGAAACTGTAGATCTATAGAATTGCAATTCATTGATATATATGAAGTTCACTCTCTTGGGGGACACTTGAGGACAATCTTAGAGATCTGTTGAATTGATTTATTATGACAAAGACTGGAGATCTGTAGAACTGAATCATATATACGTATAAAAAAGCAGGCAGCACACTATAGGAATATAAAAAAGTGAACAAACTTTTAATTTGCCATTTGTGCAACATTTCAGCTCCAAAGAGCCTTTGTCAAGCAATTCATAGAGTGCAGCAGACACCCATCTACAGTGGCATGTAAGAGTTTGGGCACCCTGGTCAAAATTACTGTTATTGTGAACATTTAAGCAAGTTGAAGATGAAATGATCTCTAAAAGGCCTATAGTTAAACATGACACATTTCCTTTGTATTTTAGACAAAATATATATATATTTAAATTTTTTACATTTTAAAAATTACAAAAAGGAAAATGGGCTGATGCAAAACTTTGGGCACCCTTGGAGATTTGTGTGCTCAGATAAGTTTGACCAAGGTTTCAGACCTTAATTAGACCTGTTAGGGTTATGGCTTGTTCACTAATGGCAGTTACCAGGAACAGTGGAGGTCAAAATAAGGTCTGGAAGACCAAGAAAAACTTCAGTGAGAGCTGCTCGTAGGATTGCTAGAATTGCAAATCAGAACACCCTCTTGACTGCAAAAGACCTTCAAAAAGATTTACCAGACTCAGAAGTTGTGGTACATTATTCTACTATTCAGAGACACCTGCACAAATATGGCCTTCATGGAGGGGCCATCACAACAATCTGATCAAAGGTATGTGTGGAGAAAAAAGGCCACACAATAACATCTCGTCAACCATTAAGCATGGGGTGGATCAATCATGCTTTGGGGTTGTGTTGCAGCTAATGGCACGGGGAACATTTCATGGGTAGAGGGAACAATGGATTCAATGAAATTTCAACAAATAGGATAATGATCCTAAACACAAGACAAAATCCACAATATACAACCTCAAAAGGTACAAGCTGAAGGTTTTAAAATGGCACTCGCAGTCCCCTGATCTGAACATCATTGAAAATCTGTGGCTAGACCTCAGAATAGCAGTGCATGCAAAATGACCCAGGAATATTACAGAACTGGAAGAATGTTCCAAGGAATAATGAATGAAAATCCCTCAAACAAGAATTTAAAGACACTTGTCTGGCTACATAAAGCGTTTACAAGTTGTGATACTTTCAAAAGGGGGCGCTACTAGGTACTAAACATGCAGGGTGCCCAAACTTTTGTATTGGCCCATTTTTCTTTTTGCACTTTTTAAAATGTAAAAGATGAAAATATATATTTTTTGCCTACAATACAAAGGAAATTTGTCATCTTTAACTTTAGACCTTTTAGAGATCATTTCATCTTCAACTTGCCTAACTGTTCACAATAATAGTCATTTTGACCAGGGGTGCCCAAACTTTTACATGCTACTGTAAGTGTGTTCATTGAGAATGACATCACAGAATGATCAATCAATTAAGTGCAATTAGTTTAAATTGTCTTCCGTCTTTATATTCCTACTTGTCCCCACCCCCCCTTCCCTTGTGTTTTTTTAGTCTGTCTTCCTATCTATCCCTCAAGAGTAGACCTGTTTTCTTGTGGCTATTACATCTGCAAGAAGAGTGAGTGAGATTCAGGCTCTGCCATCCAGAGAGGCATATCTTATATTTCTAGGGATCGAGTCCTGTTAAGCACACTACCTTCTTTTACCCCTAAAGTCAGGGCCGGCGTCAGCACCCGGCGCACCCGGGCAAGTGCCGGGGCCCTGAGCAGGCGGGGGGGGCCCACTAGCCGTCGGGCACCCTGCCACGCTATTGGACCCATGAGCAAAGGAGAGCCCGCTTGCTCAGGAGGAGGGGAGTCCGGAGCAGCGGCAGCAGGTGAGAAGTGAGGTGAGTATTTGATTTTTTTTTAATGTATGAAAGCATGGGGCATTATAAGGGGGAGTGATATCCTGCATGGGGCATTATAAGGGGGGGTGACATAATGCATGGGGCATTATAAGGGGAGTGACATCCTGCATGGGGCTTTATAAGGGGGGGTGACATCCTGCATGGGGCATTATAAGGGGGGTGACATAATGCATGGGGCATTATAAGAGGGGGTGACATAATGCATGGGGCATTATAAGGGGGGGTGACATCCTGCATGAGGCATTATATGAGGGGAATAGCCTACATGGGGCATTATAAGGAGGGAACAGCCTGCATGGGGCATTTTGTGGGGGGAACAGCCTGCATGGAGCTTTATATAGTTACATAGTTACATAGTTTATAAGGCCGAAAAAAGACAAGTGTCCATCCAGTTCAGCCTATTTCTTGTGCACTGCAGCTATTCCACAGCGTTTATCCAAGGGAAGGCAAAAAAAACCAATGCGGTATAGGCCAATTTACATCATTGAGGAAAAATTCACTTCCCGACACCAATCTGGCAGTCAGATTAAATCCCTGGATTAATTAACTATCACTAAGCATAAGATGTAATTTTATTGTTCTCAAGAAAGGCGTCCAGGCCTCTCTTGAACTCATTAAGTGAGTTGGACATCACCACTTCCTCTCCCAGAGAGTTCCAGAGTCTCACGGCTCTGACCGTAAAGAATCCCCTTCTATGCTGGTGCAGGAACCTCCTTTCCTTCAGACGCATAGTGTGCCCCCTCGTCTTTGTCACCATCCTTGGTATAAACAGGTCATGGGAGAGATCTCTGTACTGCCCCCTGATGTATTTATACATGTTTATGAGGTCTCCCCTAAGCCTTCTCTTTTCCAACGTAAATATGCCTAATTTTGACAACCTCTCTGGGTATTCTAGTCCCTCCATTCCCTTTATTACGTTAGTCGCCCTCCTTTGTACCCTCTCTAGCTCCAATATGTCTTTCCTGAGCACCGGAGCCCAGAACTGTGCACAATATTCTAAGTGCGGCCTTACCAGCGCTTTATACAGAGGAAGAACAATGTTCTCATCATATGCCCCTACTCCTCTTCTGATGCATGCCATGACTCTATTTGCCTTCGCAGCTGCTGCCTGACACTGGGCACTCCAATTTAATTTGCTGTTAACCAAGACGCCCAGGTCCTTCTCCATGTCAGATTTCCCCAACGGTTTCCCATTTAATATGTATGGGTGACTGCTGTTTTTCTTTCCCATGTGCCTGACCTTACATTTATCGGCATTGAACCCCATTTGCCAATTTTTGGCCCCACTCCCCAATTTATCTAAATCCTCCTGTAGCTGTGCCCTATCCTCATCTGTGTTAACTACTTTACAAAGTTTAGTATCATCTGCAAATATTGCTATTTTACTATGCAACCCTTCCACTAGATCATTAATAAATATATTAAATAATAGTATGGAGCGTTATATGGGGGCCATTATCCTGTATGGAGCATTTTATGGGGGCCAGTATTCTGTATGGAGCGATTCGCCAGTTTCTGAGCTATTGTGGAATTTACAATAGATATTAGTCATGAAGTGAAGTCTTTGCATTGTACTATATATATATTTCTCTGCGGTATTTGTGCTTCATGAATCATGGTATGTGTTAAAGGGGCCCACTGAGACTCTTTCGCCCAGGGCCCACAAAAACCTGGAGCCGGCCCTGCCTAAAGTGTCTTCCTTCTTTAATATAAACTAACAGATAGAACTGACAGTTTTTACCCGGATCCCTTTTCAGATGAAGAGAGAATCCTGCATATCCTGGACATTAGCGGGACTCTAAAGGCATATGTGAGCCGCATAAAACAATACAGGAAGTCGGAACATCTCTTCCTTTCCTTCTCAGAGAAGAACATGGGTCAGAAGGTATCAAAAGCCTTCTCATCCAGATGGTTGAGGCAGACTATCACTATTTGCTATGAGCAAGCAGGCCGTCATGCTCCACTGGCTATAAAAGCCAGTTCAACTATTGCTATGTATGTCCACATCATGGGCGGAAAGAAGCTGCATACCTATTGACTTGATCTGCAGAACAGTATCTTGGAGTTCGGGCCTTACCTTCGTGAAACATTATAGGCTGGACATCCAAGGTTCTGGAGAGTCAGCCTTTGGCATAGCGGTTCTACTGTCTGCGGTTAAAGGGAACCTGTCACTATAAAAAGTTAATTTTGTACCTGCAGCGTTCAGCTAGGGGCCAGTGCTGGGCAAGTTAAGAATGCTATTAACCTGCAGATTAACTCCATATCGGCAGGTTAACCCCTTAACGACCGCCAAAACACATTAAAACTGTAGCCATTAAGGGGCCTTATTCCCTAATTTTTAAAACATCAATCTGGAAAAAGAGTATAGCACCCCCAGAGCCTGAAAATCTCTGGGGTCTCAGCTACTGGGGGTAGCTGTGACCCTGGAGAACATGATCAGGGCCGGATTTTCCGGTCCCCAATCACAAAAAGAAAAAACCTGTGCCCGCTGTTAAAATCATTTCTCTCTCTTCTGATATGATATACATGTCAGAAGAGAGAGAAATGATGGTCCCTGTGCGCCCCCTGGTACCTCTGCCATCCCCTGAACCTCCTGATCCGTGCCCCGACTCACCGCGTTATCTTCTGGAAAAAAATGGCGAGCGCATGCGCAGTGCGCCGCCGAGAACTGCCGGCCGGTACCCAGCAACATCAGAGGTATTTTTCCTATTGGTTCATTTTAATCACTGTGATAGATCCTATCACGGTGTGATCAAGAGCCAATAATTAGTATGTCACCCACCCTGTGTCATCCACTTAGATTATTTTTTTTTTATATATATATACAGTGGTGGCCAAAAGTATTGGCACCCCTGCAATTCTGTCAGAAAATACTCAGTTTCTTCCTGAAAATGATTGCAATCACAAATTCTTTAATTTGCTTGCAAGGAAAAAACACAAAAGAGAATGAAGCAAAAATCAAATCATTGATCATTTCACACAAAACTCCAAAAATGGGCCAGACAAAAGTATTGGCACCCTCAGCCTAATACTTGGTTGCACAACCTTTAGCCAAAATAACTGCGAACAACCGCTTCCGGTAACCATAAATGAGTTTCTTACAATGCTCTGCTGGAATTGTAGACCATTCTTCTTTGGCAAACTGCTCCAGGTCCCTGATATTCGAAGGGTGCTTTCTCCAAACTGCCATTTTGAGATCTCTCCACAGGTGTTCTATGGGATTCAGGTCTGGACTCATTGCTGGCCACCTTAGAAGTCTCCAGTGCTTTCTCTCAAACTATTTTATAGTGCTTTTGGAAGTGTGTTTTGGGTCATTGTCCTGCTGGAAGACCCATGACCTCTGAGGGAGACCCAGCTTTCTCACACTGGGCCCTACATTATGCTGCAAAATTTGTTGGTAGTCTTCAGACTTCATAATGCCATGCACACGGTCAAGCAGTCCAGTGCCAGAGGCAGCAAAGCAACCCCAAAACATCAGGGAACCTCCGCCATGTTTGACTGTAGGGACCGTGTTCTTTTCTTTGAATGCCTCTTTTTTTTTCCTGTACACTCTATGTTGATGCTTTTTCCCAAAAAGCTCTACTTTTGTCTCATCTGACCAAAGAACATTCTTCCAAAACGTTTTAGGCTTTCTCAGGTAAGTTTTGGCAAACTCCAGCCTGGCTTTTTTATGTCTCGGGGTAAGAAGTGGGGTCTTCCTGGGTATCCTACCATACAGTCCCTTTTCATTCAAACGCCGACGGATAGTACGCGTTGACACTGTTGTACCCTCGGACTGCAGGGCAGCTTGAACTTGTTTGGATGTTAGTCGAGGTTCTTTATCCACCATCCGCACAATCTTGCGTTGAAATCTCTCGTCAATTTTTCTTTTCCGTCCACATCTAGGGAGGTTAGCCACAGTGCCATGGGCTTTAAACTTCTTGATGACACTGCGCACGGAAGACACAGGAACATTCAGGTCTTTGGAGATGGACTTGTAGCCTTGAGATTGCTCATGCTTCCTCACAATTTGGTTTCTCAAGTCCTCAGACAGTTCTTTGGTCTTCTTTCTTTTCTCCATGCTCAATGTGGTACACACAAGGACACAGGACAGAGGTTGAGTCAACTTTAATCCATGTTAACTGGCTGCAAGTGTGATTTAGTTATTGCCAACACCTGTTAGGTGCCACAGGTAAGTTACAGGTGCTGTTAATTACACGAATTAGAGAAGCATCACATGATTTTTCAAACAGTGCCAATACTTTTGTCCACCCCCTTTTATAGGTTTGGTGTGGAATTATATCCAATTTGGCTTTAGGAAAATTCTTTTTGTGTTTTTTCATTGAAGACAAATTAAATGAAGATAATAAGACCAAAGAATTTGTGATTGCAATCATTTTCAGGAAGAAACTGAGTATTATCTGACAGAATTGCAGGGGTGCCAATACTTTTGGCCACCACTGTATATATATATATATATTTTTTTTTTTATTTCATTTTTTGCAGTTGGGTTAGGGTTGGGCTTAGGGTAGGGGTTAGGGTTGGGCTAAGGGTTGGGCTTAGTGTTAGGTTTGGGCTTAGGGATGGACTAAGGGTTAGGAATGAGGTTAGGGTTGGGTTTAGGCTTAGGGTGTTTTCAAAAGTTAAAAGAAATGACGATGATATGATGACTTGTGTTGAGCGCAAATGCTCGCTACTCGAATTTGCATCGGGCTCTCGGGTATGTGCTGAGTATCGCGGGTGCTCGAGTGGCATGCTCGAGTCTCCACCTCGCACAATGATGACATATTCAATATGATGACCTAATGTTATCAAATTCTATGTAGTACTTTTGCGTTCACAATCCTCACTATATCCCTGGATAAAATCCTTGAGGTGTGTAGTTTCCAAATGGGGTCATTTGGGGGTGAATTTCTGCTGTTTGGGTGCCTTAGGGACCCTACAAATGTGACATGTTGCCCGCAATCTCTTTCAGCCAATTTGTGTTCCAAAATTCAAATATTACTCCTTCCACTCCGAGCCCTGCTATTTGTCCAAACAGAACTTTTTTACTACATCTCGAGTATCGCTGCGCTCATAAGAAAGTGGCTAACAAACTGTGGGATCCACTTTTGATGTTTACTTTTTGTAAAAGTGAGAAATTTGGGGCTAAAGCAAGATTTTTGTTTAAAATATGATGACCTAATGTTATCAAATTCTGGTTCGTACCTGTGGGTTCAAAATGCTGACTAAACTCCTGGATAAAATCCTTGAGGCGTGTAGGTTCCAAAATGAGGGTTTCCACTGTTTAGGCACATCAGGTGCTCTCCAGACGTGACATGGCCTCCCTTCGAGATTCCAGCTACTTTTGAGTTCAAAAAGTCAAAAGGCGCTCCAACCCATTCTGTGCCCTGCCATGTGCTCCAAACAGTAGTTTTCTCCCACATTCTGGGGTCTATTTTCTTCTGTTACTCTTGTAAAAATAAAAACTTTGGGGCTACATTAAATTTTTGTGAAAAAATGTAAAATGTTCATTTTTTCTTTCCACATTCCATTAATTCCTGTGAAGTACCTAAAGGGTTAATAAACTTCTCGAATGTGGTTTTTAGCACCTCGAGAGGTGTAGTTTTTAGAATGGTGTCACTTTTGGGTATTTACTGTCATTTAGGCCCCTCAAAGTAACTTCAAATGTGATGTGGTCCCTAAAAAATGGTTTTGTAAATTTTGTTGGAAAAATGAGAAATTGCTGATCAACTATGAACCCTTATAACTTCCTAACAAAACAAAAATATTTTTCAAAAATTGTGCGCATGTAAAGTAGACATGTGTGGGAAATTTATTTATTAACTATTTTGTGTGATATAACTATCTGGTTTAAAAGCATAAAAAAATGAAAACTTTGAAAATTGCTACATTTTCAATTTTTTTGTAAAATTTTCGATATTTTCATAAACACAAATCATATAAGCAAAATTTTACCACTGTCATGAAGTACAATATGTCGCAAAAAACATTCTCAGAATCACTTGGATCCATTGAAGCATTCCAGAGTTATTACCACATAAAGTGACTCTGGTCAGATTTAAAAAATTTGGCCTGGTCATTAGGGTTAGATCCGTCACTAAGAGATTAATAGTGTTTTTTCTGGTGATAGGTTCTTTTTAATAGAACCCACCCAAAGGATGGTTAATTGGGTTAATTGTTAGATCCCCATTGGTGCTGCTGCTGTAGGATGATTTAGTGAATCCTGCTTTGAGCAGGGGGTTGGATGAGATGACCCAGGAGGTCCCTTCCAACTCTACATTCTATGATTCTATGATTTATGATTCTATGACAAGGGAAGCTTAATTTCTTACCGTAAATTTCTTTCCTTTAGTTCGAAGTAGCAGCATGAACTTCCCCTCCCAATAAAGTTGTGGTTTTTTTGGGGTCTAAGGTCTCTTGATTATATTTGATAATTACACAAGGGAAAGAGGGGACCTATTAGGTACATACGGATGGAAGACAATTTAAACTAATCACCTGTCCTTTGTTCCAGGAGAATAAAATCACCATTGGTGCTGCTGCTTCAGCCTAAAGCAAAGATAATTTACTGTGAAAAATTACACTTTTTTTTTGCAAACATGGCAAATTAAAAGTTTGCTCACTTTTTGATATTCCTATAGTGTGCTGACTACTTTTTTGTACATGTATTAAATATGCACACACACACATATATATACAGTATGTATATATGTATATATACTGTATATATAACACACACATACAGTACAGACCAAAAGTTTGGACACACCTTCTCATTTAAAGATTTTTCTATATTTTCTTGACTATGAAAATTGTACATTCACACTGGAGGCATCAAAACTATGAATTAACACATGTGGAATTATATACTTAACAAAAAAGTGTGAAACAACTGAAAATATGTCTTATATTCTAGGTTCTTCAAAGTAGCCACCTTTTGCTTTGATGACTGCTTTGCACACTCTTGGCATTCTCTTGATGAGCTTCAAGAGGTAGTCACCGGAAATGGTCTTCCAACAATCTTGAAGGAGTTCCCAGAGATGCTTAGCACTTGTTGGCCCTTTTGCCTTCACTCTGCGGTCCAGCTCACCCCAAACCATCTCGATTGGGTTCAAGTCTGGTGACTGTGGAGGCCAGGTCATCTGGCGTAGCACCCCATCACTCTCCTTCTTGGTCAAATAGCCCTTACACAGCCTGGAGGTGTGTTTGGGGTCATTGTCCTGTTGAAAAATAAATGATGGTCCTACTAAACGCAAATCGGATGGAATAGCATGCCGCTGCAAGATGCTGTGGTAGCCATGCTGGTTCAGTATGCCTTCAATTTTGAATAAATCCCCAACAGTGTCACCAGCAAAGCACCCCCACACCATCACACCTCCTCCATGCTTCACGGTGGGAACCAGGCTTGTAGAGTCCATACGTTCACCTTTTCTGCGTCGCACAAAGACACGGTGGTTGGAACCAAAGATCTCAAATTTGGACTCATCAGACCAAAGCACAGATTTCCACTGGTCTAATGTCCATTCCTTGTGTTCTTTAGCCCAAACAAGTCTCTTCTGCTTGTTGCCTGTCCTTAGCAGTGGTTTCCTAGCAGCTATTTTACCATGAAGTCTCCTCTTAACAATTGTTGTAGAGATGTGTCTGCTGCTAGAACTCTGTGTGGCATTGACCTGGTCTCTAATCTGAGCTGCTGTTAACGTGCAATTTCTGAGGCTGGTGACTCGGATAAACTTATCCTCAGAAGCAGAAGTGACTCTTAGTCTTCTTTTCCTGGGGCGGTCCTCATGTGAGCCAGTTTCTTTGTAGCGCTTGATGGTTTTTGCAACTGCACTTGGGGACTCTTTCAAAGTTTTTCCAATTTTTCGGACTGACTGACCTTCATTTCTTAAAGTAATGATGGCCACTCGTTTTTCTTTACTTAGCTGCTTTTTTCTTGCCATAATACAAATTCTAGCAGTCTATTCAGTAGGACTATCAGCTGTGTATCCACCTGACTTCTGCACAACACAACTGATGGTCCCAACCCCATTTATAAGGCAAGAAATCACACTTATTAAACCTGACAGGGCACACCTGTGAAGTGAAAACCATTTCCGGTGACTACCTCTTGAAGCTCATCAAGAGAATGCCAAGAGTGTGCAAAGCAGTCATCAAAACAAAAGGTGGCTACTTTGAAGAACCTAGAATATAAGACATATTTTCAGTTGTTTCACCCTTTTTTGTTAAGTATATAATTCCACATGTGTTAATTCATAGCTTTGATGCCTTCAGTGTGAATGTACAATTTTCATAGTCATGAAAATACAGAAAAATCTTTAAATGAGAAGGTGTGTCCAAACTTTTGGTCTGTACTGTATATACATATATTATACACTGCTCAAAAAAATAAAGGGAACACTTAAACAACAGAATATAACTTCAAGTAAATAAAACTTCTGTGAAATCAAACTGTCCACTTAGGAAGTAACACTGATTGACAATCAATTTCACATGCTGTTGTGCAAATGGAATAGACAATAGATGGAAATTATTGGCAATTATCAAGACACCCTCAATAAAGGAGTTGTTCTGCAGGTGGGGACCACAGACCACATCTCAGTGCCAATGCTTTCTGGCTGATCTTTTGGTCACTTTAGAATGTTGGTTGTGCTTTCACACTCGTTGTAGCATGAGACAGACTCTACAACCCACAGAAGTTGCTCAGGTAGTGCAACTTATCCAGGATGGCACATCAATGCGAGCTGTGGCAAGAAGGTTTGCTGTGTCTGTCAGCGTAGTGTCCAGAGGCTGGAGGCGCTACCAGGAGACAGGCCAGTACACCAGGAGATGTGAAGGAGGGCAATAACCCAGCAGCAGGACCGCTACCTCCACCTTTGTGCAAGGAGGAACAGGAGGAGCACTGCCAGATCCCTGCAAAATGACCTCCAGCAGGCCACAAATGTGCATGTGTCTGAACAAACGGTTAGAAACCGACTCCATGAGGGTGGTATGAGGGCCCGACGTCCACAGATGGGGCTTGTGCTCACAGCCCAACACCGTGCAGGACGCTTGGCATTTGCCACAGAACACCAGGATTGGCAAAGTCACCACTGGCGCCCTGTGCTCTTCACAGATGAAAGCAGATTCACACTAAGCACATGTGACAGACATGACAGAGTCTGGAAACTCCATGGAGAGCGATCTGATGCCTGCAACATCCTTCAGCATGACCGGTTTGGCAGTGGGTCAGTAATGGTGTGGGGTGGCATTTCTTTCGAGGGCCGCACAGCCCTCCATGTGCTCGCCAGAGGTAGCCTGACTGCCATTAGGTACCGAGATGAGATCCTCAGACCCCTTGTGAGACCATATGCTGGTGCGGTTGGCCCTGGGTTCCTCCTAATGCAGGACAATGCCAGACCTCATGTGGCTGGAGTGTGTCAGCAGTTCCCGCAAGATGAAGGCATTGAAGCTATGGACTGGCCCGCCCGTTCCCCAGACCTGAATCCGATTGAGCACATGTGGGACATCATGTCTCGCTCCATCCGCCAACGTCATGTTGCACCACAGACTGTCCAGGAGTTGGCGAATGCTTTAGTCCAGGTCTGGGAGGAGATGCCACAGGATACCATCCGCAACCTCATCAGGAGCATGCCCAGGCATTGTAGGGAGGTCATACAGTCACGTGGAGGCCACACTGTTACGCTCGCACCCGGACTGACTGGCGTGAGCGTGATTAGTGATCCCACTGTACCATGAACCGAGGACTGCCTGGAGGGGCGTAACTAAGTATCAACCCGATTCGACCAAGGTTGCACGGCGGCTCAGTCGACTCCGTGAACTAAGGAGGAACCGAGCAGAGGGACCAGGTGTTACTCCAGGTCAGACCCCGGTCACAGCTGTTGACCCACACCGGGAATGCAGGAACAGGCAGGTTAGACTGGCATACAGGCAGATGGGTATTGGCAGGCACGGCTGGTATGCAGACAGGGGGATACTGGTAAGCACGGCCGGTATGCAGACAGGTGGGTACTGGCAAGTACGGCTGGTATGCAGACAGGTGGGTACTAGCAAGTACGGCTGGTATGCAGACAGGTGAGCACTGGCAAGCACGGCTGGTATGCAGACAGGTGGGCACTGGCAAGCACAGCTGGTAAGCAGACAGGTGGGCACTGGCAAGCACGGCTGGAGTGCAGACAGGGAGGTACTAGCAGGTTGGAGCGCAGGCTGGATAGGGTCCAGTACAGACTGGGAGACAGGTGCAGAGCCGCAGATGCAGTAGACAAGCAAAGTAAAGCGAAACCGCCGGAGCAGAGGACAAGGCAGAGCAGAGAGGAACTGCTGGTGCGGTGAGCAAGCAGAGTGGAGCGAAAACCGCAGGCGCGGTGGGCAAGGCAGAGCAGAGCGGAACCGCCGGAGTGGTGGACAAGGCAGAGCAGAGAGGAACCGCCGGAGCGGTGGACAAGGCAGAGCGGAGCGAAACCGCAGGTGCGGTGGACAAGGCAGAGCAGAACGAAACCGCAGGTGCGGTGGACAAGGCAGAGAAAATCCGCAGGTGCGGTGGAGAAGGCAGAGCAGAGCGGAACTGCCGGAGCGGTGGGCAAGGCAGAGCAGAGAGAAGCCGCCGGAGTGGTGGGTAAGGCAGAGCAGAGGGAAGCCGCCGGAGCGGTGGGCAAGTCAGAGCAGAGAGAAACCGCTGGCACGGTGAGCAAGGCAGAGCAGAGAGAAACCGCCGGAGCAGTGGGCAAGTCAGAGCAGAGAGAAGCCGCCAGAGCGGTGGGTAAGGCAGAGCAGAGGGAAGCCGCTGGAGCGGTGGGCAAGTCAGAGCATAGAGAAACCGCTGGCACGGTGAGCAAGGCAGAGCAGAGAGAAGCCGCCGGAGCGGTGGGCAAGTCAGAGCAGAGAGAAGCCGCCAGAGCGGTGGGTAAGGCAGAGCAGAGGGAAGCCGCCGGAGCGGTGGGCAAGTCAGAGCAGAGGGAAACCGCTGGTGCGGTGAGCACGCAGAGCCGAACAGGGCTGAAGGTGCAGGCAGAGAGGACAGGGCTCTGTTCACATGGAACAGACTGGAAAATACAGGAAGATGGCTAGAACACAGGAGGAAGATACGGAGGAAGGGAAAAGGAAGAAGATGAACCAGATACACACAAGGTACTTACTATGAAGTAGCGAGTGGACACAAAACTCACAAACAGAAGTACAGAGACAATGAGTTGGAGTTAGGTGCAGGTTCAGATACTGCAGGAAAAGGGAAGGTACGGACATAGAGACAAACAGGTAACAGGCTAGGATACAGTTCAGACAGGAACTGCAACTGCAATGAGATACAAGAACGAGCCTGGGTATACAGCCCCCAGAGTGGCGGAAGCAGACTAGAAGTCAGAGATAACAGGTCTGGGTATACAGCCCCCAGAGTGGCGGAAACAGACTAGAAGTCTGAAATAACAGGCCTGGGTATGCAGCCCCCAGGGTGGCAGAAACAGACAAGATAACAAGCCTGGGTATGCGGCCCCCAGGGTGGCAGAAACAGACAAGATACAAGAAAAGACCTGGCAACTCAGAGGCAAGGAGCACACTGAAAGTTAGTGTTGCTCAGGCACCTCCTTCTGGGTGGAGGAGGTTTAAATATCCAGTGACTCACAGCAATAGGCTGGGGACGCATTAGGAGTGCGCCCACAGCAGCTATAAGAATCAGGAAGTAACCGGGCCGCCGCCATAAGCAGTCAGACAAGAGACATGCACACAGCATGAACTGGAGCAAGGTTTGCAGGCTGGACTGATGGATAAGATTGCAGTCTTGCATGGTGGGAGGTGGTGCACTATGCAAGCACGCCGCCAGGGATGTTACACACACTCAATACTGAGCCTCATTTTGACTTGTTTTCAGGACATTACATCAAAGTTGGATCAGCCTGTAGTGTGTTTTTCTACTTTAATTTTGAGGGTGACTCCAAATCCAGGCCTCCATTGGTTAATAAATTTGATTTCCAATGATGATTTTTGTGTGATTTTGTTGTCAGCACATTCAACTTTGTACAGAACAAAGTATTCAATGAGAATATTTCATTCATTCAGATCTAGGATGTGTTATCTGAGTGTTCCCTTTATTTTTTTGAGTAGTGTATATATATATATATATATATATATATATATATATATATATATATATATATAAACACACACACACTACAAAAAAAAAACAAGTGCATAATAAAACAAGTGTGAATAGGTGCAAGCTGCTATGACTGCATAATATAAAATATAAGAAATAAACATCGGCACTCCAGTATGTGTAATATGCAGAGAAATTTTTTTCTTAATCACATGTGCCCCTTGTTTCACAAGACAGGGCATAAGCCCTTGATGTAATCCAACGTTTCGACCTTTGGATCAGTCTTTTTCAAGGTCATCACTAGATATAAACAAACAAATAATTAATTAATGAAGATATACATTTATCCAAAAATAAATTTAGTTTTGTAACATGATATATCATCAGGTACTATGAAACAAGAAAAAGGTTAAATAATAACATGTGATGGTGTCTACATATGATGCACCAAACCTTTGATGAATTTATAAGTAAATAAATGGTATTGAAGAGGATAGCCGAATATATAGAGGAAACCATATGTGGACCAAATTGGCCATATTTAAAACTTGTACACCATGAAAGGCAAAAAATCTTCCAATACACAAAATTCACAAAATTAAACAGGATTCATATTACCAGTTTGGAAATGCAGCTTAAACCAGAATTGCAGTAAAAGGGAACTCGTTGCTTCCTATACGATAAAGAATAAGGATTATACTTACAAACAACGTATATAGTCGGTGCAATCACATACAAACATGTGGTCCCATTAGCTCACTGCAGATCTCATACCTGTGCCTGGGGTGGAAATGGACCAGGCTACACATGGTGTGGGAAGACATGTGGAACTGCCTCCTTATATATTGTGCCGTGCAGTATTATTGCTGGTTCCAGTGGAAGCGTGCTCTATGCTGGTGGAGCGCACCATGCTAATGCCTAAAGGACCTGCAGGTCCTGCAGATCACATGTGCCTCAACTTCTGGTCATGTGACAAGTGCCTTCCGTACAAGTTTTAAATATGGCCAATTTGGTCCACATACGGTTTCCTCTACATATTCGGCTATCCTCATCAATACCACTTCTTTACTTGTATAAATTCATCAAAGGTTTGGTGCACCATCATACGTAGACACCATCACATGTTACTATTTAACCTTTTTCTTGTTTCATAGTACCCGATGATATATCATGTTACAAAACTAAATTTATTTTTGTATAAATGTATATCTTCATTAATTAATTATTTGTTTGTTTATATCTAGTGATGATCTTGAAAAAGACCGTTCCAAAGGTCGAAACGTTGGTTTATATCAAGGGCTTATGCCCTGTTTTGTGAAACAAGGGGCACATGTGATTAATAAAAAAAAATTCTCTGCATATTACACATACTGGAGTGCCGAAGTTTATTTCTTATAGTATATTCCGATTCTTTCTGAGCACCCACTACAACAGTGAGCGACCCCTCATTCTTTTGCATAATATAAAAACCAAAAAATATATACTGTATATATGTATATAATATATACATATATATACACACATATATACATATATTATATATATATATATTTACAGTACAGACCAAAAGTTTGGACACACCTTCTCATTTAAAGATTTTTCTGTATTTTCTTGACTATGAAAATTGTACATTCACACTGAAGGCATCAAAACTATGAATTAACACATGTGGAATTATATACTTAACAAAAAAGTGTGAAACAACTGAAAATATGTCTTATATTCTAGATTCTTCAAAGTAGCCACCTTTTGCTTTGTTGACTGCTTTGCACACTCTTGGCATTCTCTTGATGAGCTTCAAGAGGTAGTCACCGGAAATGGTCTTCCAACAATCTTGAAGGAGTTCCCAGAGATGCTTAGCACTTGTTGGCCCTTTTGCCTTCACTCTGCGTTCCAGCTCACCCCAAACCATCTCGATTGGGTTCAGGTCTGGTGATTGTGGAGGCCAGGTCATCTGGCGTAGCACCCCATCACTCTCCTTCTTGGTCAAATAGCCCTTACACAGCCTGGAGGTGTGTTTGGGGTCATTGTCCTGTTGAAAAATAAATGATGGTCTAACTAAACGCAAACTGGATGGAATAGCATGCCGCTGCAAGATGATGTGGTAGGCATGCTGGTTCAGTATGCGTTCAATTTTGAAAAAATCCCCAACAGTGTCACCAGCAAAGCACCCCCACACCATCACACCTCCTCCCCCATGCTTCACGGTGGGAACCAGGCATGTAGAGTCCATCCGTTCACCTTTTCTGCGTCGCACAAAGACACGGTGGTTGGAACCAAAGATCTCAAATTTGAACTCATCAAACCTAACACAGATTTCATCAAACATAACACATGCCCCGTCTCATGCTGCACATAACACATCTGCATCTCTGGCTGCTATGGGCATAAAAGGAGACAAACTTATGGTGTGGCACCCATGCTCCCCTGACCTCAACCCCATTGAGAACTATGGAGCATCATCAAAAGGAGTGTCTATGATGGCGGGAGGCAGTTCACATCTAAGCAACAGCTCTGGGAGGGTATTCTGTCCTCATGCAAAACAATTGAAGCAGAAACCATCCAAAACCTGACAAATTCAATGGACGAGAGAGTTCAGAAGCTCCTTTCGAACAAGGGGTCCTATGTGCAAATGTTACATCACCTAGAATAAAGTTTTGAGTTGAAAACTGTTTGATTTCCGTTTGTAATAACCTGCTAATGCTTATAATTTCAAAAATGACCATTTGTTTGTTCTTTATTAAAATGAAAAGGTTGAAAACTCTGCTGTGCATAATAATTTGGAACATGCATTTTGAGTGCAGTTTGAGTTTTTTATTTTTTTAAAAATATACTGTTATCATAGGCAGTTTGTACAAAAACCTTTCAATTGTACTCTAATAGTTATTTGACTGGAAAATTACAATGACTGCAATTCATATACAGTACAGACCAAAAGTTTGGACACACGTTCTCATTTAAAGATTTTTCTGTATTTTCATGACTATGAAAATTGTACATTCACACTGAAGGCATCAAAACTATGAATTAACACATGTGGAATTATATACTTAACAAAAAAAGGTGAAACAACTGAAAATATGTCTTATTCTAGGTTCTTCAAAGTAGCCACCTTTTGCTTTGATGACTGCTTTGCACACTCTTGGCATTCTCTTGATGAGCTTCAAGAGGTAGTCACCGGAAATGGTTTTCACTTCACAGGTGTGCCCTGTCAGGTTTAATAAGTGGGATTTCTTGCCGTATAAATGGGGTTGGGACCATCAGTTGTGTTGTGCAGAAGTCTGGTGGATACACAGCTGATAGTCCTACTGAATAGACTGTTAGAATTTGTATTATGGCAAGAAAAAAGCAGCTAAGTAAAGAAAAACGAGTGGCCATCATTACTTTAAGAAATGAAGGTCAGTCAGTCTGAAAAATTGGGAAAACTTTGAAAGTGTTCCCAAGTGCAGTTGCAAAACCATCAAGCGCTACAAAGAAACTGGCTCACATGAGGACCGCCCCACGAAAGGAAGACCAAGAGTCACCTCTGCTTCTGAAGATAAGTTTATCCGAGTCACCAGCCTCTGAAAGGTTAACAGCAGCTCAGATTATAGACCAGGTCAATGCCACACAGAGTTCTAGCAGCAGACACATCTCTTCAACAACTGTTAAGAGGAAACTTTGTGCAGCAGGTCTTCATGGTAAAATAGCTGCTAGGAAACCACTGCTAAGGACAGGCAACAAGCAGAAGAGACTTGCTTGGGCTAAAGAACACAAGGAATGGACATTAGACCAGTGGAAATCTGTGCTTTGGTCTGATGAGTTCAAATTTGAGATCTTTGGTTCCAACCACTGTGTCTTTGTGCGACGCAGAAAAGGTGAACGGATGGACTCTACATGCCTGGTTCCCACCGTGAAGCATGGAGGAGGAGGTGTGATGGTTTGGGGGTGCTTTGCTGGTGACACTGTTGGGTATTTATTCAAAATTGAAGGCATATTGAACCTGCATGGCTACCACAGCATCTTGCAGCGGCATGCTATTCCATCCGGTTTGCGTTTAGTTGGACCATCATTTATTTTTCAACAGGACAATGACCCCAAACACACCTCCAGGCTGTGTAAGGGCTATTTGACCAAGAAAGAGAGTGATGGGGTGCTACGCCAGATGACCTGGCCTCCACAGTCACCAGACCTGAACCCAATCAAGATGGTTTGGGGTGAGCTGGACCGCAGAGTGAAGGCAAAAGGGCCAACAAGTGCTAAGCATCTCTGGGAACTCCTTCAAGATTGTTGGAAGACCATTTCCAGTGACTACCTCTTGAAGCTCATCAAGAGAATGCCAAGAGTGTGCAAAGCAGTCATGAAAGCAAAAGGTGGCTTCTTTGAAGAACCTAGAATATAAGACATATTTTCAGTTGTTTCACACTTTTTTGTTAAGTATACAATTCCACATGTGTCAATTCATAGTTTTGATACCTTCAGTGTGAATGTACAACTTTCATTGTCATGAAAATACAGAAAAATCTTTAAATGAGAAGGTGTGTCCAAACTTTTGGTCTATACTGTGTATATATATACACACACTACAAAAACAAGAAAACAGGTGTAAATAGGTGCAAGCTGCTATGACTGTATAATATACAAACCAAAGAATACAATGCAGCAGCACTGTGTCAGCGCTAAGATGTATGCAAACATTGAATATATTAAAATGTAACTGCATTACTATGTAGAATATACTTAAAAATTAAGGTGCTTAGCGGATAAATTAGCCAATTCATTAAAGTCCACCAACCAAACAAGGCTTACCTTTCTTTGATGAGACCCTAAAACTAATGCATTTGGAGGAGATGACTGCCTCCATATTTGGCTGATCTCCTCCCATCAGCCCAAGGCTGTTTTTAATTAGTGATCGATCCTTCCTGCCATTTAAATTTGTAGGTTTTTAGCCTGGGAGAGGCATGTGCAATAATTATTGGGTCAGGGTCCCATCAAAGAAAGGTACGCATTGTTGTGGCTAGTGGGATCTCATGAATTGAGCAATTTCTGCGCTAAGTGGCTTAACCCCTTTACAACCCAAGGTGGTTTGCACGTTAATAACCAGGCCAATTTTTACAATTCTGACCAGTCACTTTATGAGGTAATTACTCTGGAACGCTTCAACGGATCCCCCTGATTCTGAGAATGTTTTTTCGTGACATATTGTACTTCATGATTGTGGTAAAATTTATTCAATATCACTTGCGTTTATTTGTGGAAAACTGGAAATTTGGCAAAAAATTTTACAATTTTGCAATTTTCAAAATTTTAATTTTTATGCCCTTATTTCAGAGAGATATGTCACACAAAATAATTAATAAATAACATTTCCCGCATGTCTACTTTAAATCAGCACAATGGAACCAAAAATTTTTTTTATTGGGGAGCTGTAAGGGTTAAAATTTGACCAGCGATTTCTCATTTTTCCAACAAAATTTACAAAACCATTTTTTTAGGGACCACATCATATTTAAAGTCACTTTGAGGCATCTTTATGACAGAAAATACCCAAAAAGTGACACCATTCTAAAAACTACACCCCTCAAGGTGCTCAAAACCACATTCAAGAACTGTATTAACCCTTCAGGTGCTTCACAGGAATTTTTGGAATATGGAAGAAAAAAATTAACATTTAACTTTTTTCCCAAAAATGTTACTTTAGACCCAATTTTTTTATTTTCGCAGGGGTAACAGGAAAAAATGGACCCCAAAATTTGTTGTGCAATTTCCCCTGGGCACGCAGATACCCCATATGTGGGGAAAAACCACTGTTTTGGCGCACGGCAGGGTTCGGAAGAGAAGGAGCGCCATTTGACTTTTTGAATGTAAAATTTGCTTGAATAATTAGCGGACGCCATGTTGCATTTGGGGAGCCCCTGATGTGCCTAAACAGTGGAAACCCCCCACAAGTGACACCATTTTGGAAACTAGACCCCTCAGGGAACTTATCTAGATGTGTGGTGAGCACCTTGAACCCCCAGGTGCTTCACAGAAGTTTATAACATTGAGCCGTAAAAATAAAATTTTCACATTTTTCCCACAAAAATGTTTTTCAGCCCCCACTTTTGCATTTTCATAAAGGTAACAGAAGAAATTGCACCATGCAGTTTGTTGTGCAATTTCTCCTGAGTAAGTAGATACCCCATATGTTGGGGAAAACCACTGTTTGGGTGCACGGCAGGGTTCGGAAGGGAAGGCGCGCCATTTGACTTTTTGAATGTAAAATTTGCTTGAATACCTAGCGGACGCCATGTTGCATTTGGGGAGCCCCTGATGTGCCTAAACAGTGGAAACCCCCCACAAGTGACACCATTTTGGAAACTATACCCCTTAGGGAACTTATCTAGATGTGTGGTGAGCACCTTGAACCCCCAGGTGCTTCACAGAAGTTTATAACATTGAGCCGTAAAAATAAAATTTTCACATATTTCCCACAAAAATGTTTTTCAGCCCCCAGTTTTGCATTTTCATAAAGGTAACAGAAGAAATTGCGCCATGCAGTTTGTTGTGCAATTTCTCCTGAGTAAGTAGATACCCCATATGTGAGGGAAAACCACTGTTTGGGTGCACGGCAGGGTTCAGAAGGGAAGGCGCGCCATTTGACTTTTTGAATGTAAAATTTGCTTGAATACCTAGCGGACGCCATGTTGCATTTGGGGAGCCCCTGATGTGCCTAAACAGTGGAAACCCCCCACAAGTGACACCATTTTGGAAACTAGACCCCTCAGGGAACTTATCTAGATGTGTGGTGAGCACCCTAACCCTACCCTAGCCCAACCCTAACCCTAACCCCAACCCTAACATTAGCACAACCCTAACCCCAACCCCAGCCCTAGCGTTTATTTTTTACGCCGTTCCTAGTGCGGTATAAGTGATTAGACGACCTTATTCTTCGGGTCGGTGCGACTACAGAGATACCAGAATCATATCGGGTTTTTATGATTGACAGCTGTCACACACTAAAAGACACATATTTTGTAAAATCTAGTTTTTGCATCGCCATATTTTGAGAGCTATAATTTTTCCATATTTTGGCCGACAGAGTCATGTTATGGCTTGTTTTTTGCGGGATGAGTTGACGTTTTTATTGGTGCCATTTTCAGGCACGTGACATTTTTTGATCGCTTTCTATTCCAGCTTTTGGGAGGCAGAATAAACAAAAATCAATAATTCAGGAATTGTTTTTTTTTTTATTTTTTTATTCTACTCCGCGTGTGGTAAAATTGATAAAGTAGCTTTATTCTTCGGGTTAGTACGTTTACAGCGGTACCACATTTATATATTTTTTCTATGTTTTGGCGCTTTTACACAATAAAAGCTATTTTATAGAAAAAAATATTTTTTTGCATCGCTTTATTCTGAGAGCTATAACTTTTTGATTTTTCGGATGATGGAGCTGTATGGTGGCTTGTTTTTTTGCGGGACAAGATGATGTTTTCAGCGGTACCATTTTTATTTATATTCGTCTTTTTGATCGCGAGTTATTCCATTTTTTGTTTGGCGGTATGATGATAAGGCATTGTTTTTTGCTTCGTTTTTTTTTTTACCGTGTTCACTGAAGGGGTTAACTAGTGGGACAATTTTATAGGTCAGGTCGTTCCGGACGCGGCGATACCAAATATGTGTACTTTTATTGTTTGTTTGTTTTTTTCATAATAATATTTATTAATGGGTACATTATATTTTTATTTTTAGTGGATTATTTTTTTTTTTTTTTTTTTTTTTTAATTTTTTTTTCACTTTCTGACAGTTTTTTTATTTGTTTACTTTGTCCCACTATGGGACTTTCACTTTTTTTATTCTGATCGCCTGCATAGCATAGGGATGGAGCACCATCCCTGTGCTATGCAGGCTGTCAGCGCTGCACAGTGAGAAGATAGTTTGGTCATGCACTGCGCATGACCAAAAAATCTTCCTGCTGTCTGGTGACCCGGATGTTGTCATGACGACATCGGGTCCTCATGGCAACACCCGGGAAGATGCGGCAGACAGCGCTGGAGGCCGGAAGAGGAGGTGAGTATACCGATCACCTCCCCTTAGCCACCGCAATGCTGCGATCGACTTCGATCGCAGCATTGAGGGGGTTAATGTGCCGGGATCTGTGCGGGACCGCTCCCTGCACATAATACCGGGTGTCAGCTGTGACAATCAGCTAACACCCGGCGGCGATCGCCTGTGTGCGCGCGCGATCGCCATGATGTTCTAATACGGGTCAAGCTCTTAAGTCCCAGGGCACAGATGCGTATTTGTACGTCATGGCCTTTAAAGGGGTTAATTTTTTAAGTATATTCTATATTGCCGTAATGCAGTCCAAATTTCATATACTCAATGTTTGCATACATCTTAGCACTTATAGAATGTTGCTGTATTCTTTTGTTTGTATATATAAATATATATATATACACATGTATATAGACATATATACAGTATGTGTGTGTATATTTATAGAATTGACTCACTTTGTAAAATGTTATCAGTCTTCCAACAATCTCATCTCACAGATTGATCCTTTGCACATGGTGTGACTTAAATCTTATTTTTTCCCAATGTTCTCTAGGCTGAGTATATTTGCGATTTCTATTATAAGGTTCTCTGCCACCAGGCTCTGCTTTGTGAAGCATGCATAGTAAGTTTAAATTAACATAGAAACTACAGCACTACATTTCCAATGTATTCTCTTTCCATAGCTCCTGCAGTTTGCACATTACCTTTGACTCATTTACCTTAGTGTCTCTTCCCAATTATACGGATATCATTCCAAAATATGAAATAAATCTACCATCCCAGCAAATACCTAATGCAAGGTGGACATATGCAATAAAACTACTGCATCTTTATTGGTGTCAGCTCATTTATTACTCTACGCAAAATAAGCTAAAACAAACACCGGCAAATTAAGAAATGACAGTATAATGGCAAATGGCAATATAACTTAGTTACAGGGCTGCTCATTTCTCCACAGTGACAAATATATACATCTTCTGAAGGTAAATCAATTTATTTAAAGCAAGAGGAAACAGATTCCCATAACTCTTATTCATGGTTACTTGTGTTACTTAAAATAGTTATGCTTTTAGTCTGTACTGCCATAACACATTGCATGTTTATAGACAAAAGGATGTTTTAAATTAAGAAAGTCATTATTGTGATGTGTTAATGTGTACACCCCAGGGGTCTGGTTTCCACAGTAATAGCAGTATTACGTCTGTGAGCAGGTGGGAGGTCTCCTGGGCAGGAATCCTAAGCATGCCACACCTCCTGCCCAGTCCTGGGAGGGGAAGAACTTCCCCTATATAAACTGGGGCTGAAGCAGGGTTAGGGAGAGGAGTTCCAGACAGAGACGGAGTCTGGTCTGGACACGCAGAAACAGGGACAGATAGACATCAGGAGCTCTGTAGGAGCCAAGGAGAAGTGCCAGGGGCTGGAGCTGTGCAGAGCTCGCCCTGGGAGAAGGTACTAAAACCGGACACAGGAGTCCGAGGCTGTGGGGACTAAGATATACCCAGCAGCAGAATCCATCCGGCAGGGGATTCCAGGTCCTCTGGCCATAAAAGCCCGGAGGCTCAGTCACAACGAAGGGACCAGCACCGCCATCCCAGAGCGGAGGCTAGCAGGAGGCCCCAGGTCACCAGCCATACGGGTGAGCACCACACGGTATACCCAGGGACGTGGGCTACTTGTAACCGCCGAAAGCAGGGTAGCCAGGAAGGGTACAGACTAACGGGAAGGCCTACAACTCCACCTGGCCAGGGGAACTCCGGCTTACTCGCAGACTAACCAGGCCCCAACTACTAGCCAGTACTCCCGGGGGAATTTGCCTTGTACCATCAGTAAAGACCCTGAACTGTACCCTCGCGTCTCCGTGCTTCCTTGTCGCACCATTAGTGCTGGGACATCCACACCATCACTCCCAACATCAACCTCATCCTCTGCCCTGAGGCCATACCCCTCCCGTTGGGGGTTATACCATCCACGCTGCACATCCGTACCACCGGCCTCAGCGGACTGCCCTGCAGCGGCGGCTTCATAGCCGCATTCAACGGGTGGCGTAGTCGGACACTAATACCATCATACCAATAACTGCCACTTAGTTTGACCACCCTGGGCACGGACCGGGTCACCGCCACACGAAGACTACTACCCCCATCGGATCCGGCTCCGGGTATCCCCCGCGCGCACGCGCGCCGCACTACAGCACTGGCCCAGGGGGCGAGTCAACTTTGGCGTAGTCGGCAGGATTACGTGCCCGCAACCACCGGGTACTGCGTGCCTGAAAAAGAGACTTTTATACTTACCTGTGGTGAAGTTTCCCGCCATCCGGAGCCGATTCCCGCCATCAGACGCCATCTTGGACCATTTCCCGCCGTCTTCTGCCTTCTTCCCGCCATCCGCAGCTGCTTCCCGCCTTCGGACGCCATCTTCGGGACGCCGCACGGGAAGAAGAGGGGCGTGGACTCCGAAAGCCCGCGAGAACTGAAGCCCCGCCTCACGTCCGGACGTTGCGTAAGGTCCTGGAAGGAGCCCAGCAGACGCCGACATCACAGGAGCGCGACGGAAGGTCCTCAACCCTGACGATCCACTGCGGAGCCGCGGCCTACGGAAGAGGATCATCGCAAGGTAGGCCACGGTCCACTAGGGGGGAGGAGGATGTCGGATACGGAGGAGAGCTTCACCGCCACAACCGCCGCCAGCGCCACCGCTGCTGCGGTCATGCCTTTCACCATGCCCTATATCCCGGGGGCAGCCTGGCTACCCCAGTACTCAGGGGAGTCACATACCCTAAATGACTTCAGAGAAAGGCTGGATAGCCTCTTCCAGGTGTATCCCCTCACGTAGGCGCAAAAAGTGAGCATCCTGGTGGCCCAATTAATCGGGGCAGTCCAAAGGGAGGTAAAGTCCTGGCCACCTGGGAGGAAGAGGACTGTCAGAGACATACTAACCCGGCTGAAAGACACATTTGACACCCGCACCTCAGCCGAAATAAAACTAAGATTTTATGGGTGCAAACAACGGGCACATGAGAGTATAAGAGACTATGCTCTAAACCTACAAGAGGCCCTGAGAGCCATTAAGCAGGCAGACCCTGACAGCGTGGGAAATGAAGATAAGCTGTTGACTGAACAATTTATTGAGGGTCTACTGTGCAATGCCCACCGAACCCAGTTGCGGGCAATGGCCTTACAGGACCCTGACCTGGACTTTGCACAGTTCAAGGACAGAGCCATCCGGGTGCTCCGAGAACCGGCACCAGGTGGCGCTGTGACCCACAGGCGCCCTGCTATCACTTACCACCAGGAGACGGCGCCCTTGTCTGCAGGGCCTGTGGGAGCTGATGCGCAGGCTTTAAACAGTGACCCGGCTACAGACCTGCACCATCAGGTCCCACAGGCCCTGCAGACAAGGGCGCCGTCTCCTGGTGGTAAGTGATAGCAGGGCGCCTGTGGGTCACAGGCGCCCTGCTATCACTTACCACCAGGAGACGGCGCCCTTGTCTGCAGGGCCTGTGGGAGCTGATGCGCAGGCTTTAAACAGTGACCCGGCTACAGACCTGCACCATCAGGTCCAAGAGCTGACTAAGAGCGTTGCCGCGCTAACCAGAACTGTGCAGTCTTTACAGGTCTCTTCTCCAGGAAAGATCCAGCTGGCATCCGGACCGGAGGACGTCCCGTGGCGCCGACTGAGAAGGACCCCACCGGCCAGAGGAAGACCCAGCGACAGATACAACGAGGACGGACGACCCATCTGCCGCCGCTGCAATCAACCCGGACATGTGGCAAGGTACTGTCATTTAAACTGGCACAACCTGGGGTAGAGGGCCAACCCCCAGGCATAAGACCATCAGGCCCATCAAACTGGCGTGATAAATATGTAGGGGGACGTCCAATCTTGCCTGTGGTACTGGATGGCATTCCTATGAGTGCCCTACTAGACACTGGGTCACAGGTCACCACCATCCCGTACGTGCTCTTCAAGCAGTACTGGAATGATTCGGACATAACCCGCTACCCAGACGACGACCTGAGTATCATCGCCAGCAATGGTCAGCCCGTGCCGCAGGTGGGATTCAAGGAGGTGACCATTAAAATCGGTAAAGTCGAACTGGCGGCACAAGGACTGATTATAGTGGACATAGACCGTCATGAGAGTCACCCTAGAATCACCCTGGGAACCAATGTAATTGAAAATTGTCTTGCAGAGGTGATTCTCATTTTACAGCAGGTTGCCAAGAACGCCAGTTCCGGCCAGCAGCGTGTGCTCCAAAAAGAGATCCGGGCACTGATGAAGCGGCAACAGGTGGAACTATCTGGTGGTGAGATAGGTAGCGTGAGAATGTGTGACCCGTTCCCTATTGCCATGCCCCCAAAAAGTGAGATGATGATTTGGTGCCGGGCAGCTATTGGTCTAAGAGGTAGAGACTACCAAGCAATAGTAGAACCCGTCTACTCAGACAGTAGGCCCACCATTTTGACAGCACGGGGGGTGGTCGATGTACGCCATGGGAGGGTGCCCGTTCGCATCATAAATATCGGTGAGAGAGAAGTACACCTGCCCCGGTATGCCACGCTAGCTAAATTGTTCACCATAAACCAGAATTCTGTACAGGCCGTGGAACCCTTGCCTCCATCTCAACCAGAGGAAGGTAACGGCTCTAAGAAACCAATGGAGGAGTGGTGTCAGCAACTACATCTGGGTACCGACTCCACTCCCTCACACCAGAAACAAGGAGTCTATCGGGTGGTTCAAGAGTACGAGAGAGTGTTTAGTAAACACCCGTTAGACTTCGGGCGAGTAAAGGGGGTAGAACACCACATCCCCACGGGAGACCATCCTCCCATAAAGGAGAGATACCGACCCGTACCCCCTGCACACTACCAACACGCCAAGGGGATGCTTAGAGACATGAAGGAGGCTGGGGTAATCAGGGACAGCTGTAGCCCCTGGGCAGCTCCACTAGTCTTAGTGAAAAAGAAAGACAACACCATGAGAATGTGTGTAGACTACAGGAAGGTCAACCGTATCACACACAAAGATGCGTACCCGTTACCAAGGATAGAAGAGTCCTTAGCTGCATTAAAATCTGCTAACTTCTTCTCTACTTTGGATCTCACTAGCGGGTACTGGCAGGTTCCTGTAGCAGAGGCGGACCGGGAGAAGACCGCATTCACCACCCTGATGGGTCTCAGCGAATTTAACTGTATGCCGTTCGGGCTCTGCAACGCACCAGGAACCTTCCAACGGTTGATGGAATGCTGTCTGGGACACCGGAACTTCGAGACGGTCCTGTTATACCTGGACGATGTCATCGTCTATTCCAAGACCTACGAGGACCACCTGAAACACCTGGCAGAAGTGTTTGAAGCTCTGGCAAACTACGGCCTAAAGGTGAAACCCTCCAAGTGTCATCTCCTGAAACCAAAGGTGCAATACCTGGGACACGTGGTGAGTGCTGACGGAGTGGCTCCTGACCCTGATAAGATCACCGTGATTAAGGACTGGCCAAGACCCTCCAGCATAAAGGAAGTGCGGCAGTTCCTCGGGTTGGTAGGCTACTACTGAAGATTCATTCCCGGTTTCACCAAAATGGCAGCCCCTATGCAGGACCTCCTGATAGGTCAATCTCGGAAAGCCAAAAACCAGAAGCCGCCCTTCAGGTGGGAAAAGCTGGAAGAGGAGTCCTTCTGCCAGCTGAAGATGGCCCTCACGGGGGATGAAATCCTGGCACATCCAGACTACAGCCAGCCCTTTATCCTCCACACGGACGCAAGTAACATCGGGCTAGGAGCCGTGCTGTCCCAGATCCAGCAAGGAAAAGAACGGGTAATCGCTTACGCTAGCCGTAAGCTACGACCCACCGAGAGGAACCCTGAGAATTATAGCTCATTCAAGCTGGAGTTCCTGGCAGTAGTGTGGGCAGTGACCGAACGTTTCAAGCATTACCTTGCCTCCTCCAAATTCATCGTGTACACGGATAACAACCCGTTGACACACCTGGACACTGCAAGGCTCGGTGCTCTGGAACAGAGATGGATGGTTCGCCTGTCCAACTTTGAATTCACCATCAAATACCGGGCAGGACGCTCCAATGCCAACGCGGATGCCCTGTCTAGAATGCCGAACTTACCGGACGTAGGGGAAGATCCAGAAGATCTGGAAGAAGTTGAGCTCCCTGCGTTCCACCGTCATGGGATTGCCCTGTATTCCCACCGTGTGAAGGACAGGCGCTCCGTGACGTTCAATCCCTTGCCCCACTACAACTGGGCGGAGACGCAAGACAGTGATCCCGCAGTCCGTTTGGTGAAGGAAATGCTGACCCAGGCCGATGCCAGTCTTGACCCAGACGCTCCGGAGGAGACCAAGCAACTGTGGAAGGAGAAAAGTAAGCTGTTCCTCTACAGGGAGAAGTTGTGCCGGAGAATGGTTAACTCCCGAACACATGAGTTGACCTGGCAGGTAGTGGTCCCCAGACGAGACGCGGCTATGATTCTGGAGGCGTACCACAACGGAGCAGGACATTTCGGGTGGAAGAAGCTGGAGTTCTTGTTGCGTGAACGGTTCTACTGGGTAGGCATGAGAGGAGCCATCGAGAGGTGGTGCAGAGACTGTGGACCGTGCCACCTAAGAAGGAAGGACCGTGCCAGCCAGAAGACTCCCTTGCAGCCCATCATCACCCGACAGCCACTGGAACTGGTAGCCCTGGACCATGTGAAACTGGCTCCAAGCAGATCTGGGTATGTCTACGCCCTCACAATCGTAGATCATTACTCCCGGTTCCTGGTGGTGGTCCCGGTCAAGGACTTAACGGCTCAAACAGCAGCTAGAGCCTTCCAGCAGCACTTCTGCCGTCCACACGGGTACCCGGACCAAGTGTTGACAGACCAAGGACCAGCCTTCGAAGCGGAGGTCTTCCAGGAGTTCTGCAACCTGTATGGCTGCAAGAAGATAAGAACAACGCCCTATCACCCTCAAACCAATGGACTCTGCGAGAAGATGAACCAGGTGGTGATAGATCTGCTAAAAACACTGCCCCTGGAAGAACGCAGTCTGTGGCCTGAGAAACTGCCCAATCTGGTGGACCTGTATAACCACATCCCTGTAGGTTCCACCAACTGTACCCCGGCTTACCTAATGAGAGCAAGACCTGGTAAGCTGCCTATTGACCTGGATATGGGAGTCCTGACGCCTGAGGACACCTCGCCAGAGGCAGACTGGGATACAGAACGGCAGCAGCAGTATCGGAAAGTACAGGAGAGCGTCGAGCGAAGTCTGTCTCAAGCTAGAGAAAGGCAAGAGAAGGCTTATAATCAGTATGCTCCCGCTGTTCCCCTGGTACCTGGAGAACAGGTCTTGAAGAGGAAAAGACGGCTCCACAAGTTGGACGACCAGTGGGAGAAGGACCCGTACACCGTACTGCCATCAAGCCATGAGAGCCCAAAGATTTGCGTGATCAGTAAGGATGGAGGAGAAACCACAGCCGTTGTCTCCAGAGACCACCTGAAGAAGTGTCCCGAGCAGCTGCAAAGCCCTGAAGAAGAAGATCAAGAAAACCCTCGACCCGCAGAGGAAAGGGAAGAAATGATCAGTACTGTACTCGGAGACTTCCCCCGGTCTTGGACACAAGTAAACGGTGCTGTCGTGGTACCCGTCCTCACTTTTCTCCAGCCAGCCCCGCAAGTGCCTACAGAAGAACCAGTAGAGCTGGAAGAGCAGCCGGCCCAAGAGGCAGAAGAGTCCACACCAGCAGTACAGGAGGATCAACCCTCTGCTAGTAGTGAGCCTGCCGTGCCCCTAGTGAGCCAAAGAGTGCGCAGAAAGCTGCCCAGCCTGCCCATAACACCTCCTACACCCTGTAGTGCAGGACCAGTTAGTGAGCTCCGTAGGTCCACTAGGGTTACCAGAGGCCAGATGCCCGTACGTTGGAGAATCTAAGTTGGCTAGTTGCTTTAACTATTTTATGTTTACCTGTTTTGTTGTAGCCGTTGCTAATTATGTTTTTCAGTTACAGGTTTCTTTATATGGACTGACAGGTTATGGATAGTGAGTAACCGGAACTCTGTTGTAAATATGTTTGGAGCGTAACCCAGGAATGAACTACAGACTGTTAAAGACTCGGGGCAGGACAGACCCCTACCTGGTTACGGCTCCCTGTTCTTTGGTGAAATGGACACCCTTATTGCTTCCCGGTTACGGACACGCCGTCACCATCTCATGTATTTAATTGTTATTGTTTATACCGTTATGTTTTCAAAAATATGTTTAGTCCGGGAGTACTAAATTTCACTAGGGGGGAATGAGGCACCCCAGGGGTCTGGTTTCCACAGTAATAGCAGTATTACGTCTGTGAGCAGGTGGGAGGTCTCCTGGGCAGGAATCCTAAGCATGCCACACCTCCTGCCCAGTCCTGGGAGGGGAAGAACTTCCCCTATATAAACTGGGGCTGAAGCAGGGTTAGGGAGAGGAGTTCCAGACAGACGGAGTCTGGTCTGGACACGCAGAAACAGGGACAGATAGACATCAGGAGCTCTGTAGGAGCCAAGGAGAAGCGCCAGGGGCTGGAGCTGTGCAGAGCTCGCCCTGTGAGAAGGTACTAAAACCGGACACAGGAGTCCGAGGCTGTGGGGACTAAGATATACCCAGCAGCAGAATCCATCCGGCAGGGGATTCCAGGTCCTCTGGCCATAAAAGCCCGGAGGCTCAGTCACAACGAAGGGACCAGCACCGCCATCCCGGAGCGGAGGCTAACAGGAGGCCCCAGGTCACCAGCCATACGGGTGAGCACCACACGGTATACCCAGGGACGTGGGCTACTTGTAACTGCCGAAAGCAGGGTAGCCAGGAAGGGTACAGACTAACGGGAAGGCCTACAACTCCACCTGGCCAGGGGAACTCCGGCTTACTCGCAGACTAACCAGGCCCCAACTACTAGCCAGTACTCCCGGGGGAATTTGCCTTGTACCATCAGTAAAGACCCTGAACTGTACCCTCGCGTCTCCGTGCTTCCTTGTCGCACCATTAGTGCTGGGACATCCACACCATCACTCCCAACATCAACCTCATCCTCTGCCCTGAGGCCATACCCCTCCCGTTGGGGGTTATACCATCCACGCTGCACATCCGTACCACCGGCCTCAGCGGACTGCCCGACAGCGGCGGCTTCATAGCCGCATTCAACGGGTGGCGTAGTCGGACACTAATACCATCATACCAATAACTGCCACTTAGTTTGACCACCCTGGGCATGGACCGGGTCACCGCCACACGAAGACTACTACCCCCATCGGATCCGGCTCCGGGTATCCCCCGCGCGCACGCGCGCCGCACTACAGCACTGGCCCAGGGGGCGAGTCATTATACCCTCTAGATAAATATATATGAAAATATATGAAGCTGGCACACTTGGATCAAGAGACTTACGGCCAGTTCATGCATTGTGGTCCGATCTTGGACCAAATTTCACAGAATGTGCCCAGAGATAGATAGATAGACAGAGAGATAGATAGATAGATAGATAGATAGATAGATAGATAGATAGATAGATAGACGCTGCTCAAAAAAATAAAGGGAACTCTTAAATAACACAATGTAACTCCAAGTCAATCACACTTCTGTGAAATCAACCTGTCCAGCTAAGAAGCAGCAATTTCTCCTGCTGTTTTTGCAAATGGAACAGACAACCTGTAGAAATGATCGGCAATTAGCAAGACTCCCCCTATAAAGGAGTGGTTCTGCAGCTGGTGACCACAGACCATTTCTCTGTTCTCATCCTTTTTGGCTGTTGTTTTGGTCACTTTTGCATTTTGTCATTGCTTTCACCCCTAGAGGTATAATAGCATGAGGCGGTGTCTACAGTACAACCCACAGAAGTTGCTCAGGTAGTGCAGCTCATCCAGGATGGCACATCAATGCGAGCTGTGGCAAGAAGGGTAGCTGTGTCTGTCAGCAGAGTGTCCAGAGCATGGAGCAGATACCAGGAGACAGGCCAGTACACCAGGAGACGTGGAGGGGGCTGTAGGAGAGCAATAACCCAGCATCAGGACTGCTACCCCCTCCTTTGTGCAAGGAAGAACAGGAGGAGCAGTGCCAAAGCACTGCAAAATGACCTCCAGCAAGGCAATAACATCCATGTGTCTGCTCAAACTGTCAGAAACACCATGCAGGGCAATTGCCATTTTCCAGAGAATACCAAGATTGGCAGATTCGTCATTGGCGCCCTGTGCTCTGCACAGATGAGAGCAGGTTCACACTGAGCACATGTGACAGACGTGACAGAGTCTGGAGATGCAGTGGAGAACATTCTGCTGCCTGCAACATCCTCCAGCATGACCGGTTTGCCAATATGTCAGTAATGGGGTGAGGAGGCATTTCTTTGGAAGGTTGCACCACCCTCCATGTGCTAGCCAGAGGTACCCTGACTGCCATTAGGTACCGAGTTGAGCTCTTCAGACCCATTGTGAGACCATATGCTGGTGCAGTGGGTACTGGGTTCCTTCTGATGCATAACAATGCTAGGCCTCATGTGGCTGAAGTGTGTCAGCAGTTCCTGCATGATCAAGGCATTGATGCTTTGGACTGGCCAGCCCGTTCCCCAAACCTGAATCCAATCGAGAACATCTGGGACATCATGTTTCTTTCCATCCACCAACGCCACATTGCACCACAGACTGTCCAGGAGTTGACTAATGCTTTAATCCAGGTCTGGGAGGAAATCCGTCAGGAGAACATCCGCCGCCTCATCGGGAGCATGCCCTGGCACTGTAGGGAGGTCATACAGGCACGTGGAAGCCACACACACTACTGAGCATCATTTCCTTGTCTTGAGGCACTTTCACTGACGTTGGATCAGCCTACAATTTGATTTTACACTTTGATTTTGAGTAGCATTCCAAATCCAAACTTCTATGGGATATTAATTTTGATTTACATTGATCATTTTTATATTTTATGCATTCCACTATGTAATGAATAAAGATTTGCAACTGGAATATTTAATTCAGTGATATCTAGGATGTGGTATTTTAGTGTTCCCTTTGTTTTTTGAGCAATGTATATATGTCTTTATCTCACAGTGTAAAATATCACAGAAGGATATTGTATGCCCGGGCAAGACTCTTGTAAGCTCCTCTTCTTACCATAGGTTGATGGTCGAATTCAAAGATTTAGATCTCACCATCTTTTCAAATGGTAGGTAAATGGCTAAAATTCTTGTTAATAACCTCACACAGACTCATTCTAAGGATGTGTAAATATAGTGGGCAGAGCTACCAAGACTGACACAAGAAGTTATTTCTACTAGAATAGATAAGACTACGTCAATACTAGTTTTTAATTATGGCAGTGCCAGAGTGTTAACACGTGATGTCCTGACCGATTGCAAGTTTTGCATCCAAGATTAGCAGCTAGGATCTGATTCATGAACCTATTTTGCCAATTTTCTGGCATAAAACACCTTTAAAGGTTGCAATTTTTTTGCGTATGCCAAAGTTGCACAATAATTTTGCAACTTTTGGTGTTTTCACGCCAGCACCAATCGGCTTCACCAAAAAAATCAAAGCTGCAAAAGGACATTACGTGGTGAAGGTCACCCGACAAATTCATAAAAATGTACACAGTGTTCCTGACCCTGGTAGGGGTACATTTACGGCACATTAATTAATTCATTAAGGATCATAGTGCTTCTTAATAAATGAGGGTTATGTTACTCCAGCAGCCCCATTCATTAGGACTGGCATGCAAAAAGCTAGTCTTAACGAGTTGAGTCGGACCCATATTTTGTGAAATGTAGCACAAATTATTTTGTACAGTTCAGCTCTTATGTTAATATGAGGCTTTTGCATACCGCTATGTAAACATATAGGATCCTTTTAAAGGGAACATGTCACCATGAAAATGCTATTGGCATCAGGTTATAATGCAAGATGAGCCGAGCAGCTTGATATATCATTTTGTGTAAAAATATTCAGTATTACTTGTAATTTATTGATTGAAATTCCTGCTCGATTTATGCTTTGGAGTCCAGTGGGCAGTCCAAATCAATGAGTAACAGCCTACCCTGCATGAGCATGCATACAGAGATAGCTGTCAATAACAACTTAGCACCACCCACTGGACTCCAAAGGACTGTAGCATGGAAAGTATTGGTCAGACATTGTACAACCATGCTAATGTTTGTCCATCTTTATAAAAGGTTTCTTTTATAAGTGTAGAGAGGTTTAGTATGCTTTAATTCTTTTAAACTTCTAAAAAAAAGTATAGCCTTCATAATGTCACGGGAATGTCAGAGGTGACAGACAGTAGCCCTGCAGTGGGTTGCAGGAGATCTCCTCGTTTGGCATTGCAGACAGCTGCTTAGATAGGAGGCTGTCTTTAGGGCAAGGCACATGATCGGCGATAGCTGAGGAGGCTATATAGGGACGTTAGTTGAGACAGGGTGACGCTAGATGAGATTAGGAGGTCTCCACTTCCCCCTTTCCCTAGTGTCTGGGCTCCCTCTCCCTTTTCCCTCTGTGTTGCACTTACACCTGGCGTGACATTATAACCGGCCAAGCACGTTTAGGAAAAAAATATATATATCCTGCCATTTTTTTTTTTAGTTTTTTTTTTTCTTTGTGTGTTTTTGGGCGTGCACCTTTTTTTCCTTTCTCCCTTGGTATGGGATCAACTGCAGAGCTCGCAGAGAAGTTTCACTGTCTGTCTCTGGAGGTGAGTGACCTCTGCTGTGAGGTTCAGCAGCGGCATCAGAGGTTACAGGCCGCCAATGTAGGGGTCTCTGCAGGTAGACTTGTCCAGCCTGAACCCAAGGTTGCCCTCCCGGACAGGTTTTCAGGAGGTAGGGACAGGTTTTTTGTATTTAAGGAGGCATGGAAATTGTATTTCAAACTTTGTCCCTACTCCACCAGTAATGAGGAGCAACGGGTTGGTATTGTGATCTCTCTATTGCAGGGCGATCCTCAGTCATGGGCGTTTTCGTTAACGCAGGACTCGGCTTGTCCCCAATCTGTGGAGGGTTTTTAGGAGCTCTGGCCCTCATCTATGATGACCCTGACCAAGTTGCCTTGGCTAAGTCTAGGCTACGTCGCCTTCAGCAGGGGATTCAGTCACTGGAAACGTATAGTTCAGATTTCTGTAGATGGGCAACGGATTCCAAATGGAATGACTCAGCCCTTAGAAGTCAATTTTGTGAGGAGCTTACTGAAAGGTTGAAAGATGCCTTGGCTGTGTATGAAACCCCTCAGTCCTTGGAGGCTGCCATGTCTTTGGCCATACGTCTGGATAGGTGCCTTCGGGATAGACGGGTGCAACTACATTCTCTGGGGCCTTCTGGTCGGGGTTGTGTACCTTTGCCAGGAGAGTGGTCTAGGGGTGAACCAGTACTGGGTGAGGTGGAGGAACCCATGCAGTTAGGGGGTGTCTCTACATCATACATCTCCCTGGAGATTCGCAAGAAAAAAGGGGTATGTTTTTTTGTGGGAAAAGGGGACACTTTGTTGGGACCTGTCTTTCAATTCTTAAACAAAAGTCTCGGTAGTCTGGAGTTGGATAAACAAGGGGTGCATTTGTGGCCAAACTGCAGTTCCCTCTTTGTCCTGGCAGCAGAGGTGGTGCTAGAGATCAAAACCGAAAAACAATTTGTGTTTGTTGACAGTGGAGCCGGAGTCAGCATGGTTGATGCTGAGTTTGTGAAAACTCATGGTCTTGCTTGCTGTGCTTTAGCTGAACCTATTTCCATCTTTGCCATTGACTCGGCGCTACGTGAACAGAAAGCATTTACTCAGATTGTACATAATGTAAAACTGAGGATGGGGTAAGTTCATTTTGAAATCATCCCTTGCTATGTTCTGGACAATCTTCTTATTCCAATTGTTTTGGGTATCCCTTGGCTTGTTAAACATAATCCGTTAGTGGATTGGCAAACCAGGGAGATTATTGAATGGGGAGATTACTGCCATGAGAACTGTCTGGATGTTTCCATTGCTGCTGTCTCTTTGGAAATATTACCTGCTTTTCTGTCTGGTTTTGAGGATGTTTTTTTGGAGGAGGGGTATGCGGATTTGCCTCCTCATCGTGCTTATGACTGTCCTATTAATCTGACCCCCGGAGCTAAATTGCCGAAGTCCAGACTGTATAATCTTTCTGGCCTTGAGAGACAAGCCATGAAGGATTTCACTGCGGAAAGTCTGGAGAAGGGACATATTAGACCCTCATCTTCGCTCGTGGCAGCAGGGTTCTTGTTTGTGAAGAAAAAAGATGGCGGTCTACGTCCCTGTTTAGATTTCCGGGAATTAAATCAAATTAACATGTATTTGGAAGTCGCCTTGCTACACTCATCAGAAGAGCTTTAAACTAGAACAATGTGGGAAGGGAAGCAAAAGGCCAGAAAAAGCCATACAGCTGACAAATACTATTGAGATCTCTGCTACTGGAAGTGGAAAGGAAGAACAAAGACAAAACAATTTAAATAATAAAAATATGGGAGGAAGAGAAACCAATCACAAACTAAAATGTTTTTATACAAATGCACAAAGCATGGGCAACAAACAAGGAGAATTGGAGCTACTAATGCAGGAAAAGGAATATGATGTCATTGGAATCACTGAAACTTGGTGGGACGATACACATGATTGGAATAAAAGGCTAAAAGGATACAACTTATTTGCAAGAAACAGACTTGATAAACGAGGAGGAGGTGTCGCATTGTATGTTAGAAAAGCGTATATCTGCACAGACATTGAAGCTTCAGAGACTGGGAGTTCTGTGGAAACTGTTTGGGTAAGAATACAAGGAGAGAACAACGGAAAGGACACCATTGTAGGCATTTACTACAGGCCACCTGGGCAAGCTGAAGATATGGATGAACTCTTTATGTATCAAATGACCAAGTTCTCCAAAAAATATGACGTAGTGGTCATGGGAGATTTCAACTATCCAGACATTTGTTGGGAATCTCTCTCAAGTAAAACTAACAGGTCAAGCAAATTCTTATCCTCTCTTGCTGACAACTTTATCTTCCAAAAGGTAGGGGAGAAAACAAGGGGATCTGCTACTTTGGATCTAATCTTTATAAACAGGGAGGAAATGGTTGAGGAGGTAAAGGTGGCTGGGACCCTAGGAGGCAGCGATCATGCTATCATAGAATTTTGGATAACTAGAGGAGGAAGACATGTGAAGACTCAGACTTCAAGGTTAGATTTTAGAAAGGCAGATTTTAAGAGACTCAGAAAGAGAATAGGAGGGATCCAATGGCTGGATGTCCTTAAGGACAAAAATGTCCAGGAAGGATGGGAAATTTTTAAAAATGAGATTCTCAAAGCACAATCGTTAACAATCCCGAAAAGTAGGAAGAATGGGAAGCATTTAAGGAAACCAGGATGGATGAACACAGAACTTAAACACATGCTAAAAAGAAAGAAAGAAATGTTTATTAAATGGAAAGAGGGAGGCATATCTAAAGAAGATTATAATGCAGTCTGCAGATCCTGCAAGGCAATTATCAGGTTAGCTAAAGCTGACAATGAATTAAGGCTTGCAAGAGATGTCAAAAGCAATAAAAAAGGATTTTGGGGGTATGTCAAAAGTAAAAGAAAAGTCAAAGATGCTATAGGATTTTTACAGGATGACAATGGAGAAATGGTAAGAGAGGATGTTGAGAAGGCCGAACTTTTTAATTCCTATTTTGCATCTGTTTTCTCTCAGAAAGAAAATGTAACATCAACTGATCTTCACTGTCCTTTTAAAGGAATAGAGGAATCCAAGTTATCTGTAAACAGAAAGATTGTGAGGGAATATTTAGCTAACATAAATGAGTTCAAGTCTCCAGGTCCAGATGAATTACACCCCAGAGTACTGAAGGAGATCGTAGAAGAAATTTTAGAACCACTCTCCATAATCTTTGAAAATTCTTGGAGAACAGGAGAAGTCTCAGAAGACTGGAGAAGAGCAAATGTTGTTCCTATCTTCAAAAAGGGGAAGAAGGTGGACCCAGGGAACTATAGGCCGGTGAGTCTGACTTCTATACCAGGAAAGATCTTTGAACAAATTATTAAACAACATGTATGTAAGTACATGGATAAGAATGAAGTGATTAACCAGAGTCAGCATGGGTTTGTAACTAACAAGTCATGTCAGACTAACTTAATTTCCTTCTATGACAGAATCACTGACTGGGTGGATCAGGGAAATGCTGTAGATATAGTATATCTTGACTTCAGCAAAGCATTTGACAAAGTATCTCACACCATCCTTATTGAAAAAATGACCAAGTATGCAATGGACCAGGCAACTGTTAGGTGGATTCATAACTGGCTTAGTGATCGGACTCAAAGGGCGGTTGTAAATGGCTTCACATCCAGCTGGATGAATGTCTCAAGTGGGGTACCACAGGGCTCCGTCCTGGGACCTGTATTGTTCAACATCTTTATCAATGATTTAGATGAAGGAATTGAGGGTAAACTGATTAAATTTGCTGATGACACAAAGCTAGGAGGGATAGCTAATACTAGAGAAGAGAGAGAGAGGATTCAAAAAGACCTAAATAAACTGGAGCAGTGGGCAGCAACCAACAGAATGGTTTTTAACAGGGAAAAATGCAAAATACTACATCTGGGCAATAAAAATGAAAAAAGCATATACAGAATGGGAGGAATAGAGCTAAGCAACAGTACATGTGAAAAAGACTTAGGTATACTAATAGATCATAGACTGAACATGAGTCAACAGTGTGATGCAGCAGCAAAAAAGGCAAATACAATTCTGGGATGTATTAACAGAAGCATACAGTCTAGATCACGTGAAGTCATTATCGGTCTTTACTCCTCTTTGGTCAGACCTCATCTGGAATACTGTGTACAGTTTTGGGCACCACATTTTAAAAAAGACATAGACAAACTGGAGCAAGTTCAGAGAAGAGCGACCAGAATGGTGACTGGTCTGCAAACCATGTCCTATGAGGAACGGTTGCAGGATTTGGGAATGTTTAGCTTGCAAAAAAGAAGACTGAGAGGAGACTTAATAGCTGTCTACAAATATGTCAAGGGCTGTCACATTGTAGAAGGATCATCTTTATTCTCATTTGCACAAGGAAAGACTAGAAGCAATGGGATGAAACTAAATGGGAGGAGACACAGATTAGATATTAGAAAAAACTTTTTGACAGTTAGGGTGATTAATGAGTGGAACAGGCTGCCACGAGAGGTGGTGAGTTCCCCTTCAATGGACGTCTTCAAACAGAGGCTGGACAGACATCTGTCTGAGATGATCTAGTGAATCCTGCTTTGAGCAGGGGGTTGGACCAGATGACCCAGGAGGTCCCTTCCAACTCTACCATTCTATGATTCTATGATTCTACCATCCGTGATCCATACCCTCTTCCTTTGATTCCTGATTTGTTCAGCCAAGTTGTGGGAGCTAAGGTATTCTCCAAGTTGGATTTAAGGGGAGACTGGTTAGAATCAGAGAAGGGGACGAATGGAAGACAGCATTCAATACCCCGGAAGGACATTTCGAGAGTCTGGTTATGCCTTTTAGTTTGACCAATGCACCTGCAGTATTCCAGCATTTCATAAATGATATTTTCCATCATTTGGTGGGGAGGTTTGTGGTGGTCTATCTGGATGATATTTTATTCACCTGATTTTGAGACTCATTGGGGGCATGTTAAGCAGGTGCTCCAGATTTTAAGGGATAACAAACTTTATGCCAAACAGGAAAAATGTGTTTTCGCTGTTCAGTTTTTGGGGTACTTGTTGTCATCTTCAGGTTTTCGGATGGATCTGGAGAAGATTCGTGCAGTCCTTAACTGGGGACGTCCCGAGAACCTGAAGACGTTTTCTGGGCTTTACTAATTTTTACAGGAAATTCATCCAAAATTACTGTTATTGTGAAACCCCTTACTGACATGACTAAGAAGGGGTCTGGTGTTTCCAAATGGTCGGATGCTTCCCTCCAGGCCTTTTCTTCCTTAAAGAATCATTTTGCCACTGCACCTATACTCAGTCAACCCAATGTTTCTCAACCCTTTATTGTGGAGGTCGATGCTTCGGATGTTGGGGTTGGGGCTGTGTTGTCTCAGGGTTCGTCCCCTGGTAAATGGCGTCCATGCGCCTTCTTTTCTAAAAAATTGTCTTCAGTTGAGAAAAATTATAACGTGGGTAATAGGGAACTTTTGGCGATCAAATTGGCGTTCGAGGAATGGAGACACTGGTTGGAGGGGGCTGTCCATCCTATTACTGTTATTACTGACCATAAGAACCTGTCATATCTCCAGTCAACTAAATGTCTCAACCCTAGGCAAGCCAGATGGTCCCTGTGTTTTACTAGGTTCAATTTTGTTGTCACTTTTCGTCCAGGGGTCAAAAAGGTCAAGGCTGATGCTTTGTCCCCGAGCTTCCCTGGTGGTGGTGACCATGAGAACCCTGCCCCGATAATGCAGAAAGGGGTATTCATTTCGGCTCTTTACCCTGAACTGGAGTGTGAGGTGTTGGAGGCTCAGGGGAACACCCCTGCCTCCTGCTCTTCAGGAAAGTTATTTGTACCATCTGATCTGCGCCACAAAGTAATCAAGGAACATCATAACTCTGTGCTTGCCGTGCATCCAGGTGGTAAGGCAACTGCGGACCTTCTCTCTCGTCATTTTTGGTGGCCGGGGTTGCATCGGGATGTAATTGAACATGTAGCTGCTTGTAGTATTTGCGCGCATTCTAAGGTTTTGCATGCCTATCTGTCTGATATTCTTCTTCCGCTACCTATCCATAGTAGGCCATGAACACACTTGTCCATGGATTTTATTACTGACCTACCGGTTTCTGCAGGCAAAACGGTGGTTTTGGTGGAAGTAGATAGGTTCAGTAAAATGGTTCACTTCGTCGCATTACCTGCACTTACCAATGCCAAGACACTTGCTCAGGTGTTCATAAATAAGATTGTGAAGCTTCACGGGGTTCCCTCCGATGTGGTGTCTGATCGGGGGACCCAGTTTGTTTCCAAGTTCTGGAAGGCATTCTTTTCTCAACTGGGGGTGCAGCTGTCCTTTTCCTCTGCCTTCCACCCTCAGTCGAATGGTCAGATCGAGCGTGTCAATCAGAACTTGGAGACATACCTCAGGTGTTTCGTCTCTGAAAATCAGGAGGATTGGGCATCCTATGTATCACTGGCAGAATTTGCCATCAATAATCATCGTCAAGAATCCACGGGCAGGTCACCGTTCTTCGGTGCATACGGTTATCTTCCACAGTTTAATACCTTCAGTGGGGGAGGAGCTTCAGGAGTTCCTGAGGAGGAACGGTTTGCTTCGTCGCACTCCTCGGTATGGCAGGGTGTTCTGTGTAATTTAAAGACCATGGGAGACAGGTATAAACGTATGGCTGACAGAAAAAGCTTGCCAGGTCCGGACCTGAATGTGAATGACTTTGTGTGGTTGTCTACCAGGAATATAAGATTGAAAGTTCCTTCTTGGAAGCTGGGACCTAGGTTTATTGGTCCCTATAAAATAACTGGCGTCATTAACCCAGCAGCATTTCATCTTGAACTTCCTCAGGCCCTTAAGGTCCACAATGTGTTGCACAGGTCTTTACTCAAAAGGTATGTGGAGCCTCTTGAGCCTTCACCTCTACCACCACCCCCAGTAATGGTTGATGGTAATCTGGAGTTCCAGATTTCGAGGATTGTAGGAAAGTAGGGTGAGGCATGCGATCGGCGATAGCTGAGGAGGCTCTATTGGAACATTAGTTGAGACAGGGTGATGCTAGACCAGACTAGGAGGTCTCCACTTCCCCTTTTCCCTAGTGTCTGGGCTCCCTCTCCCTTTTCCCTCTGTGTTGCACTTATATCTGGCGTGACACATAAAGGTGGTAACATTTATTCAACATTGTCCTACTTCTGATCATTAAAGTCTACCACCCAATACTATTTTTTGTGGTTTTCAAAAATCAGTCCCTAAGAATCGCAACTGTTGGGAAAATAATTATAGATTGTAAGGCATATCACAGGTTGACCAAGAAGCGTAATTGCTCCAGAGCTTTGCCAGATATGGTGTCATGCCTTCCTCTAGATCAGTGATGTCAACCTCAAGCACACAGAGGGCCAAAATGAAAAATTGGACAAAGTCGTGGGCCAACCAGTATACAGTATAATCTGCCCTCCATACAGAATAATGGACCCCACATAGTCTTCCATGCAGAATAATGGGTCTCCCATAGTCCTCCATACAGAATAATGGGCCCCACATAGTCCTCCATACTGTATAATGGGACCATATAGTCCTCCATACAGTATAATGGTCCCACATAGGGGTGGTGGTTCTGGTGTCGCGGGCCAAATATAATGATCCTGCGGGCCAGATTTGGCCCACGGACCAGAGTTTGCCATGTATGCTCTAGATCAACAATAGATAATATTAGCTTAAACTAGCATAAATTTGACTGATTTTTTCCGATGTTTTGATGTACAGTAAGTCATTAGAGAACTTCGCTCATAGTCTTTTTTGTCTTGATTTCCATATGAAATTAAGTTTACAATTCTATCTAAAGTCTGTGAAGAAAACGATATTTTTTGACACAACCACATCTTAATTTCTGCTTCGATGTTTTCACTGCTTTAGTTAGACATAAGCACTTGTACTATGGACTATAAGAAATTCTACTGTAAGCAAGTATGACAGGTTTCAGTGAACGTTTGAATAATCTGTGCCTAGGTTGTAAATGATGCATATACTGTAGCGTTACATAGTAAATATTTATGCTGCATAAAAAACAATAATCATTAAGTAAAATTGAAAGACCCAAATGTATCACTATATCTCCAGAAGTTGCTAAACAATTCATGGCTGTCTGTAAAATAGGAAGAAATCTTGTCCGACGGGCACTCACTGCCATGTTGATTTCCTTCTGGGCTTTGTTGAAGGAAGTAATTAAACTTCACGCTATAATTTGCCAGGAATGTTGAGCACATATAAATATGCACAGCGCATAATCAGAACAGGCCCTGGATGATGGCTGAAAGCTGCATTGGCCTGGCACGTTCTGTGTAAGGTTAAGTAGAAAAACAGGATGCCACTCTGCCAACAGTAAATGACAGGTCACCAAATCATAAAGCGTCCAAAATGCAGCAATAACAGCATGGCTGAAAATATATTCTGGAAAACAAAGTGCTATCAAAAGGGCCTATCTTTCAACCGTCTCAGCACAGTCGCAAGAAAAACATTAATTTAATTATGTATGTAGCTTGATTCAATTTATTTGGTTTCCTAAATATTCTATTTTTTAAGCAACCAATTTATGCAGGTTGTTTAGAAAATGATAAGCGCAGTAGATGTTCAGCAGCTGGTTAATCCATGTTTTGGGAAATATTATACAAAAAAATGGCATACAGTATTTAGTACACTACCAACATTATTGTCAAGGTTTATCCAAGTTGCAGAAAAGATAAGAAAACCTCTAAATTAAATTTAAACGCCATCCATACATTACTTGAAACAGGCACCTCACCTTAGTGTGTGCCTACCAAATAAAAATTAAAGGAGCAGTGTCCTCTTAATGTCTTATTCCAGGAGGCCACATGTGGCCCACAATGCCATTCTTTGCAGCCTACAACTATGTGGTCTTGGACTTGCTTGTCTACGTCTATTTGCTGCTAAAATGTATTTTACATGTCAAAAAGAAAAGGAGTAGTGGCAGTGTGATCCATAAACTGGAAGAATGGCAGTCCGCTAACTCATGTATTGCACTCTAGAACAAAGTAGATGAGGTGCCATGACAAGTAAGTCTCATTGCCATGCATACAGTGGGGAAAATAATTGCCATGCAATTACAGAGCTCAGACGTTGCCTGTAGTTATTGACTTTGTGTTTGCAGACACTGCAGCAGGGATTTTGGCCCACTCCTCCTTATAGATCTTCTTCAGATCTTTCAGGTTTCAGGGCTTTCACTGGGCAACATTGAGTTTCAGCTCCCTCCAAAGATTTTCTATTGGATTCAGGTCTGAAGACTGGTTAGGCCACTCCAGGAACGTGAAATGCTTCTTACAGAGCCACTCCGTAGTTACCTTGGTTGTGTGTTGTCATGCTAGAAGACCCAGCCACAACCCATTTTCAATGATCCTACTGAGGAAAGGAGGCTGTTGGCCAAAATCTCCCGATACATGACTACATCCGTTCTCCCTTCAATACGGAGCAGTCATCCTGTCCTGTTTGCAGAAAAGTACCCCCAAAGTACGATGTTTTCCCCACCATGCTTCACAGTTGGGACAGTGTTCCTGGGATCCTTTTTCTTCCTCCAAACATAGCAAACATGGCAAGTGGAGTTGATACCAAAAAGTTCTATTGTGGTCTAATCTGACCACATGACCTTATTCCATGCCTCCTCTGGATCATCCAGATGGTCATTGGTGAACTTCAAACGGGTCTGGACATGTACTGCCGTGAGCAGGGGGAACTTGCGTGCCTTGCAGGATTTTAATCCATGATGGCGTAATGTGATACTAATGGTAATGTTTGAGACTGTGGTCCCAGCTCTCTTCAGGTCATTGACTAGGTCCGTGTAGTTCTGGGATGATTCCTGACCTTTCTCGGAATCATCCTTACCCCACGAGGCAAGGTCTTACATGGATCTCTAGACCGAGGAAGATTGACACTCATCTTGTGTTTCTTCCATTTTCTAACAATTGTGCCAAAAGTTGTTGCCTTCTCACCAAGCTGCTTGCCTATTGTCCTCTAGCCCATCTCATCCTTGTGCAGGTCTACAATTTTGTCCCTGGTGTCCTTAGACAGCTCTTTGGTCTTGGCCAGGGTGGAGAGGTTGGGGTGTGATTGATTGAATGTGGGCAGATGTATTTTATACAGGTAATAAGTTCAAACAGGTGCAAGTAATACAGGCAATGAGTGCAGAGTAGGAGGGCTTCTAAAAGAAAAACTAACAGGTCTGTAAGAGGCAGAATTCTTGCTGTTTTTCTGGTGATCAAATACTTATTTTATGCAATAAAAAGCAATTTAATTATTTAAAAATCATACAATGTGATTTTCTATTTTTTTATTTTTAGATTCGGTCTCTCACAGGTGAAGTACCTACGATAAAAATTACAGATCTCTCCATTCTTTGTAGGTGGGAAAACTTGCAAAATCGTCAGTTTATCAAATACTTATTTTCCCCACTGTATGTATGGCTTCTTTTTTTATTTTTTTTACTGTAGTGAGCTGCCATTTTGGCAGCTCACATAAACTACAATAGAGAGAACCATGCGGGCATCATCTCTTTCATATGGAGTATAAACTGGGAGATCTCAAGTATAGAAGAAAAACCAGCAAAAAAAGGCAGCAGTGTTTACCTGCCCAGATCTTCAAAGCCAAATGCACTACCAGGATGCAGCAGACCCACATAAAGATGGCGGATACACAGGTGCAAAATACTGATGAAACAATCACAACCTACCATTTCATGGAGGGGGTGACTGTTTAGTATTAGAATTGCACAAAGATAGGCTGGCTTTTCTTGAATTTTTGGGGGAATTTTAATTCTTCTTAGGGTGGTTTTTGCTGTGAGTGTTTAGAGTAAGACTCGTAAGCATGAGGACCCTTGACGCGGGTTACGAGCTTACGTATTTTGGCCAAAATATCAACTAATACCTCATATATTATATATATGTATTTTTGCACACTTTTATTCCAGAGTGCACCCAGGCCCATTAGTGCGGGTATTGTAAACTAGGGTGTCTGTTCCCAGGAGGTGCACTTGGATAGTACCGGGCAGCCCGCCTAGTCGAATAGTATGGGCGTAACTAATAAGCTATAAGCCGGATACTGTGCACTACCCTAGTGTGAACAGCACCCTATACAAGCCTATCTTTGTGCAATTCTAATACTAAGCAGTCACCCCCTCCATGAAATGGTAGGTTGTGAGTGATTGTTTCATCAGTATTTTGCACCTGTGTATCCGCCATCTTTATGTGGGTCTGCTGCATCCTGGTAGTGCATTTGACTTTGAAGATCTGGGCAGGTAAACATTGCTGCCTTTTTTGCTGGTTTTTCTTCAATTTTTGGGGGAATTTTAATTCTTCTTAGTGTGGTTTTTGCTGTGAGATCTCAAGTATAACATATGCATATTCCCAGCCACATTTCAACTAGATGTGCGTGGCCTCACTTATAGTGGGTACAGAAAGTAGTCAGACCCCTTTAAATTTTTCAGTCTTTGTTTCATTGCAGCCATTTGGTAAATTCTAAAAGGTTCATTTTTTTCTCATTAAAGTACACTCTGCACCACTTTTTGACTGAAAAAACAGAAATGTAGAAATTTTTGCAAATTTATTAAAAAAGAAAAACTGAAATATCACATGGTCATAAGTATTCAGACCCTTTGCTCAGCATTGAGTAGAAGCACCCTTTTGAGCTAGTACAGCCGTGAGTCTTCTTGGGAATGATGCAACAAGTTTTTCACAGCTGGATTTGGGGATCCTCTGCCATTCTTCCTTGCAGATCCTCTCCAGTTCCGTCAGGTTGGATGGTGAACGTTGGTGGACAGCCATTTTCAGGTCTCTCCAGAGATGCTCAATTGGGTTTAGGTCAGGGCTCTGGCTGGGCCAGTCAAGAATGGTCACAGAGTTGTTCTGAAGCCAGTCCTTTGTTATTTTAGCTGTGTGCTTAGGGTCATTGTCAAATAATTCATTGAGTGAGACCGTGCACGTCTAGTTGGAATGGAACCGGAAGTCCGCATATCGCGTACATGCGGTCACATGACTGGGGTAGATACGATGTTTTGATCGCCTGTTATTGCATTTTATTGCAATGTTATGGGGACCAAAAAAAAGTAATTCTGGCATTTTGATTTTTTCTCATTACGCCGATCATATTAATTATTTTTATATATTGATAAATCAGACAATTCTGAACATGGCGATACCAAATATGTGATTTTTGTTTATTATTTTATCTTGAATGGGGCGAAAGGGGGGTGATTTAAACTTTTATTTTTTTATGTTTTTAGTATTTTTAAAAACATTTTTTTTTACTTTTTACATGCTTCAATAGTCTCCATGGGAGATTAGAAGCTGCGATCATCAGATTACCTGTGTGTATCAGAAATGCTCACTTGCTATCAGTGCCAACCGCTTGGGCGGCTCTCATAACATCCTGGCAATGACAACTGCAGGGGTCTCCTGCAGACCCCGGGTTGTCTTGCCAACCCATCAGCAACCCATGGTCATGTGACACGGATGCCGATTGGTGGGACTAGTGACGTCCTTCCGCCTTGGCCATGTTAAATGTCGCTGTCAGAGATTGACAGCAGCATTTACCATGTTAGAGCTGCGGGTGGATCACGATTCCACCTGCGGCTGTTAAGGGCACATGACAGCTGATCAGATCACCGGGAAGGTGCGGGCTCATCGCCGGAGCCCTCTCCAAAGGGAGAGACACGCCATGTGCCGTACATGTATGGCACATGTCGTGAAGGGGTTAAGTGGGATGGACAGCATGGTGGCTCAGTGATTAGCACTGCAGCGTTGCAGCACTGGGGTCTTGGGTTCAAACCGCACTAAGGACAACATCTGCAAGGAGTTTGTATGTTCTCCCTGTATTTGCATGGGTTTCCTCCAGGTACTCTGATTTTCTCCCACAGTCCAAAGACATACTGATATGGAATGTAGATTGTGAGCCCCAATGGGGACAGCGCCAATATTGTCTGTAAAGTGCTGTGGAATTAATGGTGCCATATAAGTGAGTAAAATAAATAAAAAAATTTAACTCACCGGACGTCTATTTAGCAGTCATTGTTCTAAGCAGTCAATTCTGGTCTTGATAAAAATCATGGCAGCAACAGCACTAGAGAAGTGGGGGGCTTGAAGGGGTAAGCAACACTTCTTTTTATTTTATCCCATCCTACTGGCCACTTACTGTAAAACCATCATCTTTTTTACAGTTATGGTATGTTATACAGTCTGTCCCCTCTTTTTTTTTCCTTTATCCTAGTACTTGTCCCATATGTTTTTAAATTAGCAGGCGACTGCAAAAAATGGTCCCACCTATTTCGTTCACAGCTTTTTGTCTGACGTTACATGGTAAGTGAGATTTTTAGATCAGTTTACTTGGTGTTGGTTCTGTGTAGAGGACATTGCTGCTGTGGTGTTGTGTCTATGGGTTGGTGTGGCGAACAGCCGTAAGGCTTTGCCTGTCACCATGGGTGATGTGAGGCTTCTTAGTTGCTTTCCGTGCTACCGCAGTGTTGCAGAGGTGGTCACCGCACAGTGCTACACCTAAGAGATTCGCTATAATGTAGCAGTGGGCTTACACATTCTGATCAAAATGTTACCTAAGAACCTTGCGTTCAGTTTTGGAAAATTTGCTTAGTCGCAGTACATCAATGTGTAACATTTGAATGTTCGGTGGCGATGCGGGTCTGTTTTTTTTTGAAAGTCCCTTATGTTTTCTCTATTGTTCAGTTGGTGAAACAGCAGCCGTTCACATTCTCATCGCTGTTTTATATCACATCGCACTTTAGCAAGAAAGTCAATAAAATCAAGATAAAGTTAAATCAATATTAAATATGTTTTATATTTGTAACACAAAATATAATTTAATAATTAGATTTCATCCCAAAGTTTCACTCCTGCCTTGCTTCCATGTATACCTGCGTGAATAGTCAAACATACCTACAACCGAGCATTCTGTTAGCCTAAGGCCAATTAAATAAGAAATCATAACAAGATATCTAGAGAATTTTTACAGAGATACAAATCATTTTTTTAGCTCAAGAAAAGAAAATTAGAAAGTTGCTGCAGAAGACCACACTTGCAAGAACAGATAATTTCATCAGTTATCCTAAGATTTCACACTTTGCAAATCATAGTTGATATTAATAATAGCAGATAAGATGATCAGCACATTTTATTTTATTAACTTTTACACTTTCTGATGAAAGAATTAATATTTACCAACCAATTTAATTTTAAAGAGAAGATTTCCATCCTGTTTAAAATATATATGACATAGAATTTTTAATATATTAGTGGAGTTTCTAGGTTCAAAATATATCCCTCCCAAGAAACAATGTAACACCACGCACAATACACAATCATAGCTCTCAGAGGATAGATAGTGTAGTAGATGTACTTGCAGTCCTATGTAAGACCAAATAACACACAGTGATAACTCTGAGTATAATTAATTTAATAAAACCGCGTCTGAGTGTCCACCTCCAGTAGGCGTATACTGCCAAAAATGATGCATGTCAGAGCCAGGGGCGGTTTAAGAGTAGCTAGGGCCCCGAGCAGTTTAGAAGGTGTGGGCCCCCCAGGTATCCGATGTATGATGTGACATGTCACATGATTTCCTTTGATAGATCATGTGATAGGTCATGTGAGTAACACACATGTGCTCTGGTACATATCTCTAGATACAAAATGACAGAGATTGCGGCACGTGCCACGCAATTTTTTCCTTCATGTACAGCACTATGCATAACATTGCGCTATACAAAATAGAGCAGGGGTGGGAGATTAATTTTCCCACAGGCCACATGAGAGACCTTGATTGTTGTGGAGGTCAAACCAATAGGCTGAAATTAATTCTGTTCAATATTAATATTAACATATTAATAATAATTATTAATTTTTATAATAATTGTATGACTTAATATTAAGCAGAATTAAGTATGCTGACATCCCCTATATACAGTATGAGCCTGTCCACAGTCCCCCTATATACAGTATGAGCCCCGACATAGCCCCTCAATCAGCAACCAAAGCAATCAACCTATGGGATCCTTATACATGTAAACCATAACAAAAAAAAACCTTAAAAAATGTTCTCTTTATTTAGTTAGTTTAAAAACCCATATACCTCATAGTCACGTTACTATGAATGGATATATGTACAGTACAGACCAAAAGTTTGGACTCAACTTCTCATTTAAAGTTTTTTCTGTATTTTCATGACTATGAAAATTGTGCATTCACACTGAAGGCATCAAAACTATGAATTAACACATGTGGAATTATATACTTAACAAAAAAGTGTGAAACAACTGAAAATATGTCTTATATTCTAGGTTCTTCAAAGTAGCCACCTTTTGCTTTGGTGACTGCTTTGCACACTCTTGGCATTCTCTTGATGAGCTTCAAGAGGTAGTCACCGGAAATGGTTTTCACTTCACAGGTGTGCCCTGTCAGGTTTAATAAGTGGGATTTCTTGCCTTATAAATGGGGTTGGGACCATCAGTTGTGTTGTGCAGAAGTCTGGTGGATACACAGCTGATAGTCCTACTGGATAGACTGCTAGAATTTGTATTATGGCAAGAAAAAAGCAGCTAAGTAAAGAAAAACGAGTGGCCATCATTACTTTAAGAAATGAAGGTCAGTCAGTGCGAAAAATGTGGAAAACTTTGAAAGTGTCCCCAAGTGCAGTTGCAAAAACCATCAAGCGCTACAAAGAAGCTGGCTCACATGAGGACCACCCCAGGAAAGGAAGACCAAGAGTCACCTCTGCTTCTGAGGATAAGTTTATCCCAGTCACCAGCCTCAGAAATCGCAGGTTAACAGCAGCTCAGATTAGAGACCAGGTCAATGGCACACAGAGTTCTAGCAGCAGACACATCTCTTCAACAACTGTTAAGAGGAGACTTTGTGCAGCAGGCCTTCATGGTAAAATAGCTGCTAGGAAACCACTGCTAAGGACAGGCAACAAGCAGAAGAGACTTGTTTGGGATAAAGAACACAAGGAATGGACATTAGACCAGTGGAAATCTGTGCTTTTGTCTGATGAGTCCAAATTTGGGATCTTTGGTTCCAACCACCGTGTCTTTGTGCGACGCAGAAAAGGTGAACGGATGGACTCTACATGCCTGGTTCCCACCGTGAAGCATGGAGGAGGAGGTGTGATGGTGTGTGCTTAGCTGGTGACACTGTTGGGGATTTATTCAAAATTGAAGGCATACTGAACCAGCATGGCTACCACAGCATCTTGCAGCGCATGCTATTCCATCCGGTTTGCGTTTAGTTGGACCATCATTTATTTTTCAACAGGACAATGACCCCAAACACACCTCCAGGCTGTGTAAGGGCTATTTGACCAAGGGGGAGAGTCATGGATTGCTACGCCAGATGACCTAGCCTCCACAGTCACCAGACCTGAACCCAATCGAGATGGTTTGGGGTGAGCTGGACCGCAGAGTGAAGGCAAAAGGGCCAACAAGTGCTAAGCATCTCTGGGAACTTCTTCAAGATTGTTGGAAGACCATTTCTGGTGACTACCTCTTGAAGCTCATCAAGAGAATGCCAAGAGTGTGCAAAGCAGTCAACAAAGCAAAAGGTGGCTACTTTGAAGAACCTAGAATATAAGACATATTTTCAGTTGTTTCACACATTTTTGTTAAGTATATAATTCCACATGTGTTAATTCATAGTTATGATGCCTTCAGTGTGAATGTACAATTTTCATAGTCATGAAAATACAGAAAAATCTTTAAATGAGAAGGTGTGTCCAAACTTTTGGTCTGTACTGTATGTAAATATTGTAAGATGGCCATCGGACAGGTCCTTGAGGGGAGATATGTATCACCGAGGTTGGTAGCTTCAGTGATGTAAACCAGGGAAAAGCATGCTCCAGCACACGTAGTGCTTAGAGGGTTAATTGGGCGTATCAGGGCCGGTTTTTACGAGCAGTCATAAGAGTTGGGAGAGACTGGCTGCTCACATGTCCCAACTCCAGGACGTGTAAATAAAACGGAGACCGAGTGTCTCATTCAGTGTCTGTGGAGGTGTGGAGACTTCTAGGGTGTTTTCTGCTAAAGGACACGGACCATGAGCAGGCGAACCTGCCATATTGTATGGACTGTTTATTTTCTGTTTTTGTTACTCTGTGCCGGACAAGGCTGTCTTTCGTTTACTTCTAAAAGTGCGGTTTATGAAGGTACAATAAACCTGCCTTGGACATTTTTAAAGAAACCGTTCCCTGTGCCTACCTCTAACATGGCTGAGTGAGTACCAAAACCCTACAATTGGTGGCGAATGCGGGCACAAATCCCAAGGGGCAGTGTGTCTACTACAGGAAACTGTTTTATGTCCCGGGTGAAGGCCGCCAGCCAGCAAGGGACGTCCAGCAGCATGGAGAAGCTGATAATGCAACTGGTGCAGGCTAATCTCCAGCAGCATAAACAGAAGCAGGAGTGGCAACAGCAGCAAATGCAGCAACTGCAGCACAAGCAGCAGATGGAGCTCCTAGCCGAGGTGATCCGTGGCAAGGCAACCTCACCACCCCAAGTCCACATGATGACTCACACCTCAGGAAGACGGTAAGGAGAGCATTACAAAAGATGTCCCTAGGTGATGACGTCAAGGCGTTCCTGACTATATTTGAAATGGCGGAGGAACGAGAGAAATTGCTTGCCTCCGGAGCATTGGGCAGAGGTCCTGACACCATATTTAACAGATGAGCCGCAGAAAGCCTATTATGACTTGGCATTGCAGGATGCAAAAGAGTACGGCAAGTCGGCAAGTTAAGAACGGAGATCTTGGCGCGCTTGGGAGTGACTCTGACAGTCAGGGAGCAATGGGTGCACCACTGAGCCTATTGCAGTGACAAACCTCCCCGGTCCTAAATATTTGACCTCCTACTCCTACACCTGGTCCAAAAGTGGTTGCAACCTGAATCTTCCTCCCCAGCACAGATGGTGGAGAGGGTCGTCATGGACAGGTTCATCCATTCCCTTCCGAGGTCAGTGCAAGCCTGGGTTGCCCAGGGAGAACCCCTGTAACACCGATGGCCTGGTGGGGTTGGTGGAAAAGGTACCAGGTGGTGGAGAGTTCCTTGGGAAAGCCAGGGGTCATAGAGTCTCCATACTGGCATTCCCAAAAGGAGGCGGACACTCAAAAGAGGGGAACTAGAGCCACATCTGGTGGCGTCCTAGAGCCCAGGAGTCTGAGTTACTGCCAAAGGTCCCACCCAATAACATAGTATGTTGGAGATGTCACACATAGCCACCCGTTGCCCCATGACAAACGAGCCAATGGACTGCAGCACAGTATGGCGCTGTTTGTACTTTGCATATCCTGCCTGCAGTGCTGTCCCTTAACCAGACGAGGGACCGCAAGCATGCCCCATGTCAGTGAATGGAGTGCAAGTGACTGCTCTGTTAGACTCGGGGAGTTTGGTAAACCTAGTAAGGGCCACAATTCCTCATCAGCTGGTTCCGGGGAAAAAGGTCGGCGTCCTTAGACACAAACTGTGGCACAGAGTCCCATGAGATGAGAGCAGTCAAGGACCTTTTGCACCCTGTTATAATAGGGCAGGACTTTGCCTTGTTTTAGGACTTTTGGGAGAATAGGAGGACGCCTGGTTGTCCGGACAACAATCAAGTCGCACCAAAAGAAACCTCATCGCAGGCCGCAGCTGACTGGTTTCCCTTTTGTGTGCTGGTTGGGGATAAGGATGAGGCAGCATCCTAGGAAGCTAACATCCCTGAACTGGAGGTGTCTGGAGGAAACTTTGGAACTGCCCAGCTCAGGGACTTAATTCTAAAAGGGGCGCTTGATAATGTAATGTTCCTAATGGTGTTGCTCAAGAACCGGGGGCTGACACCGGATATCCGTACTGTGCCGCAAATGGGGAGTTACTATATTCGGTCACCAAGCTCAGAGGGGAGGTAATCAAGCAGTTATTAGTGCTAGGGCCATACAGATGCAGGGTGTTAGATATGGCCCATACACATGTGTTGGGTGGTCATCTGGGGGTAGAGAAAACCCAGGAAGGGATCCTCCAGAGGTTCTATTGGCCCGGTTGTTACAGAGAAATTGTAAATTATTGTAAGTCCTGTCCCACCTGCCAGCTCACCTCCCCGGTGGCTCACTTCCATAGCCCCTTAGTGCCATTGCGAATCGTTGAGGTGCCATTTGATCACATAACCATGGATCTAGTGGGACCCCTGGTCAAGTCTGCCAGAAGACATCAGTATATCCTGGTGGTACTGGACTATGCTACATGGTATCCAGAGGCCGTGCCACTACGGAACTCCTCTGCCAAATGTATAGCCCAGGAGTTGGTCCACATCTTCTCTAGAACAGGGTTGCCTAAGGAGATCCTAACTGACCAAGGGACCCCATTTATGTCAAGGGTGATGAGGGAGTTGTGCAGGACCCTGCAGATCACACAACTCAGGACCTCAGTCAACCACCCCCAGACAGATGGCTTAGTGGAGAGGTTTAATAAAACCTTGAAGGCCATGTTAAAGAACGTCGTAGAGAAAGACGGCCGGGACTGGGACTGTCTACTGCCATACCCTCTGTTCTCCATTAAAGAAGTTCCTCAGCCCTCTACTGGATTCTCCCCATTTGAGCTGTTATATGGCTGACACCCCCACGGACTCCTGAACATAGCAAAGGAGACCTGGGAGGCGGAGTCTACACCCTACAGGAGTGTGATCGAACATGTGGCCCAGATGCAAGAGAGGATTGCAGAGGTGATGCCCATTGTAAAAGAACACCTCCTCAAAGCACAAGAGGCACAGTCAAGGGTGTACAAATGATTGGCGAGACACTTCAACCCTGGGGATCGGGTACTGGTGCTGGTACCTACAGTAGAGAGCAAATTCCTGGCTAAGTGTCAGGGCCCCTATGAAGTAGTGGAAAAGGTTGGTGATGTCAACTATAAAGTCCACCAACCAGGGAGAAGGAAGTCCTACCAGGTGTACCACGTCAACCTGATTAAGCCATGGCGAGATAGGGAGCCCTTGGAAGCTCCATGTTTGGTGGTGAAGACGTAAGCTGATGTGGGAGAGGTCAAGGTGGCAGAGTCACTGTCACATGCCCAAAAACAACAGGGACCTGTTCTCGGATCTAACAGGGTGTACTCAGATCATAGACCATGAGGTGCTTACGGAGCCTCATGTCTGAGTAAACTTGAAGCCATACCGGATTTCTGAAGCCCGCCAAGATGTAATCTTGAAAGAGGTGAAGCACATGCTGGGTCTAGGAGTCATTGAAGAGTCCAAGAGTGGTTGGTCCAGTCCCACAGTTTTAGTGCCAAAACCAGATAGAGAATGGCGGTTCTGCAATGACTATAGGAAACTCAACGAGGTCTCAAAGTTCGACATCTACCCAATGTCAAGGGTAGACGAACTGATTGAAAGGTTAGGACCGGCCAGGTACATTACCACCCTTGACCTCACAGAAGGATATTGGCAAATATCAACATCCCAAGATGCAAAAGAGAAGACGGCCTTCTCAATGCCAGACGGATGATCCCAATACACAAGGATGCCGTTTGGGTTGCAAGGAGCCCCAGCTACCTTCCAGAGAGCCATGGACTGGATTCTAGCTCCCCACAAGAAGTACGCAGCAGCCTACCTGGATGATATCGTGATCTACAGCCAGGATTGGGGAAGCCATTTGAGTAAAGTCCAGGCGATATTCGATGCTCTGCGAAAGGCGGGCTTTTCCATCAACTCGAACAAATGTGCCATGGGCATGGAGGAAACCAGATATTTGGGCTATGTCGTACGCAGAGGCATGATAAAACCCCAAACAAATAAAGTTGAAGCAATCCAGGGTTGGCCACAACCTCTCTTTAAAAAAAAGCAGGTCAGAGTGTTCCAGGACATCGTGGGCAATTACCACCGGTTCATCCCAAACTTCGCCATGATAGCCGCCCCTTTGACAGACCTCCTTAAAGGGACAAAATTTGCTATAGCTAAGTGGTCTCCAGAAGCTGAGACGGCCTTCCAGGAACTAATGCAAGTCCTGTGTAAACAGCCAGTGTTGGTGGCACCAGATTTCTCTAAAGAGTTTGTGGTCCAAACGGATGCGTCAGATACCAGCCTGGATGCTGTCCTGTCACAGGGGATGAACGGGGAAGAGCACCCCATAATGTATTTAAGCCGGAAGCTGAAAGTTTAAAAATTTAGCAGCAATTTTGAATTTTTTCAAAGAAATTTAAAAAACTTATTTTTTAGGGACCTATTCAGTATTGAATTGACTTTGGGGGACCTATATATCGGAAAATCCCTAAAAGTGATACCATTTTATAAACAGCACCCTTCAATATATTAACTGCTGTCAGGTTGTTAATTAACCTTTCGGGTGCTTTATGAGGAATTAATGCAAAGTGGCATTACCGGAATGAGAAAATGTTATTTTTGACACCTAAATGTATCTAACGTCTGAACAGGTCACTAAAGCCAGCAGCCTCCAAGGCCATTATTTGGCGGAGATTTAGCATGACAAACATCAGGACTACACAATCATGATCCCAGGGTGTCAATTAGGTTAAAGAGGGAGCCCTCACACTCTGTTAACCATCTAGATGCTGTAGTCACTATTGACAGCAGTATCTAAGGGATTAAACGGCCATGGTCAGTGCCAACATCGATCGTGGTTGATGCTGCAGAGTGTCAGCTATAGTGTACAGCTGACGTCTGCTGCATTTTCACCCATCGGTGGATGCTATTGTCTTATATGTTAGGCCAGAAAAAAGACGCATTGCTGATTACTAAGGTAGTAAAACTCATAAATAGGGCACAAAAAAATAGGGATATAACTGCTAGAAATAAAAGGGACCCCATATAGCTATCAATTCACCATGCCCCCGACGTGTTTCTCCATTATCGGTACTGGTTCATCAGGAGGCTCAAGAAGTGGGTCATCAGAAAGAAGCTTGTTGAAGTCATGACGCTTGGATGTCAGCGTGATAATATGCCGATAAAGGGTGTGAGGCAGTGACCGGGATCGTATACGAGGGACGTTATACAGTATATCCCCCAGAATGTGTACAGAGATCTATTAAATCCATTGGAGTGCATTGCGGTCACAAACTCACCTGCGGCTGCAATGCAGGAATGAAGGTGAGCATTGACCTGGTCAGGCTATCTGCCTAAGGCAGATAATAAAAAAACCCGGCAGGGCCTTCATTTCTTTGAGGAGGCTACAGAAAGGCAGTGGGGCGGCCTCCTCCCTCCAACCCGGGTTTTCCAGTGGCTCTTGCCACAGGTCCTTTAAAAACCCTACATTAAGGATTAGTGTTGTATAGTGTTGGGACCTGCTAGGAACATAGGAGGAAAGCTTAACGGGCCTGTGTGTAGCTGAACCTACGCCTGGGAAGGCTCTGTACCCTTCAGGCTCTGAGCGGCCCGGCGTGTCCGTGCCCACGGCAACCGTTGTTATGGACTGATGTTACCCGGCTGCGAACCGGAGGACTTTCTGTTTTACCCTTGAGTGCTGGATAAAAGCGGCTTATGTTGGACTTGGTTGGGTCACTGCCTCAGTTACTACACGGTGTTAACACCGCCGCCTTACAAGGGGGAAACATGTTGAGGGCTTAGAGGACATAACTCTATGCTCTCTAAGTCCTATGTAACAACACAGATATTACACCGTGATAATTTCTGAGTAATGATAATGTATTACATGTTGCCTGCAGTCCTATGGACCGCAGCGATAACACTGTGATAACTCTTTGAGCGGGGCCGGCTCCAGGTTTTTGTGGGCCCTGGGAGAAAGAGTCTCAGTGGGCCCCTTTAACACATACCACGATTCATGATGCACAGATACAGCAGAGAAATATATATATAGTACAATGCCGAAGATTTCACTTCTTATATTACATGACCGATATCTATTGTAAATTCCACAATAGCTCAGAAACCGGTGAATCACTCCACACAGAATACTGGCCCCCATAAAATGCTCCATACAGGATACTGGCCACCATATAACGCTCCATACAGGATACTGGCCCCCATATAACGCTCCATGCAGGCTGTGCCCCAACATAATGCTCCAAGCAGGCTGTTCCCCCCACATAATGCCTCATGCAGGCTGTTCCACCCACATAATGCCCCATGCAGGCTGTTCTCCCCTTATAATGCCCCATGCAGGATGTCGCCTCCCTTTATAATGCCTCATGCATTATGTCACCCCCCTTATAATGCCCCATGCAGGATGTCACACCCCTCCCCCTTATAATGCCCCATGCAGGATGTCACTTCCCCCCCATATAATGCCCCATGGAGGATGTCACTTCCCCCCCTTTTAATGCCCCATGCAGGATGTCACTTCCCCCCTTTTAATGCCCCATGCAGGATGTCACCCCCCCTCCCTTATAATGCCCCATGCAGGATGTCACCCCCCTCCCTTATAATGCCCCATGCCTCCATACATTAAAAAAAAAATCAAATACTCACCTCACTCCTCACCTTCTGCCGTTGCTCTGGACTCCATTTCTGGGGCGGCTGACGGCTGGTGTTTCTAGCCTGGGAGGGGGCCAATATTCCTGGCACCCTTCCTGGGCTATTAATATCAGCCCCCAGCTGTCTGCCTAGCCTTTGCTAGCTATTAAAATAGGGGGGACCCCACATCATTTTTTTGGGGGGTCCCCCATTTTAATAGCTAGTAAAGGCTAGGTATTCAGCTGGGGGCTGATGTTAGTAGCCTGGGAAGCTCCATGGGTATTACCCCCTTCCCAGGCTTCAAACATCTGCCCCAGCCGTCTGCTTAACCTCCGCTAGAGACTAAAATTACGGGGAACCCCATGTCAATTTTCTTTTTAATAAATCCTTTATTTTAACACTAAATGACAAGTACAGTAATCAACACTATCACTGTACTTCTTATATATGTGACTGACATGTTTCTATGTATCTAATCTATGTGTGATGCTCTATTCTTTCTGTTATAAATTGTCGGGTACCGATGCTGAATTGCCGGCCGGCTTTTTTAAAGAGACGGTGCATGAAAACACTATTATTTTTTTAATAAATCCTTTAACACTAAATGACAAGTACAGTAATTAACACTGTCACTGTACTTCTTATATATGTGACTGACATGTTTCTATCTGTCTAATCTATGTGTGATGCTTTATTCTTTCTGTTCTAAATTGTCGGGTACCGGTGTATGCCGCTGATGAATTGCTGGCTTTTCATGTAATACATTCTACATTATTCTTAGTTGTTTTCCTTCATGTAGAATTAACCTACAAGGAAAGAAAGGGTTTATTTTCATTCCGATATTTGTGTCCCATTGACTTGCATTGGTTTCCGTTATCGGAATCGGCGATATCCGATATTTTTGGGGTATCGGTCCGATCCGATCTGATCCGATATTTCCCGATATCGGAAGGTATCTCTCAACACTACTCGTTAGCGATTCAGAACTGAGACACGTAGGCGTCCATAAATTGGACTTTTCCGCGCCCCTCATCCCCGATTGGTGGTCGCTACAGCGTTCTCATTTTCCTCCGTGCATAAAGAAGGCAACAGAATAGCGATTCCATCCTTTGTTTCTGACCTCGTGCTGGATCGCAGATCCTAGCAGAATTCTCCGGGCTGTTGATATCCGTTCATTCGGCTGAGTCCTGATTTTGCGGAGATGAGGGGGCGCGGAAAAGTAATTTTATGCACGCCTTTGTGACACAGTACAGTCCCTATCAAGGTGTGGATCGTTGAAATAGCTGCTGTGTGAAAGCGTCCCAACAACTGCCGAGATCGTTAGTTAGATCGCTGGGGCAGCCGAAATCGTTGGGAAGTTCTGCATGTTTGACAGCTCCCCAGCGATCACGAAATGACTCTCCAGCGATCCCAAAACTGTGACGTAATAACGATCTCGCTAGCGATCTCGTTATGTGTGACGGGGCCTTTACTCGTCAGTGATAACAACAGATTGGAAAACATTTAATGGTGCAATTTTTTTGCACATCAATTTACTGTTAATGTGGTTTTTACAAAATTGCTGGGGGTTTGACCACTGGGGGTTCTACTGGAGGACCAACTATGGGATGACCAGAGAAGGCAAGTATAGTACTTAGCTATTCCAGTAGTCCCACTGAGAATAAATGGAGCAGAGAGCAAACACACTCACCTCCCTTTCATTCAAAATCCACGTTTGCAGGGTTGTGGAGCCGTGTACTCTGGATGGCTGGGGGTATTGTAAAAAAAAACTTAAACCATATACTGTGTAAGTCATTCGGCACTTGTTCACTGGCCTATTTAACCCCTTAAGGACGGAGCCAATTATGTAGTTAATGACCAAGCCAAATTTTACAATTGTGACTACTGTCACTTTATGAGGTAATAACTCTGTAACACTTCAACGGATCCCCCTGATTCTGAGATTGTTTTTCGTGACATATTTTACTTCATGAAAAAATGAAAGAAAAAAAGAAAGGCGACAACAAAGCCCCAAATAAGCATAGAAAAAATATATAATTTTATTAAATACACAAGTCAAAAAGGTAATACATGAAAGAGCTTAAAGGCACAGGGTGCCACAAATGTGATAAAAAACCAAGGACACCAAAAGACCCCCCCCCCCGCACACAATAACCCAATATAGACAACAATTAGAGGTGTATGTTAATAACACCACAAAGACATATATTGGTAATAGCACCAATAAGGGACAATTCCCAAATACCTGAAAGTATGCAGGAGAGGGGCAAGTAGAGCATATGAGAAGTAAAAGTCAAGATATCAAAAAATGAATAGACAATAGTTACCCAAATTGCAAATACCGATGGTGCATCAAATGGGGGAAAGAAAGGGAAGGGGGGCCTAGTGGTGACACCACTAGGCCCCCCTTCCCTTTCTTTCCCCCATTTGATGCACCATCGGTATTTGCAATTTGGGTAACTATTGGCTATTCATTTTTTGATATCTTGCCTTTTACTTCTCATATGCTCTACTTGCCCCTCTCCTGCATACTTTCAGGTATTTGGGAATTGTCCCTTATTGGTGCTATTACCAATATATGTCTTTGTGGTGTTATTAACATACACCTCTAATTGTTGTCTATATTGGGTTATTGTGTGCGGGGGGGGGGGGGTCTTTTGGTGTCCTTGGTTTTTTATCACATTTGTGGCACCCTGTGCCTTTAAGCTCTTTCATGTTTTACCTTTTTGACTTGTGTATTTAATAAAATTATATATTTTTTCTATGCTTATTTGGGGCTTTGTTGTCGCCTTTCTTTTTTTCTTTCATTTTTCATGTTCCCTTGCGATGCCCCCTGTACTCATATTACTATATCCTTATGTCTGCATATTAGTATTCCATGATTGATTGATATGACTATGCGGGCGTTTCTGTGGTGTATTCTTTATATTTTACTTCATGATAGTGGTAACATTTCTTTGATATGACTTGCGTTTATTTGTGAAAAAAACTGAAATTTAATGAAAATTTTGAAAACTTTGCAATTTTCAAACTTTGAATTTTTATGCTCTTAATTCAGAGACATGTCACAAAAAATAATTATGTTTCACATGTCTACTTTACATCAGTACAATTTTGGAATCAAATTTTTTTTTGTTAAGAAGTTATAAGGGGTAAAAGTTGACCAGCGATTTCTCATTTTTTCAACAAAATTTACACAACCATTTTTTATAGGGACCACATCACATTTGAAGTGACTTTGAGGGGTCTATATGACAGAATATACCCAAAAGTGACACCATTCTAAAAACCACACCTCTCAAGGTGCTCAAAACCACATTCAAGAAGTTTATTAATCCTTCACGTGCTTCACAGTAACTGAAGCAACGTGGAAGGAAAAATGAACATTAACTTTTTTCACACAAATTTTACTTCAGACCCCAATTTTTTAACTTTCGTAAGGGTAACAATAGAAACATAATTTGTTCTGCAATTTCTCCTGAGCATGCCGATACCACATATGTGGGAGAAAACCACTTTTTGGGAGCACAGCAGGGCTCAGAAGGAGCACCGTTTGACTTTTTGACTTTTTGAACACAAAATTGTCTGGAATCTAGAGTGGATGCCATGTCATGTTTGGAGAGCCCTTGATGTGCCTAAACAGTGGAAATCCCACACAAGTGACACCATTTTGGAAACTAGACCCCCTCAAGGAACTTGTCTAGATGTATGGTGAACACCTTGAACCTGCAGGTGCTTCACAGAAGAGCTGTGAAAATAACCTATCAAATTTCTCCACAAAAATGATCTTTTAGCCCCAATTTTTTTATTTTCTCAAGGGTAAGAGGAGCAAATGGACCCCGAGAATTGTTGTGCAATTTCTTCTATGCTGATATATGTGGAAAAACCACTGTTTGGGTGCACGACAAGGTTCGGAAGGGAAGGGGTGCTGTTTGACTTTTTGAATGTAAAATTTGCTGGAATAATTAGCCGACGCCATGTCGCGTTTGGAGAGCCCCTGATGTGCCTAAACAGTGTAAACTCAGCACAAGTGACCTCATTTGGGAAACTAAACCCCTCAAGGATTTTATCAAGGGGTATACTGAGCATTTTAAACCCAGAGGTACGACACAGAATTTGATAACATTAGGTCGTCATATTGAATATGTTGTCAGTCATTAGTGATGAGCGCAAATGCTTGCTACTTTAGTTTGCATTGGGTGCTCGGGTATGCACCGAGTATCACGGGTCCTTGAGTGACATGCTCGAATCCCCACGTAGCATGTGTCGCGGCTGTTAGACGCCCGAAAAAAAAACATGTGTGGATTGCCCGTGAATGGCAGGCAATCCCTGCTTGTTTTTTTTTTTGCTGTATAACAGTCGCGAAACATGTGTGGCGGGGACTCTAGCATGTCACTCGAGCACCCATGATACTCGGGTGCATACCCGAGCACCCTAGGCAGACTCAAGTATCCAGCTCTTGCGCTCAACACTAGTCGCCATATCGTCATAATTTTTTTTTTTCTTTACTTTTGAAAAAATCCCAACACAACCCTAACTCCAACCCGAACACAACCCCAACCCTAACACAACCCTAATCCTAACCCCAACACAACCCTAACCCCAACCCTAACACAACTCTAACCCCAACACAACCCTAATCCTAATCCTAATCCTAACCCCAACACAACCCTATCCCTAATCCTAACCCCAACACAACCCTACCCCTAAACCTAATCCTAACCCTATGTAGCGCCGGCGTCCCTGCCCTCTGCTAGGCAGGGACGCTGTTCCCCTCACCCCTCTGCTCCTAGCCCGGCGTCCTCCTCCCGCTCTGCTGGCAGCGCGCGCTCCTTCCCGGCCACTGTGCTTAGGGCGTGCGCGCTCCCTCCCTCTTAAAGGGGCCGCGCGTGCCGTCCTAAGGAGTCCCCGGCCAATGGCCGGAGGACTTCACCATATATAAGGCACCTCCTCCAAAATGGAGGTGCCCGAGCAATGTTGTTGCACTGTTCACTACTCTGCTTCAGTCCTCAGGTCCCGTTGCCAGTTACCTGCCAGATTCCTGCCAGTTTGCTGTCTGAATCCTGCCTGATATTCTGCTTACCTGCCTGCTAGCCTGAGGTCTGACGGTCTGCCTACCGACTCCTGTCAGTCTGTCTAAGGACCAGCTTGCCCGCTCACCTGGGAGCGCTCCTCTGCTACCTGCCTGCTAGCCTGAGGTCCGACGGTCTGCCCTCCAACTCCTGTCAGTCTGTCTATGGACTAGCTTGCCTGCTCACCTGGGAGCGCACATCTGCTACCTGCCTGCTAGCCTACCTGGAGGCTCCGCCGTCACGTGCTGTGATCACCTGCCATTCCAGAGACTCCTGCCCGCTCACCTGGGAGCGTACACCTGTTACCTGCCTGCTAGCCTACCTGGAGGCTCCGCCGTCACGTGCTGTGACCACCTGCCATTCCAGAGACTCCTGCCCGCTCACCTGGGAGCGCACACCTGTTACCTGCCTGCTAGCCTACCTGGAGGCTCCGCCGTCACGTGCTGTGACCACCTGCCATTCCAGAGACTCTCGCTTGCTCACCTGGGAGCACACATCAATCATCTGCCTGCTAGCCTACCTGGAGGCTCTGCCATCACAGGTCGTACCTACCCTTTACCCAGAGACTGCCCCGGTCACTTGCCGTGACCTCCTGCCCGTTCATCCAGAGACTGCCCCGGTCACTTGCCGTGACCTCCTGCCCGTTCATCCAGAGACTGCCCCGGTCACTTGCCGTGACCTCCTGCCCGTTCATCCAGAGACTGCCCCGGTCACTTGCCGTGACCTCCTGCCCGTTCATCCAGAGACTGCCACGGTCACTTGCCGTGACCTCCAGCCCGTTCACTCAGAAACTGTCCCGGTCACCTGCTGTGACTGCCTGCCCGTCTTCCCTGGTCGCCACCCGCTCCCTTACAAGGACCGCCCCCTTGTATAGTAGCTCAGAGGTTCTGCCTCCCAGACCCTTTACAGTTTGCTTGGGCCATGGAACCCGGTGGCACCCAAGCTCCCTCACTCTCGGACCTGTGTCATGAACTGTCCCGTCAGAGGTCCCAACAGGAGTCCATCCTGGGTCACCTGCGGAATGTCAATACTCGCCTGGACACTCTGACTGCTCCACCAGCAACCACCGCCAGAGCCATGACTCGCAATCCGGCAGCTCCGCTGCCCACCAATACTATGGTATCCTACCCCGGACCCCGGCTTTCCGCACCTCCTCGCTTCGGAGGCGACTCCGCTCAGGCTCGGGGCTTTATAAATCAGTGCACCCTGCACTTTGAACTCCTGTCCCACCAGTTTAACTCCGACCGGGCCAAAATTGCCTTCATCTTGTCCCATCTCACCGGGGAGGCCCTGGCCTGGCTAAATCCTCTATGGGAGAGAGGAGACCCCCTGGTGTCCGACTTGCCTGCCTTTCTCACGGCTTTCCGGAAAGTCTTCGACGAACCTGGACGGAAGACCTCATCCGCGTCATCTCTGCTACGCCTCCGTCAGGGAAGTCTCACCGTGGGCCAATATGCCATACGGTTCCGTACCCTTGCCTCGGAGCTGGCCTGGGATAACGACGCTCTGGTATCTGTCTTCTGGGAGGGTCTGTCCGGCCGTATTAAAGATGAACTTGCCGGTCGATACATTCCTACCACTCTCGATGACCTAATAACTCTTGCCACCCGGATTGACCTACGGTTCCAGGAGCGTGCCAAAGAAGTCACCCGTGAGAGGAGGTTTCCACGTCTAGCTCCTACTTTTCAGAAATCCGTCACTCCCTCCGTTTCTCCCCAGGTACACTCTCCTGAGCCTATGCAGGTCGACCAGACCAAGATGGTCAAAACCCGTCAGGACTTACGCCGTGCCGAGGGGAGCTGCTTCTACTGTGGCAGTAAGGAGCACCGGATCCGTACCTGCCCGGAGAGGTCAGGAAACGCCTGTGTCTAGGTTCGCTCAGAGAGGTCGACCTAGACAAGAATAAATCCTCTCCATCTCTGCTGCTGTCAGTCTCAATTATCTGCGGGGAGAATCGTTATTTCGAACTAGCCCAACTTGACTCTGGAGCGGCCGGGAATCTTATTTCACAGGCCCTGGTAGAAAAATACCGCATTCCCACCAAACCTCTGGCTATACCATTATCTGTCGCTGCTGTGGATGGGGGCCTCTTACCACGTCCCATCCAACTCATCACCGAATCCGTAACTCTGCAGGTGGGAATGCTGCATTCTGAGAGCATCTCTTTTCATGTTCTGCCTGGACTCTCTCACGCCCTCTTACTAGGTCTACCTTGGCTCCAGAGACATGCACCCGTGCTTGACTGGCAGACCGGAGAAGTCCTTCGCTGGGGACAGGACTGTCATAAGACTTGTTTGGTTCCTGTTCATCCCGCCCGTCCTTCTCCTACCCCAACTAATCTACCTGGACTTCCGATTCCCTATTGGTCATTTGCTGATGTCTTTAATAAAAAGGAGGCAGAGACATTACCCCCTCATAGACCATACGACTGTCCTATCGACCTGTTACCCGGTACTACGCCTCCCCGTGGGCGTATTTACCCATTGTCCGCTGCTGAGACCCGGTCGATGTCCGAATATATTGAGGAGAATTTGGCCAGGGGATTCATCCGGAAATCTACCTCCCCGGCGGGAGCAGGCTTCTTTTTCGTAAAAAAGAAGGACGGCTCTCTCCGTCCCTGTATAGACTATAGAGGCCTTAACCAGATCACGGTGAAGAATAAGTACCCCCTTCCGCTCATTCCAGAATTATTTGATCGTCTGAGGGGGGCTAGAATCTTCACCAAACTGGACCTCCGTGGGGCGTACAACCTGGTCCGTATCCGTCAAGGGGATGAATGGAAGACTGCATTCAACACCCGGGACGGCCACTATGAATATCTGGTAATGCCCTTTGGTCTCTGTAACGCTCCTGCTGTCTTTCAAGAGTTGGTCAATGACATCTTCCGGGACCTTCTCTACTCCTGCGTAGTGGTGTACCTGGACGACATCTTGGTCTTCTCTCCGGATCTCCAGACTCACCGGAGAGACGTTCGTCAGGTCCTGCTCAGGCTCAGGCAGAATCACCTCTTCGCTAAATATGAGAAGTGCCTCTTTGAGCAGACCTCGCTTCCGTTTTTGGGCTACATTATTTCTCAGACCGGCCTTCGAATGGATCCAGAGAAACTGTCTGCCATCGAGAAATGGCCCCGACCGGAGGGGTTGAAGGCCATTCAGCGGTTCCTGGGCTTCGCCAACTACTACCGCCTCTTCATTCCGCACTTCTCTTCCTGGACTGCCCCAATTTCCGCGCTCACCCGTAAGGGCACTAATCCCAGAGAGTGGCCGCCCGAAGCAGAGGAGGCCTTTCTTTCCTTAAAACAGGCCTTCTCTTCCGCCCCGGTGCTGCATCGCCCAGATGGCAACAAGCAGTTCTTCCTGGAGGTTGACGCCTCCTCCTCTGGAGCCGGAGCGGTACTTACCCAAAAATCATCTTCCGGGAGAATGGTAACTTGTGGCTTCTTCTCCAAACTCTTCTCCTCTTCTGAGCGCAACTATTCCATAGGAGATCGAGAGTTATTGGCCATCAAGCTGGCATTGGAGGAGTGGCGTTACCTGCTCGAAGGGGCTCTTCACTCGGTAATAATTTACACTGACCACAAGAACTTGGCTTACCTCCAGCATGCCCAGAGACTTAACCCGCGCCAAGCTCGGTGGTCCTTGTTTTTTGCTCACTTTGATTTTATTCTTCATTTTCGCCCGGCTGACAAAAACATCAAGGCGGACGCCTTGTCCCGATCCTTTCTGGTGTCTGATCTCGAGGAGGAACCGAAACACATCATCGATCCCGCCAGAGTAATGCAGGTGGCTCCCGTGAGTCTAAATCGTCTCCCTCCCGGTAAGACGTTCGTATCAGTACCAGATCGGGAGAAGATCCTACACTGGGGTCACTCGTCTAAACTAGCTGGCCACGCCGGTCAGAAAAAGACCCTCCAGCTTATTACCCGGCACTACTGGTGGCCTACCCTGCACAAGGACGTAATAGACTTTGTTTCTGCCTGTGTGTCCTGCGCCCGCAACAAGGTTCCGAGACATCTGCCAGCCGGTCGCCTCCTTCCGCTCCCAGTACCTGCTGCCCCCTCGCAGCATATAGCAATGGACTTTATAACTGATCTCCCCGTCTCTGCCGGTTGTACGGTCATTTGGGTGGTCGCTGACCGCTTTTCCAAGATGGCTCATTTCGTTCCCCTGCCAGGCCTCCCGTCTGCACCCGAGCTGGCTAAAGACTTTATCCGCCACATCTTCCGTCTTCATGGCCTGCCCCTCCACATCGTGTCGGATCGTGGGGTACAGTTCACCTCACGCTTCTGGAGAGCCACTTGTAAACTGCTAGACGTCACCCTGGACTTCTCCTCTGCTTACCACCCACAGTCTAATGGTCAAGTGGAGCGGATCAATCAGAACCTGACCAGTTACCTCCGGCACTTCGTTAATGCCCACCATTCAGACTGGGTGGATCTCCTGCCATGGGCCGAATTTTCTTACAACAATCACGAGAGCGAATCTTCCTCCAAATCCCCGTTTTTTGTTGTCTTCGGTCAGCATCCTCGGATCCCATTTCTCGTCTCCACCTCGGTGGACAATCCAGCTGCGGAATCTCTTGTTAACAAATTTTCCTCCATATGGGAGAGTACCCGATCCGCACTCCTTCTGTCATCCAAGCGTATGAAAAGACATGCTGACAAAAAACGTCTGGATCCTCCTCAATTCCGTCCAGGAGATAAGGTCTGGCTCTCGTCCAAGTATGTCCGGCTCAAGATTCCTTCCTATAAGTTAGGGCCTCGGTTCATAGGTCCTCTGGAGGTCATCAGTCAGATCAACCCGGTGGCCTATAAATTGAAACTCCCGGCCAACTTGCGGATCCCTAACTCCTTCCATGTATCTCTCCTCAAACCTGTGGTACTTAACTCTTTTTCCAAGTCTACAGGTACGCCTCCTGCTCCGGTTTCCGCTGAAAACGAATTTGAGGTAGAGAACATTCTGGCCACCAAAAGGGTAAGAGGGAAGACCTTTTTTCTAGTAGATTGGAAGGGGTTTGGTCCTGAAGAGAGAACGTGGGAGCCCCGGGAGAACATCCATGCCCCTCTCATCCTAGCTAAATTTCTCTCTGGCCTAAAAAAGGGGGGGCCTAAAGGGGGGGGTACTGTAGCGCCGGCGTCCCTGCCCTCTGCTAGGCAGGGACGCTGTTCCCCTCACCCCTCTGCTCCTAGCCCGGCGTCCTCCTCCCGCTCTGCTGGCAGCGCGCGCTCCTTCCCGGCCACTGTGCTTAGGGCGCGCGCGCGCGCGCTCCCTCCCTCTTAAAGGGGCCGCGCGCGCCGTCCTAAGGAGTCCCCGGCCAATGGCCGGAGGACTTCACCATATATAAGGCACCTCCTCCAAAATGGAGGTGCCCGAGCAATGTTGTTGCACTGTTCACTACTCTGCTTCAGTCCTCAGGTCCCGTTGCCAGTTACCTGCCAGATTCCTGCCAGTTTGCTGTCTGATTCCTGCCTGATATTCTGCTTACCTGCCTGCTAGCCTGAGGTCCGACGGTCTGCCTACCGACTCCTGTCAGTCTGTCTAAGGACCAGCTTGCCCGCTCACCTGGGAGCGCTCCTCTGCTACCTGCCTGCTAGCCTGAGGTCCGACGGTCTGCCCTCCAACTCCTGTCAGTCTGTCTATGGACCAGCTTGCCCGCTCACCTGGGAGCGCACATCTGCTACCTGCCTGCTAGCCTACCTGGAGGCTCCGCCGTCACGTGCTGTGACCACCTGCCATTCCAGAGACTCCTGCCCGCTCACCTGGGAGCGCACACCTGTTACCTGCCTGCTAGCCTACCTGGAGGCTCCGCCGTCACGTTCTGTGACCACCTGCCATTCCAGAGACTCCTGCCCGCTCACCTGGGAGCGCACACCTGTTACCTGCCTGCTAGCCTACCTGGAGGCTCCGCCGTCACGTGCTGTGACCACCTGCCATTCCAGAGACTCTCGCTTGCTCACCTGGGAGCACACATCAATCATCTGCCTGCTAGCCTACCTGGAGGCTCAGCCATCACAGGTCGTACCTACCCTTTACCCAGAGACTGCCCCGGTCACTTGCCGTGACCTCCTGCCCATTCATCCAGAGACTGCCCCGGTCACTTGCCGTGACCTCCTGCCCGTTCATCCAGAGACTGTCCCGGTCATTTGCAGTGACCTCCAGCCCGTTCACTCAGAAACTGTCCCGGTCACCTGCTGTGACTGCCTGCCCGCCCGTCTTCCCTGGTCGCCACCCGCTCCCTTACAAGGACCGCCCCCTTGTATAGTAGCTCAGAGGTTCCGCCTCCCAGACCCGTTACACCCTAACTCTACCCCTAATCTTAACCCTAACCCTAACTGAAAAGATTATTTTTTTCATTTTATAATTTTTATCCAACTAAGGGAGTTGCAAAGCGAGATTTGATGCATTTAACTTTTACTTTTGATCATGGTTTATCACAGTGATCAAAAGGAACAAATAGGGAAATGTCCCTATTGCTACCGGGTACTGGCCAGCAGATCTCGGCGGGCGCACTGTGCATTCGCCCACCATTTTTTTTTTACTGGAAAAATGCGGAGGGCCAGGGGAAGGATCAGAAGATCCAGGGGATGATAGAGATACCGGTAGGGCTTGGGGGGCTTAATTTCTCTCTCCTCTGAAATGTATATCATATCAGAGGAGAGAGAAGTCATTGTAACCGCGGGCACACTTTTTTTTTTTGTGATCACCGTTATTCACTGAATAACGGCGCTCACGTGATTGGTGATCGGAAAAACTAGCCCTGATCACGTTCCCAAGGGTCTTAGCTACCCCCAGTAGCTGAGACCCCAGAGATTTTCAGCGCCGTTAAGGAATAAGTACCTCTAACTGCTGCCATTAAAAGGTGTATCGGCAGTCGTTAAGGGGTTAAAAAAAATATTTCTAATTTTATTTTGTTCAAAAACATGCATTACTGTAAATATTCCAAAAGGTGGACAATCCCTTTAATATGATCATTTTGTTCTCATACAGTATCATGTTATCAGTCTGTAGACTTTTCTGAAGAGATGAGTTTTAGGTTCCGTTTGAAGGATTCAATTGTGGGAGACAATCAGACGAGGTGAAGTTCCGAATTTTAGAGGGTGGATATACTCAGGAAAAATCTTGGAGTTGAGTGGGTGAGGAACATACGAGGGCAGAGGACAGAAGGAGATCTTGTGAGGACTGAAGATTACGAGTGGGAAGGAATTGGGAGAATAGTGTGGAAAAGTATGGAGAAGACAGATTATATTATTATTATTATTGTTAGTAATTTAAACTGAATTCACTTGGGAATTGGAAGCCAGGGAAGGAACTGGCAGAGGAGAGAAGAAGAGGAGTAGCGAGACAGGTGGATTAATTGGGCAGCAGAGTTAAGAACGGACTGGAACAGTGGCGTAACTAGAGTGTGATGGGCCGCGGTGCAAGATTTGGGCCCATCCTGATATATATTATACAGTACAGACCAAAAGTTTGGACACACCTTCTCATTTAAAGATTTTCCTGTATTTTTATGACTATGAAAATTGTATATTCACACTGAAGGCATCAAAACTATGAATTAACATATGTGGAATTATATACTTAACAAAAAAGTGTGAAACAACTGAAAATATGTCTTATATTCTAGGTTCTTCAAAGTAGCCACCTTTTGCTTTGATGACTGCTTTGCACACTCTTGGCATTCTCTTGATGAGCTTCAAGAGGTAGTCACCGGAAATGGTCTTCCAACAATCTTGAAGGAGTTCCCAGAGATGCTTAGCACTTGTTGGCCCTTTTGCCTTCACTCTGCGGTCCATCTCACCCCAAACCATCTTGATTGGGTTCAGGTCTGGTGACTGTGGAGGCCAGGTCATCTGGCGTAGCACCCCATCACTCTCCTTCTTGGTCAAATAGCCCTTACACAGCCTGGAGGTGTGTTTGGGGTCATGGTCCTGTTGAAAAATAAATGATGGTCCAAATAAACGCAAACCGGATGGAATAGCATGCGGCTGCAAGATGCTGTGGTAGCCATGGTGGTTCAGTATGCCTTCAATTTTGAATAAATCCCCAACAGTGTCACCAGTAAAGCACCCCCACACCATCACATCTCCTACTCCATGCTTCACGGTGGGAACCAGGCATGTAGAGTCCATCCGTTCACCTTTTCTGCGTCGCACAAAGACACGGTAGTTGGAACCAAAGATCTCAAATATGGACTTATCAGACCAAAGCACAGATTTCCACTGGTCTAATGTCCATTCCTTGTGTTCTTTAGCCCAAACAAGTCTCTTCTGCTTGTTGCCTGTCCTTAGCAGTGGTTTCCTAGCAGCTATTTTACCATGAAGGCCTGCTGCACAAAGTCTCCTCTTAATAGTTGTTCAAGAGCTGTGTCTGCTACTAGAACTCTGTGTGGCATTGCCTGGTCTCTAATCTGAGCTGCTGTTAACCTGCGATTTCTGAGGCTGGTGACTCGGATAAACTTATCATCAGAAGCAGAGGTGACTCTTGGTCTTCCTTTCCTGGGGCGGTCCTCATGTGAGCCAGTTTCTTTGTAGCGCTTAATGGTTTTTGCAACTGCACTTCGGGACACTTTCAAAGTTTGCCCAATTTTTCGGACTGACTGACCTTCATTTCTTAAAGTAATGATGGCCACTCGTTTTTCTTTACTTAGCTGCATTTTTCTTGCGATAATACAAATTCTAACAGTCTATTCAGTAGGACTATCAGCTGTGTATCCACCAGACTTATGCACAACACAACTGATGGTCACAACCCCATTTATAAGGCAAGAAATCCCACTTATTATACCTGACAGGGCACACCTGTGATGTGAAAACCATTTCCGGTGACTACCTCTTGAAGCTCATCAAGAGAATGCCAAGAGTGTGCAAAGCAGTCATCAAAGCAAAAGGTGGCTACTTTGAAGAACCTACAATATAAGACATATTTTCAGTCGTTTCACACTTTTTTGTTAAGTACATAATTCCACATGTGTTAATTCATAGTTTTGATGCCTTCAGTGTGAATATACAATTTTCATAGTCATGAAAATACAGAAACATCTTTAAATGAGAAGGTGTGTCCAAACTTTTGGTCTGTACTGTATGTATATATATATATATATATCCTGGTATGCATATATATATATATCCTGGTATACATACCTATCCTGGTATGCATGGTACCCACTCACCCCCTAATACTGGTATGCATGGCACCCCTCATCCCCAATGCTGGTATGCATGGCACCCCCTCACCCCCCAATCCTGGTGTGCATGGCACTCCTCACACCCAATGCTGGTATGCATGGCACCCCTCACTCCCCAATCCTGGTATGCATGGTCCCCTCACTCCCCAATCCTGGTATGCATGGTCCCCTCACCCCCCAATCCTGGTATGCATGGTCCCCTCGCCCCCCAATCCTGGTATGCATGGTCCCCTCACCCCATAATCCTGATATGCATGGTACCCCCTCATCCCTATTCTGGTTTGCATGGTCCCCTCACCCCCCAATCCTGGTATGCATGGTACCCCCTCATCCCTATCCTGGTATGTATGGCACCCCTCACCCCCCAATCCTGGTATGCATGGGCACCTCACTCCCCAATCCTGGTATGTATGACACCCCTCACCCCCTAATCCTGGTATGCATGGCCCCCTCACCCCCTAATCCTGGTATGCATGGTCCCCTCACCTCCCCAATCCTGGTATGCATGGCACCCCTCACCCCCCAATCCTGGTATGCATGATACCCTCTCATCCCTATCCTGGTATGCATGGTCCCCTCACCGCCCAATCCTGGTATGCATGGTCCCCTCACCCCCCAATCCTGGTATGCATGGCCCCCTCACCCACCAATCCTGGTATGTATGGCACCTCTTACCCCCAATACTGGTATGCATGGCATCCCTCACCCCCCAATCCTGGTATGCATGGTACCCCCTCATCCCTATCCTGGTATATATGGTACCCCTCACCCTCCAATCCTGGTATGCATGGGCCCCTCACCCCCCAATCCTGGTATGTATGGCACCCTTCACCCCCAATCCTGGTATGCATGGGCCCCTCACCCCCCCAATCCTGGTTTGTATGGCACCCCTCACCCCCCAATCCTGGTATTCATGGTCCCCTCACTCCCCAATCCTGGTATGCATGGCACCCCTCATCCCCAATGCTGGTATGTATGGCACCTTGCACCCCCCAATCCTGGTATGCATGGTCCCCTCACCCCCCAATCCTGGTATGCATGGCCCCTTATCCCCCAGTCCTGGTATGTATGGCCCCTTATCCCCCAATCCTGGTATGTCTATGTATGGCACCTCTCACCCCCCCCAATCCTGGTATGCATGGTCCCCTCACCCCCCAATCCTGGTATGCATGGCCCCCTCATCCCTATCCAGGTATGCATGGTACTCCTCACCCCCCAATCCTGGTATGCATGGCACCCCTCACCCCCCAATCCTGGTATGCATGGTCCCCTCACCCCCCAATCCTGGTATGTATGGCACCCCTCATCCCTATCACGCTGCACACACATGCAAAAAAATAAACACTTGTACTCACCTTTCTTCCCTGTGCTCCAGCACTGTGACTTGTTCTGCCGGAGGCCGGGTGCCCATACCTCACTGTCCGGCGCCATTTTGCCGACGACACACTGCAAATGTGTCTTCAGTAAAATGGCGCCGGATAGCGATTCCGACGCCTCACTCCTCCCCCGGCCTCAGGACCAAACAAAGGCGCAGTGGCAATGCTCCTCCCGGTCAGCGAAGTATGTAGGTATGGTGCCGGAGATCCCTGTATGCATTCAGTGCCTACGCATACCGCGATCTCCGGCGCCATAAACTCATCTTACCTGTAACGACTCCATGCATTCTTCTGTCTGGAGCCAGACTGCATAGGCATGTTGCGCTTGCGCAGTCTATAAAGGCTTCAGACAGAGGGACGCTTGTAGCGTTATATTATAGATATATATATATATATATATATATATTGTGGTAGATCGGCTCACTTAGCTGTACATAGAGGTGGACACAGAAACACTGTCTCTTTATATTTTCTGTGGTTTATTAAGACCACTGCATAAACCATGGTAATGTTAGCAAAACAAACACTGCCTTCCCGGCCTAACAGGAAAAACAAAACATAACATATGACACAATCCTTGCTGCTACGGGTAACCGCCAGCGTCAGGAACCAACAACCCAAGGTTTAGCTTTCCTTCCCATGACAAAACAGCTCCAGAGCTTGTGCCTGCAGACCCACCCCACACCAAATGCTCTAAAAGGCTGGGAATTTATCCTCTGACTTCCTCCCTCTCTACAGGTGTTTAATCACCCTAGCACTAAACATGGCTGATTAACCCCTCATTCCTTCGTGTGCTGGAACATTTTTCCTATGTTTAATAACTGGAGCTAACAATCTCAGTGCTACATATCTCCTTTGCCAGTGACTTTGTCACAATATATATGTGTATATACAGTATATATATACACTGCTTAAAAAAATAATAATGGGAACACTCAAATAACACATCCTAGATCTGAATTAATGAAATATTCTCATTGAATACTTTGTTCTGCACAAAGTTGAATGTGCTGACAACAAAATCACACAAAAATCATCAATGGAAATCAAATTTATTAACCAATGGAGGCCTGGATTTGGAGTCACCCCCAAAATTAAAGTGGAAAAACACTCTACAGGCTGATCCAACTTTGATGTAATGTCCTTAAAACAGTCAAAATGAGGATAATTATTGTGTGTGGCCTCCACATGTCTGTATGACCTCCCTACAACGCCTGGGCATGCTCCTGATGAGATCCTGTGGGATCTCCTCCCAGACCTGGACTAAAGCATCCGCCAACTCCTGGACAGTCTATGGTGCAACGTGACGTTAGTGGATGGAGCGAGACATGATGTCCCAGATGTAGTAAATCGGATTCAGGTCTGGGGAACGGGTGGGGCAGTCCATAGCTTCAATGCCTTCATCTTGCAGGAACTGCTGACACACTCCAGCCACATGAGGTCGAGCATTGTCCTGCATTAGGATGAACCCAACCGCACCAGCATATGGCCTCACAAGGGGTCTGAGGATCTCATCTCAGTACCTAATGGCAGTCAGGCTACCTCTGGCGAGCACATGAAGGGCTGTGCGGCACTCCAAAGAAATGCCACCCCACACCATTACTGACCCTGCCAAACCGGTCATGCTGAAGGATGTTGCTGGCAGCAGATCACTCTCTACGGCATCTCCAGACTCTGTCACATCTGTCATATGTGCTTAGTGTGAACCTGCTTTCATCTGTGAAGAGCACAGGGCGCCTGTAGCGACTTTGCCAATCTTGGTGTTCTGTGGTAAATGCCAAGCGTCCTGCACGGTGTTGGGCTGTGAGCACAACCCCCATCTGTGGACGTCGGGCCCTCATACCACCCTCATGGAGTCGGCTTCTAACGGTTTGTGCAGACACATGCACATTTGTGGCTTGCTGGAGGTCATTTTGCAGGGCTCTGGCAGTGCTCCGCCTGTTCCTCCTTGCACAACGGCAGAGGTAGCGGTCCTACTGCTGGGTTGTTGCCCTCCTACGGCCCCCTCCACGTCTCCTGGTGTACTGGCCTGTCTCATGGTAGCGCCTCCAGCCTCTGGACACTACACTGACAGACACAGCAAACCTTCTTGCCACAGCTCGCATTGATGTGCCATCCTGGATGAGCTGCACTACCTGAGCAACTTCTGTGGGCTGTAGAGTCCGTCTCATGCTGCCACGAGTGTGAAAGCACAACCAACATTCAAAAGTGACTAAAACATCAGCCAGAAAGCATTGGTACTGAGATGTGGTCTGTGGTCCCCGCCTGCAGAACCACTCCTTTATTGAGTGTGTCTTGATAATTGCCAATAATTTCCATCTATTGTCTATTCCATTTGCACAAAAGCATGTGAAATTGATTGTCAGTCAGTGTTGCTTCCTAAGTGGACAGTTTGATTTCACAGAAGTTTGATTTACTTGGAGTTATATTCTGTTGTTTAAATGTTCCCTTTATTTTTTTGAGCAGTGTATATATATGTCTATCTACATCTATCCTGGTATATATGTTCCCCTTCCTGGCCCCATCTTGGAATATATATCCCCCATCCTGGAATATATGTCCCTTATCCTGGTGTATTTATATCCCCCATCCTGGTATATATGGTATGTCCTCTGTTCTGCCACTGTCCTTGAATGAATAGAAAAAAATAAACAGTTATACTCACCTTTTGTCCGCTCCCCCACCAGGAGGCATCCTCTGCTGAAGCAGTTTACTTCAGCATGCAGGTGACGGGAGCCCATAATGTCACTTCCATGCCCCCTCAGTCTTGTGCAGGCTGACGTCAGCTGCTGGCCTCTGATTGGCTGGCAGCGTGTATTGCCATGCCAATCAATACTCTTCAACTGAATGTGCATCTGAGAACACATGTCCAGATGAAGTTTGTGCTGGCGTCAGCGGGCCCCTCACCATCATGAACCCCCACCTGCATGGACCCAGCTGCGGTTGCGACCTTTTTGACAGCAGTCGTTACACCCCTGGGTGCGAGAATGTTAGTCAGGAGGCCACAGTGAAGGACAGTTCAATAGTTGAGGTAGGAGATGATGACGACATGAGCTACCATTTTAGTTGATTCTGGCTTGAGGAAAATACGGAGTTTGGAAATATTGTTGGAGGCAGCAGAAAGTGGGTTGGAGGGTTGAGTGAGAAGGTCTACATAAGTGTTAAACACAATCATAAAGAGGGGCAGTGTGGTATTTTGCCTATCTTCAAAAGGTGTGTTGGGTATGTCAAAAACAAGACTAGATCTCAGGACTTTGTTTACCTCTCTACTGTTAAGATCCTCAGTAATCAGCTGTAATCTGTGACGAAACCTGACAGCAAGTGTTTAATTCTCCCAGCAGTAGCACCAGAAAGAAAATGAAGCATTACGGAATTCCCCTCAAATCAATGCACTAGACCAAAGCCGGGAAAAGTGCGGCCCACAGGCCACATCCGTCCCTCTGGCTGTTCCAGTCCAGCCCGCGGACTTAGACAGCCGAAGGGCTTAAAACAGCGCTCATACCCTCTTCCGCCTCCCACTTCCTGACGTCACCGCTACCTGCATCGTAAGGATACAGACAGCAGTGAATACATTGGTGTAGGATGGACCCTCAGCCCCCCTGTTCCACCAATCAACATGCGCGACTGGGACAGAAGACACAATGATGTCAATACACTGGGTTTGCTCTGCAGAGAGTCAGTGCACCGGAGACCGTAACACAGCGTTATGGCAATGGGAGCCAGGTGAGTATGTGTTGGCTTTTTTTTTCATATGTGTATGGGATAATTGATTGTATATAGAAGGCTACATGGATGCTCATACTGTATTTTGGGGGCTATGTGAGGGCTGATATTATATATAGAGAGGCTATGTGGCAGCGCATACTGTGTATAGGGGGCTATGTGAGAGCTCGTATTGTACAGTATATAGAGAGGCTACGTGGGGACTCACACTGCATCTAGAGAGGCTATATGGGGTCTCATACTGTATATAGGGCCTATGTGGGTTCTCATAATGTATAAACAGAGGCTATGTGAGGCCTCACACTGCATATAGAGAGGCTATGTGAGGTTTCATACTGTATATAGAGGGCTATGTGGGTGCTCAATGTATTTAGGGGACTATGTGAGGGTTCGCTGTATATAGAGAGCCTATGGGGGCTCACACTTTATACAGTACAGACCAAAAGTTTGGACACACCTCATTTAAAGATTTTCTGTATTTTCATGACTATGACAATTGTACATTCCCACTGAAGGCATCAAAACTATGAATTAACACATGTGGAATTATATACTTAACAAAAAAGTGTGAAACAACTGAAAATATGTCTTATATTCTAGGTTCTTCAAAGTAGCCACCTTTTGCTTTGATGACTGCTTTGCACACTCTTGGAATTCTCTTGATGAGCTTCAAGAGGTAGTCACCGGAAATGGTCTTCCAACAATCTTGAAGGAGTTCCCAGAGATGCTTAGCACTTGTTGGCCCTTTTGCCTTCACTCTGCGGTCCATCTCACCCCAAACCATCTCAATTGGGTTCAGGTCTGGTGACTGTGGAGGCCAGACCTGAACCTGATGTTTGGGCTAAAGAGCACAAGGAAAGGACATTAGACCAGTGGAAATCTGTGCTTTGATCTGATGAGTCTAAATTTGAGATCTTTGGTTCCAACCACCGTGTCTTTGTGTGACGCAGAAAAGGTGAACGTATGGACTCTACATGCCTGGTTCCCACTGTGAAGCATGGAGGAGGAGGTGTGATGGTGTGGGGGTGCTTTGCTGGTGACACTGTTGGGGATTTATTCAAAATTGAAGGCATACTGAACCAACATAGCTACCACAGCATCTTGCAGTGGCATGCTATTCTATCTGGTTTGCGTTTAGTTGGACCATCATTTATTTTTCAACAGGACAATGACCCCAAACACACCTCCAGGCTGTGTAAGGGCTATTTGACCAAGAGGGAGAGTGATGGGGTGCTACGCCAGATGACCTGGCCTCCACAGTCACCAGACCTGAACCCAATCGAGATGGTTTGGGGTGAGCTGGACCGCAGAGTGAAGGCAAAAGGGCCAACAAGTGCTAAGCATCTCTGGGAACTCCTTCAAGATTGTTGGAAGACAATTTCCGGTGACTACCTCTTGAAGCTCATCAAGAGAATGCCAAGAGTGTGCAAAGCAGTCATCAAAGCAAAAGGTGGCTACTTTGAAGAACCTAGAATATAAGACATATTTTCAGTTGTTTCACACTTTTTTGTTAAGTATATAATTCCACATGTGTTAATTCATAGTTTTGATGCCTTCAGTGTGAATGTACAATTTTTATAGTCATGAAAATACAGAAAAATCATACTGTATATAAGGGGCTATATGGAGCTCATATTTTATATAGGGGGCTATATGGGTGCTCACACTGTATATAGGGGCTATGTGGGGTCTCATACTGTATATAGGGGGCTAAGTGAGGGCTCATTGTATATAGAGAGGCTATGCGGGGGCTCAAACTGTATATAGGAGGCTATGGGAGGGTTCACACTCCTATAGAGAGGCTATATAGAGGCTCAAACTGTATGTAGGAGGATGGATATATGGGGTCTCATTATATATAGGGGGCAGGGTCGGCGTCAGCACCCGGGCAAGTGCCGGGGTCCTGAGCAGGCAGGGGGCCCACTCGCAGTCGGGCACCCCGCCGGGCTATGGGCGGAAGATAGAGGTGCCAGCGCCCCCACCCCTTCTCCCCCACTTGCTCAGGGCCCCGGCAGCCGGATACTTACCTCTCCCCGTGCTTCCGCAGATCCGCTGTCTTCCTGCTGTGCGCTCCCTGTGATGTCTCAGGTCAGAGGGTGCGGTGACGTCTTTCCACCGCGCCTTCCCCTGAGCCGTCACAGGCAGCGCAGAGCGGGACAACGCTGGAGTCCGGACCTGAGCAGAGGCAGCAGATGAGGAGGAGTGAGGTGAGTATTTGATTTTTTTTTTTAATGTATGGAGGCATGGGGCATTCTATGGGGGGGGGTGACATCCTACATGGGGCATTATATGGGGGGGTGACATCCTGCATGGGGAATTATAAAGAGGGGGGTGATGACATCCTGCATTGGGCATTTTAAAGAGAGGGGGGTGATATCCTGCATGGGGCATTATAAAGAGGGGGGGGCAACATCCTGCATGGGGCATTATATGGTGGGGGAAAGGGACATCCTGCATGGGGCACTATATGGTGGGGGAAAGGGACATCCTGCATGGGGCATTATATGGGGGGGAGAAGTGACATCCTGCATGGGGCATTATATGGGGGGTGACATCCTGCATGGGGCATTATATAGGGGGGAGTGATATCCTGCATGGGGCATTATATGGGGGGAGTGACATTCTGCATGGGGCATTATATGGGGGGAGTGATATCCTGCATGAGGCATTATATGGGGGGGGAGTGATATCCTCCATGGGGCATTATATAGAGGGGTGACATCCTGCATGGGGCATTATATGGGGGTGACATCCTGCATGGGGCATTATATGGGGGATGACATCCTGCATGGGCATTATAAGGGGGGGAACAGCCTGCATGGGGCATTATAAGGGGGGAATAGCCTGCATAGGGTATTATGTGGGGGGAACAGCCTGCATGGAACATTATATGGGGGCCAGTATCCTGTATGGAGCGTTATAAGGGGACCAGTATCCTGTGCGGAGAGTTATATGGAAGCCAGTATCCTGTACGGATCGTATGGGGGCCAGTATTCTGTATGGAGCGTTATATGGGGGCCAGTATTCCGTATGGAGCGTTATATGGGGGCCAGTATTCCGCATGGAGCATTTTATGGGGGCCAGTATTCTGTGTGGAGCATTTTATGGAGGCCAGTATACTGTGTGGAGCGATTCGCCGGTTTCTGAGCTATTGTGGAATTTACAATAGATATCACTCATGTAATGTAAGAAGTGAAATCTTTGCATTGTACTATATCTATATTTCTCTGCGGTATCTGTACATCATGAATCGTGGTATGTGTTAAAGGGGCCCTCTGAGACTCTTTCGCCCGGGGCCCAGAAAAACCTGGAGCCAGCCCTGATAGGGGGCTATGTGGGGGCTCATACTGTATATAGGTGGCTATGTGGGTGCTCATAATGTATAAAAAGATGCTACGTGGGCTCATACTGTATATGAAGGGCTATGTGAGTGCTCATAATGTAAAGTTGTGCTCAAAAGTTTACATACCTCGGCAGAATTTTTCCTTTCTTGGCCTTGTTTCAGAGAATATGAATAATAACAAAAAAAACTTTTCTCCACTCATGTTTATTGGTTGGGTGAATCCATTTATTGTCAAACTACTGCATTTTCTCTTTTTAAATCTTAATGACAACCGTAAAACATCCAAATGACCCTGATCAAAAGTTCACATACCCCATTTCTTAATACTGTGTATTGCCCCCTCTAACATCAATGACAGCTTGAAGTCTTTAGTGGTAGTTGTGGATGAGGTTCTTTAATTTCTCAGATGGTAAAGCTGGCCATTCTTCTTGGCAAAAAGCCTTCAGTTCTTGTAAATTCCTGGGCTGTCTAGCATGAACTGTGCGCTTGAGATCTCCCCAGAATGGCTCAATGATATTGAGGTCAGGAGACTGAGATGGCCACTCCAGAACCTTCACTTTGTTCTGCTGTAGCCAATGACGGGTCGACTTGGCCTTGTGTTTTGGATCGTTGTCATGTTGGAACGTCCAAGTACATCCGATGGACAGCTTCCGGGCTGATGAGTGCAAATTTGCCTCCAGTATTTGCTGATAACATGCTGCATTCATCTTTCCTTCAACTTTTACCAAATTTCCTGTGCCTTTGTAGCTCACACATCCCCAAAACATCAGCGATCCACCTCCGTGCTTTACTGTAGGAATGGTGTTCCTTTCATCATAGGCCTTGTTGACCTCTCTCCAAATATAACGTTTATGGTTGTGGCCAAAAAGTTAAATTTTGGTCTCATCACTCCAAATTACCTTGTACTAGAAGTTTGAGGCTTGTCTCTGTGCTGTTTGGCGTATTGTAGGCAGATACTTTGTGGCATTTGCGCAGTAATGGCTTTCTTCTGGCGACTCGACCATGCATGTATATATAGGAGACTATTCTTATATATTCTTATATATAAGAGTGGATGTATCCTTCTGTCCGAAGCCTGCGGCGCCTGCACAGTGTGGCGCCGGAGTCAGCGTGTGCGCATAATGCACTGCGGCACCATTTTATTGTACAGTGTCTTCAATAAAAAGGCGCCGTAGTGCGGATGCCAAAGCCGCTGACACCAGCTTCTACTTCAGCTGGATGTGAATCCAAACTTGCCAGGTCCATGCGCCGCAATACACGCTGACAGCCAATCAGAGGCCAGCAGCACGTGACTGGACGTGACGTCATGCGCCCTGTCGCTTGGATGCTGAAGTCAGCTGCTGGCTTCAGAAAATGACGATGCGCTGCAGGGGAGCGGGGGAAAGGTGAGTAGGAGAATTTATTGTTTTTTTTTTATTTCTATGTATTGAACAACAGCAGCGCAGACAGGATGGGGGACATATATCAGGATGGGGTTCATATCCAAGTATGGGCAATATATACCAGGATGGGGGGCATAAACAAGGATGGGGTGCATATACGACCATGGGCGGCATATACAAAGATGGAGTATATATACCAGGATGGGGGGCATAAACAAGGATGTTGTACACATGCAAGGATGGGGGTCATATACGTGGATGGGGTGCATATACCAGGATGGAGGAGCATATACCAGTATGGAGAAGCATATACCAGGATGGAGGAGCACATATAAGGATGGGGGAGCATATATATATATTCAACTATCCAGACATTTGTTGGGAATCTCTCTCAAGTAAAACTAACAGGTCAAGAAAATTCTTATCCTCTCTTGCTGACAACTTTATCTTCCAAAAGGTAGGGGAGAAAACAAGGGGATCTGCTACTTTGGATCTAATCCTTATAAACAGGGAAGAAATGGTTGAGGAGGTAAAGGTGGCTGGGACCCTAGGAGGCAGCGATCATGCTATTATAGAATTTTGGATAACTAGAGGAGGAAGACATGTGAAGACTCAAACTTCAAGGTTAGATTTTAGAAAGGCAGATTTTAAGAGACTCAGAAAGAGAATAGGAGGGATCCAATGGCTGGATGTCCTTAAGGACAAAAATGTCCAGGAAGGATGGGAAATTTTTAAAAATGAGATTCTCAAAGCACAATCGTTAACAATCCCGAAAAGTAGGAAGAATGGGAAGCATTTAAGGAAACCAGGATGGATGAACACAGAACTTAAACACATGCTAAAAAGAAAGAAAGAAATGTTTATTAAATGGAAAGAGGGAGGCATATCTAAAGAAGATTATAATGCAGTCTGCAGATCCTGCAGGGCACGTATCAGGTTAGCTAAAGCTGACAATGAATTAAGGCTTGCAAGAGATGTCAAAAGCAATAAAAAAGGATTTTGGGGGTATATCAAAAGTAAAAGAAAAGTCAAAGATGCTATAGGATTTTTACAGGATGAAAATGGAGAAATGGTAAGAGAGGATGTTGAGAAGGCCGAACTTTTTAATTCCTATTTTGCATCTGTTTTCTCTCAGAAAGAAAATGTAACATCAACTGATCTTCACTGTCCTTTTAAAGGAATAGAGGAATCCAAGTTATCTGTAAACAGAAAGATTGTGAGGGAATATTTAGCTAACATAAATGAGTTCAAGTCTCCAGGTCCAGATGAATTACACCCCAGAGTACTGAAGGAGATCGTAGAAGAAATTTTAGAACCACTCTCCATAATCTTTGAAAATTCTTGGAGAACAGGAGAAGTCCCAGAAGACTGGAGAAGAGCAAATGTTGTTCCTATCTTCAAAAAGGGGAAGAAGGTGGACCCAGGGAACTATAGGCCGGTGAGTCTGACTTCTATACCAGGAAAGATCTTTGAACAAATTATTAAACAACATGTATGTAAGAACATGGATAAGAATGAAGTGATTAACCAGAGTCAGCATGGGTTTGTAACTAACAAGTCATGTCAGACTAACTTAATTTCCTTCTACGACAGAATCACTGACTGGGTGGATCAGGGAAATGCTGTAGATATAGTATATCTTGACTTCAGCAAAGCATTTGACAAAGTATCTCACACCATCCTTATTGAAAAAATGACCAAGTATGCAATGGACCAGGCAACTGTTAGGTGGATTCATAACTGGCTTAGTGATCGGACTCAAAGGGTGGTTGTAAATGGCTTCACATCCAGCTGGATGAATGTCTCAAGTGGGGTACCACAGGGCTCCGTCCTGGGACCTGTATTGTTCAACATCTTTATCAATGATTTAGATGAAGGAATTGAGGGTAAACTGATTAAATTTGCTGATGACACAAAGCTAGGAGGGATAGCTAATACTAGAGAAGAGAGAGAGAGGATTCAAAAAGACCTAAATAAACTGGAGCAGTGGGCAGCAACCAACAGAATGGTTTTTAACAGGGAAAAATGCAAAGTACTACATCTGGGCAATAAAAATGAAAAAAGCATATACAGAATGGGAGGAATAGAGCTAAGCAACAGTACATGTGAAAAAGACTTAGGTATACTAATAGATCATAGACTGAACATGAGTCAACAGTGTGATGCAGCAGCAAAAAAGGCAAATACAATTCTGGGATGTATTAACAGAAGCATACAGTCTAGATCACGTGAAGTCATTATAGGTCTTTACTCCTCTTTGGTCAGACCTCATCTGGAATACTGTATACAGTTTTGGGCACCACATTTTAAAAAAGACATAGACAAACTGGAGCAAGTTCAGAGAAGAGCGACCAGAATGGTGACTGGTCTGCAAACCATGTCCTATGAGGAACGGTTGCAGGATTTGGGAATGTTTAGCTTGCAAAAAAGAAGACTGAGAGGAGACTTAATAGCTGTCTACAAATATGTCAAGGGCTGTCACATTGTAGAAGGATCATCTTTATTCTCATTTGCACAAGGAAAGACTAGAAGCAATGGGATGAAACTAAATGGGAGGAGACACAGATTAGATATTAGAAAAAACTTTTTGACAGTTAGGGTGATTAATGAGTGGAACAGGCTGCCACGAGAGGTGGTGAGTTCCCCTTCAATGGACGTCTTCAAACAGAGGCTGGACAGACATCTGTCTGAGATGATCTAGTGAATCCTGCTTTGAGCAGGGGGTTGGACCAGATGACCCAGGAGGTCCCTTCCAACTCTACCATTCTATGATTCTATGATAAGGATGGGGGAGCATATACCAGGATGGGGGAGCATATACAAGGCTGGGGGGCATATGCAAGGATTGGGAAACATATTCAAGGATGGGGGTCATATACCAGGATGGGATGCATATAAAAGGATGAGGAACATATACCAGGGTGGGGGAGCATATACCAGGATGGGGGACGTATACCAGGATGGAGACATATACAAGGATGGGGGAGCATATACCAGGATGGAGAAACATATACAAGGATGGGGATCATATACCAGGATGGGGGAGCATATACAAGGATGGGGGACGTATACCAGGATGGGGACATATACATTGATGGGGGGCATATACAATAATGGGGGGCATATACAAGGATGGTAGACATATACCAGGATGGAGAAACACATACTAGGATAGGGGACATATACCAGGATGGGGTGCATATACCAGTATGGAGGGACATATACCAGGATGGAGAGACATATACTAGGATGGGGGAACATATGCCAGGATGGGGAATATATGCCAGAATGAGGGAACATATACCAGGATGGTGAACACATACCAGGATGGGGGCCATTTACTAGGGTGGGGGAGCATATGCCAGGATGGAGGGACATATACCAGGATGGGGGGGACATATACCAGGATGGATGAACATATGCCAGGGTGGAGGGAGCATAAACCAGAATGGGGGAGCATATACCAGGATGAGGGCATATATTCCTTTATATCTGCAGACTGGTGCCCTGCCTGCTCTCTGTTGCCTCTGCCTGCTCTGATACCCCAGTAAACTCTTTCTCATCCTGGTATATGTCAATCTATCCTGGTATATGTCCCCATCCTGGTATATGTCCACCAGGATAGATTGACATATACCAGGATAAGGGACATATACCAGGATGGAGAAATATATACCAAGATGGAGAAACATATACCAGGATGGAAAAAACACATACCAGGATGGGGGAACATATATGAGGATGGGGGGGCATATACCAGGATGGGGGGACATATACCAGGATGAAGGGACATATACCAGGATGGGGGAAAATATGCCAGGATAGGGGGATATATGCCAGGATCAAAGGGACATATACCAGGATGGAGGGACATATACCAGTATGGATGAACATATGCCAGGGTGGAGGGAGCATATACCAGAATGGGGGGGGGCATATACCAGGATTAGGAAGCATATTCCTTTATATCTGCAGTCTGGTACCCTTGCTTTTGTCTGTGGTTGTACTTTGCTGCCCCTGCCTGATTTCTGTCAATCTATCCTGGTATATGTCCCCCATCCTTATCTATGCCCCCCATCCTTGTATATGCCCCCCATCCTTGTATATGCCCCCAATCCATGGATATGTCCCCATCCTGGTATACGTCCACCAGGATAGATTGACATATACCAGGATAAGGGACATATACCAGGATGAAGAAACATATACCAAGATGGAGAAACATATACCAGGATGGGGGACATATACCAGGATGGAGGGGACATATGCCAGGATGGGAGGGACATATGCCAGGATGGGAGGGACATATGCCAGGATGGGAGGGACATATACCAGGATGGGGGAACATATGCCAGGAAGGGGGAACATATGCCAGGATGGATGGACATATACCAGGATGGATGGACATATACCAGGATGGAAGGGCCATATACCAGTATGGGGGAACATATACCAGCATGGGGGAACATATACCAGCATGGGGGAACATATAACAGGATGGCGGAACATATGCCAGGATGGGAGGTACATATACCAGGATGGGGGAACATATGCCAGGATGGGGGGTACATATGCCAGGATGGAGGAGCCATATACCAGGATGGGAGGGGCCATATACCAGGATGGAGGGGCCATATACCAGGATGGAGGGGCCATATGCCAGGATTGAGGAGCCATATACCAGCATGGGGGAACATATACCAGCATGGGGGAACATATACCAGGATGGCGGAACATATACCATGATGAGGGGACATATACCAGGATGGGGGGACATATACCAGGATGGGGGGACATATGCCAGGAAGAGGGGACATATGCAAGAATGGAAGGACATATGCCAGGATCGAGAGAGCATATACCAGGATGGTGGAGTGCATACCAGGATGATGGAACATATTCCTTTATATCTGCAGTCTGGTACTCCTGCTTCTGTCTGTGGCTGCACTTTGTTGCCTCTACCTGTTCTCTGTTGCCTCTGCCTGCTCTCTGTTGCCCCCATCTGCTCTCTGCTGCCCCCGCCTGCTCTCTGTATGAGTTCTTTTTTCTAAACTAAAACCTCAGTATTCAGGTTAAATTGCCGTGTTGGCACTTTGTGATACATAAGTGGGTTTTGGGTTGCAGTTTGGGCCCTCAGTCTCTAAAAGGTTAGCCATCACTGTTGTAGTACATTGCTTCAATAAAACGGTGCCGGAGTCAGCACATGCACATACTGCGATCTCCGGCACCATATTATTGAAGACACTGTATATGCGAATTCGCAGACACAGTGTCTTCAAATAAATGGCATAAAATTAAAAATGTACCAATAAAAATGCTCATCACCCGGGCATAGAATGGGTTCAATAGTTACTGAATAAAAGGGGCTATATTGGGGCTCATACTGTACATAGGGGGCTATGTGAGGGCTCATATTGTCTGTAGAAAGGCTATGTGGTGGCTCATACTGTATATAGGAGGCCATGTGAGTGCTCATACTGTATATAAGGGGCTAAATAGGGGCTCATACTGTATTTAGAGGGCTATGTGAGGGCTCATACTGTATATAGTAGGCGCTGTGGGGGCTCATGCTATATATAGGAGGCTATGTGGGGGCTCATACTATATATAGAGAGGCTATGTGGGTGCTCATACTGTGTGTAGAAGGGCTATGTGGGGGCTGTGTGGGATCATGCTATATATAAGAGGCTGTGTGGGGGTTTCATACTGTATGTAGAGGGACTACGTGGGTGCTCATACTGTATAGAGGGGGGCTGTGTGGGAGCTTATACCGTATATAGGGGCTGTGTGCAGGCTCATACTGTATATAGGGGGATGCCTGCATAATTAATTCTGCTCAATGTTAAGTGATACAATTAATATTAGTATAATTAATATGTTAATAGTAAACAGAATTAATTTCAGCCTATTGGTTCAGCCCTCCACGACAATCACAATTTCTCATGTGGCCCCTTGGGAAAATTAATTTCCCACCCTTGCACTAGACAAAAAGGAGGATGTTAAATTTATAACTTGATATAGGGGAAGTAATAGAAAAGCTATGTTTCAAGGAACCCGAACATAATTCTTCAAAGTAAAAATGTTTTACCAGGACAAGGGTATAACGCACAGCCCCCATCTTTATACAAATGACCATTTTCATAGTAAAAGTAAAGTATTGTACAGTGGCTACTGATGCACTATATAGTTGTGGTCCTATCTATTGTACAGTGGCTACTGATGTCCTATATAGTAGTAGTGCACTATTGCTTTTACTTATTTACTTGCAGCAGGGTATATGGTTATTTTATTTCTGTCTTAGGTTTTGTCTGTTTAATGGTCAGTGTGAACATGCTCCTATTTTGCATGTATACCAACTTATACTCCAGTTCATTTTTTTCAGTTTCGTTTTAATTTTTGGGAGGCTGGATGAACCAACAATAGCAATTCCTACATTTTTATGGTGTTCACTTTGGGGTAGAAATAACATATTACCTTTATTTTCCTGATTAGTATGATCATGGTATTACCAAAAGAATTATTTTTTTCTTTTGTTTGTTTTACTACTTTTATACAATAAAAACACTTATTAAAATCATTCATTTTTATGTTACCCTATTCAAGGAACCATAACTGTTATATTTTTTATTGGTACCATTTGGAGGTACCCATAATTTTTGCATTGTTTTTTATTCCATTCTTTTGGGTAGAAGGGACAAAAAATGCAATTCTGGCATATTTTTCTTCAACGTTCAGGCTGGGTGCCCACGTAGCGTTTTTCAAGCGTTTATGCTGCGGAATTTCCGCAGCGGAAACGCTTGTGAAACGCTAGGTAATCCGCACCCCATGGTCCCCAAGGGGATTCCGCATGTTCTATGCACATGCTCCGGATTTTTCCGCAGCGTTTATGCTGTGTACAAAAATCCGCAGCATGTCATTTAATTTTGCGGAAGCGCAGCGGAACTCCCGCCATTGACTTGCATTGAAACGCATAGAAACCGCGACTGTACATTTGTACAAGCGGCTTCTATGCGTCTCTATGTGTGGATGATACCCAGTTCTGGAGGAGAGGAGACTCTCATTCAGACCTGGGTACCATTGTACCTGTAAAAAAATAATAAAATAACAAATAAAGTTTATACTCACCTTTCCAAAGGCTTTTCTCTGAATGCCGGCATCGCTTGAGGACCTGCGGTGACCTCACAGTCATGTGACCGCAGGCCCTTCACCGCTCTGTCTCGCGATATGCCGGCAGCCGGGAACCAGACAGGAACGAGCGCTGCTGCACACACCGGGGCCTCGGGGGTGAGTATAGCTTTATTTGTTTTAATTTTTACGGTTCACACTGTATAAATCCATGCCGTTTGCATGGATTTATATAGTGTGACCTAGTTGTTAAGCACTTTCCAAGTGATGCTATCGCCTGGAAAGCGCTTGTCAATCTGCATGCGGAAACGCATGTGAATCCGCATGTGGATCCGCATGTATTCTGCAGGAAAAACGCATTCACAATCTGCATGCGTTTTTTCTGCCAGGGAGATGCAGAAATGCTGCAGAAATTTTCTGTTTCATTTCTGCATCGTGGGCACATAGCATCACTATTAAAATGATGATTATTTTATAGTTGAGATTGCTAGTGACACGGCAATACCACTTATTTGTCTTTATTTTAATTAAAAAATGAAAAAACATTTTAGGGCTCATTCAGACGTCCAATTTTCGAGTACAAGTGAAATTCGTGTTTTTCAAGGACAGCATTCGTACTTGTGATAGTCTATTGGGCCATTCACATGTCTGATTTTTTTCCTCGGACCAAGTGATCCACGGAAAACATCGGAGGCGTCCAATTTTGATCCAAAGGTCGGTTCAAAATCAGCAATGCATGTCAATGGGTTCGTGAAAAAAAAATCGAAGTGCACTTGAATGACATTGGCGTGCGGTCTCATTTCCATTGAGACGGTGGAGGATTTTTTAACAAAATTTCTCCAAGTACAAGAAAATCGGATGACACTCAAATCACACTCTGATCAAATTCTGACCCAACTCTGATCAGAGGCTGATCAGAAGAATCGGTCTGATTTTATTGTACTTGAAAAAAATCGGACATCTGAATGAGCCCTTAATGGAAAACTAAGTTTGTTTTAATTTTTTCCCTTTTTTTGGTCCTATTAGGAGCCTTGAATAGGTGCTAGATCCTCCTGATTGCAACTTTATCATGGTTTCTTTAAACATTGATGCCATAGCCATGGTTCTGTAAGAAACCTAACAGTCAGTGCGACTGATTAATCTATTAGTCATTGAGCGCTGTCTGTTTTACTCACCAGAGAGATTCGCGTTTTCACATTTACAAGGTTTTAAGTGGGAAGTGCACATCCAGCTCTACTACGTTCTTACGTTCTTTCCGATGAAAGCATTGTGTTTATTTTTCATTTTACTGTAAAATCCTGCAAACAAAAGGAATTGGATGAAGCCACTCGCGCGTAATTTTCTGTACATCTGTTTGCAAGACAATAAAAAGGATTGGATTTACACAGCGCTCGGTCCAGAACACGGCTTATCCGGCTATACCCTTGCCCTTCACATTTTGCTTTTGTTCTCATGGTAAAATGTAAACCTCTGTGTTTAATGACCTGTATCAAATATAAGTTACATCTGACACAGCCAAAGAGGGAAAAAGATTTCTGAACAGCTGTATGTCAAACAGAAAAAAAAAAACTTCTTTCCCTCAAATCATCGCCATTCAGTAAGTCAGCGGTGGAATCACAGCAGCACCAGCTGGCGAAGATGGAAACTACAAGGCTCTGATACGTTCTACAATGTCTTCATCGCTTTCATTAAACCTGTCTTAATCAATGCACTCAGATGAGTAAACGCCGTTAGGGCATAATGTGCTGTGCGCATCCCAGAGGGAAGATTTCACTTCCATGTCATTAAAGTGTTAGTAGCTGTGTTTTCATTATATGTCCTCTGTGACATTACGGAATAATCATACTTACCGTATCTATAGCATGCTTATGGCTGAAGATATCAAAATTACAGCAGTTGCATGAAAAGCTATTCCATTATTCAATAACCCACTGAAGATGTCAATTAAGGACAGTGGCTAATAACCGGATCACGGTCTCCTCCACTGGAGAGAAACACTCACATTAAATATTTCCATAGATAATGCACTTAGATATAATAGAGCTAGAAGAGCAAGAGTCTGGACCCCAATGCAAAATCTATAACCCCCCCCGCCCCCACTAATCATGTACCATTCACACAGTAGAGGTGCCTTCTTAAAGGAGTTGTCCACTACCTGGACAGCCCTCTCTGAATCCCTATGTTTCCCCTTTGTAAAATAACACTTGTGCTCACCTTCGGTGCTGGTGGCGTTGCAGCGGTGTTGTCACTGGCTCTCTCGGGGATCACGTGACGCTGTTGCTCCTAGAACTGTAGAAAAAAAAAAGACATGGACTGCACATCCAAAAATTATACGTGGATCTAAAGCCGCTAAGCAAAAATTTACAAAACTGAACATGAGGTTCTTAGTTTAACATTCTGATAAGACTGTATGAAGCTTATTACCACGTCACGGTGAACCTCTCAGTGGGTCCCTAGCCTAAAAGGTGAGGCACCATGGGCAAACCACTGTCACAGCGGCAATACACCAGCAGGATGGGAGCCCTGGAGCTTTACAGCACCCCACAGGCACAACACCACAGCAACAATGGCCGCCACACAGCACCAACACCAGGTGAATAGATGTAGAAAATTGACCTTCCACGATCTCTCAGACTGGGTCGATTTTGACTTTTAGGATTACTACTTCCAATAGGTGGTTCTAGTCCTCTCCCTCTCTGAATTTGCATGTAGAAAAAAAAGACATGGACCGCACAGCCAAAAAGAATACTTTGAACTAAAGCCACTAGACAAAAATAGACAAAACTGAACATGAAATTTAACATTCTGATCAGACTGTATGATGCCCACTATCACATCACGGTGAACCTCTCATTGGGTCCCTAGCCTAAAAGGTGCGGCATTGTGTGCAAACCTCCATCACAGCGACAAAGCACTAGCAAAGCGGGGGAACATTCTGATCAGACTGTATGAAGCAGCATGGTCTGTCCCCTTTTTTTTTTTTTACTTGGACCAGGACTCCTACAATTTCGCACATGGGTTTTTACTTAGCAGGAGACTGCAAGAGGGGTTCTGTCTATTTTTGCCCTCAGTTCAAAGTCTGAGAGCTTGAGAAGTGTGAGTTTTTTTGCTCCTTTCACTTGGTGTTGGTGCTGTGTGGCGGCTATAATTGCTATGGTTTTGTGACTGTGGGGTGGTGTGTCCTGGTGTTATGGGAACCCATTCTTGCAGTATGGGCGCTGTGAAGCACCAGGTCCCCCACTCTGCTAGTGCATTTTCGCTGTGGCGGTGGTTGGGGCATGACAGTGCATCTTTAAGGCCGTAAAAAGTTAGGAACCCACTGAGATGTTCGCCGTGATGTTGCAGTGGGCTTCATATAGTCTGATCAGAATGTTAAGCTAAGAACTTCATGTTCAGTTTTGCAAATTTTTGCCTAGTGGCATTAGATCAATGTATGATTTTTGGATGTGAGGTCCATGTCTTTTTTCTACAGTTCAGCATGTTGCTGCTGCTGCTCTCTCACTTCTTACGGATGTATGTGATACGTATGAAGGAGAGGAGAGTGAACCTTGTGCTGCTTGGCCACAGGGATTGCATTACATAGCAATGTCATGCAATCCCTGGGAGAGCCAGTGTCAACACCACTGGAATGGCACTGGCAACAGTGGTGAGTGAGTATTGGTGTTATTATTTTACAAGGAGGAAACATAGGGATTGAAAATGGGTTGTCTAAGTAGCTTTTGGCATGACTGTTATCCATACTTGCCAACTCTTTCAGAATGACCAGAGAGCCTCCCAGAAAAAGAACAACCTGCTGGACTCTCAGAAGAGTGGGCAAGTCAAAGACACATTATGGAATTAATTAAGTCAAAATTATGGAGGAAAATTATTGATACATATTCTAAGATAAAAGAATTTTGCTGTTGCTAAAAATGGTGAAAATTGCACTAAATTTACCAAAATGCTGGACATAGCATAATGTGTCTGTTGTTATTCACTAGGCATGTGAGACACATCTTATGCTTTAGCTGAAACATTGGTAGTATATACTATTGGTAGTATAAATGAGTACCAATAGTTTCTGTTCAAAAATAGAAGTGTTGCATTTTAGAATCCCTCTAGGGTCAACAAACAAAAAGTTTCATAATTTAATATGTTTGTTCTTTCTCGATCTTAAAGGTGTTGACCAGTCAAAAGCTATTGCTTACTTAACCTTGGGATAGTTGATCAATATCAGATCAGTGGGATCCAGCACCCAGCACCCTCATCAATCAGCTGTTATAAGCTCTGGCAGAAACCGGATGTAAACACACTGCAAAGTGCAACTGTGTTCATTGAGCGTCGGCCACAGCCATGCACTGCAGATCAGCTACTATTGTCTCATTCTTGAATAGGGACTGTCCTGCAGTACCTCGCTGCAGCTGCTACACAGCGTGTTTACATCCAGAGCTTATAGCAGCTGATCAGTGGAGGTGATGGATGTTGGCCCCCTACCAATCTGATATTGATGATCAAACACCTTCATTTACACACACCTTCAAAGATTAGTACATGTTCATATAATGAAAACACGAAAAGGTCCACAGCTCATAGAATGGATCATGAATATCCTGTGACCGAACAATTCCTTTGATGTAAAAAAAAATCGACTTCAAAACTATGTGGATTTTATTGTTCATATATAGAGCTTACAATTCATATATATATTGTAGAAATAATCTATGTATAAAAAGTCACTTGTAAAATATATTACATTACTGTGTTACAGTTTATTGTAGCCCAGAGCAGAACTCAAAGTTCTGCTTTGTTGCTAGTGGAACCAGCTGAAAATGTATTAAACAAGAAAAGTATGTGGGATGATGTGACTCAATTCATAACTCAGAATCAGAAAAACATGAAATCATTTCTATCAAGCAGCTCAAAACCCCACAATTAAAGGTAAATGGAGGAAAATAATGGAAACTTTAGCTCTGTTACTGGATTTCCACAACTATTTCAATGGAGGGTGACCACATATCTGATGCACTCCCACCAGTGTTACATTTATGACATATCTGACATAGGAAATTGTACTTGTTAATTAGGTTAGCACACAAAAAGTATTTATCTACAATATTGGATCATAAGGTACTGTATATATCAGTAGTACAAGTACACAATGCAGAAAATGCTATTTTTATGGCGCTTTCTCTGACACACGTGCACCGGTACAATTTTAAGTTTTAGCCAACATCTCTTATCTTACGTAAAAAAATAATCTTTCACATCTTGTCATTTGATCCAATAATTATATGCAACTACTAGAATACATTAGCATCAATATGGAAATGACTACATGGTATTTACACATGGGACAGCCCATTCGGATGAAGTTAATCAATTCACAGGCATATTCCTATTAGTGCATAGAATGAAGAGAAAATTAGTAATGCCCATAGTAAATGCCCCCAATTTAATGGTTTACATCAGCCTTTATGTCTTTACAGCCATGACAATTACACCAATATAACATGTTACATGTGACAAGTTAAAGTTATTTCTTCATTTCCAGATCCACATTGCATTGCCCAGTGATACAGACATGCCCATCCATATAACCCTACTGCCATATTAGTGAATCTGAAACGCTGGGCACATTTGTATGGGTAGTTTGGTGAATACCATATCCGCGACAATTATTTCCTTCTGAGTCTCGTTTTTTTTTTTTATTTATATATGTTTCTAATAATCTGTGTTTTCTTAATGCACATATTAGCACCCATATTATACAGCTGATTTTTTTTAATTTTGCTTAGGCCTCATTCATATGTACAACATGTTGTTTCTGTTTTTTCACATCTACACCATGTACCTATTATAGTCTGTAGTGCTATACACATGTCCATTTTTTTCAAGCAGCACAGATGACAAGGGCCAATACAAGTCTAAAGGGCCTGATGGTAAAACGGACACACTGATGACATCGATGGCACACGGATGGTAAAACGGACACACTGATGACACTGATGGCACACTGATGGTAAAACGGACACACTGATGACACTGATGGCACACTGATGGTAAAACGGACACACTGATGACATCGATGGCACACGGATGGTAAAACGGACACACTGATGACACTGATGGCACACGGATGGTAAAACGGACACACTGACAACACGCTGATGGTTAAAAACGGGCACACTGATGGTAAAAACAGACACACAGATGGCACACTGATGGTAAAAACAGACACACTGATGACACACTGATGGTAAAAACAGACACACTGATGACACACTGATGGTAAAAACAGACACACAGATGACACACTGATGGTAAAAACAGACACACAGATGGCACACTGATGGTAAAAACGGACACACTGATGACACACTGCTGGTAAAAACGGACACCCTGATGATACACTGATGTTAAAAACGTACACACTGAGGACTCATTGATGGTAAAACAGACACACTGACGATACTGATGGCACACTGATGGTAAAAACAGACACACGGATGACACACTGATAATAAAAACTGACACACAGATGACACACTGATGGTAAAAATGGACACAGATGACACACTGATGCACAACATATTTTTTCACGGACATATACATGAGGCCTTATTGTGATCATTGGGGATTAGTAACGAGTTTTAACCTAAAAATTCCTGATGAAGTAAAGGCGCCCATACACATTAGATAGTTTGCTGATCCAGCTGACTTATCCATGTACTGGGATCTCCCAACTCTTCCTTTACAGATTATGTCAGGAGGAATAAAGATAAGGTAGTTTGACTTTAATCACCCGATCCTTTTGTTCTGCATGCAGGAAAGCCACTTTTAGGGTATGATCACACAGTGTCATTTAGAGTTGTTTTCCCGAGACTACGGCTTTGCCATCATTCTTGTGGCGGCTCCGCCAACAGTGGCTTTCACTCTATAGTGTTCCGCCGGGGGACTGCCTAAAGTGCTTAAAAGAAGTGACATAAAACAGAACATGTGCACAGCAATGTCCATCTAGATCAGTGTTTCCCAAACCCTGTCCTCACAGACCCCAACGCATCGTGTTTTCAGGATCTCCTTAGTATTGCATAGGTGAGAGAACCTGTGGCAGTTTCTGATGCCTTAATAATAATTCTATCACCTGTGCAATACTAAGGAGATCCTGAAAACATGACGTGTGGGGGGCCGTGAGGACTGGAGTTTGGGAAACACTGGTCTAGTTGCTTATTTCATTCTCCCCATCAAGAACATAGGAATGTCCAGGGAAACCAAGTGTTCTTGTATATGGGGGAAGCAGGACAGATATTAACCAGCCGACTGTTCACGCCGGCAGTCATCTAATGTGTATGGCCAGCATAAGAGTGATTGTACAATTACTGCATTGAGACTACTTTCCCACGATGAGCTGTTGGTGAGTTTTTTTGACGTTGCAGAATTTCTGCACCTATTATTTAAGTTAATTGCATTTTTTCACTGTATTTTTGTATTGATTTTTTAACATTGTTTATCACGTTTTTGACGCTGCGTTTTTTTTGTCTCTGGTGAGTCATACTTTAATTAAAGCTGTTTTTTTTATACTTCCTGATATTTGGTTTTAACGAAACTTTATGGCTATACTTAGGTGCAGAGTGCATGCATTTTTGATGTGTTCCTGCTGCGGAAACACACTAAAGACGCATGTGAGTCTATGGGAAAAATGTGCACAGAAACCTCAGCGTATCCGCAATAGAAATTCTCATGCTGCAGATCTGAAACCCGCACCGCAGGTCAGTTTACTCTGAGTTTAAAAAAAAAAAAAAAGCACAGAGGGCACGAGATTTCTAGAAATCTCATCCACTTTGCTGGAACTGTAAGTTGCTGAAATTTTTTGGTGCACCAAAATTAGACAACAATCAAAAACGCACCAAAAACTCATCCAGACATGTCATTAAAGCATTTTTTCTGTCAATCAATGTAATGGTTTGCTTTCACTACATTCACACTCCTTCAAAGATTAGTTCATGCTCATATACGTAGACAAAAAAAATGTAAATTTCCACAGCGCACCAAAAAGAACATGTAATCAAATTAAATTAATCAAAAGTGAAAGTATTTGTGTCAAATGATATTATTAGCAATTATTAATTCTCAATTTATAAGAGCGTCTTCAACCACATAGCCAAGTGTCTGTTATATTTCACATTTCACATCTTAGTTGTGATCACACTTAACTATTGTAAGACACTAAGTTCCCCTTGTGGCTCCAGGAATCCAAAATTCTGCCATTCGCTGGATAGAAGTTGATAGATGACACACAATGGATTCTATAAATGGAGAATTTATTAACTACTTACAACTTGAACAAACTGGAACAATTAAGTTGAGCACAGCAGATTTTTTTTGGACTGAAATAGATGACATTGACTCTCTGTCAGTCCCTGTGAAAGATGGATGCTCCCTTATTTTCACTTTGCCCTGTAATCATCCTGGGCCCCTTTCAGTAATAATTCCCCATATCCTGAGCCCCTTCCTGTAATAATGTACTCCATCCTGGGCCCCTTCGTGTAATAAAGTTCCCTATCCTGGGCCCTTTTCTGGTATAATTATGTCAATCCTGGGCCCATTCCTGGTATAATGTCCCTCTGTCACACAAGGTGTGGGAAAGACTTAGTGCATCACAAAGGAAGAGGGAAAGGGAGCCCAGACTCTAGGGAAAGAGGGGGAAGTGGAGACCTCCTAGGTTGATCTAGCGTCACCCTGTCTCCCCTAATGTCCCTGCATTGGCTCTTCACCAATCGCCGCACACATAACTCGCACTGTCTTTCCCTAGCGTTAGGCTCAGGCTAGGGAAGGGAGGAGATGAGCACTAGTCGATCTCCACTAAACACTATAGACAACAATGAAGGACAAACAGGTGAAAATAGCTTAGATTTAGATGACTCCAGACAAATGCGCACATGTCCTCAAGCTGTAGAGAGGACAAAGTACTGCTCTTGCTAAAGCCTTCACAGGTAGTAATGAATATCGCCGGCACCTCCCTCTAGAATACACCAGGTATTTATACACCCAGGACAGGGAGTTAATTAGCCAGAGGGAGGTAGCCACTGGGTCCTAGAGACAGCCTCTAAGAAGATGTCTGTAATGCCAAACATAGAGATGATAATGCCCCGTCTCATGCTGCACATAACACATCTGCATCTCTGGCTGATATGGGCATAAAAGGGGACAAACTTATGGTGTGGCACCCATGCTCCCCTGACCTCAACCCCATTGAGAACCTCTGGAGCATCATCAAAAGGAGTGTCTATGATGGCGGGAGGCAGTTCACATCTAAGCAACAGCTCTGGGAGGGTATTCTGTCCTCATGCAAAACAATTAAAGCAGAAACCATCCAAAACCTGACAAATTCAATGGACGAGAGAGTTCAGAAGCTCCTTTCGAACAAGGGGTCCTATGTGCAAATGTAACATCACCTAGAATAAAGTTTTGAGTTGAAAACTGTTTGATTTCAGTTTGTAATAACCTGCTAATGCTTATAATTTCAAAAATGACCATTTTTTTGTTCTTTATTAAAATGAAAAGGTTGAAAACTCTGCTGTGCATAATAATTTGGAACATGCATTTTGAGTGCAGTTTGAGTTTTTTATTTTTTTAAAAATATACTGTTATCATAGGCAGTTTGTACAAAAACCTTTCAATTGTACTCTAATAGTTATTTGACTGGAAAATTACAATGACTGCAATTCATATAGGTAATTTGTGAAAATCTGAGAAAATATTATTTGCATAATAATTTGGAACACAGTGTAGGGAATGGTCCCTGAGACAACACAGCCCCAACCCAGGCTGGACAGGCCTACCTGCAGAGACCCCCACATTAGCGACCTGTAACCCCTGATGATACTGCTGCTGAACTTCACTGTGGAGATCATTCACCTCTAGAGACAGACGGCGGAACTGCTCTGCAAATGAACCCATACCAAGGGAGAAAGGAAAAAAAAAAGGTCCACGCCCAAAAACACACAGAGAAAAAAACAAAACAAAGTGTCAGGTTTTTTTTTTTACTTTTCAAAAAGTGTTCGGCCAGTGATAATGTCACGCAAGGTGAGGGAAAGACTTAGTGCAACACAAAGGGAAGAGGGAAAGGGAGCCCGGACTCTAGGGAAAGAGGAGGAAGTGGAGACTTCCTAGGTTGATCTAGCGTCACCCTGTCTACCCTAACATTCCTGTATTTGCTCTTCACCAATCGCCGCATGTGTGGCACCCCAGGGGTCTGGTTTCCACAGTAACAGCAATGTTATGTCTGAGAGCAGGTGGGAGGTCTCTTGGTCAGGGATCCTATGCATGCCACACCTCCTGCCCAGTCCTGGGAGGTGAAGAACTTCCCCTATATAAACCTGGGGCTGAGGCAGGGTTAGAGAGTTCAGAGGGAGAGTGCAGCCAGGAGGGCTGACAGGGAGCTGTGGCTCCGCCTGGGCCCAGCTCCTGGGCCCTGCCAGAAGTAGAGACAGAGAAGAGAGGCAGCTATGGGAAGAAACAACAGGAGCTCTGTGGGAGCAGTGTTACAAGGAGTCAGGGGCTGGCAGCTGCAGAGCTCGCCCTGACTGAGAAGATTTCTTACCGGACCCGGAGTCCGAGGCTGTGGGGACTAACTCCTACCCAGCAGCAGAATCCGTCAGGCAGGGGATTTCAGGTCCTCTGGCCAAGAAGCCCGAAGGCACGGTCACACGCATGGGACCAGCACCGCCGTCGTGGAGCGGAAGCTACTAGAAGGCCCCGAGTCACCGGCCATACGGGTGAGCACCACACGGTACACTCAGGGACGTGGGCTACTTATACCGCCTCTAGCAAGGTAGCCAGAAGAGTACAGTTAGTTTGGGAGGCCTACAACTCCGCCTGGCCAGGGGAGATCCCATCTGCTCAAGGACTGACCAGGCCCCAATCGCTAGCCAGTACTCCGGGAGGGACTGTCTTTGTCACCAGTAAAGACCCTGAACTACACCGTACCGTCTCCGAGTGGTTCCTGCTACCCCCATCATCCAGGTCGGCTGCCCTGAGGCCATACCCCTCCCGTTGGGGGTTATACCATCTACGCTGCACTATCCTACCACCGGCCTCAGCGGTCTGCCCTGCAGCGGCAGCTCCATAGCTGCATTCAACGGGTGGCGTAGTCGTCCTACATCTACTGCTAATACAGCGCCACTTAGTCTGACTCCCTGGGCATGGACCGGATCACCGCCACGAGACTACAACCCTCAACAGATCCGGCTCCGGGTAAGCTCCCGCGTGCGCAACGCGACACAGGCCCAGGGGCGCGTCAACTTTTGGCGTAGTCGGCAGGATTTCGTGCACGCAACCACCGGGTACTGCGTGCCTGAAAAAGACTGTTCAAACTTACCAGTGGTGAAGATTCCCGCCATCCGGCGCCATCTTCAGCCTTCTTCCCGCCATCGGTGAGGATTCCCGCCATCCGGCGCCATTTTCAGCCTTCTTCCCGCCTTCCGTGGAGTTTTCCCGCCGTTGGACGCCATCTTGAGGACGCCGCGCGGGAAGAAGAGGGGCGTGGACTCCGAAAGCGCGCGAGAACTGAAGCCCCGCCTCACGTCCGGACGTTGCGTAAAGTCCTGGAAGGAGCCCAGCAGACGCCGACGTCACAGGAGCGCGACGGAAGGTCCTCAACCCTGACGATCCACTGCGGAGCCGCGGCCTACGGAAGAGGATCATCGCAAGGTAGGCCACGGTCCACTAGGGGGGAGAAGGATGTCGGATACGGAGGAGAGCTTCACCGCTTCAACCCCCGCCAGCGCCACCGCTGTTGCGGTCATGCCTTTCACCATGCCCTATATCCCGGGGGCAGCCTGGCTACCCCAGTACTCAGGGGAGTCACATACCCTGCATGACTTTAGAGAAAAGCTGGATAGCCTCTTCCAGGTGTATCCCCTCACAGAGGAGCAAAAAGTGAGCATCCTGGTGGCCCAATTAACCGGGGCAGCCCAAAGGGAGGTAAAGTCCTGGCCACCTGGGAGGAGGACTGTCGCAGAGATACTAACCCAGCTAACTGAGGAGGAGCTGCAGTACTACCAATACGAGGAAAGCCAAGAGGACCCGGACGGGTCTGAGGACTACCCTCAGGAGGGAGCACAAAGAGGACATAGCTACTGAAGGGAAGTAGCGTAAATAAAGAGCTGTAAATAGTTACCCGTAAGGGTACAAGAACTGCTGCTAATTAAAATATGGTCCCCGTTGGGATTAGTGAACTGTTACCCGTGTGTCCCTATCCCTTAACAGGCTGAGGACTGTGAACAGCCATTCCTTATCCCCACTGGCCGAGGACTGAGAGCGGCCATATCCTGTAAATAATTATGTGTTTCTAGTAATTTATGGGAGTCTTTGGTGGATTTACCGGGAATCCTTTGTACATAGTTGGAGCGTAACCCAGGACGGACTAAAGACTGTTAAGGACTCGGGGCAGGACAGACCCCTACCTGGTTACGTCTCCCTGTTTTGGTGAAATGGACACCTTGCTTTTCTTCAAAACTGCACCCGGTTGCGGACACGCCGTAACCATCTTTATGTGTTTTTCTTATTGTATTATTATTGTTTATACCTTGTTATGTTTTTCTAAAAATATGTTTAGTCCCGGAGTACTAAATTTCACTAGGGGGGAATGTGGCACCCCAGGGGTCTGGTTTCCACAGTAACAGCAATGTTATGTCTGAGAGCAGGTGGGAGGTCTCTTGGTCAGGGATCCTATGCATGCCACACCTCCTGCCCAGTCCTGGGAGGGGAAGAACTTCCCCTATATAAACCTGGGGCTGAGGCAGGGTTAGAGAGTTCAGAGGGAGAGTGCAGCCAGGAGGGCTGACAGGGAGCTGTGGCTCCGGCTGGGCCCAGCTCCTGGGCCCTGCCAGAAGTAGAGACAGAGAAGAGAGGCAGCTATGGGAAGAAACAACAGGAGCTCTGTGGGAGCAGTGTTACAAGGAGTCAGGGGCTGGCAGCTGCAGAGCTCGCCCTGACTGAGAAGATTTCTTACCGGACCCGGAGTCCGAGGCTGTGGGGACTAACTCCTACCCAGCAGCAGAATCCGTCAGGCAGGGGATTTCAGGTCCTCTGGCCAAGAAGCCCGAAGGCACGGTCACACGCATGGGACCAGCACCGCCGTCGTGGAGCGGAAGCTACTAGAAGGCCCCGAGTCACCGGCCATACGGGTGAGCACCACACGGTACACTCAGGGACGTGGGCTACTTATACCGCCTCTAGCAAGGTAGCCAGAAGAGTACAGTTAGTTTGGGAGGCCTACAACTCCGCCTGGCCAGGGGAGATCCCATCTGCTCAAGGACTGTCCAGGCCCCAATCGCTAGCCAGTACTCCGGGAGGGACTGTCTTTGTCACCAGTAAAGACCCTGAACTACACCGTACCGTCTCCGAGTATTTCCTGCTACCCCCATCATCCACGTCGGCTGCCCTGAGGCCATACCCCTCCCGTTGGGGGTTATACCATCTACGCTGCACTATCCTACCACCGGCCTCAGCGGTCTGCCCTGCAGCGGCAGCTCCATAGCTGCATTCAACGGGTGGCGTAGTCGTCCTACATCTACTGCTAATACAGCGCCACTTAGTCTGACTCCCTGGGCATGGACCGGATCACCGCCACGAGACTACAACCCTCAACAGATCCGGCTCCAGGTAAGCTCCCGCGTGCGCAACGCAGCGCGACACAGGCCCAGGGGCGCGTCACATGCGTATCTCGCCCTGTCTTTCCCTGGCATTAGGCTCAGGCTAGGGAAGGGAGGAAATGATCACTAGTCGATCCGATGATCCATACCCTCAACCTGTAATAATGTCCCCCAACGTGGGGCCCTTCTGGTAATAATGTTCCTCATCCTGGTCCCCTTCCTGTAATAATGTCCTCCATCCTGGGCCCCTTCCTGCAATAATGTCCTCTATCCTGACCTCATACGTGGTATACTTATGATAATTCTGGGCCCCTTCCGGGTGTAATGTCACTCATCCTGTAATAATATCCCCAATCATGGGCCCTTTACTGGTATAATGTTATCTAGTAATAGTCCCCTCTAGTAATAATGTCCTTCATCCTGGGTCCTTCCTATAATAAGATCCCCATGTTCTGCTGCTTTTTTCTGACACATTTAAAAAAAAATAAACAATTTTTTACCTTCCTCTGCTCCCATGACATGCAGCGTCCTCTTCTCTGGCCAGCGCAGAGGCCAGCAGCTGACTTCGCCATGCCAGCCACGGGTTGTGCATGACGTCACTGCCATGCGCGGCCCATTATGGGTTCGCCAACATCAGCTGCTGGCCACTGATTGGTGTGTACTGCAGTGTAGGGAGCCGGCGGGTCTCCGCACCGCAATAGATTTCAGCTGAATATGCATTCTAAGTGCTGGCGTCGGCGGGCGTCCATACTTCCTGGATAATGGACAGCATTATACATATTAACGAAGGACACTTTGTAATAATGAACAGTGCTATAAATAATAAAGGAGGACACCATGTAATAAGGGATGGAACTTAACATAATAAGAGAGAACATCATGTAATAAAGAACAACACTATATAAAAAAAGAGGACTAAATGCAATAATGGCAATATTAATATATACTTACATTGTAATGTCTTCACATCCTGTTCAGTCCAGAAGTGTCCGGATCCCAGAATTCCAAGCGGCGGAAGTTCGTCGACCGCCATATTGGGACACCCAAGTGATGGGTGTCTCAATATGGAAACCACTGGTGGTACCAGCCTCTTGCGCGGTACCACCAGCGGAACACTGTCACGCCGTACACGCCGCTGCCGGGATCAGCCGAATGATTCACTGACCGCCATATCTAATGTCAGGGATTCCTCAAGCAGAATTGCAGCAGACAACCTTTGTACTATAAGATCTATGAGACAGTAGGATTCCCTGTAGTCTTATGCAGTGACGTCACAGAACCAAATGACAAACTCAGCTCGGCACCTGTTCAATTCAGAGCTTACTACCGCACTAGATCCTGATACAACATAGCCTCATTATACTGAATGATTGGTCTGAGGAGACGTGATACAGGAACAGGGAAAAGGAGCAGGGTGGAGCGGGGTCAAGCGGCGTCAGCAGGCAGGGCAGCATGGCAGAGCGGTATGAGCAGGGAGAGCACTGCAGAGCGGCATGTGCAGGCAGAGCAGAGCAGCAGAGCACAGTGGTATGAGCAGAGCGGTATGAGTAGGCAGAGCAGATCGGCATGAGCAGGCAGAGCAGATCGGCATGAGCAGGCAGAGCAGATCGGCATGAGCAGGCAGAGCAGAGCGGCATGAGCAGGCAGAGCAGAGCGGCATGAGCAGGCAGAGAACGGCACAGCGCAGCATGACCTGGCAGAACGCGGCAGAGCGCGACATGAGCAGGCAGAGCGCGGCAAAGCGTGGCATGAGCAGGCAGAGTGCGGCGTGAGCAGGCAGAGCGCGGCGTGAGCAGGCAGAGCGCGGCAGAGGGTGGCATGAGCAGGCAGAGAGCGGCGTCAGCAGGCAGTGTGCGGCGTGAGCAGGCACAGCGCAGCGTGACATTACCGCCCTCCCGATGCAATAGTACATAATAAGGGAGGTAGTTTTACAAACGGAACTGTTAATCCCATCATCCTCCTGTTGGCCAAACATTAGAGATATAGAATACATTTTTACCTCTATTATCTTACCGTTGACCTCTCATCTGATTAGAGTTATTGTCTTGTTTCTTCTCCATCTTGTCAAGACTTCATATCAACTTCTTCCAGCCATGTGTCATTCCTGCAGAGCAGTGTTCCCCAACTCCAGTCCTCAAGGCCCACCAATAGGTCATGTTTTCAGGATTTCCTTAGTATTGAACAGGTGATAATTGCATCACCTGCACAGGCAATAATTCCATCACCTGGGCAATACTAAGGAAATCCTGAAAACATGACCTATTGGTGGGTCCTGAGGACTGGAGTTGGGGAACACTGCTGTAGAGGTTTCCTCACAGATCACAGCCAACCTAAAAACAATGTCATATGTATATATACACATATAAAAATATATGAAAAATAGTTGCACTTCAGATGTGAGATAATGAAAAGACCCATTTAGGCTCTTCAAACTGTGAGATTTCACAAGTTACAGCCTTTCTCACAGTTTAAACAGCTGAAGATACAGTTGAAACCAGAAGTTTACATAGACTATATTAAAAGACACATATGCATGTTTTTCTCAATATCTGACGTGAAATCAGAATAAACCTTTCCCGCTTTAGGTCAATTAGGATTATTATCATTTTTAATTTTTGCCAAATGCCAGAACAATGAGAGAGAGAAAATGTTTTAAGGCATTTTTATTACTTACCGCAAAGTCAAAAGTTTACATACACTAAGATTTACTATGCCTTTAAACAATTCTGGACTGCCCATATGATGATGTCATGTGTTTGGAAGCTTCTGATGGGTTTTTGGCAACATCTGAGTTAATTAGAGACACATTTGTGGATGTATTTTAATGCACACCTGAACACACTGCGTCTTTGTGTAGCATCATGGGAAAGTCTAAAGAAGTCAGCCAAGATATCAGGAAGAGAATTGTGGACTTGCACAAGTCTGGCTCATCCTTGGGTACAATTTCAAGATATCTGAAGGTGCCTCGTTCATCTGTACAAACAATTATACGCAAGTACAAACAAGATGGGAATGTCCAGCCATCATACATCTCAGGAAGGAGACCGGTTCTGTGTCCCAGAGATGAACATGTGAACATGCTTTGGTCTGACATGTGCATATCAACCCAAGGACACAAGCAAAAGACCTTGTGACGATGCTGGTGGAAGCTGGTAAGATTGTGTCAATATCCACAGTGAAAGGAGTACTGCATCAACATGGGCTGAAAGGCCACTCTGCCAGGAAGAAGCCATTACTCCAAAAGAAACATAAAAAAGCCAGATTAATGTTTACAAATGAACACAGGAACAACGACCTTAATTTTTGTAGACACGTCTTGTGGTCTGATGAAACAAAAAATTTACTTTTTGGGCATAATGACTATTGTTAAATTTGGAAGAAAAAGGGAGAAGCTTGAAAGTCTAAGAACACCATCCCAACTGTGAAACACAGGGGTGGCAGCATCATGTTGTGGGGTTGTTTTGCTGCAGGAGGGACTGGTGCACTTCACTGCACTTCACAAAATAGATGACATCATGAGAAAAGAAGATTATGTGGCAATACTGAAGCAACATCTCAAGACATCAGCCAGGAAGTTAAAGCTTGGGCGGAAATGAATCTTTCAAATGGACAATGACCCGAAGCATACTGCCAAAATGGTAACAAAGTAGCTTAAGGATAACAAAGTCAATGTTTTGGAGTGGCCATCACAAAGCCCTGATCTCAGTCATATTGAAAATTTATGGGCAAAGCTGAAAAGGCAGGTGCGAGCAAGGCGACCTACAAACCTGGATCAGTTACACCAGTTTTGCCAGGAGGAATGGGCCCAAATTCCGACAAACTATTGTGAGAAGCTTGTGGGAGGATATCCCAAACGTTTGACCCAAGTCATTCAGTTTAAGGGCAATGGTAGCAAATACTAATGAAAAGTATGTAAACTTTTGACTTTACAGTAAGTAATAAAAATGCCTTAAAACATTCTCTCTCTCCCATTATTCTGGCATTTGAAAAACATGCATATGTGTCTTTTTATATAGTGTATGTAAACTTCTGGATTCAACTGTACATTGGTGAATACCATGGGGCAATACCATACTCTAACTAGTTGCACCTGGTCCCGGTACATGATGTGGCCTTAAAACCTAATTTCTACATTTTAAAACGTCATTACAGAGTAAGTAGCTTGCTTGAGATTGTGCAGTTGGGGGTAGAGAAGTTAGCTGTCAGACACAGCCAGACTCCCGACAAAGAAGGCAAACATGGTTTATTATGATGCCTTCTCAATAGCTGAATCAGTGCTTCTGTATACAGATTAGGAAACACTAAGAGCGATTGTCCTCTGGACCGTGCCATCATGTGATCACTGGATGTAGAGAGGGAACAGAAGCTACTGGGTCCTAGGAGAGCTCAGTCAACTCTACCATGCAGGCAGGAGACTGAATTTCCCGTAGTTGGGACTAGTATAAAAATGTTAAAATGCCTCCCAAAGGTCTTTTATATGCAAATTGCCTCTTGAGAGAAAAAGAGGACTTGTACTCTATAGCACCACCTATTGGAAGCAGCAATCCTACAAGTCACAATCAACCCTTTAACGAGGAGCTATCTCTGGCGAGTTCTCCAACTGATGGGATTTGGTCCGGTTTTTGTGGCCTGGGTAAAGTTATTGTATACGCGCCCTGTAGCTAGAATAAGAGTAAATGGGGAACGGTCAGATAAATTTGATATGACAAGAGGAACCAGACAGGGCTGCCCCCTCTCCCCACTGTTATTTGCCCTGGCCATAGAGCCGCTGGCTTCTGTAATGAGATAGTCAGACGTGGTAAAGGGATTTGGGTAAGGAATGGTTGAGGAGAAGATAGCGTTGTACGCAGATGATATTTTATTATTCTTACAGGACCCTCAAGCGTCATTACATGGTGCAATAGCTGTCACCAATAGATTTGGCCTGTTATCTGGGTTATAAATTAATTGGGATAAATCTCATATTATGGAAATAGATACCCTGGATTGCTTAGATGTTGAACAGGTGGAACGTACACAACTTAAATTAGTACGAGAGTTTAAATATCTTGGAATTGCAATAACGTTACCAGTAAAGGAGTACCTTCAGTTGAATGTATACCCGATAATTGGGAAATGAAAACATAAAGCATCTACGTGGAGCAAAATGCGCCTCTCGGTGGTGGGACGCACCAATCTTCTTAAAATGGTGCTGATGCCCAAATTGCTATATGTTTTACATAACTCCCCTGTGTGGATCCCTCGGTCGGTGTTCCAGCGTATTAATTCAATATTTAGGGATCTGGTTTGGGGTGGAGGTCAACCCAGGATTAAGCTGGAGACTCCAGAGGCCGAAAGAAGAGGGGGGTCTCGCCTTACCAAACCCATGGATATACTTTTTGGCAGCACAGTCCCAGCATATTAGAGGGTGGGCACTGAAGGCGGCGAAGGGGACTATCCACGCGGTTTTGGAAGCTCATCTTAAAAAGGGTCCATTGGTGGTGGGCCTAGAATCGGGACTTTTTGGGAAGAGAGGCAGGTCATACCCGACATGTGGCTTAGTCCATAAACTGTGGATGAGGGTGAAGAGGATTAGAGGTACAGTGGGAATGTCTATGTATACTCCTATTTGGAATAACGAAAATTTAGGTGAATTTTATAAGATAGGAGAGCTGAGAGGATGGGTGGTAAGGGGTATACAGTACATTTACCAACTGATGGATAACCAAAACATCAAAACCTTAGAGATGCTAAAAGAGGAATTTCATTTATTAGACAGACACAGCTATCAGTATACACAGGTTAAACATGCGTTTATTAAGCAAAGGAAAATCAAGAACCTGTCTGTTCAAAAGGATATTGTTATTGAGTATATTTGTATGGGGGGATGTACAGCAGACGTCATACAGTTATATGAAAAAGTTTAGGCACCCCTATTAATCTTAAGCTTAATGTTTTATTAGTACAATAAAACTCATTTCAAGGCAGAAACATTACTGTGTCCAACAGTTATTACATATATCAAACTGAAATAGCTGTTGCAAAAACACCAATTTTTCAAATAACTGTATCTAGGGTATATGCTGATCTGCTTCACACCTTTCTATTGAAATATCCTGTTTTGGCGAGGGAGAGGTGGGAAGCAGACGTTGGTACCACTGAAGATGACGGGTGGGAATCCATTTTGGAATATATTCCTAAGTTGTCTCTAAATGAACCTGCCAGAATGTCCCAGTTACTTCTTGTACATAGAGCATATAGATCACCCGATTTTTTGTTCAGGATAGGGGTACGGGAAAATTCGGATTGCCCGAGATGTGGGTCAGAAAATGCTGATATATTACATGTTATGTGGAGTTGCCCAAAGCTTGCAAACTATTGGTCTGAAGTAGCAGGCCTAATTGAAGGACGATATCACTGTATAATTCCTAGGGATCTGGTAGTTTGCTTGCTGGTATATGTGGAAGAACTTGTGGGGAATGATGTCACAAAACTGGCAATTGCCAGACTCTTATATGCAGCTAGGAAAGTAATAGCTAGGTATTGGTTGCGAATGGAACCTCCCTCTAGACAGGAGTATACAGTTATATGAAAAAGTTTGGGCAACCCTATTAATCTTAAGCTTAATGTTTTATAAAAATTGGTGTTTTTGCAACAGCTATTTCAGTTTGATATATGTAATAACTGTTGGACACAATAATGTTTCTGCCTTGAAATGAGGTTTATTGTACTAACAGAAAATGTGCAATCTGCATTCAAACAAAATTTGACAGGTGCATAAGTATGGGCACCCTTATCATTTTCTTGTTTTAAATACTCCTACCTACTTTTTACTGACTCACTAAAGCACTTTTTTTGGTTTTGTAACCTCATTGAGCTTTGAACTTCATAGCCAGGTGTATGCAATCATGAGAAAAGCTACTTTAAGTGGCCACTTGCAAGTTGTTCTCCTGTTTGAATCTCCTCTGAAGAGTGGCATCATGGGCTCCTCAAAACAACTGTCAAATGATCTGAAAACAAAGATTATTCAACATAGTTGTTCAGGGGAAGGATACAAAAAGCTGTCTCAGAGATTTAACCTGTCAGTTTCCACTGTGAGGAACATAGTAAGGAAATGGAAGAACACAGGGACAGTTCTTGTTAAGGCCAGAAGTGGCAGGCCAAGAAAAACATCAGAAAGGCAGAGAAGAAGAATGGTGAGATCAGTCAAGGACAATCCTCAGACCACCTCCAGAGAGCTGCACCATCAACTTGCTGCAGATGGTGTCACTGTGCATCGGTCATCTATACAACACACTTTGCACAAGGAGAAGCTGTATGGGAGAGTGATGCGAAAGAAGCTGTTTCTGCAAGCACGCCACAAACAGAGCCTGCTGAGGTATGCAAAAGCACATTTGGAGAAGCCAATTTCTTTTTGGATGAAGGTCCTGTGGACTGATGAAACCAAGATTGAGTTGTTTGGTCATACAAAAAGGCGTTATGCATGGCGGCAAAAAAACACAGCATTCCAAGAAAAACCCTTGCTACCCACAGTAAAATTTGGTGGAGGTTCCATCATGCTTTGGGGCTGTGTGGCCAATGCCGGCACCGGGAATCTTGTTAAAGTTGAGGGACGCATGGATTCCACTCAGTATCAGCAGATTCTTGACAATAATGTTCAAGAATCAGTGACAAAGTTGAAGGTACGCAGGGGATGGATCTTTCAGCAAGACAATGATCCAAAACACCGCTCCAACTCTACTCAGGCATTCATGCAGAGGAACAATTACAATGTTCTGGAATGGCCATCCCAGTCCCAAGACCTGAATATCATTGAACATCTGTGGGATCATTTGAAGAGGGCTGTCCATGCTCGGCGACCATCAAACTTAACTGAACTGGAATTGTTTTGTAAAGAGGAATGGTCAAAAATACCTTCATCCAGGATCCAGGAACTCATTAAAAGCTACAGGAAGCGACTAGAGGCTGTTATTTTTGCAAAAGGAGGATCTACTAAATATTAATGTCACTTTTCTGGTGAAGTGCCCATACTTATGCACCTGTCAAATTTTGTTTGAATACAGATTGGACATTTTCTGTTAGTACGATAAACCTCATTTCAAGGCAGAAACATTACTGTGTCCAACAGTTATTACATATATCAAACTGAAATAGCTGTTGCAAAAACACCAATTTTTCAAATAACTGTATCTAGGGTATATGCTGATCTGCTTCACACCTTTCTATTGAAATATCCTGTTTTGGCGAGGGAGAGGTGGGAAGCAGACGTTGGTACCACTGAAGATGACGGGTGGGAATCCATTTTGGAATATATTCCTAAGTTGTCTCTAAATGAATTTGCCAGAATGTCCCAGTTACTTCTTGTACATAGAGCATATAGATCACCCGATTTTTTGTTCAGGATAGGGGTACGGGAAAATTCGGATTGCCCGAGATGTGGGTCAGAAAATGCTGATATATTACATGTTATGTGGAGTTGCCCAAAGCTTGCAAACTATTGGTCTGAAGTAGCAGGCCTAATTGAAGGACGATATCACTGTATAATTCCTAGGGATCTGGTAGTTTGCTTGCTGGTATATGTGGAAGAACTTGTGGGGAATGATGTCACAAAAGTGGCAATTGCCAGACTCTTATATGCAGCTAGGAAAGTAATAGCTAGGTATTGGTTGCGAATGGAACCTCCCTCTAGACAGGAGTATACAGTTACAGTTATATGAAAAAGTTTGGGCACCCCTATTAATCTTAAGCTTAATGTTTTATAAAAATTGGTGTTTTTGCAACAGCTATTTCAGTTTGATATATGTAATAACTGTTGGACACAGTAATGTTTCTGCCTTGAAATGAGGTTTATTGTACTAACAGAAAATGTGCAATCTGCATTCAAACAAAATTTGACAGGTGCATAAGTATGGGCACCTCACCAGAAAAGTGACATTAATATTTAGTAGATCCTCCTTTTGCAAAAATAACAGCCTCTAGTCGCTTTCTGTAGCTTTTAATGAGTTCCTGGATCCTGGATGAAGGTATTTTAGACCATTCCTCTTTACAAAACAATTCCAGTTCAGTAAAGTTTGATGGTCGCCGAGCATGGACAGCCCTCTTCAAATGATCCCACAGATGTTTAATGATATTCAGGTCTGGGGACTGGGATGGCCATTCCAGAACATTGTAATTGTTCCTCTGCATGAATGCCTGAGTAGATTTGGAGCGGTGTTTTGGATCATTGTCTTGCTGAAAGATCCATCCCCTGCGTAACTTCAACTTTATCACTGATTCTTGAACATTATTGTCAAGAATCTGCTGATACTGAGTGGAATCCATGCGTCCCTCAACTTTAACAAGATTCCCGGTGCCGGCATTGGCCACACAGCCCCAAAGCATGATGGAACCTCCACCAAATTTTACTGTGGGTAGCAAGTGTTTTTCTTGGAATGCTGTGTTTTTTTGCCGCCATGCATAAAGCCTTTTTGTATGACCAAACAACTCAATCTTGGTTTCATCAGTCCACAGGACCTTCTTCCAAAAAGAAATTGGCTTCTCCAAATGTGCTTTTGCATACCTCAGCCGACTCTGTTTGTGGCGTGCTTGCAGAAACGGCTTCTTTCGCATCACTCTCCCATACAGCTTCTCCTTGTGCAAAGTGCGTTGTATAGTTGACCGATGCACAGTGACACCATCTGCGGCAAGTTGATGCTGCAGCTCTCTGGAGGTGGTCTGAGGATTGTCCTTGACTGATCTCACCATTCTTCTTCTCTGCCTTTCTGATGTTTTTCTTGGCCTGCCACTTCTGGCCTTAACAAGAACTGTCCTGTGTTCTTCCATTTCCTTACTATGTTCCTCACAGTGGAAACTGACAGGTTAAATCTCTGAGACAGCTTTTTGTATCCTTCCCCTGAACAACTATGTTGAATAATCTTTGTTTTTGGATCATTTGACAGTTGTTTTGAGGAGCCCATGATGCCACTCTTCAGAGGAGATTCAAACAGGAGAACAACTTGCAAGTGGCCACTTTAAGTAGCTTTTCTCATGATTGCATACACCTGGCTATGAAGTTCAAAGCTCAATGAGGTTACAAAACCAAAAAAAGTGCTTTAGTAAGTCAGTAAAAAGTAGGTAGGAGTATTTAAAACAAGAAAATGATAAGGGTGCCCATACTTATGCACCTGACAAATTTTGTTTGAATGCAGATTGCACATTTTCTGTTAGTACAATAAACCTCATTTCAAGGCAGAAACATTACTGTGTCCAACAGTTATTACATATATCAAACTGAAATAACTGTTGCAAAAACACCAATTTTTATAAAACATTAAGTTTAAGATTAATAGGGGTGCCCAAACTTTTTCATATAACTGTATAAGGCAGGTGGATTATGTGGTACGAATGGAGGAAAAAATTTATTTAAAAAGGAAAAACGTCAAACTCAGTGACAACCTATGGGCACCATGGAAGGTCTGTTAATGATAATGCTTTTGGAGGAAAGAATCCGATGACCACATTACATTATAAAACACATTGTAATGATTATAAAACGTTGAAACATATGTTATATAGCGATAAGGGTTTATTGTCGTCCGTAAAAGGGGAGGGAGGGGGGGGAGGGGTTCTTTTTGATAATAAGAAAATGTGAAATTATTGTACTGAAGATGTATTTTATTATCCTATCTTTAATTGAATAAAAACTAATCTGATTTAAAAAACCCTTTAACGAGTCGTGCAATATGACTTAGGATAAAAGCCAAATCAGAATTTCATTTTGCAGACATGGTGTTTCGGGCTGTTGGCCCTCGTCAGTGCAAAGTATGAGAACTGATTTGGCTAGGTGAGAGGCTCTGGACTGAGGTCTAAGGGGTAACGTTTCTCCTTATGGAGAGTGACACACCAGCTCTGGCACATAAAGGTAAGGAGGCTTATTCGCCATGCAATGCTCCTCTGGGAAAAGGTCTTTTAAAAACTTAAGGGAAGCACAGTGTGTGAAATAAATAAAAAAAGCAAGTAAAAATTAATTAATTAAAACTAAACTTAAAAAAAAATCAAATAGAGCCACTGTTTCTAGCCCCGCCACATCTAAAGTAATATGTCAAATACAAAAATGTCAAATATTTTTTTTAGTGATCCTCTGTAATCGTAAAAAATAAAGAATAAAAAAATGTGACACATTTGCTATTTTTCTTAAAATTTTCCTCCGAAATCAGCAAAAAAAAGGATATAAAAATGACATAAAAATTAAGTCCAACATATCGCATAAAAGAAGGCAAAAATTATTTCAGTACCCGAGCGAGAAAAAAAACAAGCCATTAAAAGCACATGTAAAGTTAAAACTTGAAATTGTGCCAGGTCAGGAAGGGGGGGAAGTTAAGTGCAGGACAAGAAAAAAAAAATGAATGCGTTAAGTTAAGTACTTTTCAATTACATCCACTGTATCAGGCAGAAATGATCTGACAAAATTCAAACTGCCCAAATCGCGCTGATTTTACCAAGAAATTTGATTTGCAGTCCAGTTATTTTCTGCGAATGGAAAGTTTCTTATTATGCTCTGCGGTTTCTCCAAACCCTAAAGCATAACAAACATACAAAGTCACCCCCGCTGCTTCCTCCTCAGTGTCCATGCCTCCGTCACACTGCATGCCTGACCTAGTATTCACTCTAGGTCCGGCTTGCGGCTGTGAGCAGGCCCAGGTTTAATTGCGTATTCACCAACAACTCTGGGGCCTAATCGCATCCGGATGTCCCAGCCTAGAATGAACAGTGGGCTGTGGATGCCGTGGAGGACCAGACATTGGACAGAGAGTAGCGGGGACGGTCAGCGAGGTGAGCGGCTGACGAAAGGTTAAAAAAAGTGCCTCATCGCCCACATTTCCAGCCACCCACACTGCTCCCTGCCCACAGTCTGGTCCTCTGTGCCTCTGTCACATTGCATCTTGTGCCCGTGGCTCACTTTGAGCCTGTGCTTTCAGCCAGATGAGGACTTCTGGCCACAAATTGGCCTTAGAGCAAGCACAGTGAATTTCGAGGCCTGTTCAAGACCTGGAGCACTGGCCCAGAGTGAACAGAACACCAGGCCAGAAATGCAGCATGATAGTGGAGCAGAGGACCGAACAGCAGGCAGAGACCAGTGGGGGTGGCCTTAAAGTTGAGCATGTTGTTTTGGGTGTTTTCTAGATTGTCTTTTTTCTTTTTGCCAGCCCTTTACTGTTCAGCAAGATGCTGAATCTGTGAGAAGCGAATTACAAAAAATCTGTATTCTCCAGAATGTGGATACTTGTAAAATTCAAGTAGAATTCAATTCTACTCGAAGAAATTCACCCATCTTTAGTATCAGACCTACATTGGTTGGCAAAGTATTTTAATATCCAGATCACTCCCTGCCTGCCCCTGATATATACACAATAGTTTGTATGGATTTATTTAAACATACAGTACAGACTAAAAGTTTGGACACACCTTCTCATTTAAATTTTTTTCTGTATTTTCATGACTATGAAAATTGTACATTTACACTGAAGGCTTCAAAACTATGAATTAACACATGTGGAATTATATACGTAACAAAAAAGTGTGAAACAACTGAAAATATGTCTTATATTCTAGGTTCTTCAAAGTAGCCACCTTTTGCTTTGATGACTGCTTTGCACACTCTTGGCATTCTCTTGATGAGCTTCAAGTGGTAATCACCGGAAATGTTTTTCACTTCACAGGTGTGCCCTGTCAGGTTTAATAAGTGGGATTTCTTGCCTTATAAATGGGGTTGGGACCATCAGTTGTGCTGTGCAGAAGTCTGGTGGATACACAGCAGATAGTCCTACTGAATAGACTGTTAGACTTTGTATTATGGCAAGAAAAAAGCAGCTAAGTAAAGAAAAATGAGTGGCCATCATTACTTTAAGAAATGAAGGTCAGTCAGTCCAAAAAAATGGGAAAACTTTGAAAGTGTCCCCAAGTGCAGTTGCAAAAACCATCAAGCACTACAAAGAAACTGGCTCACATGAGGACCACCCCAGGAAAGGAAGACCAAGGGGCACCTCTGCTTCTGAGGATAAGTTTATCCAAGTCACCAGCCTCAGAAATCGCAGGTTAACAGCAGCTCATATTAAAGACCAGGTCAATGCCACACAGAGTTCTAGCCACAGACACATCTCTACAACAGCTGTTAAGAGGAGACTTTGTGCAGCAGGCCTTCATGGTAAAATAGCTGCTAGGAAACCAATGCTAAGGACAGGCAACAAGCAGAAGAGACTTGTTTGGACTAAAGAATACAAGGAATGGACATTAGACCAGTGGAAATCTGTGCTTTGGTCTGATGAGTCCAAATTTGAGATCTTTGGTTCCAACCACCGTGTCTTTGTGCGACGCAGAAAAGGTGAACGGATGGACTCTACATGCCTGGTTCCCACCGTGAAGCATGGAGGAGGAGGTGTGATGGTGTGGGGGTGCTTTGCTGGTGACACTGTTGGGGATTTATTCCAAATTGAAGGCATACTGAACCAGCATGGCTACCACAGCATCTTGCAGCGGCATGCTATTCCGTCTGGTTTGCGTTTAGTTGGACCATCAGTTATTTTTCAACAGGACAATGACCCCAAACACACCTCCAGGCTGTGTAAGGGCTATTTGACCAAGAAGGAGAGTGATGGGGTGCTACACCAGATGACCTGGCCTCCACAGTCACCAGACCTGAACCCAATCGAGATGGTTTGGGGTGAGCTGGACCGCAGAGTGAAGGCAAAAGGGTCAACAAGTGCGAAGCATCTCTGGGAACGCCTTCAAGATTGTTGGAAGACCATTTCCGGTGACTACCTCTTGAAGCTCATCAAGAGAATGCCAAGAGTGTGCAAAGCAGTCATCAAAGCAAAAGGTGGCTACTTTGAAGAACCTAGAATATAAGACATATTTTCAGTTGTTTCACACTTTTTTGTTACGTATATAATTCCACATGTGTTAATTCATAGTTTTGATGCTTTCAGTGTGAATGTACAATTTTCATAGTCATGAAAATACAGAAAAATCTTTAAATGAGAAGGTGTGTCCAAACTTTTGGTCTGTACTGTATACCTTCTAAATTCATAATACACTAGAACAGATATTCTGTAGTCTTCCATGTGTTTATCTGAGCATTTAAAGGGATCCTGTCAGATAATTCAAGCTGCCTAAACCACTGGCACTATTAAGGAGTGTGGTAGATCGACTCACTCGGCTTCTTAAAGAGGCAGACACAGGAACCGTTTCTATTTAAAGTGGGGCTGGTTTATTGCAATCCTCATAAACCACGTCACCAGAAAATGTAAATACAGCTTTTGACTGGTAGAAGGTAAAATGTAAAATAACAAGTCCATACAATAGTGCCTGTAGTGGTTAGCCCACCTAGCTTAGAGTCCAGCTTCCATGTCCTTTAGCAAAGGCACTCAATACAGGAGACCTGCAATCTTCATACATCCAATACATCCAGCATGTGTGAAACAAACAGCTCTCAAATTCACTTCCAGGCCCTACCTGTTAGAACCTTGCTGTTAGGTTTTTTTTTCCTTTGCTGGTCACATGACCTTGTTGGCCTATTTAGTTCTGCTCCGCCCTTCTGGCTTTGCTGGACTTCATTGTATATCTACTTTCTAGCTAGCCTGTGCTCTGTATCTAACTCTGTTAGTTTGCTTGGTCTACGGACCTCTATGTTCTATCTATTTTGTTTGTTCGTCTGTCTGCTACTATTTCTGTTAGGAGGTGTCCCATATTCCTCCCAGTCCTTAGTACTTGTAGGGATTCCCTCCCCACATCTATAGGTCTCCGTACAGACTAGATTAGGACTTTAGCAGGTCTGATTGCAGGATCAGGTTCCCTGTTACATCGTAGGGATTCAGCTGAGTCCTATAGTAGGGACAGATCTCCTCTCTTTCCTTAGCTTTGGTAGCAGAACATAACACTACCCACATCAAATGCTCTAAAGGCTGTGAATTTTATCCTCTGACCTCCTCCCTCTCTACAGGTGTTCAATCATCCCAGCACTAAAGATGGCTGATTAACCCCTTATTCCCTCATGTGCTGGAGCCTTTTCCCTATGTTTAATTACTGGAGCTAGCAATCTCAGTGATACATATCTCCCCTCCAGTACTTTGCCAGTGACTTTGTCACAGCTGGCACACACCTCTTATCAGGGCCGGCGTCAGCACCCGGCGCACCCGGGCAAGTGCCGGGGCCCTGAGCAGGCAGGGGGGCCCACTGGCGGTCGCGCACCCCGCTGGGCTATGGGCGGAGGAGAGCGGTGTCAGCGCCCGCTCCCTCCCGCTTGCTCAGGGCCCGGCACCCGGATACTTACCTCTCCCCGTGCCTCCGCAGATCCGCTGTCTTCCTGCTCTGCGCTCCCTGTGACGTCTCAGGTCAGAGGGTGCGGTGACGTCTTTCCACCGCGCCCTCCCCTGAGCCGTCACAGGCAGCGCAGAGCGGGAAGACGCCGACAACGCTGGAGTCCGGACCCGAGCAGCTGCAGCAGGTGAGGAGGAGGGAGGTGAGTATTTGATTTTTTTTTTTTTATGTACGGAGGTATGGGGCATAATATGGGGGGGGGTGACATCCTGCATGGGGCATAATATGGGGGGGTGACATCCTGCATGGGGCATAATATGGGGGGGTGACATCCTGCATGGGGCATAATATGGGGGGTGACATCCTGCATGGGGCATTATAAAGAGAGGGGGTGACATCCTGCATGGGGCATAATATGGGGGGGGGTGACATCCTGCATGGGGCATTATAAAGAGAGGGGGGGTGACATCCTGCATGGGGCTTAATATGGGGGGGTGACATCCTGCATGGGGCATTATAAAGAGAGGGGGGTGACATCCTGCATGGGGCATAATATGGGGGGGTGATATCCTGCATGGGGCATAATATGGGGGGTGACATCCTGCATGGGGCATAATATGGGGGGGTGACATCCTGCATGGGGCATAATATGGGGGGTGACATCCTGCATGGGGCATTATAAAGAGAGGGGGGTGACATCCTGCATGGGGCATAATATGGGGGGGGGGTGACATCCTGCATGGGGCATTATAAAGAGAGGGGGGGTGACATCCTGCATGGGGCTTAATATGGGGGGGTGACATCCTGCATGGGGCATTATAAAGAGAGGGGGGTGACATCCTGCATGGGGCATAATATGGGGGGGTAACATCCTGCATGGGGCATAATATGGGGGGGTGACATCCTGCATGGGGCATTATAAAGAGAGGGGGGGTGACATCCTGCATGGGGCATAATATGGGGGGGTGACATCCTGCATGGGGCATTATAAAGAGAGGGGGGGTGACATCCTGCATGGGGCATTATAAAGAGAGGGGGGTGACATCCTGCATGGGGCATTATAAAGAGAGGGGGGGTGACATCCTGCATGGGGCATTATAGAGAGAGGGGGTGACAGCCTGCATGGGGCATTATAGAGAGAGGGGGTGACATCCTGCATGGGGCATTATAGAGAGAGGGGGTGACATCCTGCATGGGGCATTATAGAGAGAGGGGGTGACAGCCTTCATGGGGCATTATAAGGGGGGGGAACAGCCTGCATGGGGCATTATAAGGGGGGGGACAGCCTGCATAGTGCATTATGTGGGGGGAACAGCCTGCATGGAGCATTATAAGGGGTGGGGGACAGCCTGTATGGGGCATTATGTGGGGGGTAACAGCCTGCATGGAGCATTATAAGGGGGGGACAGCCTGTATGGGGCATTATGTGGGGGGTAACAGCCTGTATGCAGCTGTATATGGGGGCCAGTATCCTGTATAGAGCATTATAAGGGGACCAGTATCCTGTATGGAGCGTTATATGGGGGCCAGTATCCTGTATGGAGCTTTATAAGGGGACCAGTATCCTGTATGGAGCGTTATATGGGGGCCAGTATTCTGTATGGAGCCTTATATGGGGGCCAGTATTCCATATGGAGCCTTATATGGAGGCCAGCATTCCGTATGGAGCCTTATATGGGGGCCAGTATTCCGTATGGAGCCTTATATGGGGACCAGTATTCCGTATGGAGCCTTATATGGGGGCCAGTATTCCGTATGGAGCCTTATATGGGGGCCAGTATTCCGTATGGAGCCTTATATGGGGGCCAGTATTCCGTATGGAGCCTTATATGGGGGCCAGTATTCCGTATGGAGCCTTATATGGGGGCCAGTATTCCGTATGGAGCCTTATATGGGGGCCAGTATTCCGTATGGGGCCTTATATGGGGGCCAGTATTCCGTATGGGGCCTTATATGGGGGCCAGTATTCCGTATGGGGCCTTATATGGGGGCCAGTATTCCGTATGGAGCCTTATATGGGGGCCAGTATTCTGTGTGGGGCCTTATATGGGGGCCAGTATTCTGTGTGGAGCGATTCGCCGTTTTCTGAGCTATTGTGGAATTTACAATAGATATCACTCATGTAATGTAAGAGGTGAAATCTTTGCATTGTACTATATATATATATTTCTCTGCGGTATCTGTGCATCATGAATCGTGGTATGTATTAAAGGGGCCCACTGAGACTCTTTCGCCCGGGGCCCAGAAAAACCTGGAGCCGGCCCTGCGTGTATCTAATCCTTCCCTGTGTGATACTGTCTGCTGAGCCGTGTATCTAATCCAATGCTGTGTGATACGATATGATAATTCGTGTTAATTATGAGTTTTCATTTATAGTGTTTTACAAGCGGATTTGATGCGGAAACGCTTGTAAAACGCTTGGTAATCCGCCCCCCATGGTCCCCAATGAGAATCCGCAAGTTCTATGCCCATACTGCTTATTTTTCCGCAGCGTTTTTCATGCGCACAAAAATCCGCAGCATGTCAATTAATTTTGCGTTTTTGCCTTTGCATTGCAATAAAAAATGTCCGGTAAAGGACATGCGGAAATAAAGCGCAAATTTTCCGCTTCATTTCCGCAACGTGAGCACATACCCTTATTCAATGTATTTTTGTAGGAGGTGAGAAATCTTACAATCACCTCTATGATACATAAATATTCTCCACAATTTTTTTTTATTTTATTGTGGTTATATATATTTTTTCCATAAACTGCATTTTAATGTGTTTTTTTTTTTTTACCATCCCTCGATAATATTTTTACCTTTTTTTATTAATTCTTTTTATATTTTTTATGTTTATTTTATTGTGTTGTTTTTGTGATTTTTTACCTTTTTTTTCATTTATTTCATAAACCTTTTATAATGTTTTTTTTTTTTTTACAGAAATATAAAAACACATCTCGTATGATAAAATGATCACAGGACACCAGAGTTTTGCTCCTTAGATTTATTGACTAATGTCTCCGGTCGCATTATGTTGGATTCACTATGGTTTTCGTCCATCTGAAAGCGTTGAGGGACTTGAGTAGTGGCGTGGATACGGGGAGACATCTTCTTCACTCCTTGCGTCCTCTGACTTTACACTGCATGCCGGCGACGTCTGCGTCTGTGAACTGACAGGAGAATAAACGTGAGTACCCTGCAGTCCGCAGCGCTGCTAGATGATGCACATACGATTATCACCTGTGCTGCGGCCGGCAGGGTCTTTGAGGGGGCTCTTCCTTGTTCTGCGTTGCCTCCTACGTCCGCTGTGTTGTTGCGTCTTTCTTGATGGCATGATGGCAGTACTTTCTTCCTGTCCAGGAGCAAGGTAAGTGATGGCCCAGGGCTCCAGGGGGATTTTTATAGCCCCTTACTGTTGTGATGCCATAATTCAATGACATAGCAAGTGGGTGTGGCCCCTTTGTTTTGTCAGAGGGTGTGGTCGGGTGACCTAAGCGATTTGCATATTCCGTCATGTCATCGCACTTGTCATGAACATTCCATTTGGAATCCTGGATTCCGCCGGCTCATTCCGCTCCGGATTCCGTAAAAGGAACAATTCCGAGCCACTTTAGAAGTAAAAGCTGAGCTGTGATTGGTGGCTACGGGCAACAAATTTATGTTAGTGAACCCACTTTGTCCTGTGTGGAATGCACCTTTAAGAGACGGCTGAACAGAATGTTTAACAATTCGGGATATTCCTAGATTTTTAGTGGAAATGATCCAGAGGCAGAATCTGATTTCATGTTTTTCTGTCCGCAGTTCACAGACTCAGGCAGCGCCATTATTAAAGCCGACGGGTGAGAAGGGGACGTCTCCCGCCAGCGATGGCTCCATACGAACGTCCAGACGTGCACGAGCGTCACCATAAAAAAAAATAAAACCGTTAACCGTCGTTACAGATAAATAGACATATGGAGCAGAATCCGGTGTCCTGTGATTACTTGATGACGTGGTGTTTCCTACCTTATATTCAGGCTGAATCCCCCTTATATAATCCTCACTGACGGACGTGCACCCACCATACACAAGCAGCAATGGATGCCGAGATTAGGGCTCGTACCAAGCTGGACATCGCACCAGAGCTCATGATACGATCAGATCTAGCGCCTAATGCAAGAGTTAAATGTCACTGTCAGAAATATTTTATGCCACTTGGGATTTCTTTTCGTTTTTCACTTCATTACATGGTAAAATTAATGGCGTCACAGAAATAAAAATTGCAATAAAATTAAATGCTTGGGCCTTAAGGCGATGGTCACACGTTCAGTATTTTACATCACTTATTTGGAAGCCAAAACCAGGAGTGGGTGAAAAATACAGATGTAAAATACGGACCGTGTGCACATGGTCTGAGGCTTCATTCCCACTATGAATTTTTGATGCTGCGTTTTTTCCCAAAAAAATGCAGGTAACCTGTTTTACTTATTGGGTGCAGAAAATCTGCAACATCAAAAAGCCACCAAAAACTCATCATGGGAACTTAACCTAAGACGGTTAGGGTCTGTGCACACATTGCAGATTGGTCACAAAACCTGCAGGGTTTCCTGATGCCAGCAAGGTGAATGAGAATTCTGAAGTCTCATGCACATGTTGCATATTTCTGACCTCCAGATTTAAATCTGCAGCATGTCAATCGTTTCAGCATTTTTGATGCAAAAAATATGCACCAAAAACGCATAAAAAAAAGTATTGTACGCTGCGTTTTTCCTGCCAAGAGATGCAGAAATGGTGCAGAAATTTCTGCACCAAACACTTAAAGTGTGCACATACCCTTAAAGAAGATTACAATACACTAGACTGTGGGGACCCCCAACCAAACCCAGATGCTCAGCCCCCCTACCGCCGCCCCTTCCTTGACAATACAATAATGTAACTCTTAAAACTGGATGAGTGAGGATCGGTCACAGCTTTATTAACTCTTTAACTCATTTCATTAGAAAGGTATTTTATTTTTCAAAATTATTCCGCTTGTTGCAGCATGCCCTGTGTCTCCACACGGGCAAGTTGGCCAACAAGAGTAACTTTCCAACATGTCCTTTCTATTTTTTAGGCCACGGAGGATCCTGCGTACTCGTAGGCAGGACTCCGACCCCCACCCATCATCATTAATGCTTGTTCCACTCCATCCTGGAGTCCTGACAGGAATATGTCCAGTCCAATATCCGTTAAATGAACACCGTCGGGCCGTATGAGGCCTGCTCTATCTCCTTCCAGTTCTCGGTGTCTTATCACTACACCGCCTCTTTCCTTTACAAATTTTACCATCCGAATATTTATTAGCCGCCTTGTCCGTTCGTTGGCCGTGATGTCTCGCGCACCTCGCCATACCACTCTCGGCACAATCTCTGACCATACTATAGTTAGTTTACTAAAAAATGCTCTGAAGCGCTCAGTGTCTAGCTTCATTATTGCCATTAGTTCTGCGCTCTTGTAATGACCGAGGTCGTTTCCCCCGGCATGTATCACTAAGATGACCAGACCTGTTGCTTCTCTCTCTATGTCGATTACCTCCATTAGTACCTGTGGCCATTGCAGGCCTCTTAATACCTCTCCAGTTGAAATATGTGTCATGAAACCCCATATTCCTCCCGCCCGGGTGGACTGTTGCCCTTTTTTCTGCCCAGTATATGTACGAGTGGCCTATTACCCACACTGTTGGCTTAGCGTCACCTGTAAAAGAAACAAACCATGTTAGGATAACAAGTCCGGTCTTATGTATCTCTCAAAACACATGGATCGCCATTTGCCTATCCTCTGTACTTCCGTTTCAGACAGTCGTGCTCTAGCTGCTTCCGTGGCCGCGCCTATGCGGAATGAGTGTGTCCCGTAATCTTTGCTGATGATAGGCATTTATTAAATATAGCTTGGAACTGGTATCTTGATAATGGCGTTCCATCAATGTGTGATAGGAAGAAATTACTTTGTGGTCTGATGGCTGTATATGTTTTTACTATTGTTACCGGACACAATGTACTGTTTGTGGATTGTAGAAGCACCCAAGTGCCCCTGCCCGCTCGGTCTGTTTTTGATTTGCGTATGGGTAGGCGTATTGCATTTTTGGCTATGACTACGTCCTGGTGTAATAAGCCTCCACTGGTGGTAATTTTGCATCGAGGGACTAATTCGCTTATGCGTAGCGCCCCGAAGAAGGCGATCGCAAATGCAGTAGACAGTAGTGTTGCTTCAAATTGTGAGTGGCATGTTACTGGTGTTAGGGATATGATTTGGGAAAGCAATCGTAATGACACGGGACGTCTGCACTCCTGACTTGGCTGACCTCTTTTCCACCCTTTTATGGATTGTCTGATGATGAATCTCTTTGTAACATCTCCCCAATTCAGTAGTTGGAAGTGAAATGCTACTCCGGTCAGACACCGCTGCGCTGACGCCCCTGATATGCCCCTCATCATTAGCTGGTGGAGAAATTCTATGGTGACTTGTAATCTGGCTTGTTCACATTGGTCAACCAGTCTGCCTGCTACTAGTCGTGTCCACTCTTCCCATGCCTTACCGTATGCTTGCCACGTAGATGGGGCGATTGTCGCTCTGATTAATGGCATCAGCTGTTCGCCACTATATCCCATAGGGAGGCTGGGCAACTGGTACCCGATGGGTGGGCGTTGGGGAGGAGCTCTGTGAAAACCTGCCAATTGAATTGTTATAAAGCGTTAGCAGCAGCGTTAGACCCCTCATCATCGTGGCTAGCGCGGACCCATATATTGTGTTTTAGGCACAGGAATGCTAGCCAGCGTAGTAGGCCTAGCACTGGGAGAGACGATGATGTCATCTTGTTTATGCAGTGCGCTAGGCTAGTGTTATTTGTTATGAAGAGTATATTTTTGTTCGCTAGGTACGTGCCCCATATTTCTGTAGCTACCACTATTGGGAACAGTTCCAGGAGTGTCTGGTTTTTCGTCAACCCTTGTTCAGACCAATACGGGGGCCATAGGCCTGTGCACCACTGGTTATCTAGTATCGCTGCATATCCGCCTGATTCTGCCGCCCCGGTGAATAATCTTAATTCAATGTTGGACTGCTGACATAAATAACGTGTGACCGTTGAATGATTGTAAGAAGGTTTTCCACACCTCTAAGCCCGCCCGAAGCTGCCTGCTGATTCTGATTCTATGACTCGCTTTTAATGCACGTTTTGTTGCAAGGGATAAATGACGAGAAAAAACCCTTCCGACTGGCATCACCTGGCTCGCAAACACGAGGAGGCCTAGTAACACTTGCATCTGTTGTAGTGTTACTTTCCGTACCGCGCAAAATCCCTCGATCAGGTGTAATGTTTTTTGTATTTTTTCCATTGGAAGGCGGAACAACCCTGCTGTAGTGTCGATTTTGATGCCTAAGAACGATAGCTTTGTTGTGGTGCCTATGGTTTTTGTTGGGCATAATGGGACTCCGAACCGTCGTGAGATGTTTGTGAATTCGTTGAGTAATGATTGGCATTGATTTGAGTCTTTGGGTCCGACGAATAGGAAGTCATCTAGGTAATGTGTGACGGACCTATTGCCGGTTTCGTACCTCTACACCCATTCCAGGAAGGAACTGAATAGTTCAAAGTAATAACAAGATATTGAACAACCCATTGGGAGGCAAGTGTCGTAGAAGTATTCATTGTCCACTTGGCATCCCAGCAGGTGGTAGCAGTCTGGGTGCACGGGAAGTAGGCGAAAGGCGGATTCTACGTCAGATTTAGCGAGCAGCGCTCCGGGCCCCGCATAGCGTACTAACATTACTGCTCTGTCGAACGACGCATAGGAGACCGAGGCGTCTTCAGACGAAATACCGTCATTCACAGACTCTCCTTTTGGGTAAGATAAATGATGGATAAGCCGGAATGAACCTGGCTCTTTTTTGGGGATTATTCCCAGAGGGGAAACTCTTAGGTTACTGATTTTTGGTGTTGGGAAAGGGCCCGCTACTCTGCCTAGGGCTACTTCTTTTTGTATTTTTTGCCTAAGTATTTCAGGGTGCTCTTTTGCAGATTTAAGGTTATTTGCAAAGGTGGGCAATTTATTAAGTTTGAAAGGGATGAAAAAACCGTATGTGAAACCAAAACGTAACTGCCCCGCTGCGTCTTTCTTAGGATATTGGTCTAGCCAGGGGCCCATCGCATTTACGCTCACCGGGGTCCTTGGATTCTGACTGTGGGAGTTTTCTTGATAATTTGCTTGCGGGACGAGAACATCTTGCTGTGGGGTGGGCTCCTCCGCAGGCTGAGCATTCATGTTTGTATCTGCATAAGGCGTAGAAACGACAATGTCCCTCGTTATATTGCTAGCAGACCCCTGGTCTACGTACGACCACTGAATTTTGGCCTGCTGTTGCCGGTTGTCCAGTAGCCGTTGTTGGAAAGGGATGGTGTTTCTGTGACAGCATTAATCGCAACCATACGTCTGTAGCTTTTACCCCCCAGCCCAGCTGTGGTTGCAGGACCAACCGCCTCCGGAACTCTTCATCGTATCGCCACCATGCTGAACCGCCGTGGGCTTTGTATGAGTTATACACCGTATCCTGGTATATGAATAGTTCCGAGCAGCGTTCCAGATGCTTTTGGCCCATGATGCAACCCAGCACAGAAAACGCCTGTAACCAGTTACTCATTGTCTTTGTCTGTTTCTGTCGAAAGGTCTGTCGGCTGTCCTTCTCTCTTTGTCTATAGTATGTTGGTCAGCGGTTACTAGTGACCAAATGTCGATGTAGTCATTATTCCATATTTTAATTCTGGTTTCCTCGTCTATGTGTGAGCCTAATGGGCTAATCCCGCAAAAGAATGCGTCCTTGTGTACACTGGCTAATGGTGGAGTTGTTTTAGTAGAATTATGTAGTGCGCCTGGTGGCACAGATAGTTGTTCGACTATGGCCTTAAGGGCCGCTATTAAGTTGGTGTTACTATTTCCCATTTCAGTTATACTTATATTGCACTCACCCATTCCTGCGGCTGGAGGAGGGTCTCCGATGTGTGGAGGAACTCCGACACCAGACTCAGATGCGTTATGTGCAGCATGAGACGGGGCATTATCATGCATGAAATGATCTCGATGGTCTAGATGGATGGAGTGGAGGATGACTGGTTGATGGACACCCCATGCAAACACGGCTACGGCGCTAACAAGTAGGAGATGGAGTAATGTTTTGGGCTGGAATCATGGGGAGAGAGATTGTCAGCCCTTTTAGGATCCCTGAAGAGGTAAAGATGAACTCCATAATGTATGTTGACTTTCTCAAACAGCACTTCCTTCCATGGTTCAAGAAGAAGAACCGTGCATTCTACAGCAAGATCATTTTCATGCATGATAATGCCCTGTCTCATGCTGCACATAACACATCTGCATCTCTGGCTGCTATGGGCATAAAAGGGGACAAACTTATGGTGTGGCATCCATGCTCTCCTGACCACAACCCCATTGAGAACCTCTGGAGCATCATCAAAAGGAGTGTCTATGATGGCGGGAGGCAGTTCACATCTAAGCAACAGCTCTGGGAGGGTATTCTGTCCTCATGCAAAACAATTGAAGCAGAAACCATCCAAAACCTGACAAATTCAATGGATGAGAGAGTTCAGAAGCTCCTTTCGAACAAGCGGTCCTATGTGCAAATGTAACATCACCTAGAATAAAGTTTTGAGTTGAAAACTGTTTGATTTCTGTTTGTAATAACCTGCTAATTAGTGTTGAGCGAACATGCTCGACACTGCTCGGTACTCGCCCGAGCATCACGCTACTCGGGATGTTCGGCGAGCACCGAGCATTTCCGGGTTACTCGGGCGGGAGCTCGGGTCTCCGCCCTGCATGTTTGGCACTCTTTACAGAGCCAATGAACATGCAGGGATTGCCAGCCAGTCACTGTAATGCCGCAGCCATGTTGTTTGTGGGCATTACAGTGATTGGCTGGCCGCACAGCGTCACCTCGAGTATTTAAAACCGGGCGCCGCCATCTTGGACACAGTCACTCCGGATCAGACAGTGTAGGGACAGCGCTGCTGATTTAGGGAGAGATATATCCTGCAAAATAGTTAGTGTAGGGTCTGTAAAGGCTGCCAGACCAAACAAACAGTCCTTCTCAGGACTAATATCCTGTTGCTGAAATTGCTGGACTTAGCTCCAGGTCCCGGGGGCCAGGAAAAATCCTTTTTTTTTATCTAAATCCTCTTTTTTTTTTTCTCCTTCACAATGTACAAACACCCATCTTATTAACCTTTTGGTGCCCCCCCCCCCCCCCCCCCAAAAAAAAGTGTGCCTCTGATTTTTCAGACACAAATATATCTGTTGAAAATAGTCTGGTGTAGGCCAGAGAAATAGAAGTGTGGTTTTGCTGTTCTATGGGCCATTGTATCTAAAAAAACAGTTTGAGTGTGTCGCTCACTGTTCAGCCGCAAATATATATATATTTTAAAAAGCCTGGTATACACCAGTAAATTATTACTGTGGTTTTGATGTTCCACGGTAAAACATTTCTATTATCCTGTTTTTGGCATTTTTTGCTGTATAAAAATAATAATAGTGTCTCCCTGATTTTTCAGACACAAATATATCTGTTGAAAATAGTCTGGCGTAGGCCCGAGAAATACAAGTGTGGTTTTGCAGTTCCACGGTACAAACCTCTGTATTATCCACTTTTGGGCCATTTGTATCTAAAAAAAACAGTTTGAGTGTGTCGCTCACTGTTCAGCTGCAAATATATATATATTTTAAAAAGCCTGGTATACACCAGTAAATTATAACTGTGGTTTTGCTGTTCCACGGTAAAAAATCTCTGTTATTCAGGTTTTGGTAGTTTTTTCCGTAAAGAAAAACAGTAGTGTCTCCTGACTGTTGTGACACAAAAATATATCTGTTGAAAATAGTCTTGTGTAGGCCCGACATCCCAGTGTGGTTTCGCCGTTCCACGGGTCAAATCGCTGTACTATCCAGTTTTGGGCCTTTGGTATCTAAAAAAAAAGCAGTTTGAGTGTGTCGCTCACTGTTCAGCCGCAAATATCTCTATTTAAAAAATGTGGTATACCCCAGTAAACAATAACTGTGGTTTTCCTCTTCCACGGTTCTAATCTACTCTTTATTACCCTTTTTCCATTGATAGTGCAAGTGTAAGCTATTTTACTTCATTTACAATGGGCAAGGCGCGTGGCAAGGGACGTGGAAGTGGACGTTCTGGTGATGGTTCGTGCAGAGGACGGGCCGTGGCCAAGGTGAAAATGTGCCACAACCAACAGCCACATCTTCTCGCTCCCACTTCTTGACCGAATTACTAGGGAAGCACAGAAAAACACCAGTATTGAGAACTGATCAGTGTGAACAGGTTATTAATTGGATAGCAGACAATACTTCCAGTTACCTGGGCACCACCACCTCCAGTCTGTCTTCCACACGGTCAACTCTTAGTAGCCGTGAGTCTCGACCGCATACTCCTCCTCACCCTGATGCTCCTTCCTCCCACCATGCCGAGTGTCGTCAGACAGCAAGTGATCCCACACTTGGACACTCTGAAGAGCTGTTCACTGGTCCATTTCCATATTTGGGCCCCTCGCCTGATACGCTTGAAGTGGTGGAAGAGGAGATCCCATGTTGCGATGCCCAAATATTTGAACAGCCACGGCCACAGGAAGTCGACGTTGGCAATCTGTCACAAGAGGTGGACGATGACGAAACACAATTGCCAGGAAGTGAGGAGGAGGATCGTGGTGCGCAAGTGGAAGAGGAGGAGGTGGTGGATGATCTAGTAACTGACCCAACGTGGAAGGAGGACATGCAGAGTGAGGCCACCAGCACACAGGGGGAGGGAGGCAGAGTACCCCAACAGGCAGGAAAAAGCAGTGTGGTGGCCGCAGACAGAAGGCAGGCAACCGTTCCCCGTAACACCAACACGAGGGACGTTGCCAGTACAAACGGTAGGTCTTCCAGAGTCTGGAATTTTTTTAAAGACTCTGCTGATAACCCCAAAAAGGCCATATGTTCCACCTGCCATGCCAGCATCAGCAGGGGTGACAAAACTACCAGCCTGACCACCACCAGCATGATCAGGCACATGGCAGCAAAGCACCCGACTTTGTGGGGCGAAACCCAGGGTCCACGACCAGTGTCAGCGGGTGTCACCACTGCTTCTTCCACTGTTGTGCGTGCAATAGAACCCCCTGTTGTGTGTGCAAGGCAATCCCCTGTCCATACTGCATGTAAAGATGCCCCCTCCTCTCAGTCTTCACTTGTTATGGCAGTTTCTCAAGAAACAGCATCAACGTCCACATCCACGTCCCACCGCAGCGTTCAATTGTCCATATCCCAGACCTTTGAACGAAAGCGGAAATTTGCAGCTAACGCCCCACAGGCCACAGTCCTAAATTCGCACATTTCACGACTGTTTGCATTGGAAATGCTGCCTTTTAGGCTGGTGGAGACGGAATCCTTCCGCAATCTTATGGCGGTGGCCGTCCCTCGGTACTCGGTCCCCAGCCGACACTATTTTGCCCAGTGTGCCATCCCCGCACTACACAAGCACGTGTCCCAAAGCATCTACCGTGCCCTCAGCAACGCAGTTACTGGGAGAGTCCACCTGACAACGGACACGTGGACAAGTGCTTGTGGCCAGGGACGGTACATCTCTCTGACGGCACACTGAGTAAACATAGTGGAAGCCGGGACCCAGTCGGACCTTGGGACGGAACACATCCTCCCCACACCGAGGATTGCGGGCCCTATGTCAGTCAGAGTTGCCCCCACAGTGTACAGCTCCTGCGCATCCTCCTCCTCCTCCTCTTCCTCATGTTCAGCCTCCATCTCAGATATCACCACATCAGTTACAAGCTGGAAGCATTGCAGTACTGCCTCCGCCAAGCGGCAACAGGCTGTGCTGAAACTCATACGCTTAGGTGATAAACCTCACACTGCTTGTGAGTTGTAGACAGCTGTGAAAGAGCAGGCAGATCTGTGGCTGAGACCGCTGAACCTACATCCCGGCATGGTCGTGTGTGACAATGGCCGTAACCTGGTGGCGGCTCTGAGGCGAGGTGAGATCACACACGTACCATGCCTGGCTCATGTGCTTAACCTCGTGGTTCAGCGGTTTCTTAAATCGTACCCCGAGTTGCCAGATCTGCTCGTGAAAGTACGCCGCCTGTCAGCTCATTTTCGCAAGTCGGCTACAGCTTCCGCCGCCCTTGCTGTGTTGCAGCAGCGTTTGCAGCTTCCGGCACACCGACTGGTGTGTGATGTCCCCACACGTTGGAACTCTACCCTCCACATGTTGCAAAGGATTTGTGAGCAGAAGAGAGCAGTTGTGGAGTACCAGCTGCAACAAGGCCGTCGATATTCAGGTCAGACTCCACACATAAGACCTCAGGAGTGGACCTGGATGTCTGACATATGTACCATCCTGACAAACTCTGAGGAGGCCACCAAGATGGTGAGTGGCGATGACGCCATCATTAGTGTCAGCATCCCACTTGTCTGTCTTTTGCAACGCTCTCTGCAGAGAATTAAAGAGGAGGCATTGCAGCCAGAGTATGATGAGATGGATCAAGAAGCCGTAGCGGGCGATTACACACAGCCCATCCTCATCTCATCCCAACGTGCATTGGGGGACAATGAGGGAGAGGAGGAGGAGGAGGAGGAAGAACAGGAGCTGCTATCATGCGTTGTAGATGGTAGTACCTGTACAAGTATCATACCGTCAGTTCAGCGTGGGTGGCCTGAGGACAGGGGGGAGGAGGAAGAGGAGGAGGAGGAGTAGGAGAGCATGGTCAGTCGTCATCTTGGTGAGGACACGGAAATCTTGCCCGTTACCAGTCTGGCACGCATGGCTGACTTTATGTTACGAAGCCTTAACTGTGACCCTCGCGTTGTCAAAATGTTGGGTGACAGTCATTACTGGTTGGTGACACTTGTAGACCCCCGCTACAAGGAGAACTTTCACTCTCTTATTCCTGAGGTGGAGAGGTCAACAAAAATGGGGCAATACCAGAAGGCCCTTGCTGCAGAACTCTTAAAAAAATTCCCATCTGAACATGCTAGCGGCAGAGGTCACAGTTCGTTGCCCAACCAAGGCGTACAGGCGAGAGAGATGCAACTCCAATCCAGCAGAGGCAGGGAAACACTGTCAATGTTCTGGGACAGTTTTCTGACACCCGCCCAGCTTACAGGCCCTGAGGCGCGGGGTACTCTCACAAGGAGTGGAAAGTTTCAACAGATGGTGATGGAGTACCTTGCCGATCGTACCAGCGTCCTCCGTGATTCCTCTGTGCCTTTTAATTATTGGGTATCCAAGCTGGACACTTGGAATGAACTCGCTCTGTACGCCTTGGAGGTCCTGGCCTGCCCTGCCGCTAGCGTGCTATCGGAGCGTGTTTTTAGTGCCGCTGGGGGAATTATAACTGATAAGCGCACTCGCCTGTCAACTGACAATGCTGACAAGCTGACCCTTATCAAAATGAACAAGGGCTGGATTGGGCCAGACTTCTCATCACCACCAAATGACAGCAGAGTAACATAAAGTCAAATCCACTGTGTTATTTCGGGAGGTGTATTCACATGCACCGCTTCACACCCACACATGGGTATACGCTTCCTCGTTTCGGCTGTTTAATCTTCTTCTCCTTATCCTCAGCCTCCACCACCACTATACCACCTGGGTGCCAGCATTGCAAGTTCCTCCGTCCTAATTTTTGGCAGCTTTTGCTGGGAGAGCATAAGAAAATACCATGGGACACCCACTCCCCAATAATGGGACTTATGTTTGTAATATGCTGTACTGCATGGCTCTTGTAAGGGGCATTGCAAGTTGCTCCGTCCTAATTTTTGGCAGCTTTTGCTGGGAAAGCATAAGCAAATACCATGGGACACCCACTCCCCAATAATGGGACTTATGTTTGTAATATGCTGTACTGCATGGCTCTTGTAAGGGGCATTGCAAGTTGCTCTGTCCTAATTTTTGGCAGCTTTTGCTGGGAAAGCATAAGTAAATACTATGGGAGACCCACTCCCCAATAATGGGACTTATGTTTGTAATATGCTGTACTGCATGGCTCTTGTAAGGGGCATTGCAAGTTGCTTCGTCCTAATTTTTGGCAGCTTTTGCTTGCAAGGCATAAGCAAATACTATGGGAGACCCACTCCCCAATAATGGGACTTATGTTTGTTATATGCTGTACTGCATGGCTCTTGTAAGGGGCATTGCAAGTTGCTCCGTCCTAATTTTTGGCAGCTTTTGCTTGCAAGGCATAAGCAAATACTATGGGACACCCACTCCCCAATAATGGAACTTATGTTTGTAATATGCTGTACTGCATGTGACGCGCCCCCTGGGCCGTGTGTACACGTGTGTGGGATACCCGGTGCCAGGTCTCTGGGGTCTGTAGTCTCCGTGGCGGTGACCCGGTCCCGTGGCTCAGGCTGGTCAAACCAGTGGCAGTCTTTCTTAGGTTTTGAGGTTAATTGTCCGACTGCGCCACCCGTGGATTGCGGTCAGGGAGTACCACCGCTGCGAGGCAGACCGCTGAGGCTGGTGTTGTGTGCGCAGCATAGAATGGGATATCTCCCCTCGGGAGGAGTATAGCCTCAGGGCAGTGAGTGTGGATGATGGGGGTGATGGCGCACGAGCGCAGCAGGAACGACTCAGAGTCTTTGCAGTGCAGTTCAGGGTCTTTACTGATGATTATAAGGTAGACCCTCCCGGGAGTACTGGCTAGCATAAGAGGCCTGGTCAGTCTGTGAGCAAGCAGGAGTTCCCCTGGCCAGGTGGAGTTGTAGGCCTCCCCGTCTGTCTGCACTCTTCCTGGCTACCTTGTTGTAAGCGGGTAGAAGTAGCCCACGTCCCTGAGTGTACCGTGTAGTGCTCACCCGTATGGCTGGTGACTTGGGGCCTTCTGTTAGCCTCCGCTCCACGATGGCGGTGCTGGTCCCTTGCTTGTGACTGAGCCTCCGGGCTTCTATGGCCAGAGGACCTGAAATCCCCTGCCGGCTGGTTTCTGCTGCTGGATATATGAGTCCTCACAGCTTCGGACTACTGTGTCCGGTTCCTATTGTCTTCTGCCAGGGCGAGCTCTGCTCAGCTTCCAGCCCCTGGTCTTTAGCTCCTAGCTCCTACAGAGCTCCTTGCTGTTACTTTCCCTTGCTCTCACTCTGACTCTGACTGTTCTCTGACTCACTCAACCCCGCCCCAGATCCAGTTTATAAGGACAGAATTCTCCCCTCCCAGGACTGGGGCAGGAGGATGTTGCATGTTTAAGGGATCCAGACCAGGAAACCTCCCACTTGCTCTCCGACGTAATATCTCTATTACTGTGGTGACCAGACCCCTGGGGTGCCACACATGGCTCTTGTAAGGGGCATTGCAGTTCCTCATAATTTTTGGAAAGCCTTCCATTCACTGCTTAGGTCAACAGTGCACGGGAGACCCAGGTGCTATAAATCGAAAAAAAGGTTTAGTTAACGCCCTCTGACCTCCATGTCATTTCCAAGGGGCATTGGAGTGGCTCGAAATTTTTGGTAGGCATTGCACTCACTGCATGCCCTATAACTGTGTAGCCGAACCGCTCCTTTTGCTACAGAAACATATCCTACAAGACATATCTGGTTGACTGGCCTGATATTGATGTGAATGGTCCCTGTTCCTCCTGCTCTTTCTCCTTTGCCACCACCTCATCCATCATTCATCACCTGAAGCTTTGTTTTAACGGGAGTCATAGAACTGGGATAGTAGCAGGAAAACATCCAGCAATCCTCGGAGGAGGTAAGATATGCGCCAAAACGCAGACCACCTCAGGCCTAGCCGCTACTACATACATGCACTTGCATTCCAAGAAAACAAAGCAGATGCTAACTTCTATCATCATCATCATCATGCTCCTCACCTAGGCACTCTCAACTCCCCTGATGGAGAAGCCAGGGCCCACCGGAGGAGTCTGGTTCTCTGGTGGGCTCGTCCAATGCTGCCCTAAAGCAGGCCAGGCTAAGAAAAGTGTGGGGGAAGGTGACAGGAGAAATCAGGGCGGCTGGGGACCGAGTATGGACACCTGGCCGCCACCTGGCGGCTGGGGACCGAGCGTGGACACCCGGCCGCCGGGCGGCTGGGGACAGAGTATGGATACCTCGCTGCCGAAGCGGCCATGAGGTAGTGGCCAGCTTCGGCCTCCTCCAAACTAAAAGGCCCCATTTCAAGTGAAAGCTAGCAGTATGGTATTGCAGCCTGCGGGTGGGTGGGTGGTTGGCTGCATATTTTCGCTTGCATTGCAAGGAATGGGGGAGGTACAATTGAACACTGCCCTGGGACAAGGACTTGCACGGGGATAGTTGCAAGTCTGCATCTTCTGATGCGGCAAGGATCACTTCTGATGGGCACACTTTTAGACAGTGACCTGGGGGTCAGAGATGCTTCCAGAGGTCTTCCCCATGCTGATCCCTTGTCTTTTCAGCACTGTATGCATGTGTCACACAGCACATGGCCAGATAAGGTTGTAAAATGTCATTTCCCGGTGAACGCATTTGTCACGGTTGAAAGCAATACAAAAGTGCAAAAACGCATGAAAAATGCTACTTGTGAACATAGCCCAAGGTGTGGAGGAGTATTTTTGTTTTTGGTTATTTATTTTACCTTATACACAAGTTTTTACCCTGGAAAGGAAATTCCTTAACATATTTCACAGGAAAACCGTTTCAGTTTCGTTTTTGAACGTTTTATTGTGAGCCCGCAAAAGTGGCTTAATACCTCTGACCACGTTGTTGACAGCAGTGACCTGCGGGTCAGAAATGATTCCAGGGGCGATCCCCATGCTGCCCCCATGTCTTTTGAGCACGGTCACTATCGTTTTGGGCACTTTTTACGCTTTCTACAGACTGCCGGGGGTGCTGCCGCAAAAATGCTCGGGTCTCTCATAGACTAACATTGGGCTCGTTGCTCGGGTCGAGCACCCGAGTATCACGGTAAGCTCGGCCCGAGCTTCGAGCACCCGAGCATTTTAGTGATCGCTCAACACTATCAGTCGTCATCTTGGTGAGGACACGGAAGTCTTGCCCGTTACCAGTCTGGCACCCATGGCTGACTTTATGTTACGCTGCCTTAACCGTGACCCTCGCATTGTCAAAATGTTGGGTGACAGTCATTACTGGTTGATGACACTTTTAGACCCCCTCTACAAGGAGAACTTTCACTCTCTTATTCCTGAGTTGGAGAGGTCTACAAAAATGGGGCAGTACCAGAAGGCCCTTGCTGCAGAACTATTAAAAAAATTCCCATCTGAACACGGTAGCGGCAGAGGTCACAGTTCACTGCCCAACTAAGGCATACAGGCGAGAGAGACGCAACGCCAATCCAGCAGAGGCAGGGGAACACTGTCAATGTTCTAGGACAGTTTTCTGAGACCTGCCCAGCCTACAGGCCCTGAGGCGCAGGGTACTCTCATAAGGAGTGGAAAGTTTCGAAAGATGGTGAGGGAGTACCAGCATCCTCCGTGATTCCTCTGTGCCTTTTAATTATTGGGTATCCAAGCTGGACACTTGGAATGAACTCACTCTGTATGCCTTGGAGGTCCTGGCCTGCCCTGCCGCTAGCGTGTTATCGGAGCGTGTTTTTAGTGCCGCTGGGGGAATTATAACTGATAAGCGCACTCGCCTGTCAACTGACAATACTGACAAGCTGACCCTTATCAAAATGAACAAGGGTTGGATTGGGCCAGACTTCTCATCACCACCAAATGACAGCAGAGTAACATAAAGTCAAATCCACTGTGTTATTTCGCGAGGTGTATTCCCATGCATCGCTTCACACCCACACATGGGTATACGCTTCCTCATTTCGGCTGTTTTTTGCTCTTCTCCTTATCCTCAGCCTCCACGACCACTATACCACCAGGGTGACCGTGGTCCATGTTGCCAGCATTGCAAGTTCCTCTGTCCTAATTTTTGGCAGCTTTTGCTTGGAAGGTATAGGCAAAGACTATGGGAGACCCACTCCCCAATAATGGGAATAATGTTTTTAATATGCTGTACTGCATGGCTCTTGTAAGGGACATTGCAAGTTCCCCCTTCCTAATTTTTGGCAGCTTTTGCTTGGAAGGCATAGGCAAAGACTATGGGAGACCCACTCTCCAATAATGGGAATAATGTTTTTAATATGCTGTACTGCATGGCTCTTGTAAGGGGCATTAAAATCGTCTTGTTACGCTACTGTGACCTCCACGTCTCTTCCAAGGGTCGTTAATATTTTCTTTTTATTCCACTGCGACCTCCACCACTCTTCCAAGGGGCATTAAAAGCGTCTTGTTAAGCTACTGTGACCTCCACGTCTCCTCCACAGGGCGTTGATATTGTCTTTTTATTCCACTGTAACCTCCACCACTCTTCCAAGGGGCATTGATATTGTCTTTTTATTCCACTGCGACCTCCACCACTCTTCCAAGGGGCATTAAAACCGTCTCTCTTCCACGGGGCATTGATATTGTCTTTTTATTCCACTGTAACCTCCACCACTCTTCCAAGGGGCATTAAAACTGTCTTGTTAAACCACTCTGAACTCCACGTCTCTTCCAAGGGGCATTAAAACCATCTTGTTAAGCTACTGTGACCTCCACATCTCTTCCAAGGGGCATTAAAACTGTCTTGTTAAACCACTCTGAACTCCACGTCTCTTCTAAGGGGCATTAAAACCGTCTTGTTAAACCACTCTGAACTCCACAGCTCTTCCAAGGGGCATTGACATGTTGTTTTTAATTACCTCTAACCTCCACGACTCTTGCAACGGGCATTGCATTTCCTCCTAATTTTTGTCAGCTTTTGCTTTTCAATGCATAGGCGAACACTAAGGGAGACCCACTCCCCAATAATGGGTAGAAGGTTTTTAATACGCTGTAATCCACGTCTGTTTCAAGGGGCATTGCAGTGCCTAATAATTTTTGGAAAGCCTTCCATTCCCTGCTTAGGCCAACAGTGTACAGGAGACCCAGTTGCTATAAATGGAAAAAACGGTTTAGTTAAGGCCCTCTGACCTCCATGTCACTTCCAAGGGGCATTGGAGTGCCTCGAAATTTTTGGTAGGCATTGCATTCACTGTATGCCTTATAACTGTGTAGCTGAACCGCTCATTTTGGTACGGAAACATATCCTACAAGACATGTGTGGTTGGCTGGCCTGATATTGATGTGAATGGTCCCTGTTCCTCCTGCTCTTTCTCCTTTGCCACCATCATCCATCATTCATCACCTGAAGCTTTGTTTTAACGGGAGTCATAGAACTGGGATAGTAGCAGGAAAACATCCAGCAATCCTCGAAGGAGGTAGAATATGCGCCAAAATGCTGACCACCTCAGGCCTAGCTGCTACTACATACATGCGCTTGCATTCCAAGGAACAGAAAGCTAAGGAGGTGGATGGCCTCATGATCATGAATAATTTACTCGTTGTGTAGGAGGCCGACCACTGCTGCTGTCTACCTTCTGAACTTTGTGTTGAAGCCTGATTGACCCAGGACCCGCAATCCTCTATGTCTGGAGGACGTGTTGCATCCCAGTGTCCAACTGTGTCCCAGCTTCCACAATATTAACCCAGTGTGAAGGCGTCAGTGAGATGGACCATTCCTGGCCACATTCACTTGTATACGTGTTTGTGGTTAGGCTGTCCTTCCCACTAAATGCACTGGGGAGGGCACGGGTAATGTTTTGGTATGCGCGCTTGTGTATAAGGCGCACCGGGACAAATAGGGGCGGCTGGGGACCGTTTATGGACACCCGGCCACCCCCACGCAGCTGGGGACTGTGTGTGGGCACCCGGCCGCGGGGCGGCTGGGGACTGAGTATGGACACCCGGCCGCCCCCTGGCGGCTGGGGACCAAGCGTGGACACCCGGCCGCCGGGCGGCTGGGGACTGAGTATGAATACCAGGCTACCGACGCAGCCATGACGTGGTGGCCAGATTCCACCTCCACATGCCTAAAAGGCCCAATTTCAAGTGCAAGTAAGCTAGCAGTATGGTATTGCAGCCTGGGGGGTGGGTGGGTGGCAGGCTGCATACTTGCGCTTGTATTGCAAGTTATGGGGGAGGTACAATTGAACACTGCCCTGGGACAAGGACTTGCACGGGGATAGTTGCAAGTCTGCATCTTCTGATGCGGCAAGGATCACTTCTGATGGGCACACTTTTAGACAGTGACCTGGGGGTCAGAGATGCTTCCAGGGGTCTTCCCCATGCTGTTCCCATGTCTTTTTAGCACTGTATGCATGTGTCACACAGCACATGGCCAGATAAGGTTGTAAAATGTTAAAATGACATTTCCCGGTGAATGCATTTGTCACGGTTGAAAGCAATACAAACGTGCAAAAACGCATAAAAAATGCTACTTGTGAACATAGCCCAAGGTGTGGAGGAGTATTTTTGTTTTTGGTTATTTATTTTACCTTATACACAAGTCTTTACCCTGGAAAGGATGTTCCTTAACCCCTTTCCGACCTGGTCAGTAATAGTACGCACCAGGTCGGGAAGGCCGGTTCAGCGGGGGCTCCGGCGGTGAGCCCGCACTGAAGCGAGCACATGTCAGCTGATTATTGGAATCGCAATCCACCCGCGGCTGTTAATATGTTAAATCTCTGACAGTGGCATTTAACTCGCGCTTCCGGGAGTCCTAAGCCCCGCCCATCAGTGACCCCGTCACGTGATCGCGGGTCACCAATGGGTGGGCATGACAACTCAGGGTCTGCAGCAGACGCCTGTGGTTGTCATGTCTCAATTGCTATGAGCGCCACCTAGTGGTCAGCGCTCATAGCAAGTGAGCATTTCTCCTGCATACAAGCGATCTGCTCATCGCTTGTATGCAGTAGAAGCAATCAGACAACTGCTGCTTCTAGTCTCCTCTGGAGACTATAGAAGCAAGCAGAAAGTGTAAAAAAAAGTTTTTAAAAAAATAAAAAAAATAAAAAATATATAAAAGTTTAAGTCACCCCCCTTTCGCCCCATTCAAAATAATATATATATATATATATAAAAAAAAAACATACACATATTTGGTATCGCCGCGTTCAGAATCGCCCGATCTATCAATATAAAAGAAGAATTAATACAATCAGTAAACGGCGTAACGAGAGAAAAAATTTAAACGCCAGAATTACGTTTTTTTGGTCGCTACAACTTTGCAATAAAATGCAATAACGGGCGATCAAAACATTGGATCTACCCCAAAATGGTATCAATAAAAACGTCAGCCCGGCACGCAAAAAATAAGCCCTCACCTGGCCCCAGATCCCGAAAAATGGAGAAGCTAAGGGTCTCGGAAAATGGCGTCATTTTTTTTTTGTTTTTTTAGCAAGCTTTGGATTTTTTTTTCACCACTTAAATAAAAAAGAAGCTATACATGTTTGGTGTCTATGAACTCATAACGACCTGGAAAATAATGATGGCAGGTCAGTTTTAGCAATCTGTGAACGTGGTAAAAAAAGGACCCAAAAAACAACTGTGGAATTGCATTTTTTTTGCAGTTTCACTGCACTTGGAATTTTTTTCCCATTTTCCAGCACATGATATGGTAAAACCAGTGATGGTGTTTAAAAGTACAACTCGTCCCGCAAAAAATAAGCCCTCACATGGCCATATTGAACGAAAATTAAAAAAGTTCTGGCTCTGGGAAGAAGGGGAGCAAAAAAGGAAAACACAAAAACAGAAAGACCCATGTTCGTTAAGGGGTTAACATATTTCACAGGAAAGCACTTTCACTTTCGTTTTTGAACGTTTTATTGTGAGCCTGTAAAAGTGGCTTAATACCTCTGACCACGTTGTTGAAAACAGTGACCTGGGGGTCAGAAATGCTTCCAGGGGCGATCCCCATGCTGTCCCCATGTCATTTGAGCACTGTCACTATCGTTTTGGGCACTTTTTAGGCTGTCTACAGACTGCCGGGGGAGCCGCCGCAAAAATGTTCGGGTCTCCCATAGACTAACATTGGACTCGTTGCTCGGGTCGAGCACCCGAGTATCACAGTGAGCTCGGCCCGAGCTTCGAGCACCCGAGCATTTTAGTGCTCGCTCAACACTACTGCTAATGCTTATAATTTCAAAAATGACCATTTTTTTGTTCTTTATTAAAATGAAAAGGTTGAAAACTCTGCTGTGCATAATAATTTGGAACATGCATTTTGAGTGCAGTTTAAGGTTTTTTTTTTAAATATACTGTTATCATAGGCAGTTTGTACAAAAACCTTTCAATTGTACTCTAATAGTTATTTGACTGGAAAATTACAATGACTGCAATTCATATAGGTAATTTGGGAAAATCTGAGAAAATATTATTTGCATAATAATTTGGAACACAGTGTAGGGGCTTTTCTGCGGGGGGGGTGTTTGGGGGGGAGGCAGAGCACAGCCCCCGGCAGAGGATTCCTGTCCGGATCTCTGCTCTGCCACAGCCCCTGCTGTGTGTTGAGGGGGAGGTGACTGATAAATGTGTGGCCCCCAGCTTCTTCTGTGTGGCTGCGGGGTGCTGTGCCTAAAGCGCTCTGGAGGACGGGAGTGCCTGCTGGACCTCCGCTCTCCAGGGCGCCCCTCGGCAGGATGCGGGACGGGAGTGTTTAGGGGGATGGGGAATGACGGGCTCTGTGCTGTCTCCAGAGTCGGCGGCAGGCGGGAGACCTGAATCCACTCTGTGCCCGCCGCCGACACAGAAGACAGCCCGCACTCATTTATTAGTGCAGCGGAGCCCTGCGCCCGCTGTGAGTGTGGCGCAGGAGCCACCGCCGCACCAGCCGCAGCCTCCTGCTCTGCCTCGCAGCATTCTGGACTGGGGGGCGCAGCATGCGGGGTCACGTGGGGCGGGCATGCGCCCCGCACATGCGCATCGAGCGCTTCCTGTTTTTCAGCTCCGCCTCCCCCAGCATGCCTCTCCGGCCCAGCCGAGCTGCGCGCCCGCTCTCCCGCTCCGGCGCGCGACCGTAGAGAGGAACCCCCCAACCCCACCCCGATGAGCCGCCGCAGCCGACCGCCATATAGCGCTGGCGGGCGCCTGCCAACCCGCCCCACATGCCCGTTCTGTTGCGCCGTCACGCGGCCGCCGAGGCGCAACAGCTGCCCATCCCCCCACGACAGGGAGTGTGGCATGATGAAAGGCCTGCAGGTGTGCGTCTGCGGCGGCCGGGCGAGAATGGAGGACAGGGCCAGACAGCGGCAGAAGTGCAGCCCCCCTGTCCCAGGGGATCCGACCGCAGCACGCTGAGTGGGGGCCTTCCAGACGGAACTTGAACCCGATGAAGTGAGTGAGTGGGCCCAAGGGGCGAGGGGATTGGGGGATATGATGTTCCCATAAGGGGTTGAGGGCCCCGACATGAGGGCCTGTAACCAGCGCTCGCCCCCTTGTGCAAACCCAGCCCGGAGGGCCTCAGCAATCTGACCTGATCCTGGACGTTTGACTCCGGGACCAGCAAAGAAAGGAAGTAACGTGGGATGTCCCGGTGCTTATGTATCGATGGGGACGGCTTGTGGCAGCCGTCCCTTCCGCTTCATTGGACCTTTCCGGGGGCTTCAGGATCACTAGTCAATAAGGGGCAGCGAAGGGGGGGTCACCAATCGCCACATCCCGGGGAGGGGCCACCACAGTCAGTGACTCCTTCCTTATTTAGTATGGAGTCTACCAGTCTGGTAAAGTGACGTCCATCAAGCAGCACTAGAGGTCCTGCACAGATGCTGTGGGAGCGGCCCAGGCCCCGACAGCGAGTGGGCCCTCCTGATGGTCCAGGGCCATGTCTGTGACTGTGAAAGTGACGGCCATCAAACACCACCAGGGGCCCTGCACAGCCACATGCCAGAGGAGCCGGACCTGAGACAGGCCGGAGGCAGGTGAGCGAGGCTTATTTCTGACTTCCCCAATCACCATCTGAAAAATATTTGTAGTGTGTGTATGATGTGAATACCTGTGTATGTCAGTGTGTATATATATTTATGTCTGTGTTTAAATGTGTTTTTAAGAATGTGTTCAAATATGTACGTATGCCTGTATGTGTATTTATCTATTTGTGCATGTGCATATCTGCGTATTGCTTGTGTGCATATCTGCGTACCCTGTGTGTGCGCATGTCTGCGTAGCATGTGCGCGCCCATGCCTGCGTAGCGTGTGCGCGCGTATGCCTGCATAATGTATGTGCGTGCATGCCTGCGTAGCATGTGTATGCCTGCGTAGCGTGTATTCCTGCGTAGCGTGTGCATGCCTGCATAGCGTGTGTGTGTGCGCGCATGCCTGCGTAGCGTGTCGGCGTGCATGCCTGCGTAGCGTGTGTGCATGCATGCCTGCGTAGCGTGTGTGCGCGCATGCCTGCGTAGCGTGTGTGCATGCCTGCATAGCGCATGTGTACGCATGCCTGCGTAGCGTGCGAGCGCATGCCTGCGTAGCGTGTGTGCGAGTATGCCTGCGTAACGTACAGTACAGACCAAAAGTTTGGACACACCTTCTCATTTAAAGATTTTTCTGTATTTTCATGACTATGAAAATTGTACATTCACACTGAAGGCATCAAAACTATGAATTAACACATGTGGAATTATATACTTAACAAAAAAGTGTGAAACAACTGAAAATATGTCTTATATTCTAGGTTCTTCAAAGTAGCCACCTTTTGCTTTGATGACTGCTTTTCACACTCTTGGCATTCTCTTGATGAGCTTCAAGAGGTAGTCACCAGAAATGGTTCTCACTTCACAGGTGTGCCCTGTCAGGTTTAACAAGTGGGATTTCTTGCCTTATAAATGGGGTTGGGACCATCAGTTGTGTGGTGCAGAAGTCAGGTGGATACACAGCTGATAGTCCTACTGAATAGACTGTTAGAATTTGTATTATGGCAAGAAAAAAGCAGCTAAGTAAAGAAAAACAAGTGGCCATCATTACTTTAAGAAATTAAGATCAGTCAGTCCGAAAAATTGGGCAAACTTTGAAAGTGTCCCCAAGTTCAGTTGCAAAAACCATCAAGCGCTACAAAGAAACTGGCTCACATGAGGACCGCCCCAGGAAAGGAAGACCAAGAGTCACCTCTGCTTCTGAGGATAAGTTTATCCGAGTCACCAGCCTCAGAAATCGCAGGTTAACAGCAGCTCAGATTAGAGACCAGTTCAATGCCACACAGAGTTCTAGCAGCAGACACATCTCTACAACAACTGTTGAGAGGAGACTTTGTGCAGCAGACCTTCATGGTAAAATAGCTGCTTGGAAACCATTGCTAAGGACAGGCAACAAGCAGAAGAGACTTTTTTTGGGCTAAAGAACACAAGGAATGGACATTAGACCAGTGGAAATCTGTGCTTTGGTCTGATGAGTCCAAATTTGAGATCTTTGGTTCCAACCACCGTGTCTTTGTGTGACGCAGAAAATGTGAACGGATGGACTCTACATGCCTGGTTCCCACTGTGAAGCATGGAGGAGGAGGTGTAATGGTGTGGGGGTGCTTTGCTGGTAACACTGTTGGGGATTTATTCAAAATTGAAGGCATACTGAACCAGCATGGCTACCACAGCATCTTGCAGCGGCATGCTATTCCATCCGGTTTGCATTTAGTTGGACCATCATTTATTTTTCAACAGGACAATGACCCCAAACACACCTCCAGGCTAAGTAAGGGCTATTTGACCAAGAAGGAGAGTGATGGGGTGCTATGCCAGATGACCTGGCCTCCACAGTCACCAGACCTGAACCCAATCGAGATGGTTTGGGGTGAGCTGGACCGCAGAGTGAAGGCAAAAGGGCCAACAAGTGCTAAGCATCACTGGCAACTCCTTCAAGATTGTTGGAAGACCATTTCCGGTGACTACCTCTTGAAGCTCATCAAGAGAATGCCAAGAGTGTGCAAAGCAGTCATCAAAGCAAAAGGTGGCTACTTTGAAGAACCTAGAATATAAGACATATTTTCAGTTGTTTCACAATTTTTTGTTAAATATATAATTCCACATGTGTTAATTCATAGTTTTGATGCCTTCAGTGTGAGTGTACAATTTTCATAGTAATGAAAATACAGAAAAATCTTTAAATGAGAAGGTGTGTCCAAACTTTTGGTCTGTACTGTATGTGCGCGCATGCCTGCGTAGCGCGTGTGTGCGCGTGCATGCCTGCGTAGCATGTGTATGCCTGCGTAGCGTGTATTCCTGCGTAGCGTGTGCATGCCTGGATAGCGGGTGTGTGCGCGCATGCCTGCGTAGTGGGTGTGTGCGCGCATGCCTGCGTAGCGTGTGTGCATGCCTGCGATCGTGTGCGCGCGTGTGCATGCCTGCGTAGCGTGTGTATGTGTGTGCATGCCTGCATAGCGTGTGTGCATGCCTGCGTAGCGCGTGTGTGCGCGCATGCCTGCGTAGTGTGTGTATGCGCATGCCTGCGTAGCGTGTGTGTGCGCGCATGCCTGTGTAGCGTGTGTGTGCGCATGCCTGCGTAGCGTGTGTGCATGCCTGCGTATCGTGTGCGCACGTGTGCACGCCTGCGTAGCGTGTGTATGTGTGTGCATGCCTGCGTAGTGTGTGTGCATGCCTGCGTAGCGTGTGTGCATGCCTGCGTAGCGTGTGCGCGAGCGTGCATGCCTGCGTAGCGTGCGCGCATGCCTGCGTAGCGTGTGTGTGCGCGCATGCCTGCATAGCTTGTGCGCGCATGCCTGCGTAGCGTGTGTGCATGCCTGCGTAGCGCGTGTGTGCATGCGTGTGCATGCCTGCGTAGCGTGTGTGTGCGCGCGTGTGCATGCCTGCATAGTGTGTGCGTGCGTAGCGTGTGTGCGCGCGTGTGCATGCCTTCGTAGCGTGTGCGCGCGTGAGCAAGCCTGCGTAGCGTGTGCGTGCCTGCGTAGCGTTTGTGCGTGCGTGTGCGTGCCTCCGTAGCGTGTGTGCGCGCGTGTGCATGCCTGCGTAGCGTGTGTCTGCGCGCGTGTGCATCCCTGCATAGTGTGTGTGCGCATGCCTGCATAGCGCGCGTGTGTGCGCGCGTGTGCGTGCCTGCGTAGCGTTTGTGCGTGCGTGTGCATACCTGCGTAGCGTGTGTGCGCGCGTGTGCATGCCTGCGTAGCGTGTGTGTGTGCGCGTCTGCATACTGTGTGTGCACGTGCATCTCTGCATATGTGAAGGATGAGGGGCTAGGCTGGACCCTGTGTTGTATACCTATATTTCTCTGCTGTATCTGTGCATCATGAATTGTGATATATGTTAATGGGGCCACTGAGACTCTTTCGCCCGGGGCCCACGAAATCCTGGAGCCGGCACTGCCTCTTATTACAAGTAGCCATGTCTTACAGCATTTCACCGAAAACATGAGCTGGGAGCGAGGAAGACCATTCATCTGGTCAGTTCCTCGCTGGCTTCTCCCCACCCAGTTACACTTGATTGACAAGTCTCTCCTTATTTTGTATAAGCAGAAAATCTGTCAATGAACTGAACCAAGCGGGAAGAAGATGGCTGGGAGCTGCAACCTTGACTCTTCTCCCCGCTCCTGGCTCATTTTCAAATTATCGTTTCTCCAAAAAACATTGCAATTTAGAGAAACAGGGTTGTTTGTAATGAAGGAGCTTGTCCTTGTTTCATCCTGGCTCAAATCTCCTAACAGGTTCCCTTTAAAGATAATGTGAGCTTTTTTAACACAGGAATCAGGTCACATAGGCAGCAACATTACACTTTTTTCTATAACATAGCAGCACAAGTCTCTATCTTGCTGATTTTACAACTCAAAGAGCCCAAAATAGACCCTGAGTCAAAAGAAAACTTCACACTGAGAGGTGTAAAAGGATATAATCTAAAGAGGTTAGCTGCTGTTAATTATACTTGTTATGTTAGTTCAGAAGTCTAATTGGGCTCATTACGCTGTTTTTAAAATGCCCATGTGGTCTGTCGATCTATCCGAATTTGGATGAAACACAAATAATCTGGCACAGACGTGAAACAGTCATTACCTGTTTCCCACTGGCTAGAGGCATGTATCTGAATTAATGGCACATTATATGCAACTTTGTAGTTCCCGAAGTCTACTGTGAGCCATAGACCTCATGACTTGGCAGTCCTTTACTGCCACATAAACAATGCCCTTTATCGTGTGCAACTATGGAAATGAAAGCAGCACGGTATACAAGGTTCTGATCTCATACTCTACTGCTCTACTTTTTAAATGAAAACTGCTTGTTTGCAACTAAAATAGCATGAAATTTATCAGAAATATAGTCCAGACATTTGGAATCATATTAGAAATATCAAATCCACCGGGGACATACTTAAAGCACCACTCCAGCGGGTTAATTTTATTTCAGTGCTGGAGTGGTGCTATTAATCTAAGTTCCCTGCCCATCATACATGCCATCCGCTGTCTTCTTCTGTCATCGGCGCCACTCCAGTCCGTCTTCTGTAAGTTGTGTCCTGCTGGTTCACTCTAGTGTTTGCTGGGCGGACCGGAAGTCACAACTGAATGTATGTCTATGAGAGCCAAAACGAGGCCAGAAAGACGCTCTCACAGACTTACATTGAGAGCTTGTGACCGTTTCCTCTGACTTATGGTCAGTCAGAAGTTGCAGTCACAAGATGTCAGCTGGGGACCGGAGCGGCACTGGGAACAGCTGAAGACAGCGGCTGGTGAGTATAATTCTAGGGGCAGGGAACTTAGATTAGTGACACCACTCCACACTGAAAAAAAATGCTGAAATGGTGCTTTAACTTACAGATTATGCTGTTTCAACCTGAAAACAGCCTCTTCTCTGTTTATGGTAGCAACCATTAGCAACTCTATACAAAGAAGCGAATGTGGAAGCTATGTCCCCGCTTCCGGTCATGTGCAGCCTGTCTTGACAGCCACTGGCCGAGTGGTTTTCCATATACATATGAATGGGTACACCTACTATTTTTGTATATACGTAATTGAGGTCATGACAATTGTGTCTATTATTTGAAATTCTATACAATTGACATTTATTGAACCTATAGAATCATAGAATCATAGAATGGTAGAGTTGGAAGGGACCTCCTGGGTCATCTGGTCCAACCCCCTGCTCAAAGCAGGATTCACTAGATGATCTCAGACAGATGTCTGTCCAGCCTCTGTTTGAAGACGTCCATTGAAGGGGAACTCACCACCTCTCGTGGCAGCCTGTTCCACTCATTAATCACCCTAACTGTCAAAAAGTTTTTTCTAATATCTAATCTGTGTCTCCTCCCATTTAGTTTCATCCCATTGCTTCTAGTCTTTCCTTGTGCAAATGAGAATAAAGATGATCCTTCTACAATGTGACAGCCCTTGACATATTTGTAGACAGCTATTAAGTCTCCTCTCAGTCTTCTTTTTTGCAAGCTAAACATTCCCAAATCCTGCAACCGTTCCTCATAGGACATGATTTGCAGACCAGTCACCATTCTGGTCGCTCTTCTCTGAACTTGCTCCAGTTTGTCTATGTCTTTTTTAAAATGTGGTGCCCAAAACTGTACACAGTATTCCAGATGAGGTCTGACCAAAGAGGAGTAAAGACCGATAATGACTATCTTACAATGTTATATGCACTGCACTAGACTTGGACAAAGTGTGGCTTACGGGACAACCATCTTTCTGATTGTGCCAGTCTGGCATGCCGACCGAGAACGCCGAAGGTCTGAAAAACATGCGGTCGCCCTCACCCACTCTTTTGCTGATTTCAAATCTATCTACATCCTGTCACGCTCCACTAAGGAGCCAGACGGCGCACGGCAAGACGGATGGGAAGTGAAGCACTGCAACTAGGGAAAGATTAGTGGGACACCCCTGAATCTTGCCCTGTGTAACCCTGAGCTCCCTGATGCCCCCAGATGGGTTTTTTCACCCCGTGCAGTGATCATGTTCCTAATCCCTGTCTTGCCCTAAGCACGGCCATGGCTAGTGTGTGGGGCAGCAGGAACGCTAGTCATGCTCTATAATACAGAAGCAAAGGGAAACAGACAAGGGTAAAGGAAAACAGCAATCACTCTCAGCAAACCCAGACTAAGGAATGGTACATAACGGGAGAGGAAGGGTGAGGCAAACCAAAAAGGGAGATAAGGGGAAGGAAAACACCGGACAAACTTTCAAACAGCAATCTCCAGAGACAACTCCTAAACAGCTTCTCTTTCCACAGCTTCAAACCAACTCCAAGGTATAGCAAGCTATCACTGGCCACTACCCAAACTAAGAGGTGAGTACTTATATAAGAGGGGAGAGGAGAAAATCAGAAGAGCTGAGATAACTCAGGACAGAAGGCTTTATGAGACAAGCAGGAGAGTTTAACCCTTGCAACCAATGAATAAGGGATATCTGCATAGCTACCTGGAAACCAAAGCAGATCCAACCAGTGCAGGCATGCATGTAGCCAAACGCTGTGATCTTATGACCCCTGAAATAGAGAGAACCACTCTCTGTCACGGTACCTCCTTGATACATCCTCAGAATGCAGAAATCAGTGAATACAAAGGTAGAGGATGGAGTGGCCGTCTACTCCTTCCACCAATCAGCGTCCGTGCACACGGAAAAGTTCAGAGCAGATTTGTTGTTTTTTTATGTATGTTGGATGTGTACCTGTATATAGGGGCTATGTGGGGGCTCATACTGTATATAGGAAGCTATGTGGGGACTCATACTGTATATAGGGGCTATGTGGGGCTCATACTGTATATAGGAAGCTATGTGGGGACTCATACTATATATAGGAGGCTATGTGGGGGGCTCATGCTGTATATAGGGAGGCTATGTGATGGTTCATACTGTATATAGGGGCTATGTGGGGGCTCATATTGTATATAGGAAGCTATGTGGGGACTCATACTGTATATAGGGGCTATGTGGGGCTCATACTGTATATAGGAAGCAATGTGGGGGCTCATACTTTATATAGGAGTATGTAGGGGCTATGTAAGTGTTTTCATACTGTATATAGAGGGTATGTGTGAGGGCTTATATACAGAGAGGCAATGTGGGGGCTCATATTGTATATAGGGAGGCTATGTGGGGGCTCATACTGTATATAGAGGGACTATGTGGTGTTCATACTGTATATAGAGGGGCTATGTGGGGTCTTATACCTATATAGAGGGGCCTCCTACTGTATATAAAGGGCTAACTGGTGGCTCACACTGTATATAGGGGCTATGTGGGGGCTCATACTGTAAACACAGGGGCAATGTGGGACTCAAACTATATATAGTGAGGCTATATGGGGGCTCATACTGTATATAGAAGGACTATGTGGGGTCTTATACCTACATAGAGGGGCTATGTGGGGGCTCATACTGTATATAGGGGCAGTGTGGGGACCCATATTGTGTATAGGGAGACCATGTGGTGGCTCATACTGTACATAGGGGGACTGTGTGGGGGCTCATACTGTATATAGGGGGCTTTGTGGAGGCTCATACTTTATATAGGGAGCTCATACTGTGTATCAGCATACTTAATTCTCCTCAATATTAAGTCATACAATTAATATTCTTGTAAAATAATAATTATAATTAATATATTAATATTGAGGAGAATTAATTTCAGCCTATTGGTTCAGCCTCCACAACAGTCATGGTCTCTCATAATATATTTTATTTGTAATGTAATGTAACTTATTCTTATAGATGGAAACAACTGAATTGTCATAGAACATCTACATGGGTATACAAAAGCCTACAGGCTCGGAATAAAGTTCCATTATGCTGCACCGTACAATAGGACATTACCTTGGTTGTGTTAGCTAATCTTAAATTGCTATTTTAGAAGGAAAATTCATCAGAAATCCTTGTGCAATTCTGTCAGCATAGTTACAATTGTTAAGCTGTAACCAATAAATCTGTCTTTCTCTGAGCGACATAGGTCGACCTAGGTCTGGAACATCAACATTTGTGATTTCAATTATGATCTCAAAATGGTGAAACTATAACAAAGCTCAATAGCCTTTCATTATGCTGAGATACGAAAAAAAGGGACGTGGACAGGTGCCACCCACTAATAAGCGGAGACAATTGCAACAAAGATGCATCAAAGAGTGCATAGACACTAACGCCGAAAGAGATACATCAAAGAACAGCCATGCGCACACTTAAATACATAAAGTAATACGTCGACTTTGATTAAAAAAAAATTCAAATATAAGGGACAAATAATAAAAACTCTTAAAACCTGGTCACACCAATAGTATAAATAAGTAATGGTGTCCTGCATCCACACTCCCCAAAGATATGGGGTGAGAGTCAAAAATATACGAGTTCTCCTTTATACAGAGCCCTGCAAGCTATGAGATGAAACGCAATAAGGAAACATACAAAAAAATTGAATAAAATACTAACATAAAGTTTAATAATATAAAGTATATAGGAATGACCACCACAAATATTCAAAACAAGTCAAAGTGCAAGTGCGAATAAATATACATATAAAATAGAAGAAAACCAGCAATATATCCTATCAAAAAAAAGGACATAGCACAGAAAAGTATATCGGGCAGGAAACATAACCTTAAAGTAGAAAGTCCCCCCACAAAGTAATGTAGTAAACAGGTGAAGTGCTCCCATATAGAATATACACAGAAAAAATAGAGTAAACTAAACTCACCAAATATATATTAAAACAAATATTTTTTTTATTAGTATTAACCCATTTATGACCTTGGGTGTATAGGGTTTTCCAGGGTCTTCTCCCTGTCACATGATTGCGGGGCGCCGATGGATTGCCATGAAAGTCAGGGGTCTGCAGAAGACCCCTATGCCTGTCATTGTAAATCTCCTATGAGGCCGGTGTTCATAGGAGATCATGATTTATGCTACACATAGCAGGGCTGAAGCCCTGCTATGTGTAGCACAGGCGATCAGATGATTGTAGCTTCAAGTCTCCTAAGTGGACTATTGAAGCATGTAAAAAGTAAAAAAAATGTTTTAAAAAAGTAAAAAAACATAAAAGTTCAAATCACCCCCCTTTTGCCGCATTCAAAATAATATAATAAAAAAAATCAATCAAAAATACACATATTTGGTATCGCTGCTTTCAGAAATGTCCAATATATCAAAATATAAAGTAAATTAATCCGATCGGTAAACTGCGTAACAAGAAAAAAATCAAAACGCCTGCAATAACAGGCAATCAAAACATCGTATCTACCCCAAATGGTATCAATAAAAATGTCAGCTCGGCACGCAAAAAATAAGCCTTTGCCCAGCCCCAGATCCTGAAAAGTGGAGACGCTACGGGTCTCGTAAAATGGCAACATTTTTTTTTCTTACAAACTTTGAATTTTTTTGTCACCACTTAAATAAAAATTAACCTACACGTTTGGTATCTGCGTAGTCGTACTGACCCGGAGAATCATACTGGCAGGTCAGTTTTAGCATTTAGTGAACATGGTAAAAAAAAAAAAAACAATTGTGGAATTTCACTTTTTTTGCAATTTCACCGCACTTGAAATTTGTTTCCCATTTTCCAGTACACAATATGGTAAAACCAATGGTGTCATTCAAAAGTACAACTTGTCCCGCAAAAAGCAAGCCCTCATATGGCGATATTGACAGAAAATAAAGAAAAGTTATGGCTCTGGGAAAAAAAGGAGAGCAAAACGGAAAATCACAAGTTGGTGAAGGGGTTAAACTTAAAACAAGTTAAAAATACACATTGAGGTCCAGCGAATAGAATATAAGTGAATTAGGCCCGACGAAAACCCAAAAAATGTATTGGTGATTATAGAACAAATAATTTAACAAGGAAAAGACAGATATTGTATAACATGTGCTAGATGTTTACAATTATTCACATGTGAAAAAACACAATTGGAAGTGAATTATTGCAAAGAAAAAGTAAATAGAAAAATATGGTAATGAGGTATACATCCATATTCGTATCAATAGATATGACAATAATGCACTTATGTCATGAAAGAGAGCATAAACAAGTCTGTTATAAATAGTCTACAATGAAACCAACAGATTTATATTGTAACAATAAAATGCAAGTGCAAATAAAGTGTTCGATAAGACTATTGCTTACGCTTATCAGTAGAAGAGAGTGTGATTGCCTGCGGTCTGAACCCCGACGCGCGTTTAAAGAAATAGCGAATGAGGGGTAAACATCCAGTATATGTTATGCAATATTTCTCTTCTCACTACCCCCCTTTTCCTTGTTACATTATTTGTTCCATAATCACCAATACTTTTTCTGGGTTTTTCATCTGACCTTTTAATACTATATTTCGTGAGTTTAGTTTACTCGATTTTTTCGGTCTATACAGCAATATATCCTAGTATGAGAATAAAAACACTAGCCACAAATGAACATAAGAACACAATGCAAGAAAGGTAATGTTAAAAATATACCGTACTTATGCAAAAATAAGGAGGACCAAAGACCTAGATGTGGCAGGAGAGACACATTACGCTACTGCAGCTTCCTCAGGAGTCAACAGTACTATATACTGGAAACTCTGTCTCCTATATATACACAAACGCATAAATTACTGCAAATGAGCAAAAGTCGTTAACACACCTGTAAACAGTGTTCTGTTAGTAGCCATATGAGAACAACCGAACAAAAATAGACCAAAAATAAACGGATACGTAAAAAACCTTTATTCAATCATGGTTTGGCCAAAGGTGGCACTACATAGAGAGGCACTCACATGAATCTGGTACATATAAATAAAGACAAGAGAATATCATATCCATATATGTATATCAGTGTAATAACTGGTCAAAAAGTGCATATACAGTCAAGCATAATGGTATATCCTGTATATCTAAAGTGCAAAGTGTATATTATAAATAGAAAAGTATATCTATATAGCTTTAAATAGTATAAATGTAAAAACCTTTAATAGGTCCACAATGTCATAGATAATGGAACAAAACTTTACCAGCACTAATAGGGGCAACACAGTAATGCATCATAATGTATTTGACCTTGTGGTCATATATAGTGATCCACTCCTATTCGCTGGCCACTCAAATAGAAATAACAAAATACCATGGGTAAAATTCCAACTACTAACTTGTCCAATAAAGCTCATACATAGATAACAGGGATTGTCTATAGCAAGCACATGTATATGTATATACTATACCAGAGCACGATGGCGCCTACCCCGACGCGCGTTTCGGTATCGCACCTTCGTCAGGGGGTAGGGCTATGTTCAGGAAGGGAGTTTAAAACTGTTATCGCAGCCAATAGGAAGAGGGAGGTGAAAAGTGTGACTCAGATGACACTCACGCTGCTAAGGACTCAACGGAGGTACATCCGGTTTCGGCGTCACGTGCGCATCGCATCAGGTCACATGACCCGGTGACGTGCGCATCGTATAGACACCTGCACCGCGACCTCCGGATCCAGGGCAGCGCATGCGTGCTAGTCAGAGCAATTTAGAAGGCGGAAGTACACGTGCAGCCATCTTATTAGTGGGAAGACATATAATCTAGAAGGATAAATGGTACGTATATATCTATATCTATACAAAATAAACCATTGGTGAATAAGAAGCTATCTACTCTCTCAGCCAACACTTTGGACATGCACATGATCATATATTTATATATTTAAACATCCATAATTATATGGAGGACACACAGTGGAAAACGTTATATCCCAAACAAAGTATTCATGGATCAAATAAATCATATAAAAAGAGCTATCAGCCAGACATCCTTTGTAGAGTGTGGGACAAAAATGTACACACATACCTCCGTCAAATTTTATCTCAGTTATTTCATTACACCTTTCCATCAATAAAGTATTGGTAAGTAACTGATATATATCGCACACATTCATGTCCCATAATTTTCTCCACTGGGGTTCAACCCGGGTAACGGACCAACAAAATATATCACATATAATGTTCGTAAGTAATTCACGTTCCATCAGGTGTCCATTTTGATGTTTCCACATTCAAATTGAGATACGTGTCTATGATTTAGATTTGTCCAGATGGCAGTACAGATCCAATGGTATTGTTGATATTATCTTGTTTATGATGTCATCTATGCTCAGAAAGCGAGCCTGTATAGATATAGCGTCATCACATCAAGTCTAATACTAGAGGCCATATATCGCTACCTTCTCCAATTCCAAGCTGCAAATAAAAAGGAATTAAAAACAACTAATAAAATTTATAATAAAAAACTAGCCCAACATAAAACTGGCAAAGTCATCATAGGAATGGAGCGAAACTAAGGTTTTCATTGAGACCGCGAGGACATATAGTATCGAGAGTCCAAATCCACTTGGCCTCAAGTCTTGCCAACCGGTTACTGATGTTGCCACCACGTTCGGTTGGCAATATCATATCAATCCCTCGTACTTGTAGCTTTGTAGCATCACAATCATGAAAATTTCTAAAATGTCTAGGTATCGTTTTCAACAGTGAGACATCAACAACTTCCTTAGCGGCAATAATGCCATTCACGTGTTCCCTGATGCGGACTTTAAGTTGCCGCGTTGTCAATCCAATGTATACTAATGAACAGGGGCACGTGGCATGGTATACTACCGCTTTGGATGTACAAGTAATCGAATGTCTAATTTTAAATGTTCTAGATCCATTGGCATTGGGGAAGAAATCAGTCCGTATGACATTAGGACATGCCACACATCTCCCACAGGGTTTACATCCCCAACTGGGCCTCATACTGTCTAAAAAGGTAATTGGACTATTTGTATAATGACTCATTACGAGACTGTCACCTAAGTTTCGAGATCTACGAAACGTAATATTTGGTGACTCCCCTATATATTTTGCTATAGTTGGATCCGCCAACAACAAGGGCCAAAATTTTTTTAGACTTTCACGCATCCCAGCCGTTTGTCCATGGTATGAAGTAATAAATCTTACTTGTCTAGATGGTGATGGTATTGTCTTTCCATATAGTAGTTTATCTCGAGATGTATATCTGGCCCGGTTATAGGCTTTCTTAATGGAACGGTTGCTGTATCCTCTTTCCACAAATCTTTGTTTTAATTCTGCAGCCTGTTTTTCAAAATCTTCGTGGGTAGAACATATCCTACGGATACGAAGAAATTGACCCGTAGGAATAGATCTTATCATGGCCGGCGGATGTGAGGAGGATGCTTGAAGAAGAGAATTCACAGCTGTAGTTTTACGAAACAAATTGGTCTGTAAGTAATTATTCGTATCCTTGGACACCAATACGTCCAGAAATTCTATCATGCTCCTATCATATTGATATGTTAGATGTATGTTCATCGAATTCCGGTTCAATTCAGCCATAAATAACTCAAGAGATTCAATAGAATCCTGCCAGATCAGAAATACATCATCAATGTACCGCACCCAAAAAGGGATGCGGTCCACTGATATGTATCGATCCGACAGAAAAAGGTCCCTCTCCCACAGCCCCAGGAAGAGATTAGCGTAGGCTGGTGCAAATGAAGCCCCCATGGCTGTACCCTGGAGCTGCAGGTAGAAGGACCCCTTAAATAGAAAAAAATTATGAGAAAGTGCAAATTGTAACAATTGGACCACAAATTCGTTGAACATCTTAGGATTGGTGGAGGTACCCAGAAAGTGCTTCACTGCTCCCACACCATCCACGTGACGAATATTGGTATAGAGGGACTCCACATCACAGGTGACCAATAAAGCTTTTTCATCAGTGTGGAGTCCATCTATTCTTTTCAAAAAGTCTCCAGTATCCTTAATGTATGTTGGTAACAATGCCACAAGGGGCTGTAATTGTGCATCTATATATCTATTGACTTTTTCCAAGTAGTTGCCCCTACCTGAGATTATTGGTCTCCCTGGTGGTATACTGTTGTTCTTATGTATTTTGGGTAACAGATATAGAGTGGAAATTAGCGGTTCCTCAACTATTAGTGTCGAATATACACCCTTAGTTATAATCCCTTCATCTTTTGCTTGCGATAACAATCTGTGGAGTTCACCCTGGAATTTGGAAAGCGGATTGTAGGTTAATTTTGAATAGCATACATTATTTTTTAATTGTTTAAATGCTTCTGCCTCGTACATCTTTTTTGGCCATACAACCAAATTGCCCCCCTTGTCTGCTGGCTTAAACACAACGTCCTTTATATTCTGTAGACGTTTTAAGCTCTGTCTTTCATTTACAGTCAAGTTACTGTTACGAATATATTTAGGTATTTTGCCAAACTCTTGGCTCACCATTTGAACAAAGAGATCTATGTTAGGGCAAGCAGACAAGGGGGGAAACCTCCTAGATCGTTGTTTGATGGATGGAGGTATCTTACCTCCAGGCCCCAAATCATGCTCTGATGCCAAATCCTCAAGGTCGGCTAGCGCCTCTTGCTCCATCTCTGTGGGGAACAAATTGTAAACAGTCTCATTATGAAAGAATTTTTTGAAAATCAAATTCCTAGCAAATAAATGCAAGTCTTTTATAGCAGAGAATTCATCAAATTGTGCCACAGGGCAGAACATGAGGCCTTTATTAAGTATCGCCAATTCAGATGCATCAAATGAGTATGTACTCAAATTAATTACCTTTGAATTGGTAGTTCCACCTTCCCCCGATCCATATGTTCTTTTATTTGGCTGGAACCTTAGATTCCTTTTGCGTTTAGGTGTCATATTTGCCACGTTGGAACTATTTGCAGATGAATCGGAGAGGTCACTCACGGATGGATTTGATATTAGAGATGTACTTTTGATTGTGTCCAGTGGGATAGTCTTCCTCCATTTATATACATTCCCTGAGTTGAAATCCTTTAAGTCTCTCGCAAATTTAATTGTCTGGACCTCCTGTATATTTTTAACCCAACCGTCAATGAGTTTATCCATTTGAACAACAGTATTCTGGAATTGTTCATTTGGCAGTTCTAATTTCGCTGTGGCGTATGCTTGTTCCAATGATTCATCTACCTCCCCCAAGGTTTTAGTATTAAATTTAATTAGTAAATCCATGAATTTGTTTGATGTCTCATTGCAAACAGACTCCCATTGTTGTATAAATTCTGTATCATTGATTGGAAAAGAGGGTATGACTCTCACTCTCAGTCCTCTCGGTATCAATTTTTTCAGAACATAGCTCTCTAAGAAAGCCCTGTTCCACCACAGTTTCGTTCTCTTAAATAAGAGATTCCTAATCACATTTAAAAATGATTCATTTTGTATACCAATAAAACCAGTTGTAACAGTGTCACCATTGCCAAACGTAAGATTCACATGGCTTTGCCAAGAGATTTCTCTGGCTTTGAAGTCCATATTTAAGTACACGGCAAGACCTGTGCAAAACACAGTAGAATATACAAAAATTAATGTACTTAGTGCAAAGAGTGCATTATGTAGGTTTATAATAAACATTACTATTTATCTTATAACCATATCTGCATTGGACCTGGTCAATTCGGAACATATACACAATCCAAAACACAAAAGGAGAACAACCGAACAAAAATAGACCAAAAATAAACGGATACGTAAAAAACCTTTATTCAATCATGGTTTGGCCAAAGGTGGCACTACATAGAGAGGCACTCACATGAATCTGGTACATATAAATAAAGACAAGAGAATATCATATCCATATATGTATATCAGTGTAATAACTGGTCAAAAAGTGCATATACAGTCAAGCATAATGGTATATCCTGTATATCTAAAGTGCAAAGTGTATATTATAAATAGAAAAGTATATCTATATAGCTTTAAATAGTATAAATGTAAAAACCTTTAATAGGTCCACAATGTCATAGATAATGGAACAAAACTTTACCAGCACTAATAGGGGCAACACAGTAATGCATCATAATGTATTTGACCTTGTGGTCATATATAGTGATCCACTCCTATTCGCTGGCCACTCAAATAGAAATAACAAAATACCATGGGTAAAATTCCAACTACTAACTTGTCCAATAAAGCTCATACATAGATAACAGGGATTGTCTATAGCAAGCACATGTATATGTATATACTATACCAGAGCACGAGACAATACCATCACCATCTAGACAAGTAAGATTTATTACTTCATACCATGGACAAACGGCTGGGGTGCGTGAAAGTCTAAAAAAATTTTGGCCCTTATTGTTGGCGGATCCAACTATAGCAAAATATATAGGGGAGTCACCAAATATTACGTTTCGTAGATCTCGAAACTTAGGTGACAGTCTCGTAATGAGTCATTATACAAATAGTCCAATTACCTTTTTAGACAGTATGAGGCCCAGTTGGGGATGTAAACCCTGTGGGAGATGTGTGGCATGTCCTAATGTCATACGGACTGATTTCTTCCCCAATGCCAATGGATCTAGAACATTTAAAATTAGACATTCGATTACTTGTACATCCAAAGCGGTAGTATACCATGCCACGTGCCCCTGTTCATTAGTATACATTGGATTGACAACGCGGCAACTTAAAGTCCGCATCAGGGAACACGTGAATGGCATTATTGCCGCTAAGGAAGTTGTTGATGTCTCACTGTTGAAAACGATACCTAGACATTTTAGAAATTTTCATGATTGTGATGCTACAAAGCTACAAGTACGAGGGATTGATATGATATTGCCAACCGAACGTGGTGGCAACATCAGTAACCGGTTGGCAAGACTTGAGGCCAAGTGGATTTGGACTCTCGATACTATATGTCCTCGCGGTCTCAATGAAAACCTTAGTTTCGCTCCATTCCTATGATGACTTTGCCAGTTTTATGTTGGGCTAGTTTTTTATTATAAATTTTATTAGTTGTTTTTAATTCCTTTTTATTTGCAGCTTGGAATTGGAGAAGGTAGCGATATATGGCCTCTAGTATTAGACTTGATGTGATGACGCTATATCTATACAGGCTCGCTTTCTGAGCATAGATGACATCATAAACAAGATAATATCAACAATACCATTGGATCTGTACTGCCATCTGGACAAATCTAAATCATAGACACGTATCTCAATTTGAATGTGGAAACATCAAAATGGACACCTGATGGAACGTGAATTACTTACGAACATTATATGTGATATATTTTGTTGGTCCGTTACCCGGGTTGCACCCCAGTGGAGAAAATTATGGGACATGAATGTGTGCGATATATATCAGTTACTTACCAATACTTTATTGATGGAAAGGTGTAATGAAATAACTGAGATAAAATTTGACGGAGGTATGTGTGTACATTTTTGTCCCACACTCTACAAAGGATGTCTGGGTGATAGCTCTTTTTATATGATTTATTTGATCCATGAATACTTTGTTTGGAATATAACGTTTTCCACTGTGTGTCCTCCATATAATTATGGATGTTTAAATATATAAATATATGATCATGTGCATGTCCAAAGTGTTGGCTGAGAGAGTAGATAGCTTCTTATTCACCAATGGTTTATTTTGTATAGATATAGATATATACGTACCATTTATCCTTCTAGATTATATGTCTTCCCACTAATAAGATGGCTGCACGTGTACTTCCGCCTTCTAAATTGCTCTGACTAGCACGCATGCGCTGCCCTGGATCCGGAGGTCGCGGTGCAGGTGTCTATACGATGCGCACGTCACCGGGTCATGTGACCTGATGCGATGCGCACGTGACGCCGAAACCGGATGTACCTCCGTTGAGTCCTTAGCAGCGTGAGTGTCATCTGAGTCACACTTTTCACCTCCCTCTTCCTATTGGCTGCGATAACAGTTTTAAACTCCCTTCCTGAACATAGCCCTACCCCCTGACGAAGGTGCGATACCGAAACGCGCGTCGGGGTAGGCGCCATCGTGCTCTGGTATAGTATATACATATACATGTGCTTGCTATAGACAATCCCTGTTATCTATGTATGAGCTTTATTGGACAAGTTAGTAGTTGGAATTTTACCCATGGTATTTTGTTATTTCTATTTGAGTGGCCAGCGAATAGGAGTGGATCACTATATATGACCACAAGGTCAAATACATTATGATGCATTACTGTGTTGCCCCTATTAGTGCTGGTAAAGTTTTGTTCCATTATCTATGACATTGTGGACCTATTAAAGGTTTTTACATTTATACTATTTAAAGCTATATAGATATACTTTTCTATTTATAATATACACTTTGCACTTTAGATATACAGGATATACCATTATGCTTGACTGTATATGCACTTTTTGACCAGTTATTACACTGATATACATATATGGATATGATATTCTCTTGTCTTTATTTATATGTACCAGATTCATGTGAGTGCCTCTCTATGTAGTGCCACCTATGGCCAAACCATGATTGAATAAAGGTTTTTTACGTATCCGTTTATTTTTGGTCTATTTTTGTTCGGTTGTTCTCCTTTTGTGTTTTGGATTGTGTATATGTTCCGAATTGACCAGGTCCAATGCAGATATGGTTATAAGATAAATAGTAATGTTTATTATAAACCTACATAATGCACTCTTTGCACTAAGTACATTAATTTTTGTATATTCTACTGTGTTTTGCACAGGTCTTGCCGTGTACTTAAATATGGACTTCAAAGCCAGAGAAATCTCTTGGCAAAGCCATGTGAATCTTACGTTTGGCAATGGTGACACTGTTACAACTGGTTTTATTGGTATACAAAATGAATCATTTTTAAATGTGATTAGGAATCTCTTATTTAAGAGAACGAAACTGTGGTGGAACAGGGCTTTCTTAGAGAGCTATGTTCTGAAAAAATTGATACCGAGAGGACTGAGAGTGAGAGTCATACCCTCTTTTCCAATCAATGATACAGAATTTATACAACAATGGGAGTCTGTTTGCAATGAGACATCAAACAAATTCATGGATTTACTAATTAAATTTAATACTAAAACCTTGGGGGAGGTAGATGAATCATTGGAACAAGCATACGCCACAGCGAAATTAGAACTGCCAAATGAACAATTCCAGAATACTGTTGTTCAAATGGATAAACTCATTGACGGTTGGGTTAAAAATATACAGGAGGTCCAGACAATTAAATTTGCGAGAGACTTAAAGGATTTCAACTCAGGGAATGTATATAAATGGAGGAAGACTATCCCACTGGACACAATCAAAAGTACATCTCTAATATCAAATCCATCCGTGAGTGACCTCTCCGATTCATCTGCAAATAGTTCCAACGTGGCAAATATGACACCTAAACGCAAAAGGAATCTAAGGTTCCAGCCAAATAAAAGAACATATGGATCGGGGGAAGGTGGAACTACCAATTCAAAGGTAATTAATTTGAGCACATACTCATTTGATGCATCTGAATTGGCGATACTTAATAAAGGCCTCATGTTCTGCCCTGTGGCACAATTTGATGAATTCTCTGCTATAAAAGACTTGCATTTATTTGCTAGGAATTTGATTTTCAAAAAATTCTTTCATAATGAGACTGTTTACAATTTGTTCCCCACAGAGATGGAGCAAGAGGCGCTAGCCGACCTTGAGGATTTGGCATCAGAGCATGATTTGGGGCCTGGAGGTAAGATACCTCCATCCATCAAACAACGATCTAGGAGGTTTCCCCCCTTGTCTGCTTGCCCTAACATAGATCTCTTTGTTCAAATGGTGAGCCAAGAGTTTGGCAAAATACCTAAATATATTCGTAACAGTAACTTGACTGTAAATGAAAGACAGAGCTTAAAACGTCTACAGAATATAAAGGACGTTGTGTTTAAGCCAGCAGACAAGGGGGGCAATTTGGTTGTATGGCCAAAAAAGATGTACGAGGCAGAAGCATTTAAACAATTAAAAAATAATGTATGCTATTCAAAATTAACCTACAATCCGCTTTCCAAATTCCAGGGTGAACTCCACAGATTGTTATCGCAAGCAAAAGATGAAGGGATTATAACTAAGGGTGTATATTCGACACTAATAGTTGAGGAACCGCTAATTTCCACTCTATATCTGTTACCCAAAATACATAAGAACAACAGTATACCACCAGGGAGACCAATAATCTCAGGTAGGGGCAACTACTTGGAAAAAGTCAATAGATATATAGATGCACAATTACAGCCCCTTGTGGCATTGTTACCAACATACATTAAGGATACTGGAGACTTTTTGAAAAGAATAGATGGACTCCACACTGATGAAAAAGCTTTATTGGTCACCTGTGATGTGGAGTCCCTCTATACCAATATTCGTCACGTGGATGGTGTGGGAGCAGTGAAGCACTTTCTGGGTACCTCCACCAATCCTAAGATGTTCAACGAATTTGTGGTCCAATTGTTACAATTTGCACTTTCTCATAATTTTTTTCTATTTAAGGGGTCCTTCTACCTGCAGCTCCAGGGTACAGCCATGGGGGCTTCATTTGCACCAGCCTACGCTAATCTCTTCCTGGGGCTGTGGGAGAGGGACCTTTTTCTGTCGGATCGATACATATCAGTGGACCGCATCCCTTTTTGGGTGCGGTACATTGATGATGTATTTCTGATCTGGCAGGATTCTATTGAATCTCTTGAGTTATTTATGGCTGAATTGAACCGGAATTCGATGAACATACATCTAACATATCAATATGATAGGAGCATGATAGAATTTCTGGACGTATTGGTGTCCAAGGATACGAATAATTACTTACAGACCAATTTGTTTCGTAAAACTACAGCTGTGAATTCTCTTCTTCAAGCATCCTCCTCACATCCGCCGGCCATGATAAGATCTATTCCTACGGGTCAATTTCTTCGTATCCGTAGGATATGTTCTACCCACGAAGATTTTGAAAAACAGGCTGCAGAATTAAAACAAAGATTTGTGGAAAGAGGATACAGCAACCGTTCCATTAAGAAAGCCTATAACCGGGCCAGATATACATCTCGAGATAAACTACTATATGGAAAGACAATACCATCACCATCTAGACAAGTAAGATTTATTACTTCATACCATGGACAAACGGCTGGGGTGCGTGAAAGTCTAAAAAAATTTTGGCCCTTATTGTTGGCGGATCCAACTATAGCAAAATATATAGGGGAGTCACCAAATATTACGTTTCGTAGATCTCGAAACTTAGGTGACAGTCTCGTAATGAGTCATTATACAAATAGTCCAATTACCTTTTTAGACAGTATGAGGCCCAGTTGGGGATGTAAACCCTGTGGGAGATGTGTGGCATGTCCTAATGTCATACGGACTGATTTCTTCCCCAATGCCAATGGATCTAGAACATTTAAAATTAGACATTCGATTACTTGTACATCCAAAGCGGTAGTATACCATGCCACGTGCCCCTGTTCATTAGTATACATTGGATTGACAACGCGGCAACTTAAAGTCCGCATCAGGGAACACGTGAATGGCATTATTGCCGCTAAGGAAGTTGTTGATGTCTCACTGTTGAAAACGATACCTAGACATTTTAGAAATTTTCATGATTGTGATGCTACAAAGCTACAAGTACGAGGGATTGATATGATATTGCCAACCGAACGTGGTGGCAACATCAGTAACCGGTTGGCAAGACTTGAGGCCAAGTGGATTTGGACTCTCGATACTATATGTCCTCGCGGTCTCAATGAAAACCTTAGTTTCGCTCCATTCCTATGATGACTTTGCCAGTTTTATGTTGGGCTAGTTTTTTATTATAAATTTTATTAGTTGTTTTTAATTCCTTTTTATTTGCAGCTTGGAATTGGAGAAGGTAGCGATATATGGCCTCTAGTATTAGACTTGATGTGATGACGCTATATCTATACAGGCTCGCTTTCTGAGCATAGATGACATCATAAACAAGATAATATCAACAATACCATTGGATCTGTACTGCCATCTGGACAAATCTAAATCATAGACACGTATCTCAATTTGAATGTGGAAACATCAAAATGGACACCTGATGGAACGTGAATTACTTACGAACATTATATGTGATATATTTTGTTGGTCCGTTACCCGGGTTGCACCCCAGTGGAGAAAATTATGGGACATGAATGTGTGCGATATATATCAGTTACTTACCAATACTTTATTGATGGAAAGGTGTAATGAAATAACTGAGATAAAATTTGACGGAGGTATGTGTGTACATTTTTGTCCCACACTCTACAAAGGATGTCTGGGTGATAGCTCTTTTTATATGATTTATTTGATCCATGAATACTTTGTTTGGGATATAACGTTTTCCACTGTGTGTCCTCCATATAATTATGGATGTTTAAATATATAAATATATGATCATGTGCATGTCCAAAGTGTTGGCTGAGAGAGTAGATAGCTTCTTATTCACCAATGGTTTATTTTGTATAGATATAGATATATACGTACCATTTATCCTTCTAGATTATATGTCTTCCCACTAATAAGATGGCTGCACGTGTACTTCCGCCTTCTAAATTGCTCTGACTAGCACGCATGCGCTGCCCTGGATCCGGAGGTCGCGGTGCAGGTGTCTATACGATGCGCACATCACCGGGTCATGTGACCTGATGCGATGCGCACGTGACGCCGAAACCGGATGTACCTCCGTTGAGTCCTTAGCAGCGTGAGTGTCATCTGAGTCACACTTTTCACCTCCCTCTTCCTATTGGCTGCGATAACAGTTTTAAACTCCCTTCCTGAACATAGCCCTACCCCCTGACGAAGGTGCGATACCGAAACGCGCGTCGGGGTAGGCGCCATCGTGCTCTGGTATAGTATATACATATACATGTGCTTGCTATAGACAATCCCTGTTATCTATGTATGAGCTTTATTGGACAAGTTAGTAGTTGGAATTTTACCCATGGTATTTTGATATTTCTATTTGAGTGGCCAGCGAATAGGAGTGGATCACTATATATGACCACAAGGTCAAATACATTATGATGCATTACTGTGTTGCCCCTATTAGTGCTGGTAAAGTTTTGTTCCATTATCTATGACATTGTGGACCTATTAAAGGTTTTTACATTTATACTATTTAAAGCTATATAGATATACTTTTCTATTTATAATATACACTTTGCACTTTAGATATACAGGATATACCATTATGCTTGACTGTATATGCACTTTTTGACCAGTTATTACACTGATATACATATATGGATATGATATTCTCTTGTCTTTATTTATATGTACCAGATTCATGTGAGTGCCTCTCTATGTAGTGCCACCTTTGGCCAAACCATGATTGAATAAAGGTTTTTTACGTATCCGTTTATTTTTGGTCTATTTTTGTTCGGTTGTTCTCCTTTTGTGTTTTGGATTGTGTATATGTTCCGAATTGACCAGGTCCAATGCAGATATGGTTATAAGATAAATAGTAATGTTTATTATAAACCTACATAATGCACTCTTTGCACTAAGTAAATTAATTTTTGTATATTCTACTGTGTTTTGCACAGGTCTTGCCGTGTACTTAAATATGGACTTCAAAGCCAGAGAAATCTCTTGGCAAAGCCATGTGAATCTTACGTTTGGCAATGGTGACACTGTTACAACTGGTTTTATTGGTATACAAAATGAATCATTTTTAAATGTGATTAGGAATCTCTTATTTAAGAGAACGAAACTGTGGTGGAACAGGGCTTTCTTAGAGAGCTATGTTCTGAAAAAATTGATACCGAGAGGACTGAGAGTGAGAGTCATACCCTCTTTTCCAATCAATGATACAGAATTTATACAACAATGGGAGTCTGTTTGCAATGAGACATCAAACAAATTCATGGATTTACTAATTAAATTTAATACTAAAACCTTGGGGGAGGTAGATGAATCATTGGAACAAGCATACGCCACAGCGAAATTAGAACTGCCAAATGAACAATTCCAGAATACTGTTGTTCAAATGGATAAACTCATTGACGGTTGGGTTAAAAATATACAGGAGGTCCAGACAATTAAATTTGCGAGAGACTTAAAGGATTTCAACTCAGGGAATGTATATAAATGGAGGAAGACTATCCCACTGGACACAATCAAAAGTACATCTCTAATATCAAATCCATCCGTGAGTGACCTCTCCGATTCATCTGCAAATAGTTCCAACGTGGCAAATATGACACCTAAACGCAAAAGGAATCTAAGGTTCCAGCCAAATAAAAGAACATATGGATCGGGGGAAGGTGGAACTACCAATTCAAAGGTAATTAATTTGAGTACATACTCATTTGATGCATCTGAATTGGCGATACTTAATAAAGGCCTCATGTTCTGCCCTGTGGCACAATTTGATGAATTCTCTGCTATAAAAGACTTGCATTTATTTGCTAGGAATTTGATTTTCAAAAAATTCTTTCATAATGAGACTGTTTACAATTTGTTCCCCACAGAGATGGAGCAAGAGGCGCTAGCCGACCTTGAGGATTTGGCATCAGAGCATGATTTGGGGCCTGGAGGTAAGATACCTCCATCCATCAAACAACGATCTAGGAGGTTTCCCCCCTTGTCTGCTTGCCCTAACATAGATCTCTTTGTTCAAATGGTGAGCCAAGAGTTTGGCAAAATACCTAAATATATTCGTAACAGTAACTTGACTGTAAATGAAAGACAGAGCTTAAAACGTCTACAGAATATAAAGGACGTTGTGTTTAAGCCAGCAGACAAGGGGGGCAATTTGGTTGTATGGCCAAAAAAGATGTACGAGGCAGAAGCATTTAAACAATTAAAAAATAATGTATGCTATTCAAAATTAACCTACAATCCGCTTTCCAAATTCCAGGGTGAACTCCACAGATTGTTATCGCAAGCAAAAGATGAAGGGATTATAACTAAGGGTGTATATTCGACACTAATAGTTGAGGAACCGCTAATTTCCACTCTATATCTGTTACCCAAAATACATAAGAACAACAGTATACCACCAGGGAGACCAATAATCTCAGGTAGGGGCAACTACTTGGAAAAAGTCAATAGATATATAGATGCACAATTACAGCCCCTTGTGGCATTGTTACCAACATACATTAAGGATACTGGAGACTTTTTGAAAAGAATAGATGGACTCCACACTGATGAAAAAGCTTTATTGGTCACCTGTGATGTGGAGTCCCTCTATACCAATATTCGTCACGTGGATGGTGTGGGAGCAGTGAAGCACTTTCTGGGTACCTCCACCAATCCTAAGATGTTCAACGAATTTGTGGTCCAATTGTTACAATTTGCACTTTCTCATAATTTTTTTCTATTTAAGGGGTCCTTCTACCTGCAGCTCCAGGGTACAGCCATGGGGGCTTCATTTGCACCAGCCTACGCTAATCTCTTCCTGGGGCTGTGGGAGAGGGACCTTTTTCTGTCGGATCGATACATATCAGTGGACCGCATCCCTTTTTGGGTGCGGTACATTGATGATGTATTTCTGATCTGGCAGGATTCTATTGAATCTCTTGAGTTATTTATGGCTGAATTGAACCGGAATTCGATGAACATACATCTAACATATCAATATGATAGGAGCATGATAGAATTTCTGGACGTATTGGTGTCCAAGGATACGAATAATTACTTACAGACCAATTTGTTTCGTAAAACTACAGCTGTGAATTCTCTTCTTCAAGCATCCTCCTCACATCCGCCGGCCATGATAAGATCTATTCCTACGGGTCAATTTCTTCGTATCCGTAGGATATGTTCTACCCACGAAGATTTTGAAAAACAGGCTGCAGAATTAAAACAAAGATTTGTGGAAAGAGGATACAGCAACCGTTCCATTAAGAAAGCCTATAACCGGGCCAGATATACATCTCGAGATAAACTACTATATGGAAAGACAATACCATCACCATCTAGACAAGTAAGATTTATTACTTCATACCATGGACAAACGGCTGGGGTGCGTGAAAGTCTAAAAAAATTTTGGCCCTTATTGTTGGCGGATCCAACTATAGCAAAATATATAGGGGAGTCACCAAATATTACGTTTCGTAGATCTCGAAACTTAGGTGACAGTCTCGTAATGAGTCATTATACAAATAGTCCAATTACCTTTTTAGACAGTATGAGGCCCAGTTGGGGATGTAAACCCTGTGGGAGATGTGTGGCATGTCCTAATGTCATACGGACTGATTTCTTCCCCAATGCCAATGGATCTAGAACATTTAAAATTAGACATTCGATTACTTGTACATCCAAAGCGGTAGTATACCATGCCACGTGCCCCTGTTCATTAGTATACATTGGATTGACAACGCGGCAACTTAAAGTCCGCATCAGGGAACACGTGAATGGCATTATTGCCGCTAAGGAAGTTGTTGATGTCTCACTGTTGAAAACGATACCTAGACATTTTAGAAATTTTCATGATTGTGATGCTACAAAGCTACAAGTACGAGGGATTGATATGATATTGCCAACCGAACGTGGTGGCAACATCAGTAACCGGTTGGCAAGACTTGAGGCCAAGTGGATTTGGACTCTCGATACTATATGTCCTCGCGGTCTCAATGAAAACCTTAGTTTCGCTCCATTCCTATGATGACTTTGCCAGTTTTATGTTGGGCTAGTTTTTTATTATAAATTTTATTAGTTGTTTTTAATTCCTTTTTATTTGCAGCTTGGAATTGGAGAAGGTAGCGATATATGGCCTCTAGTATTAGACTTGATGTGATGACGCTATATCTATACAGGCTCGCTTTCTGAGCATAGATGACATCATAAACAAGATAATATCAACAATACCATTGGATCTGTACTGCCATCTGGACAAATCTAAATCATAGACACGTATCTCAATTTGAATGTGGAAACATCAAAATGGACACCTGATGGAACGTGAATTACTTACGAACATTATATGTGATATATTTTGTTGGTCCGTTACCCGGGTTGCACCCCAGTGGAGAAAATTATGGGACATGAATGTGTGCGATATATATCAGTTACTTACCAATACTTTATTGATGGAAAGGTGTAATGAAATAACTGAGATAAAATTTGACGGAGGTATGTGTGTACATTTTTGTCCCACACTCTACAAAGGATGTCTGGGTGATAGCTCTTTTTATATGATTTATTTGATCCATGAATACTTTGTTTGGGATATAACGTTTTCCACTGTGTGTCCTCCATATAATTATGGATGTTTAAATATATAAATATATGATCATGTGCATGTCCAAAGTGTTGGCTGAGAGAGTAGATAGCTTCTTATTCACCAATGGTTTATTTTGTATAGATATAGATATATACGTACCATTTATCCTTCTAGATTATATGTCTTCCCACTAATAAGATGGCTGCACGTGTACTTCCGCCTTCTAAATTGCTCTGACTAGCACGCATGCGCTGCCCTGGATCCGGAGGTCGCGGTGCAGGTGTCTATACGATGCGCACGTCACCGGGTCATGTGACCTGATGCGATGCGCACGTGACGCCGAAACCGGATGTACCTCCGTTGAGTCCTTAGCAGCGTGAGTGTCATCTGAGTCACACTTTTCACCTCCCTCTTCCTATTGGCTGCGATAACAGTTTTAAACTCCCTTCCTGAACATAGCCCTACCCCCTGACGAAGGTGCGATACCGAAACGCGCGTCGGGGTAGGCGCCATCGTGCTCTGGTATAGTATATACATATACATGTGCTTGCTATAGACAATCCCTGTTATCTATGTATGAGCTTTATTGGACAAGTTAGTAGTTGGAATTTTACCCATGGTATTTTGTTATTTCTATTTGAGTGGCCAGCGAATAGGAGTGGATCACTATATATGACCACAAGGTCAAATACATTATGATGCATTACTGTGTTGCCCCTATTAGTGCTGGTAAAGTTTTGTTCCATTATCTATGACATTGTGGACCTATTAAAGGTTTTTACATTTATACTATTTAAAGCTATATAGATATACTTTTCTATTTATAATATACACTTTGCACTTTAGATATACAGGATATACCATTATGCTTGACTGTATATGCACTTTTTGACCAGTTATTACACTGATATACATATATGGATATGATATTCTCTTGTCTTTATTTATATGTACCAGATTCATGTGAGTGCCTCTCTATGTAGTGCCACCTTTGGCCAAACCATGATTGAATAAAGGTTTTTTACGTATCCGTTTATTTTTGGTCTATTTTTGTTCGGTTGTTCTCCTTTTGTGTTTTGGATTGTGTATATGTTCCGAATTGACCAGGTCCAATGCAGATATGGTTATAAGATAAATAGTAATGTTTATTATAAACCTACATAATGCACTCTTTGCACTAAGTACATTAATTTTAGTAGCCATATGAGCAGAGATATAACTAAATATAAAGGCCCCAAATCATCAAAGCAGAAAACTGAAGTAAAAAGCTTTGAAAAGTCACAAATTATTTGCACAACATGAGGCTGTACGAATATTTTGCAACATTTGACATTTTCACGACATTTTTGTCCAGTTCCAATAAAGTGGGTGGAGTTGGGGCTTGAGTAAGGATGGGGGCGTGGTAAACCCCACTCCTCCCCCCCACTTCATGATGAGTAGTCGCGTTTCTTACACTATAATACTAACTCCAGTCACTAACTGAAGTAAGATTTGTGCTGAGGAGCACAAGGAGGTGCACACCACTTCATGCCTCGTATGATTTGTTAAAGGGAGCCTGTCAGGTCCAATGTACCCCAGAACCACCAGCTGTTGTGTCTGTATATGTAAATACCCTGCCTAACAGTCCCTGTATTACATTACACACATAAACAGATCTTTGGATAAAGTCCAAATTATGATATGTAAATGAAGCCTTTGACTAGTCGAAGGGGCGTTAGTGTCCCCAGACTAGTCAGCCCACTTAGCATGTTATTACACCCCTGTGGGCGTGATAACATAACTTACAAGCGTTGGCGTCATCGCCAGCACATACCTCATGCATGCGCGCATCTTCTTTCCCTCACTGTAGTGATCCTCTGAAGCTGGGTGTACGCATGCCGGCTTCAGAGAGGTACACTGCGCATGATCAGAAGTGCAGAAGACCTCCGATCATGCGCAGTTCATTTTATGTCAGTAAGGGCTCACCCGAACAGATTACAGTCCATTCTACCAGAGCAAACTTCATACACAAAAGAGGCACGATCCCCCCCAGTCATGGTATCCCCTTCAACCCAAGCTTTAGCAACTTCCAGCGCCAAAGAGAAGTGTTAAACTCTGGACGCAGTTCACACTGAACAGGCTGCAGCTTCCACATGGTTCTCTGCAGCTCCAACACGGTTCTATCTGATTAATGCAGTCTTCATTTAAAGAGAGACCCTGGCATGTCTCTCTACCACCTACAGCTCACATTTTGGCTGGTCACTCACCAGCAGCACATTCGACTCTGCTCCATTCAACAGACTGACACCACTAATGAACACAGGCCCTGGTTCTTAGTTAAAGATAGCCAGGTGCATCTAATTAATACCTGCAGTGCTAGGATTTAGCCCTGTCCTACCTGACTCTGCTACACAGGATAGCAGGAGAAGTGGGAGACATTAGTGCACAGCTGTGCAGATGTAAAACATGTACCATGGTGCATGGATGCCCAACCTTTTCCTAGGGTCAAGATCTCTGATTCAACAAACCCTGAGGGCCACAATAAAACCATATGAAACATTTATGACCTATTGAAAATTTAAGCCTATAATCTGATAGGTGCAAATTCCACTACCAGGAAGAGTAGTCATTCCATTCTCATGGATCCTAGAAAGGTAGAGACCATGCACATATATACGGTAACTTTGATAAAGATGGCTGCACACTTGCACCTTATCTACTCTATTCTGGAGTGCCTAAAAGGGCTTAGTAAACAGCTGTACTGCAAATATATGGAGAGCCCATTGAAGGCCACACATTTCACTATTAGTGCTTACATTTCCCTACTTCCATTCCTTATCTCTCTAACTTGAACAATAAATGTCAAACACAAACAAGCATATCTGTGACTAGATGGTTAGGGCCACACAGAATGGCATTGCAGGCCACATGTGGCCCCCGAGATAGGTTGTGCATTCCTGTCATAGTATCCACATAGAGACTTCTCAAAAGTCCTCAGCAGCTTTAATAAATAATACCCACAAAACATTTGGATTACACAGCAGAATATTTGTGGGTTACAAAGGACAAGATGATATTCATGACATCTGTAATGCAGCAGCTGTCATGACAGTGCGGTAATGAGGCAGTGACCCAGGATAGTTCAACTTAAACGTCTTTATTTTGGCAACTTACAAAAATAACTCAAACTTTATCCTCTGGATTGTCCATAACAGTTCATATCAATCCGCTGTATTGGGCGACTGCACCACTGTATCACTCGGGGGGGGTGACAATGGCTTTGCTTTCTCAGGCCCGTGTTCAGTTTCACACAGTTCTGACATACACAGAGCTCCTGCTCTGATACTTGCAAACCAATTACTGGCACACCCAAACCTTAACTGACAGTTTAAATGGGAATTGTGGACACTGGCCACTCCCAAGTTCGTAGGGAAGAGAAGTACTGTATACGGGCACCACACCATAAAATAGACATGCAGCAAAGACAACTTTCTATCTCAGATTCTGTACTCCAAGATTCGTAAGGTGGTGCGGTATCCTAGTGTGGAAAATTCCATGCAATGAAGAAGAGAGAAAGGCAGCACTCACTGAATATTTAAATAAAAACCATCCTTTATTATTTAAAGCGGGACATCTTAGCTGTCTGCAGGTGAGGGAGTAAGACATGCGGGGGAGGACGAAGTGGACACGGAGTGTAGGGAGAGATATTAGTGTTGAGCGAGCACTAAAATGCTCGGGCCGGGCTCACCGTGATACTCGGGTGCTCGACCCGAGCAATGAGCCCAATTTAGTCTATGGGAGACCCGAGTATTTTTGCAGCGGCACCCCTGTCTGTAGAAAGCCTAAAAAGTGCCTAAAACGATAGTGACAGTGCTCAAATGACATGGGGACAGCATGGGGATCGCCCCAGGAAGCATTTCTGACCCCCAGGTCACTGCTGTCAACAACGTGGTCAGAGGTATTAAGCCACTTTTACGGGCTCACAATAAAACATTCAAAAACAAAACTGAAACTGTTTTCCTGTGAAATATGTTAAGGAACATCCTTTCCAGGGTAAAGACTTGTGTATAAGGTAAAATAAATAACCAAAAACAAAAATGTAGCACCCTGAGGATTCGGCTGCTACAGGGGTATTGCACCTCAACCCAGAGGTGTGATATTCCACTCCCGGGTAAGGATGGAGTGTGGAACTGAGCTCAGTTAGCTGCATGCACTACACACATCCCATTTCCGAGGGACAGACCGATGGTACTCCCACTAGAGAAATGTGCAGGTACGACAGTGTCTGTTCCTGGCTGGAGTGGGAGGGGGGTGGAACATCCCAGTAGTGTAGGGGCAGATAGGGGGAGCAGCCTGGGTAAAGTTAGGAGCTCATTGGGTGCTGGTCACCTGAGCTCACACATAGAGGGAGTATATAAGGTGGGAACCATCTTAGATCAGGGTCAGTCTGTGAGACGTCAGTCTGTGAGACGTCAGTCTTTTGTAGAGGTTTGGTCAGTCTGAGAGAGCCTGAGAAGCAGAGAGAGAGGAGAAAGAAGGACCCAGAAGGGGGAGAAGAGGGAACTCCAAGAACCCAAAATTAGATCAGAGGGTGAAGAGTTGGCAACAGGGTACCGGATCCCAAGCTGGTGGAGGCTACAGCACACCTTAGCCAGAGACCGGAGGTCGTGGGCAGGATCTGCCACGACCACCCACTAAATCCACCCGGAAGGCAAACCAAGAATAGGGTCAGGGAACCCAGAGACAAGGGTTTACCAACAAGAGGCCCAAGGGAGCCGGACTTAGGTGGATCCCTGGTGGGGAAGGCCAGAGAGAAGGACAAGTCAGAAAGGGAGCTCAGGACCACGCTCCAGAATCACCTGGGGGTTGGCCGAGTCCAAGACCTGGTGGACGCAGCACGGCTCGGGCGGTCACTTAAGGCCAGAGTGACCACAAGAACAGCAGTAAGTAAAAACCCTGAACTGCACAGCCCGGCTCGGAGTCTTCTTAACATCCACACTGCACCACCACTACCACCATCCTCTACACCTGACCCCCTGAGGCTATACCCCTCCCGTTGGGGGTTATACTACCAGAGCTGCACAAGCACCACCAGCCTCAGCGGACCCTGCTGCAGCGGCGGCCGTATTGACCGCAAATCAACGGGTGGCGTAGTCGACACAAAGAACACTAATAACATCTGTAAGGACTGCCACACACTGAGCTTGACACCCTGGGCACGGACCGGGTCACCGCCACTCGGAGACTACAACCCCCATCTGATCCGGCTCCGGGTATCCCCCAAACAACACTGGCCCAGGGGGCGCGTCAAAAACACTCCTCCACACCTTGGGCTATGTTCACAAGTAGCAATTTTTATGCGTTTTTGCAATTTTGTATTGCTTTCAACCGTGACAAATGCATTCACCCGGAAATGTCATTTTAACATTTTACAACCTTATCTGGCCATGTGATGTGTGACACATGCATACAGTGCTGAAAAGATATGGGAACAGCATGGGGAAGACCCCTGGAAGCATCTCTGACACCCAGGTAACAGCCTAAAAGTGTGCCCATCAGAAGTGATCCTTGCCGCATCAGAAGATGCAGACTTGCAACTATCCCCGTGCAAGTCCTTGTCTATCTGGGATGGATATTAGTCCTCAGAAGGACTGTTTGTTTGATTTTGCAGGCTTTAGAGACCCTACACTACCTATTTTGCAGTATAAATCTCTCTCTAGCTCAGCAGCACTCTCCCTACACTGTCTGCTACAGAGCGACTGTGTCCAAGATGGCGGCGCCCAGTTTTAAATACTCGAGGTGACGCTATGCGGCCAGCCAATCACTGTAATGCCCACAAACAACATGGCTGCGGCATTACAGTGACTGGCTGTCAATCCCTGCATGTTCATTGGCTCTTTAAAGAGCGCCAAACATGCAGGGCGGAGACCCGAGCTCCCGCCCGAGAAACCCGAAAATGCTCGGTGCTCGCCGAACATCCCGAGTAGTGAGATGCTCGGGCAAGTACTGAGCAGTGTCGAGAATGCTCGCTCAACACTACTACCTACAGATCTCTCCAAAAATAAAAGTCGATGTCAAGTTTTCCTAAATCTGATTTGGTCAAATAGCCTGACTAAGACCACACTCTCTTTTATTTAGCTTTGTAAGCACAGTTGTAGCTGTAATTACAATGCTCTCCAGCGGGTTTAGTATGCTTGTATGCATATCCTGAGGGACATATACCAACCCTTGTATATGATTCCCCTCATTGCCTCACACATCCTGCTAGCATGGCGAAGGAAATGTAAAGGTGTGGCCGTGCTTGGCACTTGCAAAGTGGAGCACTTTCAGAGTAGTACTCGTTTGGAACAGTGCTTCGGGTCATTTTCCTGTCGTCAGCAGAAATTTGCTACAAATTATACAGAATGTAGAAGAGAAGCAGTCGGCTGGTAATCTGTCTCCATTATCTAGCATAATCACCGTATCTCAGCTTGATTATAGGAAAAAATGTCAATCCAACACACGGGGGGATGCCTCTGGAAACACTGGAGTGAACTTCTGGAGATTATCACAACAAATTGCCAGTTATTATAGGTCTGCAAGTCTGCAATTGCTGCAAATGAATGTTTCTTTCATGAAAGCTAAGTTTAAAGACGATGGACATTGTTTTCAAGCAAATATCAATATTTATAGCTCTGTCATTGCCTTGATTTTATTTTTTATTAAGTTTACCTGTTTTATTATATATATAAAAGTATTAAAGTTTTCATGAAGATTACCAAATGTTTAAAGTTATAGTATAAATCTGCAAATGTGAAAGAATATTATTACATATGCTGTATACTTAACATTATTATGTATTATACATACTATATGCTGTATGTTGTAGTATACCCTTACATCTTAAAACGATATATACGACACCAATGGAAGATTCTTATTAGCACAAATGTACTTTTGCCATTCCAAAAAATTATTTGACTATGCGCTTAGACCGTTTCTAAAGTAATGCGCTCACAACGTTTTTTGACAAGATTATTTTAGAGCAGGTCCGTTAAAAAAAATATAAACAAAAGACTCAATTTTCCCCAAAGAGCAAATATCTGTGGTACAAAATAATCATAATGGACAAAAAAGAAGAAATAACTAAGGGGGCATACAAAGAATTTAGAATAAGTTAAATAAAGTTTATTAATGAATATTACCATAATACAAAAATCTACAAGCCCGTGTGGTGAAACGTGCATCAAGGTGCCTGTGCACCCCTTTCTGTCCTCCCTCTGGCTCTGTCTACTCACTATGTCTTAAGGTGTCTATGGCATTTTACAACTGCATCTCAATGTTTCTTGGGATCTTCACTCTAATGTGTACTGATACTATTATGGACTAGAGCAGGGATGGGGAACCTCAGGCCCATGGGCCTTTTACGGCCCTCGATGTCCTTTTATCGGGCCCCCGGGCAGATTCCCGCGGACCACAGTGCTTGGGCTGGCAGCTGTATTTCAACTGCCGATGGCCCATTAATTTCTTAGTTTGGTTTGATGTGGCCTTACTTTTTCCCTATATATATATTTTAGTCTTTCCTCTCCCTTCCACATGTTGTATATTTTTGTATTATGGTAAATGCCCCGTTAGTTGTTTCTTTCTTTCTTTTCTCTATGATTAATTATCTGTACTACAGTTATTTGCTCTTTGGGGAAAATGGAATCTTTGGTTTATATGTATATTTTATAGGGAATATTCTCATTTATTGGTGGAGATTTTTTTAATGTTGATAATGCTTAAAAAATGCCTGATGGGAAAAAAAAATGTGACGCGCCCCCTGGGCCTGTGTTGTGCAGGGGAACCCGGAACCGGGCCTGTTGTAGAATGCTGGGGGTTGTAGTCTCCGTATGGCGGTGACCCGGTCCGTGCCCAGGGTGGTCAAACCAGTGGCAGTCTTAATGTATAGCAAATGTCCGACTACGCCACCCGTGGATTGCGGTCAGTGGGGACCGCCGCTGCACTGCCGACCACTGAGGCTGATGTTGTTTGCGCAGCCGAGTATGGGATAACTCCCCACGGGAGAAGTATTGCCTCAGGGCAGCTAATGTGAGAGATGATGGGAGTGATGGTGTGAGGGTCCCAGTGCTAATGGTGCTGGTGCGGCAAGGAATCACAGAGACGTGAGGTGCAGTTCAGGGTCTTTACTGATGGTACAAGGCAGACCCTCCCCGGAGTACTGGCTAGTATAAGGGGCCTGGTCAGTCTGCGAGCAAGCAGGAGTTTCCCTGGCCAGGTGGAGTTGTAGGCCTCCCCGTTCATCTGCACTCTTCCTGGCTACCTTGCTGTCAGCGGTTACAAGTAGCCCACGTCCTTGAGTATACCGTGTGGTGCTCACCCGTATGGCTGGTGACTTGGGGCCTTCTGTTAGCCTCCGCTCCTGGATGGCGGCGCTGGTCCCTTCTTTGTGACTGAGCCTCCGGGCTTCTATGGCCAGAGGACCTGGAATCCCCTGCCGGTTGGTTTCTGCTGCTGGGTATATATCAGTCCCCACAGCCTCGGACTCCTGTGTCCGGTTTTAGTAACTTCAGCCAGGGCGAGCTATTTCTCTGCTCACAGCTCCTGGCCTTCTGCCTCTGCTCCTACAGAGCTCCTGATGTATCTTTTCCTGTGTCTGCAGCTTCACTCTCGGCTCTGACTGCTCTGCTTGTTCTGCAGGCTCTGTCTAACCTAATCCCGCCCCAGACCCAGTTTATAAGGGCAGATTCCTCCCCTCCCAGGTCTGGGTGGGCCGTGTTGCATGCTTAGGGCTCCTGACCAGAGAAACCTCCCACTTGCTCTCAGACATAATATCTCTATTACTGTGGCAACCAGACCCCTGGGGTGTCACATTCCCCCCTAGTAAATTTTAGTACTCCGGGACTAAACACATTTTTAAAACATAATAACAGGGTATAAACAATAATACGATAACATATTTACAAGAAGCTTTAGTTCTTTAAAGGTCACGGCGTGTCCGTAACCGGGTGTCCATGTCACCCAAGGTGAAGTTCTTGAAACAAGAGGGTGTCCATGTCACCCAAGGTGAAACTTTAAGCGAAGTAGGGGACCTGTCCAAAGCAAACCCCTTGCGTTGGCCTTGGGCGTGGCTGCAAGGGTAGACTAACTACTTTGGGCCGCAAGGAGGCCACGCCAGACAGGTTTTCTCTTCCGCGGCCGTCTTACCAAGAGGCACCAAGGTGCAACTATCTACAAAACTGTTCCGGTTATCCAGCGTCCATAACCTGTTAGTCCATAAAAATCTGCAGGGTAACATAATTAAACATAATTAAACATAATTAATAACAGGCAACAAACATAAACCATAAACAGTTAACAGATAAATTCACAGTGCATTAGTTTAGATCCTCCAGCGAGCGGGCATCTGACCTCTAGTGACTCTAGTGGACCTACGGAGCTCACTAACTTGTCCTGCACTACAGGGTGTAGGAGGTGTTATGGGTAAGCTGGGCAGCTGTCTGCGCACTCTTTGGCTCACTAGGGGCACGGCAGGCTCACTACTAGCAGAGGGTTGATCCTCCTGTACTGCTGGTGTGGACTCTTCTGCCTCTTGGGCCGGCTGCTCTTCCAGCTCTACCGGTTCCTCTGTAGGCACTTGCGGGGCTGGCTGGAGAAAGGTGAGGACGGGTACCACGACAGTGCCGTTTACTTGTGTCCAAGACCGGGGGAAGTCTCCGAGTACGGTACTGATCATTTCTTCCCTTTCCTCTGTGGGTTGAGAGTTTCCTTGATCTTCTTCAGGGCTTTGCAGCTGCTCGGGACACTTCTTCAGGTGGTCTCTGGAGACAATGGCTGTGGTTTCTCTTCCATCCTTACTGATTACGCAGATTTTTGGGTTCTCATGGCTTGATGGCAGTACGGTGTATGGGTCCTTCTCCCACTGGTCGTCCAACTTGTGGAGCCGCCTCTTCCTCTTCAAGACCTGCTCTCCAGGTACCAGGGGAACAGCGGGAGCATACTGGTTATAAGCCTTCTCTTGCCTTTCTCTAGCTTGAGACAGACTTCGCTCGACGCTCTCCTGTACTTTCCGATACTGCTGCCGTTCTGTATCCCAGTCTGCCTCTGGCGAGGTGTCCTCAGGCATCAGGACTCCCATATCCAGGTCAATAGGCAGCTTACCAGGTCTTGCTCTCATTAGGTAAGCCGGGGTACAGTTGGTGGAACCTACAGGGATATGGTTATACAGGTCCACCAGATCGGGCAGTTTCTCAGGCCACAGACTGCGTTCTTCCAGGGGCAACGTTTTTAGCAGATCTATCACCACCTGGTTCATCTTCTCGCAGAGTCCATTGGTTTGAGGGTGATAGGGTGTTGTTCTTATCTTCTTGCAGCCATACAGGTTGCAGAACTCCTGGAAGACCTCCGCTTCGAAGGCTGGTCCTTGGTCTGTCAACACTTGGTCCGGGTACCCGTGTGGATGGCAGAAGTGCTGCTGGAAGGCTCTAGCTGCTGTTTGAGCCGTTAAGTCCTTGACCGGGACCACCACCAGGAACCGGGAGTAATGATCTACGATGGTGAGGGCGTAGACATACCCAGATCTGCTTGGAGCCAGTTTCACATGGTCCAGGGCTACCAGCTCCAGTGGCTGTCTGGTGATGATGGGCTGCAGGGGAGTCTTCTGGCTGGCTCGGTCTTTTCTTCTCAGGTGGCACGGGCCACAGTCTCTGCACCACCTCTCGATGGCTCCTCTCATGCCTACCCAGTAGAACCGTTCACGCAACAAGAACTCCAGCTTCTTCCATCCGAAATGCCCTGCTCCGTTGTGGTATGCCTCCAGAACCATAGCCGCGTCTCGTCTTGGGACCACTACCTGCCAGGTCAACTCATGTGTTCAAGAGTTAACCATTCTCCGGCACAGCTTCTCCCTGTAGAGGAACAGCTTACTTTTCTCCTTCCACAGTTGCTTGGTCTCCTCCGGAGCATCTGGGTCAAGACGGGCATCGGCCTGGGTCGAGCATTTCCTTCACCAAATGGACTGCGGGATCACTGTCTTGCGTCTCCGCCCAGTTGTAGTGGGGCAAGGGATTGAATGTCACGGAGCGCCTGTCCTTCACACGGTGGGAATACAGGGTAATCCCATGACAGTGGAATGCAGGGAGCTCAACTTCTTCCAGATCTTCTGGTTCTTCCCCTACGTCCGGTAAGTTCGGCATTCTAGACAGGGCATCCGCGTTGGCATTTGAGCGTCCTGCCCGGTATTTGATGGTGAATTCAAAGTTGGACAGGCGGGCCATCCATCTCTGTTCCAGGGCACCGAGCCTTGCAGTGTCCAGGTGTGTCAACGGGTTGTTATCCGTGTACACGGTGAATTTGGAGGAGGCAAGGTAATGCTTGAAACGTTCGGTCACTGCCCACACTACTGCCAGGAACTCCAGCTTGAATGAGCTATAATTCTCAGGGTTCCTCTCCGTGGGCCGTAGCTTTCGGCTGGCGTAAGCGATTACCCATTCTTTCCCTTGCTGGATCTGGGACAGTACGGCTCCTAGCCCGATGTTGCTTGCGTCCGTGTGGAGGATAAAGGGCTGGCTGTAGTCTGGATATGCCAGGATTTCATCCCCCGTGAGGGCCATCTTCAGCTGGCAGAAGGACTCCTCTTCCAGCTTTTCCCACCTAAAGGGCGGCTTCTGGTTTTTGGCTTTCCGAGATTGACCTATCAGGAGGTCCTGCATAGGGGCTGCCATTTTGGTGAAACCGGGAATGACTCTTCGGTAGTAGCCTACCAACCCGAGGAACTGCCGCACTTCCTTTATACTGGAGGGTCTTGGCCAGTCCTTAATCACGGTGATCTTATCAGGGTCAGGAGCCACTCCGTCAGCACTCACCACGTGTCCCAGGTATTGCACCTTTGGTTTCAGGAGGTGACACTTGGAGGGTTTCACCTTTAGGCCGTAGTTTGCCAGAGCTTCGAACACTTCTGCCAGGTGTTTCAGGTGGTCCTCGTAGGTCTTGGAATAGACGATGACATCGTCCAGGTATAACAGGACCGTCTCGAAGTTCCGGTGTCCCAGACAGCATTCCATCAACCGTTGGAAGGTTCCTGGTGCGTTGCAGAGCCCGAACGGCATACAGTTAAATTCGCTGAGACCCATCGGGGTGGTGAATGCGGTCTTCTCCCGGTCCGCCTCTGCTACAGGAACCTGCCAGAACCCGCTAGTGAGATCCAAAGTAGAGAAGAAGTTAGCAGATTTTAATGCAGCTAAGGACTCTTCTATCCTTGGTAACGGGTACGCATCCTTGTGTGTGATACGGTTGACCTTCCTGTAGTCTACACACATTCTCATGGTGTTGTCTTTCTTTTTCACTAAGACTAGTGGAGCTGCCCAGGGGCTACAGCTGTCCCTGATTACCCCAGCCTCCTTCATGTCTCTAAGCATCCCCTTGGCGTGTTGGTAGTGTGCCGGGGGTACGGGTCGGTATCTCTCCTTTATGGGAGGATGGTCTCCCGTGGGGATGTGGTGTTTTACCCCCTTTACTCGCCCGAAGTCTAGCGGGTGTTTACTAAACACTCTCTCGTACTCTCGAACCACCCGATAGACTCCCTGTTTCTGGTGTGAGGGAGTGGAGTCAGTACCCAAATGCAGTTGCTGACACCAGTCCTCCATTGGTTTCTTAGAGCCGTTACCTTCCTCTGGTTGAGATGGAGGCAAGGGTTCCACGGCCTGTACAGAATTCTGGTTTATGGTGAACAATGTGGCTAGCGTGGCATACCGGGGCAGGTGTACTTCTCTCTCCCCGATATTTATGATGCGAACAGGCACCCTCCCATGGCGTACATCGACCACCTCCCGTGCTGTCAAAATGGTTGGCCTACTGTCTGAGTAGACGGGTTCTACCATTGCTTGGTAGTCTCTACCTCTTAGACCAATAGCTGCCCGGCACCAAATCATCATCTCACTTTTTGGGGGCATGGCAATAGGGAACGGGTCACACATTCTCACGCTACCTATCTCACCACCAGATAGTTCCACCTGTTGCCTCTTCATCAGTGCCCGGATCTCTTTTTGGAGCACATGCTGCTGGCCGGAACTGGCGTTCTTGGCAACCTGCTGTAAAATGAGAATCACCTCTGCAAGACAATTTTCAATCACATTAGTTCCCAAGGTTATTCTAGGGTGACTCTCATGACGGTCTATGTCCACTATAATCAGTCCTTGTGCCGCCAGTTCGACTTTACCGATCTTAATGGTCACCTCTTTGAATCCCACCTGCGGCACGGGCTGACCATTGCTGGCGATGATACTCAGGTCGTCATCTGGGTAGCGGGTTATGTCCGAGTCATTCCAGTACTGTTTAAAGAGCACGTACGGGATGGTGGTCACCTGTGATCCAGTGTCTAGTAGGGCACTCATAGGAATGCCATCCAGTACCACAGGCAAGATTGGACGTCCCCCTACGTATTTATCACACCAGTTTGATGGGCCTGATGGTCTTATGCCTGGGGGTTGGCCCTCTACCCCAGGTTGTGCCCGTTTAAATGACAGTACCTTGCCACATGTCCTGGTTGATTGCAGCGGCGGCAGATGGGTCGTCCGTCCTCGTTGTATCTGTCGCTGGGTCTTCCTCTGGCCAGTGGGGTCCTCCTCAGTCGGCGCCATGGGACGTCCTCCGATCCGGATGCCAGCTGGATCTTTCCTGGAGAAGAGACCTGTAAAGACTGCACAGTTCTGGTTAGCGCGGCAACGCTCTTAGTCAGCTCTTGGACCTGATGGTGCAGGTCTGTAGCCGGGTCACTGTTTAAAGCCTGCGCATCAGCTCCCACAGGCCCTGCAGACAAGGGCGCCGTCTCCTGGTGGTAAGTGATAGCAGGGCGCCTGTGGGTCACAGCGCCACCTGGTGCCGGTTCTCGGAGCACCCGGATGGCTCTGTCCTTGAACTGTGCAAAGTCCAGGTCAGGGTCCTGTAAGGCCATAGCCCGCAACTGGGTTCGGTGGGCATTGCACAGTAGACCCTCAATAAATTGTTCAGTCAACAGCTTATCTTCATTTCCCACGCTGTCAGGGTCTGCCTGCTTAATGGCTCTCAGGGCCTCTTGTAGGTTTAGAGCATAGTCTCTTATACTCTCATTTGCCCGCTGTTTACACCCGTAAAATCTGAGCTTTATTTCGGCTGAGGTGCGGGTATCAAATGTGTCTTTCAGCCGGGCTAGTATTTCTCTGACAGTCCTCTTCCTCCCAGGTGGCCAGGACTTTACCTCCCTTTGGGCTGCCCCGATTAATTGGGCCACCAGGATGCTCACTTTTTGCTCTTCTGTGAGGGGGTACACCTGGAAGAGGCTATCCAGTCTTTCTCTAAAGTCAATTAGAGTATGTGACTCCCCTGAGTACTGGGGTAGCCAGGTTGCCCCCGGGATATAGGGCATGGTGAATGGCATGACTGCTGCAGCGGTTGCGCTGGCGGTGGCTGTGGCAGTGGAGCTCCCCTCGGTATCCGGCATCCTCCTCCCCCCTAGTGGACCGTGGCCTACCTTGCGATGCTCTTCTTCCGTAGGCCGCGGCTCCGCAGTCGATCGTCGGGGTTGAGGACCTGGCGTCGCGCTACGATGACGTCAGCGTCGCTCTTCCTCCCTTCCAGGACCTTGCGCAGCATCAGAGCGTGGGGCGGAGCGTGGGGCGGAGCTTCGGATTTCGCGCGCTTTCGGCGTCCACGCCCCTCTTCTTCCCGTGCAGCGTCCCGAAGATGGCGTCCGAAGGCGGGAAGCAGCTGCGGATGGCGGGAAGAAGGCAGAAGACGGCGGGAAACGGTCCAAGATGGCGTCTGATGGCGGGAATCGGCTCCGGATGGCGGGAAACGACTCCCGACGGCGGGAAACTTCACCACAGGTAAGTATAAAAGTCTCTTTTTCAGGCACGCAGTACCCGGTGGTTGCGGGCACGAAATCCTGCCGACTACGCCAAAGTTGACGCGCCCCCTGGGCCTGTGTTGTGCAGGGGAACCCGGAACCGGGCCTGTTGTAGAATGCTGGGGGTTGTAGTCTCCGTATGGCGGTGACCCGGTCCATGCCCAGGGTGGTCAAACCAGTGGCAGTCTTAATGTATAGCAAATGTCCGACTACGCCACCCGTGGATTGCGGTCAGTGGGGACCGCTGCTGCGCTGCCGACCGCTGAGGCTGATGTTGTTTGCGCAGCCGAGTATGGGATAACTCCCCACGGGAGAAGTATTGCCTCAGGGCAGCTAATGTGAGAGATGATGGGAGTGATGGTGTGAGGGTCCCAGTGCTAATGGTGCTGGTGCGGCAAGGAATCACAGAGACGTGAGGTGCAGTTCAGGGTCTTTACTGATGGTACAAGGCAGACCCTCCCGGGAGTACTGGCTAGTATAAGGTGGCTGGTCAGTCTGCGAGCAAGCTCGAGTTCCCCTGTCCAGGTGGAGTTGTAGGCCTCCCCGTTCATCTGCACTCTTCCTGGCTACCTTGCTGTCAGCGGTTACAAGTAGCCTACGTCCCTGAGTATACCGTGTGGTGCTCACCCATATGGCTGGTGACTTGGGGCCTTCTGTTAGCCTCCGCTCCTGGATGGCGGCGCTGGTCCCTTCTTTGTGACTGAGCCTCCGGGCTTCTATGGCCAGAGGACCTGGAATCCCCTGCCGGTTGGTTTCTGCTGCTGGGTATATATCAGTCCCCACAGCCTCGGACTCCTGTGTCCGGTTTTAGTAACTTCAGCCAGGGCGAGCTATATCTCTGCTCACAGCCCCTGGCCTTCTGCCTCTGCTCCTACAGAGCTCCTGATGTATCTTTTCCTGTGTCTGCAGCTTCACTCTTGGCTCTGACTGCTCTGCTTGTTCTGCAGGCTCTGTCTAACCTAATCCCGCCCCAGACCCAGTTTATAAGGGCAGATTCCTCCCCTCCCAGGTCTGGGTGGGCCGTGTTGCATGCTTAGGGCTCCTGACCAGAGAAACCTCCCACTTGCTCTCAGACATAATATCTCTATTACTGTGGCAACCAGACCCCTGGGGTGTCACAAATGCATATGTCACTTTTTTGACGCAGCTCTTGATGGAATCGCCTCCAAACTAAGCAATGTGCAATCAGAAACTTGTAAAAAAACACTTCAAGGAAAAAAAAACTCTTCAAAAAACTTTTCAAATCTGCTTCAGGAAAATAAAACCACTCCAAAAACTTCCCAAAGAAGAAGTGTTTCCTGAAGTGGTTTCCACTAGAAAACTCATCGTTTTTGACAGTATAAAAAAATCTCCATATGCCAATACCTTAAGGCTATATGCACTCGGAGTCTTTCTGTAGAGTTTTTGGAGCAGAAACTGATCAGAAACTAAACATTTTTGAGGAGTTTTGAGTAGAGATGAGCGTTGTTCGACTCGAACTGTTCGCCAATCTCAAATTCGAGCTGTTTTGGGCGGTGTTCGAGCCATTCGGCGAACACGAACGATTTGAGAAAAATTCGGCTGTTCGAGGTTATGTTCGATAACTGTTCGTGCACCAAAATCATAACTGGATTTTTTCTCAGTAATGATGAAAATTAATGTTAATACGCAGTTTGAGTGTACAGCGGGGTGGGGGGAGGGGCAGGGGATGGATCTCTGCAGGAATAATGAAGATCTCCATTTTTTTTTCTCTTTCCCGCATTTACAGTGGGGAGGTGCAATCTGTCAGCCTATCAGCAGCGCACACACGGAGCGAAGTGCTTTTTTTCACACAAGCAAGGGCATGTGTCATTGGCAGTGTATGTCACATGTCCTTGCCCTATAAGACCAAGCCATTTTCCCCGTCGCCACCATTTTCTCACTGCTGCAGCTGCGTGTTAGACGGCACCGCTGTTGCTGTGTGCACTATACCTTGTTAATTTCAAGCCAATTTTCGCACAAATCTACAGATAGCTTGGGAGTAGGGAATAGTTGTGATTGCAGTCCTTTTAAGGACTAGGTTACAGCATTTCCTACGACTTTTATCAGGCAGGTCTGTGCTCTTAAATAGATAGATTGTGGGAGTAAAGACTAATTGTAATTGCAGTCCTTTTCAGGACTAGGTTACATCAGTTCCTATCAGTTTTTGCCAGGCAGGTCTGTGCCAGTGCTGTGCAAGTTTTTTTCACAGCATTTGGCTGAATCTAGCAAAGCTAATCCTTTTTGGCCTATTGCAGAGTGTGTTAGTCAGTGGAGTAGCCTATCAGTGTTGCAAGATATACCACCTGTGTATAGAATACAAAATTTTTTACTGCACCTAGTGAAGTAAAATCTTTTGGGCATAGCATCATTCTATTAGTCCATCTATACTGACCTCCATCAGGTTGCAAATTGAATATAATTTTTTTCTGCATCTAGCTCTGAAAAAATATTTGGGCTTCTAGCAGTGTGTGGGACTTGTTCTATTAGTCCATCTATACTGACCTTCATCAGGTTGCAAATTAAAAATAATTTATATCTGCATCTAGCTCTGAATAAATATTTGGCCTTCTAGCAGTGTGTGGGACTTTCTCTATTAGTCCATCTATACTGACTTCCATCACGATGCAAATTCAGAATAATTTTTTGTCTGCATCTAGCTCTGAAAAAATATTTGGCCTTCTAGCAGTGTGTGAGACTTTTTCTATTAGTCCATCTATACTGACCTCCATCAGGTTGCAAATTAAAAATAATTTTTATCTGCATCTCCCTCTGAAAAAATATTTGGGCTTCTAGCTGTGTGTGGGACTTGTTCTATTAGTCCATCTATACAGACCTCCATCAGGTTGCAAACTGAATATAATTTTTTTCTGCATCTAGCTCTGAAAAAATATTTGGCCTTCTAGCAGTGTGTGGGACTTTCTCTATTAGTCCATCTATACTGACCTCCATCAGGTTGCAAATTAAAAATAATTTTTATCTGCATCTAGCTCTGAAAAAATATTTGGCCTTCTAGCAGTGTGTGGGACTTTCTCTATTAGGCCATCTATACTGACCTCCATCAGGTTGCAAATTAAAAATAATTTATATCTGCATCTAGCTCTGAAAAAATATTTGGCCTTCTAGCAGTGTGTGGGACTTTCTCTATTAGTCCATCTATACTGACCTCCATCAGGTTGCAAATTAAAAATAATTTTTTTGTCTGCATCTAGCTCTGAAAAAATATTTGGCCTTCTAGCAGTGTGTGGGACTTTCTCTATTAGTCCATCTATACTGACCTCCATCAGGTTGCAAACTGAATATAATTTTTTTCTGCATCTACCTCTGAAAAAATATTTGGGCTTCTAGCTGTGTGTGGCACTTGTTCTATTAGTCCATCTATACTGACCTCCATCAGGTTGCAAACTGAATATAATGTTTTTCTGCATCTAGCTCTGAAAAAATATTTGGCCTTCTAGCAGTGTGTGGGACTTTCTCTATTAGTCCATCTATACTGACCTCCATCAGGTTGCAAATTCAAAATAATTTTTTGTCTGCATCTAGCTCTGAAAAAATATTTGGCCTTCTAGCAGTGTGTGGGACTTTCTCTATTAGTCCATCTATACTGACCTCCATCAGGCTGCAAATTAAAAATAATTTTAATCTGCATCTACCTCTGAAAAAATATTTGGCCTTCTAGCTGTGTGTGGGACTTGTTCTATTAGTCCATCTATACTGACCTCCATCAGGTTGCAAACTGAATATAATTTTTTTCTGCATCTAGCTCTGAAAAAATATTTGGCCTTCTAGCAGTGTGTGGGACTTTCTCTATTAGTCCATCTATACTGACCTCCATCAGGTTGCAAATTAAAAATAATTTATATCTGCATCTAGCTCTGAAAAAAATATTTGGCCTTCTAGCAGTGTGTGGGACTTTCTCTATTAGTCCATCTATACTGACCTCCATCAGGTTGCAAATTAAAAATAATTTTTATCTGCATCTACCTCTGAAAAAATATTTGGGCTTCTAGCTGTGTGTGGGACTTGTTCTATTAGTCCATCTATACTGACCTCCATCAGGTTGCAAACTGAATATAATTTTTTTCTGCATCTAGCTCTGAAAAAAATATTTGGCCTTCTAGCAGTGTGTGGGACTTTCTCTATTAGTCCATCTATACTGACCTCCATCAGGTTGCAAATTAAAAATAATTTTTATCTGCATCTAGCTCTGAAAAAATATTTGGCCTTCTAGCAGTGTGTGGGACTTTCTCTATTAGTCCATCTATACTGACCTCCATCAGGTTGCAAATTAAAAATAATTTATATCTGCATTTAGCTCTGAAAAAATATTTGGCCTTCTAGCAGTGTGTGGGACTTTCTCTATTAGTCCATCTATACTGACCTCCATCAGGTTGCAAATTAAAAATAATTTTTTGTCTGCATCTAGCTCTGAAAAAATATTTGGCCTTCTAGCAGTGTGTGGGTCTTTCTCTATTAGTCCATCTATACTGACCTCCATCAGGTTGCAAACTGAATATATTTTTTTTCTGCATCTACCTCTGAAAAAATATTGGGCTTCTAGCTGTGTGTGGGACTTGTTCTATTAATCCATCTATACAGACCTCCATCAGGTTGCAAACTGAATATAATTTTTTTCTGCATCTACCTCTGAAAAAATATTTGGGCTTCTAGCTGTGTGTGGGACTTGTTCTATTAGTCCATCTATACTGACCTCCATCAGGTTGCAAACTGAATATAATGTTTTTCTGCATCTAGCTCTGAAAAAATATTTGGCCTTCTAGCAGTGTGTGGGACTTTCTCTATTAGTCCATCTATACTGACCTCCATCAGGTTGCAAATTCAAAATAATTTTTTGTCTGCATCTAGCTCTGAAAAAATATTTGGCCTTCTAGCAGTGTGTGGGACTTTCTCTATTAGTCCATCTATACTGACCTCCATCAGGCTGCAAATTAAAAATAATTTTAATCTGCATCTACCTCTGAAAAAATATTTGGCCTTCTAGCTGTGTGTGGGACTTGTTCTATTAGTCCATCTATACTGACCTCCATCAGGTTGCAAACTGAATATAATTTTTTTCTGCATCTAGCTCTGAAAAAATATTTGGCCTTCTAGCAGTGTGTGGGACTTTCTCTATTAGTCCATCTATACTGACCTCCATCAGGTTGCAAATTAAAAATAATTTATATCTGCATCTAGCTCTGAAAAAAATATTTGGCCTTCTAGCAGTGTGTGGGACTTTCTCTATTAGTCCATCTATACTGACCTCCATCAGGTTGCAAATTAAAAATAATTTTTATCTGCATCTACCTCTGAAAAAATATTTGGGCTTCTAGCTGTGTGTGGGACTTGTTCTATTAGTCCATCTATACTGACCTCCATCAGGTTGCAAACTGAATATAATTTTTTTCTGCATCTAGCTCTGAAAAAATATTTGGCCTTCTAGCAGTGTGTGGGACTTTCTCTATTAGTCCATCTATACTGACCTCCATCAGGTTGCAAATTAAAAATAATTTATATCTGCATCTAGCTCTGAAAAAAATATTTGGCCTTCTAGCAGTGTGTGGGACTTTCTCTATTAGTCCATCTATACTGACCTCCATCAGGTTGCAAATTAAAAATAATTTTTATCTGCATCTACCTCTGAAAAAATATTTGGGCTTCTAGCTGTGTGTGGGACTTGTTCTATTAGTCCATCTATACTGACCTCCATCAGGTTGCAAACTGAATATAATTTTTTTCTGCATCTAGCTCTGAAAAAATATTTGGCCTTCTAGCAGTGTGTGGGACTTTCTCTATTAGTCCATCTATACTGACCTCCATCAGGTTGCAAATTAAAAATAATTTTTATCTGCATCTAGCTCTGAAAAAATATTTGGCCTTCTAGCAGTGTGTGGGACTTTCTCTATTAGTCCATCTATACTGACCTCCATCAGGTTGCAAATTAAAAATAATTTATATCTGCATTTAGCTCTGAAAAAATATTTGGCCTTCTAGCAGTGTGTGGGACTTTCTCTATTAGTCCATCTATACTGACCTCCATCAGGTTGCAAATTAAAAATAATTTTTTGTCTGCATCTAGCTCTGAAAAAATATTTGGCCTTCTAGCAGTGTGTGGGTCTTTCTCTATTAGTCCATCTATACTGACCTCCATCAGGTTGCAAACTGAATATATTTTTTTTCTGCATCTACCTCTGAAAAAATATTGGGCTTCTAGCTGTGTGTGGGACTTGTTCTATTAGTCCATCTATACTGACCTCCATCAGGTTGCAAATTAAAAATAATTTTTATCTGCATCTACCTCTGAAAAAATATTTGGGCATCTAGCTGTGTGTGGGACTTGTTCTATTAGTCCATCTATACTGACCTCCATCAGGTTGAAAACTGAATATAATTTTTTTCTGCATCTAGCTCTGAAAAAAATATTTGGCCTTCTAGCAGTGTGTGGGACTTTCTCTATTAGTCCATCTATACTGACCTCCATCAGGTTGCAAATTAAAAATAATTTTTATCTGCATCTAGCTCTGAAAAAATATTTGGCCTTCTAGCAGTGTGTGGGACTTTCTCTATTAGTCCATCTATACTGACCTCCATCAGGTTGCAAATTAAAAATAATTTATATCTGCATTTAGCTCTGAAAAAATATTTGGCCTTCTAGCAGTGTGTGGGACTTTCTCTATTAGTCCATCTATACTGACCTCCATCAGGTTGCAAATTAAAAATAATTTTTTGTCTGCATCTAGCTCTGAAAAAATATTTGGCCTTCTAGCAGTGTGTGGGTCTTTCTCTATTAGTCCATCTATACTGACCTCCATCAGGTTGCAAACTGAATATATTTTTTTTCTGCATCTACCTCTGAAAAAATATTGGGCTTCTAGCTGTGTGTGGGACTTGTTCTATTAATCCATCTATACAGACCTCCATCAGGTTGCAAACTGAATATAATTTTTTTCTGCATCTACCTCTGAAAAAATATTTGGGCTTCTAGCTGTGTGTGGGACTTGTTCTATTAGTCCATCTATACTGACCTCCATCAGGTTGCAAACTGAATATAATGTTTTTCTGCATCTAGCTCTGAAAAAATATTTGGCCTTCTAGCAGTGTGTGGGACTTTCTCTATTAGTCCATCTATACTGACCTCCATCAGGTTGCAAATTCAAAATAATTTTTTGTCTGCATCTAGCTCTGAAAAAATATTTGGCCTTCTAGCAGTGTGTGGGACTTTCTCTATTAGTCCATCTATACTGACCTCCATCAGGCTGCAAATTAAAAATAATTTTAATCTGCATCTACCTCTGAAAAAATATTTGGCCTTCTAGCTGTGTGTGGGACTTGTTCTATTAGTCCATCTATACTGACCTCCATCAGGTTGCAAACTGAATATAATTTTTTTCTGCATCTAGCTCTGAAAAAATATTTGGCCTTCTAGCAGTGTGTGGGACTTTCTCTATTAGTCCATCTATACTGACCTCCATCAGGTTGCAAATTAAAAATAATTTATATCTGCATCTAGCTCTGAAAAAAATATTTGGCCTTCTAGCAGTGTGTGGGACTTTCTCTATTAGTCCATCTATACTGACCTCCATCAGGTTGCAAATTAAAAATAATTTTTATCTGCATCTACCTCTGAAAAAATATTTGGGCTTCTAGCTGTGTGTGGGACTTGTTCTATTAGTCCATCTATACTGACCTCCATCAGGTTGCAAACTGAATATAATTTTTTTCTGCATCTAGCTCTGAAAAAATATTTGGCCTTCTAGCAGTGTGTGGGACTTTCTCTATTAGTCCATCTATACTGACCTCCATCAGGTTGCAAATTAAAAATAATTTTTATCTGCATCTAGCTCTGAAAAAATATTTGGCCTTCTAGCAGTGTGTGGGACTTTCTCTATTAGTCCATCTATACTGACCTCCATCAGGTTGCAAATTAAAAATAATTTATATCTGCATTTAGCTCTGAAAAAATATTTGGCCTTCTAGCAGTGTGTGGGACTTTCTCTATTAGTCCATCTATACTGACCTCCATCAGGTTGCAAATTAAAAATAATTTTTTGTCTGCATCTAGCTCTGAAAAAATATTTGGCCTTCTAGCAGTGTGTGGGTCTTTCTCTATTAGTCCATCTATACTGACCTCCATCAGGTTGCAAACTGAATATATTTTTTTTCTGCATCTACCTCTGAAAAAATATTGGGCTTCTAGCTGTGTGTGGGACTTGTTCTATTAATCCATCTATACAGACCTCCATCAGGTTGCAAACTGAATATAATTTTTTTCTGCATCTACCTCTGAAAAAATATTTGGGCTTCTAGCTGTGTGTGGGACTTGTTCTATTAGTCCATCTATACTGACCTCCATCAGGTTGCAAACTGAATATATATTTTTTCTGCATCTAGCGCTGAAAAAATATTTGGCCTTCTAGCAGTGTGTGGGACTTTCTCTATTAGTCCATCTATACTGACCTCCATCAGGTTGCAAATTCAAAATATTTTTTTTTCTGCATCTACCTCTGAAAAAATATTTGGCCTTCTAGCTGTGTGTGGGACTAGTTCTATTAGTCCATCTATACTGACCTCCATCAGGTTGCAAATTAAAAATAATTTTTATCTGCATCTAGCTCTGAAAAAATATTTGGCCTTCTAGCAGTGTGTGGGACTTTCTCTATTAGTCCATCTATACTGACCTCCATCAGGTTGCAAATTAAAAATAATTTATATCTGCATCTAGCTCTGAAAAAATATTTGGCCTTCTAGCAGTGTGTGGGACTTTCTCTATTAGTCCATCTATACTGACCTCCATCAGGTTGCAAATTAAAAATAATTTTTTTGTCTGCATCTAGCTCTGAAAAAATATTTGGCCTTCTAGCAGTGTGTGGGACTTTCTCTATTAGTCCATCTATACTGACCTCCATCACGTTGCAAACTGAATATATTTTTTTTCTGCATCTACCTCTGAAAAAATATTGGGCTTCTAGCTGTGTGTGGGACTTGGTCTATTAATCCATCTATACAGACCTCCATCAGGTTGCAAACTGAATATATTTTTTTTCTGCATCTACCTCTGAAAAAATATTTGGGCTTCTAGCTGTGTGTGGGACTTGTTCTATTAGTCCATCTATACTGACCTCCATCAGGTTGCAAACTGAATATAATGTTTTTCTGCATCTAGCTCTGAAAAAATATTTGGCCTTTTAGCAGTGTGTGGGACTTTCTCTATTAGTCCATCTATACTGACCTCCATCAGGTTGCAAATTCAAAATAATTTTTTGTCTGCATCTAGCTCTGAAAAAATATTTGGCCTTCTAGCAGTGTGTGGGACTTTCTCTATTAGTCCATCTATACTGACCTCCATCAGGCTGCAAATTAAAAATAATTTTAATCTGCATCTACCTCTGAAAAAATATTTGGCCTTCTAGCTGTGTGTGGGACTTGTTCTATTAGTCCATCTATACTGACCTCCATCAGGTTGCAAACTGAATATAATTTTTTTCTGCATCTAGCTCTGAAAAAATATTTGGCCTTCTAGCAGTGTGTGGGACTTTCTCTATTAGTCCATCTATACTGACCTCCATCAGGTTGCAAATTAAAAATAATTTATATCTGCATCTAGCTCTGAAAAAAATATTTGGCCTTCTAGCAGTGTGTGGGACTTTCTCTATTAGTCCATCTATACTGACCTCCATCAGGTTGCAAATTAAAAATAATTTTTATCTGCATCTACCTCTGAAAAAATATTTGGGCTTCTAGCTGTGTGTGGGACTTGTTCTATTAGTCCATCTATACTGACCTCCATCAGGTTGCAAACTGAATATAATTTTTTTCTGCATCTAGCTCTGAAAAAATATTTGGCCTTCTAGCAGTGTGTGGGACTTTCTCTATTAGTCCATCTATACTGACCTCCATCAGGTTGCAAATTAAAAATAATTTTTATCTGCATCTAGCTCTGTAAAAATATTTGGCCTTCTAGCAGTGTGTGGGACTTTCTCTATTAGTCCATCTATACTGACCTCCATCAGGTTGCAAATTAAAAATAATTTATATCTGCATTTAGCTCTGAAAAAATATTTGGCCTTCTAGCAGTGTGTGGGACTTTCTCTATTAGTCCATCTATACTGACCTCCATCAGGTTGCAAATTAAAAATAATTTTTCGTCTGCATCTAGCTCTGAAAAAATATTTGGCCTTCTAGCAGTGTGTGGGTCTTTCTCTATTAGTCCATCTATACTGACCTCCATCAGGTTGCAAACTGAATATATTTTTTTTCTGCATCTACCTCTGAAAAAATATTGGGCTTCTAGCTGTGTGTGGGACTTGTTCTATTAATCCATCTATACAGACCTCCATCAGGTTGCAAACTGAATATAATTTTTTTCTGCATCTACCTCTGAAAAAATATTTGGGCTTCTAGCTGTGTGTGGGACTTGTTCTATTAGTCCATCTATACTGACCTCCATCAGGTTGCAAACTGAATATATATTTTTTCTGCATCTAGCGCTGAAAAAATATTTGGCCTTCTAGCAGTGTGTGGGACTTTCTCTATTAGTCCATCTATACTGACCTCCATCAGGTTGCAAATTCAAAATATTTTTTTTTCTGCATCTAGCTCTGAAAAAATATTTGGGCTTCTAGCAGTGTGTGGGACTTTCTCTATTAGTCCATCTATACTGACCTCCATCAGGTTGCAAATTCAAAATATTTTTTTTTCTGCATCTAGCTCTGAAAAAATATTTGGCCTTCTAGCTGTGTGTGGGACTTTCTCTATTAGTCCATCTATACTGACCTCCATCATTTTGCAAATTAAAAATAATTTTTATCTGCATCTACCTCTGAAAAAATATTTGGCCTTCTAGCTGTGTGTGGGACTTGTTCTATTAGTCCATCTATACTGACCTCCATCAGGTTGCAAACCGAATATAATTTTTTTCTGCATCTAGCTCTGAAAAAATATTTGGCCTTCTAGCAGTGTGTGGGACTTTCTCTATTAGTCCATCTATACAGACCTCCATCAGGTTGCAAATTAAAAATAATTTTTATCTGCATCTAGCTCTGAAAAAATATTTGGCCTTCTAGCAGTGTGTGGGACTTTCTCTATTAGTCCATCTATACTGACCTCCATCAGGTTGCAAATTAAAAATAATTTTTATCTGCATCTAGCTCTGAAAAAATATTTGGCCTTCTAGCAGTGTGTGGGACTTTCTCTATTAGTCCATCTATACTGACCTCCATCAGGTTGCAAATTAAAAATAATTTATATCTGCATCTAGCTCTGAAAAAATATTTGGCCTTCTAGCAGTGTGTGGGACTTTCTCTATTAGTCCATCTATACTGACCTCCATCAGGTTGCAAATTAAAAATATTTATTTGTCTGCATCTAGCTCTGAAAAAATATTTGGCCTTCTAGCAGTGTGTGGGTCTTTCTCTATTAGTCCATCTATACTGACCTCCATCAGGTTGCAAACTGAATATATTTTTTTTCTGCATCTACCTCTGAAAAAATATTGGGCTTCTAGCTGTGTGTGGGACTTGTTCTATTAGTCCATCTATACTGACCTCCATCAGGTTGCAAACTGAATATATTTTTTTCTGCATCTAGCTCTGAAAAAAATATTTGGCCTTCTAGCAGTGTGTGGGACTTTCTCTATTAGTCCATCTATACTGACCTCCATCAGGTTGCAAATTCAAAATAATTTTTTGTCTGCATCTAGCTCTGAAAAAATATTTGGCCTTCTAGCAGTGTGTGGGACTTTCTCTATTAGTCCATCTATACTGACCTCCATCAGGTTGCAAACTGAATATATTTTTTTTCTGCATCTACCTCTGAAAAAATATTTGGGCTTCTAGCTGTGTGTAGGACTTGTTCTATTAGTCCATCTATACTGACCTCCATCAGGTTGCAAACTGAATACAATTTTTTTCTGCATCTACCTCTGAAAAAATATTTGGGCTTCTAGCTGTTTGTGGGACTTTTTCTATTAGTCCATCTATACTGACCTCCATCAGGTTGCAAATTGAATATAATTTTTTTCAGCATCTAACCCAGCCAATAGTTTTGGCCTAATACCACAGTTTGGCCACTCAGCTCTGCTCGGTTCCCATCCATTGTTTTTTTGTGCAAACAACTCCAGAGTTGTGAATTAGTTAACCACCAAAATGAGTGGAAAAAGGCCTGCTGCTGGTGGAAAGGGGAATAGGCGTGTTGGGAAGGGGAAAAAAGGTTGTGTCCGTGGGGTAGGTGTTAAAGCAACAGTAACATCTGCAGAAGAAAGACCATCTTCCAGCCAAACTAAAATGTCTACTTCTTTTAGCGGACAATGTGATAAGATCCCTTTCTTATGGCCACGCCAATCGCTACAAATTCCAGATGAGGCACAAAAACAGCAGGTGCTTCAACCGATATCAAGTGCTCCTTTAAGTGGGCTCTCCTCCACATCAACTTCAACATCACAAATACTCCAGTCCTCAAAGGTGTCACCCCAATGGCACTTGCTTCCTCACAGCTCCCAAATCTCCAGCTGCCCGTCTGAGTATGAGGTAGAACAGATGGTTGAGTCTGCAGAGCTGTTTACTCATACTATAGCCTGGGAATCAGAGGTCGACTCCAGCGCTTCTGTGAATCCAGACGAGGAAATGATCTGCACTGATGCCCAGAATCTTTATGAGTCGGATCCAGGACCAGACGCAGAAGGTTCTGACCATAATGTAGACCCTCGTTCCCAAACTGTAACTCCTGTTGGTGGAGACAATGAGGAAGACGATGATGAGACTCAAATACCTGATTGGAGCGACAACTTTAGTTTTTTGTCAGGGCAGGAACAGGTTGGCTCTGAGGACGACGGGTGTGATAACGCACAGGGTGATGATGATGAGGTTGGAGATCCCACTTACTGTCAACCCACAGTCAGCCAAGAGATGAGGTCAGCAGAGGAGGTGGAGAAAGATGCTAGTGACGACGAGGTCAGGTTGCGCCTTCCTGGACAGAGACGTAGTACTGGAAGCACGTCAACAACTGCATCCTCAAACACAACTTTGCCTCTCACCACAAGTCGTGGTGGCTCTTCAGGTCGCATGGGTGCTAAGCCTTGCATAGCCTGGGCATTTTTTCAGATCGATAAAGATGACCCAACTCGTGTTATCTGTAACATTTGTCAGCAAAAGCTAAGTAGAGGCCAAAAAATACATAGTTTGAGTACTTCACGCATGAACCAGCACATGGACATGAAGCATAAGTTGCAGTGGGAAGCTCAGTGTGCTACAATGCGGCCTAGCCGGCCGGGCCAACCACCGTCTGCCATATCTTGTGCATCCGCGGCCTCTTCATCCTCTGTGACTGGGGGGACAGCAGTCACACCTGTTTTGGGGCGCAGACCTGCCACCTCTTTACCCGCAACAGCCAGCGTGATTGGCAGGTCATCATTTTCTTTGGAGGTGGTAACACCAGCTGGTGTTGAGCGCTGTCCGACATCGATAGCACCACCTTTGGATCAAGGCAACCTAACATGTCCGCCTGCATCTTCCTCACAGACCGGCAGTTTGCCGGGGACACCCTTATCAACCCCGTCTAAGCACAATAGCCAGCCCTCGGTCCCTCAGATGTGGACAAGTAAAAGACCATTTCCTCCTAGCCATGAGAAAGCTAAGAGGTTGAATTTCACCATCTGCAAGCTCTTGACTACAGAAATGCTGCCGTTCTGCCTGGTGGACACAGAGGATTTTCGAGACCTTATGTCCGTCGCAGTGCCCCAGTACCAGATGCCCAGTCGGCACTACTTCTCAAAGAAAGGTGTGCCTGCGCTCCACCAGCATGTCGCACACAACATCACTGCTTCTTTGAGAAACTCTGTGTGTGACAGGGTGCATTTCACCACAGACACTTGGACGAGTAGGCATGGACAGGGGCGTTACATGTCGCTGACTGGGCACTGGGTAACTATGGTGACAGCAGGACAAGGGGCTGCTGTCCAAGTCTTGCCGTCCCCACGAGTTGTGCGTCAATCCTCTTTATGTCAAAGTTCCTCCACTGCTTCTGCCTCCTCAATCTCCTCTCGGTCTTCCACCTGCACCCCAAGCCTGTCTGGTCATGCCACAAGCTTTCTAACTGCGCAGAAGGGATCCTGCACACCTCCTTACTATGCTGGCAGTAGGGCTCAACGTCATCAGGTGGTTTTTACTTTGAAATGTCTGGGAAATGTGAGTCACACAGCTGAGGAGTTGTGGTCAGCTCTGGAGAACCAATTTCATGAATGGTTGTCTCCACTGGACCTGAAACCAGGGAAGGCCGTGTGCGACAATGCTGCAAACCTGGGTGCGGCCCTTCGCCGGGGCAATGTCACACACGTGCCTTGTATGGCTCACGTGTTGAACCTGGTTGTCCAGCAATTTTTAGCCCACTATCCCAGACTATATGGCCTTCTGCAGAGGGCACGGTCGCTGTGTGCTCACTTCCGCCGTTCGCATCCCGCAGCTCAGCGACTTACATCTCTACAGAAGTCGTTGGGCCTGCCACTTCACCGGCTAAAATGCGATGTGCCTACCCGGTGGAATTCAACTCTGCACATGTTGCAGCGACTGTGGCAGCACCGACAAGCCCTGGTGCAATACGTTCTGACGTATAGCCTGGGCCAACGAGATCCAGAGGTGGGGCAAATCACGCTGGTGGAGTGGTCCCAGATCAGGGACCTATGCACCCTTCTGCACAGTTTTGAAATGGCGACGAAGATGTTTAGTGCTGACGATGCCATTATCAGCATGACTATTCCGGTGATTTACATGCTGGAGCACATGTTAAACAGAATTCGGAGTCAGGTGGTGGCACAAGAGGAGGTGGAGGAAGTAGAGGAGGAGGAGTTGTATGCGGAAGGGCTAACATCTGCAAGGTCCAGACGGTCGGCAGCACCAAGGCGGCAGGCATGTGAGGGTGGGGGAGATGGTTTTACCAGGGCGCATGGTAGCAGCCAAACTAGTGAGGAAGGTGCAGGAGCCCAGGAAGAAGTGGAGGACGAACTGATGGAAGACTCATCAGATGAGGGAGACCTTGATCACATTTCTGTTGTGCGAGGTTGGGGGGAGAGGACAGAGGAAGGAAGCATGATTGTTACCTCGCCACCAACACAACAGGGACTTGGTGCTCCTGGATGCGCAACACACATGAGTGCCTTCTTGCTGCATTACCTGCAACATGACCCTCGAATTGTGAGAATTAGAAATAATCCTGACTACTGGGTTGCCACACTGTTAGATCCCCGGTACAGAAGTAAATTTGCAGAAATTATTCCTGCCATAGAAAGGGATGCACGCATGCAGGAGTATCAGCAGAGACTGTTGCAGAATCTTACATGTGCTTTTCCACAAAACACCAGTGGTGCACGTAGTGAATCTCACAGTTCCAACTTGCCAACCGTGGGACCGTCAAGTGTTCAGCACTCAAACCGTAACAGAACCACAGTATCTGCTGGTAACATCAATTTTGCGGAATCATTTCACCACTTTTTTAGCCCATCCTTTGCAAGGCCACAGGAGACAAGAAGTCTGACACATAGTCAACGCCTAGAGACGATGATACAGGAGTATCTCCAAGTAAACATTGAAGCCATGACTGTGTCACTGAACCCTTGCTCTTTTTGGGCTTCCAATCTGGATAAATGGCCGGAGCTAGCCACTTACGCCTTGGAGATCTTGTCATGCCCCGCAACCAGCGTTCTGTCTGAACGTGTGTTCAGCGCTGCTGGTGGTGTGCTGACAGATAAGCGCACGCGGCTCTCCACTGATAATGTAGACAGACTCACGTTCATAAAGATGAACAAATCATGGATCCGAAACGACTTTTCTACCCCTGTGTCATCCTGGGGAGAGTAAAAGCTTGATGATTGGTTAAAATCACCCTACCAACCGTTTTAAGCTTTCAAATTACTAATCATGTTTATCTGTATCTTGGCTGGAAAATAATTTGGGCTTTGTAGCAGTGTGCAGCACTGATTCTATTAGGCCATCTATAATAAGCTCCACCAGATTTAAAATTACTAATCATGTTTATCTGTATCTTGACTGGAAAATAATTTGGGCTTTGTAGCAGTGTGCAGCACTGATCCTATTAGGCCATCTATACTAAGCTCCACCAGATTTAAAATTAATAATAATTTTTAGCTGCATCTAGCCCGGAAAATAATTTTGGGGCGCCGAGATGCGCAAGACACATAAGTGCCTTCTTGCTGCACTACCTGCAACATGACCCTCATATTGTCAGAATTCGAAGTAATCATGACTACTGGGTTGCCAAACTCTTAGATCCCCCAAACTTTTCAATCAACCTTTTCATTTTAATAAAGACCAAAAAAATGGTCATTTTTGAAATTATAAGCATTAGCAGGTTATTAGAAACTGAAATCAAACAGTTTTCAACTCAAAACTTTATTCTAGGTGATGTTACATTTTCACATAGGACCCCTTGTTCGAAAGGAGCTTCTGAACTCTCTCGTCCATTGAATTTGTCAGGTTTTAGATGGTTTCTGCTTCAATTGTTTTGCATGAGGACAGAATACCCTCCCAGAGCTGTTGCTTAGATGTGAACTGCCTCCCGCCATCATAGACACTCCTTTTGATGATGCTCCAGAGGTTCTGAATGGGGTAGAGGTCAGGGGAGCATGGGAGTCACACCATAGGTTTGTCCCCTTTTATGCCCATATCAGCCAGAGATGCAGATGTTTTATGTGCAGCATGAGATGGTGCATTATCATGCAAAAAAATGATCTTGCTGTGAAATACACGGTTCTTCTTCTTGAACCATGGCAGGAAGTGCTGTTTGAGAAAATCCACATACATTATGGAGTTCATCTTTAGCGCCTTCAGGGATCCTAAAGGGGCCGACAATCTCTCTCCCCATGATTCCAGCCCAAAACATTACTCCACCTCCTCCTTGTTGGCGCTGTAGCCGTGTTTGCGTGGGGTGTCCATCAACCAGCCATCCTCCACTCCATCCATCTGGACCATCGAGCGCTGCACGGCACTCATCCGTGAACAAAACAGTTTTGAAATCAGTCTTCATGTAATGTTTGGCCCACTGGAGCCGTTTCTGCTTGTGTGAAGTGGATAGAGGAGGTCGACAGGATGGCGTATGCACAGCTGCAAACCTCTGAAGGACCCTGCATCTTGTTGTTCGGGGGACGTTGGAGGCACCAGCAACTTCAAAAACTTGTCTGCTGCTATGACAAGGCTTTTTTGCCGCTGCTCTTTTAACCTGACGTAATTGCCTGTAGGAAAGAGTCCTCAATTTGCCACGTGTGTACTGTGAATCAGCTACATACTTCTTGATTGCCAAGACACTTCATCCTAATCATCGCACAATGTTGATTGTAGTCATGCCTTGACCTAAACACTCCACAATTTGTTGCTTCTCAGCAGCCGACACATCCTTTTTCTTTCCCATTTTGGCAGAAAATGTAGGCTGCTTAATAATGTGAGACAGCCTTCTTAAGTAGTCTTGCCTTTCATTGGACACACCTGCCAAACTAATTAGCACAGGCGTCTGCAATTGCTTACAGTGATATAAAGAGCCCTGACACACATCTCCATCAATGAGTTTAACTGACAAACAAACAAATTCTTCCCTTATCACTCCTAAACACTTTTTGCATAATAATTTGGAACACAGTGTACATGTGCTTTTCCACAAAACACCAGTGGTTCACGTAGTGAATCTTACAGTTCTAACTTGCCAACCGTGGTCTGTATGGAGTTGTTCAATAAAGGGCCCAAAATTAAGATAACATAGATGGGAGAGGTCTCTATGAATAGGAATTCCTAAGTATTTGATACCCTGTGAGGGCCAGGCAAAGGGAAAGTTGGACTGGATGGAATCCTATATGAATTTGAGGAGGGAGACATCGAGGGCCTCAGACTTCGCTGCATTGATTTTAAAATTTGACCATGTAACAAAGTGATCTATTTCAGCCATAACAGCATGGATGGATATATGTGATTGAGTGATATATACTAGGACATCATCAGCAAATAGAGAGCACTTGTACTCGGTGCCTCCCACCTCAATCCACCTAATATTGGGGTTATGGCGAATTGATGAGAGCAGGTGCTCCGTCACTAGGATGTATAAGAGAGGGGACAGAGGACATCCCTGCCTTGTCCCATTGGTGATTGTGAAAGGTGATGAAAATGTTCTGATGCACCCCCTGGGCCTTAGGACACCCGGAGCCGGACCCTTTTTGGTGGATGCTGGTGGTTGTAGTCTTCGTGGCGGTGACCCGGTTCCGTGGCTCAGGGTGGTCAAACCAGTGGCGGAACTATTTATGTGGTTTTGATGTTTAAATGTCCGACTACGCCACCCGTAGATTGCGGTCAGAGTGAACCGCCGCTGCAGGGCAGACCGCTGAGGCTGGTGTTGTGGGTGCAGCAGAGCGTAGCATAACTCCCCAGTATAGCCTCAGGGCAGTGTATGCGGAGGATGGGGGTGATGGTGCAGGGCAGCAGCAGTAACGACACGGAGTCAGTGATGCAGTCCAGGGCCTTTACTCACAGTTCTTATTATCCAGACCACGTCTGCAGGTAACGGCTGCCCACGTCGTACTGTGCTCACCAGGTGAGGGGCTCAGACAACTCCCAGATAACTTTGGAGCGCTTCACAGGACCCCCTTTGTGTGTCCTTTGTCTGGCCTTTCTTACCAACCCTTCTGTCCGGCTGCCTCGGGCCTCCTCTTGGTAAACTTGGCGCCAGTTTCCCTGACCCTATGTGGTGCCTTCCTAGCGGGTGTAGCGAGGGGCTGCGCCACATAAAATGTCACAGCCTCCGGTTTCTAGCTGAGGGTCGTTTCCTGCCTCCACTAGTTTCGGGGACCGGTCTCCCCCTTTGGCCTGACCCCTCCACGCAGGTGGATTCGGGCTTGCGGTGGCGACTCGCCCGTCCGCACCCCTGGGATCCCTTCATTCCTCGTTCCTGGAGCCTTCTCCGCTCCTCTTCCTTCCTTCTCCCTCTTCCAGGCCTGGGCCTCTGTTACTAGGCCCGCCTCCGGAGCAGAGCTCATGCAGAGCCCCTGCTCCCTGCCACTTCTGCTCAGACTTCTCTGCACTGAACTAAGATGGTACCCACCTTTTATACTCCCTTCTCAATGCACCCAGGAACTGCTTCCTCCCTGCTCCTGCACTACAGGGTTCCCCTTCCTCAGTGTTCCCTCCCCCCACTCCAGCCAGGGACAGGGACTGTCGTGCCCATCTCAGAGGCATATTGGTCGCCCTGCCCCACGGCAAAGTGGTGTAATGCATGCAGGTGTCGGGTCCTGATCCACACTCCATCCTTACCTGAGAGTGAGATATCACACCTCTGGGTGAGGTGCAATACCTCTGTAGCAACCGAGCCCTCAGGGTGCTACAGTTCCATTTATCTTCAGCCTAGGTGACGTATTGTGATACAGGGCCGTGATTTTGGCTATAAAAGGGTCCCCTAGACCCCTACCCCAAGCTTTTTAAGAGAATCATATATGGCGTGCCAGGAGACTCTATGGAATGCTTTCTCAGCATCCAACGAGAGTATCTAATTACAAATTTTTAACTGCATCTAGCCCAGGAAATACTTTGTGCCTAGTAGCAGTGTCTGCTAGTCAGCGGTTTATCCCGGCTGTTAAGCAAGCTACACCACCTGTAGTTTGTACACTTAATTTTTTCAAAGGAAATGCTTCGGGACCACGGGATACTCAGTGAAGAGCATCAGGAGGCACCCCAAGGCATAGGGGCTGGGACTGGCAGTAGGATGCCTTGCGGTGGACAGCCAAGCTCGATCCTTATAAAAGCTTTTTAACTGCAGCAGCTTTAGTGGACGCTACTGGAGCTGGAATTACGCGGCTGCTGGCATGAGACTTGCCCTCCAATAGATCCTTGTAAATGGATTTAAAGTGTATTCATTCAAATTAGAGAGACAATTTAAATTAAAAAGCTTAGAGCTGCCTCCACCACAGGGGGGCTCGCTCGACCCACCAGCGGACAGGCACCAGTATTGGGAGAGGGGGGCTGGCCGTCAGGGTTCACCGCGGCTCTGGCACAAACCCGGCGACACGGAGGTGGCACGGGCAGGAGCGGACTGAACGTGTCGGCTTCTCACTTTTTGGATTTTAGAAGGGCATGACATGCCTATATCTGTGTCTCCCCCTCCTTTTACTCCTCCACCTCTTTTCTTTTCGCATGACTATATGTACTTGTCACTTTTCCATGTGTTAGTTGTGTCTTCAGAGCAGTTTGTCAGCTTTTGGACACCTTTGAAGGTGTTTTCTATGTGTTTCTATGTATTTTTGTTTGCCTGCCATTGGTTTTAACGGTGTTCGAAGGTGTTCGACGAACAGTTCGACGAACAGTTCGGCGAACACACGGGTGTTCGACGAACCGAACCGAACTCGAACACTACGGGGGTGGCTCAACACTAGTTTTGAGATTTGGAGAAGAATTTTGAGAGTTTTTGCTCAGTTTCTGCTCTAAAAAGTCCTTGAAAACTCCTGCACATAGTATTAGCCTCGTAGAAACACCATTTGATAGGGTCTACTTTAGAGTGACCCACTAAAATAGCTAAATAACTCCTTTGTAACCAACTATGATTATCATGTCCATTCCCTGGTTGGCTGTTGAGCAAATATCCACTGTGTCCTACTCAGTATCCTATTACTGTTTTAGAGACCCTGCAGATAAAACTACAGTTGATGGAGATTTAACTGTGTTCAGTGCATGTTGTTGTATTTTGGGATTTCAGCACAGGAATGAATGCAGGCACAGTAATCTGACATCTGTATCATTCTCAGATTTACATAACCATTTCTATTCTGCTGTCCACTGAAAATGTTACAATTTAACTTGAAGAACATTTTCTTCCTTGTGACAAGAAATATCAAAAAGCAACAAGTCTTATCCATCTCTTATAGCTATTATTGGGCTAATCTGGGGGTTTGCTAAGTCCTTTACCTGCTGCGGGGTCACCTACGATGATGACTTGTTATCTTTTCCCATCAGTCCTCTAGTAAGACTTTGCATGATGACATTGGCACATGTTTCACACCTGTCCTGGGTTTTCCGGTCTCTGCTTCCTTCCCATGGGTCCACTGCCCTCTGTTGTGTTTAACGTCGGGTTTTGCAAGTTGCCCAGTGTGGATCCTGTTTGGTTCCACTTCATCCCACATATCTTCCTGCTTGCTGCATCGATACCAAGGGTCTGTCTGGCTACTCAAACCTAAGACTTAGAGGATCCACCTCACCTGGTGAGTCTTAACAGCACACCTGCTCTATTTCTCATTGCACTGAGTAAGGGGCAGTATTCTCAGGCTTCTTTTAAAAGAAAATCCCACAAAGCTAGATCCCACTGGTGAACCATTTCTCTAGTAGTTAATGGTTTGTGGTTTGTATTATTCTTTATGCTGTGTTGTTTGTGTAATCATAGGATTTTGCTCCTCGATTACATTACCTTATTAGGCACATTGCCTATCCAAGCTTTATGCTGTTTGGAACCTATGTAAGAGTAGTGGACTGTGCTGTCGTGTGCCCTCCCCTGGAGACATCAATCGCGTAATGTGTATTATGCCAGGCGTCTTTGTATAGATTGTGTCATGTGAATTGTATCGCATTGTGGTGTTGCCTTTGTAATGTATGGAGTGTGATAAGTATTGTAGTGCATAGTGTGTAGTGTAAGGAAGTTCTGCCCAGCAACAGACAGCATGGTCAGAAGTAGTTAAGTGTTGGAACTAGCCCACAGGGGGAGGGCTTAGTGATAGGGACAGGACTGTGCTTCCTGGATACAGTTAGATAGAGTTTGGAGAGTAACAAGTCTGCAGTTCTGCCAAGGGGTGATCCACAACTGGACAGGTGCCAAATCCTGCTGAAGAATGAAATTTCCATCTCCAAAAAGCTTGTCGGCAGAGGGAAGCATGAAGTGCTCTAAAATTTCCTGATAGATGGCTGGGCTGACTTTGGTCTTGATAAAACACAGTGGACCTCCCCCAGCAGATGACATGGCTCCCCAAACCATCACTGATTGTGGAAACTTCACACTAGACCTCAAGCAGCTTGGATTGTGGCCTCTCCACTCTTCCTCCAGACTCTGGGACCTTGATTTCCAAATGAAAATAGGACCTCTGGGACCTTGTGGAGTGTGTCAATGACTGCCTTCTGGACTTCTGTCAAGTCAGCAGTCTTCCCCATGATTGTGGAGCCTACTGAAAAAAAGAGACCTTTTTAAATGTTTAGGAAGCCTTTGCAGGTGTTTTTTGTTAATTATTTTAATTTACTGAGATAATGAATTTTGTGCTTTCATTGGTTCTAAGCCATAATCATCATCATTAACAGAAATAAACACTTGAAATAGATCACTCTGTTTGTAATGACTCTATATAATGTATGAGTTTCACTTTTTGTATTGAAGAACTGAAATAAATTTACTTTTTGATGATATTCTAATCTAGTGAGATGAACCTGTATACTTAACCATTGCGGAGTAGCGTCCCTGCTTACCAAATCAACGATGACATTTTGTCATGGCTGCAAAGCGCTTTTGCTGACGCCTGTTAGGGCACTGCGGGCAGCACATCCTTACACAAGATCTATTGCTGGGATCTTGCGTCCGTAGTTACCACTTTCTCCACACTGGTGATATCACTTCCGGGTTGAAGTGTGCCTGCGCCAGCATCTATCATGGCGCTGTATGAAATGCACTGGCTCCAATGAGTACCCCTTATCTTCCAGCATTTCGGCACAACCACCAGTAATTCATTTTTCGACTAATTATATGAGCTTATATACCTCTCTCTTTTCTTATTCTACACATACCTTCCCCGATGAAGCTGTGTTTCACAGCGATACGCGTGGGGTCTTTCATCTGATCCATATAGGATTCTCAAGGGGTGATATGGCCGTGTGTGTGTGATAAACCGATTAGTCTTGCTGTCATCATATGCTATGTTGGAAATTTAAATGGCATAGGATTTGCTTTTCTGGCCATGTTTGATTATAATGGGTGGCATACAGTGCCTACAAGTAGTATTCAACCCCCTGCAGATTTAGCTGGTTTGATAAGATGCAAATAAGTTAGAGCCTTCAAACTGCAAACGAGAGTAGGTTTTATGAACAGAAGCATAAATCTTACAAACCAAAAAGTTATGTTGCTCAGTTGAATTTTATTAAATTTTAAACATAAAAGTGTGGGTCAATTATTATACAACCCCTATGTTTAATATTTTGTGGAATAACCCTTGTTTGCAATTACAGCTAATAATCGTCTTTTATAAGACCTGATCAGGCCGGCACAGGTCTGTGGAGTTATCTTGGCCCACTCCTCCATGCAGATCTTCTCCAAGTTATCTAGGTTCTTTGGGTGTCTCATGTGGACTTTATTCTTGAGCTCCTTCCACAAGTTTTCAATTGGGTTACGGTCAGGAGACTGACTAGGCCACTCCAACACCTTGACTTTTTCCCTATTGAACCAGGCCTTGGTTTTCTTGGCTGTGTGCTTTGGGTCGTTGTCTTGTTGGAAGATGAAATTACGACCCATCTTAAGATCCTTGATGGAGGAGTGGAGGTTCTTGGCCAAAATCTCCAGGTAGGCCGTGCTATCCATCTTCCCATGGATGCGGACCAGATGGCCAGGCCCCTTGGCAGAGAAACAGCCCCACAGCATGATGCCACCACCATGCTTGACTGTAGGGATGGTATTCTTGGGGTCGTATGCAGTGCCATCCAGTCTCCAAACGTCACGTGTGTGGTTGGCACCAAAGATCTCGATCTTAGTCTCATCAGACCATAGAACCTTGAACCAGTCTGTCTCAGAGTCCTCCAAGTGATCATGAGCAAACTGTAGACGAGCCTTGACATGACGCTTTGAAAGTAAAGGTACCTTACGGGCTCGTCTGGAACGGAGACCATTGCGGTGGAGTACGTTACTTATGGTATTGACTGAAACCAATGTCCCCACTGCCATGAGATCTTCCCGGAGCTCCTTCCTTGTTGTCCTTGGGTTAGCCTTGACTCTTCGGACAAGCCTGGCCTCGGCACGGGAGGACACTTTCAAAGGCTGTCCTGGCCGTGGAAGGCTAACAGTAGTTCCATAAGCCTTCCACTTACGGATGATGCTCCCAACAGTGGAGACAGGTAGGCCCAACTCCTTGGAAAGGGTTTTGTACCCCTTGCCAGCCTTGTGACCCTCCACGATCTTGTCTCTGATGGCCTTGGAATGCTCCTTTGTCTTTCCCATGTTGACCATGTCTGAGTGCTGTTCACAAGTTTGGGGAGGGTCTTAAATAGTCAGAAAAGGCTGGCAAAAGAGATCTTTAATCCACACATGTGAAGCTCATTATTCTTGGTGCCTGAACTACTTCTTAATACTTTAGGGGGACCAAACAGAATTCTTGTGGTTTGAGGGGTTGAATAATAAATGACACTCTGAATTAACTTTTTAAGTTTAAAAAAAAAAATAAAAAATTTGCTGTAGTGCATTTCCCACTTCCAGGCTGATCTACAGTACAAATGTCACAATGCCAAGTTAATTCCGCATGTGTCAACCAGCTAAATCTGCAGGGGGTGGAATACTACTTGTAGGCACTGTAGGTCCTTGTGACCTGACTATATATTGGCATGATGTATATAGGTATTATATCTTAATATATTGATTTATTTGTGTCATATACAATATCTATAAATACGGTATAATATAACTGACATTATTATTGTGCTGTTATTGTATAATATGGTCATGTGATATTTGTATGATGACATGTAATGGGCCTAACTATAGGTACTGCATATTAAATTGATCACAGATTGTGTTTGGTTTGGCCAAATTATCGCTTGTTAGTTCTTGGTGTTGGGATTTATATGTATTTTTAAATGTTTTTAAATGAGGTCAATAAAGTTCATACACTTTTATAATTAATGGTATTGATGTGTGTGCATTTTTCTAGTGTATCATCTCCTGTTCTGTTTCTTTACCTTATTACATTATGGTACATTATGACGCACCCTAATTTTTGATAGAGGTTGTACATCCTTTCTTTCGTTTTTTGGCTGTTTACATCGGATATGGACCTAAAGAGGACTGAGAGCATGGGATTACTGGGGGTCCTCAGCGGTAGATCCAGGGCATCCATAGTGATAGGACGCTGAAACGCTGAGCGAGTGGAGAGAAACTCGCTAATCAGGACTGTGGCCTAGAAGCTGGGTTGTGGCGACGTAGAGACGAAACAGAAAAGCTACATAGCCCTGGAGTAACCTACAGAGGAAGGATACAGTGGGAATGAAAAGACCACCCAGCCAGGAACCACTCTATCATGTAGTGCGGCCGGGCGTGACAGTAGAAGATGAGTGCCTCGCCCGAGGCTACCGCCCTGAGCCACATTACACCTATACAGTAGGGAAAATAAGTATTTGATACACTGACAATTTTGCAAGTTTTCCCACCTACAAAGAATGGAGAGTTCTGTAATTTTTATCGTAGGTATACTTCACCTGTGAGAGACAGAATCTTAAAGAAAATCCAGAAAATCACATTGTATGATTTTTACATAATTCATTTGCATTTTATTGCATTAAATAAGCATTTGATACAATAGAAAAACAGAACTTAAAATTTGGAACAGAAACCTTTGTTTGCAATTACAGAGGTCAGACATTTTCTGTAATTCTTGGCCAAGTTTGCGCAGGGATTTTGGCCCACTCCTCCATACAGATCTTCTCCAGATCTTTCAGGTGTCGGGGCTGTCGCTGGGCAACATTGAGTTTCAGCTCCCTCCAAAGATTTTCTATTAGGTTTAGGTCGGGAGACTGGCTAGGCCACTCCAGGACCACTCCTTAGTTGCCCTGGCTGTGTGTTTTGGGTCATTGTCATGCTGGAAGACCCAGCCACGACCCATCTTCAATTCTCTTACTGAGGGAAGGAGGTTGTTGGCCAAAATCTCGCCATACATGACCCCATCCATCCTCCCTTCAATACGCTGCAGTCATCCTGTCCCTTTTGCAGACAAACACCCCCAAAGTACGATGTTTCCCCCACCATGCTTCATGGTTGGGACGGTGTTCTTGGGGTTGTACTCATCCTCCTTCTTCCTCCAAATACGGCAAGTTGAGTTGATATCAAAAAGTTCTATTTTGGTCTGATCTGACCACATGACCATTTCTTATGCCTCCTCTGGATCATCCAGATGGTCATTGGCGAATTTCAAATGCCATGGACATGTGCTAGCATGATTGAGCAGGGTGACTTTGCGTGACCTGCAGGATTTTAATCCATGATAGCGTAGGGTGTAACTAACAGTAATGTTTGAGACTGTGGTCCCAACTCTCATTGATCAGGTCCTCCCGTGTATTTCTTGATTGATTTATGATCTTTTTCAGAATCATCCTTACCCCACAAGGCGAGACCTTGTAAGAAGCCCCAGACTGAGGAAGATTGACAGTCATCTTGTGCTTCTTCCATTTTTAAATAATTGTACCAATAGTTGCTGCCTTCTCACCAAGCTACTTGCCTATTGTCCTGTAGCCCATCCCAGCCTTTTGCAGGTCTACAATTTTGTCCTTGGCCTCCTTAGACAGCTCTTTGGTCTTGACCACGGTGGAGAGGTTCGAGTGTGATTGACTGAGTATGTGGACAGGTGTCTTTTATACAGGTAATGAGTTCAAACGGGTGCAATTAGTACAGGTAATGAGTGCAGAGTAGGAGGGCTTCTTAAAGAAAAACTAACAGGTCTGTGAGAGACAGAATTCTTGCTGGCTGGTAGGTGATCAAATACTTATTTCATACAATAAAATGCAATTTAATTATTTAAAAATCATACAATCTGATTTTCTAATTTTTATTTTTAGATTCTGTCTCCCACAGTTGAAGTATAAATGCGATAAAAATTACAGACCTCTCCATTCTTTGTAAGTGGGAAAAGTTGCAAAATAGGCAGTGTATCAAATACTTTTAGTATTTTCCCCACGGTAACTCTTACCACAATGCTTGCCATTTGCCCTACCATGGTACCCACTACTCAAGAATTTAGAGCCTGAAAAAATCATACTGATTATTATCCAAATTAATTCGCTTCTTCGAAATGCCCTTATTTTAGTATGACGTGCCTAGAGACATTGATATATGAGTAAATTCATCTGTTATGGCTCCAAACAAACTTTTATTCTTGATACTAACCATTTGGAAGCAAAAAAGTAAATCTGACTGTCATGGCTATGGTTCCTACAGAGTAGATATTGGCCCATCACTACCCACTATAGTAATACTGGCACTGGATAAACAGAAGAGGCTTCTAGCCCATCTGTTTGCTACAAAACTGGGCAATGTGTTATAGAAATTGGTGAATATTACTTACAACAGCAAATTTCAATGAAATATTTAGCCAGTGCTTATGATTGGCTCCGTATGCTTAATTATAATTCATGCTATGCATTATTTACTATAAAAAAATATGTTTATAACAAATATAAAGAGAGCACAAGCGCCAGTCTTTATCAATAAGCAGAGGCATGTAACCGCAAATAAATTGCATGGTGTAAAAACTTATCTCAGTAGACTACAATTCAATGTAGAACAGCAACTCTCCGAGACCATTTCAGACTTTTGTAATGCAGCATTGTCAATAACAAACAAATCAATGCCTCATTTTTCTTTATAATGTAATTGTTGTGTATGCTGAATAATGCTTTGAGTACCACTGTGTCAATTACTCCCTTATTGATTCTGCTCCACAATGCATGCCTGGCAATGAATTCAAGAGTTTATCTAAGACTATGATAACCTAAATCTTAATATTCTGCTCGTTTAAACACAAGTGCTGCTTGTAAGTACCGAATAAATACAATTAACTTGATTTAGCAATAGCAATCATTCTACTGCGTCTCACACATTATTCAATATTCTCACATCCCAGATGAGAACCTGAGTGATAATGCTATCATCCGTATATGAGTTTGTATTAAAGGGGTGGTCTGAAACTAACATTTATTTTAATCCTAAGTGTATGTCTATTTAATATCATAATCCAATCTCTTTTCTAATATACGTTAATTAAAAAGTTCCCATCGTTCCCTCACTACTCTACCTGTTTTTTTTTTACTACTTCCTGTTAGATGACGTTTCGTTTAAGAATCCCCTGCGCATGCTGCGATACTCAAACAAGTCGTCATCATGCGGCAAAGGCTGCAGTCACTGCTACAGCCTCTGTCCCAATCCCTGATATGAAGGGTCATTAGTGACGTCCGTTTGTCAATTCCGACATTTGATCAGTAGGTTCTTATCGCTGTGCAAATTCTTTTTAATGCACAGTGACAGCACGCTCTCTTCTGATCAGAGCTGGCGAGAGAGCGCACTGTAACTGTGCATATTGCACAGTGACAAGATGCTACTGAGCATCTGTCAGAATTGACTATAATTGAAATTGAGCAGGGACTAGCCCAGCCAATGAAACGGACATCACTGATGATACTTCGTTTTAGGGTGGGGCAGAGGCTGCGGCAGTGACCACAACCTCTGCCCCCTGATGACAACTCATTTGAGTATCCCAGAATGCACTGGAGGCTCTCAAACAAAGTGTCATCAAAGAGGAAGTAGGTAACAAAAAATCAGTTTGATATTGTAGTGAGGGAATGATAGGGACTTTTTAATTAAAGTACACTGCTCAAAAAAATAAAGGGAACACTCAAATAACACATCCTAGATCTGAATGAATGAAATATTCTCACTGAATACTTTGTTCTGTACAAAGTTGAATGTGCTGACAACAAAATCATACAAATCATCAATGGAAATCAAATTTATTAACCAATAGAGGCCTGGATTTGTAGTCACCCTCAAAATTAAAGTGGAAAAACACACTACAGGCTGATCCAACTTTGATGTAATGTCCTTAAAACAAGTCAAAATGAGGCTCAGTATTGTGTGTGGCCTCCACGTGCCTGTATGACCTCCCTACAATGCCTGGGCATGCTCCTGATGAAGTTGCAGATGGTGTCCTGTGGGATCTTCTCCCAGACCTGGACTAAAGTGACTCGCCCAGGGGGGATATGGGGGGAAACTCGGTACCCGAGCCTTGACCTTCTATAGGATGTCACGGCAGTCGGCTCCCGGGCCCGTACCCTGGGGTCACTCTTTAAAAAGGGGATTGTTATCAGTTTTGACTTTTGACGCCACCTGTGGTTCCCGGTAATGAGTACCGGCGCTGCTGAAGACCTCCGGGGGTGATGGGATGGCAGCTGGGATGTTTCTGCTCCTCACAGGCGGAGCGGGCCCCGGGGCAGTGTTGATGAAAGTGATGCAGATGAGAGGTGGCCCAGCCGGGCCAGGAGAGAATAACAGACACGCACACAGGGGGTTCACTTCAGTACCTTTACTGATGTAGACGTCAGGTACGGTCCAGGGTACTTGATAGGAAGGGTGCACTTCTGGACTCTCCCCAGTGAGCGGGTATAAGGCCTCCTGATCTGTTTCTTCCTCTCTCTCTGAAGCTTCTGACCAGCCTGAAACTAGGCCTAGCTTCTGTACTCTTTCCCTCTCCTCACCTGCATGCTTGGTGGTAAGAACTTTCTTCTGGCTACCACTATCCCTGGATGCTAGGGCCTTCGTGATTCCTAGTTCTTTAAATGATTGTAGCTTCAGGTTGACCAGGGGTTTAGAATCCTCTCTATACCCTCACGGGTAACTAAATGCACACATGTATTTTTAGTTCTCACAAAAACAAATTTTTGTACCCTTACGGGTTACTATGTACAGTACTTTTCAGCAGTTCAATAATGGTGCTCCCTCCGGGGAAGCACCTGTCCACAATTGGCTGGCCCAGCCGGGTCATCAGCTCTAGATGGCGAGGGTTCACTCTCCTCAACCACCTTGTGGACGTTCAGGGCATACCAGCCCCTCTCACTCGGTGCCTGGTGTAGATGACGTGATCACCAGGGTACAGGTCTGGGATGTGAGTGCCCGGGATAAGCGGTTCCAGCAGGAGGACCAGGGACGGTGCCGCGCCAGCTGCGTCCATGACAGGAACATCACTCCTACCTGCTCCCGTGACCGCTTCAGCTCGGCCTATCACCTCCCGATCCATGAGCAGCTCCGCCGGGGCTTGGACGCCGCCGATCACTTGCAGCGCCGACCGCTGTCGGGTCACCAACTTCTCCACCACCTCCGCTTTCCAGGCAGCGATCGCAGCTTGCAGGGCCACTTCTATCTGCCGACTTAGTTCTTGCATCTCGGCATGGAGGAACTCTGCATCCTCCAGGGATAACTTTGCTAGCACCCCCTCCAGGGTGAGAAGCACTTCTGGCCACTGCAGGCCATGGACGGGAGCTTGCTCCGGACTCTCCTCCATGTTGCCTGCCGGGTGCGGTCTGTCTAGACTGGTCAAGACCACACCCTGTCTCCACTTCTTCTCTCCTCCTCCTCTCCCCTTTCGGGGGTGGTTCCATGGCAGCCTGTTGTCAGTCACTCCTAGGGGCGGCCCCCCCACTTTGACAGACACATCTACATACATGGTCACTGTTGCTTGGGGCGGGGCTCGCTTTTGGTGCCAGTCTGGTACCCGGCCCACGATGGGAGGTGATTCCTTGTTGTCTTTGAGTACGCACATAATGGCGCCCGTTCTTGTGGGGCGGGCGCCACATTCAGTGAAGAAAAACAGTTCAAATACAGCACACAGTACCCGGTGATAACGGGCATCAAATCCTGTTTGTGACGCCAAGGAGAGATGACTCACCCAGGGGGGAAAAGGGGGGAAACTCGGTACCCGGGCCTTGACCTTCTATGGGATGTCACAGCAGTCGGCTCCCGGGCCCGTACCCTAGGGTCACTCTTTAAAAAGGGAATTGTTAACAGTTTTGTCTCATGACGCCAACTGTGGTTCCCGGTAATGAGTACCGGCGCTGCTGAAGACCTCCGGGGGTGATGGGATGGCAGCTGGGATGTTTTTACTCCCCACAGGCGTAGCGGGCCCCCGGGGCAGTGTTGATGAAAGGGATGCAGATGAGAGGTGGCCCAGCCGGGCCAGGAGAGAATAACAGACACACACACAGGTGGTTCGCTTCAGTACCTTTACTGGTGTAGATGGCAGGTACGGTCCAGGGTACTTGATAGGAAGGGTGCACTTCTGGACTCTCCCCAGTGAGCGGGTATAAGGCCTCCTGATCTGTTTCTTCCTCTCTCTCTGAAGCTTCTGACCAGCCTGAAACTAGGCCTAACTTCAGTACTCTTTCCCTCTCCTCACCTGCATGCTTGGTGGTAAGAACTTTCTTCTGGCTACCACTATCCCTGGATGCTGGGGCATTCGTGGTTCCTAGTTCTTTAAATGATTGTAGCTTCAGGTTGACCAGGGGTTTAGAATCCTCCTGCTATACCGGTTATTCCTACTGGGCGTAGAGGACCCTGTAGGCGCGGACCCGGTGTCCAGCTTGTGTTCTGGGGTGAGCCTAAGATGCTCCTCTGCCCCCATAACTCCTCTCACTCTTCTCCTTGCCTCCGGCCACACTCTAGGCCCTGAGGCTTCAGCACGTGCTTTAGGCCCTGGCTGGCAGCTCACATGCTGCTTCTTCACTGATCTCTGTGCCAGCACACACTGACTGCCTAACTCCACCCTCCAGTATATATATCCCTAACAGGCTCCCTCTGGTGGTATGAGGTGGAAGGGTGGAGGTGTCTGTTATGTAATGAGGGCCTCTTGTGGAGAAGTCCGTCTATGCACCCTTTTGGGTCCTGCGGTACCTGTGGTAGCAGGGTGCCACAAAAGCATCCGCCAACACCTGGACAGTCTGTGGTGCAACTTGACGTTGGTGGATGGAGCGAGACATGATGTCCTAGATGTAATCAATCGGATTCAGGTCTGAGGAATGGGCGGGCCAGTCCATAGCTTCAATGCCTTCATCTTGCAGGAACTGCTGACACACTCCAGCCACATGCGGTCTGGCATTGTCGTGCATTAGGAGGAACCCAGGGCCAACCTCACCAGCATATGGTCTCACAAGGGGTCTGAGGATCTCATCTCGGTACCTAATGGCAGTCAGGGTACCTTTGGCGAGCACATGGAGGGCTGTGCGGCCCGCCAAAGAAATGCCACCCCTCACCATTACTGACCCACTGCCAAACCGGTTATGCTGAAGGATGTTGCAGGCAGCAGATCTCTCTCCACGGCGTCTCCAGACTCTGTCATGTCTATCACATGTGCTCAGTGTGAACCTGCTTTCATCTGTGAAGATCACAGGGCGCCAGTGGCGACTTTGCCAATCAAGGTGTTCTGTGGAAAATGCCAAGCGTCCTGTACGGTGTTGGGCTGTGAGCACAACCCCCATCTGTGGACGTCAGGCCTTCATACCACCCTCATGGAGTCGATTTCTAACCGTTTTTGCAGACACATGAACATTTGTGGCCTGCTGAAGGTCATTTTGCAGGGCTCTGGCAGTACTCCTCCTGTTCCTACTTGCACAAAGGTGGATGTAGCGGTCCTGCTGCTGGGTTGTTGCCCTCCTACGGCCCCCTCCACGTCTCCTGGTGTACTGGCCTGTGTCCTGGTAGCGCCTCCAGCCTCTGGACGCTACGCTGACAGACACAGCAAACCTTCTTGCCACAGCTCGCATTGATGTGACATTCTGGATGAGCTGCACTACCTGAGCAACTTCTGTGGGTTGTAGAGTCTGTCTCCAGCTACCACGAGTGTGAAAGCACAGCCAACATTCAAAAGTGACCAAAACATCTGTTAGAACCCCCCTGTTTGTTTTTTCCATCTTGTGTTTTGCGGTCACGTGACCATCTGCCTTTATATTCCAGCTCCGCCCTTTTGGCTTTGCTGGACTTCAGTGTTGTTTGACTGTTTTACTAGCCAGGTGCTTCCTGTGCCTATCTCTGTCAGTTCGCTTGGTCCTTCTGGGACCTCTAGTACCTTTTTGTCAGTTTATCTTTTGTGTTCTGCAACAATCTTCTCTGTTCAGGAAGTGTCCCATTTTTGTTCCAGTCCTTAGTTCTTTTAGGGACTCCTTCCTTTATGCTATAGGTCTTCGTTCAGACTAGCCGAGGACTAAGGTGGGTCTGTTCACTAGGAACAGGCAGCCCGCTACATCGTAGGGATTCAGCTTAGTCTTACTGTAGGGATAGCTTTCCCCTTTCTTTCCTTAGTTCTTGTTGCAGATCATAACAGTAAGTCCAGCCCAAAAAAACTAAAAGGAAAGAAATTTGGGGATCAGTATGGCTTCCGTCCAGGATTTGGCTCAATGCTTGCAGGGATTGTCTCTGGAGGTGGCCGAGCTCCAGAAATACGTGAGTAGCTGTTCTGGAGCGCATTTTGTGGAACCCAAGGTAGGAATGCCTGATGTTTTTTATGGTAAACAGCAAGATTTTTTTTCCTTTAAAAATGTTGTTTGTTATATTTTCATTTGAGACCAAGGTCCTCTGGGAATGAATCACAGAGCATTGGTTTTATTATGTCACTTTTGCGCAATGAACCACAGGGGTGGAACTTTTCTCTCCAACCTAATGATCCATGCTTAAGGTCGGTAGAAGAATTTTTTTTCTGCTATGGGTCTATTATATGACAATCCTGATTGAATCTCATTTCAGGCGTCTCGCCTCAGAACTCAGGCGTCTGAATCAGGGGTCAGGTGATGTTGAAAATTATTGCACACACTTTAGAAGATGGGCTTCAGAAGTCAAATGGAATGATACGGCTCTGAAATGTTTATTTCTTGCTGGTCTGAGTGAAAGGGTTAAGGATTTGCTAATTGCATTCCCCGCACCTGAGACTCTGCAGGATGCCATGCAATTTGCTGTTCGTGTGGATAGGAGGCTGAGATCTAGGCAGAATGAGGTAAAGACTCCTGTAATGCCAGGTCCTAGTCCCCAGAAAATCTTATCAGATGGCGGAGAACCGATGGAGGTTGGGTCTATGTCGCTCCACTCTCAGGAAAGAGACCGGAGGTTCGCCGAGGGATTGTGTCTTTATTGTGGTAAAGCTGACCATTTGATTAAGTATTGTGAGCTTCGTTTAAGTAAAGAAAAAAAAAAGGTCAGGTATTGCTTGTTTACACTCTGCAGGAGTATTTCTTTCAGGGAGTACTACTTTGCAAGAAAATTTGATTGAATTTCAGGTATTTGTGGATTGCGGTTCAACACAATGTGATTGATAAAGGGTTTTTGGAAAAACTTACATTGAAATCCAAACCTTTGTCATCACTAGTGTTGAGCATTCCGATACTGAAATATCGGGTATCGGCCGATATTCGCAGTATCGGAATTCCGATACTTAATTCCGATACTTTTAGAATATCGTATACCGGAATCGGAAGTTCCCATAATGCAATGAGCCAGTTTCATTTTATTCAGCCAATGAGGATCCTAAGAAGTGTGGGCACATCCTGTTAGGCATTTAGGCATGTTAACTAATGGCATGGCTGTGATTGGCTGCTGAAATGATGTCATGATGCACTATAAAAGCCGCCGCCGCCATTTTGAGCACACTCTGCTGTGAATTCAGTTAGGGATAGGACTAGTGTTGAGCCACCCCCATAGTGTTCGAGTTCGGTTCGGTTCGTCAAACACCCGTGTGTTCGCCGAACTGTTCGTCGAACTATTCGTCGAACACCTTCGAACACCGTTAAAACCAATGGCAGGCAAACAAAAACACATAGAAACACATAGAAAACACCTTCAAAAGGTGTCCAAAAGCTGACAAACTGCTCAGAAGACACAACTAACACATGGAAAAGTGACAAGTACATATAGTCATGCGAAAAGAAAAGAGGTGGAGGAGTAAAAGGAGGGGGAGACACAGATATAGGCATGTCATGCCCTTCTAAAATCCAAAAAGTGAGAAGCCGACACGTTCAGTCCGCTCCTGCCCGTGCCACCTCCGCGTCGCCGGGTTTGTGCCAGAGCCGCGGTGAACCCTGACGGCCAGCCCCCCTCTCCCAATACTGGTGCCTGTCCGCTGGTGGGTCGAGCGAGCCCCCCTGTGGTGGAGGCAGCTCTAAGCTTTTTAATTTAAATTGTCTCTCTAATTTGAATGAATACACTTTAAATCCATTTACAAGGATCTATTGGAGGGCAAGTCTCATGCCAGCAGCCGCGTAATTCCAGCTCCAGTAGCGTCCACTAAAGCTGCTGCAGTTAAAAAGCTTTTATAAGGATCGAGCTCGGCTGTCCACCGCAAGGCATCCTACTGCCAGTCCCAGCCCCTATGCCTTGGGGTGCCTCCTGATGCTCTTCACTGAGTATCCCGTGGTCCCGAAGCATTTGCATTGAAAAAATTAAGTGTCCAAACTACAGGTGGTGTAGCTTGCTTAACAGCCGGGATAATCCGCTGACTAGCAGACACTGCTACTAGGCACAAAGTATTTCCTGGGCTAGATGTAGTTAAAAATTTGTAATTAGATACTCTCGTTGGATGCTGAGAAAGCATTCCATAGAGTCTCCCGGCACGCCATATATGATTCTCTTAAAAAGCTTGGGGTAGGGGTCTAGGGGACCCTTTTATAGCCAAAATCACGGCCCTGTATCGCAATACGTCACCTAGGCTGAAGATAAATGGAACTGTAGCACCCTGAGGGCTCGGTTGCTACAGAGGTATTGCACCTCACCCAGAGGTGTGATATCTCACTCTCAGGTAAGGATGTAGTGTGGATCAGGACCCGACACCTGCATGCATTACACCACATTGCCGTGGGGCAGGGCGACCAATATGCCCCTGAGATGGGCACGACAGTCCCTGTCCCTGGCTGGAGTGGGGGGAGGGAACACTGAGGAAGGGGAACCCTGTAGTGCAGGAGCAGGGAGGAAGCAGTTCGTGGGTGCATTGAGAAGGGAGTATAAAAGGTGGGCACCATCTTAGTTCAGTGCAGAGAAGTCTGAGCAGAAGTGGCAGGGAGCAGGGGCTCTGCATGAGCTCTGCTCCGGAGGCGGGCCTAGTAACAGAGGCCCAGGCCTGGAAGAGGGAGAAGGAAGGAAGAGGAGCGGAGAAGGCTCCAGGAACGAGGAACGAAGGGATCCCAGGGGTGCGGACGGGCGAGTCGCCACCGCACGCCCGAATCCACCTGCGTGGAGGGGTCAGGCCAAAGGGGGAGACCGGTCCCCGAAACTAGTGGAGGCAGGAAACGACCCTCAGCTAGAAACAGGAGGCTGTGACATTTTATGTGGCGCAGCTCCTCGCTACACTCGCTAGGAAGGCACCACATAGGGTCAGGGAAACTGGCGCCAAGTTTACCAAGAGGAGGCCCGAGGCAGCCGGACAGAAGGGTTGGTAAGAAACGCCAGACAAAGGACACACAAAGGGGGTCCTGTGAAGCGCTCCAAAGTTATCTGGGAGTTGTCTGAGCCCCTCACCTGGTGAGCACAGTACGACGTGGGCAGCCGTTACCTGCAGACGTGGTCTGGATAATAAGAACTGTGAGTAAAGGCCCTGGACTGCATCACTGACTCCGTGTCGTTACTGCTGCTGCCCTGCACCATCACTCCCATCCTCCGCATACACTGCCCTGAGGCTATACTCCTCCCGTGGGGAGTTATGCTACGCTCTGCTGCACCCACAACACCAGCCTCAGCGGTCTGCCCTGGAGCGGCGGTTCACTCTGACCGCAATCCACGGGTGGCGTAGTCGGACATTTAAACATCAAAACCACATAAATAGTTCCGCCACTGGTTTGACTGCCCTGAGCCACGGAACCGGGTCGCCGCCACGGAGACTACAACCACCAGCATCCACCAAAAAGGGTCCGGCTCCGGGCGTCCCAAGGCCCAGGGGGCGCGTCAGAACATTTTCATCACCTTTCACAATCACCAATGGGACAAGGCAGGGATATCCTCTGTCCCCTCTCTTATACATCCTAGTGACGGAGCACCTGCTCTCATCAATTCGCCATAACCCCAATATTAGGTGGATTGAGGTGGGAGGCACCGAGTACAAGTGCTCTCTATTTGCTGATTATGTCCTAGTATATATCTCTCAATCACATATATCCATCCATGCTGTTATGGCTGAAATAGATCACTTTGTTACATGGTCAAATTTTCAAATCAATGCAGCGAAGTCTGAGGCCCTCGATGTCTCCCTCCCCAAATCCATATAGGATTCCATCCAGTCCAACTTTCCCTTTGCCTGGCCCTCACAGGGTATCAAATACTTAGGAATTCCTATTCATAGAGACCTCTCCCATCTATGCTATCTTAATTTTGGGCCCTTTATTGAACAACTCCATACAGACCACGGTTGGCAAGTTAGAACTGTAAGATTCACTACGTGAACCACTGGTGTTTTGTGGAAAAGCACATGTACACTGTGTTCCAAATTATTATGCAAAAAGTGTTTAGGAGTGATAAGGGAAGAATTTGTTTGTTTGTCAGTTAAACTCATTGATGGTGATGTGTGTCAGGGCTCTTTATATCACTGTAAGCAATTGCAGACACCTGTGCTAATTAGTTTGGCAGGTGTGTCCAATGAAAGGCAAGACTACTTAAGAAGGCTGTCTCACATTATTAAGCAGCCTACATTTTCTGCCAAAATGGGAAAGAAAAAGGATGTGTCGGCTGCTGAGAAGCAACAAATTGTGGAGTGTTTAGGTCAAGGCATGACTACAATCAACATTGTGCGATGATCAGGATGAAGTGTCTTGGCAATCAAGAAGTATGTAGCTGATTCACAGTACACACGTGTGCGTGCTGATAAGGGAAAATTGAGGACTCTTTCCTACAGGCAATTACGTCAGGTTGAAAGAGCAGCGGCAAAAAAGCCTTGTCATAGCAGCAGACAAGTTTTTGAAGCTGCTGGTGCCTCCAACGTCCCCCGAACAACAAGATGCAGGGTCCTTCAGAGGTTTGCAGCTGTACATACGCCATCCTGTCGACCTCCTCTATCCACTTCACACAAGCAGAAATGGCTCCAGTGGGCCAAACATTACATAAAGACTGATTTCAAAACTGTTTTGTTCACGGATGAGTGCCGTGCAGCGCTCGATGGTCCAGATGGATGGAGTGGAGGATGGCTGGTTGATGGACACCCCACGCAAACACGGCTACAGCGCCAACAAGGAGGAGGTGGAGTAATGTTTTGGGCTGGAATCATAGGGAGAGAGATTGTCGGCCCCTTTAGGATCCCTGAAGGCGCTAAAGATGAACTCCATAATGTATGTGGATTTTCTCAAACAGCACTTCCTGCCATGGTTCAAGAAGAAGAACCGTGTATTTCACAGCAAGATCATTTTTTTGCATGATAATGCACCATCTCATGCTGCACATAAAACATCTGCATCTCTGGCTGATATGGGCATAAAAGGGGACAAACTTATGGTGTGACCCCCATGCTCCCCTGACCTCTACCCCATTCAGAACCTTTGGAGCATCATTAAAAGGAGTGTCTATGATGGCGGGAGGCAGTTCACATCTAAGCAACAGCTCTGGGAGGGTATTCTGTCCTCATGCAAAACAATTGAAGCAGAAACCATCCAAAACCTGACAAATTCAATGGACGAGAGAGTTCAGAAGCTCCTTTCGAACAAGGGGTCCTATGTGAAAATGTAACATCACCTAGAATAAAGTTTTGAGTTGAAAACTGTTTGATTTCAGTTTCTAACAACCTGCTAATGCTTATAATTTCAAAAATGACCATTTTTTTGGTCTTTATTAAAATGAAAAGGTTGATCGAAAAGTTTGGGGGATCTAAGAGTGTGGCAACCCAGTAGTCATGATTACTTCGAATTCTGACAATATGAGGGTCATGCTGCAGGTAGTGCAGCAAGAAGGCACTTATGTGTCTTGCGCATCTCGGAGCCCCAAAATTATTTTCCGGGCTAGATGCAGCTAAAAATTATTATTCATTTTAAATCTGGTGAAGCTTTAGTATAGATGGCCTAATAGGATCAGTGCTGCACACTGCTACAAAGCCCAAATTATTTTCCAGTCAAGATACAGATAAACATGATTAGTAATTTTAAATCTGGTGGAGCTTATTATAGATGGCCTAATAGAATCAGTGCTGCACACTGCTACAAAGCCCAAATTATTTTCCAGCCAAGATACAGATAAACATGATTAGTAATTTGAAAGCTTAAAACGGTTGGTAGGGTGATTTTAACCAATCATCAAGCTTTTACTCTCCCCAGGATGACACAGGGGTAGAAAAGTCATTTCGGATCCATGATTTGTTCATCTTTATGAACGTGAGTCTGTCTACATTATCAGTGGAGAGCCGCGTGCGCTTATCTGTCAGCACACCACCAGCAGCGCTGAACACACGTTCAGACAGAACGCTGGCTGCGGGGCATGACAAGATCTCCAAGGCGTAAGTGGCTAGCTCCGGCCATTTATCCAGATTGGAAGCCCAAAAAGAGCAAGGGTCCAGTGACACAGTCATGGCTTCAATGTTTACTTGGAGATACTCCTGTACCATCGTCTCTAGGCGTTGACAATGTGTCAGACTTCTTGTCTCCTGTGGCCTTGCAAAGGATGGGCTAAAAAAGTGGTGAAATGATTCCGCAAAATTGATGTTACCAGCAGATACTGTGGTTCTGTTACGGTTTGAGTGCTGAACACTTGACGGTCCCACGGTTGGCAAGTTGGAACTGTGAGATTCACTACGTGCACCACTGGTATTTTGTGGAAAAGCACATGTAAGATTCTGCAACAGTCTCTGCTGATACTCCTGCATGCGTGCATCCCTTTCTATGGCAGGAATAATTTCTGCAAATTTACTTTTGTACCGGGGATCTAACAGTGTGGCAACCCAGTAGTCAGGATTATTTCTAATTCTCACAATTCGAGGGTCATGTTGCAGGTAGTGCAGCAAGAAGGCACTCATGTGTGTTGCGCATCCAGGAGCACCAAGTCCCTGTTGTGTTGGTGGCGAGGTAACAATCATGCTTCCTTCCTCTGTCCTCTCCCCCCAACCTCGCACAACAGAAATGTGATCAAGGTCTCCCTCATCTGATGAGTCTTCCACCAGTTCGTCCTCCACTTCTTCCTGGGCTCCTGCACCTTCCTCACTAGTTTGGCTGCTACCATGCGCCCTGGTAAAACCATCTCCCCCACCCTCACATGCCTGCCGCCTTGGTGCTGCCGACCGTCTGGACCTTGCAGATGTTAGCCCTTCCGCATACAACTCCTCCTCCTCTACTTCCTCCACCTCCTCTTGTGCCACCACCTGACTCCGAATTCTGTTTAACATGTGCTCCAGCATGTAAATCACCGGAATAGTCATGCTGATAATGGCATCGTCAGCACTAAACATCTTCGTCGCCATTTCAAAACTGTGCAGAAGGGTGCATAGGTCCCTGATCTGAGACCACTCCTCCAGCGTGATTTGCCCCACCTCTGGATCTCGTTGGCCCAGGCTATACGTCAGAACGTATTGCACCAGGGCTTGTCAGTGCTGCCACAGTCGCTGCAACATGTGCAGAGTTGAATTCCACCGGGTAGGCACATCGCATTTTAGCCGGTGAAGTGGCAGGCCCAACGACTTCTGTAGAGATGTAAGTCGCTGAGCTGCGGGATGCGAACGGCGGAAGTGAGCACACAGCGACCGTGCCCTCTGCAGAAGGCCATCTAGTCTGGGATAGTGGGCTAAAAATTGCTGGACAACCAGGTTCAACACGTGAGCCATACAAGGCACATGTGTGACATTGCCCCGGCGAAGGGCCGCACCCAGGTTTGCAGCATTGTCGCACACGGCCTTCCCTGGTTTCAGGTCCAGTGGAGACAACCATTCATGAAATTGGTTCTCCAGAGCTGACCACAACTCCTCAGCTGTGTGACTCACATTTCCCAGACATTTCAATGTAAAAACCGCCTGATGACGTTGAGCCCTACTGCCAGCATAGTAAGGAGGTGTGCAGGATCCCTTCTGCGCAGTTAGAAAGCTTGTGGCATGACCAGACAGGCTTTGGGTGCAGGTGGAAGACCGAGAGGAGGTTGAGGAGGCAGAAGCAGTGGAGGAACTTTGACATAAAGAGGATTGACGCACAACTCGTGGGGACGGCAAGACTTGGACAGCAGCCCCTTGTCCTGCTGTCACCATAGTTACCCAGTGCCCAGTCAGCGACATGTAACGCCCCTGTACATGCCTACTCGTCCAAGTGTCTGTGGTGAAATGCACCCTGTCACACACAGAGTTTCTCAAAGAAGCGGTGATGTTGTGAGCGACATGCTGGTGGAGCGCAGGCACACCTTTCTTTGAGAAGTAGTGCCGACTGGGCATCTGGTACTGGGGCACTGCGACGGACATAAGGTCTCGAAAATCCTCTGTGTCCACCAGGCGGAAAGGCAGCATTTCTGTAGCCAAGAGCTTGCAGAGGGTGAAATTCAACCTCTTAGCTTTCTCATGGCTAGGAGGAAATGGTCTTTTACTTGTCCACATCTGAGGGACCGAGGGCTGGCTATTGTGCTTAGACGGGGTTGATAAGGGTGTCCCCGGCAAACTGCCGGTCTGTGAGGAAGATGCAGGCGGACATGTTAGGTTGCCTTGATCCAAAGGTGGTGCTATCAATGTCGGACAGCGCTCAACACCAGCTGGTGTTACCACCTCCAAAGAAAATGATGACCTGCCAATCACGCTGGCTGTTGCGGGTAAAGAGGTGGCAGGTCTGCGCCCCAAAACAGGTGTGACTGCTGTCCCCCCAGTCACAGAGGATGAAGAGGCCGCGGATGCACAAGACATGGCAGACGGTGGTTGGCCCGGCCGGCTAGGCCGCATTGTAGCACACTGAGCTTCCCACTGCAACTTATGCTTCATGTCCATGTGCCAGTTCATGCATGAAGTACTCAAACTATGTATTTTTTGGCCTCTACTTAGCTTTTGCTGACAAATGTTACAGATAACACGAGTTGGGTCATCTTTATCGATCTGAAAAAATGCCCAGGCTATGCAAGGCTTAGCACCCATGCGACCTGAAGAGCCACCACGACTTGTGGTGAGAGGCAGAGATGTGTTTGAGGATGCAGTTGTTGACGTGCTTCCAGTACTACGTCTCTGTCCAGGAAGGCGCAACCTGACCTCGTCGTCACTAGCATCTTTCTGACCTCATCTTGCTGACCTCATCTCTTGGCTGACTGTGGGTTGACAGTAAGTGGGATCTCCAACCTCATCATCATCTCCCTGTGCGTTATCACACCCGTCGTCCTCAGAGCCAACCTGTTCCTGCCCTGACAAAAAACTAAAGTTGTCGCTCCAATCAGGTATTTGAGTCTTATCATCGTCTTCCTCATTGTCTCCACCAACAGGAGTTACAGTTTGGGAATGAGGGTCTACATTATGGTCAGAACCTTCTGCGTCTGGTCCTGGATCCGACTCATAAAGATTCTGGGCATCAGTGCAGATCATTTCCTCGTCTGGATTCACAGAAGCGCTGGAGTCGACCTCTGATTCCCAGGCTATAGTATGAGTAAACAGCTCTGCAGACTCAACCATCTGTTCTACCTCATACTCAGACGGGCAGCTGGAGATTTGGGAGCTGTGAGGAAGCAAGTGCGATTGGGGTGACACCTTTGAGGACTGGAGTATTTGTGATGTTGAAGTTGATGTGGAGGAGAGCCCACTTAAAGGAGCACTTGATAACCGTTGAAGCACCTGCTGTTTTTGTGCCTCATCTGGAATTTGTAGCGATTGGCGTGGCCGTAAGAAAGGGATCTTATCACATTGTCCGCTAAAAGAAGTAGATATTTTAGTTTGGCTGGAAGATGGTCTTTCTTCTGCAGATGTTACTGTTGCTTTAACACCTACCCCACGGACACAACCTTTTTTCCCCTTCCCAACACGCCTATTCCTCTTTCCACCAGCAGCAGGCCTTTTTCCACTCATTTTGGTGGTTAACTAATTCACAACTCTGGAGTTGTTTGCACAAAAAAACAATGGATGGGAACCGAGCAGAGCTGAGTGGCCAAACTGTGGTATTAGGCCAAAACTATTGGCTGGGTTAGATGCAGAAAAAAATTATATTCAATTTGCAACCTGATGGAGGTCAGTATAGATGGACTAATAGAACAAGTCCCACACACAGCTAGAAGCCCAAATATTTTTTCAGAGCTAGATGCAGAAAAAATTTTTATTCAGTTTGCAACCTGATGGAGGTCTGTATAGATGGATTAATAGAACAAGTCCCACACACAGCTACAAGCCCAATATTTTTTCAGAGGTAGATGCAGAAAAAAAATATATTCAGTTTGCAACCTGATGGAGGTCAGTATAGATGGACTAATAGAGAAAGTCCCACACACTGCTAGAAGGCCAAATATTTTTTCAGAGCTAGATGCAGACAAAAAATTATTTTGAATTTGCAACCTGATGGAGGTCAGTATAGGTGGACTAATAGAACAAGTCCCACACACTGCTAGAAGGCCAAATATTTTTTCAGAGCTAGATGCAGAAAAAAATTATATTCAGTTTGCAACCTGATGGAGGTCTGTATAGATGGATTAATAGAACAAGTCCCACACACAGCTAGAAGCCCAAATATTTTTTCAGAGGTAGATGCAGATAAAAATTATTTTTAATTTGCAACCTGATGGAGGTCAGTATAGATGGACTAATAGAGAAAGTCCCACACACTGCTAGAAGGCCAAATATTTTTTCAGAGCTAGATGCAGATAAAAATTATTTTTAATTTGCAACCTGATGGAGGTCAGTATAGATGGACTAATAGAGAAAGTCCCACACACTGCTAGAAGGCCAAATATTTTTTCAGAGCTAGATGCAGATAAAAATTATATTCAATTTACAACCTGATGGAGGTCAGTATAGATGGACTAATAGAGAAAGTCCCACACACTGCTAGAAGGCCAAATATTTTTTCAGAGCTAGATGCAGATAAAAATTATATTCAATTTGCAACCTGATGGAGGTCAGTATAGATGGACTAATAGAACAAGTCCCACACACAGCTAGAAGCCCAAATATTTTTTCAGAGGTACTGTAGATGCAGATAAAAATTATTTTTAATTTGCAACCTGATGGAGGTCAGTATAGATGGACTAATAGAGAAAGTCCCACACACTGCTAGAAGGCCAAATATTTTTTCAGAGCTAGATGCAGATAAAAATTATATTCAATTTGCAACCTGATGGAGGTCAGTATAGATGGACTAATAGAGAAAGTCCCACACACTGCTAGAAGGCCAAATATTTTTTCAGAGCTAGATGCAGAAAAAAATTATATTCAGTTTGCAACCTGATGGAGGTCAGTATAGATGGACTAATAGAGAAAGTCCCACACACTGCTAGAAGGCCACATATTTTTTCAGAGGTAGATGCAGATAAAAATTATATTCAATTTGCAACCTGATGGAGGTCAGTATAGATGGACTAATAGAACAAGTCCCACACACAGCTAGAAGCCCAAATATTTTTTCAGAGGTACTGTAGATGCAGATAAAAATTATTTTTAATTTGCAACCTGATGGAGGTCAGTATAGATGGACTAATAGAGAAAGTCCCACACACTGCTAGAAGGCCAAATATTTTTTCAGAGCTAGATGCAGAAAAAAATTATATTCAGTTTGCAACCTGATGGAGGTCAGTATAGATGGACTAATAGAGAAAGTCCCACACACTGCTAGAAGGCCACATATTTTTTCAGAGGTAGATGCAGATAAAAATTATATTCAATTTGCAACCTGATGGAGGTCAGTATAGATGGACTAATAGAACAAGTCCCACACACAGCTAGAAGCCCAAATATTTTTTCAGAGGTACTGTAGATGCAGATAAAAATTATTTTTAATTTGCAACCTGATGGAGGTCAGTATAGATGGACTAATAGAGAAAGTCCCACACACTGCTAGAAGGCCAAATATTTTTTCAGAGCTAGATGCAGAAAAAAATTATATTCAGTTTGCAACCTGATGGAGGTCAGTATAGATGGACTAATAGAGAAAGTCCCACACACTGCTAGAAGGCCAAATATTTTTTCAGAGCTAGATGCAGATAAAAATTATATTCAATTTGCAACCTGATGGAGGTCAGTATAGATGGACTAATAGAACAAGTCCCACACACAGCTAGAAGCCCAAATATTTTTTCAGAGGTACTGTAGATGCAGATAAAAATTATTTTTAATTTGCAACCTGATGGAGGTCAGTATAGATGGACTAATAGAGAAAGTCCCACACACTGCTAGAAGGCCAAATATTTTTTCAGAGCTAGATGCAGATAAAAATTATATTCAATTTGCAACCTGATGGAGGTCAGTATAGATGGACTAATAGAGAAAGTCCCACACACTGCTAGAAGGCCAAATATTTTTTCAGAGCTAGATGCAGAAAAAAATTATATTCAGTTTGCAACCTGATGGAGGTCAGTATAGATGGACTAATAGAGAAAGTCCCACACACTGCTAGAAGGCCACATATTTTTTCAGAGGTAGATGCAGAAATAAATATATTCAGTTTGCAACCTGATGGAGGTCTGTATAGATGGATTAATAGAACAAGTCCCACACACAGCTAGAAGCCCAATATTTTTTCAGAGGTAGATGCAGAAAAAAATATATTCAGTTTGCAACCTGATGGAGGTCAGTATAGATGGACTAATACAACAAGTCCCACACACAGCTAGAAGCCCAATATTTTTTCAGAGGTAGATGCAGAAAAAAATATATTCAGTTTGCAACCTGATGGAGGTCTGTATAGATGGATTAATAGAACAAGTCCCACACACAGCTAGAAGCCCAATATTTTTTCAGAGGTAGATGCAGAAAAAAATATATTCAGTTTGCAACCTGATGGAGGTCAGTATAGATGGACTAATACAACAAGTCCCACACACAGCTAGAAGCCCAATATTTTTTCAGAGGTAGATGCAGAAAAAAATATATTCAGTTTGCAACCTGATGGAGGTCTGTATAGATGGATTAATAGAACAAGTCCCACACACAGCTAGAAGCCCAATATTTTTTCAGAGGTAGATGCAGAAAAAAATATATTCAGTTTGCAACCTGATGGAGGTCAGTATAGATGGACTAACACAACAAGTCCCACACACAGCTAGAAGCCCAATATTTTTTCAGAGCTAGATGCAGAAAAAAATTATATTCAATTTGCAACCTGATGGAGGTCAGTATAGATGGACTAATAGAATGATGCTATGCCCAAAAGATTTTACTTCACTAGGTGCAGTAAAAAAATTGGTATTCTATACACAGGTGGTATATCTTGCAACACAGATAGGCTACTCCACTGACTAACACACTCTGCAATAGGCCAAAAAGGATTAGCTTTGCTAGATTCAGCCAAATGCTGTGAAAAAAACTTGCACAGCACTGGCACAGACCTGCCTGGCAAAAACTGATAGGAACTGATGTAACCTAGTCCTGAAAAGGACTGCAATTACAATTAGTCTTTACTCCCACAATCTATCTATTTAAGAGCACAGACCTGCCTGATAAAAGTCGTAGGAAATGCTGTAACCTAGTCCTTAAAAGGACTGCAATCACAACTATTCCCTACTCCCAAGCTATCTGTAGATTTGTGTGAAAATTGGCTTGAAATTAACAAGGTATAGCGCACACAGCAACAGCGGTGCCGTCTAACACGCAGCTGCAGCAGTGAGAAAATGGTGGCGACAGGGAAAATGGCTTGGTCTTATAGGGCAAGGACATGTGACATACACTGCCAATGACACATGCCCTTGCTTGTGTGAAAAAAAGCACTTCGCTCCGTGTGTGCACTGCTGATAGGCTGACAGATTGCACCTCCCCACTGTAAATGCGGGAAAGAGAAAAAAAAAATGGAGATCTTCATTATTCCTGCAGAGATCCATCCCCTGCCCCTCCCCCCACCCCGCTGTACACTCAAACTGCGTATTAACATTAATTTTCATCATTACTGAGAAAAAATCCAGTTATGATTTTGGTGTACGAACAGTTATTGAACATAACCTCGAACAGCCGAATTTTTCTCAAATCGTTCGTGTTCGCCGAATGGCTCGAACACCGCCCAAAACAGCTCAAATTTGAGATTGGCGAACAGTTCGAGTCGAACAACGCTCATCTCTAGATAGGACGCTGTTGTTCTGAGGGACAGTTTTAGCTACCTATTTGCTCTATTCTGCTAGTGCTAGTGCATAGTTCTCTGTGCTGTTCACCGCTGTCTGCAAGGTCTCTGTGTGTGAGTGCAGCTCACGCTGTAGTGTGTGCTTCAGCCAAGTCTGGTTGTAGTGCGCTCAGCGTGCGTCACTGCCTCATACATTGTCCTTTTTTGCTAATTGATCATTTTTCCTGATTTCTCCTATTAGTGTGGTGGTTCCATCCGTATTCAGCTAAATTGGTTCCATACACAGTATATAGGAGTAGATAGAGAATTTTTTTTTTGTCTTGCAGCGCTAGTGCACAGTGCTCTGCATCTGCACTGTTCACGCCTGTCTGCAAGGTCTCTGTGTGTGAGTGCAGCGTCACTGCCTCATACATTGTCCTTTTTTGCTAATTGATGATTTTTCCTGATTTCTCCTATTAGTGTTGTGGTTCAATCCGTATTCAGCTACATTGGTTCCAAACACACTATATAGGAGTAAATAGAGGAGCCTTTCTGCAGCATTGTGCCCTGCAGCCCCAGCCAGATTAGTATTAGCCTATTTTTTGTAGCCTCATCTATTGCATTGTAGGTTACCTTCCTGCATTGTAATAGCTACAAAAAGTTTGTGATATTATCGGTATTACATCTTTGGGCACATCCAGTGTCTTTTTGTGACAAAAAAAAACTAAATAAAGTTCACCAAACACTCCACTTTACAGTTGTGTAGGCCACATTAGCTCATATTAAAGTCTAGTCCACACTTTATAAAATTAGTGTTTCTTATACCTGTTAGCAGCTGTTCAGGAATAAGCACACTAAGCCCTTAGTACTTTTCTGCCTATCTTTATCAGTCTACCAAGATGAAGAAGGCAGGGAGTAAGGCATGTGGTCGTGGTCGTGGTCGTGGAGTTTCTGCAGGGAGAGGACGTGAGGATTCTGTGCCTGCAGGGAGAGGACGTGGGGATTCTGTGCCTGCTGCGAGCACCAGTGACTCAGCATCCCCCAGTTTTACCAGGGAACAGTCCTTTATGCGCAGCTTTGTAGGAGCTAGCCGTACCCCACTGCTGCGGAAGGACCAAATTGAAGCCGTTGTCGGATGGATGGCAGCTAACGCATCGACTTCAATTAGTTCCAGATCCTCTCAGGTCCTGAGCACTGAAGAGCACCCATCTGTCTCTTCACCACCTGCCAAGTTGCCCAGGCAGTCAGAGAGCCCTGGACAGGAGCCATCTCTACTTCTGTTCTCTGAATCTCTTGGCTTGGAAAGAGCGGGCCAGCCAAGCAGAATTCGAGAATTTGAAGAAGAGGTAGTATGCAGTGATGCGCAACCGTTTTGTCTCTCTGAATCTGAAGAGGCGGGTGGGCCAGTGCCTATGGTCAGCAGCACACCTCAGTACTTATCTGATGATGAGACTCAGGTGCCACTTTCTGGTGCGTACTGTGCTGTCGAGACTACCCAGGAGAAGCAGTTGTTTGAAGAGGGTGGTGTAGATGATGAGGTCCTTGACCCATCATGGCGTGAGGGACAGGAAGGTGGTGGGAGCAGCTCTGATGAAGAGATTCCCCGAACGGCCCAAAAAGGAGGGAGAGGGAGGGGGCAGACTTGGTTGCCTGTAGCCTCCACTTCGGCAACCATTAGGAGCATGGCTCTTCCAAAATCCAAAGCTGGCTCTCCCAAGACTTGCAGTGCCTGGTCCTTTTTTGACACAGTTGCAGATGACATTTGCTTTGTCAAATGCAAGCTGTGTAATCAGAAGGTGAAAAGAGGGAAAAGTGTCAGCAACCTCAATACTACAAATATGTGGAAACATGTGCGGACCAAGCACGTGGTGAAGTTGCAAAAACACACTGAAGACCTAGGCCAACCTACAGCGCCACCTACCACCTCTTCAGCTCGTGTTGTAGCCTTTTCCTCCAGCTCACACACAGCTGGTTCGGCTTCCTCACAGGATCGCCATGGAAGAACCTCTGGCACTGTTGTACAGAGACACAGTGTAATTCCACCCACAGCACCACTTTCCCTGTCATCCTCACACTCCAAGGCCAGTCTACAGCCATCGTTAGTACAGGCATGGGAGAAAAGGCGCCCGTACTCGGCAAACCACTCCCGAGCACAGGCTCTGAATGCTGGCATTGCAAAACTACTGGCCCTTGAAATGCTATCATTCAGGCTGGTGGAGACTGACATCTTCCGTAACTTTATGGCATTGGCAGTCCCACAATATAACGTGCCCAGCTGCTTTTATTTCAGCAGGCAAGCCGTCGCTGCCCTGCAACAGCATGTGGAGGGAAAAATTAAACATGCGCTACTAAACGCTGTCAGTAGCAAGGTCCACCTGACCACCGATGCGTGGACCAGTAAGCATGGACAGGGACGATACCTTTCCCTCACTGCCCATTGGGTAAATGTTGTGGAGCCGGGTACAGATCTTAAGAGTGGCGCTGTACGTGTTCTGCCAACTCCAAGGATTGCAGGAATCCAGTCTGTACACATTGACTCCTCCTCATACTTCAGTTCCTCTGAATCAGCGCTGCAGGAACCGTCACGGTCTACTTCCACATCGACCCGTGAACGGTTACCTGTTATGATGACCGATATGAGCACAGCCGTGGCCAAACGTCAACAGTCCGTATTAAAATTAATTTCTTTGGGGAATCGAAGCCACACAGCGCAGGAGCTCTGGAATGCCATCAAGCAGCAGAGCAACGTGTGGTTTGTGCCAGCGAATCTCCAGCCAGGCATGGTAGTGTGTGACAATGGCTGAAATCTGGTGGCAGCTCTGGGCCTAGGCAACCTCACTCACATCCCATGTCTGGCACATTTGCTCAACTTGGTCGTGCAGTTTTGTGAGGGACTATCTGGATCTTGATGCACTGCTTCACAAGGTCCGCATAGAGTGCGCTCACTTGCGGCGTTCCAGCAACGCAAGATCGCGCATTGCAGCTCTGCAGCGCCGATTACGTCTTCCGGAACATCGCATCATATGTGACCTACCCACCAGGTGGAATTCAACGTTACATATGTTGGAGAGGTTGTGTGAGCAGCAGACAGCAGTAATGGAGTACCAGCTGCAGCAGGCGCAAACAAGTTGCAGTGCGCGCCGTTCACACTTCACTACCACTGAGTGGGCCTCTATGAAGGACATCTGCCACGTTTTGCGTGCCTTCGATTATTCCACGCGGATGGCGAGTGCAGATAATGCACTAGTCAGCATGACTATTCCCCTTATCTGCCTGCTTGAAAAAACACTGCAAGCACTAAGGGATGAGGTTTTGGAAGAGGTGGAGGATGAGGAGTCACAAATGCCATCTGCTTCTATACAGTCTGCGTAACGTGGTTCCTCACAAAGGCCTAGGCAGGGGACACTTTGTGAGGAGGATGAGGAGGAGTCAATGGAGGAGGAAGACATCTGTCCAGAGGAGGGAGGTACACAATGCTCTAGTAGTCAGTATCTAGCGGGAGGGTGGGGTGACGCAGGGCAGGCAGAGATCACGTCTCAAGCAGGGGACAGTGTTTCTTGGCCAGTTGGCAGTCTGCAGCACATGGTTGATTTCATGCTGCAGTGCCTGAGAAACGACCGCCTCATCGGCCACATTCTCAACACGGCTGATTATTGGGTGTCCACCCTCCTAGATCCTCGCTACCGGGATAACTTACAAAGCCTCATAACACCGTTGAACCGGGAGTGTAAAATGCGGGAGTACCAAGACGCACTGGTGCATTCCATCATGTTCTCCATTCCAACCGAGAGCAGTGCTGCTAGTGCTTTACAAAGCAGCTCAGTGCGTCGAGGCAGTGGAGGAAGCTCTGCACAAAGAGGGAGCAGAAGCAGTGCCTCAGCACAAGGCAAGACCAGTATGGCCCAAATGTGGCAAAGTTTTGTGTCCCTGCCGCCACAAATGTCTACGCCATCACAGACGACTCCAGTCAGCAGGAGGCAACGTTTCCGTCAGATGGTGACAGACTACATGGCTTGCCCTCTCAGTGTACTCCCAGACGGCTCTTCCCCCTTCAAGTTTTGGGTCTCTAAGCTGGATACATGGCCAGAGCTTAGCCAGCATGCATTGGAGGTGCTGGCTTGCCCTGCTGCTAGTGTATTATTGGAACGCGTCTTTAATGCCGCAGGTGGTGTACTAACAGACCATCACATGCGCCTATCCTCCGATAACGTTGACCGGCTTACTTTTCTGAAAATGAACAAGGCCTGGATCTCGCATTAATTTGCCAGTCCTCTTCCAGAATAAATAATTGGTTGGCAACAGTATCCAGGTCTCCTGTTGTGTTCATGTTTCTAACACCTGAACTGTAATCCCTGAGCTCCAACACCGCCAGTTGCTGCTGAGAAGTGCCGTCTGCACAGTCAACGCTTGCTCCAGTGTTATTGGGGTTCAGTAACGTCAGCTGATCCCCAGCTGTGTGTCCGTCAAAATCTCCTGCTCTGTCCACATCCACTGTACTACTAATTTAAAACTTGCTCCTATTACACCTCTGGCTCCTCTGTTTTTAGTATTTACCCTGGGCTACAACACCGCTAGTTGCTGCTCAGAAGTGCCGTCTGCACAGTCAACGATTGCTGCCGTGTTATTGGGGTTCAGTAACGTCAGCTGTTCCCCTGCTGTGCGTACGGCAATTTCTCCTGCTCTGTCCACATTCACACTACTACAGATTTTAAAGTTGCTCCAATTACACCTCTGGCTCCTCTGTTTTCAGTATTATCCCTGAGCTCCAACACTGCCAGTTGGCGCTCAGAAGTGCCGTCTGCACAGTCAACACTTGCTGCCGTGTTATTGGGGTTCAGTAACGTCAGCTGTTCCCCTGCTGTGCGTACGGCAATTTCTCCTGCTCTGTCCACATTCACACTACTACAGATTTTAAAGTTGCTCCAATTACACCTCTGGCTCCTCTGTTTTCAGTATTATCCCTGAGCTCCAACACCGCCAGTTGGCGCTCAGAAGTGCCATCTGCACAGTCAACACTTGCTGCCGTGTTATTGGGGTTCAGTAACGTCAGCTGTTCCCCTGCTGTGCGTACGGCAATTTCTCCTGCTCTGTCCACATTCACACTACTAGTCTACTACTGAATTTAAAGTTGCTCCAATTAGGCCTCTGGCGCCACTCTGCTTTTAGTATTTACCCTGGGTTCCAGCACCGCCAGCTGTTTCCCAGCAGTGTCTTTGCACGGGTACTCCCTCCTGCCCAGCCTGGTTCCAGCATGCCAGCTGTTTCCGGGTAGTGTCAACGACACTTTGCCTCCAATGCGTTGTCCTGTCGTGTTGCAGCCGGGTTAGCCGACTCTATGGTGCCTGCAGTTTAGGTGACTCCTATGTGGGCTGCGGGATCTGGCAATGAAGGCTGGTTCCATAGTGCCAATAGGACAAGCACCCCCTGTAGGACTGTGGGTTTCGGTAACTGCGGCCGGCTCGCGGCCTTGCAACTTTTGTTTTCATGGGTACCTTCTGTTACCCATCTGAGTTCCAGTACCGTCAGCTGGTTCTCGGCAGTGCCTTTGGCTTAGGTGCCTCCTTCTCGGTATCCAAGTTCCACCAACGTCTGCTGGTCCTTGGTAATGCTTTCTGGCACAGGTACCTCCTGCTTAGTAACCGGGTTCCAGTACTGTCAGCTGGTCCTCGGTAGTTCCATTGGCTCTTGTACCTTCTGCTACCCATCCAGGTTCCAGTACCGTCAGCTGGTTCTTGGCAGTGTCTTTGGCACGGGTACTCCCTCCTGCCCAGCCTGGTTCCAGCACGCCAGCTGTTTCTGGGTAGTGTCAACGACACTTTGCCTCCAATGCGTTGGCCTGTCGTGTTGCGGTCGGGTTAGCCGACTCTATGGTGCCTGCAGTTTAGGTGACTCCTATGTGGGCTGCGGGATCTGGCAATGAAGGCTGGTTCCATAGTGCCAATAGGATAAGCACTCCCTGTAGGACTGTGGGTTTCGGTAACTACGGCCGGCTCGCGGCCTTGCAACTTTTATTTTCATGGGTACCTTCTGTTACCCAGCCGAGTTCCAGTACCGTCAGCTGGTTCTCGGCAGTGCCTTTGGCTTAGGTGCCTCCTTCTCGGTATCCAAGTTCCACCAACGTCTGCTGGTCCTTGGTAGTGCTTTCTGGCACAGGTACTTCCTGCTTAGTAACCGAGTTCCCGTACCATCAGCTGGTTCTCGGTAGTTCCATTGGCTCTTGTACCTTCTGCTACCCATCCGGGTTCCAGTACCGTCAGCTGGTTCTCGGCAGTTCCTCAGCCTTCTTGTACCTTCTGCTACATTTCCAAGTTCAAGCTTTTTGAAATGGTTCTTGGTAATCACGCTGGATCTCCCTGACGAGGACCCTGAAGACCACCCCGAAGAAGATGAGGACCCCGAAGACGAGGACCCCGAAGACGAGGACCCTGAAGACGAGGACCCTGAAGACCACCCCGAAGAAGACGAGGACCCCGAAGACGACGACCCTGAAGACGAGGACCCTGAAGACCACCCCAAAGAAGACGAGGACCCCGAAGACGAGGACCCTGAAGACCACCTCGAAGAAGACTAGGACCCCAAAGACGACGACCCTGAAGACGAGGACCCTGAAGACCACCCCGAAGAAGACGAGGACCCCAAAGACGACGACCCTGAAGACGAGGACCCTTAAGACCACCCCGAAGAAGACGAGGACCCCGAAGACGACGACCCTGAAGACGAGGACCCTGAAGACCACCCCGAAGAAGACGAGGACCCCGAAGACGACGACCCTGAAGACCACCCCGAAGAGGACCAAGAAGATGACCCTGAAGAAGATGACCAAGAGGACAAAGAACAAGAAGACAACCACCAAGATACAGAAGAACAAGAGACAGAAAACCAAGAAGCAGAAGTACAAGAAACTGCAGAACAAAAAGTGGAAGAACATTAAGCATAAGACTAAAAATCAGAGCAAAAGATATTATCTAAATTATAAGCAGAAGAAGACTAAGCAGTGTATGGGGGTGAGTCCGTTCCTCCTCGTGGTGCCCCTGGAAAAGACCTGCTGCTGCAGGCCAAACTGAACGTGGACAAATCCTGTTGTAAATCTTTTGTGACGGGCAGAATGAAAGGAGTAATGTTCAAACTTTTATAGATAACATCTACAGGAATGCCTGTCACAAATAAGAATATGATGAAGAAGAAGAATATGAAGAAGATGAAGAAGTAGAATATGAAGAAGAATAATAGTTGAATAAGAAGAATATGAAGAATGTAAAAAAAAAGAATAATACGAAGAAGGTGAAGAAGAAGAAGATGAAGAAGGTGAAGAAGAAGTTGATGAAAAAGATGCTGATGCTGAGGATGATGAAGGAGAAAGTGTGGGAGAAGTAAAAAAGAAGGTGAAGAGCATGGAAGTTGTGAAACATAAATATCTGACAAAATATAAAAAAACTTAACATAGTCAATATTTCCGTAACTCAGAACGTCTTAAAAAATATATTAATTCCTGCTATTCCATTTGATTGGGCTAAACCTCTATGCCTTTATTGTCTCCCCCACCTCCCCCAATACATTCTACATTATTCTTAGTTGTTTTCCTTCATGTAGAATTAACCTACAAGGAAAGAAAGGGTTTATTTTCATTCTGATATTTGCGTCCCATTGACTTGCATTGGTTTCCGTTATCGGAATCGGCGATATCCGATATTTTTGGGGTATCGGTCCGATACAATCCGATCCGATATTTCTCGATATCGGAAGGTATCGCTCAACACTAGTCATCACCTATTTCTGTGATTGCAATTGATAACACTCCCTTGAAATGTATTATTCACAAGGTTGCTGCATTTTCCCTCACTATCAATGGACTTCACCAAGAAATTTTGGACTGGGTTGTATTAAATAATTTAACCTCTCCGATCGTTCTAGGATTGCCTTGGTTAAAACTTCACAATCCTTTGCTGGACTGGTCTACTAATATGATAAAGTCTTGAAGTCCGAAGTGCTATGATAAATGTTGTAATGGTCGCATTGCGGCTGTGGAAAAAGGAGAATTACCTGTACCTGACTCTTCCCAAGAGTCGCTTGTTTAATCTGACTATCCCTGAAAGAAAGGCCTTGGAGGAGTACATACAGACTAGCCTGGCGGCTGGTCACATTAGACCTTCTAAGTCACCTGTGGCAGTTGGATTTTTCTTTGTTAAAAAAAAGGACGGGGGTTTACGTCCATGTCTGGATTTTCGTGAAATTAATAAACATCAATAAACCATATGGACCCAATTAGAATTCAACAACACCAATATTTAAAAGCAACAATCAACTACATGGCCTAAGTTAAAAATTGCCAAAAGTTTATTGAAAACATGTACAAGACGAAAATGCACAAAGTAAAAACAAGGCACACCACAGATGATAAATAGGTGGAGAACCTGGACCTGAATAATGTATGAAGTAACCACTATGTCAATCATGTGGCTCCAATAGGTAAATATACTACATCAAGTATATGAAATAATGAAACTTAATATGTTTGAGCAGCATTAAATGCATAAATATTCTGCAGTGTCAACATTTTTGCAAGCTACACACTTATTGCATGGTGAACATCCCCATTTTGAACCCTTAGAGCCAAAAATAAAACCAGTCCCAGGTCCCTTGTGATAACTGTGAACAAGATGATCATGAAGGTTTCTAGCTCTTCTGTATGCAATGGATGTTTTTTTATCAATAAATTGTGAAATAGTCTTGTCCAATGATAGAATTGACCAATGTTTCTGCATGATTGCATAAACATCCTTGCAATTGCAATTGGTCACATGACGGGAAGTACTGTGCCTCCTTCCGGCCGATCCCAGACACAGCGGTCGGCGTGCTTGCGATGTGCCATTGCGGGGGTGGTACGCTTCACAGGTACCCATACCCATGACAACTATGACGTAAGGTCAGGGTGTGCATAGGCTTTAATCAGCGCAGCTGCATATGACCATAAAATAGGATCCCATTGGACAGTATTCATTTAAATATCCATCCTTCCCAGCATTCCATCACCCCTGGACGAAGCATTTCCTGTGTGAAACGCACGTCGGGTGTGTGGTGGGTGCCTGGACCTCTGACCTACGCTCCTTGCTAAATATAGTTACTTTTTACTACTTCTTACTACTCTTATGGTTTTACTGGGCAGTTCATATAAGGTTGTTTCTTACACATATATGCAGCTCCACTTGAATATTGTTCACAGAATAGGTATTTATTCATACTTACCTATATATATGTTTATGTTTTGATGCAACCAAGCTGTGCATTTATATACTCATATTCATTATCTCCTTATATGTGTTTAGCCATTTGTGCATTTAATGCTGCTCAAACATATTAAGTTTCATAATTTCATATACTTGATGTTGTATATTTACCTATTGGAGCCACATGATTAACATAGTGGTTACTTCATACATTATTCAGGTCCAGGTTCTCCACCTATTTATCATCTGTGGTGTGCCTTGTTTTTACTTTGTGCATTTTCGTCTTGTACATGTTTTCAATAAAGTTTTGGCAATTTTTAACTTAGGCCATGTAGTTGACTGTTGCTTTTAAATATTGGTGTTGTTGTTTTCGTGAAATTAATAAGATTAATGTACGCAATTCCTACCCATTGCCGTTAATTCCTGATTTGTTTAACCAGTTAGTGGGGGCCAAGTGGTTCTCTTAAGATTTATCTCTGCCGGGCATACAATTTGTTACGAGTGAAGGAGGGTGATGAATGGAAAACTGCTTTTAACACTCCGGTAGGTCATTTTGAGAATCTGGTGATGCCTTTTGGTCTTACCAATGCACCTGCATTTTTTCAGAACCTTATTAATGACATCCTGAGACCTTTGATTGGTAAGAATGTGGTTGTGTATTTAGATGACATTTTGATTTATTCTCCAGATCTCGAGTCCCATTGGCAGAGTGTACATGAAGTTTTGCAGTTATTGAGTGATAATTCACTCTTTTGCTAAGCTGGTGAAATGTGAGTTCGCTGTGCAGAAAATTCATTTTTTGGGCTACATTGTCTATAGCGAGGGCTTTGAGATGGACCCGGTGAACGTTCAGGCTGTGCAGGAATGGGTTTTGCCAATTATTACAGGAAATTCACTAAGAATTTTTCTGTAATTGTTAAGCCTCTGACCGATCTTACCAGGAAAGGTGCGAATACGGTCCAGTGGACTACTGAGGCCATTGAAGCGTTTAAGTATCTCAAAGAGAGGTTCAGTTCTGCCCCTATCCTTATGCAGCCTGATGAGATCAAGCCTTTTTTTGGTCGAGGTCGATGCTTGATCAGTGGGGGTCGGAGCAGTTTTGTCTTAAGAGAACAGGGATGGAGTACATCCTTGTGCCTTCTTTTCGAAAAAATTTTCGGAAACCAAACTGAATTATGATGTTGGAAATTAAACTCGCGTTTGAACATTGGCGTCATTTTTTGGAAGGCGCTAGATTTCCTATTCAGGTTTTCACAGATCATAAGAATTTGATCTATCTGGATGCTGCCAAGCGCTTGAATGCCCGTCAAGCTAGGTGGGCACTTTTTTTTTCTCGGTTTCATTTTTCTGTTACCTATATCCCTGGTACTAAGAATGTTAAAGCCGATGCTTTATCTCGAAGCTTCTCTCCTACGGTCGGTGCCGAGGAGGGGGAGAGCATTTTACAGAAAGGAGTTGTGGTGGCGGCATTGGACTCCGTTTTGGAGAATGGAATTCTGAAAGCTCAAGATGATGCTCCATCTAACACTCCCCATGGGAGGTTGTTCGTGCCTAGAGCCTTTAGGAGAGATTTGTTTGTGGAGTGTCATGAGTCTTGGTTGGCAGGTCTTCCAGGAATTTCTGAGACTAAGAGACTTATCAGTCGCAGTTTTTGGTGGCCTGGATGGCAGAAAGAAGTCATCAAGTGGGTGCGTCAATGGACTGCGTGTGCTAGGTCAAAGGCTTCACATACTCCTGCTGCGGGGTTGCTTTGCCCTCTGGAGGTTCCTAGTGCGCCTTGGACGCATCTCACAATGGATTTTATTACTGATCGGCCTGTGTCCGAGGGTTTTACTGTCATCTGGGTGGTCGCGGACCGTTTTAGTAAGATGTGTGATTTGGTTCCATTCATTAAGCTGCCCTACGCATCCACTCGCTAAGGCGTTTGTTAAGGAGATTGTCAAGCTTCATGGCGTTTCCACGGATATTGTTTCTGATAGAGGACCTCAGTTTGTGGCTCGCTTTTGGCGTGCTTTTTGTGACAGGTTGGGAGTCCATTTGTCATTTTCGCCTGGGTATCATCCTGAGTCTAATGGACAGACTGAAAGAAAGAACCAGGATGTGTTGTTTTGTGGCAGACAATCAAGAGGTGTGGTCTGAGTTTCTGCCTCTCGCAGAATTTGCTCTCAACAATCATACATCCTCCTCTGCTGGGTGTTCTCCTTTTTTTGTTGTAGTGGGAGACATCACTCTTTTGGTTCGTTCTCCAAATTGGGGTCGGCGGTGCCAGAGGAGGAGAATTTGATTTGGAGAGAGTTTGGACTAATGTACATTGCAACCTTCAAGAGTCTAACAAGAAGTTCAAGAAGTATTTTGACAGGAAACGTAAGGAGGTTTTGTTTACTGTGGGTGACATGGTTTGGTTGTCCTCAAGGAACCTGCGGTTGAGGATTCCCTCTAAAAAACTGAATCCTAAGTTTGTGGGTCCATTTAAAGTGCTTCAGGTTGTTAACCCGTCTATGGTTAGGTTCGATGTCCCTACTTCCTGGAAGATTAATCCTGTGTTTCATGTTTCCTTGTTGAAAAAGGCTGATGTATCAGATAGGGATGCCACTGTCACAGTTCCTCCTGTGGTGGAAGACGGCGAATATGAAATTTCTCGTATCTTGAATTCTAGATGGCATAGAGGGAGATTACAGTATCTCGTCTCCTGGAAGGGTTTCGGTCCCGAAGATAACTCCTGGGTAAGGGCGGAAGATATCTCTGCTCCTAGGCTTGTTAGAGCTTTCCACAAGAGGTTTCCGGACAGGCCTGGGCCTGGAGGTTCCAGAGGATCCTCATAAAAGTGGGGGTACTGTTAGAATCCTCCTGTTTGTTTTTTCCATCTTGTGTTTTGTGGTCACGAGACCATCTGCCTTTATATTCCAGCTCCACCCTTTTGGCTTTGCTGGACTTCAATGTTGTTTGACTGTTTTACTAGCCAGGTGCTTCTGTGCCTATGTCTGTCAGTTCGCTTGGTCCTTCGAGAGCTCTAGTACCTTTTTGTCAGTTTATCGTTTTGTGTTCTGCAACAATCTTCTCTCTTCAGGAGGTGTCCCATTTTTGTTCCAGTCCTTAGTTCTTTTAGGGACTCCTTCCTTTATGCTATAGGTCTTCGTTCAGACTAGCCGAGGACTAAGGTGGGTCTGTTCTCAAGGAACAGGCAGCCCGCTACATCGTAGGGATTCAGCTTAGTCTTACTGTATGTATAGCTTTCCCCTTTCTTTCCTTAGTTCTTGTTGCAGATCATAACAGCATCAGCCAGAAAGCATTGGTACTGAGATGTGGTCTGTGGTCTCCACCTGCAGAACCCCTCCTTTATTGAGGGTATCTTGATAATTGCCAATAATTTCCATCTATTGTCTATTCTATTTGCCCAACAGGATGTGAAATTGATTGTCAATCAGTGTTGCTTCCTAAGTGGACAGTTTGATTTCACAGAAGTTTGATTCACTTGGAGTTATATTCCATTGTTTAAGTGTTCCCTTTATTTTTTGAGCAGTGTATTTTAGAAAAGAGATTAGATTCTGACATTAATAGGCAGACATTTTATGATTCAAATAAATATTAGTTTCAGACCACCCCTTTAATGCCCTAACACCCATTACGTTAACTCAAGCTCAACCTGACAATTTTGGCAAGAATACATGACTATGTTATAGCTATGAGATTAAGGAGAAAGACCAGCAGCACTGTCCTATTAACCCCTTTACCCCCAAAGGTGGTTTGCACATTAATGACCAGGCCAATTTTTACAATTCTGACCACTGTCACTTTATGAGGTAATTACTCTGGAACGCTTCAACGGATCCTACTGATTCTGGGAATGTTTTTTCTTGACATATTGTTCTTCATGATAGTGGTAAAATTTCTGCGATATGACTTGCATTTTTTGTGAAAAAATTGGAAATTTGGTGAAAATGTAGAAAATTTTGCAATTTTCAAAATTTTAATTTTTATGCCCTTAAATCAAAGAGATATGTCACACAGAATAGTTAATAAATAACATTTCCCACATGTCTACATTACATCAGCACAATTTTGGAACCAGCGATTTCTCATTTTTCCAACAATTGTTTGGGGACCACATCACATTTGAAGTGACTTTGAGGGGTCTTTATGACAGAAAATACCAAAAAGTGACACCATTCTAAAAACTGCACCCCTCAAGGTGCTCAAAACCACATTCAAGAAGTTTATTAACCCTTCACGTGCTTCACAGGAATTTTTGGAATGTGGAAGAAAAAAAAGAACATTTAACTTTTTTCACAAAAATATTACTATAGACCCAAATTTTTTAATTTTCGCAATGGTAACAGGAAAAAATGGACCCCAAAATTTGTTCTGCAATTTCTCCTGAGCATGTCAATACCCCATATGTGGGGGAAAACCAGTTTTGAGTCTTGAACGCAAGTGTTCGCTACTTGAGTTTGCATCCAGTACTTGGGTATGCACCAAGTGTCGCGGGTGCTCGAGTGATATGCTTGAGTCCCCGCCCCCACATGTTTCACGGTTGTTAGACACCCAAAAAAAAACATGCGGGGACAGTCAATCCCTGCATGTATTTTTTGGCTGTATAACAGCCACGAAACATATGGGGCGGAGACTCAAGCATATCACTCGAGCACCCGCGATACTCGGTGCATAACCAAGCACTCGATGCAAACTCAAGTAGCGAGCACTAAAGCTCCACACTAGTCGCCATATTGTCATCTTTTTTTTTCTTTACTTTTGAAAAAATCCCAACCCCAACACAACCCTAATACAACCCTAACCATAACCCTAACCCCAGCACAACCCTAACCCTAGCACAACCCTAACCCTAATCCTAGCACAACCCTAACCCTAGAACTACACTAACCCTAGCACAACCCTAACCCTAGCGTTTATTTTTTATGCGGTTCCTCATTTGGTATAAGTGATTAGGCAAATTTATTCTTCGGGTCGGTGAAATTACAGCGATACCAGATTTATATCGAGTTTTTATGATTGACAGCTGTCACACAAAAAAACCCTTTTATTTGCAAAGACTAGTTTTTGCATCGCCATATTTTGAGAGGTAAAATTTTTCCATATTTCGGCCGACAGAATCATGCAAGGGCTTGTTTATTGCGTGACAAGTTGACGTTTTTCTTGGTACCATTTTCGGGCACGTGACTTTTTTGATCACTTTCTATTCCGATTTTTGGGAGGCAGAATAAACAAAAACCAACATGTGGTAAAATTGAGCTTTATTCTTCTGGTCAGTACATTTACAGCGGTTCCACATTTATATCGTTTTTTTATGTTTTGGCGCTTTTACACAATAAAAACTATTTTATAGAAAAAATAGTTTTTTTGTAATGCTTTATCCTGAGAGCTATAACTTTTTTATTTTTTGGCTGATGGAGCTGTATGGCGGCTTGTTTTTTGCGAGACAAGATGCCGTTTTCAGTGGTACCATTTTTATTTACATTTGTCTTTTTAATCGTGTTTTATTCCATTTTTCATTTTTTGTTTGACAGTATGATGATAATGCATTGTTTTTTGCTTCGTTTTTTGTTTTTTTTTTACCGTGTTCACTAAAGGGGTTAACTAGAGGGACAGTTTTATAGGTCAGGTTGTTATGGACGCTGCAATACCATATATGTGTACTTTTATTGCTTTTTGGGGGGTTTTCATAATATTTATTTATGGGTACAGTATATTTTAATTTTTGGGGATTATTTTTTCTTTTCTTTTTTATATTTTTACAAGTTTTAAAAAAAAAATTCACTTTCTTACACTTTTTTTGAAATTTTACACTTTGTCCCACTATGGGACTTTAATTTTTTGCAAGCTCATCGCTTGCACAGCATAAGGATGAAGCATCATCCCCTATGCTGAGCAGGCTGTCAGCCCCTGCACACACAAGCTAGGTAGATTGTGCACTGAGCACGATCTACCTATCTTGCTGATGCCTGGTGACCCGGATGTCGTCATGATGACATTGGGTCACCATGGCAACTATCCGGCATCAACAGCACGGGACGCCGTATAGAAGGTAAGAGGGGCGCTCTTACCGATGCTTGCCCCGGAAATGCTATGATCGACTTCGATCGCAGCATTTCGGGGGTTAATGTGCCGGGAGTGGTGCGGCACCGCTCCTGGCACATAGTACCGGGTGTCAGCAGTGAGAATTAGCTGACACCCGGTGGCGATCGCGCCAGCACAGCCTCTGTGCGGGAGCATTTGCCAGGGCGTAATAATACGTATCTGGCCCAGGGCGCAGATACGTATTATTACAAAGGGCTTAAGTACAGTGTGCTAGAGGAAGGGACTCGAGGTCCAGACTAATCAAAGTAGAAACCTCAACACCACAAAAAAGGAAACGCGACTGTAGGTCTTTCTGAAGTGTTATTTATTTTGATTCAGCAAGGAGTCAAAACAGATATGATCCAACGTTTTGACCAAGATCGGTCTTTGTCAAGGACATCTGAGTGTAGCAAGAACCGGGAACCAGGAAATGCGGCAGAGTATAGGCCGTGGCTATGTTACAGCTATGGGGGTCTACCAATTCTCCCCTAACATGTAGTGTTGGGGAAGAGAAGGATCTGGATTACAACACTCCCGAATGGAGGTGCACATAATCGACCTCTGCTCCATTCACACGGGGTTCTTCATAGCTCCATTTTCGGGATTAATGGAGGTGATAGCGGCTGAACTGAGCGTGATCAGGAATTTTTTCTCTATCCTTTGGTAAAGGGATAACTCCTAATCTTGGTGCATACCCTTTAAAGGGAATCTGTCAGCAGGTTTTGCGATGTAATCTGCCAGCAGAGTGATGTAGGGACAGAGCCCTTGATTCCAGCAATGTTTCACTTAGTTTACTGGGTGCAGATGTTGTGATAGAATCACAGTTTTTCTCAGTTGTTGAGCCCTTTGTATAATCCCAACTATACAACCGATTAGAAGCTTCCTTAGAACACTGGTTGGACTAGGAGGCATGTGCAGTTTATCCTCTTTTGATAATCTCCTGCTGATAAAACACTGATTGTATTGAAACAGCAAAACACAGCCTATTAAGTGACACATTGCTGTAATCAGGGTATCTGCCCCTACATCATGATGCTTTCAGATTACATAGCAAAGACTGCTGACAGATTCCCTTTATAGAGGTGACCACTTTATCACTAATATTAATAAGGAATGGATATCACTCGTATAATAATTCTCTTTTTTGCCATAGCCACTATTAATAATTGCGTGTAAAGGAGGCATATAAACAACAATACAATATTTGATGCAATATTGATGCAATATGGTTATAAAAGATGGCCATATGGATTACATATGGATGACAATACAGATGGAAAATTGACACTTTTTTCTTAATGAAAATCAGATCATTTTACATACGCTCATCTGTATCCATCCTAAGGGTTTATGCACATGGCTGTATTGTGGTCTGAGTGCAATCCGACAAAACATCAGATCATACTCGGACCAATGTTATTCTACAGGTCCATGCACATGCCTGATAAAAACAATTGCAGCAGGCTCGATTTGCATCCAATATTCAGATCGCACTAGGCCATACAAGTCAATGAGTTTGTGGAACACATCAGACTGCACTCGGATGTCATCTGAGTGCAGTCTGCTTTCCACGCACTTGCAGAATGGAGAAGATGGACATTTTTTTTCCATCTTCTCCTCAACCAAGAAAGTCAGATCACACCATGCTGACACTCTGATCAAACTTTGATCAGAGTTTGATCAGAGTGTGATTTGCATAATCAACCCGATTCTCTTGGATGAGAGAGCTACATTAGTCTGCAACTGTCCTAATACTGTATTCAGGATCAAGCACTGGCATTGCTCCCCATTTTCAAGAGCATAAATTTTTCATAAGAATGAATGAGCCCCAATTATCCAGCAAATTCTCATCTCCTTTTCTGAAGAAACACTAACGGGCCTTTCACACGTCCATGTTTCGAGTACGTGTGATGTCCATTTCCACATGTACTGGAGGCACTGACACACGTAGACCCATTCAAATGAATGGTTCTGTACACATGTCTGTACACATGTCAGTGTGTTTCCACAGACCGTGTGTCCGTGGGCAAAATATGCTGACATGTCCGTTTTTTACCCGCAAAACGTCCCGGAAACATGCACATTGATGACACACGGATTAAATCCGTGTGTCATCAGTGTGACATGTACCGGCGCCTGGGAATCAGCGGTACAGTTCGTGCTGTTCCGAAGTTCCGTGTGCTGCAGGCATCTGTCATCATTGTCCCCTGCCGGCACTGCGATCAGCACGAGCAAGGGACAAAGATGAGAGTAGCAGTCTGCTTCCTTTGTGTCCTGGTGTAGAAATAAGAATAAAATAAAAAAATCCTTATACCCACCTGTACCAAAGTGTCCCACGCTGCAATCCATCTGACGGCACATGCTGAGGAGCAGAGCAGCCCCTGACCAGTGCTGAGATCACTGAGTGACAGGACTCCGCTCGGTGAGCTCAGCACAGATCACGGGCCCGCTTGCTGAAGCAAGTCATTTTGCTCTGCTCTTCAACGTGTGCAGTCAAATGGATTACAGCATGGGACACTTAGGACAGGTGATTATAGGGATTTTTTTATTTTATTATTATTTTTACACCAGGACACAGTGGGAGCAGAATACTACTTTTAACATTGTCCCTTGCTCGTGCTGATCCCAGCGCAAGCAAGGGACAATGATGAGGGCAGCGTTCGGCACCCAGCGCTTGGAAACAGCGCTAACTGTACCGCAGATTCCCAGGAACTGGTATGTGTGATACTGATGCGGCACACGGTTGCCACATGTATCATACACACAGACACACGGACATGGATATCTCCAGTACTGGAAATATCTGGACGTTTAAAAGAAATCCAACACTGCACTCATAAACAACATGTAAATGTAGCTCCAAAGGCAAAAGCCACTAAAAATGTTTCAAAAATATATAGTGTTAAAAATATTGCCTTTAATTGAACCAACACGTTAGCCTTGTAAGTACTATCTATGTGTGCAATCTAATTAAAGTCAGTCATTTTTACTTTCCATAATTAAGCTGGCAAGAAGAGGTACTAACTTGTAAATTAAATGTGCAGCAAATTATGGGATCTGATTTAATTCCATACAGTCGTCTTAATTTGGATTCACTGTTGTTTACAGCATTCTTCCAGTCCTGGGCTTGGAGAATCTGAATCTGCCTCCAGAGAACAAAATACTTCAAACACAGCGAGAGAGCTCATTTTTAATCCGAGCATGTCTCCCTGCCTATAGCGCGCAGCCGAAAATACAATATAAGAGCCTCAGCAACAATGAGGGCAGAGGAATGGATCTCAATATTCCAGCGTTTCTTAGGGTCGAGTGCTGTCCGGTATCAATACATGTCAATCTGTTAATACCATTAGGCTTTCCCCGCGCCCTCTGGGGACCACATATCTTGTTTGCAGAGAACAGCATCTGGGTAATAATTTGTAGAATTTCACTTCTATGAAATTACCTGCTATAATTATTGATTTTATGTGATCTGTTAGTGTGAAAATGTGAAATTCAATATATTGATTATCCTGGAGTTTTTTTTCTAAAGAGCAACTTTGCTCCAGATCTAGAAAATAGAGATTAATCAAGAGGACAGAAAGAACATTTGTAAAGATGTTCCTAAAACATCCTAGGAAAGGACATTTTCTGTCACACAAATTGGGTACTAGATGATAAATGATTCCTTACAGGAAAGAAATTCTCTGCTCTGCACCAGGGACTAGGCAGACGCTGTCAGTCTGCCGCCTGTCTCTGCTAATAAGAAACAAGAAGAAAGAAGGTCAAATGACTTATGATATTTGTTGCGCAGCGGTGGTCATGTTTTATAGATGCCACCGCTTTGTACATATATAATGCATTTCTACATTTAAGATCCGACTGACATTTTAGTCACTTAAACGGAGATATTTTGACAAGTGATGCATATAGTAAATGGGCTGCCTGTCTATTGAGGTGTATGAGATTTAATAGAAGAGTCCAAAGTCAATGCATTCTGGAAGACAAGATAAAGCTCTATACACTCTTATGTTTGTTTTCTAAATTGCTTTGTCAAGCTAACAACAAAGCGAGTGAAGAATATGAGCCCTTCTCCTACTAGTCAAGAATTAAAAATGATCGAACATACCGGATAAAAAATGGACAATAAATGATCCCCTGATAACTGCAGTTTGAAGGAAAAGGAAAAGTCATTGAAAGTTTATACTTCAGAGATAATAATTCAGATACCGAGATTCTATTAGTTTTTCCAAAACTTTTTGGCTTATGTTATTAGGGAATATAAAGTGTAGTACAATCAGCCATCTTTATTATCAATTATTACCCAATTATTACGCATTTCACATGCGAGCATTTAGTGAAGAAAAGATTAATGGAAAAATATGGGAGACGCTATTTGTTACAAATTACAAGCAACGGACTCAATAATAATACCAGATACTTATCAAGATAAAGAGATAGAGAGATAGAGAGATAGATAGATAGATAGATAGATAGATAGAGAGAGAGATAGATAGATAGATAGAGAGAGATAGATAGATAGATAGATAGATAGAGAGATAGAGAGATAGAGAGATAGAGAGATAGAGAGATTAAAAAAAATAATTTACAAAAAAAATTTCATTTATTTTTCTAGATAGATTATTAAAGGAAAAAAGCTGCACCAGTTATATATATATAAAAGGAGCAAAAGGGGGGTTTAGAGCGTCCAAGGCATAAGCCTAAACTGAAGAGTAGACATAAAATGGAAATAGCACTCCAAAAATAGTGGAATGTATAGGACTTTATGGCCTATGTGGTGACGTTTTAGTTCATAGTGTGAACCTGGAAGAAGTTCAGAGAAGAGCTACCAGGAGGGTGACCGGTCTGCAAACTATGTCCTATGAGGAACAATTAAAATATCTGGGAATCTTTAGTTTTCAAAAAAGAAGGCTAAGAGGAGACTTAACAGCAGTCTACAAATATCTGAAGGGCTGTCACAGTGTAGAAGGATCATCCTTATTCTCATTTGCACATTGAAACACGAGAAGCAACAGGATGAAACTATATGGGAGAAGATACAGGTTAGATATTAGAAAAAAAATTTTGACAGTGAGGGTCATCAATGAATGGAGCAGGCGGCTACGAGAGGTGGTGAGTTCTCCTTCAATGGAAGTCTTCATACAGAGGCTGGACAGACATCTGTCTGAGATGGTTTAGTGAATCCTACATTGAGAAGGGGGTTGGACATGATGACCCTGGGGTCCCTTCCAACTCTAACATTCTATCATTCTAAGATTTTAACCTTCTTAAGCTTAGAGAAAGTTTCACACTATGAACCAAAAAGTAGCCATTAAAGTCTTATAATTTACACTATTTTTCTAGTGCTACTTCCATTTTTTGTTTTTAGATAGATAGTTACAGTGGAGCTTGAATGTTTGTGAACCCTTCAGAATTTTCCAGATTTCTGCATAAATTTGACCTAAAACAACAACAATACGTATCACACATGTCTCTCCCGAGCTAAAACCTTACACATTTAATGGGCAGGTAGGATCCAGCACTAATTAAAAACAGCCTTAAAACAGCTATAAAATTCCTCCCTGCCGCCATCATTGTGTGGGCGGCATATGCGCAGCGTGAGTCGGCGTCCTGTGTGCAGGACTTCAATAAAATGACGCCAGAGGTGGCGCATGCGCAGATCAAGACCTCAGCTCATTTCAGAGCCGAAATCTCAATCTGCGCATGCACTGCCCTCTGGCACCATTTTATTAAAGTCCTGCACACAGGACGTCGGCTTCCACTGCGCACGCGCCGCCCACACAAAGATGGCGGCGCCGCAGAATTTTAAAAAGGAGGCAGGTCAGTGAATAATCAGTGACCTGCACATGAAACAGAGGAGGCTGGTGGGGGACGGAGAATGAGAAGAAGACCCTGCCCACACGTCCCTCCCCAAAGTATAGAAGACTTAATTTTCTGAAAACTTCATAAGATTTAACAGCCACTGATCGGGTCCCTTCACATCAGGTATCAGATTAATCAGCATCACAGCACCAATATTGCCATGCCTTTAGTTTCAAGGGCTAAATCCTGCTGACAGGTTTGCTTTAAATATATAAAATGTATACACTGGTATATGTACACCCAAGATCATTCACCTAGGAATAACCAAGGATCAAGTATGAATCCCCAGATGCATATAATATACAATGATCATAAGTGTATATGCAGGAGAGTAATACCTTAAAGATTATATATATATATATATATATATATATATATATATATATATACACATACATACATACATACATACATACATATATATATACACACAAGGATATATACGTCCTGGGACCCATCACACCCGACGGACGTTTTGCACTCAAATTCTTCGTCCATTCATGATCTCTGGTAGAATCTATCTGTCACAATGTAACCTGTGGTAAAGTGACTTGCTCGGCTCTCCCCGAGGCAGACACAGGACACACGTCTCGGGTTAACTTCCTGCTGGTTTATTTAGACGGCATAAGCTCCAGCAGGGTTCCACGAAATAAACAGGCCTTCTCCGGGGTAACAGAAAAACAAAAGATAAAGTATAACAGAGTCCATTAGCGAGCAGGGCTTTGACCGCTTTGGGTAGCACAGTGAAGTCTCACCAAACACCAGTCCTTCGATGTTGCTCTCTGGCTTCACCAAACACAGCCTGGAGACTTCACTCTCCAGACCACACACTGCAGACAAAAACAGTGACTGAGCATTTAAACTTGCTCAGCCACACCCTGAGGAGAGGTAGTGTGAATGGCTTCTCACTCTCTTTGCCATTCACAAAAAAACACACCCTTTAAGTGAGTTAATCCCCAGCATATAACATGCTGGCAGAAAGTTTGTAGGTTTCAGTTCACACAGGTTAGCAGCCGGAGTGACACATACCTCCCCTCGTATATAACACCAGTGACTCTGTCACAAACCCTACATAATAAATATATATATATATGTGTGTGACATGCAGGGGCTGAGAAAATTAGTTGCTACCCACAAAAGATATTTTAAGGGCTAATATTAGTGGTTGTCACCCAGTCTCTGTAGCGTTATAGAAGTAGGCCAGTGTAAAGTTGGGTTCACAGAAGCATATGCAAAATAGTCCCTTTTTCATCCAGAAAAAAATGACAATTTTTCATCAGTATTGTCATCCATATGCAATAAGTATGTTAAACGGGTGTCCGTTTTTTACATATGTATGAATCCATATGTCCGTTTTGTACATCTCTATGACAGACATCCTTTATTTGAGGAATTTAACAGGAACCTGTTAGGACAGATAATGCTGTTATATTGCACAAATAGGATTAATCTGCGGTTAATAGCAGATATAGTCATAGAGGCTTGCTGGCATGGCTTCAGTCACCACTCACAGCACTGAGTGTGGTACCTTTAAGCACACCCAAGCACTTTGACCAACAGCTGGCTCATCAGTGCTTCAGTACAGAGCAGGTTATCAGTCAAGTGCTGGGGCATGCTTACAGGCGCTGCACTCCGTGCTGTGAGTGGTGACTGAAGACATGCTGGCACACCCCTATGACTGAAAGCCAGCAGCTCCCGGGAGGAAGAACGCTCATCTTTTGTCGGGATGTGCACATTTAGTATGGCAGACAGGCACCATCATAACTCTATTAACCTGCAGATTAACTATATATCAACAGGTTAATAACGTTATCCAACCTGAGAGGTTCCTTTTATAAATATTAAAAGTCTGCAATCTTCATAATTATAATGGATCCGTGAAAAACACATGACATAAGGATGGCAACTTGTAATTGATCCATTTTTACATCTGATCCAGAATACGGATCAAAGTAGTGCATGGTGTGATCCATGTGTAAAAACGCTCGTGTGAGCTACCACTTTAACTTGCATTGGTCAGTGCCCTGTCCCCATGCAATTGGTTTTCCACGTGGACCTTTATCAAGCGCTTACTCAGGAATCAATGAATAGAAGAGGAACTTATTTCCAGTTAGTTCTTAGAGGATAAAACTCTCTGAAGTAAATTTCCAATAAACTACATAGACGCTGACAAATAATCAGAATTGCTGATCTGAATAGTTCTCCATTTAAACATAAATTCCTCTGACATAAAAATGATGCTTATCCACTAGCCAGAAATCACTGGGGTCCCATAAATGTCAGCAGTACATCGCACTTTGGGTTCACAAGTAGCTTAGTATACATTTGGCTGCTTACTCTGAATTTCATAGATTTTTTTAATGGGAACTTTGGCAGTCAGTATTACTATCAAGTAGTGATCTGCAATTATACATGCAAGCACAAGAGGCTTTGGCAACGTTCCCAAGTAGTGTACAGAAACTTGGCTGTCAGGACGGGATAAACAGATCCTGTTCAAGTGCTTTGTTATTTGGTGGCAGTTCAATTATTGCTCAAATGGTTAGCAAAAAACAAGCAGATATTAAAATCTACTATCCAAAGAAATTAGAACTTTTAATTATTCCTAGCTATTCTGGGGAAGATTAGATTATTCCTTTTCATTCAATATAATTTCCACAGTCCCTGCCGAAAGATGCGATTGCCCTATGACTAGAAGGTTATCCCATATTTTGTTCATTGGGGTTCATGCCATAAAAATATTAAAAACGACTGACAGCTGTCACAAGAGTATAGTACATAAAGATTAGTGTTGAGCGAACATGCTATACACTGCTCGGTACTCGCCCGAGCATCACGCTACTCGGGATGTTCGGCGAGCACCAAGTATTTCCGGGTTACTCGGGCGGGAGCTCGGGTCTCCGCCCTGCTTGTTTGGTGCTCTTTACAGAGCCAATGAACATGCATGGATTGCCAGCCAGTCACTGTAATGCTGCAGCCATGTTGTTTGTGGACATTACAGTGATTGGCTGGCCACACAGCGTCACCTCGAGTATTTAAAACGGGGCGCTGCCATCTTGGACACAGTCGCTCCGGATTAGACAGTGTAGGGACAGCGCTGCTGATTTAGGGAGAGATATATACTGCGAAATAGTTAGTGTAGGGTCTGTAAAGGCTGCCAGAACAAACAAACAGTCCTTTTCAGGACTAATATCCATCCCAGATACCAGGCAGGCAGGCTGTATAGGAGACACAGTGGTTATACCAGCAAACGCTGCATTACAGTCCTGTGTGCTCCTGTTGCTGAAATTGCTGGACTTAGCACCAGGTGTCGGGGGCCAGGAAAAATCCTTTTTTTTCATCTAAATCCTCCTTTTTTTTTCCTCCTTCACACTGTACAAATACCCGTCTTATTAACCTTTTGGTGTGTCCCCCCCCTCCCCCCAAAAAAAAAGCGTGTCTCTGATTTTTCAGACACAAATATAACTGTTGAAATTAGTCTGGTGTAGGCTAGAGAAACAGAAGTGTTGTTTTGCACTTCCACGGTTCAAACCTCTGTATTATCCATTTTGGGCCATTTGTATCTAAAAAAAAAAAGCAGTTTGAGTGTGTCGCTCACTGTTCAGCCGCAAATATTTAAAAAAGTGTGGTATACACCAGTAAACAATAACTGTGGTTTTGCCATCCCACGGTAAAAAATCTCTATTATTCAGCTTTTGGTAGTTTTTTCCGTAAAGAAAAACAGTAGTGTCTCCTGACTGTTGTGACACAAAAATATATCTGTTGAAAATAGTCTTGTGTAGGCCCGACATCCCAGTGTGGTTTCGCAGTTCCACGGGTCAAATCGCTGTACTATCCAGTTTTGGGCCTTTGGTATCTAAAAAAAAAGCAGTTTGAGTGTGTCGCTCACTGTTCAGCCGCAAATATCTCTATTTAAAAAAGTGTGGTATACCCCAGTAAACAATAACTGTGGTTTTGCCATCCCACGGTAAAAAATCTCTATTATTCAGCTTTTGGTAGTTTTTTCCGTAAAGAAAAACAGTACTGTCTCCTGACTGTTGTGACACAAAAATATATCTGTTGAAAATAGTCTTGTGTAGGCCCGACATCCCAGTGTGGTTTCGCAGTTCCACGGGTCAAATCGCTGTACTATCCAGTTTTGGGCCTTTGGTATCTAAAAAAAAAGGCAGTTTGAGTGTGTCGCTCACTGTTCAGCCGCAAATATCTCTATTTAAAAAAGTGTGGTATACCCCAGTAAACAATAACTGTGGTTTTGCCATCCCACGGTAAAAAATCTCTATTATTCAGCTTTTGGTAGTTTTTTCCGTAAAGAAAAACAGTAGTGTCTCCTGACTGTTGTGACACAAAAATATATCTGTTGAAAATAGTCTTGTGTAGGCCCGACATCTCAGTGTGGTTTCGCAGTTCCACGGGTCAAATTGCTGTACTATCCAGTTTTGGGCCTTTGGTATCTAAAAAAAAAGCAGTTTGAGTGTGTCGCTCACTGTTCAGCCGTAAATATCTCTATTTAAAAAAGAGTGGTATACCCCAGTAAACAATAACTGTGGTTTTGCCATCCCACGGTAAAAAATCTCTATTATTCAGCTTTTGGTAGTTTTTTCCGTAAAGAAAAACAGTAGTGTCTCCTGACTGTTGTGACACAAAAATATATCTGTTGAAAATAGTCTTGTGTAGGCCCGACATCCCAGTGTGGTTTCGCAGTTCCACGGGTCAAATCGCTGTACTATCCAGTTTTGGGCCTTTGGTATCTAAAAAAAAAGCAGTTTGAGTGTGTCGCTCACTGTTCAGCCGCAAATATCTCTATTTAAAAAAGTGTGGTATACCCCAGTAAACAATAACTGTGGTTTTCCTCTTCCACGGTTCTAATCTACTCTTTATTACCCTTTTTCCATTGATAGTGCAAGTGTAAGGGACGTGGAAGTGGACGTTCTGGTGATGGTTCGTGCAGAGGACAGGGCCGTGGCCAAGGTGAAAATGTGCCACAACCAACAGCCACATCTCGCTCCCACTTCTTGACCGAATTACTAGGGAAGCACAGAACAACACCAGTATTGAGAACTGATCAGTGTGAACAGGTTATTAATTGGATAGCAGATAATAATTCCAGTTACCTGGGCACCACCACCTCCGGTCTGTCTTCCACACGGTCAACTCTTAGTAGCCGTGAGTCTCGACTGCATACTCCTCCTCACCCTGATGCTCCTTCCTCCCACCATGCCGAGTGTCATCAGACAGCAAGTGATCCCACACTTGGACACTCTGAAGAGCTGTTCACTGGTCCATTTCCATATTTGGGCCCCTCGCCTGATATGCTTGAAGTGGTGGAAGAGGAGATCCCATGTTGCGATGCCCAAATATTTGAACAGCCACAGCCACAGGAAGTCGACGTTGGCAATCTGTCACAAGAAGTGGACGATGATGAGACACAATTGCCAGGAAGTGAGGAGGAGGATCGTGGTGCGCAAGTGGAAGAGGAGGAGGTGGTGGATGATCTAGTAACTGACCCAACGTGGAAGGAGGACATGCAGAGTGAGGCCAGCAGCACACAGGGGGAGGGAGGCAGAGTACCCCAACAGGCAGGAAGAAGCAGTGTGGTGGCCGCAGACAGAAGGCAGGCAACCGTTCCCCGTAACACCAACACGAGGGACGTTGCCAGTACAAGCGGTAGGTCTTCCAGAGTCTGGAATTTTTTTAAAGACTCTGCTGATAACCCCAAAAAGGCCATATGTTCCACCTGCCATGCCAGCATCAGCAGGGGTGACAAAACTACCAGCCTGACCACCACCAGCATGATCAGGCACATGGCAGCAAAGCACCCGACTTTGTGGGGCGAAACCCAGGGTCCACGACCAGTGTCAGCGGGTGTCACCACTGCTTCTTCCACTTTTGTGCGTGCAATAGAACCCCCTGTTGTGTGTGCAAGGCAATCCCCTGTCCATACTGCATGTAAAGATGCCCCCTCCTCTCAGTCTTCACTTGTTATGGCAGTTTCTCAAGAAACAGCATCAACGTCCACGTCCACGTCCCACCGCAGCGTTCAATTGTCCATATCCCAGACCTTTGAACGAAAGCGGAAATTTGCAGCTAACGCCCCACAGGCCACAGTCCTAAATTCGCACATGTCACGACTGCTTGCATTGGAAATGCTGCCTTTTAGGCTGGTGGAGATGGAATCCTTCCGCAATCTTATGGCGGTGGCCATCCCTCGGTACTCGGTCCCCAGCCGACACTATTTTGCCCGGTGTGCCATCCCCGCACTACACAAGCACGTGTCCCAAAGCATCTGCCGTGCCCTCAACAACGCAGTTACTGGGAGAGTCCACCTGACAACGGACACGTGGACAAGTGCTTGTGGCCAGGGACAGTACATCTCTCTGACGGCACACTGGGTAAACATAGTGGAAGCCGGGACCCAGTCGGACGCATCCTCCCCACACCGAGGATTGCGGGCCCTATGTCAGTCAGAGTTGCCCCCACAGTGTACAGCTCCTGCGCACCCTCCTCCTCCTCCTCCTCAGGTTCAGCCTCCATCTCAGATATCACCACATCAGTTACAAGCTGGAAGCATTGCAGTACTGCCTCCGCCAAGCGGCAACAGGCTGTGCTGAAACTCATACGCTTAGGTGATAAACCTCACACTGCTTGTGAGTTGTGGACAGCTGTGAAAGAGCAGGCAGATCTGTGGCTGAGACCGCTGAACCTACATCCCGGCATGGTCATGTGTGACAATGGCCGTAACCTGGTGGCGGCTATGAGGCGAGGTGAGATCACACACGTACCATGCCTGGCTCATGTGCTTAACCTCGTGGTTCAGCGGTTTCTTAAATCGTACCCCGAGTTGCCAGATCTGCTCGTGAAAGTACGCCGCCTGTCAGCTCATTTTCGCAAGTCGGCTACAGCTTCCGCCACCCTTGCTGTGTTGCAGCAGCGTTTGCAGCTTCCAGGACACCGACTGGTGTGTGATGTCCCCACACGTTGGAACTCTACCCTCCACATGTTGCAAAGGATTTGTGAGCAGAAGAGAGCAGTTGTGGAGTACCAGCTGCAACAAGGCCGTCGATATTCAGGTCAGACTCCACACATAAGACCTCAGGAGTGGACCTGGATGTCTGACATATGTACCATCCTGACAAACTTTGAGGAGGCCACCAAGATGGTGAGTGGCGATGACGCCATCATTAGTGTCAGCATCCCACTTGTCTGTCTTTTGCAACGCTTTTGCAGAGAATTAAAGAGGAGGCATTGCAGCCAGAGTATGATGAGATGGATCAAGAAGCCGTAGCGGGCGATTACACACAGCCCAGCCTCATCTCATCCCAACGTGCATTGGGGGACAATGAGGGAGAGGAGGAGGAGGAGGAGGAGGAAGAACAGGAGCTGCTATCATGCGTTGTAGAAGGTAGTACCTGTACAAGTGTCATACCGTCGGTTCAGCGTGGGTGGCCTGAGGACAGGGGGGAGGAGGAAGAGGAGGAGGAGAGCATGGTCAGTCGTCATCTTGGTGAGGACACGGAAATCTTGCCCGTTACCAGTCTGGCATGCATGGCTGACTTTATGTTACGCTGCCTTAACCGTGACCCTCGCGTTGTCAAAATGTTGGGTGACAGTCATTACTGGTTGGTGACACTTGTAGACCCCCCGCTACATGGAGAACTTTCACTCTCTTATTCCTGAGGTGGAGAGGTCTACAAAAATGGGGCAATACCAGAAGGCCCTTGCTGCAGAACTCTTAAAAAAATTCCCATCTGAACACGCTAGCGGCAGAGGTCACAGTTCGTTGCCCAACCAAGGCGTACAGGCGAGAGAGATGCAACTCCAATCCAGCAGAGGCAGGGGAACACTGTCAACGTTCTGGGACAGTTTTCTGACACCCGCCCAGCTTACAGGCCCTGAGGCGCGGGGTACTCTCACAAGGAGTGGAAAGTTTCAAAAGATGGTGAGGGAGTACCTTGCCGATCGTACCAGCGTCCTCCGTGATTCCTCTGTGCCTTTTAATTATTGGGTATCCAAGCTGGACACTTGGAATGAACTCGCTCTGTACGCCTTGGAGGTCCTGGCCTGCCCTGCCGCTAGCGTGTTATCGGAGCGTGTTTTTAGTGCCGCTGGGGGAATTATAACTGATAAGCGCACTCGCCTGTCAACTGACAATGCTGACAAGCTGACCCTTATCAAAATGAACAAGGGCTGGATTGGGCCAGACTTCTCATCACCACCAAATGACAGCAGAGTAACATAAAGTCAAATCCACTGTGTTATTTCAGGAGGTGTATTCACATGCACCGCTTCACACCCACACATGGATATACGCTTCCTCGTTTCGGCTGTTTAATCTTCTTCTCCTTATCCTCAGCCTCCACCACCACTATACCACCAGGGTGCCAGCATTGCAAGTTCCTCCGTCCTTATTTTTGGCAGCTTTTGCTTGCAAGGCATAAGCAAAGACTATGGGACACCCACTCCCCAATAATGGGACTTATGTTTGTAATATGCTGTACTGCATGGCTCTTGTAAGGGGCATTGCAAGTTGCTCCGTCCTAATTTTTGGCAGCTTTTGCTTGGAAAGCATAAGCAAATACTATGGGACACCCACTCCCCAATAATGGGACTTATGTTTGTAATATGCTGTACTGCATGGCTCTTGTAAGGGGCATTGCAAGTTGCTCCGTCCTAATTTTTGGCAGCTTTTGCTGGGAAAGCATAAGCAAATACTATGGGACACCCACTCCCCAATAATGGGACTTATGTTTGTAATATGCTGTACTGCATGGCTCTTGTAAGGGGCATTGCAAGTTGCTCCGTCCTAATTTTTGGCAGCTTTTGCTGGGAAAGCATAAGCAAATACTATGGGACACCCACTCCCCAATAATGGGACTTATGTTTGTAATATGCTGTACTGCATGGCTCTTGTAAGGGGCATTGCAAGTTGCTCCGTCCTAATTTTTGGCAGCTTTTGCTGGGAAAGCATAAGCAAATACTATGGGACACCCACTCCCCAATAATGGGACTTATGTTTGTAATATGCTGTACTGCATGGCTCTTGTAAGGGGCATTGCAAGTTGCTCCGTCCTAATTTTTGGCAGCTTTTGCTGGGAAAGCATAAGCAAATACTATGGGACACCCACTCCCCAATAATGGGACTTATGTTTGGAATATGCTGTACTGCATGGCTCTTGTAAGGGGCATTGCAAGTTGCTCAGTCGTAATTTTTGGCAGCTTTTGCTGGGAAAGCATAAGCAAATACTATGGGACACCCACTCCCCAATAATGGGACTTATGTTTGTAATATGCTGTACTGCATGGCTCTTGTAAGGGGCATTGCAAGTTGCTCCGTCCTAATTTTTGGCAGCTTTTGCTTGGAAAGCATAAGCAAATACCATGGGACACCCACTCCCCAATAATGGGACTTATGTTTGTAATATGCTGTACTGCATGTGACGCGCCCCCTGGACCGTGTGTACACGTGTGTGGGATACCCGGTGCCGGGTCTCTGGGGTCTGTAGTCTCCGTGGCGGTGACCCGGTCCCGTGGCTCAGGCTGGTCAAACCAGTGGCAGTCTTTCTTAGGTTTTGAGGTTAATTGTCCGACTGCGCCACCCGTGGATTGCGGTCAGGGAGTTCCACCGCTGCGAGGCAGACCGCTGAGGCTGGTGTTGTGTGCGCAGCATAGAATGGGATAACTCCATTGATGGTGCACGAGCGCAGCAGGAACGACTCAGTCTTTGCAGTGCAGTTCAGGGTCTTTACTGATGATTATAAGGTAGACCCTCCCGGGAGTACTGGCTAGCATAAGAGGCCTGGTCAGTCTGTGAGCAAGCAGGAGTTCCCCTGGCCAGGTGGAGCTGTAGGCCTCCCCGTCTGTCTGCACTCTTCCTGGCTACCTTGCTGTAAGCGGGTAGAAGTAGCCCACGTCCCTGAGTGTACCGTGTAGTGCTCACCCGTATGGCTGGTGACTTGGGGCCTTCTGTTAGCCTCCGCTCCACGACGGCGGTGCTGGTCCCTTGCTTGTGACTGAGCCTCCGGGCTTCTATGGCCAGAGGACCTGAAATCCCCTGCCGGCTGGTTTCTGCTGCTGGATATATAAGTCCTCACAGCTTCGGACTCCTGTGTCCGGTTCCTATTGTCTTCTGCCAGGGTGAGCTCTGCTCAGCTTCCAGCCCCTGGTCTTTAGCTCCTAGCTCCTACAGAGCTCCTTGCTGTTACTTTCCCTTGCTCTCACTCTGACTCTGACTGTTCTCTGACTCACTCAACCCCGCCCCAGATCCAGTTTATAAGGGCAGAATTCTCCCCTCCCAGGATTGGGGCAGGAGGATGTTGCATGTTTAAGGGTTCCTGACCAGGAAACCTCCCACTTGCTCTCCGACGTAATATCTCTATTACTGTGGTGACCAGACCCCTGGGGTGCCACACATGGCTCTTGTAAGGGGCATTGCAGTTCCCCATAATTTTTGGAAAGCCTTCCATTCACTGCTTAGGCCAACAGTGCACGGGAGACCCAGTTGCTATAAATGGAAAAAAAGGTTTAGTTAACGCCCTCTGACCTCCATGTCATTTCCAAGGGGCATTGGAGTGGCTCGAAATTTTTGGTAGGCATTGCACTCACTGTATGCCCTATAACTGTGTAGCCGAACCGCTCCTTTTGTTACAGAAACATATCCTACAAGACATATCTGGTTGACTGGCCTGATATTGATGTGAATGGTCCCTGTTCCTCCTGCTCTTTCTCCTTTGCCACTACCTCATCCATCATTTATCACCTGAAGCTTTGTTTTAACGGGAGTCATAGAACTTGGATAGTAGCAGGAAAACATCCAGCAATCCTCGGAGGAGATAAGATATGCGCCAAAACGCTGACCACCTCAGGCCTAGCCGCTACTACATACATGCGCTTGCATTACAACAAAACAAAGCAGATGCTAACTTCTATCATCCTCATCATGCTCCTCACCTTGGCACTCTCAACTCCCCTGATGGAGAAGCCAGGGCCCACCGGAGGAGTCTGATAGTCCAGTGGGCTCGGCCAATGCTGCCCTAAAGCAGGCCAGGCTAAGAAAAGTGTGGTAAAGGTTACCGGGACAAATAGGGGTGGCTGGGGACCGAGTATGGACACCCAACCACCGCCTGGAGGCTGGGGAGCAAGCGGGGACACCCAGCCACCAGGCGGCTGGGGACTGAGTATGGATACCAGGCCGCCGACACAGCCATGGCGTGGTGGCCAGATTCCGCCTCCACATGCCTAAAAGGCCCAATTTAAAGTGCAAGCAAGCAAGCAGTATGGTATTGCAGCCTGGGGGTGGGTGGGTGGCAGGCTGCATACTTGCGCTTGCATTGCAAGGAATGGGAGAGGTACAATTGAACACTGCCCTGGGACAAGGACTTGAATGGGGATAGTTGCAAGTCTGCAACGACAGGTGCAAGGTGGGAGGCATCTTCGAATGTACCATGAACAGGGGTTTGGCATGCACACACTACAGCGGAATAGGCTCTCCTTCCCACTAAATGCACTGGGGAGGGCACAGGTAATGTTTTGGTATACGCACTTAATCTTATGTATAAGGCACACCAGGACAAATATGGGCGGCTGGGGACTGAGTATGGATACCTCGCTGCCGAAGCAGCCATGAGGTAGTGGCCAGCTTCGGCCTCCTCCAAACTAAAAGGCCCCATTTCAAGTGCAAGCTAGCAGTATGGAATTGCAGTCTGGGGGTGGGAGGGTGGCAGGCTGCACACTTACACTTGCATTAAAACAAAACCTAGCAGATGCTATCTTCTGTCATCATCATCATGCTCCTCACCTTGGCACTCTCAACTCCACCGATGGAGAAGTCAGGGCCCACCGGAGGAGTCTGGTTCTCTGGTGGGCTCGTCCAATGCTGCCTAAAGCAGGCCGGGCTAAGAAAAGTGTGTGGGGGGATGTTTCAAGGAGAAATAGGGGCGGCTGGGGACCGTTTATGGACACCCGGCTGCCCCCAGGCGGCTGGGGACCGTGTGTGGGCACCCGGCCGCGGGGCGTTTGGGGACCGAGTATGGACACCCGGCCGCCGGGCGGCTGGGAACTGAGTATGGATTCCAGGCCGCCAACACAGCCATGACATGGTGGCCAGATTCCGCCTCCACATGCCTAAAAGGCCCAATTTCAAGTTCAAGCAAGCAAGCAGTATCGTATTGCAGCCTGGGGGTGGGTGGGTGGCAGGCTGCATACTTGCGGTTGTATTGCAAGGAATGGGGGAGGTACAATTGAACACTGCCCTGGGACTAGAACTTGAATGGGGATAGTTGCAAGTCTGCATCTTCTGATGTGGTAAGGATCACTTATGATGGGCACACTTTTAGACAATGACCTGGGAGTCAGAGATGCTTCCAGGGGTCTTCCCCATGCTGTTCCCTTGTCTTTTCAGCACTTTATGCATGTGTCACACAGCACATGGCCAAATAAGGTTGTAAAATGTTAAAATGACATTTCACGGTGAATACATTTGTCATAGTTGAAAGCAATACAAAAGTGCAAAAATGCATAAAAAATGCTACTTGTGAACATAGCCGAAGGTGTGGAGGAGTATTTTTGTTTTTGGTCATTTATTTTAACTTATACACAAGTCTTTACCCTGGAAAGGATGTTCCTTAACATATTTCACAGGAAAAAAGTTTCACTTTCGTTTTTGAACGTTTTATTGTGAGCCTGTAAAAGTGGCTTAATACCTCTGACCACGTTGTTGACAGCAGTGACCTGGGGCGATCCCCATGCTGTCCCCATGTCATTTGAGCACTGTCACTATCGTTTTGGGCACTTGTTAGGCTTTTAAAAGACTGCCGGGGGTGCCACCGCAAAAATGCTCGAGTCTCCCATAGACTAACATTGGGCTCGTTGCTCGGGTCGAGCACCCGAGTATCACGGCGAGCTCGGCCTGAGCTTCGAGCACCCGAGCATTTTAGTGCTCGCTCAACACTAATAAAGATGCATCTCACTAAATTAGAATATCATTAAAAAGTTAATTTATTTCAGTTCTTCAATACAAAAAGTGAAACTCATATATTATATACACTCATTACAAACAGAGTGATCTATTTCAAGTGTTTATTTCTGTTAATGTTGATGATTCTGGCTTACAGCCAATGAAAACACAAAAGTTATTATCTCAGTAAATTAGAATAATTTATAACAGGTTGAAAAATGTTTTTAAAATCCGAAATGTTTGCCTACTGAAATGTATGTTCAGTAAATGCACTCAATACTTGGTCGGGGCTCCTTTTGCATCAATTACTGCATCAATGCGGCGTGGAATGGAGGCGATCAGCCTGTGGCACTGCTGAGGTGTTATGGAAGCCCAGGTTGCTTTGATAGCAGCCTTCAGCTCATCTGCATTGTTGGGTCTGGTGTCTCATCTTCATCTTGACAATACCTCATAGATTCTCTATGGGGTTAAGGTCAGGCGAGTTTGCTGGCCAATCAAGCACAGTGATACTGTTTTTAAACCAGGTATTGGTACTTTTGGCAGTGTGGAGAGGTGCCACGTCCTGCTGGAGAATGAAATTTCCATCTCCAAAAAGCTTGTTGGCAGAGGGAAGCATGAAGTGCTCTAAAAATTTCCTGGTAGACGGCTGCGCTGACTTTGGTCTTGATAAAACACAGTGGACCTACACCAGCAGATGACATGGCTCCCCAAACCATCACTGATTGTGGAAACTTCACACTAGACCTCAAGCAGCTTGGATTGTGGCCTCTCCACTCTTCCTCCAGACTGTTGGACTTTGATTTCCAAATGAAAATTGGAACTCTGGGATCTTGTGGAGTGTGTCAATGACTGCCTTCTGGATATCTGTCAAGTCAGCAGTCTTCCCCATGTTTGTGAAGCCTACTGAAACAGACTAAGGGACCTTTTTAAAAGCTTAGGAAGCCTTTGCAGGTATTTTTTGTTAATTATTCTAATTTACTGAGATAATGACTTTTGTGTTTTCATTGGCTGTAAGCCATAATCATCAACATTAACAGAAATAAACACTGGAAATAGATCACTGTTTGTAAAGACTCTATATAATATATGAGTTTTACTTTTTGTATTGAAGAACTGAAATAAATTAACTTTTTGATGATATTCTAATTTAGCGAGATGCACCTGTATATGGGAAGTAGGGAAAATGCAAGTGCTCGAACAGGATCCTAAATGGATAAATACTCATTAGACTAACGGATCATCAGTTCCTCAACATCTTTTGTTATGGAAGACGGGTAACAAGATGGAGGTAACGCATCTGTTCTTTTTACTTAACTTTCTTGCATGGTACCAAAACCTAAAAGCCATGTTTTAGACTGTCAAGAACATATCCTTTTCTGTTGCTATAGTTAATCATGGTTGCTGCAGCTGAGATCCCTAATGGTTACAAAATGTATGTTATTGCTATGCATTTATTGTATATTCTCCTGCTATGTATTCTAAGCAAGATAACAGTAGCTGAAATATTGTGTGTGTTGAGTCATTAATGCCAGACAAGTCTGCCAGAGGAGCTTTTGAGGAGTCTGACAGCAGCTTGTGAAAAGCCCACTAGTGATGTTTCTTCCAGTTACCTTCCTCTATTCAAGATTCTTTATTCTTGTAATAACCTTTGTAACCACCAAGCATGTTGCCTTTTAAGAGAATTTATAACCATCAAGCTAGTTGCCTCTTTGTGAGTAAAATTTTCCTGAACTGTGTACATCTGTATTTCTTCTTCATCCCTGAGAGAGGACGCCAGTCTCCACTCTGTTACCAAATGCTATTGTATCCTACATTGTACTTAATCCCTTAACACTCCATGATGGATATGTTCGTCATGGAGCAAGTGGGGGTTTGTGTAGCGGGCTCAGGAGCTGAGCCTGCTCCCCACAGGGCAGATGTTGACTGTGTTACATTACATTAGCGACATTTAATTGCTTCGATCTGGCCCAGGCATAGATTCAGGCGCTCAACGGCCCCCATGACGTGATTGCATGGTGATGCCATTGAGTATTATGGCGCCAGCAGGCCCCTATCACTGCCATGCTTGTTTTACTGTGAAGTCCAACCACTGACTTGACAACTTTATAACTTCATATAAGACTGTCATTTTTACTATACAGTAAAATACTGGAAGTTCAAGTGCCTTATAGAGGCTGAAGAAAAATCCCTACTTAAAAATAAAAAAATAACACAAAAAGTAAAAAGAGTCCAATGTCTGAAACTGTACATTATTTAAGCTGCCCAATAAGTGCCAAATATCCCATAAAAAAGCAATAAAAACAATCAAAACATGGTATCTTTTCCAAAATATTATCAATAAAGCTTTACAAATAATTATGTCTGAAACACATATTAGGCATAAGGGAGCGTCACTACCCGGCGCCTGTGAATAGCGGTCGCTTTACGGCTATTCACAGTCACCGGAGACATCGGGGAACGTGTCAACAATTTGGGTAATAAATTGGTGAACGAAGCACTGTCTGTTGTTTTTATTTCGGCCTTTTTATGTTTTTCAGGTATCCTTTTCTGGACTACTTTAGATTCGTTGGATTACTTCAGACCTGAATTTTTTTAATTTATTTTTTTTATGAATTGGTGCACGAGGGAAAGTGTGGGGGAGTCTTTATTCAAATAAAGTGTTTTTTTTCTGTGTGTGTGTTTTAATTTTTTAGTACTGGGTTAGTAATGGGGGTGTTGGATAGACACATCCCATTACTAACTCCAGGGGTTGATGGCAGCTGTGTTTTTTGACAAATCACAGCTGTCATCAAACCCAACTACTATTACCCCGATTGTCACCGCACCAGGGCAATCTGGAAGAGACGGGCAAAGAGCCAGAATTGATGTATCTCATGTGATGCGCCAATCCTGGGGTGGCTGCGGGCTGGTATTTTTAGGCTGGGACAGGCCCAATATCCATGGACCTTCCCAGCCTGATAAAATAAGCTCACAGCTGTCTGCTTTTCCTTGGTTGGTTATCAAAAATAGGGGGACCCTTCGTCATTTTTTTCATTAATTTATTTATTTATTAGGTTAATCCATGTACAGTAAACTACACATGCACGGCACTAATTATATATCTCAAGAATATTTATCTACCTACCCCATGTCTATCCATCTATCTTCTCCATATCTATCTATATCTTTGTACATCTAATAACATACCAAAGCGAGACAAAAACGCATGAGTCAAAAAAGCAGCAAAAACCGCATGCAAAAACACAAGTGAGCTGAGGTGCAGGATTCATGCGGAAATTCAGCTGTGTCAAAGTCTGAACAAGCACTGATCGTGGGAACGTACCCTTAGGAAGTTTCATATATAAGTTAATTCCTCCACGTAATGACAGCAGCAACATTTCGAACTGTATGGTTTTTTCAAGCTCAAGCTTGTAATTAGTTTAAGAATAACAACACTTATTAAAACCATAATAAGACCAATCAAGGTCAGTATAGAAGTATAACAGTGTCCAAGACAATAGTGTATGGTAATACTCAGAGATATACAATAACACTGTTGTACCAAAAAGGACTGAGAGTAGAGCTCCAAAAAAAGGAAAGGGCAATAAGTCCTATGGAGCTGACTCCCCGTCCCAAAAATGAATACTCATATGAACCAATCTCAATCCAATAGGCAATGGAAAAAACCATCAATATGCATCTGTTTTTGAAAAAAGCAAAACAAGAAGTGTGTTTAGCAACCCCAGTGTTCAGTGCATCTAACCGTGTGCATATCAGTCAAAAACAGAATAACCATGTGTATATCAGTCAAAAAGAGAATTATGTATACAGAGTGTGGGCTATTACCGTTAGGTAAGATAAAACACTCCCATTAAATCACCCCAATGGTGAATAAGACAAAAATTAAATGTAAAACGGAACATCTTCACCCGTTGTAGAAGTCTCCATTATAGTCAGTCCTGGGACTGTCTCAGCGGAGGGAGCCGTCATCAATAGGGATAAGGAAACACAGCAGCATGTCATTGAAGGCATATGATTCTGCCCCTATTTAGCCCTAAAGGGGGATACTGCTCTGCCCTGTTCCCATAGGCTCCCGCCCTGACAAGGACAGTCCACAGCTACCACTGCAATACACAGACCCTGCACTTGCTCTCAATATGCCTCTCATGCATCCCGACGCGTTTCATCCTTCTCAGGAATCATCAGGGGACATACATACATGACAGAGCTTGGTGCTATGCTATTCTGCTATTTTAGGAGTCTGTGTGTACCGGGCTATTAGTCAGAGCGCTAACTTTCAGCATCATTCAGATCCGGGTTGGAATGCATGCCGAGACGCACACATCATTTCCGCACGCTGTTTGTTTACATGGCTATACTCCTCAGTTAAGGACCAAGATGGTCTACATATACACCTGGGGGAACTTAGATTGGATCAAACACAGCTAGTAGTCACCTGTTTGTGATTCCTTTTGACTAACCCTGATATATATATACCCTCTATTGACTCCCTCCTGCACTCCCTTTGAGCATTTGAGCACGGACTCCTAAAATAGCAGAATAGCTTAATATTTTTGGAAGTTGGAGTGTTTTTTTTTTTTTGATTTTGCTATCTTAGGAGGATATCTGTTTGTGCAGGTAACTATTACTGTGCAGAATTATTAGGCAACTTAATAAAAACCAAATATAATCCCATCTCACTTGTTTATTTTCACCAGGTAAACCAATATCAGTGCACAAAATTTAGAAATAAACATTTCTGACATGCAAAAACAAAATCCAAAAAAATTAGTGATCAATATAGCCACCTTTCTTTATGATGACACTCAACAGCCTTCCATCCATAGATTCTGTCAGTTGCTTGATCTGTTTTCGATCAACATTGCGTGCAGCAGCCACCACAGCCTCCCAGACACTGTTCCGAGAGGTGTACTGTTTTCCCTCCCTGTAGATCTCACATTTTATGATGGACCACAGGTTCTCTATGGGGTTCAGATCAGGTGAACAAGGGGGCCATGTCATTATTTTTTCTTCTTTTAGACCTTTACTGGCCAGCCACGCTGTGGACTAGTTGGATGCATGTGACGGAGCATTGTCCTGCATGAAAATCATGATTTTCTTGAACGATACCGACTTCTTCCTGTACCACTGCTTGAAGAAGTGGTCTTCCAGAAACTAGCAGTAGGTCTGGGAGTTGACCTTCACTCCATCCTCAACCTGAAAAGGTCCCACAAGTTCATATTTGATGATACCAGCCCATACCAGTACCCCACCTCCACCTTGCTGGCGTCTGAATCGGAGTGGAGCTCTCTGCCCTTTACTGATCCAGCCTCTAGCTCATCCATCTGGCCCATCAAGAGTCACTCTCATTTCATCAGTCCATAAAACCTTTGAAAAATCAGTCTTAAGATATTTCTTGGCCCATTCTTGACATTTTATCTTATGTTTCTTGTTCAAAGGTGGTGGTTTTTCAGCCTTCCTTACCTTGGCCATGTCCCTGAGTATCGCACACCTTGTGCTTTTTGATACTCCATTAACGTTGCAGCTCTGAAATATGGCAAAACTGGTGGCGAATGGCATCTTGGTAGTTTCACGCTTAATTTTCCTCCATTCATGGGCAGTTATTTTGTGCCTTTTTTGGCCAACACACTTCTTGCGACCCTGTTGGCTATTTGCCATGAAACGCTTGACTGTTTGGTGATCACGCTTCAAAAGTTTGGAAATTTCAAGACTGCTGCATCCCTCTGCAAGACATCTCACAATTTTGGACTTTTCAGAGCCCGTCAAATCTCTCTTCTGACCCATTTTGCCAAAGGAAAGGAAGTTGCCTAATAATTAAGCACACCTTATATAGGGTGTTGATGTCATTAGTCAACACCCATCCTCAGATGCACATCACCAGATTTACTTAATTGATAGTTGGCTCTCAAGCCTATGCAGCCTGGAGTAGGACAACAGGTATAAAAAGTATCATGTGATCAAAATACTCATTTGCCTAATAATTCTGCACACAGTGTATTGTCTTGGACACTGTTATACTTCTATACTGACCTTGATTGGTCTTATTATGGTTTTGATAAGTGTTGTTATTCTTAAATTAAACTAATTAAAGGTTACGTTTTATATTACCCTTGCTGCCCTATAGTAATTAATGGGTTCTGAGATACTTTGGGTTTTCTACCCTTTTGCTGCTTGTGCAAGCTCAAGCTTGAAAAAAAAGCATACAAGTTGAAACGTTGCTTATATAGGAAGCTTCCTAAGAGGCACTGTCTTCAATTGGTTCTAAAAACATCAGATTGTCATCCAAAAAACATGTGGTCACATAGCTCCATTGATGACAAAATGAAAAAGTTATGGGTCTCTAAAAATGTCGACACAAACCAAACCATTTTTTTTTTAGAGTTCTGAATTTTTACCCAATGCTGCCGGCGGCTGGATGTGCTCATTTGCAGAGCTGCACTGCACAGTTATGTCAATGTAATAATGGCCGTGGCTGGATACTGCACATCCGGCCAATATTGATTCAAATAGGGGGTGTATGTGCAGTACCCGGCCCGTCACTATTCCGTTGATGGAGCTGTGCTGTGCAGTTCGGCAAGTCAACACATACAGCTGCCCCCGACACCGGGAGCAGCTGATCAGCAGGTGTGCCGGGTATCACACCCTCACCAATCAGATACTGATGACCTATCCTAAGAATTGGCTATTAATATAAAAGTCGCTGACAACCCCTTTGAAGGGAAACTGTTACCAGGTTTGACTGATATGAGATATGGCCACCACCTTTCAGGCCTGATATACAGCACTCTATAATGCTATAAGCCCCCAGCCCGACCTTCAAGACAAGAAAAAGACCTTTTATTATATTCACCTGGGGTGCGATCGGGTCCGATGGGTGTCGCTGGTCCTAGTCCGGTACCTCCCTTCTTCTTGTGATGCCGTCCTCCTTCTTGCTTCGTGTGGATGACGCGTTCCTACATCATCCACACAATCTCCCTGGCATCGCGCTTCTGCACAGGCGTACTTCTTTGCCCTGACGAGGGCAGAGCAAATTACTGCAGTGTGCAGGCGTCAGGAAAGGTCAAACAGCCCCAGCGCATGTGCACTGCAGTACTTTACTCTGCCCTGGTCATGGCAGAGAGGTACACCTGTGCAGAAGTGCGATGCCAGGGACCCTGTGTGATTGACGTAGAACACGTCATCCACAGGAAGCAAGAAGGAGGGTGGCATCGCAAGAAGAAGCAAGGCGCTGGACCAAGACCAGCGACGCCCCCAGGTGAGTATAATAAAATCTCTTTTTCTTGTCTTGAATGTCAAGTTGGGGGCATATATACAGCATTATCAGCATTATAGAATGCTGTATATCTTGGCTCAAAGGTGGTGGTCTTACCTTATATGGGACAAACCTGGTGACGGGTTTGCTTTAAATAGAAAGTCACTGATTTCCACCTCTATCACGAGTGTGATTTTTATCTTCTAAGGGACAGAAGCGCACCATTCCAACAATGAATTCTAGAGGACATAAAAGTTATTGATAGAATTGTTTAGTGTGTTTGATGATGCAAGAACATTCCCTTTTTTTCACTGTTTCTCTAGGCAATTCACTTTGAAATTTATGGAAACACTTAAGATGGATTTATATTGGCTGATTATTGTGATAGAGCGTTCCTAGGAGCACTCATTTACCAATAATGATGCAGTGCAAACAGAATGCCAATCAAGCACCCGATGAGTGAGCAAAATGCTCATTTGTCATGTGAAATTATTTTTAATCAGGCTTAAAAATCATAGTTCCTAACAGCCTTTATGCCCTGAACAACTTATTACTATTATTAAGACATATACAAAATCCTAAATAACCAGGACATGGTAAAAAATGTAGTAAACATTTTTATATGCTTAAGTCACTGCATGTCCATTCAACAATGGCAGAAAATCAATCTGGGCAAGAGCAGCCAAATCCGCCATGTGTGCCCTTTATAACAAATCAGTTCAATATTGCAGACCCGGGCAAATTGCGGCCCGATTGGAAAAGCCAGAGGGCTCGATGTGGCCCGTGGCCACTGGCTTTTCCAGTCTGGCCCGCGGATCAAAACAGCCAAAGGGCTGAAACAGTGGCCCACGGGTCGCACCCTGCCCTCGCCTGCAGCCTGCTGTCACCGCTGTGTCCTCGGGATGCAGACAGCGGTGAATACATTGGTGGAGGAAGGGCCTCCGGCTTCATCTTCCATCAATCAGCATGTGCGACAGCAGACACGATGACGTCATTTCATCCTGTCAGTTGTGCACTGCGGACAGAAAGTGCATTGGAAAGAGCAGAGACAGCGCACCGAGGGAATGGGAGCGTGGTGTTTTTATGCATATAGGAGGCTATGTGCTATGTGAGGATGTGGGACTCATGCTGTATATAGGGGGCTATGTGGGGCTCATGCTGTATATGGGAGGCTAGTTAGGCTCATGCTGTATATGGGAGGTTATGCAGGGGCTCATACTGTATATGAGAGGTTATGTGGGATTCATGCTTGTATGGGAGGCTATGAGGGGCTCATACTGTATATGTGAGGCTATGTGGGGCTCATGCTGTATATAGGAAGCTATGTGGGGTTCATGCTGTATATAGGGGTTATTTGGGGTTATAACCTATATATGGAAGGATATGTGGGGCTCATGCTCATGCTCTATATAGAGGCTATGTGGGGCTCATGTTGTATATGGGAGGCTATGTGAGGCTCATACTGTATATGGGACGCTATGAGGGACTCATACTGTATATGGGACACTATGTGGGTCTCATGTTGTATATAGGAGGCTATGAGGGGCTCATGCTGTATACAGGAAGCTATTAGTGGCTCATGCTGTATATAGGAAGCTATTAGGGGCTCATGCTGTACAGTACAGACCAAAAGTTTGGACACACCTTCTCATTTAAAGATTTTTCTGTATTTTCATGACTATGAAAATTGTACATTCACACTGAAGGCATCAAAACTATGAATTAACACATGTGGAATTATATACTTAACAAAAAAGTGTGAAACAACTGAAAATATGTCTTATATTCTAGGTTCTTCAAAGTAGCCACCTTTTGCTTTGATGACTGCTTTGCACACTCTTGGCATTCTCTTGATGAGCTTCAACCAGTAAGCACTGAGATGTAGGCAAACGCTGAATATATGAAATTTGGACTTCATTACTGCTAAATGGAATATATTTATAAAAATGATGGTATTTAGAGCATAAATTGGCCAATTCATGAGAGCCCACCAGCTTACAAGGCGTACCCTTCTTTGATGGGTCCCTGACCAAATATTTAGCGCATATGCCTATCCTGGGCTAAAAGCCTTCAAATTTTAAGGGCAGGTAGGATCCAACATTAATTAAAAACAGCATTGGACTGATCAGTAGAGATCAGTCAGAAAAGGAGGCAGTCAACACCTCCAATTACAGTGGTGTCCAAAAGTATTGGCACCCCTGCAATTCTGTCAGATAATACTCAGTTTCTTCCTGAAAATGATTGCAATCACAAATTCTTTGGTCTTATTATGTTCATTTAATTTGTCTTCAATGAAAAAACACAAAAAGAATTGTCCTAAAGCCAAATTGGATACAATTCCACACCAAACCTAAAAAAGGGGGTGGACAAAAGTATTGGCACTATTTGAAAAATCATGTGATGCTTCTTTAATTCGTGTAATTAACAGCACCTGTAACTTACCTGTGGCATCTAACAGGTGTTGGCAATAACTCAATCACACTTGCAGCCAGTTAACATGGATTAAAGTTGACTCAACCTCTGTCCCGTGTCCTTGTGTGTACCACATTGAGCATGGAGAAAAGAAAGAAGACCAAAGAACTGTCTGAGGACTTGAGAAAACAAATTGTGAGGAAGCATGAGCAATCTCAAGGCTACAAGTCCATCTCCAAAGACCTGAATGTTCCTGTGTCTTCCGTGCGCAGTGTCATCAAGAAGTTTAAAGCCCATGGCACTGTGGCTAACCTCCCTAGATGTGGACGGAAAAGAAAAATTGACGAGAGATTTCAACGCAAGATTGTGCGGATGGTGGATAAAGAACTTCGACTAACATCCAAACAAGTTCAAGCTGCCCTGCAGTCCGAGGGTACAACAGTGTCAACGCGTACCATCCGTCGGCGTCTGAATGAAAAGGGACTGTATGGTAGGATACCCATGAAGACCCCACTTCTCACCCCGAGACATAAAAAAGCCAGGCTCGAGTTTGCCAAAACTTACCTGAGAAAGCCTAAAACGTTTTGGAAGAATGTTCTCTGGTCAGATGAGACAAAAGTAGAGCTTTTTAGAAAAAAGCATCAACAGAGTGTACAGGAAAAAAAAAGAGGCATTCAAAGAAAAGAACACGGTCCCTACAGTCAAACATGGTGGAGGTTCCTTGATGTTTTGGGGTTGCTTTGCTGCCTCTGGCACTGGACTGCTTGACCGTGTGCATGGCATTATGAAGTCTGAAGACTACCAACAAATTTTGCAGCATAATGTAGGGCCCAGTGTGAGAAAGCTGGGTCTCCCTCAGAGGTCATAGGTCTTCCAGCAGGACAATGACCCAAAACACACTTCCAAAATCACTATAAAATGGTTTGAGAGAAAGCACTGGAGACTTCTAAGGTGGCCAGCAATGAGTCCAGACCTGAATCCCATAGAACACCTGTGGAGAGATCTCAAAATGGCAGTTTGGAGAAGGCACCCTTCAAATATCAGGGACCTGGAGCAGTTTGCCCAAGAAGAATGGTCTACAATTCCAGCAGAGCATTGTAAGAAACTCATTGATAGTTATCGGAAGCGGTTGTTCGCAGTTATTTTGGCTAAAGGTTGTGCAACCAAGTATTAGGCTGAGGGTGCCAATACTTTTGTCTGGTCCATTTTTTGGAGTTTTATGTGAAATGATCAATGATTTGATTTTTGCTTCATTCTCTTTTGTGTTTTTTCCTTGCAAGCAAATTAAATGAAGAGAATAATACCAAAGAATTTGTGATTGCAATCATTTTCAGGAAGAAACTGAGTATTCTCTGACAGAATTGCAGGGGTGCCAATACTTGATGCCACCACTGTATATAATCCAAAAACACAAAAATTTACCAGCACCTCCAAACAGAATAAAGCAAGTGTGAACAGGTCTAGCTGCCATGTCTGCATAATATACAAACAAAAGAATATAGCAGCACATTTTAAGACCTAAGATGTACGCAGACATTAAATATATGACATTTGCACAGCATTACTGCTATATAAAATATACTTCTAAAAATGAAGGCATTTAGAGCCCACAAGCCACAACAAAGCATACCTAATATTTATACATAATGGGAAACGTCCAGGGAAGCTTATTCAGGCACCAGTTCCAACTTTAACCCCTGATTTATACAGCTAACATGTGCCCGCAACAGCCGCGGGTGGAATCGCGATCCACCCGCGGCTGTTAACATGTTAAATGCCGCTGTTAATCTCTGACAGCGGCATTTAACAGCGCTGCGCCGGAAGCGCGTCACTTACCCAGCCCATCGGTGACCCCGTCACGTGATAGCGGGTCACTGATGGGTGGGCATGACAACCCTGTGTCTGCAGCAGACTCCAGTGGTTGTCATGTACTGATCGCTATGAGCGCCACCTAGTGGTCAGCGGTCATAGCACAGAAGCATTTCTGCTACATAGAGGTGATCTGCTCATCACCTCTATGTAGCAGAGGCGATCGGACAGTTGCTGCTTCTAGTCTCCTATGGAGACTATAGAAGCAAGCAAAAAGTGTAAAAAAAATGTTTTTAAAAATATTGAAAAAATTCAAAAAATATAAAAGTTTAAATCACCCCCCTTTCGCCCCATTCAAAATAAAATAATAATTAAAAAAAAAACACATACACATATTTGGTATCGCAGCGTTCAGAATCGCCCAATCTATTAATATAAAAAAAGAATTAATCTGATCGGTAAACGGCGTAACGAGAAAAAAATTCTAGACGCCAGAATTCCGTTTTTTGGTCGCCGCAACATTGCAATAAAATGCAATAAAGGGCGATCAAAACACTGGATCTACGCCAAATTGGTATCAATAAAGACTTCAGCTCGGTGGGCAAAAAATAAGCCCTGACCCGGCCCAAGATCCCGAAAAATGGAGACGCTACGAGTCTTGGAAAATGGCGCCATTTTTTTTTTTTTTTTAGCAAACTTTGGATTTTTTTTTCACCACTTAAATAAAAAAGAACCTATACATGTTTGGTACTGTATCTCCGAACTCGTAATTACCTGGAAAATAAGAATGGCAGGTCAGTTTTAGCATTCAGTGAACGTGGTAAAAAAAAAATTAAAAAACCATCTGTGGCATTGCACTTTTTATGCAATTTCACTGCACTTGGAATTTTTTTACCGTTTTCCCGTACATGATATGGTAAAACCAGTAATGTCGTTTAAAAGTACAACTCGTCCCGCAAAAAATAAGCCCTCACATGGCCATATTAACTAAAAACTAAAAACGCTATGGCTCTAGGAACAAGGGGAGCAAAAAACGAAAATGCAAAAACGGAAAATCCCACGGTCCTTAAGGGGTTAAGAGCCTCACTTGCAGAGCAATATGCCGTATATCACATTAGTGTTCCAAATAATACATCCAAGAAAATTGAAGAAAAGCAGCACTCACCAGGTATGCGATTCAAACAGTCCCCTGCACAGCCTCCGCTCTGTTACTATAGATCCTGCTCTAATGAATTGGAAATAAAGGACTGCTTGAATAGCATACCTGGTGAGTGCTGCTTTTCTTCAATTTTCATGGAAGTACTAATATGTATAAATATTTTGTATAAGCACTTCAGATCTATCAAAATATAAAACTATTTAATTGTAAAGAAAATGCCATAAGGTATAAAAGTTCAAAACACCAGAATTTAAGAATTGATGTTTTTCATTATCTGCATCTTCCCCCAAAAAGATGCAATAAAAAGTGATCTAAACATTGTATACTCTCCAAAATGGTACACACATATACAAACAATCCCTCACACAGCTCCATTGATGGAAAAATAAAAAAGTTACAGGTCACAGAACATAGTGACACGAGACACAATTTTTGTTTTTTTTCTCCAAATTTCAGATTTTTTTTTTACGACTGAAAGGAGTGGTCCGAAACTAATATTTATTTTAATCTTAAATGTCTAGCTATTTAATGTCATAATCTAATCTCTTTTCTAATAATTAAAAAGTCCTCATCATTACCTCAAAACATTAACTGGTGTATTTTTTTTTCTTTACTACTTCCTGTTTGATAACGCTTTGCTTGAGAATCCCAGAGCATGCTGGGATACTCAAACGATTCTTCATCAGGATCACAGGCTGCTGTCACTGCTTCAGCATCTGCCCCAATCCTGAAATGAAACATTATTAATGACGTCTGTTTCAGGGGCTGAGCTAATCCCTGCTCTAGTTAGTATGTGTCGGTTGTCAATTCTGATGTATGCTCATTAGGATCTTCTTGACACTGACAATGCGCTCTCTCGCCTGTTCTGATAAGAAGTGGAGAGCTGGGCAGAGAGTGCACTTTCAGTGCACATTGTAAGGAGAAAACCAAGCAAATAGAGACCAGTCTCGCCTCCGCAAGTGGCGCTGTTCTCTGCTTGCTCATTCTCTCCTTACAATGCGCACTGACAGTGCACTCTCTTGCCGGCTTGTCACTTCTCATCAGAGCAGGAGAGACAGCGCACTGTCACTGTGCATATTGCACAGTGTCAAGATCCTAATAAGCATATATCAGTATTGGCAACCAACACATGCTAAGTAGCTCAGTCCCTGAAACAGACTTCAGTAATAATCAGGGGTGGATCAATGTATCACGTGACATGTCACATGATCCCCTTTAATAGATCATGTGATAGGTCATGTGGGTAACACACAGGTGCTGTGGTGCACATCAGTAGATGCAAAAGGACAGAGATAAATGTTTTCCTTATGCACAGCACTATACATAACATAGCGCTATGCGAAATAGAGCAGGGGTGGGATATTAATTTTTCCAAGGGGCCACATGAGAGACCGTGACTGTTGTGAAGGCAGCACCAATAGGCTGATATCAATTCTGTTCAATACTAATATTAACATATTCATTATAATTATTTTTTATATTAGTTGTATGACGTAATATTGAGGAGAATTAAGAATGCCGAAATCCCCCTATATACAGTATGACCCCCACATAGCCCCCTACATACAATGAGCCCCCTCATAGCCCCACATACAATAAGAGCCCCCACATAGCCCCCTACATAATGTATGAGCCCCCACATAGCCCATATATAGAATAAGAGCCCCCACATAGCCCCCTATATACAATAAGAGCCCCCCACATAGACTAGCGTGGTTGTGAGAGACAGATCCTGGCTGTAACCATGCCCCATCACTAACAGCCCGCTCAGCATTAGAGCCGGCTTTCAGTCAGTGCAGGGGTGTAGATACAGCTGCCGCTCACTATGCACTGAGCGGTTATGAAGTCACGCAGCAGTACCTCTATGAATGAAAACTTGAGGCTGTCGGGAGGAATAAAGTTCATATCCTCCTGGCAGTGGGGCTTTAAGTGCGGTGGCCACACGACTTCAGAATGCTATTAGCCTGCAGATTAACCCTATATCTGCGGGTTAATAGCGTTTATTTTACTAGAAAAGTTCCCATTAATGGGCTCGTGTGGTTTCCTAACATTAGTGTGCAGTCACTATGACTGCAGACTGTGAAATAGTAAGGAGTATAAATGTGTAGAAGCAGAATTTGCAGTGGTGCTCTGTATCTAAGGGCAAGGGGCCTTTTATTGTTGTGTAAAAAATGTGGGGGATGGGAGGGAACTGAAACTACATGGGACAAATGCCCCTGCACACTATGTGCCCTTCCACCTTCAAAATTTTGCCAACAACTTGTCAAATGCCCCTGCACACTGCATACTCCTCCATTTTGCACTATGTGCCCCTCTACCTTCGAAATTTTGACATGTTGGCAAAATTTCCAAGGTGTGCAGTGCAGGGGCCTCCATGTAGTTTCAGTCCACTCCCATCCCCCACATTATAAACACATGTTAAAAATTACAATAATGACCTTTCATACAAAGCTGCCTACTACCACTTCCTGCCTGCCACGTGCCATAGACAGACATGATGATACATACTTTATAGGAAATTAGGACTAGTGTGTGTCAGTGAGACCCTCACCCTGTGCAGCTACTTGTACTGTAGTGCAGCCTGCCAGACTCCAGAGACAGTGGAGAGGAGGAGGACGAGGGAGTCCGGAGACCAGGTAGGCTTGTCCAGTCTTCTCAGGCCAGAGGTGGGAGGTGGGATCTGGCTCCTCTTTGGCAGACCATTACAGTAAGCGCGTGAGTTGCGTCAGCTTTTAAACAGATGCGCCCGCGCTGTGCATGCTGGGTCCTGCCAGACATCATGTGGCAGGGCGGACCCAGCATCATTTATACCACCAGTGGCCACAGCGGTGACAAACATGTGATTACAGATTATAATGGGGACAATTCATGGTGCCCCCTGGAGCCACGGGTATTGGGTGGTAGCCCAGATTGCCCTCATTATAATCCACCCATGCTAATAATGCTTCATTTCAGGATGGGGGCAGAGGCTACAGCAGTGACCGCAGCCTCTGCCCCTTCATGGTGACTTATTTGAGCATCCCAGCATGAACTGATGATTCTCAAAGAAATAAATAAAGCCGTTAGATAGAGGGAAGGATGGTACTTTTTAATTAATGCATATTAGTAAAGAGATTTGATTATGGCATTAAATAGACAGGTATTTAGGACAAAAATAAATGTTAGTTTCGGACCACCCCTTTAGATAAAAAAAATTGCAGTAATCATATTGAGCTGGAGAATAATTTTGCCAGTTTAGTGTTTCAATTTCATCCCGATTTTCAGCACAACGTATGGTAGAATGAATGGAGTTATTCAAAACTACAACTTGTCCCGCAAAATACAATTTTGTCAATAGAAAAATAAAAAAGTGACGCCTCCTGGAAGAAGGGAAGGGAAAAATGGTAGCGCAAAAACAAAAGTTGTCCGAACGGGAAGGGGTTAAGTAGGAGTTTATGGTCACACTATTACTGCCATTTGATATTTTATCATTTTAAATTTCACTCTGATATTCGCTCAATATTTGATTTTCACGAGTGCTGTTAAATGGTTACAACATAAGCGAAAAACAGAAGAAATGGTTTATTTTGGGCTTATTTTCACATAGCAAACAGATCCTTTTGAGGAACAGCCTTAGCTCGGTGTTATAGGTTTAGCCTCAGGCGGAGATTACTGGGAACAGACTTGCCGGGATGGTTGTACAATATGTTTCGCTGTACAATAGTCTTCTCTGAATGTCTGTGAATCAGCATTCTTATAATGCTTTTTATGGAGATATGTAAGATATACGAACCATACAGCAACAATTGGACGCAATTAGCTCGGAAGTGTTTGCATTTTATCCTTTCAGACATACAATCATTTTTCACATTGAAAGCAGCAATTTTCGTACAATCACTAAAGTGCTTTTGTAAATCATAACAAATATGAAGTTACCAACAATCTGAATTGTCAGGTTACTTTCCTGAAAGCAGAATTTATAAAAATGAGTCATCATCTGAGAATTATGAGCTGCGAAACTCCCAGTGACCGGCTAATTATTCTTCAGAGCAGAACGTCCGACTTCCCAATTTCAAACCTGTACAAAGTATTTTGTTTTACAGCCGACGAGAGGCATTCCTTTATTTTTTCTAAATTCAATCAAAATTCATCTACTCGTCATAAAACCTCCTTTTTATTGCTGCCAAAAATGTGTTTCGTCCTATTGGGCCTGTAAATTAATGTCATCTCAACATCACAATATCTGTAATGACAATATTTATTGGATTTTCATGATGAATTAGCAGTTCTTGATGTTCTTAAAGTGCACCTACACCTCTGAATAAGAAGAATCTGCTATCAAGGAGGAAAGGGGCCAAACTTTATTTTACTTATAGCCTATTTATACCAGCCAAAACGACACACTCTGATGGTACTATAAGACTGGCGGCAACACCGCAACCCCCGGCACCACATTAAATAGGGAATCTGTTGGCAGGATTTCACCTCCAAACTAGTGATATGTGCAAGGAGCTCGTTCAAAGACAAGTTCAGCCATACCTTTGCATGGCCAGTCCGTTCCTCCATTACTGAGAAGTCAGCGTTGGAATTGACCGTATTTTTGGGAATGTAAGAAGCACCTTACCATAAGACACACCCCAGGTTTTGACAGCAGAAAATGGTAATAACATTTTTCATATTAATTAAAACTTCCCTGGTGGTGTAAAGTGGAGGGGTCATTATCAGTCATTTTAAATCGCTGCAGTAATAGACAAAATTTAAATGTCCAACTCACCCTGGTTTGGCTCCTTCAGCACGGAAACACCACTCCTGCCCAATATTGTATGTGAACAACAGCAAAGCTTACAATTCTCCAGCTACTTAGCTTTATTTCAGCTAATGAAAAATGTTCAAGGTACAATCCAAACAGTGATTATATCTCCTAATCATTTCAGACATAACTTTGTCCTGTGTATGAAAAACTCGGCACTTGAGGGTAAACAAGTTTAGAAGACCAAAAGGTTTATATGTGCAATCCAAAACTGTGCAATGTGATGTAATTTTTGACGTTTCGGTCTTACATCCGGACCTTCACCAGAATGGTTGCTCCATTCCTACAGCGACGGCTGTCGCATACCACAGAGAGCTTGCATGTGTACCTATCTCTCTCCTAACGATCTACAACCATTCTGATGAAGGTCCGGATGTAAGACCGAAACATCAAAAATGATATCACATTGCACAATTTTGTATTGCATACATACACCTTTATGTCTTCTAAACTTGCTTGCCCTCGAATGCCGAGTTTTTCATACTATTACATTAAGGATTGGAACCATACTCATGCACCACACTCATACAGAGTGACGTGGATCCATGATTAAAAGGAATGATTTTTGGTACCCCATCTAAGAGCAGCATGAAACCCCGATTCCAGCGATGTACCATTTACTGGGCTGCTTGCTGCAGTTTTGATAAAATCATTGTATTATCTGCAGAAGATCTCCCAGTTCTCTTCATCCCAAGTTGTGTATAACCCTGTCCACACAACAGATTGACAGCTTTCTGTGTACACTGTGCATAGGCAGAAAGCTGCCAATCAGTGGTGGGGGCGGGGTTATACAGAGCTCATGAATATGGAGGACTACCTGGCAGCAGGTTTACCAGACCTCTAGTGATAATCTCATGCTGATAAAACAGGGATTTTATGAAAACGACATCAAGCAGCCCAGTAAGTGACACATCACGGGAATCAGGGTCTCAGCTCCTATATTATGCCGCTTTCTGATTAGGAGGCAAAAATCTGGTGACAGATTCCCTTTAAGGACAAATTATGCCTTAAATGTGTAGGCTATCATAGGTATTTTGATCCAAACCGGATAGAGAATTTTATGCTGAATTGCACTATCCCCTGCATATTATTTTGCCAAATATTGTTCCATACCAGCCAGACCGTGGCCAAAAAAAAAAAAAACACTTTTAACCTCCGTCTATATGAATACATTTAGAAAGTACATCAGGACTTTTACTGGCTTACATCCTAAAAGTAGAACAAAAACATCATGTGAACAGAGCCTAAAACAGCTTTGATTACAACTGTGCCATGAGTAATGTTATTATGTCATTTCTAATAGTAAACATGGAAAAAAGCTTATATATGAGCCCTGGCTATTATACACTTTTCTGCACAGTAGTGTATGATACATGCCACTTATTATTTCAAGCACTAATTATTTCCAGAATGTGACAATTTCGGAGACGTCTCTGGCAGTAATAAGGGGGTACAGTCACAGCTCAAGCATGTGATATTTCTTTGTAATGTCTGGCTATTTCCATTGCAAAACACAAGACAAGTATGGGATCTATTATATGCAATGCTTGCAACGTGGGGTTTTCTAGACAGTCTGAACCGCTATACTTACAATTTACTAAATCACATTAGTAAATCAAATACTGAAGGTGTGAACGTGGCCTTAGTAACTCACTGGCTGAGGAGGGTGACTACTGCGTTCAGTGATAAGCTGGTAATGCATTTCTATCCACTCCTGATGTGTTGCGATGGGACCAAGGAGTAGAGAATAGTGAGCACTGAGCAATAATTGGTGATGGCAAGTGTTACTTTTTTTTCTCTTACCAGTCTGAGCCATTTTAGAAATAAGCTTTATGCCTTGGAAAAACCTTGGAACCACAGGCTTTTTAGCACAACATATTCTCTATGTGGAAAAAAACTTTGTAATCTTACAGCTCTCATCCAACCATTTAGAAAATAATAGTGACATAAAGTATTACACAATGTTGTTATATGGGGAGTACATAATAATAATAATAGTGCCATACACTGCCCACATGAAGGTTCAACATTATTCCCAAAGGATAGCACTAAAAACCCTTATAATTATACCAATATAGTCTCTGCATTGTTATGCCAAAATGTCATGCAGTGCTCATGTAACAATGCCTTCTGTGTCCATAAAATACTTATATAAAGTATCAAATAATATAATAATGGTCCTATAGAGTGCCTAAATAATATGGCAGACAGAATGTTAGAAGGGGACTGGATCTTCTAGGAACAAGTGATAGAGGCCTCTAAATCAGGGATGGGCATATCATTTTCCCGAGGGGCCACTTGAGAGACCGTGACTGTTGTGGAGGCCGAACCAATAGGCTGAAATTAATTCTGCTCAATATTAATATTAACATATTAATTATAATTATTTATATTAATATTAATTGTATTACTTAACGCTGAGCAGAATTAAGTATGCTGACATCCTCCTATATACCGTAAGACCCCCCACACAGCCCCCTATATAGAGTAAGAGTGCACACACAGCACCTATATACAGAAAGAGTCCACACACAGTCTCCAATATACAGTATGAGCCTCCATAGCCTCCTATATACAATTTGAGCCCCAACATAGCCCCCTATATATAGTATGAGTCTCCACATAGCCTCCTATATAGAATATGAGCACTCACATAGACTCCTATATACAGTATGAGCCCTCACATAGCCTCCTATCTATAGTATTAGCCTCACATAGCCTCCTATATACAATATGAGCCCTCACATAGCCTCCTATATACAGTATGAAACCCAACATAGCCTCCTATATACATTACGGGTCCAACATAGCCTCCTATATACAGTATGAGCCCCCACAGACTCCCTGTATACAGTGTGAGCCCCCACATAGCCTCCTACATTCAGTATTCATGTGAACAGGGCCTAAAGCAGTTTTGATTACAATTGTGCCATGAGTAATGTTATTATGTCATTTATAATAGTAAAAATGGAAAAAAGCTTATATATGAGCCCTGGCTATTATACACTTTTCTGCACAGTAGTGTATGATACATGCCACTGACGAGTTCTAGGACAAGCACTAATTATTTCCAGAATGTGACAATTTCGGAGACGTCTCTGGCAGTAATAAGTGGGTACAAACAGTCACAGCCCCGGCATGTGATATTTCTTTGTAATGTCTGGCTATTTCCATTGCAAAACACATGACAAGTATGGGATCTATTATCTGCAATGCTTGCAACGTGGGGTTTTCTAGACAGTCTGAACCGTTATACCTAAAATTTACTAAATCATATTAATGACTGCGATCACCGCACCTAACAAACACTAGAACAGCAGCACTCCGGATGTAGGAAAGATAAATCTACACTGATTTACTTGTATTTCTTCTCAATGATCATGGATTCGACATATGGAGCGAAGCTGTTCTGTCTGGATGGGAATCTCCCTGGAATAGTCTCGAACACGTTTTTCCCTCCATCCCAGCTGCTGACATTTTATTTATAACGTGAAAGAAACCTGGTCTGAAAGACCGCTATGGTTAGGCTCTGCGTATCTCATTTCCTAGGTTGTGTTACCTGTTCTTTTACGAATCCAGAGATAAGTGGGGAATTTTTGCTTTATTATTAAATGGGGGACATTATTACAGGATGGAGGATATTACAACAGGACAGGGGATATTATTACTGGATAGAGGAAAGTGAACATTATTACAGGAAGGGGACATTATTACAGGATGGGGAATATTATTTCTGGATGCGGACATTATTACTGGACAGGGGACATTATTACTGGATGTGGACAGTATTACAGGATGGGGACATTAATACTGGAAGTGGCACATTGTCATGTTCCATCACTTGGAAATCATACAGTATGGTATTGAAATTGAATTGTTGGTGTTATACTACTATGCATTCAGGTTTGCCCTTATCCTGTCTCTCATACTGTAGTCAAGCACTAATGTAAGTAGCCCCTCCCTTCAGTGTTTGTCATCCATCTTTACCTGAAGTTCACATCTCCAGGGCTGGACTGGGATTAAAATACAGACCTGGCACATAAACTTCATCAGCTCATATATAATATTGCTTAACCCTTTCTTCTATCAAGCAAAATTAGCTAGAGCAAGTTTTGCTCTACTTGGTCATGTCCCTTATCACGCGCCTCCACTAAAATATACAAAACCAGCTTCAAAAGTCTGAGTCAAAATAAATGTCCCCTAGTAGACCAGACCTATTCAAACATTTCGAGGAGGATAAACAGTAAAGGGTTTGTCAACACCTGGACAACCCCTGTTTAATCATCTTAGGACCCCAATTAAGATAAAACCACTTGATACTCACCTCCTGCCATGGCACCATGTCAATGATGTCGGCGCAGCTGTTCTCGGGAGAGTAACGTGACTTGTTCTGTTATGTGCCAGCTGCAGCCAATGCGTGTCTGCTCGTCAACTGCAGCCTTTACTATTTCATCAGAGCAGATGTCCACCCTGACAGAATATTGATGAGATGCAGAAAAATAGAGGCCGCTCATGGGACATAGGTGAGTATCCACTGTTCTTATTTTAATTGGGGTCCTGAATTGATTAAAGGGGTTGTCCGGTCAAAATCAATAAGTCTCCAGTCACTCTGTGTGACTGCAGACTTATGAATCCCCCCAGACCATGCACTGTGCGCTGCGGGGTTTTGCCAATTTCAGACCCAGTAACGGAAGGTATGTATGACTTATACATACTCCTGGCCAGTGAGCGGGGACTCACGCTCCATACACCTTTTATTGAGCAAGTGTATGGAGCGAGGGGTATGTATAACGCATACATACCCTCTGTTACCGGGTCTGAAACCGGTGAATCCCCGCAGTGCACAGTGCATGGTCTGGGGGGATTCATAAGTCTGCAGTTTTGACCGGACAACCTCTTTAAGCTGCAGTTTTCCAGCAGTGGATAATAACTTTAAGGCCGTAAAACGTAATTAAGTAGAGATGCTTCAGAATTGTTATGGAGAATATACTGTAAGAATTGACCAGACATTTCAGGAGAGATAATAGACCCTTTATCAACCAAGTGACCCACAGGTGACATTTGTTATGTTCTGCTACCAAAGCTAAGGAAAGAGAGGAGATCTGCCCCTACTATAGGACTCAGCTGAATCCCTACGATGTAACAGGGAACCTGATCCTGCGATCAGACCTGCTAAAGTCCTAATCTAGTCTGTACGGAGACCTATAGATGTGGGGAGGGAATCCCTACAAGTACTAAGGACTGGGAGGAATATGGGACACCTCCTAACAGAAATAGTAGCAGACAGACGAACAAACAAAATAGATAGAACATAGAGGTCCGTAGACCAAGCAAACTAACAGAGCTAGATACAGAGCACAGGCTAGCTAGAAAGTAGATATACAATGAAGTCCAGCAAAGCCAGAAGGGCGGAGCAGGATTAAATAGGCCAACAAGGTCATGTGACCAGCAAAGGAAAAAAAACCTAACAGCAAGGTTCTAACAGTACCCACCCTTCTAAGAGGATCCTCCAGATCCCCTAGGACCAGGCTTATCAGGAAATCTCCTGTGAAACGCTCTGATAAGTCTGGACGCGGAAACATCATCTGACCTCACCCAAGAGTTATCCTCGGGTCCGAAACCTTTCCAGGCCACAAGATACTGCAAACTACCTCTATACCGTCTAGAGTCAAGGATGCGAGAAATTTCATATTCCCCGTCCTCCACCACCGGAGGAACAGAGGCAGAGGCGTCACCATCCGACACAACAGCTTTTTTTAACAGAGAGACATGAAAGACCGGATTAATTCTCCAGGAGGTAGGAACCTCCAACCTAACAGCAGATTGGTTGACAACCTGAAGCACCTTAAAGGGCCCTACAAACTTGGGACCCAATTTCTTAGAAGGAATCCTCAACCGCAGATTCCTAGAGGACAACCAAACCATGTCACCAACAGCGAACAAAACCTCCTGTCGTTTCCTATCAAAGTAGTCTTTAGATTTTCTGTTGGCCTCCTGAAGATTACCACGCACATCCGTCCAAACTCTTTCCAAATCACCGGAAAAATTCTCCTCCTCAGGCACGGCAGATCCCAACTTGGAGAACGACCCAAACGACGGATGTCTCCCAGAACAACAAAAAAAAGGCGAACAACCAGCAGAAGAAGATGTATGATTGTTCAGAGCAAATTCGGCAAGTGGCAGAAACTCAGACCACCCCTCTTGATTGTCTGCCACAAAACAACGCAAGAACTGCTCAACATCCTGGTTTTTCCTTTCTGTCTGGCCATTAGATTCAGGATGATATCCGGACGAAAACGACAAATGAATTCCCAACCTGTCACAAAAGGCACGCCAAAAACGAGCCACGAACTGAGGACCCCTATCAGAAACAATGTCAGTAGGAACGCCATGAAGTCTGACAATTTCCTTGACAAAGGCCTTAGCGAGAGTTTTAGCGCAGGGCAGTTTGACGAAGGGAACCAAGTGACACATCTTGCTAAAACGGTCCACGACCACCCAGATGACAGTAAAACCCTCAGAGGGGGGAAGGTCAGTTATAAAGTCCATAGCCAAATGTGTCCAAGGAGCACTGGGGACCTCCAAAGGACAAAGTAACCCCGCAGCAGGAGTATGTGAGGACTTAGATCTAGCACATATAGTACATTGGCGCACCCACTTAATGACTTCCTTCTGCCATCCAGGCCACCAAAAACTGCGACCCACCAGTCTCTTGGTCTCAGAGATTCCGGGATGACCTGCCAACCGAGATTCGTGACACTCAACAAACAAATCTCTCCTAAAGGTCCCAGGCACAAACAACCTCCCATGAGGAGTGTTAGATGGGGCATTCTCCTGAGCTTTAAGAATCTCATCTTCCAAAACGGAGTCTAAAGCAGCTATCACAACACCTTCTTGTAAAATGTTTTCCTCTTTCTCAGCACCGACTATGGGAGAAAAACTGCGAGACAAGGCATCCGCCTTAACATTCTTAGTACCAGGGATGTAAGTAACGGAGAAATTAAACCGCGAGAAAAACAGTGCCCACCTAGCCTGACGGGCATTCAGGCGCTTGGCAGCATCAAGATATATCAGATTTTTATGATCCGTAAGAACCTGAACGGGAAATTCCGCACCTTCCAAGAAGTGGCGCCAGTGTTCAAATGCGAGTTTAATAGCCAATAATTCCCGATTACCAATATCGTAATTCAATTCAGTCTCCGAAAATTTTTTTGAAAAAAAGGCACAGGGATGTAATCCATCCCCGTTATCCTGAGACAATACTGCGCCAACCCCCACAGAGGAAGCATCAACCTCAACCAAAAACGGCCTAGTAACATCAGGCTGCATAAGGATGGGAGCAGAGGTGAACCTCTCCTTGAGATACACAAAAGCTTCAATGGCCTCAGAAGACCACTGAACCGCATCAGCACCTTTCCTGGTGAGATCAGTCAGAGGTTTGACAATACTAGAAAAAATTTTTATGAATTTTCTATAGTAATTGGCGAAACCCAAAAACCTCTGTATTGATTTCAAACCAATAGGCCTAGGCCATTCCTGCACAGCCTGAACCTTAACCGGATCCATCTCAAAACCTTTGCTGGAGATAATGTAGCCCAAAAAACTAATTCTCTGTACAGCGAACTCACATTTCTCCAGCTTAGCAAAAAGCGAATTGTCCATTAATAACTGTAATACCTCACGCACGCTCCGCCAATGAGACTCCAGATCTGGCGAATAAATCAAAATGTCATCCAAATACACAACCACATTTTTACCGATCAAAGGTCTAAGGATGTCATTAATCAGATTCTGAAAAAATGCAGGAGCATTAGTAAGACCAAAAGGCATAACCAGATTCTCAAAATGACCCACAGGAGTGTTAAAAGCAGTCTTCCATTCATCACCCTCCTTCATGCGCAACAGATTGTATGCCCCCTTAAGGTCAATTTTAGAGAACCACTTGGCCCCCAATAACTGGTTAAACAGATCAGGAATCAATGGCAGTGGGTAAGGATTGCGTACCGTAATTTTGTTAATCTCACGAAAATCCAGACAAGGACGTAAACCGCCGTCCTTTTTTTTTACAAAAAAAAATCCAACCGCCACAGGAGACTTAGAGGGCCTAATGTGACCGGCGGCCAAACTTGTCTGTATGTATTCCTCCAAAGCCTTCCTCTCAGGAATAGTAAGGTTAAATAAACGACTTTTAGGAAGAATCGCTCCAGGGACAAATTCAATAGAACAATCATAGTCTCTATGGGGAGGCAAAACCTGCGATTCTTTCTCAGAAAAAACTCTCCAAAAATCCTGAATAGGAACAGGCAATTCTCCCCTATCCAAAGCTGCAATACGCCCGTTACAACACTTGTCATAACATTTATGGCTCCAGGATTTAATTTCACTGGTAGACCAATCCAGTACAGGATTGTGAAATTTTAACCAGGGCAAACCCAATATTACTGGAGAAGGCAAGTTATTCAACACTACCAAATCCAATTTCTCATGGTGAACACCATTAATAGTGAGAGGAAATTCACTGACCTTGAGAGTAATATTCTTCAAAGGGGAGCCATCCACAGAAACCACAGCAATGGGGGATGATAAAGGTTCAGGTTTTAAATGGAGTTTTTCCACGAATCCCCCATCAATTACATTTAGTGTAGACCCGCAATCAACAAACACCCGAAATTCCATTAATTTTTCCTGAGCAATCGTGGAAGCAGCTAAAAATATACCCTTGGAATTTAAACAGGCAATACGGGCGTGACTGACCATTTTGTTTTCTTTCTTCATACGAAGCTCACAGCCTTTAATCAAATGACCAGATTTTCCACAATAGAAACACAAGCCTTCCGAAAAACGACGGTCTTTTTCTTGAGAGCGAGGTGCCACCGATCCAATCTCCATCGGTTCACCACTGTTAGTACACACATTATCATAACCAGAAACTGACATAGCAGAGGATTTGCTCTCATTAACCCTAGCACGCAGTCTTCTATCCACCCGTATAGCTAATTGCATAGCCTGTTGCAAATCCTCAGGTGTAGGATAAGCAATTAGCAGGTCTTTAACCCTTTCACTGAGCCCAGCAAGAAATAGACTTTTCAGAGCAGAATCGTTCCACCCTGTTTGAGTGGACCAACGACGAAAATGAGTACAATATTTTTCCACATTACCTGATCCTTGTTTTAAACGTCTCAACTCAGTCTTAGCTGATGCCACACGGTCAGGATCATCATATAATAATCCTAAAGCAGAAAAAAAACTATCCACTGATCTGAAGCATGTATCACTAGGTTGCAAAGAAAAGGCCCACTCCTGAGGCTCTTTGCGCAAAAGTGACATTATGAACCCTACGCGCTGGGATTCATCCCCAGAGGACTTGGGTCTCAAACGAAAATACAATAAGCAAGCATTTTTAAATGAAAAAAATTCTCGATGTTCACCAAAAAATAAATCCGGCAAACATACCTTAGGCTCCAAGAAATATGCTCCAGGACAGTTACTCACGTGCTGACGGAGCTCGGCCACTTCCAGAGAGAGTCCCTGCAGGTGTTTAGCCAAATCCTGAACCGACACCATGATGGAACAAAAAAAAAAAATCTTTCCTTAGAGAATTTGCAGGCTGGACTTACTGTTATGTTCTGCTACCAAAGCTAAGGAAAGAGAGGAGATCTGTCCCTACTATAGGACTCAGCTGAATCCCTACGATGTAACAGGGAACCTGATCCTGCGATCAGACCTGCTAAAGTCCTAATCTAGTCTGTACGGAGACCTATAGATGTGGGGAGGGAATCCCTACAAGTACTAAGGACTGGGAGGAATATGGGACACCTCCTAACAGAAATAGTAGCAGACAGACGAACAAACAAAATAGATAGAACATAGAGGTCCGTAGACCAAGCAAACTAACAGAGCTAGATACAGAGCACAGGCTAGCTAGAAAGTAGATATACAATGAAGTCCAGCAAAGCCAGAAGGGCGGAGCAGGATTAAATAGGCCAACAAGGTCATGTGACCAGCAAAGGAAAAAAAACCTAACAGCAAGGTTCTAACAACATTCATTCTAATTTTACACATATTATTTTCTTTTCTTTTACATCTGGCCCAAACTACACAAACTAGACCAGACAAAAACATTCAGTCTATAAAACTTCCTAAATTAACAAGTCTGTTTTTGTAATATACATCCTATGAGAGAATCTGTCAGCAGGATTTAGCACTATAAAGTAAAGCCATGGCCATAATGGCACTATGATGGTGATTAATCTGGAACCTGCTGTAAAGGAATCTGATCTGTGGTTCTTGAATAATCATCCTCTAAAGTTTCCATCTAATGACATCTTCTGTGCATTGGGGCGGCCCTAGGGGGTAGGGCCTTCTTGTGCTTCTCCGCCCCTCCACCAGCCTCCTCTGTTTCTTTTACAGGTTACTGACCATTCAGTGACCTGCCTTCTTTTTAAAATTCCGCGCTACTGCCATGATTGAGGTGGGCAGCAAAAGCGCAGAGTGATTCTACGACCGGTCTTCAGGTCTTTAATAACATGGTGCTTGAGGCAATGCATGCACAGATCGACATTTCAGCTTAGTGAAGAAGCCATTGAGCTGAAATCTCAATCTGCGCATGTGCCACCACCAATAAAAGAAACAGAGGAGGCTAGAGGAGAGGCAGAGAAGCAGAAGAAGGCCCTACCCCCTAGGCCCCCGCCAATGCACAAAAGACGTCATTAGTTGAAAACTTTAGAGGATAATTATTCAACAACCACTGATTGGATTTCTTCACAGCAGGTATCAGATTAATCAGTATCAAAGTCATTGTGGCCATGGCTTTACTTTATAGTGTTAAATCCTGCTGATACGTTCTTGTTAAGGATAGCATATGGCTCTTTTCAAGTCTGATTTTTTTTTGTAGACAGATGGTAAGCAAAAAGTCATAGAATCAAGATTTGTCCGATTTGAACACCAAACTCACATTTCAGTGAATAGGTCTGTAATTTCATGGCATTGTACTGCATATTAACCTACAGTGCTGGCCAAAAGTATTGGCACCCCTGCAATTCTGCCAGATAATACTCAGTTTCTTCCTGAAAATGATTGCAATCACAAATTCTTTGGTATTATTCTCTTCATTTAATTTGTCTTCAATGAAAAAAACACAAAAAGAATTGTCCTAAAGCCAAATAGGATATAATTCCACACCAAACCTAAAAAAGGGGGTGGACAAAAGTATTGGCACCCTTTGAAAAATCATGTGATGCTTCTCTAATTCGTGTAATTAACAGCACCTGTAACTTACCTGTGGCGCCTAACAGGTGTTGGCAATAACTAAATCACACTTGCAGCCAGTTAACATGGATTAAAGTTGACTCAAACTCTGTCCTGTGTCCTTGTGTGTACCACATTGAGCATGCAGAAAAGAAAAAAGACCAAAGAACTGTCTGAGGACTTGAGAAACCAAATTGTGAGGAAGCATGAGCAATCTCAAGGCTACAAGTCCATCTCCAAAGACCTGAATGTTCCTGTGTCTTCCGTGCGCAGTGTCATCAAGAAGTTTAAAGCCCATGGCACTGTGGCTAACCTCCCTAGATGTGGACGTAAAAAAAAAATTAACAAGAGATTTCAACGCAAGATTGTGCGGATGGTGGATAAAGAACCTCGACTAACATCCAAACAAGTTCAAGCTGCCCTGCAGTCCGAGGGTACAACAGTGTCAACCCGTACTATCCGTTGGCGTCTGAATGAAAAGGGACTGTATGGTAGGATACCCAGGAAGACCCCACTTCTTACCCCGAGACATAAAAAAGCCAGGCTGGAGTTTGCCAAAACTTACTTGAGAAAGCCTAAAACGTTTTGGAAGAATGTTCTCTGGTCAGATGAGACAAAAGTAGAGCTTTTTGGGAAAAAGCATCAACATAGAGTGTACAGGAAAAAAAAAAGAGGCATTCAAAGAAAAGAACACGGTCCCTACAGTCAAACATGGCGGAGGTTCCCTGATGTTTTGGGGTTGCTTTGCTGCCTCTGACACTGGACTGCTTTACCGTGTGCATGGCATTATGAAGTCTGAAGACTACCAACAAATTTTGCAGCCTAATGTTGGGCCCAGTGTGAGAAAGCTGGGTCTCCCTCAGAGGTCATGGGTCTTCCAGCAGGACAATGACCCAAAACACACTTCCAAAAGCACTATAAAATGGTTTGAGAGAAAGCACTGGAGACTTCTAAGTTGGCCAGCAATGAGTCCAGACCTGAATCCCATAGAACACCTGTGGAGAGATCTCAAAATGGCAGTTTGGAGAAGGCTCCCTTCAAATATCAGGGACCTGGAGCAGTTTGCCAAAGAAGAATGGTCTACAATTCCAGCAGAGCATTGTAAGAAACTCATTGATGGTTACCGGAAGCGATTGTTCGCAGTTATTTTGGCTAAAGGTTGTGCAACCAAGTATTAGGCTGAGGGTGCCAATACTTTTCTCTGGCCCTTTTTTGGAGTTTTGTGTGAAATGATCAATGATTTGATTTTTGCTTCATTCTCTTTTGTGTTTTTTCCTTGCAAGCAAATTAAATGAAGAGAATAATACCAAAGAATTTGTGATTGCTATAATTTTCAGGAAGAAACTGAGAATTATCTGATAGAATTGCAGGGGTGCCAATACTTTTGGCCAGCACTGTACTTTCAAAAAACCTATTATTTACCACACTCAATAAACAAGACATACGCAGATTTGGTTGAAAAAATGTATGGCCACGGCCTTTATTAAAAATTCTTATACTTAAAAAACCATAACTTTAATAAAACTCTTATAACACGGCAGCTTAGCCATAAGCTCAAGCCCGTTTACCTTACCAACCTGCTGTCCCTTCAGTCTCCTGAACGACTAACCCCAAACGGCCATCGTGACTAAAGAGACACGCATGGCCCCGCCCCACCAAGGGCCAACTCAACCATTGCTTGTAAATTTAGGTTGAATATGTCAAGACCTACATCAGATAGGTGAACACAATCAACCTGACAAAGGCCTGGAAATCCTCCTTCCAAATCCACGTGTCTAAATGAAAACCCACCAATTAGTGGCATGAATTTACTCAAAGACCTGTTTAACCTTTTACATATTTTCTCACAAAACTTCAGCTCCGCTGACCTAACCCACAAAAGCCTGGAAATAACCTCAGAAAATATAATCTTAACATTATAAAATGACTTTTTTAACTCTAACAAACTCTTCTTCATCTGGAATAACAGGTCAATAGTGCCCAAATTTCCAATGTCGTTTCCTCCTAGGTGTACGATAATGATGTCAGCGGCCGGAGCTCGAATACCCATTAGGGTCACTTGATACAAAAGACCGTCCCATCTTTGTCCACTAATTCCAAACCAAAAAATTCTCACTTTATCCGAAGACAATGATAAATTTGGCCCGTAGCAGCGCTGTTGCGCCCTCCATTCAGCCCATCCGATAAATGAATGGCCCAAAATCCAGATTGTGACACCTAGAAAAAACAATAGTGTTAATTATCTCCTAATGTACAACTTATAACATTTCAAATCCCACCTTACCAATCTCTTAATGACTTCCTCACTCAATCCCAATCTGGCGGCCTCTGTCGCAGCACTAATCCTAAAGGAATGGGTAGAAAAATATCTATCTCTCAACTGCATCACCGACAAACACTTTTTAAGAATACTACTAAACTGGAATTGCGTCAGAGGCTCACCAGACCGATGAAGCAGGAACTTCTCTCCATTTGCCAGGCGAATATCCAAGTAGCTCTTCACCCTGCAGAATGGACAGATAGCTGCATAAGAAAAACATTTTAAATGAATACCACAACCTTTACCGAACTGATCTGTCTTTGACCTAGCTATAAAAAGCATTAATGATTTTCTTTCCAACTTCACGTGCTGCCATGACAATCCTTCTGTGCCCGTCTTACTTCTGGGTAACAGCTCACCTATACGAAGAGCTCCAAAAAACATTAAAACTGCTGCTGTGGAAAATAAAATAGCCTCAAATTCATTATAACAACAAGTAAATGCCTCTTCACACAGATTTCTTAGCATAGTTGGGGAAATAGGGCACCTTCCATCACGAACAAAACGTTTCCTCTTGTACCCCTTCAATACCTGCTTAATTAAAAAATAATCATTAACTGGACACTGACCCAGAATTTTAAGAAAGAAAGAAATACTGGATACATTTTTTGCTATTTTTGAATATGCAAACCCTTTATCAATACATGTCAACACAAAAGTTAAAGCAGCCTACTCCGAACACCTGTCAGCTCTCAACCTGCCACCCGCACAGAATTCTGACCACAGCTCCCAAGCCAGCAGGTAACCCTTCCAGGTTGAACCCGCTAGTGAGCTTTGCAACAATTCCATTATTAGGCCCAGACTATTCCCCACAAATATCCTGGACAATCCTCTCCTATCCGTTGAGAACGGGGTGCGAGCCTGAAGAAATCTGAGAACTGTAAATGAGAAAGTGATTCAGCAACCGCACTATATTTATTATCAACTTCTACCGCCTTCAGCCAAATGTTCCTTTTGAGACACAACAGATCTAAATGCCTGAGCAGTCTAACTACTAATTTACATTTACTTGACAAGCAATTCACAGCAAGAACTACTCCTTTCCTACTGGAATGAATGAGAATATTCCTATTAGACAACTGCTCTCCCCAAATCGTTATTGACAAGAAAATGGGAAAAACTTCTAACAAACATATTATTTAAAACAACATTTTTTAACCAGGCAGGGTGCCATTTCTCTGCACACCACTTACCACCCAGATAGACACCAAAACCTAAGGAAGAATTTACATCCATATACCACTCCAATTCAACCTCAGCAACAAAGGCAGACCACCAGATTGATAGGCCATTAAAATACTGCAAAAAATCTAACCAGACTTCTAAATCTTCCTTGACCTCCTTGGTTATGTGCACATGAAACTGCGGGTTCCCAACTCCTGCAATCTGCGCGCACAAGCGTCTACTGAAAGCTCTACCCATAGGCATAACTCTAGACGCAAAGGCTAGCAAACCCAACACAGACTCAACTTCTTTGACCATTGCTTTCTTCTTACTGAATAATGCTAGCAATGCATTCCTACATTTGTCAATCTTAACTAAAGGTAATCGACACTCGCCCTTAACTGTATCTACTACAATACCTAAATATTCAATACAACTAACCGGATGAATAGTTTTCCCTCTAGCTTGAAAGATAGCTAACAGCTCACTACAAACATCAGAATCAGCTGGGCCTACAAAAAGAAAATCGTCCAAGTAGTGTGCTATGTCGGCCTTGACCAGGGAAGGGTTAAGAGTAGCAAGGGCCCCGGGCAGTTTAGAAGGCACGCCCCCCCCCCCCACACACACACACACACACTTGATGTATCACATGTCACATGATCCCCTGTGATAGATCATGTGATAGTTCACGTGAAATTAATTTGGCACAATATTAATTATAATATATTTTTCTAGGCTGTGTGCCCACTATGCGTTTTTTAAGCGTTAAAAAAATGCTTGGTAGAAGGTCTGCCATGTTCCCCAATGATAATCCGCATGTGCTGTGCACATGCTGCGGAAATTTCCGCTGCAGATTATCATTGCGGAAAAATCCACAGCATTACCAATTATTTTGCGGAAGCTCGGCATTTTGGCCACTATTTACTTGCATTGGAACGCATGGATTATGCATCACTGCATCTGTACATGCAGAATCCATGCGTTTCAATGTGCGGATGGTACCCGGGTGTGGAGGACAGGAGACTCTCCTCCGGACCCGGGTATCATAGAACCTGTAAAAAAAGAATAAAATAAAAAATAAATATCATACTTACCTTCTGATGGTCCCCGGTGTCTTTATCCGATGCGTCCTGGCTTGCCGGCAGCTCGCAATGGTATGAAAAGGACCTGCCATGAGGTCATTTAGTCATGTGACGGGTCACACAACAGCTGACGTGGGCAGGCCATCAGAAGGTAAGTATATATTTTTTACCATTCTTTTACGGTCACACTATATAAATCCATGCTGGTTGCATGGATTTATATAGTGTGACCAAGTTGTCAAGCACTTTCCAAGTGATGCTAAAATCGCTTGGAAAGCGCTTGTCAACCCGCATGCAGAAATGCATGTGAAGAAAGCTTCACATCCACATGTCCCTGGCAGGAAAAACGCACGTACAATCCGCATGTACAATCCGCATGCGTTTTTTCTGCCAGGGAGATGCAGAAACGCTCAAAAAAAATCCGGAGCATTTCTGCATCGTGGGCACATAGCCTTACATTAATTGTATGACTCAATATGGAGCACACGTAGCCATCTATACACAGCAGGAGGCCGCACGTAGCCATCTATACACAGTGGGAGGCCGCACGTAGCCATCTATACACAGCAGGAGGCCGCACGTAGCCATCTATACATAGCGGGAGGCCACACGGCGCCATATATACACAACAGGAGGCCGCACGGCGCCATCTATACACAGCGAGAGGACGCACGGCGCCATCTATACACAGCGGGAGGCCGCACGCAGTCACGCACACACAAACATATAGACATATACATACACGCATAAACACATTTGAAACACAAAAATACATATAAACAGACATCACACAATGATATCTGCCTGCACACACACACACTCAATCACACATACACACACTCACTCTCACACATACACACTCTCTCACATACACACTCTCTCACACACAGACAGACACAGACAGACACAGACACACACAGACACACACAGACACACACAGACACACACAGACACACCATCCCCCGGCTCGTCTCCAGTCCTCCTGCTCCTTTCCGGTGCAGCACTGCAGGCCGGGCGCGCACTGCGTGACGTCACAGCTAGGAGACACGGCCGCGCACAGGGCCATGTCTCCTAGCTGTGACGCGGCCAGGCCACCACAGGGAAGTTAACAGCTGCAGTGCTGGCCCGGCCGGAGAAGAAGCAGCGTCCGTGCGCCGCTGCAGGGGGAGTGGTCCGGGGGCCCCCCGCCACTGTCTGCCAGTATGTGCCGCGGCACCGCACATATAATGAGGCAATCTGGCCATAGACACCCCGGAGCCCCTGGAGGCCCGAGGCCCCGGGCGGTAGCCCTGATTTCCCTCATTATAATCCGCCTATTGCCTTGGCCATTAAAGCCCCAGGCCCAAAACTTTTAACTATCTCCACTGCCGTATCAAATGATGTATAGCTAACAGAAATAACGCTATTGTCAATGCTGTCATTTAAAGAAGACCCGTATGGATATGATAAGTAGTGAATAAGCCTAAACGAATTTGGCTCCTTCTTAGGGACTACACCCAGAGGTGGTAAACGAAAATTCTTAAACGGACGCACCCTAAAAGGGCCCGCTACTCTCCTTCCACTATTTCTTTACTTAATTTCTTCTCTACCACCTCTGGGTGTAGATCCACAGATTTTAAATTATTCACCCATATGCAGCCTTCCCCCAGGAATTGGGGAATATAGAAACCCTCCGTAAAACCATTAGTTAGTAAGCTGGCTCTCTTGCGGTCTGGGTACCGCTCTAACCAGGGGCGCATTTTCTCCAGATTTACTGGAGTCAATGTCCTTGTTAAGGTGCTCCTTTGTGGAGGGCTGTCCGGACAGGCTCGCTTTTTTAAAACACCTGGACATAGCATGTGACCCTTCACAAAAGGAGCACTCGTGTTTCTATTTGCAGGTGTTGGGCCATTTACACTGTGTTTCATTGAAAGCGAAGTAAGTACCTTTACTCATTGTAGTTTGAGCCGGTATTTGGCGCTGAACATTAGCAGGTTTGGAGGGCAACATAAGGTTCAGCCACAAACCCACATCCTTATCCCCCCATCTAAGGGATGGGTATACCGATAGTTTCTGTCTAAAATTCTCATCATAGAAATACCAGCTCAGATTACCAAAATGTTTGTATGCTTCCAATACTATTTCCACATGTTGGAAAAGCCCTGAACACTTGCTGGGAAACCTCTCACCCATAACACTGGCGTAAATACAAAAGGCAGCCAATTATTAAAAGACCGTGGAATCGGTCTGCGTCTATCATCGTCTTTCTCCAGCCGGGACAAAAAGTCCTTAGCAGCTGGCAGCAAAGACAAGATATCCAAATATTCATTACTCCAAATTTTTTCTTTCACTGTTATGGGTAACTGCATACTAACGCTTCCTTATAACAATCCTCCCCCACACCTTTAACCCCTGAAGCTACGGGAGTTAACATGGATTCCTGCTCCCCCCTCTCACCCCCCAGGCCCTGGTCTAAGTGCTTCCATACCTCAGCTACACCCGGGGCCCTGGAGGACAGGCTAGCTAGCCTAGAAGGCACAGCAGGGGGCTGTAATAAGTCCCTCAATAAGGACAATACATGTGACAACTGTTACAGAGTGTAGTGTGTATCATGATGGCTATACTCACCACCCTCAGGTGACCCATCCTGACTGTCCTCACGCCTGAAGACCTCGTTCTCTGCGGGCTCTCCAGCTTGTGGACCGTCAGCCTCAGGACCAGCAACGGCTTCCTCCAGCCGGTGGTCAACTGAGGCCAGCTAGGTCCTTGTGTGTGGGGTGATATCACCGGCACCCCTGCGTCCTCGCCTCCTCCCTGGTGTCCCGTGCGCCCTCACTGGGGATGGAGAGTATACCACTCTCCTCCTCTTGCTCCTGGCTCCGGCGCGCAGGACTGCGCCGCCGAATGACGTCATCAGGGCTTCCGGCTCAGCGTCCGTGATGCGCTCCTCCAGTGCTTCCTGTTCTCCGTTCAGTCTGCGGGCGGCACTCGGTCCAGGCACATCTCCCTCATCCTGGTACAGGCATCGACGGATCCACGACAGGGCACCTTCCTCCCCCATCTTGCGGCGCAGCTCCTCCATCAGGGCGTCCATGTTGACACAGGCACGGCGGCGGCAGCAGCACTAGATGAGCAGCGTCTGAGGACTGACACTCTCCTCAGGTGCTGCCATCTTTAATACCCTGCACCACCAATGTTTAATAAATATTAGGACCCTATCAGCAGCTGTCACATAGGGAAGAAGTAGTCTTCCCCCTGCGACACCTCACTGACAGGCTGGCTACCTGAATCAATCCCCAGCATGGAGGGAAACCATTCCAGCCACATTAACCCTTTCAGGAGAGGAAAACAATGCATAATAATGCCATGCATTCCCCTCCTGAAGGTCCGGGTCTTAACAATAGATCACATCCAGACTAGACAGCTAAAAAAATGTATTGGAGGGCCCTATGAATCTGGAGGTCCTCTGAAGGGCAGTAATACAATAGTGGGTATTGTTGGCGCCTATATCCACCCTTGGGTCCCTTTCACATGGCCAATATTATTCCATGCATTCTCTTTGCTTTCTAACAGGTAGAATATGTTCCCTTACAGACTATGGACATGTTTACATCTCCATTTTTTTATGGACGATCGATCTGCAAATCAAAACTGAGACAGGTCCGATCTTAATCTGATTTGTAGATAAAGTCAATGAGTTGGTTAAAAATAGGACAGAACCAACCATGTTGCTTGTACTGCCTTTTTTCTAGGGTCTAAAAGAAGAGCAAACTAGGCCAGGAAACCTTTAGCTTTTTACTTTGCACTTGAGAAAAATATGCCACACTGAAGAGAAAAACTGACACATCAAGCAAAATCGGATGAAAATTTGAAAAAAAAACACTGATTAAATGTAAAGTGTGGCAGAGCGGTAGTCATTACCGAGCTGCTGTCCGGTTACGCTCTGGCACTTTACAAACAAATGGTGTCCCAATCCCAGTGTGGTGGCGGGTGTGGGGTGCATCACACTCACTTGGAGGCCACAGGCCACCGCAGCCACCGGGCTTCCATACTCAGGAGCCGCTGCACACAATTCAGGGGACACCAAGTTCTTTGCAACAGGCAAATATTTACTGGTCAGTTCAAGATCATGAGGTGGTGACATGTGAGATAGGGCACAGCATTTCATGTTTCTTCCTTCCTTAGTACAGTACCTCTTCAGCCCTGCCACTCGTTCGCCCTGGACTATCCCTAAGCCCACTGGGTCCATCAGCCTCAGGGATTTCCTGTCCAATTCAGCAGTGCACCCGGGACCGGCCACCTGCCCCTCATGCCCACCGACTTCGAGATGTCAGAAGATCAGGCCCTCTCCATGGTACCAGGACTGAGCCCTAGGCTCCAGACGTTACAGGAATGTCGACAAGAGATTTCAGTATGGCCTTCTAATGCCTCGAACAACTGGCACATGCAGCCCACAGCACCCAAACATGACCTTGACACTGCACTTCCCTATCCACACGCTAGAAGGAAGTGCCCACCTTTTAATTAACGCTGGTTCCCACCCACTGGGCTAGTTCTATCATTAACTCTGTCCTATCCTATTGACTAAACCTATTGTCCTTATCATATGTCCTATACTAGGCGCACGTCCTCCCTTCCAAGGAATCTCTTGCCTCCTTGGTGTTACGGGTCCGGGGGGTGGAACCTCTGTGTTACGGTGCAAGGAGGGACCCAGAGGGGCATAACTAAGTATCAACCCGGACCGACCCTGGTCGTACGGCGGCTAACGACTCCGTGACCAGGGAGGGACCGAGCCGAGGGACCAGGTGCTACTCTGGGGACGACCTTCTAAGGGAGCAGGTGACTCCCACGGTACAGATGGCAGGGACTGACCGGAATAGCAGGTAGGCACAGCAGGAAGGCTGGCGAGCGGAAGCCTCCAGGTAGGCTATCAGGTAGACACGGCAAATGACAGCAGGAGTCTCTAGGTGGGCTGGCAGGTGGTCATGGCAAGTGACGGCAGGAGTCTCTAGGTGGTCACGGCAAGTGACGGCAGGAATCTCTAGGTGGTCACGGCAAGTGCTCCTAGGTGAGCGGGCTGGCAGGCACGGCAGGTAACAGGCAGGCAACAGGCAAGTGCTCCCAGGTGAGCGGACTGGCAGGCACGGCAGGTAACAGGCAGGTAACAGGCAAGTGCTCCCAGGTGAGCGGGCTGGCAGGCACGGCAGGTAGCAGGCAGGTAACAGGCAAGTGCTCCCAGGTGAGCGGGCTGGCAGGCACGGCAGGTAACAGGCAGGTAACAGGCTGGCGGGCAAGACTGGTAGTCAGGCTAGCAGCGGGACCTGAGGGCTGAAGCAGAGGTCAGAAACACTGTGCAACAACTTTTGCTCGGGCACCTCCATTTTGGAGGAGGTGCCTTATATATGTGAGGATCCTCGGCTATTGGCCGGGGACTCCTTAGGACGGCGCGCGCGGCCCCTTTAAGAGGGAGGGAGTGCGCCCTAAGCACAGTGCCCGGGGAGCTGCGCACACCGGCAGCAGGAAGAGGAGCGCTGGAGAACGCAGAGCGGGGAGCGAGGAGGTGAGTGGGACGGCGTCTCTGCCTAGCAGGGGGCAGAGACGCCGATGCTACACTTGGTCTGATTTTTTCAGGTACATGATGCACTAACCTGTTTTTGATGCACCATTGTTTGATGTCAGTTATGATTAGGTGAAACGTTTATGTGTGACATCATGCTAATACTACGCATATACTGTATCTTTAGGCCAAATGGGGTGTTGCAATATGGCAAAATTAGACTTATGGTACGTTTTGGTGCCCACATTCTGTGTGATATATAGTAGTTTTTGGTTCAATCCTGTTTGGGACGCACATCCCTTTTTCCCTACATTTACCTGTATTTCAAATTGTTGAATAAAGCTTTGTATAGTAAGTATCATTTGGGATTCTTTGATCGTTTCTTTTTCTTCCGTTTTTGCTATGATCTTCAGCGATTTATTCTCTAGGTGACTTAGTCCCATTTAGTGCATATAGATCAGACACTATTAGTATTTATTGTATGCATATGTTTCTCATGAGTTGTTTAATTTATTACATATATGCTGTATATTACCATAGCACATTATATAAGATGCACATCACTATTACATGTAAAACCGCATGGCACTATACACATGGCGCTATACACACAGGGTAAGACAGTCCACATCCCTATATAAAAACCTGACATGTGAACGGGCCTTAGACCTTAATCAGATGTCAGTGACTTTTCGTGTATGAAAAAAAATGCCTGATTTTGGTTAATTTTTACCATCAGTTTCATCAGTTTTTCTTGTATGCAAAATAAATACATAAATAGAAACACTTATCCTATGATAACAGTGTTTAAAACAGACAGCACACGTATGGAGATGCATGCTGTCAGAGATCTCACGGACCCGTAGACTTGACTGGAGAATTTTGAGACACGACTAGGATAAAAAATGGACACCACACGGTCTTCAGAAAAAATAGGACATGTGAACTGCCACATAGATTATATTGGGTACGTGTTCTATCCGTGAAAAATATGGATAGGACACAAACATGAAAAATGTATGTGTGAATGAGGCCTAAAGCATATGTTTACACACTGATAAAGGAGCTATAAAACTCTATTTCAGATTTCCAATGAGTCCATAGCAGAAATTTCCAAGTTAAAGTGAACTTGTAAACTCGGAAAACATCATTTACCTTCAAAATTTAATTGGAGGAAATAGGGTTAATCTGCAGGTTAATAGCGTTACAATGCTGTCCTATTACCTTACTGAAAGTGCAGCTATAGGAAGAAAATGAACTTATTTCCTCCCAGGAGTCGGCTTTCATTCACGTGGTGTGCACAGAGCAGCTACAATCACCACTCACTATAATGTCAGCGACAGCTGTAAGCACGCCCCGGCACTTTGAGTGACAGTTCACTCTGCAAATACTCGCTGCACCCTGATCTGTCAATCAAATTGCTGGGGCGTGCTTACAGCTGCTGCTCAATGTGTACTGAGCCCTAACTGTTGCTGCTTCGTGAACAGCCCTCATGACTAAAAGCCGAAGGCTACCAGGAGGAATAAAGTTCATCTTCTCCCAGGTAGAATTGAAAAGCTATTAACCTGCAGATTTACCCTAGATCTGCATGTAAATAGCGTTTTTCTAATGCACATTTCTTATTGAAATTATTAGAATCCTGATTTCACGCAGACTTTGGTGTAGAATCTATGCTAGGACTGCATGAAAAGAAAATGAACATACCTGGGAAACTATTTATAGAACATCAGCACAATATACACTGCTCAGCAAAAATGAGTACACCCCCTTTGAAAAGTAAGACTTTAATCAATTAATCTGTCACTGAACAATTTCCAAAATTTTGACAAGACCGAGTTTCATAAAAAATGTTTTAATTCCTAACATGAAAGGTTAATAATATAACTTTTATTACAAATTCTTGAGATTTACTCAAATTAGTTGATGCAAAAAAATTAAAACACCCCACATCAAAAACTAATACATCTACTATTTTGTATGATCTCTATGATTTTTAAGCACAGCACCAAGTCTTCTAGCCATCCATGCCTGCCTTTCCTCTGCAGTGTACACTGCATTGTATCATAGGAAACACTCACCCCGGCTTGGCTTTCTACTTCTGTATCTAACTGCATTGACCTCTGTATCTTTCATTCTCTATGGGAATGCTCTGTACCCATATTATGCATTTATGCATTTAGTAGGGCTTATGGGAATGATTGTACTTGTTACACATCTAATCTGTAGATGCGCTCACTAATTAGACTTTGGTTAGGGAAACTTTAAAATCTAATAATGATAATGGTCCTGCCTAGTGACAAGATTATTTTACAGACTTCTGGAGAAAGACACAATGCCAGTCATTCAAGGGTTAATTCTTTAGAACACTGAGAGGGACTTTCTAGCCAATGAAGCATCAGTAATAAACACCTATGGTAACTACGGCAACTGTATTGATGTCATAAACACATACACCTATGATATGAAAGAAGATTCCAGAACCACAGATCATTCAGCCGTATGAAGTGCCGTACTTGATGTGTCTGGAGACCTGGAGCTTCATCACTCCACAATCTATAAGAGAGGAAGGGGATACCGCCTAGCCAGCCAGATCAGCCATACCTCCTAGCCAGCCAGATCAGCCCTACCGCCTAGCCAACCAGATCAGCCCTACCGCCTAGCCAGCCAGCCAGATCAAACTAACCCTAGCGATCAATGGGGTGACAGATGTTGCAGCCAGATCTCCCTCACGTCTGGTACTAGCCGCCTTCACCTTTTTGTGTACGGCCTGGAGAGGTTGCATTAGGCTTCTCCATACGGTGCTCGCACAGGGCACTTGCTTTGACATTCTCCATTACTGTCTGTTTTCTGCTGATGAAATATGTAACCTGTGTGACTATGTACTGTCACTGCTATTATGTCTATAGTGGATGTATATTATGTCTCACTGTAAATATGATACAATGTACAAATTCTGGTACAATTTGCTGTTACGTGTTGGCATTAACCTTCTAAGCCCAAGGGAAGGGCAGTCCTCCAGCCATGGTTCCTTAGAGGTTTCCTCCACAGGGGGTTTTCCTCTCCTGAGTGCTGAAGGATGATTCTTCGTGAGTCGGAGGTTTGCCATTTTCAGTGTCTTGTTCATAGCAATTAGCTGATTCCAAATTTCAGACACTGAATGAAATAATAATGTGATTTGTAATAAAATTCGGTCGATTTAACATCCAATAAAAGTGTTTTGTGTATTTTGTTCACAATCTTGGGTTGGGGGATTTTCTTGGGAATCAGGATCCAACATCTATGATTAAGCAATAAAGCCAGATATGGAGTCCAGGCATTTTTAACCCTGTGCTGGAAGACAGGACAGAGCAGAGATGACAAAGTGTTACTGCACAATTAGCACAAGTTCTCACTCTTCCTTGCATTCAGATAATGGGGGTGATTCAGGGCTGGACTGGGACTAAAAAGCAGCACTGGTACATAAAATTCACCAGCCCACATATAATAAGTGTCCTGAACCCAAATCATAGAAGAATGACAGGTCTTTACTTCTTACACCACTTGCTTAAATGTGTTGGATAACCAATTTAAAGGGGTTGTCCACTACTCGGACAACCCCTTCTCAATCCAAATGTTGTCACCTTTTAAAATAATAAAACTTATACTCGCCTCCGGTTCTGGCGCAGTCAAGCTGAGCCGGCACTCAGATCATATACCAATGTTACGTCACGCGATCCCTGTAGGCAATCAGCGCTGGCTTCACTCTACCCGCCTTCAGACATATCACATACATCCGGAGGAAGAGAGAGAGCAGCAGACAGTTATTCACCAACCGACCGCAGGTCTCCTGACCTGAACTTTACAGCCTCCTTTATAATATAACCAGGGATGTGTCCTTCTGTTCGAAGCCTCTATAGACTGGGCATGCTCAGTGTGGCACAATGACGACAATATGTCCAGGACGAGAGAAAGAGAGAGACAAATTCGTAAGTGAGAAAAGGATGCACAACCTATATAATAAATTAGGGTGTGGCATAATGTACCAATTGCAAGTAATCACAAAAAGGAGAAGAAGAGATGGTACATATACAAATGCGCACATCTTCAATCCACAAATAGTTTAAAAATGCTAATTTTATTAGACCTGACTTTAAAAACATTTATATTTACTAATACCCAACAAAAAAACACAACAAATATACAACATGAGGGAAAAAAATTCTTCCATGATCAAAGCAGCAGAATATAATATTTAGTGAAATAGCAATGTACACTGTGTTTACCAATTAGTGGCGCTAGTTCAAATATGGAAATATAACATATAAACCCAAGTCCAACTCTATATAAATAAAAGGAGAGAGAGGGGGATTTTTGTTGGAGTGGTTCTCCCAACAAAATCAATAATTGGATGGCACATAAAATGTAGTGTGCAACACCAACCCACTCACATATCAATATAATACAAAATCTGTCATAAAGCATCAACAGTTAGGTGGTAAGCATGACAACTCCCATACCAAGCCGGCCACTAAATAGACCATAGCATAGTATGTACTGTATAAGGCGGCCTAAATGATTCAGTGTATCAAGCCATATCACCCATGAGGTAGGATCAGGGATCAGTGCAGGGACGCACGCGTATCGCTGTGGAACACAGCTTCATCAGGGAGGGTAAGCATAAAAACAGAGGGCATAATGAGATATATATACCCATGTCAGAATAACCTAATTGATTACCAGTGGTAGCCGCTGATTTCCAGGAAGGAAATGAATGCACAATGCTCACAGCACCTCAATGGACGACAGCACATGCCCAGTATAGTCAGGAAGTGATGTCCTCAGCGTCAGAGGCTTGTAACCATGGACCCAGGTACATAGCAGTAGATCCCATGAGGAGGAGGGGGCATAGGCTGTGATCTCATCTGGCATGTCTGAGTGCAATACAAACCACAGCCAGTAGGTGTCAGCACCTGCACAATATAACCAAGTGTGATAATGTTAGCGGCACCAAAGGCTTGGAGCCATCAACACAAGTTTGCAACAACAGGTCATGTGCAGAGGGGGCGTTCATCACAGTTTACATACAACACAGAAAATCTTGCAGCTAAGGAAAATAATCCCCAGAGGCGAGTCATCTGTGGAGAGCAGTGCTACAAAATATGACATACCATAAAAAGAAAGTACGAATGTTCAGCCGCGAACCGCAGCTAGAAGATAATGTCATACATAGATATAAATGATTATATATAATATAATAATAACCAAGGGAAAAAGGCATATAGCATCACAATAGATCCCTAATAAACCACACATACCTGGCTGCATAACGTTAGGATATAGTGTCATATATGAATATGAACGGCCATATATAATATACTAAATTACTACGGGGAAGGCATATAGCATCACAATAAATGCCCCATAAACCACACATAGCCTTTAAAAAGATAGCCATCTATTTTATATATGTTACCATCACACATATCACATACCAGCACCTCAATTAGTGAGAGCTGCCCTGATAAGTGCTGACCCATAAGGATAGTTGTTAAAGACTCATAATATAACACGTCCCTCAATAAACACCCATGATGGTATTGATGGGGCTTCCTACGAAGCATGCCCCCACAATGGTAACCCTTATGCATAAATATCCCACAATGGTAATCTTTATGCATAGATCTCTTACGTTTTATGTTGCAACATAAACGCTAGCACAAATTTAAAGAACACCTTTTATTTATAGACCATTTCAAAAACCCATAAGACAAAGTATATAGATATCCCCATAAAGGGACTTGTCACCTACAATACGCCCAATAGCCCAATGTACCGTGTAAGGGATTAAATTCAGTGTTAAAGTATCATTAAGAGTTACCTCAAAAGAGGAAGAATCCACTCTTGGATTAATTATTATATTTTGCTCAAAACATAGACACAAGGGAGAGCTCTAGAAATAATTCAGAGTATAATTCCCTTCCAGTTATGATCTGGATCCACTGATCCAGCTCCCACCGAGCAGTATTGCACATATCCATACCGACACCTTTACATAACCATCTACTCCCTAGGATACTAGTGTCCTGGATAGAGTTCCTATAACAATGTCAACAAAGTTCATCATATCCATAAGAATCCATTGACATCCAGTGAATACGAGGCAATAGGCTTGAATAGTGTTGTTGGCATGAGGAGGAGATCCGAAATTGAACTGAAGGCAAGTGTTAAGCTGACAACGTCCATATTAATGAAGAGTCGCACGATGTTTGTTCCAGATCCATAAGCGCCAGATGAATTTGAAGATGTGTTGTTGGCATGAGGCAAAACCCAGGAATTGATCTGAAAAAATATATATACATAAATAAGTCGGATCTCCATATATGTATCTAACTTATTCAACCGTGCCTTTGTTTACATTCATGTTACATAACTTAACCCAAAAATCCAGTATATAATAGCTTTTCATGTAAACTTTCTGGAGATGTTGATTTTAGGGAAAAGATCCATCTTGACTCATTCTGCAATAAGCGTCTTCGAAGATTACCTCCCCTAATGTTTGTGTATAGGGATTGAAGACCAAACACTCCAATGCCTGTAGGGTTACCCTGATTGTGTATTAGAAAATGTGATGCCACCGAGGTCAAACTCTTCCCCTTCTCCTGGTCCGTCCGTGCTAATTGAATCGTTGAGATGTGCTTCTGGATCAGTCTTCTCAACTCCTGCGACGTCTGACCAACATATACCTTGTCACACCTGCAAATGATGGCATACAGTACAGACCAAAAGTTTGGACACACCTTTTCATTTAAACATTTTTCTGTATTTTCATGACTATGAAAATTGTACATTCACACTGAAGGCATCAAAACTATGAATTAACACATGTGGAATTATATACTTAACAAAAAAGTGTGAAACAACTGAAAATATGTTTTATATTCTAGGTTCTTCAAAGTAGCCACCTTTTGCTTTGATGACTGCTTTGCACACTCTTGGCATTCTCTTGATGAGCTTCAAGAGGTAGTCACCGGAAATGGTCTTCCAACAATCTTGAAGGAGTTCCCAGAGATGCTTAGCACTTGTTGGTCCTTTTGCCTACACTCTGCGGTCCAGCTCACCCCAAACCATATCGATTGGGTTCAGGTCTAGTGACTGTGGAGGCCAGGTCATCTGGCGTAGTATCCCATCACTCTCCTTCTTTGTCAAATAGCCCTTACACAGCCTGGAGGTGTGTTTGGGGCCATTGCCCTGTTGAAAAATAAATGATGGTCCAACTAAACGTAAACCGGATGGAATAGCATACCACTGCAAGATGCTGTGGTAGCCATGCTGGTTCAGTATGCCTTCAATTTTGAATAAATCTCCAACAGTGTCACCAGAAAAGCACCCCCACACCATCACACCTCCTCCTCCATGTTTCACGGTGGGAACCAGGCATGTAGAGTCCATCCGTTCACCTTTTCTGTGTCGCACAAAGACACTGTGGTTGGAACCAAAGATCTCAAATTTGGACTCATCAGACCAAAGCACAGATTTCCACTGGTCTAATGTCCATTCCTTGTGTTCTTTAGCCCAAACAAGTCTCTTCTGCACAACACAACTGATGGTCCCAACCCCATTTATAAGGCAAGAAATCCCACTTATTAAACCTGACAGGGCACACCTGTGAAGTGAAAACCATTTCCGGTGACTACCCCTTGAAGCTCATCAAGAGAATGCCAAGAGTGTGTACTTTTTTGTTAAGTATATAATTCCACATGTGTTAATTCATAGTTTTGATGCTTTCAGTGTGAATGTACAATTTTCAAAGTCATGAAAATACAGAAAAATCTTTAAATGAGAAGGTGTGTCCAAACTTTTGGTCTGTACTGTATATCAGATTTGTTGTCTTGCAGTTGATGAAATTACGCAATACATGTTGTTGAGAATCCAATGGATTAGTGAAATTATCCCTCGTAGGGGGCACATACTGGCAGATGTTGCAGTTTCCACATGGAAACGAGCCTCTTAGTCTGATCCCACGTTGCAAACTATAGGTGGGACGCATAAAGTGACTTCTTGTTAAACAGTCTCTTAGGTTGGGGGCTCTCTTGGCAGTGAGTAAAAGACGATCTCCCACTAACGCCTTGGTATGTGAATTAATCCTAAGGATCCCCCAATGTTTACCAAGGATGTTTCTTACCTCCTGCCACTGATTGTTGTAATCTGTAATGAAACGAGCAGATGAATCCCGTTTTTGGTCCTTGGGTCTCAATAGTGACTCCTGTGAACTATTTTTGGCCTGTTGGTAGGCCGTAGATAAAACTTTCTTGGGATATCCCCGTTGCCTCAGACGAGCAATCAGTTGTCTTGACTGGTCTTGAAAGCAGGGGCGGACACAGACTGTAGTGGGCCCCTGTGCAAGAATCTTTTTGGGCCCACCCGTGCATCTCTCATCCCCCCGTGCATCTCTGATTCCCCCCACTCCTAGTTAATTAATTGTATTTAAAAAAAATAAAACTTGCTATACTTACCCCCAGGGATGGCTCCAGGTTTTTGTGGGCCCTGGGCGACAGCGTTTCAGTGGCCCCTTTAACACATACCATGATTCATGATGCACAGATACCACAGAGAAATATATATATAGTACAAGGCCAACGATTTCACTTACTACATGACATGAGCGATATCTATTGTAAATTCTACAATAGCTCAGAAACCGGCGAATCCTCACAGCGCACAGTGCAGACCGGACAGTATAGTCTTTCATACAGTATTATGGGCACCATATAATGCTCCATACAGGATACTGACCCCCTTATAATGCTCCATACAGGATACTGGTCCCCAAATAAAGCTCCATACAGGATACTGGCCCCCATATAACGCTCCATACAGAATACTGACCACCATATAACGCTCCATACAGAATACTGGCCCCCATATAACACTCCATACAGAATATTGGCTCCCATATAACGCTCCATGCAGGCTGTTCCCCCCTTATAATGCCCCATTACACGAGCGATATCTATTGTAAATTCTACAATAGCTCAGAAACCGGCGAATCCTCACAGCTCACAGTGCAGACCGGACAGTATAGTCCTCTATACAGTATTTTGGGCACCATATAATGCTCCATACAGGATACTGACCCCCTTATAATGCTCCATACAGGATACTGGTCCCCATATAATGCTCCATACAGGATACTGGTCCCCATATAACACTGCATACAGAATACTGGCCCCCATATAACGCTCCATACAGAATACTGTCCCCCATATAACGCTCCATGCAGAATACTGACCCCCATATAACGCTCCATACAGAATATTGGCTCCCATATAACGCTCCATGCAGGCTGTTCCCCCCTTATAATGCCCCATTACACGAGCGATATCTATTGTAAATTCTACAATAGCTCAGAAACCGGCGAATCCTCACAGCTCACAGTGCAGACCGGACAGTATAGTCCTCCATACAGTATTATGGGCACCATATAATGCTCTATACAGGATACTGACCCCCTTATAATGCTCCATACAGGATACTGGTCACCATATAACACTCCATACAGAATATTGGCCCCCATGTAACGCTCCATGCTGCCTGTTCCCCCCTTATAATGCCCCATGCAGGATGACACCCCCCTTTTAATGCCCTATGCAGGATGTCACCTCTACCCCCCATAAAATGCCCCATGCAGGATGTCACCTCCCCCCCCATATAATGCCCCTTGCAGGATGTCACGCCCACTCTCCCACCATCATATAATGCCCCATGCGGTATGTCACGCCCCCCATATAATGCCCCATGTAGTATGTCACACACACCCCATATAATGCCCCATGCGGTATGTCACCCCCCCATATAATGCCCCATGCAGGACGTCACACCCACTCTCCCCCCACCATATAATGCCCCATGCGGTATGTCACCCCCCCCATATAATGCCCCATGCAGTATGTCACACACACCCCATATAATGCCCCATGTGGTATGTCACCCCCCCCATATAATGCCCCATGCAGGACGTCACACCCACTCTCCCCCCACCATATAATGCCCCATGCCCCCATACATAAAAAAAAAAATCAAATACTCACCTCACTTCTTACCCGATGCTGATCCGGACTCCACAGCGTCACCTGCGTCTTCCCGCTGTGACAGCTCAGGAGAGATCGCTCGCGCTGTAAACATATCACCGCGCCCTCTGACCTGAGACGTCACAGTCAGAGGACGCGGAAGACGCTGCGGAGGCACGGGGAGGGGTAAGTATTGTGAAGGCGCCGTCACATGACCGGAGATGTCCCTGCGCTGAGCATGGGGCCGGGGGCCCATGCTGAGCACAGGGACATCTCCGGTCATGTGACGGTGGGGGGTCCTGCAGGGGGCCCCATGAGGAGATGCACAAGACGGGGGCCCCAACGGGGCTCCGAGGGGGCCCCGACAGCCCGGGCCCCATGCTGGAGTCAGGGCAGTCATGCCCTGATGGCGGCCCTGCTGGAGGGGCCCCCTCTCCTTCGGGGCCCCCGTTCAATGAACCGGCTGCACGGGCGGTAGGTCCGCCCCTGCTTGAAAGTCCTCTTCTCTTGTACAGTTTCACCTAGTCCGCAAATACTGTCCAGTAGAGACCACTTTACGGGTATGGAAAGGATGGAAGCTGGAAAATTGTAGAAGCCCAATAGTTGCTGTGGGTTTACGGTACACTTTCATGCACAATGTCCCATCCTGCACAAATATATCCAAATCCAGAAAGGAATCTCCGTACCAGTCCATACAAAAAAGACGTCTATATAACGATACCAATATAAGATGTTATCTTGAAAGACACGGAGAGGGTAGACCATTGTTGCTTCCCACCAGCCTAAAAATAAATTTGCGTAGGCTGGTGCGCAACGAGCCCCCATTGTCACTCCTGATATTTGTCAGAAAAAAGTCCTATCAAGCATGAAATAATTGTGCCTCAACACAAAATCCAAAAGGTCCAACAGGAATGAATCATGCATTCTATCAGAATGTACCTGTTGATCCAGCCAGAAAGCAACCGCTCGCATTCCATCCTCGTGGGATATATTCGAGTACAATGAATCTACATCACAGGTAACCAACAGGTATTTCAGTGGAAGTGTCACATCCTGCAGAAGTTGGATAAGATGAGTGGTGTCCTTTACATGAGAAGGAAGGTCTTTCACCATTGGCTGAAGAAAAAAATATATGAGCAGGCTTTTTCACATAAGCTACCTATACTTGAGACTATGGGCCGGCCCGGTGGTTTGGCCAGGTTCTTATGCACCTTTGGGAAAATATAAAAACTTGATATTATCGGGTGCTCCACCCACAAAAAGTTTTTTTCTTTCACCGAAATGATCCCATAGTAACATGCCCTATCCAAATGCTTGAATAACTTAACGGAAAAATTGTTTGTAGGGTCTGATGGCAATTTTTGATAGAAATGTACGTTGGATAATTGCCGCTGGGCTTCTTCCAAATACATGGCCACAGGCCACAAAACCACATTATTCCCCTTATTTCATATTCATATATGACACTAGATCCTAACGGTGTTATGCAGCCAGGTATGTGTGGTTTATTAGGCATCTATTGTGATGCTATATGCCTTTTTCCCTTGGTTATTATTATATTATATATAATCATTTATATCTATGTATGACATTATCTTCTAGCTGCGGTTCGCGGCTGAACATTCGTACTTTCTTTTTATGGTATGTCATATTTTGTAGCACTGCTCTCCACAGATGACTCGCCTCTGGGGATTATTTTCCTTAGCTGCAAGATTTTCTGTGTTGTATGTAAACTGTGATGAACGCCCCCTCTGCACATGACCTGTTGTTGCAAACTTGTGTTGATGGCTCCAAGCCTTTGGTGCCGCTAACATTATCACACTTGGTTATATTGTGCAGGTGCTGACACCTACTGGCTGTGGTTTGTATTGCACTCAGACATGCAGGATGAGATCACAGCCTTTGCCCCCTCCTCCTCATGGGATCGACTGCTATGTACCTGGGTCCATGGTTACAAGCCTCTGACGCTGAGGACATCACTTCCTGACTATACTGGGCATGTGCTGGTGTCCATTGAGGTGCTGTGAGCAATGTGCATGCAATTATCTCCTCACATGATTCATTTCCTTCCTGGAAATCAGCGGCTACCACTGGTAATCAATTATTCTGACATGGGTATATATATCTGCCCTCTGTTTTTATGCTTACTCTCCCTGATGAAGCTGTGTTCCACAGCGATACGCGTGGGTATGTATATGCAATTTGCAGATACAGTGTCTTTTAAAAAAAATGGTGCAGGATAGCACGGTATGAGGACGTGCTGACTCCAGCGCCATTAATAAAATTAAAAATGTACCAATAAAAATGTTCGCCACCCAGGCATAGAACGGGTTCAATAGCTAGTATTGTATATGCTTATGAGGTTGTGAATTTTGGATCAAAGGTCCTGTGGTCAGTTTGTGAATGACGGTCTGTACTCGGACCACGACACACAGATGTTTGAATGCGACCTTAATTGAATAGATTGTCACTATCCTTCAATCAACAGTCTGGCAGTGTACCATTATCCCTCCCAATATCAGACTGAGTAAGAACACATCCATTTGAGAAGGGGAATAGCGACGCCCATTTGTCAGTCAGGTCTAGGCTACACTTATTGAAGTGCTACATACTGATTTTAACCATTGAGCAGCAGTTGAAGTTTTTCACGCTATTAACCTGCAGATATGAGGTTAGTCTGCAGGTTAATAGCGTTCTAAAGCTGCGCAGCTGACAGTCCGGCTACCAGGAGGAAATGAACTTTATTCCTTCTGGCGGTCTTGCAGCTTTCAACCATAGAGATGTGGTTCCAGTCCCGAGTCAGTACATAGTGAGTGGCGGCTGTAACCATGCGCTGACGGACAGTCGGCTCAGCAGTGCATCAGTACAGAGCCGTCTGTCAGTGCCGGAGCATGGTTACAGCCGCTGCTCACTATGTACTGGGCACTGACTGAAGTTGCTGCGGCCCCAACTCTATGACTAAATGCCGGAGGCTGCTGGGAGGACTAAAGTTAATTTCCACCTAGAAGCCGGACTGTCAGTGTGGAGGCCGGGGAGCTTTAGAATGCTATTATCCTGCAGATTAACACCATATCTGAAGGTTAATAGCATTTTTGACAAGACAAGTTCCCTTTACTGGGACTGTCCACTACTCAGACAACCCTTCTCAATCCCTATGTTTCCCCCATAGTAAAATAATACCACTTATACTCACCTCTGGTGTTGGCGCCGTTCCATCGGTATCGACACTGGCTCTCCCAGGGTTCATGTGACATTGTTATGTCACGAGATCCCTGCAGCCAATCTGTGCTGGCTTCACTTTTCCCTCCCTTGGACAAATCAGACATCTGGAAGAAGCAAGACCTGCAGCTCTCTCATTTCCTCCGAATGTCAATTACGTCCGAAGGAGGGCAGAGCGAAGCCAGGTAGTGCCGACACTGCTGGACTGCACCAGAGGGGAGTGTAAGTGTTATTATTTTACTGGGGGGGAAAGAAAGGGATTCAGAAGGGGCTGTCCGAATAGTGGACAACCCCTCCAAGGCCAGACAGCAGCTACTCTGGCCTTAATTCATCAAGACAAGGGTTGTTCTTGCAGGGCTTGATGAGGGGGTGTGCTGGAGTCAGAGGTGCTGGGTTCATTAAAGGGAACCTTTCACCAGCAAAAGCACAATTAACCTGCAGATTGTAACATCCCTGGCGGAGTGTTTGCATGGTGCACCACCTCCCACCATGCAAGACCGCAATCTTACCTGTCAGTCCATGCTGCACTCTTTGCTCCAGTACCTGCTGTGTCCATGTCTCTTGTCTGATTGCTTAGGGCGTCAGCGCGGCTTTCTGCTTGTTTCTTATAGCTACTGTGTGCATAGTCCTAATGCGTCCTCAGCCTATTGCTGTGAGTCACTGGATACTTAAACCCCCTCCACCCAGTAGGAGGTGCCTGAGCAACACTTTCACTCAGTTTGTCTTTTGCAACTGAGTTGCCAGGTCCTGTCCTGTATCTAGTCTCTTCCGCCACCCTGGGGGCTGAGTACCCAGGGCATCTACCTGTACCTGTGACTTCTAGTCAGTTTCCGCCACCCTGGGGGCTGAGTACCCAGGGCCGCTACCTGTATCTCTGACTTCTAGTCTGTTTCCGCCACCCTGGGGGCTAAGTTCCCAGGCTCGTTCCATTATCTTGTTCCCGGTTCAGTTCCTGTCTGAACAGTGTCCTAGCCCGTTTCCTGTTTGTCTCTATGTCCGAACCTTCCCTTTTCCTGCAGTGTCTGAACCTGCACCTAACTCCAACTCGTTGTCTCTGTACTTCTGTTTGTGAATTTTGTGTCCACTCGCTACTTCATTGTAAGTACCTTGTGTGTATCTGGTTCTGATCGTCCCCTTTCCCAGCCTCCGTATCTACCTCCTGTGTTCTAACCATCTTCCTGTATTTTCCAGTCTGTTCCATGTGAACAGAGCCCTGTCCTGTCTGCCTTCACCTTCTGCTCTGTTCTGCTCTGCTTGTTCACCGCTCCAGCGGTTCCGCTCTTCCCGCTTGTTTACCGCACCTGCGGTTCTGTTCTGCTTCTTCACCGCACCTGCGGTTTTGCTCCGCTCCGCTTGTTCACCGCACCTGCGGTTTTGCTCCGCTAAGCTTGTTCACCGCACCTGCGGTTTTGCTCCGCTAAGCTTGTTCACCGATCCTGCGGTTTTGCTCTGCTAGTCCACCGCACCTGCGGCTCTGTTCCTGTATCCCAGTCTGTACTGGTCCCTATCCAGCCTGCGTTCATACCTGCCAGTATCTGCCTGTCTGCATTCCAGCCGTGCTTGTCAGCACCCGCCTGTCTGCATACCAGCCGTGCCTGCCAGTACCCACCTGCCTTCATACCAGCCGTGCCTGCCAGTACCCACCTGTCTGCATACAGTCTGCATACCTGTCTTACATATACAGTAAGGTTTTTAATATAGACAGTGTAGGACCGTCCCAATTAGGGTCACCTTGTCGCTGGTGGGACAGCTTGTATACTTTTTTTGATCAAAAATAGTTCACTAAGTACCCTATATTTCATATGCAACTTTGCTTTACATTTATATATAATGATGGTAGGGTATGTGATATATTTTTTGTCTTTTGTAGGTTTTGTATCTTTTTGCTAGTGTGAACATGCACTTATTTCTTGCATGTGTACCATCTTAGACCTCAGTTCACATTGCTTGTTTTTTGTCTTGTTTGCATTCTGCGCAAAATAGGGGTGTGGCATCCCCCTTGTTGAGCTGGTCAGCATATATGTAGCTTACCACGGGCTTAGGTGGTCTGATGTTGGGACCCGGTTCTATTTGTCTACCCTTTTATATGCAATACTTAAACTTTGATATACAGTAAGGTTTTTAATATAGACAGTGTAGGACCGTCCCAATTAGGGTCACCTTGTCGCTGGTGGGACAGCTTGTATACTTTTTTTGATCAAAAATAGTTCACTAAGTACCCTATATTTCATATGCAACTTTGCTTTACATTTATATATAATGATGGTAGGGTATGTGATATATTTTTTGTCTTTTGTAGGTTTTATACCAGCTAACCTGCCTGTTCCTGCATTCCCCGGTGTGGGTTAACAGCTGTGACTGGGGTCTGACCTGGAGTAGCACCTGGTCCCTCGGGTCGGTTCCTCCCTGGTTCACGGAGTCGACTGAGCCGCCGTGCGACCTTGGTCGGACCGAGTTGATACTTAGTTACGCCCCTCCAGGCACTCCTCGGTTCATGGTCCAGTGGAATCACTAATCACGCTCACGCCAGTCAGTCAGTCCGGGCGCGAGCGTAACACAGATATGGGCTTAATCTGCAGGTTAATAGAGTTTCTAACCTGCCCGGCGCCTGCACGTAGCCGAACGCTCCGGGGAGAAAATTAATTCTATTCTCCGAGGCAGGTTTCAGTCATGGGGGCAGCGCCGACGCGGGTTCAGTCATCACCCTGAGAATACAGAGCGGCGGCTGTAACAACGCCTCCAGTCCTGACTGACATCCAGTCACAATGCAGAGCGAGTGTCAGTCAAAACCGGGGGCATGGTTACAGTCGTCGCTACGTATTCTCAGAGCTATTAACCTGCAGATTAAGCCCATATCTGCAGATTAATAACATTTTTGTTGGTGACAGGTTCCAGTTAAGAGGCACATCATACATCTCTGTATAGTTCTGGTTCAGAATTGTCTTTTTACCTTCTGCAATTGACAATCAAACTTCTGGAACCTTCATACATGCCTCTGCAGTCATGGTAAGCTATGTGATGAAATCTCTACGTGTGAGTACTGGTTCCCCAAACTCGCAGCCTAGTTCTGAAGTCAGAATAGACGTTATTACAGGATGGGAACATTATTACTGGATGTGCGCCAGAATAGGGGACATTATTACTGGATGGGAGCCCGAATAGGGGACATTATTACTGGATGAGAGCCCGAATAGGTGACATTATTACAGGTCTTTAGAAAGAAATCAAACATTTGCAGACTTGGTAACACCAAATATGCTTATATTTATTTACTTTTAAACTGGGAAAAGAGGGTGATTTGACATGTTTTTATTTTTTTAAGCCCTTAGGGAACTTGAACCTGCATTGTTTGCTTCATTTTATCAATTGTTCCATATACTGCAATATTACTGTATTGTAATATATAGTTAAAAAAAACTAGCTCTTATGAAGCCTAGCCATGGGCTGGGCTTCACAGAATGACTAAGATTGGAGCCAAGTGGGTCTTCAGCAGGCTCCCTGCTCATTGGCAGTCCGTGACCACCGGCAATCATACCTTATCAATGCTTGACAGCGGCATTTAAATAGTTGTGGTAATAGTAATGGATGTAGCTAGATCCGGTATCTGCTGTTACAGGCAGATGCCATCTGTGTAACACAATCAGCATCTGTTGAGTATGGTGCCCACTAGTCCTATGTCGAAAAAGGGTTAATAGACCCAGGGAAATGAAAAATGAAAAAAAAAAAAAGTTTATCTTTAGGATAAAATCTAGGATTTAGATAAATTGGGGAGTTGGGCCAAAAAATGGCAGATGGGGTTCAATGCCGATAAATGTAGGGTCATGCACATGGGAAAGAAAAACAGCAGTCACCCATACATATTAAATGGGAAACTGTTGGGGAAATCTGACATGGAGAAGGACCTGGGCGTCTTGGTTAATAGCAAATTAAACTGGAGTGTCCAGTGTCAGGCAGCAGCTGCGAAGGCAAATAGAGTCATGGCATGCATCAGAAGAGGAATAGGGGCATATGATGAGAACATTGTTCTTCCTCTGTATAAAGCGCTGGTAAGGCCGCACTTAGAATATTGTGCACAGTTCTGGGCTCCGGTGCTCAGGAAAGACATATTGGAGCTAGAGAGGGTACAAAGGAGGGCGACTAAGGTAATAAAGGGAATGGAGGGACAAGAATACCCAGAGAGGTTGTCAAAATTAGGCCTATTTACGTTGGAAAAGAGAAGGCTTAGGGGAGACCTCATAAACATGTATAAATACATCAGGGGGCAGTACAGAGATCTCTCCCATGACCTGTTTATACCAAGGATGGTGACAAAGACGAGGGGGCACACTATGCGTCTGGAGGAAAGGAGGTTCCTGCACCAGCATAGAAGGGGATTCTTTACGGTCAGAGCCGTGAGACTCTGGAACTCTCTGGGAGAGGAAGTGGTGATGTCCAACTCACTTAATGAGTTCAAGAGAGGCCTGGACGCCTTTCTTGAGAACAATAAAATTACATCTTATGCTTAGTTAATTAATCCAGGGATTTAATCTGACTGCCAGATTGGTGTCGGGAAGTGAATTTTTCCTCAATGATGTAAATTGGCCTATACCGCATGGGTTTTTTTTTGCCTTCGCCTGGATCAACGCTGCGGAATAGCTGCAGTGCACAAGAAATAGGCTGAACAGGATGGACGCTTGTCTTTTTTCGGCCTTATAAACTATGTAACTATAAACTATGTAACTATATATCTCCTGACAGCCCTGAGCACATAGGAGCTGCTTTATCCGCCAGGCTTCTGGCATCAACATGCCTCGAGGGCGTCACAAGAGTGCTGCCAGTCACTGGCCACTGATTAGCTTCAACGTTCACATTTTGAATTGTTTTCTCCTTCCTGGTCCAATTAACAAAGGATTGTTTAGTAATGGCCAACCACTTAAACAATCCCTTTTGACTGACCCTAGGATAGTGGAAATTAATGATGGGTCATTCACCACCGAACCAAGACAAAGAGCCGGGTCCCTGCTGTGAATGATGGGAGACGCCACCCCAGTGAGAAACACTAAATTCTCTGAATGGCTCTCACTGGGTGTAAAATTGCAGTGTTCAGTGCCTGAAACCCCACCCACTAAAACCAAACCCTGCCCGCCCAAACCAAACCTGCGGGTTTTGGCGGCAGTAACTTCTTAAATGTATGTTCACCTGAAGTGAACACATATTTAAAACATACGGAGGGTCATTGATCCGTAGAGATAATAGGCAGACGGAAGATCCCTGCTGTATTGGTCACCCTGGATGCCAAGAAGACGTTCAACTGAGATGGTCGTTTGACTTCTCGGTGCTGAAACAAAAGGGGTTCGGGGGCCCTATTTAATCAGCTATAAGTGCACCTTACACATCTCCCTCTACGAGAGTATTTGTTAACCCCTTTACCCCCCAGGGTGGTTTGCACGTTAATGACCAGGCCAATTTTTACAATTCTGACCACTGTCACTTTATGAGGTAATTACTCTGGAAAGCTTCAACGGATCCCACTGATTCTGAGACTGTTTTTTCGTGACTTATTGTACTTCATGATAGTGATAAAATTTCTTCAATATCACTTGCATTTATTTGTGAAAAAATTGGAAATTTGGAGAAAATTTCAAAATTTGAATTTTTATTCCGTTAAATCAGAGAGGTATGTTACACAAAGTAGTTAATAAATAACATTTGCCACATGTCTACTTTACATCAGCACAATTTTGGAACCAAAATTTTTTTTTTTATTAGTGCGCTATAAGGGTTAAAATTTGATCAGCGATTTCTAATTTTTCCAACAAAATTTACAAAAACATTTTTTAGGGACCACATCACATTTGAAGTGACTTTGAGGGGCCTTTATGACAGAAAATACCCAAAAGTGACACCATTCTAAAAACTGCACCCCTCAAGGTCCTCAAAACCACATTCAAGAAGCTTATTAACCCTTCACATGCTTCACAGGAATTTTTGGAATGGGGAAGAAAAAAATGAACATTTAACTTTTTTCACAAAAATGTTACTTTAGACCCCAATTTTTTTTATTTTTGCAGGGGTAACAGGAAAAAATGGACCCCAAAATTTGTTGTGCAATTTCCTCTGAGTATGCAGATACCCCATACGTGGGGAAAAAACACTGTTTGGGCGCACAGCAGAGCTCAGAAGGGAAGGAGCGCCATTTGACTTTTTGAATGTAAAATTTGCTTGAATAATTAGCGGATGCCATGTTGCGTTTGGAGAGCCCCTGATGTGCCTAAACAGTGGAAACCCCCCACAAGTGACACTATTTTGGAAACTAGACCCCTCAGGGAACTTATCTAGATGTATGGTGAGCACCTTGAACCCCCAGGTGCTTCACAGAAGTTTATAACATGGAGCCGTGAAAATAACATTTTCACATTTTTCCCACAAAAATGTTTTTCAGCCCCCAGTTTTGCATTTTCATAAGGGTAACATGAGAAATTGCACCATGCAACTTGTTGTGCAATCTCTCCTAAGTAAGCTGATACTCCATATGTGGGGGAAAACCACTACTTTGGCATATGGCAGGATTCAGAAGGGAAGAAGCGTCATTTGACTTTTTCAATGTAAAATTTGCTTGAATAATTAGCGGACGCCATGTTGCGTTTGGAGAGCCTCTGATGTGCCTAAACAGTGGAAACCCCCCACAAGTGACACCATTTTGGAAACTAGACTAGATGTGGGGAAAATACACTGTTTGGGTGAACGTCAGGGTTCAGAAGGGAAGGAGCACTGTGTGACTTTTTGAACGCAAAATTGTCTGGAATCAAGAGCAGACGCCATGTTGCATTTCGGGAGCCCCTGATGTGCCTAAATAGTGGAACCCCCCCACAATTGACTCCATTTTGGAAACTAGACGTCTCAAGGATTTTATTAAGGGGTATAGTGTACATTTTGAACCCAGAGGTACGACAGAATTTGATAACATTAGGTCATCATATTGAATAAGTTTTCATTAGTCTTGAGCGCAAGTGCTCGCTACTTGAGTTTGCATCGGGTACTCGGGTATGCACCATGTATCACGGGTGCTCGAGTGACATGCTCGAGTCTCTGCCCCGCATGTTTCACGGTTGTTAGACACCCAAAAAAAAAACATGTGGGGATCGCTCGTGCATGGCAGGCGATCCCAGCAACCACGTTTTTTTTGGCCGCGAAGCATATGGGGCAGAGACTCGAGCATGTCACCCGCAATACTCAGTGCATACCCGAGCACCCGATGCAAACTCAAGTAGCGAGCACTTGTGCTCAACACTGGTTGTCATAATTTTTTTTTCTTTACTTTTGAAAAAATCCCAACCCTAACCCCAACTCTAATACAACCCCAACCCTAGCCCCAACCCTAGCTCCAACCCTAGCTCAACCCTAACCCTAGACCACCGTTCCTCGTGTGGTATAAGTGATTAGACGACTTTATTCTTCAGGTCGGTGCAATTACAGCGATACCAGATTCATATGGGGTTTTTATGATTGACAGCTGTCACACACTAAAAGACGCTTTTTTTTTTGCAAAGACTAGTTTTTGAATCACCATATTTTGAGAGTTATAATTTTTCCGTATTTCAGCCGACGGCTTGTTTTTTGCGGGACAATTTGACGTTTTTATTGGTACCATTTTCGGGCAAGTGACATTTTTTGATCGCTTTCTATTCCAATTTTTGGGAGGCAGAATAAACAAAAAACAACAATTCAGGAATTTTTTTTTTTTTTTTTTTTTTTTTTTATGCCGTTCCGCGTGTGGTAAAATTGATAATGCAGCATTATTCTTGGGGTCAGTACGTTTAAAGCGGGGGTCAGTACGTTTACAGCGGTACCGCATTTATATAGTTTTTTTATGTTTTGGCGCTTTTACACAATAAAAACTATTATCTAGAAAAAAACATTTTTTTCTATCGCTTTATTCTGAGAGCTATAACTTTTTTATTTTTCGGATGATGGAGCTGTGTGGCGGCTTGCTTTTTGTGGGACACGATGACGTTTTCAGCGGTACCATTTTTATTTACATTCGTCTTTTTGATCGCGTGTTATTCCATTTTTTGTTTGGCAGTATGATAAAGCATTGTTTTTTGCTTCGTTTTTTATTTTTACCGTGTTCACTAAAGGGGTTAACTAGTGGGACAGTTTTATAGGTCAGGTCGTTCCGGACGCGGCGATACCAAATATCTGTACTTTTATTGGTTTATTTTTTTTTTCATAATAAATAAATATTATGGGTTCAATATATTTTTATTTTTGTTTGTTTTTTTTATATTTTTACAATTTTTTTTTTTACACTTTTCTACTTTTTTTTTTTACTCTTACACATTGTCCCACTATGGCACTTTCACTTTTTGCAGTCTGATCGGCTGCATGGCATAGAGAGCAGCAACTCCCTTTGTCATGCAGCCTGTCAGTGCTGCACACAGGGAGACATTACTTTGCTCATGCACTGCGCATGACCAAATTAACGTCCTGCCTCCTTGTGACCCGGATGTTGTCATGACGACATCAGGTCGTCATGACAACATCCGGAAGCCGCCGCAGACATCGCTGGAGCATTGCAGGGGTCAATGTGCAGGGAGCGGTGCGGGACCGCTCCCTGCACATAGCACCGGGTGTCAGCTGTGATAATCAGCTGACACCCGGCGGCGATCTCCCCGCACCGCTTGTGTGCGGGCGTGATCGCAGCACACGTAATAGTACGTAGCTGGCCCTATAGGCCCAGGGCTCAGCTACGTACTATTACTGACAAGGTCGGAAAGGGGTTAATGGAGTCATATCTGACAACTTTCATATTTCAAATGAAACCAGACAGGGGTGTCCCCTCTCCCCCTTCTTTTTTGTTCTTTCTATTAAACCCCTCACCCAAGGTATCAGACAAAATGCCAATATTAAAGGTGTTCACATTCAGGGCTGCTCCCACTGCACTTCCCTGTATACAGATGATGTAATTATATCCTTAAAAAACCCAGAAACATATCTATGGGGAAGCTTTCAATACCATCAAAATATTTGGTATTCTGTCTTCCTATAAAGTTAATGAAGGGAAGTCCCAAGTCCTTCCTATAAATGTATCTGGTAATACCCTTCTTGCTCTACAAAAGCAATTTCCGCTAGACTGGCAACAAGAACAAATAGCATACCGAGGAATGCGCACATCCCCCTCCATTAGCTCCCTATACAAAGCTAACCACCTACCCCTTTTATCCTTAATTTAGAGAGAACTTTCCAATATCTCTAAATATGAAGTTTCATGGGTTGGGAGGGTTGCTGCTTTTCAAATGTTTTCTTTACTCAAATTCCTGTACCTATCCCTCTCCTACAATCCTTTTTCAACAATATGTACCAAATCCTAAACACTTATCTGCAGGTGGGAAAAAACTCTTCTCCAGTCTCCTACTAAGAAAACCCCAAAACTAGGAGAGTTACGCCTTCCAGACCTGCAGGTCTACTATACAGAATCCCAGCTGGACCAAGTCAAGTCTTGGTGGCTACACATACTCTGGGATTGCCCAGTGATAACCAACACTCGGGCCTCCATTTTCTGACTGATTTCATCCCTTATCCATGTTAGAATATCATATCCACTCAGTGCCTGCAAGTGGGAGAGTGACCGCTGCACAAATATTATTGCCCACCAAAATGGCTATCACCAGATTAGGTAAAAAACTTGACTCATCCAGTAGAGAAGTTATCTCAGCTATTGACAACACCTGCTCTTATGAAAAAAATAATTGCTTATAAAAATAATCGGGTCCGACCCTTTTTGCGCGATTAGAAATGATGGCTTTGTGAGGAGATCATAGGATTATAGAATCATACAGCTATAGCTGGAGGGGACCTGCAGGGTCATCGTGTCCAACCCCCTGCTCAATGCAGGATTCACTAAACCATCTCAGACAGATATCTGCCCAGCCTCTGAGGATTTCCATTGAAGGAGATCTCACCACCTCTTGTGGCCACCTGTTCCACTCATTGATCACCTCATGTAAGGGTGTGACAGGGACTGTCGTGTTCCTGCCCCTGAAGACAACTAATTGTGTAGTGTGAATATTGACATGCGGTTTTGTTGCATTTTATGATGACGTGTAAAATGAATAGAGTGTGTTTTGTAACTAATGCAAAGTGAGATAAGTACTGACGCTGCTGTGTGGATACTGCAAGGTAACACCTAAGGTAGCTTATGCAAGAAACATTTTACGCTTGTGTATCCTACCTATATATGATGAATTGATCTCACTTTGATTGAGGCCACATTTACACCTTCAGTATTTGGTCAGTATTTGAGATCAGTATTCATAAGTGAAAATCAGGAGTGGAACAATCAGAGGAAAAGTATAATAGAAACACGTCACCACTTCTGTATTTATCACCCACTCCTGGTTTTGGCTTAAAAATACTGATGTAAAATACTGACCAAATACTGAACATGTCCTTAAAAAAAGAATGCGTGTCTGAGGATGCAATTCAGAACAAAACCGGCACTGGCATTGGTGGACCCCCTTCCTCCCCTGCGTTTGTGATCGTTATACCCCTGGTTATGTTGAAGGAAATAAAAAAAAAAGAAATGATGTGGAGGGAAGCAGTTAGTAATTAGTTGTCCAGTGGTGGAAAACCTGTTTACATAATAGACAACTGCTTAGAAGTCAGCATTCCTGACGGTTTAAGGCAATAAGGGCTTCATGCAATGAACCATTGTGGTGTATGGCTGTGATGGAGGTAAGGCAATCATCACTGGTTTAGTGTGTTAACCACAACTGGAGTCTGACACATAATCAACCTTCCCAGGTTCCTGTAGGGCAGGGAGCCCAGAGCGATGACACCGCTCTTTATAGTAACTCTGACTGTCCTAAGTAGTATAGTGTGCACAGACATATTCCTACATCATTAGGAACCATTTACAGGGGAATAACACTAATCATACAGTTACAGCTGAATGGCCATTTTGCAACTATACATATATTACAGGAAGACAGAGGAATACTTCCCATTATTGCAGCAGGAGATGAGCCACAATCTTTCCCAAAACATGAATGGTTGACCAGCAATGTATCATGAATGCCACTAGAGGGCGCCTAAAAACTGAAATCTAACTATGCAGCATCTCGTTAGTTTCCAGGGAAATGTATGGTTGTCCTTTCCGTGAGCCGTTTTCCCAGGAAAACTTCCAATGTGTCGTATTGTGATGATTGCGTCTAGAATGGAGTTGCTCCTGTGAGGCTCCTTCCAGCAGCTCCACTCTAGTTGGCGCTCTAGTGACTAGAATGGAGCTGCTATGCTGAGGATCTCAACAGAGCCTCCACTCCAGACAGTCCAGTGCTGAGAAGCCCAGAGTGAAGTCACTGGAGTGAGGTCCTCACAGGAACTACACTAATATATATTATATATATACAGTACAGACCAAAAGTTTGGACACACCTTCTCATTTAAAGTTTTTCTGTATTTTCATGACTATGAAAATTGTACATTCACACTGAAGGCATCAAAACTATGAATTAACACATGTGGAATTATATACTTAACAAAAAAGTGTGAAACGACTGAAAATATGTCTTATATTCTAGGTTCTTCAAAGTAGCCACCTTTTGCTTTGATGACTGCTTTGCACACTCTTGGCATTCTCTTGATGAGCTTCAAGAGGTAGTCACCGGAAATGGTTTTCACTTCACAGGTGTGCCCTGTCAGGTTTAATAAGTGGGATTTCTTGCCTTATAAATGGGGTTGGGACCATCAGTTGTGTTGTGCAGAAGTCAGGTGGATACACAGCTGATAGTCCTACTGAATAGACTGTTAGAATTTGTATTATGGCAAGAAAAAAGCAGGTAAGTAAATAAAAATGAGTGGCCATCATTACTTTAAGAAATGAAGGTCAGTCAGTGCGAAAAATTGGGAAAACTTTGAAAGTGTCCCCAAGTGCAGTTGCAAAAACCATCAAGCGCTACAAAAAAACTGGCTCACCTGAGGACCGCCCCAGGAAAGGAAGACCGAGAGTCACCTCTGCTTCTGAAGATAAGTTTATCCAAGTCACCAGCCTCAGAAAAAGCAGGTTAACAGCAGCTCATATTAGACACCAGGTCAATGCCACACAGAGTTCTAGCAGCAGACATCTCTTCAACAACTGTTAAGAGGAGACTTTGTGCAGCAGGCCTTCATGGTAAAATAGCTGCTAGGAAACCACTGCTAAGGACAGGCAACAAGCAGAAGAGACTTGTTTGGGCTAAAGAACACAAGGAATGGACATTAGACCAGTGAAAATCTGTGCTTTGGTCTGATGAGTCCAAATTTGAGATCTTTGGTTCCAACCACCGTGTCTTTGTGCGACGCAGAAAAGGTGAACGGATGGACTCTACATGCCTGGTTCCCACCGTGAAGCATGGAGGAGGAGGTGTGATGGTGTGGGGGTGCTTTGCTGTTGACACTGTTGGAGATTTATTCAAAATTGAAGGCATACTGAACCAGCATGGCTACCACAGCATCTTGCAGAGGCATGCTATTCCATCCGGTTTGCGTTTAGTTGGACCATCATTTATTTTTCAACAGGACAATGACCCCAAACACAGCTCCAGGATGTGTAAGGACTATTTGACCAAGAAGGAGAGTGATGGGGTGCTACGCCAGATGACCTGGCCTCCACAGTCACCAGACCTGAACCCAATCGACATGGTTTGGGGTGAGCTGGACCGCAGAGTGAAGGCAAAAGGGCCAACAAGTGCTAAGCATCTCTGGGAACTCCTTCAAGATTGTTGGAAGACCATTTCCGGTGACTACCTCTTGAAGCTCATCAAGAGAATGCCAAGAGTGTGCAAAGCAGTCATCAAAGCAAAAGGTGGCTACTTTGAAGAACCTAGAATATAAGACATATTTTCAGTTGTTTCACACTTTTTTGTTAAGTATATAATTCCACATGTGTTAATTCATAGTTTTGATGCCTTCAGTGTGAATGTACAATTTTCATAGTCATGAAAATACAGAAAAAAACTTAAATGAGGTGTGTCCAAACTTTTGGTCTGTACTGTAATTTATATATATATATATATATATATATATATATATATATATATATATATATATATATATATATATATATATATATATATATATATATATATATATATATATATATATACACTGCTCAAAAAATAAAGGGAACGCTTAAACAACACATTGTAACTCCAAGTCAATAACACTTCTGTGAAATCTACCTGTCCAGTTATGAAGCAACACTGATTGTGAATCAATTTCTCCTGCTGTTGTGCAAATGGAACAGACAACTGGTAGAAATGATAGGCAATTAGCAAGACTCCCCCTATAAAGGGGTGGTTCTGCAGGTGGTGACTACAGACCATTTCTCTGTTCTCATCCTTTTTGGCTGTTTTGGTCACTTTTTCCTTTTGCCATTGCTCTCACCCCTAGAGGTACAGTAGCATGAGGCGGTGTCTACAGTACAACCCACAGAAGTTGCTCAGGTAGTGCAGGTCATCCAGGATGGCACATCAGTGCGAGCTGTGGCAAGAAGGGTAGCCATGTCTGTCAGCACAGTGTCCAGAGCATGGAGCAGATGCCAGGAGATGTGGAGGGAGCCATAGGAGGGCAACAACCCAGCATCAGGACCGTTACCTCCTCCTTTGTGCAAGGAGGAACACTGCTAGAACCCTGCAAAATGACCTCCAGCAGGCCACAAATGTGCATGTGTCTGCACAAACGGTTAGAAACCGACTCCATGAGGGTGGTATGAGGGCCCGAACTCCACAGATGGGGGTTGTGCTCACAGCCCAACACCGTGCAGGATGCTTGGCATTTGCCACAGAACACCAGGATTGGCAAAGTTGCCACTGGCGCCCTGTGCTCTTCACAGATGAAAGCAGGTTCACACTAAGCACATGTGACAGACGTGACAGTCTGGAGACGCCGTGGAGAGCGATCTGCTGCCTGCAACATCCTTCAGCATGACCGGTTTGGCAGTGGGTCAGTAATGGTGTGGGGTGGCATTTCTTTGGAGGGCCGCACAGCCCTCCATGTGCTCCCTGAGGTAGCCTGACCGCCATTAGGTACCGAAATGAAATACTCAGACCCCTTGTGAGACTATATGCTGGTGCGGTTGGCCCTGGGTTCCTCCTAATGCAGGACAATGCCAGACCTCATGTAGCTGGAGTGTGTCAGCAGTTCCTGGAAGATGAAGGCATTGAAGCTATGGACTGGCCCGCCCGTTCCCCAGACCTGAATCCGATTGAGCACTTCTGGGACATCATGTCTCCCTCCATCCACCAACGTCACGTTGCACCACAGACTGTCCAGGAGTTGGCGGATGCTTTAGTCCAGGTCTGGGAGGAGATCCCACAGGAGACCATCCACAACCTCATCAGGAGCATGCCCAGACGTTGTAGGGAGGTCATACAGGCACGTGGAGGCCACACACAAAACTGAGCCTCATTGTGACTTGTTTTAAGGACATTACATCAAAGTTGGATCAGCCTGTAGTGTGTTATTCCACTTTAATTTTGGGGGTGACTCCAAATCCAGGCCTCCATTGGTTAATAAATTTGATTTCCATTGACGATTTTTGTGTGATTTTGTCATCAGCACATTCAACTTTGTACAGAACAAAGTATTCAATGAGAATATTTCATTCATTCAGATCTAGGATGTGTTATCTGAGTGTTCCCTTTATTTTTTTGAGCAGTATATATATATATATATATATATATATTTACACATATACACACACACACACACACATATATATATACACACACATATATACAGTTATGTGAAAAAGTTTGGGCACCCCTATTAATCTTAAGCTTAATGTTTTATAAAAATTGGTGTTTTTGCAACAGCTATTTCAGTTTGATATGTGTACTAACTGTTGGACACAGTAATGTTTCTGCCTTGAAATGAGGTTTATTGTAATAACAGAAAATGTGCAATCTGCATTCAAACAAAATTTGACAGGTGCATAAGTATGGGCACCCTTACCATTTTCTTGTTTTAAATACTCCTACCTACTTTTTACTGACTTACTAAAGCCCTTTTTTTGGTTTTGTAAACTCATTGAGCTTTGAACTTCATAGCCAGGTGTATGCAATCATGAGAAAAGCTACTTAAAGTGGCCACTTGCAAGTTGTTCTCCTGTTTGAATCTCCTCTGAAGAGTGGCATCTTGGGCTCCTCAAAACAACTGTCAAATCATCTGAAAACAAAGATTCTTCAACATAGTTGTCCAGGGGAAGGATACAGAAAGCTTTCTCAGAGATTTAACCTGTCAGTTTCCACTGTGAGGAACATAGTAAGGAAATGGAAGAACACAGGACAGTTCTTGTTAAGGCCAGAAGTGGCAGGCCAAGAAAAACATCAGAAAGGCAGAGAAGAAGAATGGTGAGATCAGTCAAGGACAATCCTCAGACCACCTCCAGAGAGCTGCAGCATCAACTTGCTGCAGATGGTGTCACTGTGCATCGGTCAACTATACAACGCACTTTGCACAAGGAGAAGCAGTATGGGAGAGTGATGCGAAAGAAGCCGTTTCTGCAAGCACGCCACAAACAGAGTCGGCTGAGGTATGCAAAAGCACATTTGGGGAAGCCAATTTCTTTTTGGAAGAAGGTCCTGTGGACTGATGAAACCAAGATTGAGTCGTTTGGTCATACAAAAAGGTGTTATGCATGGCGGCAAAAAAAACACAGCATTCCAAGAAAAACACTTGCTACCCTCAGTAAAATTTGGTGGAGGTTCCATCATGCTTTGGGGCTGTGTGGCCAATGCCGGCATCGGGAATCTTGTTAAAGTTAAGGGTCGCATGGATTCCACTTAGTATCAGCAGATTCTTGACAATAATGTTCAAGAATCAGTGACAAAGTTGAAGTTACGCAGGGGATGGATCTTTCAGCAAGACAATGATCCAAAACACCGCTCCAAATCTACTCAGGCATTCATGCAGAGGAACAATTACAATGTTCTGCAATGGTCATCCCATTCCTCAGACCTGAATATCATTGAACATCTGTGGGATCATTTGAAGAGGGCTGTCCATGCTCGGCGACCATCAAACTTAACTGCACTGGAATTGTTTTGTAAAGAGCAATGGTCAAAAATACCTTCATCCAGGATCCAAGAAATCATTAAAAGCTACAGGAAGTGACTAGAGGCTGCTATTTTTGCAAAAGGAGGATCTACTAAATATTAATGTCACTTTTCTGGTGAGGTGCCCATACTTATGCAACTGTCAAATTTTGTTTGAATGCACATTTTCTGTTAGTACAATAAACCTCATTTCAAGGCAGAAACATTACTGTGTCCAACAGTTATTACATATATCAAACTGAAATAGCTGTTGCAAAAACACCAATTTTTATAAAACATTAAGCTTAAGATTAATAGGGGTGCCCAAACTTTTTCATATAACTGTATATATATATGTATATATATATATATATATACACACACAGTACAGACCAAAAGTTTGGACACACCTTCTCATTTAAAGATTATTCTGTATTCTCATGACTTTGAAAATTGTACATTCACACTGAAGGCATCAAAACTATGAATTAACACATGCGGAATTATATACTTAACAAAAAAGTGTGAAACAACTAAAAATATGTCTTATATTCTCAGTTCTTCAAAGTAGCCACCTTTTGCTTTGATGACTGCTTTGCACACTCTTGGCATTCTCTTGATGAGCTTCAAGAGGTAGTCACCGGAAATGGTTTTCACTTCACAGGTGTGCCCTCTCAGGTTTAATAAGTGGGATTTCTTGCCTTATAAATGGGGTTGGGACCATCAGTTGTGTTGTGCAGAAGT